>NC_072426.2:120612500-121870000 GCF_028878055.3 Symphalangus syndactylus | reverse complement strand
TTTTGCCAGGATAAAGGCCATTTAGGAACAAGTAATAACTAGATTTTCCAAGGCAATGAAAAATACAATCTTAGTCCTCTAATTTTAAAGAGGGCTTATAGAAGCCAAGTAATCAATGCGGTTATAGCCCAGGATAATCTGATAGTGTGTCCATAGGTCCTTGAACTCACTCTGGTTCTTTCCTCAGGTTATAAATGTGTAATTGATGCAGATATATATATATATATCTAGCAGGTCACATTGGCTGGAATGGGAGATATAGCAGAAAGTTCCTGAAATTTGTGTCCCCTGGCCAAGGTAAATAATCCAAAAGTAAGCAAATCGGAAGAAATACCATATCTCACAAAGAATTGCAGGGATGTCTACTACCATCAAAGAACTGAAGGATGTAGTGGTGATGCATCATTTCTCTATCAATTCATCTAGGCCTTCACAAATATCAGATGAACAATGGCAGATGAGGATACTATAAACATAACAGGGAGGTAGCTCCAATTACAGTAACTGTGTGAAATATGATCCTTTTACTGAAGTAGATCAAAGCAGATTCTGGAATTTAATAGCATTTATTTATTTAACAAAATTTTCCTATCAGTTCCCTGAGTAAGGAGAATCAGAAATAGTAATTTTTCTTAGCAAAAAAGCAATTTACCTTCACTGTCCTGCCTTACAGCTATTTGACTCTCCTCCCCTCTATTACGTAACTTAATTTGGCAGTAGATGATAGAAAACTCTGTGCACATGTATATTTATATGTATATGTGTATGGTTTTTTGCTTTGAAATTGCGAAAGGTAACATGTATTTGATAATGATGATTTTCCACTTCATTTCCTAAGTTTTCATGTTTTTATTCACCGATAGACTAATTGTATCTCAAGCTTTGTAATAAACTGGTTAAATCTTTCATTTTTTTCTCATTCAGCAACATTAAACACATAGAGCTCAGAAGTGAATTTTCCTTTCACATGCAATAATCTTCAGACATTTTGAATGCAACAAAAACCTCTCTGTGTTTCCATCTCATAAGGTAAGGGTATTGGCTAAGGGTATTGTAAAACTCTCCAGCCATTTGAAGCTCTCCTGCACAATGAAATACATGAAATGCTGTAGCTTTAGAGATTGCTGGATGATTTCAACATACAATTGAAATTATCATAACTGTTTTATTCAAACTTTGATATTTCTGCTACTACACTTTACATTTTTTTTCAAATCTTCATGGTGAAAAATAATGAAAACCTTTTCACAACATTCTTCAACTTCTCTATGCATAATTTAATAATAAAAACCTGCTTGGTCCTGCAGAACTCAGACCTCCTTGAAATCTCCTAATATATCATTTTAATTTCTTGTATGGATTTTGTTAACCTGTCAGGGGTCGTAAAACAGATAACAGAGAACTTTTGAGCATTAATAATCTATTTTTACAGATGTGCTCCTCTCTACCTCATTAGTAGACCTGATGCCAAACTACTTTGTATGGACTGGCTGAAAAATCTCACCTCAAAGAATCAGACACCAATACTAACACTGTCGTAGAAAAAAAATGTGCATATGGTCTCCCAAAGGTACTCATCTAGTTATTTCTCATATTCCCATTTACAAATACTAATTGATCTACCTAGGTGACACCTTCAGATCAGAGAAAATTTAAGTGGTAGATAACGGAAATAAATCTTTAAAGACACTGGACCAAGACATATGAACTAGATACGTAAATGTCTTGTTTAAGATGATGGCTAGGAAGGTACCAAGAGCAGATTTTACCTAATTGATAACTTTTCTTAAGACCACTAACACTTATTAATAACTATTAGCATAGTAACAAATCCCTCAGAGAAGATGGAAATATTAGACCCGGGAAATAAGAGTGATGTATTGAGATCATCAGAAACTTTTTTGTTAGTTCTGACTTCAGACTTCAATTGATCACTTATTAGCTGTGTGATCTAGGGCAAATTATTGCACCTCACTTTTACCATCTGTAAACTGTAAATAGTAACACATACCTGAGACAATTGTTATGAAAATTAAGTAATGAAATACATCTAGCACATCATTAACGCTCTGTGAATGTTAGCTTTTTAAAAATATACATCTATTTTAATAGAAAAAAAACCTCAAAAATTAGAAAGGCAAGATGATTTCTTACATTTCCTCCAGTTTGATGTTTCTGATGATATGTTTCCAAATGAAGGGAGAAGAATCAGGGAAACTTGCTTAGCTCTTATTTAGAAGCTCAAATGCCACCAAACTTCACATCTGCAGCATGGCGTTCTCACATATTGTCAGTTTCCACTTATACAAACCAATTTGACCATGCAGCATATTCACTACACCCCTGGGACAAGAACAAGTATTCTAGTTAAGAAGATAGACTTTTCTGTGTTGGAATTACAGTCCTTAAATTCAAACTTAACTCCCAGGATATCTCCCTTTCCAACATGCCTGAGAACACAGACTAATCAAGTCCATTTATCTCCTACCTTAAGGGAGACCCTGCTAACAGCTTTGTAAATAGTGCTTTTTACAAATCTTAAAAGTCAAGATTAACAATAAAAGTAAATGCATACCCATGGGAAATGCTAATGGTAAAATGATAACGAAATTACCTCTAGCCCTCCTCCTGATGAAAAGTTTTGATCATTCTCTTTGGATTTGTTTTGCTAAAGCATATTCTGTTTTTCTTGTATTGTTTTTGTGTTTTTGTTTTGATAAAGCATATTCTGTTTTTCTTGTATTGTTTCTAGGTTTTTGTATTTGAAGCTAGGGAGTGAAAAAAGTAAAGACAGCATAGCAGTTATGTAGTTTACAAGATTACTTGCTGTTTCACTGGATGCCATCTTAATAATACTAGGATGTATATTTAAAGAAGTAAAATTATATCTACTTGCAGATAACATGATTCTCTATGTTAAAAAAAAAACACAAAGATTCCACAAAAAAGCTATTAAAACTAATAAATAAATTCAGTAAAATTGCAGGAAGCAAAATCAGCATACAAACACCAGTAGCTTTTTTCTTTTTTCTTTTTTTTTTTTTTGAGATGGAGCCTGGCTCTGTCACCCAGGCTGGAGTGCAGTGGCACGATCTCGGGTCACTGCAACTTCCACTTCCTAGGTTCAAACGATTCTCCTGCCTCAGCTTCCTGAGTAGCTGGGTTCACAGGCACCTGCTACCACGCCCAGATAATTTTTTGTATTTTTAGTAGAGACAGGGTTTTGTCATGTTAGCCAGGCTGGTCTCAAACTCCTGGCCTCAAGTGATCTGCCCACCTCGGCCTCCCAGAGTGCTGGGATTACAGGCTTGAGCCACCGCACCGAGTCCGGTAGCATTTTATAATGCATAAATAACAGCCTAACTGAAAAAAAAAAAATCAAGAAAACCAGACTATGATAGCATCAAAAAATTAGAATACTTAGTAATAAATTAAACCAAGGAGGTAAAAGACCTGCACACTGAAAACAATAAAACATTGACAAAATAAATTACAGAGGACATAAATTAATGGAAAGATATTCCAGGCTACTGGATCAGAAGAATTAATATTGTTAAAACGTCCATACTACTCAAAGCAATATACAAATTTAATGCAATCCCTATAAAAACCCAACGATATTCTTTACAGAAATAGAAAAAATATCGTAAAATTTATATGGAACCACAAAAGACCCTGGATAGCCAAAACAATTCTGTGAAACAGAAGTTGGCAGTATTATACTTTCTGATTTAAAACTCTTTTACAAGGGGATAGTAATCAAAACAGTATGGTACTGGTGTAAAAATAGACACAAAGGCACGAGAGAATACAGAGCATAGAAATAAATCCAATCACATATAGTCAACTAATTTTTAACACGGGCACCAAGAGGACACACTGGGGAAAGGACAGTCACGTTAATAAATGATGCTGGGGATACTGGATTTCTACTGCAAAAGAATGAAATTTGACTTACATTTTATGCCTCAAAATCGGTAAAATACCTAAATGTAAGAGCAGAAACGATAAAACTCTTAGAAAAAAACACAGGGGGAAAGTTCCTGAACAATGGCTTTGGCAATAATTTTTTTGAATATCACATCAAAAGCTCAGACCCCCAAAACAAAAATAAATAAATCAGATTACATCAAACTAAAAAGCTTCTGCATACAATCAACAAAATGAAACAACATCCTACAGATCAAAAAAATACTTACAAACCATGTTATCAAATAAGGGGTTAGTATTCAAAATTTATAAAGAACTCAGACAGCTTAATACTAGAAAAACAAAAATCCTATTAAAAAACGGGCAAAGGACCTGAACAGATCTTTCTCCAGACGAAACATAAAAACGGCCAACAGGTATATGAAAAAGTGTTCTACATCATTAGCCATCAGGGAAGTGCAAATCAAAACCATCATGAGAACTACCGCACATCATTAGGATGGCTACTATAAAAAATGAAAATTAAAAAAGATAAATGCTGGTTGAGGGTATGAAGAAAGGGAAACTCTTGTGTGCTGTTGGTGGAAATGTAGATTGATACAGCCATTATGGGAAAGATTATGGAGGTTTCTAAAGAAATTAAAATTACAACTACCACTCCCATACTCATTGCAACATTATTCTAGCCAAGATGTGGAAACAACCTATGTGTTCATCAAGCGACACATGAATAAGGAATATTATTCATTCCTAAAAAACAATGTGGTCGTGCCATTCACCACAACATGGATGAGCCTGGGGGAAATTACTAAATGAAATAAGCCAGACGCAGAAAGAAAAATATTGCATGATCTCATATGTGGACTCTTAAAAAAAAAATTTAAATAAACAGAAACAAAGAACAAAACAGTGGTTACTAGGGGCAGGGAAGATGTGGGGTGGAAATGGGGAGATATATGTTAGAGGATTCAAACTAGCAGATGTGTAGAATGAACAAGTCTAAAGATCTAATGTACAACATGACTATAGGTCATAAAATTGTACTGTATACAGGATTCATGATAAATGAGTAGATTTTAGCTGCTTTCGCCACCCACAAAAAATATGAGTAATTATGTGAAATTTTGGACATGTTCTTTCATTTTAGTAATCTTTTTACTATATAATGTATCATATAACATCATGGTGTATACCTTAAATAGACACAATAAAATTTATTTTTAATAATTAAAAAAGCATTGCTTTTAGTGCCTTATTAACCTGGTTTGAATTCTAATCTCACCACTGCTAGCTTTTTGACTTTCCGCAAATGCTTAACTTGTCTGACTCTCAGTGTCTTCATGTGCATAAAGGTAAAATTACCTGAAATTAATTTAGAAAGAATAAATGAAACCGGAATAGTAGGCCGCAAAATATCAGTTCTTGTTTCCCATTGTTGTGTTTCCTCTTCGTTTGTATTTACCTCATCATGAGGAACTAACAATGTTTAATAAAGAATAACCTCTCATCCCCCTTCATATATATATTCATATATTTTTGACACAGAGTCTAGCTCTGTCATCCAGGCTGGAGGGGAGTGGTACAATCTCTCCTCACTGCAACCTCCGCCTCCCGGGTTCAAGCGATTCTCCTGCCTCAGCCTCCTAAGTAGCTGGGGCTACAGGTGTGTGCCACCACGCCAGGCTAATTTGTTTTATTTTTAGTAAAGATGGGGTTTCACCATGTTAGCCAAGATGGTCTCGATCTCCTGAACTTGTGTTCCACCCACCTCAGCCTCCCAAAGTGCTGGGATATAAATATAAATTATATTTATATAAATATAAAAAATATATTTTTTCATAATTTTCTCCTTATAATACATCTTCATCTTGGACACAACCAAAAAAGCAATACTAATGAAAAACAAATAAAAGCTAAGGAATTCTTACAGATTAAAGGAGACTGAAGGGATATGACAACAAAATGAAACATGATTCTTGATTACACTCTGAAATATAACAGCCCTTAGTGAAATATTTGGTAAAATAAAATCATTACCAAAAATATTTGGTAAATAAAATCTTTAACTGTGATAATGGCATTTTATTAAGGTTAATTTCTTGATTGTGATCATTGTAATGTGGTTATAGAAAACAATATCCCTATTTTCGGTAAACACATATTAAATTATTTAGAACTAAAGGAGTATCATGCTTGCAACTTACTCTCAAATGATTCAGAAATATGTTTGTGTGCATATAGCTACATGTGTATGCATGTGTATGAGTGTATACTTAAACACATATACCTATATACATATATACATACACGTAGTCTATCATTATTCATGGGTTCCATATTTCCAAATTCAATACCTCACTAAAATTGATTTGTAATCACAAAATCAATACATGTGACACTTTTGGAGTCATTTGTGGACACACACAGAGTGGTGAAAATATGAGTTGCCAACTAAGCACAAATCTATCTGAGGTCGAACAAGCCATCCCCTGCCTTCTTGTTTCACCTCTCACATTGCAAACAAATGTCCTCTTCACGGTCTATTTAGAGTAACATTTCTCACATGCTCACGCTTTGTATTGGTGATTTTGCTGTTTAAAATGTCCCCCAACATAGTGCTGAAGTGCTGTCTAGTGTTCCTAAGAGGAGGAAGGCTGTGCCTTATGGAGAGAATATATGTGTTAGAAAGTCTCTGTTCAGGCATAAGTTATGGTACTGTTGGCCATGAGTTCACTGTTAACCAACAATATATTTTAAATAAGGTGTCTTTAAACAGAAATACACATGAAACAAAGTTTTGTATTTGTGGAATCCAGTTGTGGAAAATGTCGTGACCAGAGACTCATGGGAACCTAACCTTATATTTCCCTTAGGAACAATGACTCAGTATTTGCTAATTCAGTGTTTGCAGTGGCTTTAAAGAACAAAACTAAGACAAATAACAAGAATACAGAAAGAGAGAGAGAAGGAGAGTGAGAGGAATGATAAAGCAAATGTGGTAATATTAATTTGGAAAATCTGGAAGAGAATTATACAAGAATTTTTTCTACTGTTTTTGTAGGTTTTCTGTAGGTCTAAATTTTACAATGAAATTTAAAGAATAAAAGCAAAACAAAATGCTGCACCCTTGGTTCAGAAACTTCTTTCAGAATAATCAGGAGCAATCTAGAGGCAGATGAGGGGAGATGCACCAAGATGTGGGAGTCTGAGAGGCAGGCGTCTGTTTACACTGGGTGACCCTGAGCAGAGTAAGTAGGATAGTACGAATAATGGTCAAGAAAAGAAGTAAGATGTACAAGAGGCATGAAGGGTCCTGAATGTAGAAGAATCATGGGGTCAGAAGCTAGTCTGATTTGTGGGAAATTGGGAAACAAGGTAAAAAAAGATAGATTTGACCAAGCATTCAGATTTAAAACCTTAATGTGAGGCGATTGGAAGTTCTGCTCGATAGACACTGTTTACATGGCACTGGATCAACCCGATAACTTTAAAAGAAATGGGCAGGACCAGACATTTCCTTCCTCTGCATTAATATTCATCTTTTCTCAACATTGTAATTCTTCCAGAGCCATTTGTCAAAACTTCTTCTGATTATAAAAAATGAGGTAAAAAAAAAGAGTGATGAATAACAACAAAAACCTTCTGTTGCATCTGGGGAGAAATGTTTATTTGTGTGCTGAAATTGATATATGTGTTACTTTGGTTGTATGGATTTGGGAGTATCTTTTTGTTTGTTTAGGAAATAAGTACATTTAACAATATATCCTAGACACATTGTTAAGTGAATTTGCTATTAGAGTGTGTCTAACTCTGTTGTGTGTTGCTATAAGCCACAGACTGTGTAATTTATAAAGAAAAGAAATTTATTTCTTCAAGTTCTGGAGGCTGGAATGTCCAAGGTGGAGGAACCCACATTTGGTGAGGAACTTCTTGCTGCATCATCCCACGGTGGAAGGTGGAAGGGCAAGAGAGAGAGAGACAGAGACAGAGAGACAGAGAGCAAGAGGTGGTTGAACTCACTTTTATAACAAGTTCACTCCTGTGATAAATAACCCACACCCATAATAATGACGTTAATCCATTTTGATTACTTCTTAAAGGTACCACTCTCAACACTGTTGCATTGTGGATTAAGTTCCCAGCACATGAACTTTGGGGGTACATGCAAACCATAGCATCCCACCCCTGGCTTCCAAAATTCATGTACTTATCACAATGCAAAATACATGTATTCCAACCCAACTGTCCCCAAAGTCAACTTGTTCCAGCATCAACTCAGAAGTTCAAAGTCCAGAGTCTCACCTAAATCAGATATGGGTGAGACTCAATGCACAATTCATCCTGAGGCAAATTCTCCTGTTGTGATCCTGTGAAATTAACAAGTTATGTGCTTCCAAAATACAGGACAGGCATAGGACAAACATTTCCATTTCAAAAGAAGAAAGGGGTAACTGGTCCCAAATAAGTCTAAATCCCAAAGGGAAAACAACATTAAATTTTAAAGTTTCAGAATAATCTTTGATTTTATGTTCCACATTCTGGGCACACTGGTGTGGGGGCATGGTTTTGCTGGACTCATTCCACTCAGCAGCTCTCATGGATTGGTGTCTTGTGCTTGCCACTCTCCCAGGCTGATGCTACAAGCTGGTAACTACACTTCTAGGGTCTTGGGAATAGTTCCACTCCCACTGCTCCACTAGGCATTGTCTTAGTGGAGGCTCCCTGTGGTGGCTCCAACTCCACATTTCCACTCAGCATTGCCCTAGAAAGGGCTCTCTGTGGTAGCTTCATTTCTAAAACAAACCTCTTCCTGAGCCCCTAGGCCGTCTGCAAGACCATGTGAAATCTAGATGGAGGAAGCCCCACAACTCTTGTATTCCATGCACCTGCAAAATTAGGAACACATGGTTGCTGCCAAAATTTATGGCCTGTACCTTCCAGATCAGTGGGTCAACATGCACCCGTGCCTCCTTGACCCATTGCTGGGGTAGCCAAGGAGCACTGTACCAGAATATAGAGAGCAGAAACCCAAGGTTTGTGGGCAGCAAGCCCATGGAGGGCATTTCAGGCCCATCCCTCAAAACCATTCTGCCCCCCTAGAGCTCAGGCATGTGACTGGGATCAGGCCTCAAATATCTCCAAAATGCCTTCAGGGTCATTCACCCAAAGTCTTGATGGTCCCTTCTGTCTGGACTAATTTTAGGATTGCTTGGATACACCTGTGGTTTGCTTTCCTGAACACGCTTTTTTGTTCTTCACATGGCCAGCCCGAAAATTTTCAAAATCTTTCCATTCTTTGTCTCTTTTAATTGTAAATTCCATCTTTAAGCCTTTTCTTTCCTCTTGCATCATACCGTATGCAGCTAAAAGAAGCCATGTAACTCCTTCAATATTTTACTTAGGAATTTCTTCAGCCAGACATTCTAGTTCATTGCTCCTGAATTCCTCTTTCCATAAAGCCCTAGGACATGGACACAATTCACCAACATTCTTTGCCACTTCATAACAAGGATCGCTTTTACTCCAGTTTCCAATAAGATATCCCTCTTTGCCATCTGAGATTTCATTAGAATGGTCTTTATTTTTCATATTTTTAACAACAATCTGATTATAACCACTTATGCAATCTTTACAAAGTTTCAAATTTTCCCTACAGCTCTCCCCTTCTGAGCCCTCATCAGAATCACTCTTAACACTCCATTTATGGCCATCTGGGCTTTTTCTAGCCTGCTCCCCAAAATTCTTCTAGCCTCTACCTATTACCCAGCTCCAAATCTGCTTCTACATTTTCAGTTATTTGTTATAGCAACAGCCTTCCTTCTCAGTACCAATTATCTGTTTTCGTCCATTTCATGTTGCTATAACAGAATTCCACAGATTGAGTAATTTATTTTTAAAAAGAAATTTACTTCTGACAGTTCTGAAGGCTGGGAAGTCCACGGTTGGGGGCCTCAAATCTGGTGATAGCCTTCTTGCTGCATCATCCCATGACAGAAGGAGGAAGGGCAAGAAAGCAAGAGGGCACCAAACTTGTTTTTTATGATAATCCCACCATCCCCACTCTCATGATAATTATCTAACTCCCATGATAATGACATTAGACCATTCATGAGGGAAGAGCGCTCATGATTGAATCACCCTTTTTTTTTTTTTTTTTTTTTTGAGGCAGAGTTTCACTCTTGTTGCCCTGGCTGGAATACAATGTGCAATCTCAGCTCACTGCAACCTCTGCCTCCTGGGTTCAAGCAATTCTTCTGCCTCAGCCTCCCGGGTAGCTGGGACTACAGGCATGCACCACTATGCCTGGCTAATTTTGTATTTTTAGGAGAGATGGGGTTTCTCTATGTTGGTCAGGCTGGTCTCAAACTCCCTACCTCAGGTGATCTGCCCACCTCGGCTTCCCAAAGTGTGGGATTACAGGTGTGAGCCACTGCGCCTGGCTGAATCACCTGTTAAAGGTCTCACCTCTCAACATTGTTGCACTGGGAATTAAGTTACCAACACATGAATGTTGGGGGAGACATTCAAGCCATAATAGAATGTGACATACATACAAAAGGGGCATAATTCATAAGTGTACAGCTTAATAAATTTTTACAAAGTTATCAAAAAAAAGAATATCATCAGTACAATGGTTGTCTTCATACTTCCTCCCAGTCACTATTTCCCTCAAAGGTTCCATTATCCCACTTCCATAGGTTAGTTTTGCCTATGTTTGAGCATTACATAAACAATATTATGCAGTATGCACTCTTCTTACCTGGTTTCTTTTATTTAATATTCTCTCTATGAGCGTCATTTAGTTTTTCCATGTAATAATAGTTTGTTCATTCTTATTGCTGTATAATATTATCTTGTTTGAATATACTAAAATTTCTTTATTCTGTTTACTATTGAACGATATTTGATTGTTTTCAGTTTGGTGTTATTATCAATAGTACTGTTATAAACGCTCTTATATTGCATTTGGTACACATCTGCAAATGGTTTTTACACCTAGTTGTGATATTGTTGGGTTATTGAGTATATGTATGTTCAGTGCTCAGTTTCAATCTGTCAAACAGTAGTTATGGTTGTTAAAACAATTTATACATTCAGTAGTGATGTATTAAAAATTATCCTGGATTATTTTTATCATTGTTTGCCATTTTTACTTGACTATATTTGGAGAATATATTCTGCAAAACCTTTACTTCTTGAAAGGTAAAATTGTAATTGTGACCAAGAACATGAACAACTTTTAAAAATATTCCCTGAACTAAGAGAAAAAATGTTTAGTCCATGCTTGTTTATATACACACACAATTATCAAATTGAGACCTGAATAACTTTGGAGCAGCAGCATATTCCAAGATACAAAGACAATAGCATATAAATGCCAATCTCTCCAAATTAATATATAAACTTAATGTACTTCCAAATAAATTACAATAAGGTGTTTTTGTAATGTAAAAATTATACTATGTTTATGCACAAAGACAATTTTTAAAAATCAACTATCAAGAAAAATTGAAACTAAAGTAGTAAAGAGATGCTTGTCCTACTACATATGATGCATTACCATCAAGTTACTATAAACTTTAATAGAATGTGTTGGTAGAGGAATAGCCAAATAGGAAAAGATGGAGTCTAGAAACCAATTCAAGTATATAGAAATTTTACATACAATAAATATGGCTTTACAATATGTTTGATAAAATGAACTGTGTTTAATAACTATCCTGAAATAAATAACATTATTTTTTAGCTATCCATCCAGCATAATTGGCTGTCTATTCAGAAAAAAAGGCTTATACCCTATTTGATATCACACAAAAAATAAATCACACATTAATTTAAAAACTAAATATTCAAAAATTAAGTTTATCAGTAGAATACTTAAAAGAATATTTGTGTAACTTTGGGAATGGTGGATGATTTAAGAAGAATATTTTGGAATTCAGAAGCCATAATGATCAAAAGATTTGACTACATAAAAATTAAAAGTTCATTTAAAAATTTAAAGATAGACTGAGAGAAAAGATTTGCAATATATTTAACAAAGGTTAAAATCAAAGAAAATGACTGAATTGTGTTTTAAACCTAAATGTTACTCAGCTATTAAAAAGAATGAGTTAGATCTACCTGCATTGACATAAAAAATGACCATTTTTTTGGTCATTGATCAAAATCTTTTTTTAATCTATATTCTGGGAAGATAATGACAGCAGTACAGCTTTTGGATTTCCCTGAAACCTCACGTAAAAACAGTCAAAGTAACTAGAGAGAAAATTCAAAATATTTACAACAAAAATTGAAAACAGGGTACCACCATGAACCCTAAAATACAAACAGAGACAAAGTACCAATAACCACAAGATCTAAATGTTATTGAAATCTGTATGAGAGAAAACAGAGGGAAGCAAGCATGTACCTGACTGACCTAAGAATAGGATAGCACAAAATAGTCATCTTAAACTTTGGTAGACCAATTTGAAAACAGCAGCTGCATCTAGGAAGGGTTTTGCACCCTCCAATAGTTTTTAAGGGCAAAGAGACACAGTAAGGCTAAAGAGTTTGCAGCAGTCTAGTCCCTCTGAACTCTTGAAACTCCCTTGTAGGACAGGGTCACACACCAAGAAGAAACTTCTGGGAGCAAAATGAAAATTGAGAAGGATTGGTATACAAGAAACAAAGAAAAGAGAAAAGCCAAATAAAATTGGGCAAAGTGAATAAAGCCAGCAAATCATAGAAAGCAGTATGCCATATATTTAACACTACACAAAAACAAAAAGAAAAATTTGTGAAGATAGAAAGCTATCTAAACCAAGATCATTCTGAAAATTTAGAAGAACAGAAATCATATTAAAATGAGCAACACAAAGGTATTGAGATCAAATTCCATATAAAATTACTGCAGGAAAAAGAATAAGAACCAGGATGACATCTGTATACAATAAAACACACCAGAAAGATACATTCAAAAGACAGATAACAGTTGTAAAGTACTATTTCCAAACAAGCTAAAAGGCATTAAGAAAATGTACAATATATGAAAAAACAGTGTAAATTAAAATTACAAAAATTCAAAACTGAGGTAATGGAACTCAAGAATTAGAAATAAGGGAGAAAATCATTTTAGAAATCAAGACTTAGCTAGAAGAAACACAGGAGAGAATAAGCACAGCAAATACTGTCTTAGGGACTTTACGAGAAAATGGTGGATAGGAGGCAGGACTAACTTGCAGCTCCTACTCAGCAGGACAGAGCAGTGTGCTCCAAGAACTACTGCATGAAGATACCAGGAAAGCCAAGATAATCCACAGACCCTCTGAAGGAGGTGAATTGCCACTGCAGGCTTCATGGGACGGCTGAGGAACACCAAAGACAAAGAGTATAATTTCCTGGAAGCTCTATGGCCCCACCCACGGCCTGATCCTCCCTACACTACCACAGCTGATGCACTTTTGAAAGCACCACATCCTGGCTGGAGGCCAACCAACACAGAACCAGCGCACTTAACAATAATACAACCAAGTACCCTCAAAGTCCACTTTGCTCCCCTACTACCTCTGCTGGAGCAGGTGCTGGTGTCCATGGCTGAAAGACCTGAAGATGAATCACATCACAGGACTCTTTGCAGACATTCCCTAGTACCAACCTGGAGCTCCACTGGATGGCTAGATCAAAAAGAGAAATAACAATCGCTGCAGTTTGGCTCTTAGGAAGCCCCATCCCTAGGGGAAAGGGGAGAGGACCACATCAAGGGAGCACTCTGTGAGACAAAGGAAACTGAACAGTAGGCTGTGAGTCCCAGATTGTCCCTCTGACATAGTCTACCCAAAAGAGAAGGTACCAGAAAAATATGACAAAACAAGGCTCTGTAACAGCCCCAAAAGATCACACTAGCTCACCAGCAATGGATCCAAACCAAGATGAAATCTCTGAATTGCCAGAAAAAGAATTCAGGAGGTCAACTATTAAGCCAATCAAGGAGGCACTAGAGGAAGGTGAAATCCAACTTAAAGAAATAAAAACAAACTGATACAGGTTATTAATGAAAAAATCTCCAATAAAATAGATAGCATAAATAAAAAACAATCACAACTTCTGGAAATGAAAGACACAATTAGAGAAATGCAAAATACACTGAAAAGTTTCAACAACAGAATCAAACAAATAGAAGAAAGAACTTCAGAGCTCAAAGACAAGGCTTTCAAATTAACCCAATCAGACAAAGACAAAGAGAAAGGAATTTTTTAAAATGAACAAAGCCTCCAAGAAGCTGGGGATTATGTCAAACGACCAAACCTAAGAATAATTGGTGTTCCTGAGGAAGAAGAGCAATCTAAAAGTTTGGAAAACATATTTGAGAGAATAATCAAGGAAAACTTCCCCAGCCTTGCTAGAGATCTAGACATTGAAATACCAGAAGCTCAAAGAATACCTGGGAAATTAATCACAAAAATATAATCACCTAGGCATTAGTCATCATGCTATCTAAAGTCAAAACAAAACAAATACTCTTAAGAGCTATGAGGCAAAAAGCATTACATAACCTATAAAGGAAAAACTATCAGATTAACAGTAGATTTATTAGCAGAAACCCTACAAGCTAGAAGGGATTGGGGTCCTAGCTTTAGCCTGCTCAAACAAAACAATTATCAGCCAAGAAATTTGTTTCAAGCAATACTAAGCTTCATAACTGAAGGAAAGATAAAGTTTTTTCAGACAAAGGCTGAGAGAATTCACCATTAACAAGCCAGAACTACAAGAACTGCCAAAAGGAGCTCTAAATCTTTAAACAAATCCCTGAAACACATCAAATTAAAATCTCCTTAAAGCATAAATCTCACAGGACCTATGAGACAACACAATGAAATAAAACTAAGGTATTCAGGCAACAAATAGCACAATGAATAGAATAGTACGTCACATCTTAATACTAACATTGAATATAAATGGCCTAAATCCTCCATATAAAAGATACAGAATAGCAGAATGGATAAGAATTCACATGTAACAAACCTGCACATTGTGCACATGTACCCTAAAACCCAAAGTATAATAATAATAAAAAAAAAAAAGAATTCACAGGTCCATTCCAAGATGGCCGACTAGGAATAGCTCTGGTCTACAGCTCCCAGCATGATTGATACAGGAGACAGGTGATTTCTGCATTTCCAACTGAGGAACACAGTTCATCTCACTGGGACTGGTTGGACAGTGGATGCAGACCATGGAGGGTAAGCCAAAGCAGAGGGGGGCATCGCCTCACCCGGGAAGCGCAAGGGGTCAGGGGATTTCCCTGTCCTAGCCAAGGGAAGCCGTGACAGATTGTACTAGGAAAATTGGGGCACTGCTACCCAAATGCTGCACTTTTCCATGCAGATGACATGATTGTATATTTAGAAAACCCTATCTTCTCAGCCCAAAATCTCTTTAAGCTGATAAGCAACTTCAGCAAAGTCTCAGGATACAAAATCAATGTGCAAAAATCACAAGCATTCCTATAAACCAATAACAGACAAATAGAGAGCCAAATCATGAGTAAACTCCCATTCACAATTGCTACAAAGGGAATAAAATACCTAGGAATCCAACTTACAAGGGATGTGAAGGACCTCTTCAAGGAGAACTACAAACCACTGCTCAACAAAATAAAAGAGGACACAAACAAATAGAAGAACATTCCATGCTCATGGATAGGAAGAATCAATATCATGAAAATGGCCATACTGCCCAAGGCAATTTATAGATTCAATGCCATCCCCATCAAGCTACCAATGACTTTCTCCACAGAACTGGAAAAATCTACTTTAAAGTTCACATGGAACCAAAAAAGAGCGCATATTGCCAAGACAATCTTAAGCAAAAAGAACAAAGCTGGAGGCATCACGCTACCTGACTTCAAACTATACTACAAGGCTACAGTAATCAAAACAGCATGGTACTGGTACCAAAACTGATATATAGATCAATGGAACCGAACACAGGCCTCAGAAATAATACCACACATCTACAACCATCTGATCTTTGACAAACCTGAAAAAAAGAAAAGACATAGGGAAAGGATTCCCTATTTAATAAATGCTGCTGGGAAAACTGGCTAGCCATAGGTAGAAAGCTGAAACTGGATCCCTTCCTTACACCTTATACAAAACTTTATTCAAGATGGATTAAAGACTTAAATATTAGACCTAAAACCATAAAAACCCTAGAAGAAAACCTAGGCAATACCATTCAGGACATAGGCATAGGCAAGGACTTCATGACTAAAACACCAAAAGCACTGGCAACAAAAGCTAAAATAGACAAATGGGATCTAATGAAACTAAAGAGCTTCTGCACAGCAAAAGAAACTACCATGAGAGTGAACAGGCAAACTACACAATGGGAGAAAATTTTTGCAACCTACTTATCTGACAAAGGGCTAATATTCAGAATATACAAAGAACTTAAACAAATTTACAAGAGAAAATCAAACAATCCCATCAAAAAGTGGGCAAAGGATATGAACAGACACTTCTCAAAAGAAGATATTTATGCAGCCAACAGACATATGAAGAAATACTCATCATCACTGGCCATCAGAGAAATGCCAATCAAAACCACAATGAGATACCATCTCACGCCAGTTAGAATGGTGATCATTAAAACGTCAGGAAACAACAGATGCTGGAGAGGATGTGGAGAAATAGGAACACTTTTACACTGTTGGTGGGACTGTAAACTACTTCAACCATTGTGGAAGACAGTGTGGTGATTCCTCAAAGATCTGGAACTAGAAATACCATTTGACCCAGCCATCCCATTACTGGATATAGACCCTAAGGATTATAAATCATGCTACTATAAAGACACATGCACACATATGTTTATTGTGGCACTATTCACAATAGCAAAGACTTGGAACCAACCCAAATGTCCATCAGTGACAGACTAGATTAAGAAAATGTGGCACATATACACCATGGAATACTATGCAGCTATGAAAAAGGATGAGTTCATGTCCTTTGTAGGGACATGGATGAAGCTGGAAACCATCATTCTGAGCAAACTATCGCAAGGACAGAAAACTAAACACTGCATGTTCTCACACATAGGTAGGAATTGAACAATGAACACTTGGACACAGGGTGAGAGACATCATGCACCGGGGCCTGTCATGGCATGGGGGGATGGAGGAGGTTTAGCATTAGGAGAAATACCTAATGTAAGTGATGAGTTAATGGGTGCAGCAAACCAACATGACACATGTATACATATGTAACAAAACTGCACGGTGTGCACATGTAATCTAGAACTGAAAGTATAATAATAACATTTAAAAAATTCACCAACCATGTATCTGCTGTCTTCAAGAGACTCATCTGAGACATAAGGACTCATATAAGCTAAGCTAAAGAGGTAGAAAAAGATATTCCATGCAAATGGACATCAAAAGTGAATAGGAGTAGCTATTCTTATATCAGACAAAACAAACTTTAAAGCAACAACAGTTTGACAAGACAAAGAGGGACATTATATAATGATAAATGGACTAGTCCAAAAGGAAATTATCACAATCCTAAATTTATGTGCACCTAACACTGGAGCTCTCAAATTTATAAAACAATTATTACTAGACCTAAGAAATGAGATAGAGAGCAACACAATAATAGTGGGGGACTTCAATTCTCCACTGACAGCCCTAGGCAGGTTAACAAGAGAGAAAGTCAACAAAGAAACAATGGACTTAAACTATACCCTGGAACATCTTAACATATATGTACAGAACATTCTACCCAGCAACTGTAGATGTAAATTCTATTCATCAGCACATGGAACTTTCTTCAAGATAGACCATGTGATAGACCTCAAAACAAGTCTCAACAAATTTAAGAAAATCAAAATTGTAGCAAGTACTCTCTCAGACCACAGTGTAATAAAATTGGAAAGCAACTCAAAAAGGAACCCTCAAAACCACGCAAATACATGACAAATAAGCTGCTCCTGAATGATTATTGGGTCAAAAATGTAATCAGTATGGAAATTTAAACACTCTTTGAGCTGAATGATAATTGTGACACAACCTATCAAAACCTCTGAGATACAGCAAAGTCAGTGCTAAGAGGAAAGCTCATAGCATTAAATGCCTACATCGAAAAGTCTGAAAGAGCATAAATAGACAATCTACGGTCACATATCAAGGAGCTAGAGAAGTAAGAACAAACCAAACCCAAACCCAGCAGAAGAAAAGAAATAACCAATATAAGAGCAGAACTAAATGAAATTGAACAAACAAACAAAAAAATACAAAATATAAATGAAACCAAAAGCTGGTTCTTTGAAAAGGTAAATAAAATTGATAGACCATTACTGAGATTAACCAAGAAAAGAAGAGAGAAGATTCAAATAAGCTCAATTAGAAATGAAACAAGATATTACAACCAATACCACAGAAATACAAAAGATCATTCAAGACTACTACAAACATCTTAACGTGCATAAACTAGAAAACCTAGAGGAGATGGATAAATTCCTGGAAGTATACAACCCTAGTAGATTAAACCAGGAAGAAATAGAAACTCCGAACAGACCAATAACAAGCAGCAAGGTTGAAATAGTAATTAAAAAGTTACCAAGAAAATAAAACTCCAGGACCAGACGGATTCACAACTGAATTTGATCAGACATTCAAAGAAAAATTGGTACCAATCCTATTGACACTATTCCAAAAGATAGAGAAAAAGGGAATCCTCGCTAAATCATTCTATGAAGCCAGTATCAACCTAGTACCAAAACCAGGAAAGGACATAACAAAAAAAGAAAACTACAGACCAATATCCCTGATGAATATAGATGCAAAAATCCTCAACAAAATATGAGCTAACTGAATCCATTACCATATCAAAGAGATAATCTGCCATGATCAAGTGGATTTCACACCAAGGATACAGGGATGGTTTAACACCCACAAGTCAATAAATGTAATACACCACATAAACAAAATTAAAAACAAAAATCACATAATTTCAATAGATGCAGAAAAAGCATTTGACAAAATCCAACTTCCTTTATGATTAAAACTGTCAGCAAATTCAGCACAGAAGGGACATACCTTAAGGTAATTAAAGCCATCTATGACAAAACCACAGCCAACATTATACTGAACAGGGAAAAATTGAAAGCATTCCCCCAGAGAACTGGAACAAGACAAGGATGCACACTTTCACCACTTCTATTCAACATAGTACTGGAAGTCCTAGCCAGAGCAGTCAGACAAGAGAAAGAAATCAAGGGCATCCAAATTGGTAAAGAGGAAGTCAAACAGTCAGTTTGCTGATGACATGATCATATACCTAGAAAACCCTAAAAACTTATCAAAAAAGCTCCTAGAACTGGTAAATGAATTCAGCAAAGTATCAGGATACAAAATTAATGTACACAAATTAGTAGCCCTGCTATACACCATAAGTGACCAGGTTGAGAATCAAATCAAGAACTCAACCCCTTTTAAAATAGCTGCAAAAAATAAAATAAAATAATTAGGAATATACTGAACCAAGGAAGTGAAAGATCTATACAAGGAAAACTATAAAACAATGCTGAAAGAAATAATAGACAACATAAACAAATGGAAACATGTCCCATGCTCCTGGATGGTTTATTAGTCCATTTTCACACTGCTGATAAAGACATACCGAAGACTGGGAAGAAAAATAGGTTTAATGGACTCACAGTGATGCACGGCTGGGGAGGCCTCACAATCATGGCAGAAGGTGAAAGGCATTTCTTACATGGCAGGAGACACAGAAAATGAAAACCAAGCAAAAGGGGTTTCCCGTTATATAACGATCAACTTCGGTGAGACTTATTCACTACCACAGGGGGGAAACCAACCCCATGATTCAATTATCTCTCACTGTGTCCCTCTCACAACATGAGGGAATTATGGGAGCTATAATTCAAGATGACATTTGGGTGGGGACACAGCCAAACCATATCATTCTGCCCCTGGCCCCTCCCAAATCTCACATCCTCACATTTCAAAACTAATCATGTCTTCCCAACAGTCCCCCAAAGTCTTAACTTATTTCAGCATTAACTCAAAAGTCCACAGTCCAAAGTCTCATCTGAGACAAGGCAAGTCCCTTCTGCCTATAAGCCTGTAAAATCAAAAGCAAATTAGTTACTTCCTAGATACAATGGGGGTACAGGCATTGGGTAAATACAGCCATTTCAAATAGGAGAAATTGGCCAAAACAAATGGGCTACAGTCCCATGAAACCTTGAAATCCAGCAGGGCAGTGAAATTTTAAAGGTTCAAAATGATCTCCTTTGACTCCATGTCTCAAATCCAGGTCCTATGGTCCCAAGCATTCCCAGGGTCTTGGGCAGCTCCACCCCCATGGCTTTACAGGCTACAGCCTTGCTCCTGGCTGCTTTCATGGGCTGGCATTGAGTGTCTGTGGCTTTTCCAGGCATACAGTGAAAGATGTTGGTGGATCTACCATTCTGGGGTATAGAGGACGGTGGCCCTCTTCTCAGAGCTCCACTAGGAAGTTCTCCAGTGGGGACTCTGTGTGGGGGTGCCCACCCCACATTTCCCTTCTGCACTGCCCTAGCAGAGGTTCTCCATGAAGGCCCTGCCCCTGCAGCAAACTTCTGCCTGGAAATCAAAGCATTTCCATACATCCTCTGAAATCTAGGCAGAGGTTCCGAAGCCTCAGTTCTTGACTTCTGTGCACCTGCAGGCTCAATACCATGTGGAAGCTGCCAATGCTTGGGGCTTGAGCCATTTGAAGCCCATGGCCTGAGCTGTACCTTGGCCCCTTTTAGTCATGGCTAGAGTGGCTAGGATGCAGAGCACCAAGTCCCTAGACTGCACACAGTAGAGGGACATTGGGCCAGGCTCATGAAACCATTTTTTCCTCCTAGGCCTCCAGGTCTGTGATGGGGTAGGGGGCTGCCACAAAGGTTTCTGACATGCCCTGGAAACATTTTTCCCCTTGTCTTGGTGATTCATGTTTGGTTCCTTGTTACTTATGCAAATGTCTGCAGCCAGCTTGAATTTTTCCTCAGAAAATGGGATTTTCTTTTCTATTGCATTGTTAAGCTGCAAATTTTCTGAACTTTTATGCTCTGTTTCTCTTTTAAAATGGAAGGGCTTTAATAGCACCCAAGTCACATTTTGAATGCTTTGCTGCTTAGAAATTTCTTCTGCCAGATACCCTAAATCATCTCTCTCAAGTTCAAAGTTCCACAAATCTCTAGGGCAGGGGTAAAATGCTGCCAGTCTCTTTGCTAAAACATCACAAGAGTCACCTTTGCTCCAATTATCAACAAGTCTCTCATCTCCATCTAAGACCATCTCAGCCTGGATTTCGTTGTCCATATCATTATCAGCATTTTGGTCAAAGCCATTCAACAAGTCTCTAGGGAGTTCCATACCTTCCCACATTTTCCTGTCTTCTTCTGAGCCCTCCAAACTGTTTCAACCTCTGCCTGTTACCCAGTTCCAAAGCAGCTTCCACATTTTCGGGTATCTTTTCAGCAGTGCCCCACTCTACTGGTACCAATTTCCTGTATTATTCCATTTTCACACTACTGATAAAGACATACCCAAGACTGGAGAAAAAAAATAGGTTTAATGGACTCACAGTTTCACGTGGCTGGAGAGGCCTCACAATTACGGTGGAAGGCAAAAGGCACTTCTTACATGGCTGTGGCAAGAGAGAATGAAAAACAAGCAAAAGAAGTTTCCCCTTATAAAACCATCAGCTCTCATGAGACTTATTCACTACCACGAGAACAGTATGGGGGAAACCACCCCCACGATTCAATTATCTACCACTGTGTCTGTCTCACAACACGAGGGAACTATGGGAGCTATAATTCAAGGTGATTTGGGAGGGGACGCAGCCAAACCGTATCAGAAGGATAGAATCAATATTGTGAAAATGACCATACTGCTAAAAGCAATCTACAAATTCAATGCAATTCCCATCAAAATACCACCATCATTCTTCACAGAACTAGAAAAAACATTCTAGAATTCATATGGAACCAAAAAAGAGCCCAAAAAACCAAAGCAAGATTAAGCAAAAAGAACAAATCTGGAGACATCACATTACCTGACTTCAAACTATACTACAAGGCCATAGTCACCAAAACAGCATGGTGCTGGTATAAAAACAGGCATGCAGAACAATGGAACAGTATGGAGAACCCAGAAATAAAGCCAAATACTTACAGCCAACTGATCTTCAAAAAGCAAACACAAACATAAAGTGGGGAAAGGACAACCTATTAAACAAATGGTGCTGGGATAATTGGCAAGCCACATGTAGAAGAATAAAACTGGATCCCTATCTTTCACCTTATACAAAAATCAACTCAAAATGGATGAAAGACTTAAACCTAAGACATTAAACCATAAAAATTCTAGAAGATAACATCAGAAAAACCCTTCTAGACATTTACTTAGGCAAAGACTTCATGACCAAGAACCCAAAAGCAAATGCAACAAAAGCAAAAATAAATAGATGGGACTTAATTAAACTAAAAAGCTTCTGCACAGCAAAAGAAGTAATCAGCAGAGTAAACAGACAACTTACAGAGTGGGAGAAAATCTTCACAATCTATACATCTGACTAAGTACCAATTCCAGAATCTACAAGGAACTCAAACAAATCAGTAAGAAAAAAAAACAACCTCATCAAAAAGTGGGCTAAGGACATGAATAGACAATTCTCAAAAGAAGATATACAAATGCCTAACAAACATATGAAAAAATGCTAACATCACTAATGATCAGGGAAATGCAAATCAAAACCACAATGTGATACCACCTAACTCCTGCAATAATGGCTATAATTAAAAAATCAAAAAATGATAGATGTTGGCATGGATGTGTGAAAAGGGAACACTTTCACACTGTTGGTGAAAATGTAAACTAGTACAACCACTATGGAAAACAGTATGGAGATTCCTTAAAGAACTGAAAGTAGATCTATCATTTGATCCAGCAATCCCACTCCTGGGTATCTACACAGAGGAAAATAAGTCACTATGCCAAAAAGATTCTTGCATGTGCATGTTTATAGCAGCACAATTCACAACTGCAAAAACATGCAACCAGCCCAAATGCCCATCAATCAATGAGTCGATAAAGAAAATGTGGTAAATATATACCATGGAGTACTACTCAGCCATAAAAAGGAATAATATATTGGCATTTGCAGCAACCTAGATGGAATTGGAGATTATTATTCTAAGTTAAGTAATTCAGAAATGGAAAACCAAGCATTGTATATTTTCACTTATAAGTGGGAGCCAAGCTGTGAGGATGCAAAGGCATAAGAATAATACCGTCTCTACTAAAAATACAAAAAATTAGCCGGGCGTGGTGGTGGGCGCCTGTCGTCCCAGCTACTCGGAGAGGCTGAGGCAGGAGAATGGCGTGAACCCGGGAGGCGGAGCTTGCAGTGAGCTGAGATCGCGCCACTGCACTCCAGCCTGGGCGACAGAGTGAGACTCTGTCTCAAAAAAAAAAAAAAAAAAAAAAAAAGAATAATACAATGGACTATGGGAACTTGGGGGAAAGGGTGGGAGGGGTTAGGGATAAAAGACTACACATTGGGTACGGGGTACACTGCTTGGGTGGTGGGTGCACCAAAATCTCAGAAATCACCACTAAAGAGCTTATTCATGTAACCAAACACTGCCTGTTCCCCAAAAATCTATTGAAATTAAAAAAGTAAAAATTTTAAAATATATATTGTCTTAAAAATAAAGTGATAAAAAGTAGTAAAACAAACCTCTTAAAAAGAAATGAAAAAATAAAAGGATTTGAGGGTAACATAATTAAAGATAGTAAGAGAAAGTCCAATAAATAGACAATCAAAGAAGGGAAATCACCATGTAACAAAACTAGACATTTATTAAAACTTTCCTAAATAATAAAAAAAATTTTACAACTAATATTGAGAGATCATAATGTGTACTTAATAAGATTGACTCAGAATGACCAATACCAAGTTATTTTAGTGAAACTGCTAGACTATAAAGGAAAATAAAAACTCTTTAGTACTTAACACATAACTTATAAAGGGTATAAAAGTATATTATCATCAGACTTTTTGATGTAATATCTTTATGCCAGAAGAAAATAAATATATTGAATGTATGCAAGGAAAGAAAATGTGAAACACTATTTTCTACCCAGCTAAACAGGTCTTAAAGAATAAAAAGCATGAACCATTATAATTTAGGGAATGGCGTTCCCATGAATACTTCTTGAAAAATCTACTGAAAAAGGTAGCTTAAAGAAACCCAAATGACCAAAGAGGCATTTAAATAAGTATCAGTGGGTAAGAAATAAATATATAAATTCACATAAAACTAATTCTAGGCCGGGCGCGGTGGCTCAAGCCTGTAATCCCAGCACTTTGGGAGGCCGAGGCGGGCGGATCACGAGGTCAGGAGATCGAGACCATCCTGGCTAACATGGTGAAACCCCATCTCCACTAAAAATACAAAAAATTAGCCGGGCGTGTTGGCGGGCGCCTGTAGTCCCAGCTACTCGGGAGGCTGAGGCAGGAGAATGGCGTGAACCCGGGAGCCGGAGCTTGCAGTGAGCCGAGATCGCGCCACTGCACTCCAGCCTGGGCAACAGAGCGAGACTCCGTCTCAAAAAAAAAAAAAAAACTAATTCTAGATGAGAATTAAAACAAAGAGACTGAGTGGCTGGCAAGATGGCCGAATAAGAACAGCTCCAGTCTGCAGCTCCCAGCAAGATCAATGCAGAAGGTAAGTGATTTCTGCATTTCCAACTGAGGTACCAGGCTCATCTCATTGGGACTGGTTAGACACTGGGTGCAGCCCATGGAGGGTGAGCTGAAGCAGGGTGGAGCATTGCCTCACCCGTGAAGCCCAAGGGGTCGGGGAACTCCCTCCTGTAGCCAAGGGAAGCCGTGAGAGACTGTGCTGTGAGGAATGGTCCACTCTGGCCCAGATACTACACTTTTCCCATGATCTTCACAACCCACAGACCAGGATATTCCTTTGGGTGCCTATGCCACCAGGGCCCTGGGTTTCAGGCACAAACCTGGGTGGCTGTTTGGATAGACACCAAGCTAGCTGCAGGAGTTATTTTTCATACCCCAGTGGCACCTGGAACACCAACGAGACAGAACCGTTCACACTCCTGGAAAGGGGGATAAAGCCAGGGAGCCAAGTGGTCTAGCTCAGCAGAACCCACCCCCATAGAGCCCAGAAAGCTAAGATCCACTGGCTTGAAATTCTTGCTGCCAGCATGGCAGTCTGACGTTGACCTGGGATGCTTGAGATTGGTGGAGGGAGGGGCGTCCACCATTACGGAGGCTTGAGAAGGCTGTTTTCCCCTCACAGTGTAAACAAAGCCGCAGTGAAGTTTGAACTGGACAGAGCCCGCCACAGCTCAGCAAAGCTGCTGGAGCCAGACTGCCTCTCTAGATTCTTCACCTCTGGGCAGGGCATCTCTGAAAACAAGGCAGCAGCCTCAGTCAGGGGCTTATAGATAAAACCCTCATCTCCCTGGGACAGAGCACCTGGCGGGAAGGGGCAGCTGTAGACACAGCTTCAGCAGACTTAAATGTCCCTTCCTTCCGGCTATGAAGAGACCAGTGAACCTCCCAGCACAGTGTACGAGCTCTGCCAAAGGACAGACTGACTCCTCAAGTGGGTCCTTGACCCCTGTGCCTTCTGACTGGGAGACATCTCTCAGCAGGGAGACACTTATACAGGAGAGCTCCGGCTGGCATCTGGCGGGTGCACCACTGGTATGAAGCTTCCAGAGGAAGAAACAGGTGGCAATCTTTGCTGTTCTGTAGCCTCTGCTGGTGATACCCCGGCAAATAGGGTCTGGAGTGGACCTCCAGCAAATTCCAGCAGAGGTGCAGCAGAGGGGCCTGATTCTCAGCAGGAAAACTAACAAACAGAAAGGAATAGCATCAACATCAACAAAAAGGACATCCACTCAGAAACCCCATCCGAAGGTCACCAAAATCAAAGACCAAAGGTAGATAAGTGCATGAAAATGAGGAAAAAGCAGTGTGAAAAGGCTGAAAATTCCAAAAAACAGAACTCCTCTTCTCCTCCAAAGTATCACAACTCACCAGCAAGGGAATAAAACTGGATGGAGAATGAATTTGATGAATTAACAGAAATAGGCTTCAGAAGGTGGGTAATAACAAACTCCTCCGAGCTAAAGGAGCATGTTCTAACCCAATGCAAGGAAGCTAAGAAACTTGAAAAAAGGTAGAAGAATTGCTAACTAAGATACACAGTTTAGAGAAGAACATAAATGACCTGATGGAGCTGAAAAATACAATGTGAAAACTTCGTGAAGCATACACAAGTATCAATAGCCAAATCAATCAAGCGGAAGAAAGGATATCAGAGATTGAAAACGAACTTAATGAAATAAAGCTTGATGACAAGATTAGAGAAAAAAGAATGAAAAGGAACGAACAAAGTCTCCAAGAAATATGGGACTACATGAAAAGACCAAACCTACTTTCGATTGGTGTACCTGAAAGTGACGGGGAGAATGGAACCAAGTTGGAAAGCACTCTTCAGGATATAGCCCTGGAGAACTTCCCCAACTTAGAAAGACAGGCCAACATTCAAATTCAGGAGATACAGAGAACACCACAAAGATACTCCTCAAGAAGAGGAACCCCAAGACACATAATCTTCAGATTCACCAAGGTTGAAATGAAGGAAAAAAGGTTTAGGGCAGCCAGAGAGAAAGGTCAGGTTACCCACAAAGGGAAGCCCATCATACTAACAGAGGATCTTTCAGCAGAAACCCTGCAAGCCAGAAGAGAGTGGGGGCCAATATTCAACATTCTTAAAAGAATTTTCAACACACAATTTCATATCCAGCCAAACAAAGCTTCATAAGTGAAGGAGAAATATAATCCTTTACAGACAAGAAACTGCTGAGAGATTTTACCATCACCAGGCCTGCCTTTATGGTGCAACAAATTACTCAATTGGTTAGTATATGGCCAGGAATTTTGTATAAAATGTTTGTACTGGTTTGAAGATAGTCCTTCTAAATCATCAAGGAAGAAAAAAACAATTTCCAAAAAAAAAAAAAAAAAAAAACTGAACATGGAAAGGAACAACCAGTACAGCCACTGCAAAAACATACCAAATTGTAAAGATCATCGATGCAATGAAGAAACTGCATCAACTAATAGGCAAAACAACCAGCTAGCATCATAATGACAGGATCAAATTCACACATAACAATATTAACCTTAAATGTAAATGGGCTAAATGCCCCAATTAAAAGACACACACTGGCAAACTGGATAGAGTCAAGACCCATCAGTGTGCTGTATTCAGAAGACCCATCAGTGTGCTGTATTCAGGAGACCCATCTCACTTGCAAAGACACACACAGGCTCACAATAAAGGGATGGAGGAAGATTTACCAAGCAAATGGAAAGCAAAAAAAAATCAGGCGTTGTGATCCTAGTCTCTGATAAAACAGACTTTAAATCAACAGAGATCAAAAGAGACAAAGAAGGGCATTACATACTTGTAAAGGGATCAATGCAACAAGAAGAGCTAACTATCTTAAATATATATGCACCAAATACAGGACCACCCAGATTCATAAAGCAAGTTCTTAGAGACCTACAAAGAGACTTAGACGCCCACACAATAATAGCAGGAGACTTTAACACCCCACTGTGGATATTAGACAGATCGATGAGACAGAAAGTTAGCAAGGATATTCAGGACTTGAACTCATCTCTGGACCGAGCAGACCTAATCGACATCTACAAAACTCTCCACCGCAAATCAACAGAATATACCTTCTTCTCGGCACCACATCGCACTTATTCTAAAACTGACCACATAATTGGAAGTAAAACACCCCTTAGCAAGTGCAAAAGAATGGAAATCATAACAAACAGTCTGTCAGACCACAGTGCAATCAAATTAGAACTCAGGATTAGGAAACTTGCTCAAAACCGCACAACTACATGGAAACTGAACAACCTGCTCCTGAATGACTACTGGGTAAATAATGAAGGCAGAAATAAAGAAGTTCTTTGAAACCAATGAGAACAAAGACACAATGTACCAGAATCTCTGGGACACAGCTAAAGCAATGTTTAAAGGGAAATTTATAGCTCTAAATGTCCACAAGAGAAAGCAGGAAAGATCTAAAATTGACATCCTAACATCACAATTAAAAGAACTGGAGAAGCAAGAGCAAACAAATTCAAAAGCTAGCAGAAGACAAGAAATAACTAAGATCAGGACAGAACTGAAAGAGATACAGACACGAAAAACCCTTCAAAATATCAATGAATCCAGGAGCTTGTTTTTAGAAAAGATCAACAAAACAGATAGACTGTTAGCCAGACTAGTAAAGAAGAAAAGAGAAAAGAATCAAATAGACACAATAAAAAATGATAAAGGAGAGATCACCACTGATCCCACACAAATACAAACTACCATCAGAGAATACTATAAACACCTCTATGGAAATAAACTAGAAAATATAGAAGAAATGGATAAATTCCTGGACACATACACCCTCCCAAGTCTAAATCAGTAAGAAGTCGAATTCCTAAATAGACCAATAGGAAGTTCTGAAATTGAGGCAGTAACTCATAGCCTACTAACCAAAAAAAAGCCCAGGACCAGATGGATTCACAGATGAATTCTGCCATAAGTACAAAGAGGAGCTGGTACCATTCCTTCTGAAACTATTCCACACAATAGAGAAAGAGGGAATCCTCCCTAACTCATTTTATGAGGCTAACATCATCCTGATACCAAAACCTGGCAGAGACACAACAAAAAAAGGAAATTTCAGGCCAATATCCCTGATGAACACTGATGCAAAAATCATCAATAAAATACTGGCAAACCAAATCCAGTGGCACATCAAATAACTTATCTACCAAGATCAAGTTGGCTTCATCCCTGGGATGCAAGGCTGGTTCAGCATATGCAGATCAATAAACATAATCCATCACATAAACAGAACCAATGACAAAAGCCACATGATTATCTCAATAGATGCAGAAAAGGCCTTCAATAAAATTCATCAGCCCTTCATGTTAAAAACTCTCAATAAAATGGGTATTGATGGAATGTATCTCAAAATAATAAGAGCTACTTATGACAAACCCATAGCCAATATCTTACTGAATGGGCAAAAGCTGGAATCATTCCCTCCGAAAACTTGCACAAGACAAGGATGCCCTCTCTCACCACTCCTATTCAACATAGTATTGGAAGTTCTGGCCAGGATGATGCAAGAGCAAAAAATAAAGTTATTCAAATAGGAAGAGAGGAAGTCAAATTGTCTCTGATTGCAGATGACATGTTTAGAAAACCCCATCTTCTCAGCCCCAAAACTCCTTAAGCTGATAAGCAACTTCAGCAAAGTCTCAGGATACAAAATCAATGTGCAAAAATTGCAAGCATTCCTATACACCAATAATAGACAGAGAGCCAAATCATGAGTGAACTCCCATTCACAATTACTACAAAGAGAATAAAATACCTAGGAATCCAACTTACAAGGAATGTGAAGGACCTCTTCGAGGAGAACTACAAACCACTGCTCAAGAAAATGAGAGAGGACACAAACAAATGGAAAAACATTCTATGCTCATGGATAGGAAGAATCAATATCATGAAAATGGTCATACTCCCCAAAGTAATTTATAGATTCTATGCTATCCCCATCAAGCTACCACTGACTTTCTTTACAGTATTAGAAGAAACTACTTTAAATTTCATATGGAACCAAAAAAGATCCTGCAGAGCCAAGACAATCCTAAGCAAAAAGAACAAAGCTGGAGGCATCAAGCTACCTGACTTCAAACTACACTACAAGGCTACAGTAACCAAAGCAGCATGGTACTGGTACCAAAACAGATATATAGACCAATGGAACAGAATAGAGGCCTCAGAAATTACACCACACATCTACAACAATCTGATCTTTGACAAACCTGACAAAAACAAGCAATGGGGAAAGGATTCCCTATTTAATAAATGGTATTGGAAAAACTGGCTAGCCATATGCAGAAAACGAAACTGGACCCCTTCCTTAAACCTTATACAAAAAGTAACTCAACATGGATTAAAGACTTAAACATAAAATCTAAAACCATAAAAACCCTAGAAGAAAACCGAGGCAATACCATTCAGGACATAGGCATAGGCAAAGACTTCATGACTAAAACACCAAAAGCAATGGCAACAAAAGCAAAAATTGACAAATGGGATCTAATGAAACTAAAGTGCTTCTGCAGAGCAGATGAAACTATTATCAGGGTGAACAGGCAACTTACAGAATGGGAGAAAAATTTTTTAGTCTATCCATCTCACAAATGGCTAATATCTAGAACCTACAAAGAACTTAAACAAATTTACAAGAAAAAAACAAACAAACCCATCATAAAGTAGGCAAAGGATATGAACAGACACTTCTCAAAATAAGACATTTATGTGGCCAACAAACATTTGAAGAAAAGCTCATCAACAGTGGTCATTAGGAAATGCAAATGAAAACCACAATGAGATCTATCTCTCACCAGTTAGAATGGTGATCATTAAAAAGTCAGGAAACAACAGATGCTGGAGAGTGTGGAGAAATAGGAACAGTGTTAAACTATTGTTGGGAGTGTAAATTAGTTCAACCATTGTGGAAGACAGTGTGGTGATTCCTCAAGGATCTAGAACCAGAAATACCATTTGATCCAGCAATCCCATTACTGGGTATATACCCAAAGGATTATAAATCATTCTACTATAAAGACACATGCATATGTATGTTTATTGCAGCACTGTTCACAATAGCAAAGACTTGGAACCAACCCAAAAGACTGGATAAAGAATATGTGGCACATATTCTCCATGGAATACTATGCAGCCATAAAAAAGCACGAGTTCCTGTCCTTTGCAGGGACATAAATGAAGCTGGAAACCATCATTCTCAGCAAACTAACACAAGAACAGAAAACCAAATACCACATGTTCTCACTCATAGTTGAGAGTTGAACAATAAGAACACATGGCCACAGGGAGGGGAACATCACATACCAGGGCCTGTCATGGGGTGGGGGGCTAGGGGACGGATAACAATAGGAAAATACCTAATGTAGATGAGGGGTTGATGGGTGCAGCAAACCGCAATGGCACGTGTATACCTATGTAACAAACCTGCACATTCTGCACATGTATCCCAGAACTTAAAGTATAATAAAAAATAATAAAAGAAAAATAAAAAACAAAGAGATTATACAATCTCACAGGTAGATATATTAAAACCATTAAAAGGGATAGATTAGGGTAGCATATTGAAAAGTTTTAGCTGTTTTCTGTAATTATAATTAGTGATAGTATTGTTATGGTACTGTTTTAACGTGGAATAAAACTAATGACTATGTAATTTTTTTGAGATGGAGTCTCGCTCTGTTGCCCAGGCTAAAGTGCAGTGGCCCCATCTCTGCTCACTGCAACCTTTGCCTCCCGGGTTCAAGATTCTTCTGCCTCAGTCTCCTGAGTGCCTGGGATTACAGGCACATGCTACCTCACCTGGCTAATTTTTGTATTTTTAGTAGACACGGGGTTTCACCATGTTGGCCAGGCTGGTCTGGAACAACTGACCTTAAGTGATCTGCCCACCTCAGCCTCTCACAGGCATAAGCCACTGTGCCTGGCCTGAAATATTTTAATTGTAACGTTTCCTATACCTTGGAAGAATTCTTAGAATGTAAAAAGGACACAGCAGTGTAATAAAGATTAGGTTAAGTAAAAATCCAGTAGTTCTAAACTTCAACTGGATATATCAGTAAGAACACATGAGGTAGTTTATAAAGTGTGTTTATATCCTAATTCTACAAGAGAAAATGCCTAGAAACAATGACAAATCCAATAGCAATGAAGATCCGTAGAGACCTGATTGTGGTCTTGAAATACTATTTCCCGGCGAAGATGGAAGGGGTGTTTCCTGGAGACAACGACTGATTCTGGTCTGAGAAAGAGGAAATGAACAAAGTGAGTATGAAATACCTTGACATACCTGATGTCATAGAACCTATTAAAAACTCTTAGGGCAATATTTTAAAAAACAAAAACAAAACAAGACTCAGAAACAAGCTTCAAGAGAATTCTCAATCCAAAAATGAAAATTTTGAACCTCAATAAGAATAAGAATTACAGCATGTTAAAACTCAACAAATACAGCATGTTTGAATCCATGATTTTACAATTATACTCTTGCTTTCTTACTGCATTAGCTAGGGCTTCCAGTATGATGTTGAAAAGGAGCACTAGAAGGGAACACCTTTGCCTTATTCCTGACCTTGCAGGAAACTCTAGTTTCTCACCATCAAGTATAATATTCACTGTAGGGTTTTTTTGTAGATGTTCATTACCAAATTGAGGGAATTCCACTCTCTTTCTAATTTCCTGACAGTTTCTATCACGAATAGGTGTTGGATTTTGTCAAATGCTTTCTCTGAATCTATCGATATGATATAATCATGTGCTTTTTCTTCTTTAGCCTGTTAATGTGATGGATTATATTCTTTTTTGAATGCTGAACCAGCCTTACATACCTGGGATAAATCCCACTAGGTTGTAGTGTATAATTCTTTTTATATGTTGCTGAATTTTATTTACTAATGTTTTTTGGGGAATTTTAGCATCTATGTTCATAAGAGATATTGGTCTGTAGTTTTATTGAAATGTCTTTGTATGGTTTTATTATTACGGTGATGCTGGCTCATGGAATTAGTTAGGAAATATTCCCTCTGTTTCTATCTTCTAGAAGAGATTATAAAGAATTGACATAATTTCTTTCTTTTTTTTTTTTTTTTTTTGAGCCGGAGTCTCACTTTCTTGCGGCTGGAGTGCAGTGGCGCGATCTCCGCTCACTGTAAGCTCCGCCTCCTGGGTTCACGCCATTCTCCTGCCACAGCCTCCCGAGTAGCTGGGACCACAGGCACCCGCCACCACGCCCGGCTTATTTTTTGTATTTTTAGTAGAGACGGGGTTTCACTGTGTTAGCCAGGATGGTCTCGATCTCCTGACCTCGTGATCCGCCCACCTCGGCCTCCCAAAGTGCTGGGATTATGGGCGTGAGCCACGGCGCCTGGCCCATAATTTCTTTCTTAATGTTAGGTAGAACTAACTCACCAGTGAACCCAGTTGAGTTTTGTGCTTTCTGCTTTGGAAGGTGTTAATTATTGATCAGAATTACATCTTTTAAGAACATTAATTGGTCACCTTCTAAAAATGACTAGAAACCAAATCATTTTCTTGAAAACTAAGTAAAAAGAAAAGAATGAAGCATTTATTCTGCCTTTCCCATATGAACTGTACCTATGGGTAATTGAACAGTAGATGTGGGAGTTGTCTCCTTATGAAATAATATAAAGTGAAATAAATAAAATAATAAAATAAAATAATATAACGTCACTATATGGGGAACAAGTGCTTCGGGCAATGGGAAACTAAGTTCCTCGTAGACTAGGAAACAACTATAAATTCTGAATATAATAATATAAAAAGTAGCTACTTTAAAGCACTGCTGAGTGAACAGAGGCTGACAGATTCTGGTGGGAAATCCATGGTAGGAGGAAAGGAGTAATATGTATTGGGTTCCTGTTTCAGTGAATTTATCCAAAAGCCAGACACATTCAGCTTTATTCATAATAGCAAAATACTGGAAACAACCCAAATGTGCATCAGCTGGTGAGTGGATTAACAAATTGTTCTAAGTCTACATGATGAAATACCACTTAGTAATGAAACAAGGAAGAAACTACCAATCCACGTAGAAACAGAGGTGAATCTCAAAAGCACTATGCAATGTGAAAGAGGCCAGACACAAAAGACCATATATCATATGAATCCATTTAACTGAAATTTTAGAAAAGGCAAAACTATAGTGATAAAAAGGAAATCAGTGGTTTTCAGGAGATAGTAGACGAGCTCAAGAGGAGATTGACTACAAAGAAACATATGAGAACTTTTGGGGGTAATGGAAATGTTCTATATCATCACTGTGACAGTTTCTTCACTATATGTATTTATCAAAACTCATCAAATATCACATTTAAAATTAGTAAATTTTATCATATATAAATCATACTTCAAGAAAACTGATTTAAAAACAGAGCAAAATCCAGACATTATGTACCTCCTGCTAAAGAAGCTCAAAATCACCTACACTCTTGCCAAAGTTATTGGATATGAGTCTGGTAAAGGCTTTGGATCCAGCCGCCAATTTGAAGGAAAGACGGAGAACAAATTACTGTAAACTTCTCCAGGAGTATGAAATCAACAAGATCCAGATTATGGAAAGTCTGCAGATTAAATGGCAAAGACTTTTCAACAGACACTTTAAAAATGGAAGGAGAAAAACAAACAAGTTAGTCTGCAGTGTCTAAGGATTAGCACTTGAGTGATAACACAAAACAATGCAAGGAAGTGATTGTTATAAAAATCAAGATAGTGGTTACTTAGGAAGGGAAAGAGAACTCTTATTGGAATGGGCCACAGGAAAAGTCTTCTAGAGTGGCAGCAAAGTCCTATTTCCTCACCTGCATTGCCTTTATAAACCTGTTCCTCTTATAAATAATTCATTAAGCTAGGGATTTTCCAAGTGTGGTCCCAGTTATGCAGCATCAGCATCATCCAACAACGTGTTAGAAATGCAGATTTTTAGATCTCAGCCCAGGTCTACTGTTACTGAATCAGAAACTCTCAGGATGGGCCCAACAAGCTTTTTTTGAGAATCCTTCCAGACTATGCCTGTAGTCCCAGCTACTCAGGAGGCTGAGGCAGGAGGATCACGTGAGCCCAGGAGTTAAAGGTTGCAGTGAGTTATGATCATGCCACTGCACTCCAGCCTGAGTCACACAGCAAGACCTCATCTCTTGAAAAAAAAATGTTAAAACACATTTTTAAAGGTGCAGAGTAGTATGTTTTTCAGAAAGGCGACAAGGAACTTCTGTTATATATAATATATGTGTTACATATTATAGGTACTATATACATATATTATACATACATGATACATGTATAATAATGTATACATTTTGTATATTTATATAATGAAAGTGTAAAATGGCATTCATCTCTAGCATTGATTAACTCAGGAACATGGTGTTAAAAGGAAGAATTTAACTTCTTCAAATTCTTTTGTAGAGAATTTAACTTTTTAAAATTCTTTTGTATTGCTGACATTAATTTAAGTTACACATGCTCTTGTAACTTAAAATAATTATAAAGTTTAAAAGATGAAGAACACAAAAACTAAGACTTTCACTTAAGCATTTTAAAAATTGTGTCTCCCAGAACACTAGTATTCCACAATATGTTCATAGGTGTTCTAATTAAAATTTTTAGTAGTCAAATAAAGGTATTCAGTTGGTGCAAAAGGAATTGTGGTTTTTTCCATTAAAAGTGACGGCAACATGGCACATGTATACATATGTAACTAACCTGCACATTGTGCACATGTACCCTAAAACTTAAAGTATAATAAAAAGTGACAGCAAAACCAGCAATAATTTTTGCACCAATCCAATATAAAGAACATCATACAACTTCAAAATGCAAATCTGTATTTTAAATGTTGTTAGAATTTTCACGTTTAACTTCACCCAGTGTTTCCCAACTTCTTTTTAAAGAATGAATGCTTTCTTCACAATCCTATTACCATCTAGCAGCCATGGTGTTGGAGCCAGCTTGTACAGCTTGTGAGATCTGCCTATGCACAATTCCTCCCAACTTTGTGTTCAGTGACATCAGGTTGGTAGCCTAAGATCAGCCATAGTGGGACTATTTACACTATGGAAATCAGCAATCACTACAAATCCAGACCACCTACCCTCCAGTGACAACTGTGAAATATTTTCCAGCACACCACAGTTTAGCAGACTCAGCATTTACATAGGACATGGAGAAATTCTGCTTTAGATTACTTCCTTTAGCTGGAATCTAGTGGCCCTTACTAACTGTAAATTTATTATATTTCTAATACATAATGCATGAGCAAAGCAAGATTTTATTAATCTCAGCATACGAAAATGTATTCATAAAGATTTTTCAAACCACTAAAAAGAAGGTTGAGGAAGAGTAGAAGTTGAGACAGTAAAAGAGGTTTAGAGGTACCTCTTATTAACGTTGCTGTACAAGCATAGAAATCTGAGGGGAGAATGAAGTATTTATAGTACATTCAATGCAACAGGAAGAGACAATTGTGGTAATTTTCCATTGATGTGATGCTGCTTTTCTTGGGTGGTATGAAGTTCTAATCATTTTTGTCTCCAGCCACAATTACCTCTATCACAGCATGTAGAAATAGCTCCAGATCCCCCCAGGATAGTGTATGAAAGTACGTCTGGATTTGTATATTTTTGGCTGAAATGACCAATGTTCTAAAGAATGTTGTCACATCCACGTGGAACCAGTAAGCACCTCCTGTCAGACTAGTCTGAAATACGCTTCCAGTAAGCACCATCCTTACTGGCAAGTACGTCATTCCCTTATCCTCTCTTAGCTACTTTCACACAGACTTCTCGAGATTAAAACTTAGTACATCAGCAGAAGAGTGGGACAAGGGCCAGTGGTTGAAGATTTTCGAACAGGTGGTGGCAAGCAAAAGTGTGACAATAGCATCAATAAAGCTCATCTTTATAATGGAAAATTTATTATGACAAAAACTGAAAGAGGCAAATGTTATATAACCAAAGTCCCACCCTTGCCAAGCTTGGGTTGCTGGCAGCAGCCCACCTTACACAGAATTAGAACACACCACACAGATAAATTGTGTTACACGCATCTATGAGAGCAAAGTGGGAATCCCAGCAATGAGAAAACAAACCCAGTTGCTCAGTAACACAGATGCCATGTGCCGTACAGTAACTTTGAGCCCAACCCTTGAAGCAAGACTCCAATTCCTCATCCATGGAGTCACGCATACCAGAATTACAGGCTTGCATGCCATAGGCTTCTGAGTGAAAGAGGAAACCCTGATGGTGAATTATGCTGTGGGCTTTCCTCACACATGGTGGTAGAAACAGCATGAGCTCAACTAGAATTCTCACTGCAATGGGACTGTTCCAGGAATGATACAGGGCCTTTTGCCAATTACTAATGCACGGTAAATCACAGTGAAAATAGATACAAAGTATGTTAATATGTTGATAATGGCATTCACATGATCATATTTACATAATTTTAATTTATAAGAACTATAACATATTTATATTTATTCTGGGGAAATTAAGTAGTACACACACAGAAAGCGGGGAGGGGGAGGAGGAGAAAGACAGAGAGAGAAAAACTGTGTAGATGAATGAGTATTACAAAGAGTCAAACCTGCTTCTAGGCATTTCCTCCACTGTCAAAACATCTCCAAACATCTTGGACTTGCAAAACCATGATTTGTTATTCTGGATGTCTCCCCAGGCTGACAAGTGAGCTTCGAACATCTTTCCAGGCTTCTGTGAGAAGCATATAGCATTCTTACCTGATAATGAGACCTATGGGAATTGAAGATTTTCTAAGGGGTTCTTAGGCCTTATTTTACCTTCTTGATTACTGTCATTTGCGTCCAAAGTTTAACTCTTTATCTGACTGTTAAAAACATAGCTATCCACCCCTCAATTCCAAATGAAAGGGAATATTATAATCTTGGTGATATTTTGCCTTCATCATAATAGCTTCATTTATTGTGCGCTGTTTTCAGTTACTTTATTTTGTGTATTTCTTACAGTAACCCTGTGGAGTAGACAGATTATACATAAGGATACTTACATCTAGAAAAATTAAAGAACTTGCCTAGAAATGTAAAGCAAGAGATACAGCTAAGATTTTAACTTTCTTCCTAAAAAGCTGTTAAGTGTTCCCACTTCAATATTCTCCTTCCATGTAGCACCAGACATTCACTGTTCCTCTTAATTCTTGCTTCTTCAGTTTCTTGAGTCAGTCATAGGCACTATAGTCCAAACATTCTTGTGAAAATCGAGAACAGGAAAATAAGTCTCCTAGTTTGTTTCCTATCAGGTATTCCTGTTGAGAGTGAGCCCAGTGAAAAAGTTCTGAACTGCCTCTCAGATTCCCTTCTGACAATGCAGTTTCAAGGAAGAAGGCCATTGCCGCGTTGTAACTGAGATGAGCTGACTTTTGTGCTTTCTCTGTGAGATCTGCCCCTGGCACTCACATTTCCTGGCCCTTAACTTGATGAATGTTGGCACAGCACAGTGACTATTGCTTGCAGGAGGCTTAATGAATAATTGCATTCTGATTGACTTCTAGACCAGACAAAATGCTGAATATATTCTGTTTCAATACCCAGCGGCTCTTCCATTAACATCCAGGTGAGTTTTACATGTAGACCAAAGTCCCTAATAAACTTAATGTTAGATTCAGTCACAAAACTACAAACCGTCCAATGTGACTTGCAGCATGTGGAGACATCAAGGTCATAGGTGCAAATCTGTAATGACAGGTTTATTTTATGTGCCTTTAGTAACCTAATGAAAACAAAATTATTATTAATTTTTCTTGGTAACTATAATTTTATTTCATTAAGTTAGCTTTTTTGTAACATGTTACTGCTAGGAATAAAATGTTTCTGTATCTAGCTTAGGTTGACACAATGGCAATACCATAGGGATACCAAGATCCTAATAAAAACTCAAAGAGAAGGAGGCCCCAGATTGTACTTTCAAGTACCAGTATGCATAAACAATAAAGGTGGAGTGCTGGAAGGAGCTCAGGATTTCATCCATGTGTCCTTGGACAAGGAAATTTTTCTGACTCTTAGTTTTCCCATACGTAAATTGGGGATAATGTTGTCATCTTCAGAAAATAGTTGCAAAAGCTAAATACGATAATGACTATGAAAATATTTCCTAATTTATACAAATACTAATATTTATTAATACACAAAAAACTCTCAATTTATTTGGCTGATATTCCAATTTTTCAGTCATACTCAGTTTTCAGGGAGGAAGACAATAGATTAACTTTTTTTTCAGATATTATTTCTTTCATAGCAAAAAACAAAAAGAAAACTTCAGAAAATGTATTTTTCAAAGCATTCTATTCTACACATTTGTTTGGCATTTCTTTCCTTGCTCTTTCTTTTTAAAATTTATTTTTATTATGAGTCATCAACATTTAATGAAAAACTTAGAAAATACACAAAAATGGGCATGAGATATTATCTGTACCACCACCCAAACACAAATACCATTAACACGTAGTCATATTTATTTTAAAGTATTTTCCATACGCTTACTAATCAAACATTGGACTATACTATTTATTAAACCATGTAATAATCTCTTTTGTAACACTAACATATATTGTTATTTTTCCTTTGCCTTATATCAATAAGGATTGTTCAAGAAATTATTATAGATATTCTCAAACACACTATTTTAGTATATGGCAAAATAACTTATCTAACCATTTTATCTACATTGTTTGTCTATTCAAATAATTCTGCAATCAATGTGCAAATAGAAATCTTTGCACAATCTGTCTCCAAGAGTCAAAAATACTTTGATTAAAAACATGAGCTTTACTACGGCTCTTGAAAGATAAGACCAACTTGTTTTTTATATAAATTGTATTGATTTATATAACTACTAGCCATGAGAGCATCCATCTCAACACACATTTGTTAACATTGGTTATTATATGTTCAAAAAATTTTTGCTTGATTGATGGAAAAAGGTATCTCATTTTAATTTAATTTTCATTCCAATGATGCTGAAATTAATTATTCATATTTTTAATAACTTATATGTCTAATTGAGCTAAGTCAGTAGTTAAAATATCTCACAGTAACTAAATTTTCCTAAAACTCCTTTGAATTTCCAAATGCTTTCACCTTCTGTATTAGTGATATTATATTATTCTGAATATGAGGATTTTTTAGTGTTTTTGTCTTCATTACTGTTGCCTAGGTTGGAGTGCAGTGGTGTGATCGTAGCTCACTGCAGCCTTGAGGTCCTCGGCACAAGCGATCCTCCTGCCTCAGCCTCCCAGGTAGCTGGGACTAAACACACGTGCCATAAGGCCCAACTAATTTTTTTTTTTTTTTTGAGATGGAGTTTCGCTTTTGTTGCCCTGGCTGGAGTACAATGGCATGATCTTGGCTCATGGCAACCTCCGCCTCCCAGGTTCAAGCAATTCTCCTGCCTCAGCCTCCTGAGTAGCTGGGATTATAGTCAAGTGCCACCACACCCAGCTAATTTTCTATTTTTAGTAGAGACAGGGTTTCTCCATGTTGGTCAGGCTGGTCTCGAACTCCAGACCTTAGGCGATCTGCCCACTTCAGCCTCCCAGAGTGCTGGAATTACAGGCGTGAGCCACTGTGCCTGGCCCCAGCTAATTTTTAAATTTTTCTGTAGAGACGAGATCTTGCTTTGTTGCCCAGGGTAGTCTCAAACCACTGGCCTCAAGCAATCCTCTCACCTTGGCCTCCTAAAGTGCTAGGATTACAGGTGCAAGCTGCTGTTCCCAGCTGATTTTACCTTCTTTTGATTAAAATGACTCTCTTTATAGGACTTAAATTTGCCTTAAATTCTGCTTTATCTAATAGTAATATTAGTTTTTAAAATTTGCATTTGCCTTGTATTTACTTGCCAATATTTCCAAACAAAGTAGTGTATCTCTGGATTTGTCCTTTCATTGGGGTATTTAACAAATATACATTTGATAGTCTAACTAGTATTTCATCATGCTTCTATCATGCTTTCATATGTATTTTCATATTGTCTTTTAAAAATATTTTCTGGCTGGCTTTTTCCTATCTTTTTTGCCAAAATAGAGGGGTTTACTTGAGGTGGGGGAGGAGTGTGCTTTGGGTTTTTTGCAGGGGTTGGGTTGTTTTTGTTTGTTTTGGGGGGTTTTGATTTTTTGCTACTGTTTATTAGCTTTAGTTTGGAAAGAAGAAACTCCATTTATTTCTTAAGTGACTACTGTAAAGTTTTCCAAATACAGTCTTAATACTATATTAAGCAAGCCAGAAGAGTTAAGGGCAAAGTAATTGTTGTCAGCCACCACTGATGGAAAAGAAAATGCTTGTGTCTTTGCTTTTGAATCCACTCCAATCTCTATACATTAATTTAATTTAGGATATCAACTCTGTATTTTTCATTTGTCAATATTTTAAAAAATAAAAGTCATTTATTTTAAAGGGAAAGCAAATTTTATAATCCAAGTGGTACTTTAATAATTATGTAGACTAATGTTGGTCTATATAATTTTTACTAATAATTTAAACTAGTGGTCCTTTGCAGCCACTAGTTTCTTTGCCAAGAATTCTGATCCTCAACGCAACTTGTGTTGGTGTAACTCAGTATTTAAAAATTTTTATTCAAGTTGTCTGAATAGCATATTTTGAATTTGTGTGTATCAAAGAATGTCTTTCTGTTGCCTTCACACATTGTTAACTTAGCTGGGTATAAAACATTTTCAAAGCTCTGAATTAAAAACAACAATGAGGAGGAGGAGGAAAAAGGGAAGAGGAGAAGCAGAATTTAAAAAAATATATGTTTTGCTTACTATGTTTCAGGTACTCTTCTAAGTACTTTAAATACACTAATTCATTTAATCTAACAAGAACCATATGCAAGTACATTTATTATCTACACTGTTTGTTGATGAAAATGAAGCACAAAGAGCCCTAGGACTTTTCCCAGGCTTACATAACTAATATTCAGCAGAGCTAGGTTTTGAAACCAGGCAGTCTGGCTCTAGTCTCTACATAATCTTGACCATTAACCTCTTCCTTTATATTCTAGCATTTAATAGTGAAGAAATTAAAAGACAATCAATGTCCTTTGTTGGAAACTCAGTAAACCTAGATTAACTTTTTGTTGTTGCTGTTCTTTGTTTTTCTTGATGTTTAGGAGATGCTGGATTTTTAAGGTATACATAAGGACATGTCTAGGTGTGGTTCTATTTTTATAAAGTTGATCTTTACTTCAATGTACATTCTTGCTCTTGAGGCTGAAATTATCCTTTATTTTTAATTTAAATTTTAATTTTAGATTTAAGGGGTACACGTGCAGGTTTGTTGCAAGAAGATATTTCATGATGCTGAGGTTCGGGCGTCTACTGATCTCATCACCCAAATAGTGAACATGGTACCCACTAGGGAGTTCTTCAGGCCCCGCCCTTCTCCCTCCCTCATTTTGGAATCCCCAGTGTCTGTTGTTCTCAGTCATGTGTATCCAAGATTTAGCTTCCACTTATAAGTGAGAATATGGGATTTTTGGTTTTCTGTTTCTGCATTAATTCACTTAGGGTGATGGCTGCCAGTTTGCATCCATGTTGCTGCAAAGGACATGATGAAATCATCCTTCTTTTCAGGTGGTGTTTTCCTTTTTCCTTTGACCACTGCTGTTGATTCATCCTGTTTTCTATTCATAGAAGTCCCATTTTATGTAGGTTAATCTCGTGGATGAGTCATCTATGCCACTCATATTTTTCTCGTCTTAATCTCTGAATTCTGGGTGAGCACATTTAATCTTTCACTAAATCAGTTCAATTTTCACCAGATTCTCTTCTACTATTTAACTCCTCTATTTATGAATTAAACAATGACGTTTTCCATGTGCATGTAATACTTTCACATCATAGATTGTTTTTCTCTTCCATAATGGCTTCCCTCTGCTTTCTCTCTGAGCTTTAACAATTTATTTTCCTAAGTAAGAAGACTTTCCTACTTACTTATCCTGTAGAGAAGAGTGTATGCTCACTTAGTAGTGGCTTATAATCAAATATAAGATTGATAGGAATTTGTATGGGTCCCTGCTTAAAGCTCTCACATTTTCTTTTTCTTTTTTTTTTTTTTTTTGAGACACAGTCTCACTCTATCGCCCAGGCTGGAGTGCAGTGGCGCGATCTCGGCCCACTGCAAGCTCCGCCTCCCAGGTTCACGCCATTCTCCTGCCTCAGCCTCTCCGAGTAGCTGGGACTACAGGCGCCCGCCACCACGCCCGGCTAATTTTTTGTATTTTTTTAGTAGAGACGGGGTTTCACAGTGTTAGCCAGAATGGTCTCGATTTCCTGACCTCGTGATCCGCCCGCCTCGGCCTCCTAAAGTGCTGGGATTACAAGCGTGAGCCACTGCACCCGGCCAAAGCTCTCACATTTTCAAAGACCATAGTTTAAGGCATAGAAAAAAAGAATAAGAGAGAAATTATATTCACGGTAAAATTGCATCATAGGTTCTGAGATTCATAAGTCTAGGGGAATTGTGGAGGGAACTGGAGTCATAGACAGTTATAGCAAAGAACTTCATTTCACTATTCATATAGAAGCCCTGCTGGAAAAGCAGGCCTTGGCATTACCTGGATCTCTCCAGTGTTGCAGCCCCTGGTATTTGACACGTGTCCCATTTCAGTCACTTCCAACAACTCACTGCTCATTCTACTTGCCACCTTTCTCAGTGGCCAGTTATATAAAATCTCCCTGCAATGTGCTAAGCACTGAGATAATTACTGGAAACATAAGGGGGAACAGGCTTTTCTTACTTTCAAGGGTCTAATGGGGGACACAAACACAAAAACAGTGTGTTCCAACATAATACGGTAATGAATATGATATGTAAATTTTGGATACTATGATGGTTTAGAGAATGGACACATATTATCAGGTCGGAATATCTCACATTTAAATGAAACTATTTCTGCAGAGTTACTAGTTGAACCCACTCTGATTGACTTGATCTTTGAATGTATTGGGACAAATTTATTTGTTGGTTTGACTATGTTAACCACATTAACCAACGATCAGGTTATTTTGTTCTTAATAAAATTTAGCCTTTGTCTTCTCTAAGTCATCTTACACCAAAATAGGCGAACAAACTGTTCTTTTCTTCTTACATCTTTATATATCTCTGTGTTTCAAAAGCTTGCCCCAAAATTTGCACCCAATCAAGTCAGAAGTACAGATACAGTAGCATCAACTTACTCTACTCACACATCGGTACATCAATTTGCACGGTGAAACAACCATGATCACCAAACTGTATCAGTTTGTATAGACTATTATAATTCACCTTTAACAAATTACTAAATAAGTTAGACATAAGGTTAAAAAAAGATTGCATCTTTATATACATATATAAAATATAGAAATAAATGTATAATATATTCAATATATAATACACATAAAAATGTATATATTTATACATATAATATATGTACATAGCTATATCTATATCTACAGGTATATATCTGTGCATATATGTCAGTGTCAGTTTGAAATCTGACCATTCATTGCTGGGAAGATGTATATAAGCATTTGCATGAGGACTCATTCATTATGAAAACCATGATCCCTACGTGAAAATAAGGCAAACACCAGAAGACAAATCAGAAAGGAAGAGTGAGGATGAAAACTCAAAGTCTTGCAAACCACTGCAATAAGAGATTCTTTTCTTAATTTGCTGATGATCTGTTTCTCTAGATTAACAGTAATCCGATACCATATGTTTAGTTCAACCCCTACAGCTTTTAGTGCATGCCTCTTTTGGAATCAGCCTGCTAGGTCAGCGGCTTCAGCTGCTTTTGGCAGTGTTTTGATTTTTCACAAAAATTGATACAGTAACTCTGAATCTAACTGAGTTTCTTAGATAAACTTTTAAGCTAAGAGCTTTTATCTCTTCAAAAGAATATCAGGCTGCCAAAGAAGCCAACAATATTTATACGTATTTATATTTATCTAGGCATATGATTATGATGTGTGACAGTTCATAGAGAAATTTGAAAAACTGACAATCTAGATTGATATTTATATTTCCAAGTTAGTTTTTTTTAGCATTTTTTACCGATAATATTATTTTGATGTTTGGATTGTATTTCAATAACAGTGGGATCCCAAATGCTTAGAAAAATATTATTCTCTTTACATTTTATCATAAATTGAAAACTTTTTCATAGAGATATTATTGTTTACCTTTTGAGGGTATTAAGGTATCACACACACAAGTACATGAAAGACAAAATAAGTGAAAAAACCAAAGGCCTTAATTTATAACAAATGTACCCTATTCACTTTTAATAAACAAAAGAGTCAATAAAATGAATATGCACATAAACATCTAGAAATGACATTATTTAGAGTTCCCTGGAAGATCTCAGATACTCTTAATTTATAGGAAAATAGATTTCCAGATCTATTTAGATTTTTCTAAGATTTTTTTTTTTGCCAGGTGAAGCAGTATCATTCTCTGAAAGGCTTTGAACTTTATAATTTGAGTCTTATGTAAAAGGGAGGAATAACAGCTACAGGCAATGACTTCAGTGTTTTCAATGAACATTTACGTCAACCTTCTGTAAGTGGACTGACTTAGAAAAGCAGATATTCTCTGGGACAATTTTTGCCAACACCTGCAGTTTAAAAATACTGCTTGGAGAAGTCTATTTCTTATATTATCTCTAATAATTCATTTAGGGAAAATGACCTTGTTGTGCAACTCTGTTTGGAACTGTTAATTAAAATTAACGAGTATCTTGCTGTTTTGCACTGGCTTGTTTCTTAGATCAAGCTAGTTTAATCTGGACTGGTCTGACGTCCTGCTTCGACAGGTTTGATACTCTGCCAAGAAGCCAGCAATAGGCTGTGGAAGGCTAAAAATCCGAGCTGCCAAATAGCAGAGTTCTGCAAGTTGAATTTGGGACACGAACAACAGAAAAGAGAACTGCAGCTCAGAAGTAAAGGTGGCAACTGAAGAAAGCTACTCCTTATGTAGCAAAATGATTTCTTACGCTTTTTTTTTTGTGTGTGTGGGGGACAGAGTCTTGCTCTGTCGCCTAGGCTGGAATGCAGTGGCATGATCTTGGCTCTCTGCAACCTCCGCCTTCCAGGTTCAAGTGATTCTTCTGCCTCAGCCTCCCGAGTAGCTGGGACTACAGGTGCGTGTCACCATGCCCAGCTAAATTTTTGTATTTTTAGTAGAGATAGGGTTTCACTGTGTTAGCCAGGATGGTCTTGATCTCCTGACCTTGTGATCCACACGCCTCGGCCTCCCAAAGTGCTGGGAATTCAGGCATGAGCCACCGCGCCCAGCTGATTTCTTATGCTTTTTTCAGTTATCAATTAAGAACTGTGCACAGACATTCAGAAAATTTCAGTAATTCCCTAGAATTGGCACTAAAATATGTAGACTCAAGAAATATTGAAATACTCAGTGTTAGAGACCTGCATTAAATCTGATCACTGCTTGCCTATTCTATATATTTAAAATAATAATAATAAACAACTGAATTTATTTCTTATAAAAACCTCAACTTTTGGTTTTAAGATCAGAGAATATTTCATTTTTAAAATATATTTTTAAGTTATGATTGTTTTAATAACGTTTGTGATTTCCTAAAGACCTACAAATGATATATAAATTACCCTTAGCAGATATGCATATTTCAGTCACACAAAAAGGGAAACTAGAAAACTTAGAGGGGGCTATAACAAGCCTCAGCTATCACTGTTATTTCCAAATCAACACAACTAGTACTCTTCTCCCAGTCAACAACATAACGCAGTATTATTTTGTTGTTATTTATATTATATGAAAACTTGGGAGACAGAAGTATTCATAATTTCCTGACTACTTAGCAATCACACTTTAATAAACATGCCTTCCTTTAATTATAATGCTTATGTACAGTCCCTCTATGTGACTACTAACTGGTAATAAGGGGACTATTATTATGATACCAGTTTTCCCCAAAAATGATAATAGATTTAATAGAATTTCAATCCAAATCCAGCAGGATTGTTTTTTTGGAAATTATCAAGCTGACTCTCAAATGTATATGAAAAGGCAAAGTCATTAAAATAGCAGAATTAATTTTGAAAAAAATAATTCTGCAAACTATTTTGCAATTTGGATGAATAATACTGTCTTATTTCCAGACTTTCTATAAAGATAGAGTAGTTAATATAGTATGACACTGGAGAAATGACTGACATAGATCAATGGAAGAGAATAGAGCCCAGAAATAGACCTACACATACATATGGTCAATTGATTTTCAGTAATAGTGCAAAAACAATTCGATGGCAAAAAGCCTTTTCGATAAATGATTCTGGAACAATTAGCTTTCCAGATTATCAAAATACAGTGTCTTGATCCATACTTTACATACCACAAAAAATTAACTCAGCGTGAATTATATACCTACATGTAAAATTCTAACACTTTTAGAAGAAAATCTTTATGAACTTCAATTAGCCAAAGAGTTCTTAGGTATGACACCAAAAGCACAAACCATAAAAGAAAAAAATAGACCCACTGAACTCCAAAAAATTAAGAACTGCTCTCAAAAGACTAGGAAAAGAATGGAAAGACTAGTCATATACTGGGAGAAATATCTGCAGTACACATATCTGATTTTTTTAAAAATTGTGTGCATAAAAAGTAAAAACACCTCTCAAAAGTTAATTAAAAAAAGCAAAAGTTTCAATAAAACAAATGGGTAGATACTTTACCAAGGAAGATACACAGATTGCAAGTAAACACATAAAAAGACATTCTTTATGTCTTTATAAAGATCATCTATCTTTAAGGAATCACATTAAACCTACAATGAGATCTTACTAGCCACCTATTAGAATGACTAAAAAAAAAAAAAATTCTAAGTGCTGGTAAGAATGTGAGACAAAGCATTAATGGTGAGAATGAAAAATTGCCAAAACAGTTTGGCAATTTCTTATAAAGGTAAACACACACTTAAAATAAGACTCCTAGATATTTACCCAAGTGAAATGAAAACTTATATTTACATAAAACCTCTGTAAATGCTTATAACGACTTTCTTTGTAATTACTTAAGACTGGAAACAACCCAAATGTTCCTCAGCTAGGGAATGGAGAAACAAACTGTGGTGCAGCCATACAATGGAATATCACTCAGTAAGTTAAAAGAATGAACTATTGGTACTTAAAACAACTTGGGTGACAATTTATTTTGTAAAGAAAATAAGCCAAACTCAAAAGGCTTATGGTATGATTTTGCTTACGACATTCTTGCAAAGGATGCAAACAAAACAAAACAAATCTAGCAGTAGTGAGAGGCTGGGAATGGGGAGCGGGTTTTCTGCAAAGGGCCATGAGGGAGTTTGGGGATGCTAGAACTGTTCTCTAGATTGTGGTGGTGGTGGTGGCGGTGGCGGCTATGGTTACACGCCTGTATGTTTGCCAAAGCTTGCAGAATACTACACTACAAAAAAGTAAATCGGGGAAAATATAGTGTTGGAGGAAGCATTACAAAAACATAGAAAGAAGACAGCAGGCCGGGCGTGGTGGCTCACGCTTGTAATCCCAGCACTTTGGGAGGCCGAGGCGGGCGGATCACGAGGTCAGGAGATCGAGACCACGGTGAAACCCCGTCTCTACTAAAAAATACAAAAAATTAGCTGGGCGCGGTGGCGGGCGCCTGTAGTCCCAGCTACTCGGAGGCTGAGGCAGGAGAATGGCGTGAACCCGGGAGGCGGAGCTTGCAGTGAGCCGAGATTGCGCCACTGCACTCCAGCCAGGGCGACAGAGCGAGACTCTGTCTCAAAAAAAAAAAAAAAAAAAAGAAGACAGCAGAGTTCAGAGTCATTGAGGAAGAATGAAGTATTATATAGTTGAGCTAAGGATATGGGCAACATGGGCCAGGGTGAGGATCTCGTGTCAGCAATGTGTGATCTGAGACATTTGATATATTTGCGTCCTTGACACAGGGTAAGTTACTTAACCTCTCGAAGTCTCCATATCATCTACGAAATGCAGATATGTAACACTCTTCATGGGTGGCTTTGTGGCTAAAGGAGAAAACATATGTGCTTTGCCCCAGCACAGTGTTGGACACATAATGAGTGCTCAGTGAACAGCAGCTGTAGCAGATGCCTCTGTTATGCTGAGTCATAGACTCAGATGCACTGACAGCATCCCATTTCGAGCATGCGCCTCTGACCTCTGCATTCTGCCCCAGGTCCTGGGAGCACTGCCGGCCCAGCTACAAGTGCAGCCCAGAAATGTTGGGGAGGTGAGAGCTCTGAGACAACCTCAACAAATGGTGCAGAGCAGCCAGTGTCTTCTTTTTCCGGAGGAGAAATCTGGAGGTTCTAACCAGATCGAGAATGCTTGCTCACAGTGGCAACCACAATAGTGTACGTATTGTCTTCTTTTTCCCCAGTATCTTACTCCTTACTCCTTCTCTTCAGCTTCCTGAGATCACCCCTCCATTTACCGTCTATCCCAATGACACATTTCAGATTCTATTGTCAAGAGAACCCAAACCAAGACGACTATTAGAAAGTCAGATGCAATGATTTCATGAAATGTCCATTCCTCATGCCCCCTTTTATACATCTTCTTTTCAGTCAGTACTATTTATGTTGTGATTTATACCTTGCTACGTATCTAGATTATCCCATTACTCCACAATTTCATGCAACCATGGAGTACAAAGTTTACAAATGCACTCACCACTTTGCTGCTGTGGCTTTTGTGTCACATCCGTGCTCCACTCTGGGCTCTTCCCCCTTTTTGCTACCCAACAAAATAATCTCTGCTTTAAAATAGGCAACACCCCTGTTCTTACATCTCCCATCCCTGCTTCTTCCATTCATGCTAATTTGCCTACTTCCTTCCCATCCACAATACCATGACATCGCTGAGCTACTCTGTAAAATGTGCTGGGGTGACCCTGGGGTTGCCAGGCACAGACTCACCTTCAACGCTCACAGGGAGCCTTCATTCTCCATACAGAGGAAGATCACAGGGAGCACTCAAGTGAAAAGGGCTGGAAGGAGAAACAGACATAGCAATACCCTGCTCTATCCCACAGGATTAATGCTTTCAGGTTCTCCAAACATCTCCTTTTGCTATTTCCTCTACCCCTCACTCCCATTCATAGTTGTTTGGAAAACTGCTTGTAGCTATTTGCAAAATCGATTTATACTATCAAAGAAAACATGACCCCGGACTGTAGAGCAAATAAGCCCCATTGTAACAAGATTTAACAAACACAAAAGCAGTCTTGAAATATTGCTGGATCCTTTAAAATGAAATTATTATCTATATATGGCACTCCACATCTGGTTATGACACCAGGCTGTGCTTTCGATGGTTTTATAGCTTATCCTAGTGCTAGCTAATAGAACTTTCTGTGGTGATGGAGAGTTTCTATATCTGTGCTGGCCACCGAGCATTCGAAATGAGGCTAGGGCCACTGAAGAACTGAACCTTTAACTTCCTTTCATGCTAGTTAATTTAAATTTAAATCACCACAATTAGCTATTCCCTCCTACCTTATTGCACAGGCTTATAGTTTCATCACCAATTATCACGGAAATTAAAGGTGTATCTCCTAAGAGTACTCTTTTTCCATTTTGTTTTGTCATTTGGTTGAGATTGGCAAAATAGGATTTTTCTAGGAAACACTAGTACTTGAATGTTACCCACTTTGAGTTTAATTATTAGTATATAAAAATACTTTGATGCTTTTAAGTTTATTAATATCCCAAGAGTCATAAACAAGATATATTTTCTTTTAAAATTGTAAGAATTTAAACAAACAAAAGCTAAAAGCCTCTTGAACAGGAAGGCTTTTCTCAAAAACTGAATGTATAGTTTGACACTAGCCTCTGTATACTCTGTGGCTTCCTTGGGAAGAGCAGTTTTAAGCAGATTATTAAATAAATCTAGGCCTGTTAGATTATTTTGTTTCTCAAAGTTAGGAATATAAAGAATCCCCAATAGCGTCGTGTCCTTTTTCTTTATCTATTGCCCATATCATTATTGACAGCCTAGAGATATAAGTGATTACTTTTCCCCAGACAATCTAACTTACTTGAAAACTATCAGAATATAGACAACTGACAAGATCAAGCAACTTATTGTGATCAGCAAAAACATACAGTCTAAAATAAGGTCTTCTCAACCATTCCTCAGTTTGGTATTGGCCAAAGGATATAGAATTTCAGTTAGACCAGAAGATTAAGTTCAAGAGATCTATTGTACAACATTGCAAACATATTTTTTTTTGAGACAGAATTTCACTCTCTTGCCCCGGCTGGAGTGCGTGGTGTGATCTTGGCTCACTGCAACCTCCGCCTCCTGGGCTCAAGCAATTCTCATACCTCAGCCTCCTGAGTAGGAGGATTACAGGTGTGAGCCACCACACCCAGCTAATTTTTGTATTTTTAGTAGAGATGGGATTTCACCATGTTGGCCAGGCTGGTCTCAAACTCCTGACCTCAGGTGAGCCACCTGCCTCAGCCTCCCAAAGTGCTAGAATGACAGGCATGAGCCACCTCACCCGCTGCAAACATATTTCATAACAATGTATTGTATCCTTGAAAATTGCTAAGAGAGTAGATTTTAAGCATTCTCACCTCAAAAAAATATGTGAGAAAATGCATGTTATTAATAGCCATTCCACTATATAAGCATATTTCAAAATATGCTGTCCACAACAAATACACACAATTATTATTTGTCAACTTAATTAATAAAATGCAAATTCTGTTCCTTCATCTGGACTACAGTTTCCTACTTCTAAGTTTTTGCTCACAGAGAAAAGTGAATGTCTTCTCCTCCCCGTGCTAGCCATCCAACCCTTGCCTGTTTTAGGTCCTACCTCAGTTAAACCTTCTCCATGTGGCCCTGTAGGGGTTAAGCCTCTCCTAATCTTCAAGAACTAATATTGTCCACATCACTCGTCATTTATTGTTAGTTGACGTGCGTGTGTGTGTGTGTGTGTGTGTGTGTATCTGTGTGAGAGTATAAGGCTATTTGTAAAGCCCTTGAACAATGCCTAGCACATGGTAAGTGCTCAATAACTGTTAGCTATTAGTAGTATTACTATTGCTCCTACTAGTAGTAGCCTAATACCCTAGCATAGTGTCTTGAAATTAGTAGGTTTTCAGTAAATGTAAACCCTATAAAATAATGTTCATGCATGGATGCTTTGCAAGGCATTTCATAGACACACAGAAAAAAGTAAGTAAAGGGAGGACTTAACTAATTATTATGAGTTTGAAAAATAGATTTTGCATTAAAATTCCTTTATAAAAGTTTTATCCAGTTTGTGTGTACATCCAAATTATAATATATTTAGTCTCTTCTCAGGGATAACAGCCCTCCTCCTACCCATCTGTCATGTCAGGTTGCACTGAGCAAATGCTAATCTACCTTTTTGATACATCATTTGACAATTTCTGGTTTCAGATATCACACACAAGGTTGCACATCAGTGAATTAAATTTGAATCCATATTGTCAAGTGCATATTTAGAATAAAATTATGTTTCATCTTTTATATAAACTTAAAAAGTAAAGTTGTACATCAAGTTAGTGTGTGCATATAACTTGAATGCAAAAAATAAAAGCAAGACAAAGGAAGACATTGTCTTATTGGCTATGAAATTACTGAATCGACTCAGTTGATTTATGGAAGAAGGTCTAAGCAGCTTTGGTTGAACTTTTGCAGTACAATTTCTGGATGCCCCTTCCATTAATTCATTAAATAAAATGAGCATTCTTTTCATTCGAATTATCTCAGCTATACATGTTAAATATGCTAAAAGCTAAACACAAGCAATAATATTCCTGTCATGTGTTTCACCTGCCAACTCCTCAGAAATAATTAACCTATATTGAGAGAAGTAATTCTTCACTCAAAATGATTTTTACCACTGCAAAGGAAGCAGCATGCAATAATAATTCATATAACCTAGTATTCATTACCAAAATAGAACTGAAAAAGCACTAACAGCAATTTAGTTCAATACAATGGAGAAAATTGCTGGTGTTTAATTTTATAGGATAACTATATTTCAGACTTGACAGATTTTTTAAAGGTTTGTTTTAATTTTAGAGAATAATCTTATTGGAATTGGGAGCATCTGAAGATTTTTCAATTTTTGAATTGAGAATATCAATTTTTAATATATTTGAATCCAAAAAATATCAACATGATTTCTCACCTCTAAAGTTAACAATAGAAGCAGTGTCATGTGCATGAGAAACAGCCTCAATCCCCCATTGCTAACTAGAGAGATAGACAGAAAGACAGAGATAGAAACAAAGTTATAGGCTGGACACGGTGGCTCACGCCTGTAATCCCTGCACTTTGGGAGGCCAAGGTGGGCAGATCACCTGAGCTCAGGAGTTCCAGACCAGCCTGGCCAACATGGCAAAACTCTGTCTCTACTAAAAATACAAAAAATTAGCTGGGTGTGATGATGGGCACCTGTAATCCCAGCTACTCAGGAGGCTGAGGCAGGAGAATCGCTTGAACCCAGAAGGCAGAGGTTACAGTGAGCTGAGATTACACCATTGCAACTCCAGCCTGGGCGACAGACCAAGACACCGTCTTGGGAAAAAAAAGAGAAGAAAAAGAAACAAAGTTGTGATTATTATGATTCTCTACAGTGTGGCAGCTAATATGCAAAAGGCATTTTGGGTTATACATGCATTTTTCTAGCCCCTTAATGTTTTGCACCATCAAGAAAAGCAGTTGACCACAATACAATAACACAGCTCACTGCAGCAGTCAGCAAACAGACATAGTCCTATCCTCAACGAAACAAGTTCTGTCTTGGAAGTGCTTGGAGAGAGGTTTTTCTCCTTTTGTGCATTTTATATGAAGTCTGCAACTGTTTTTCCTCCATCTGCAACTTATTTCTCTTCTCTTAACCTTCTTAACTCAGAAGCTTTCACTGTCTCCCATCCAAGTACTAACCAGGCCCAACCCTGCTTAGCTTCCAAGATCAGACGAGATCGGTCGCGTTTAGGGTGGTATGGCTGTAGACAGAAGCTTCACCTCTCATATTCACTATCATCTAACTACATTCACCTTTTTCCCCCCAAGGGCAAAATTCAAAATTTACTGTGGCCTTATTTTTTTTTAAATAATTTAAATTTTAAAGAAATTTTTTTAAAATAAGGCCACAGTAAATGTCCTTTTAACCGAATTAGTGTTAATAATTAGGACTTTATTTTTTTTTTCATGCACTGGCAATAAAGTTTTACAGGTTTGAGTAGCCCATCCCAATTCTATTTTTTTCATTCTGTTATTTTTTAGACATGATGTTGCAGAACATAAGGGGTTTCTTTTTTTTTAGAAAAGCATACATCGTACTATAGCAGAAAAAATGTTTGTTTTCTAGTTTAGATTTTCTCAATAAAAAATTTCATCCTTACTCTAAAAATCACATTGCTTATGTTCAAGCTTCAATACATCATACATCTTTGTTTCTAAGATCACCCCCGAGGCATTTACAAACCTCCCCTCTTTTTCCCACAAACTCTTCTAGCCTTGGACTGTGAAAAAGCCCTCAATATACGTGGTTAGGTTATTAATACATCTATTTTAGTGCTGTCAAGTGCTCATCAAAAATTATTTTATTCAAAAATATCATTTAATATTAATTGGTTGTCATTAAAGTTTTTTTATTCTACCAATAATCTGTGATTTACAATGTTCTACCTATCTAATTACAACACTGTGACTCATTTCTTCTGTTTCATTGCACAAGGCTTCTTGTAAAAGATAAAAGGTTTTTGTTTACCTGTCATCTCTCTTTTCCCTTCACTTCCCATGTTGGTCTTCATCATATGGACTTTGGTATGCTAGTCACCTGCCTGCTATCTTGCTGACATATTTTTGCAAGTATTTTTGGCATATCACTGCATGAAAAACTTGCCCTTTCTCTCCCATAGGCTATATACTTTAGCACTTCCCCCCAACCTGAACTCTTCCATCTGTCTAACAAGCAATTAATTCTCTTGACAAAAATAAATAGGCATCAGTGGTAGTTTTTAATATGTCAGTTTTTACTACATCAAGAGAATGACTTGGTCCAATACGAGTGGTGTTTCTTTAGCTGTTATATTCTTTTAATTTTGTTCATTTTGGTTTTATCAGATCAGTAAATCTCTTTTTCAAATCAGAAGAGTAGAACACGTAAGTTAAAAAGATGAACTCCAGAGCCAAGCTTTTGAGTTCACATTCTCTTCTGTTTATTCACTACGTGGTCAAGTTATTTAACCTTCTTGAGCCTCAGTTTTCTCATAGAATTGTGGGTAAATTTAAATTAGTGAATATATTTGAAGTGTTTATAGCACTGTCTGACATATAGGAAAAATAAACAAATGAATGATTCTATCATTGTTACTATCATCTCCCCATGTCACTGCTTCTTATGACATGTCATTCCTAAATGTTTTTATGCTGTATATTTGTGGGTATTAAACTATAAAGTACAGTTCAAAATTTGACATACTAAGTCAAACTTACTAAGTTGTTGTAAATCAGAGTTAATGTCTTCAAACACATGCATATGCACACACACATGCATGCATGTACACACACACACACACGTCAGGCAGGAATGTTTAAAAATCTTGTCAGCCACTGTACCACACTAAAACATTGACTAGGAACCCAAGGCAGTAGACTTGGTAAAGGGGGAATCTCACATCTTTGGTTGACCCTTCCAAAACAGCCATCTAATATAAGCAAGATGAGGAAGTATGAATTCAAATTACACTCTGTGACTGATGTGTAGGAACAAGACATTTCACTATATCATTAATTCACTGAGAAGATAAATGAGTAGTTACTATCCTGTGCCAAGCACAGTGCAAGGAGCTGGGGGTACAAAGACAAACAAGGACACACAGTCGTGGTCCTTACTGTCTCAGTTTATAATCTGGTGGAGAAAATATACAAAGGAAACAATGTAGTAGAAGAGCTGAAAAATAAATAATGCAAAGTTTCATGAAAGTACCCAGAAGGGCATGTATATTTAACCTGAGTGGTCAAGGACTGCCTCCAGAGGAAGCGCTGTCTACATGGAGATCTAAAGGATGAAGAGGAATTAGTGAAAGTCTGGGTGAGACATTTCCAAGGTATGCAAAGGCTAGTTTGCATTATTAATTGATTAATTAATTAAGTCTATGGGCTTGTTTTCACTGTGCTTGTCTAGCCTCCTCTAGAATAAGAGCAGATTTGTCTGAAAATGCACTGCTATATATTCATCTCCTAGAAAAGCACATATACAGTAGCATAGAATAGGAACTCTATAAATATTTGTGAAATGAATGAACAAATGTCAACAGCTCTGTTATTTTCCTCTTAGAGCTTCCAACCAAGAACTCTGGTTAGTTTAATCTGATGATTAAACTTAAGGGTTTGCACGGGTACCATTTATGCATGTCAAGGATCTATTGCACAAATAATAGTACATGTCATCCTTGTGTTTATATCAAAATCTATGGCTTACTCTTCAGTGTTATTGAAGGGCAAAGAGACAATGCATATTATCTATGTTAAGAAAAAACGATATTAGTATTTCTTGCCTTTCCATGTTCTTTATTAACCGCCTTTAAGATTCAGCTACAAAACATATGCGGGTGTGGGAGTATGTTCCAATGTTTGTACCCCAGCATTTTGTGCAAATTCTCAATTATCTTCCCATCCCAATCATAGAAAAAGTGAAGAAAGGAAACCCTCCCCAAAGTCTTAAATACTCGATGTTGGGTTAAAAGTACAATTTCAGCTCTAGGTTCAAGACAAAAATGTTGCCAGGATGCCTAAGTAAGTCCTAAAGTCTTTCTGAAGAATCACAGTAAAATACTGATTTGAAGCAAACCCAACAAATGTGAAAGGTAGGTTGAGCTTAGTTCTAGGAATCAGTAATTATGGCATAAGCACAGAACAGGTAGGGGAATTGTGAACCAACCAGTATATTTCTGGCATCTTTCTACTTCCCCATTCAGAAATTTTCCCATCTCACTGCCCAAACCATCTTCTCTTCCAATACAGTCCCCACTTAAGGTTGATCCTCTAAGGCAATACCTTAAGCTCTCAATTTGTCTGTTTATCCTTTTATCTTTCAAAAGCTCAGCTAAATTGCAGGCCTCATTTCTATGTAGTTGAGGTATTCATGAAAGGCAGTCTGACCCAGTAAACAGCAGAATTGAAAGCCCAGTTCAACCAGCTATGCTGTGCAGTCTCTGGCAAGTTACATGAGCTCTCTGAAGCTCGGATTCTCATCAGTAGAAGGGCAAAAACCCTCAGTTGCTATTACATTAGGAAAATGTAATCGATGAATCCATATTGGCAAGTTTATGATAAAAATACTCAATGCATGCTTCCAGAAATGTCCACATTTTCAAAGGACGTGAGTCCAAAGGAACACAACACAGGAAATTTTCTTGCATCACAAAGACAATATTGAGATTAAAGACTTTTTGCGTAGATTTTAACCTATATTTCATGAGCAGCTACCTACAATATCTGTTAAAATGGGGTGCATACAGAAGAGGATTAACAAATAGAAATTGCTAGATAATCAAATAGTTCCAAGCCAATTATTGGACCAGGAGTTAGCCCAGAGCTAGGCATATATTAAGTGCTTTAATTTTTAGCTAAAGGAAATAGGCCACTACTTTATATATTTTAGTGTGCGATTTCCTTCTGAGTATATTTGGATACTTCCCATAGTGCCAATACTTTTTATTGATGCTAAAATTGATGTTTTCCCTCACACTCACATCTCTGACATCAGGATACATCCTACCATTTGTTACAATTAATTAGCCTCTTTCTTCTTGCTTGGTGGGACATAATCAATGCAATCTTAGATTCACAGAAATGTAACATATTGAATTCTAGACAATGAATATTCAGTATGTTCTGATGGTAAGTCAGACAACAAGTACAGTTGTAACTCAGTATTCATGGGAGATTGGTTCCAGGCCCCCCACAGATACCAAAATCCTCAGTGTTTATCTCTTATACAAAATGATGTTGTATTTCCATATAACCTGTGCACATCCTCCCATATAATTTAAATCATCTTTAGATTACTTATAATACCTAATGCAATGTAAAGGCTATGAAAATAATTATACTATATAGTTTTCTAATCTGTATTTTTTAACAGTTGTATTGGTTTTTTTAAAACTTTTATTTTAGGTTCGGGGTATGTGTGCAGGTTTGTTATATAGGTAAATTGTGTGTTACGGTGGTACTGTTATGTTTATTGCTTTTTTTCCAAATATTTTTCATTTCTGGTTGGTTGAATCTGGGGATACAGAACCAACAGGTGTGGAGGACTGACTGTACGTAGTTTAATGGGCCACAGAGATCTATTTGGCTTCTTGGATGTTTAGTCCCTGAGCATCAACTCTAATAATATTTATAAAGGCAGATATAAACAAGATATGCATGATTAAAAAAAGAGGGGGCTTCAAATGCTTAAAGCACAATTTCTAAAGTTATATCAATGGATGAAGATATCACTCAAGCTTTTGAAAGAGTTCACGTCCTAGCAGTTTTTGTTTCACTTTGTGATATTTTTATTTTATTTATGTATTTATTTTTGGAACAGGGTCTCGCTGTGTCACTCAGGCTGGAGTGCAGTGGCGGTGTCACGGCTCACTGCAGCCTGGAACTCCTGAGCTCAAGGGATTCTCCTGCCTCAGTCACCCAAGTAGCTGGGACTACACCATGCAAGGCTATTTTCTAAATGTTTTATAGAGATGAGGTTTCAATGTGTTGCCCAGACTGGTTTCAAACTGTTGGACTCAAGTGATCCTCCTCCCTTAGCCTCCCAAGTGTTAGGATTACAGGCATAAGCCATGGCACCTGTTTTTTATTCTTTAATTTTTATTTAATTTATTATTTATTTATTTTTGAGAGAGTCTCACTCTGTTGCCCAGGCTGGAGTGCAGTGGTGCGATCTCAGCTCACTACAACCACAGCCTCCCAGGTTCAAGTGGTTCTCCTGCCTCAGCCTCCCAAGTAGTTGGGACTACAGAGGTGCGCCACCACGCCCCACTAATTTTTTGGTATTTTTAGTAGAGACAGGGTTTCACCATGTTGCCCAGGCTGGTCTCAAACTCCTGAGCTCAGGTGATCAACCTGCCTCAGCCTCCCAAAGTGCTGGGATTACAGGCACGAGCCACTGTGCCCAGCCTACTTTTTGATATTTTTAAACAAGCATTAAGGCATGTACTTTTTAAAATTAAAGTAAATATATACTCACCGTATTTTGAGATTTGGTCACACCCCTTGAAATAATTATATATTCTCTAGGTCATCACAAAGCCTGACTTTGAAAATCACTACCTTGTACTCACTACCTTGTATATTTATGCAAAAATACACAGGGTATAATGGCTCCTTTAAACAACAACTAAACTGTTCATTCTACCCAACAAACAGTTTACTGGATAGAAATCATTTTTTAATGATTTTGGGGGTGAGGGAAACAATTTTTTAGAAAAAAAAAGAAATCCATGCAGTGATAACAGAAGCACAGTAAGTTTATATTTAACTTTACAAAGCTTCCATTATTTGGGATTAAAGTAAACATAGCCACGTGACTCACCACAATATAACTAATATGTCTGAATAGCACAATGATCAGTGTTGATGGTCATGTATTCATCTTCTCTAAGAGGCTGTTTATTTTCAAAATGACATTTCACTGCCTAGGAAGATGCAAGCATCCTTATTGCTTTCATACATTTTGGTTTTAAATTTGTGATTTTCCACCCTGGGAGCAGTCATCTGCAGCCCAGATCAGAAAATCCTTTTTTTTTTTTTTTTTGAAACAGTCTCGCTGTATTGCCTAGATTGGAGTGCAGTGGTGCAATCTTGGCTCACTACAACCTCTGGCAGCCAGATTCAAGTGCTTCTTGTGCTTCAGCCTCCCAAGTAGCTGGGATTACAGGCATGCACCACCATGCCCGGCTAATTTTTGTATTTTTAGTAGAGACAGGGTTTCACCATGTTGCCCAGGCTGGTCCCAAACTCCTGGCCTCAAGTGATCTGCCTGCCTCGGCCTCCCAAAGTGCTGGGATTACAAGCGTGAGCCATGACACCCAGCCCCAGAATATCTTACTCAAAAACATTATATAACATAAAAACCCCAGCCTCCCACCATAACCTACACATGTGTGCCAGTGAAAGAGTATAATCCATTCCAGATGCTTAAATCTATGATATTCCCTGTAGTCACGAGAAATGTGACATTGGACAGACCTGTTGCACCATAGATTCACATATTTAAAGTTTCTGTGACATTTTAGAATGGTACAGCCTGGCAATATCTGCAGCTGCATATCACAGCACTCGACATAATTCTTTTATTGGCTTAAGTAATTCTCATGTGGAAAAAAAAAAGATTTAGATACGATCAGAAATAGATCAAGAGATGCACAGAAATTTCAAAAGCAAAATGAAATCCTACAACTATCAAAACAAGGAGAATATTTTCTCTCCTTTTTCTAAAGCAGACCAAACACAAAATTGACAAAAATCTATTTTAGAATGCTAATCTTTAAAAAAGCAGTGGAAACAACCCAAATGTCCATCAACTGATTAATGGATAAATAAAATGTACTATATCCATACAATGGATTATTATTCAGTAATAGGAAGTACTGATATGCTACAACATGGGTAAATCTTAAAAACATTGTGCTAAAAGAAAGAAGCAAGTCACAAAAGACTACATATTGTTTGATCCCATTTACAGGAAATGGCCAGAATAGGTGAATCCATCTAGAAGGCAAGTAGATTAGCCATTGCCTAGGGCTGAGGGTGGCTAGCAGATGGGGAGTGACTGCTAATAGGTACAGGGTTTCTTTTTGAAGTGATGAAAATGTGCTAAAATTATTAATAGATAATCTATTAATTGTTAATTATTAATGACAATCTATTAATTATGCATTATTAATAGATTATCTATTAATTATTAAATGTCAGTCGATTGTGGTGGCAGTTGCATAATTCTGAATATACTAAAAGCCATCAACTGGTACACTTTAAATGGGCAAATTATATGGTATATGAATTATCTGTAAATAAAACCATTTCAGAAGAAAAGGAAATAGCTTAAAGGTGAAAGCTTTTCCTCCTTGAACGGCAAATACTTTCTCCATGGGCAGATATAGAAATGATCTGCCACAGCCCTAAAAAATAAAAATTTGCAAAGGGGAAGGAGGTTCCCTCGAAGAAATTTGCTGCAGATAACTCAAAATGAAGGCAGTTATTGCTTCTATTATCTGTGTTTAAACAAGTGATTCTAGTAACCAGGAAGCAGTTATTGGAGCCTGAGTAGGATCTGGATAAAAAGCAGGAAGCCTAGTTAAATTTGAATCCTAGATGATGAATCAAATTTTACTATGTGCATGTTCCCAAATATTACATAAATAATAAATTAAATATTATAAAAGTATTGCACATTTGGGGACATGATTATATTGTACTAAAAAACTATGTATTGTCTGTCTGAAATTAAAATTTATTTGGATTCTCTGTATTTTCTGTTGTTCTTAAATCTGGCGACCTAGGGCCTGCGATTATTAATTTTTAGAGACATAAGAGCTCAGAGCAGTTGAACACAAAACCAAGGCAGGTCTAGGTAAGATTGGGAGAAATTTGTTTCATACCCTAAATCGCCTATTTATAAAATAAATAAATAAATATTTATTTATTTGGTTCTTTATTTTCCCAGCATTATGCAAGACACTGGAGATACTAGACTAAGAAAGGTGGACTCCCAACTTAGAGTCTGGTAAAGACAGACAAGTGAAAATGCAATAACAATAAAATGCGATAAATGATAGAAGATGAGAAGAAGGTAGCAACTGAATGGAAAAAGTCGGAGAATCCTAGGTAAAGGAAAAAAGATGGGCAACGACTCAGAGACGAACAAGACCATGGCTAATTCAAAGAATCAGAGTAATTTCATATGAAAAAACACAGCAAGTACAGAATGGAAAAGGTATTATTTTAAAGAAGTATAGAGAAATCAGATCCTGGAGGGTTTTTTTTTAATAGACTTCATTTTTCACAGCAGTTTTAGGTTCATAGCAAAATTAAGCAAAAAGTATAGAGAGTTCCCGTTTATCCTCTGTCCCCAACACATGCACAGCTTCCCCACCTATCAACATCTCTCACCAGAGCGGTACATTTGTTACAATCGATGAACTTACATGGACAGATCATTATCACCTAAACTCCACAGTTTATACCACGGTTCACTCTTGATATTGTATATTCTATAGGCTTGGACAAATTTATAATGGCATATATCCACCGTTACAGCATATAGAGGAATTCCATTGCCCTAAACACCTTCTCTGTTCCTACTCATCCCTCCCTCCCCTCTAAACCCTGGCAACCAGTGATCTTTTTACTGTCTCCACAGTTTCGTCTTTTCTAGAATGTCAGATAGTTGGAATCATACAGTATGTAGCCCTTTCAGATTGCCTTGTTTCACTTAGTAATATGTTAAACATGTAAAGTTCTTCCACGTCTTTTCATGACTTGATATCTCATTTCTTTTTATTACTGAGTAATAGTCCATCATCTGGATGTACCTGTGGAGGGTTTCCTTAATTTTGCCAGAGCCTCAAGCATTTGCTTCATCTACCTGTTGGATAATCTGGTTCTGCAGACAGAGGATGTTTAGCAGTACTGAATACTCAAGAAGACAATATAACGAAAACTTCAACATGCCCACTGGATTTAGGCACAAAGATAATAGAAACTTGATAAGTTTAAGTAGAGAGATGGGTCAGAATCCAGATTGAAATCAGTGGTAGACTAAATAGGAGGTAGAACAGAGGCAAAGGAATGGAAACAATGAACATATACAACCCTTTCAAGGAACTGGCTCCAGAGAAAACATGAGAGTTTTCAGCCTTAGAACTTATAGCTCTTTTTTTTCAGCTTTATGAGGTACAAGTGATGAATAAAAATTGTATATATTTGAGATATACAACATGATGTTTTGATATATGTATGTATTGTGAAATAATTACCATAATCAAGCTAATTAGTATAACCATCACTGTATTAGTCTGTTTTCACACTGCTATAAAGAAATATCCGAGACTGGGTAATTTTTAAATTCACTCACTATCACGAGAACAGCACTGGGGAACCTGCCCCCATGATCAAATCACCTCCCTCCCTTGACACATAGGAATTACAATTTGAGATGAGATCTGGGTGGGAACACAGAGCGAAACCATGTCAGTCACCTCACATAGTTAGCATTTGTGTGTGTGTGTGGTAAGAATATTTAAGATCTAATGTCTTAGCAAATGTCAAGCATACAAAACAGAATTATTAACTATAGTCCCCATAGCTCTCCAGAGCTTATTTATCCTGCATAACCAAAGCTTTGTACCCTTTCACTAACATCTCCTCATTTTTCCCATCCCACTCAATCCCCAACCCTGGCAGCCACCATTCTACTTTATTCTGTGAGTTCAACTTTTTCAGATTCCACATATAAGTGAAGTCATGCAGTATTTGTCTTTCTGTGCCTAGCTTATTTCACTTAGCATAACGTCCTCCAGATTCATCTATGTTGTCACAAATGACAGGATTTCCATCTTTTTAAAGTTTGAATAATATTCTATTGTATGTATACACCACGTTTTCTCTATCCATTCATCCTCGATGGGCACTTAGGTTGATTCCGTATCTTGGCTGTTGTGAATAATAATGCAACGAACACCAACTAACATTGAGTTAGTGGTGTTATTACCTTTGGATATACATCCAAAGGTGGGGTTTCTGAATCATATGAGAGTTCTATTTTTATTTTTTTGGAGGAACTTTCATACTGTTTTCCATAATGTCCATACACATTTACATTGCCACCAACAATCACCAACCCTTATCTTTTGCCTTTTTCATAATAAACATGATAACAGGTGTGAGTTGATATCTCATTGTGGTTTTGGTTTGCATTTCTCTGATAGTTCGTGATGTTGAGCATTTTTTTTCATATATATCTTGGCCAATTGTATGTCTTCTTTTGAGAAATGTCTATTCAGTTTCTTTCCCCATTTTTTAATCAGGTTGTTTGTTACTATTGAATTGTTTGAGTTCTTAAAAGAGATTTTAATGGGACAATCTTGAGTGTGTTTACATGCTGATGGAGAGTTACTGAGGTCTGTAGAAAGTGCAAGAACATGGTCTCTTGTGAAATAGGAAGGAAAAGTAACTGCCTGAACATAAAGGGGGAAATAGAGCAGCCAGAAATACAAGATGAGTGGTGAAGGAATGAGCTGCTGGACAGAATAGGGTAGTTGACTAGGAGATCACTGCGGCTAGGAAAGAAAGTAGGACAAAATATTAATGATATAGTACTTCTTTTCACTGAGTAGGTATTCTTAAAGTAATAGGAAACCACTATTACACATACACACACCAACGATAGAAATATTTTTAACAACATTTTTGATGTGTTATAAAGATTCAAATAAAAAGAACTTCATCTATATTAGAATAATCTGTCCTTCAAAGCGGAATACTCCAGAATGAGAATCTAGAAAAAGCATCACTGCCACCCAACTCCTTAAAAATTCAGAGAATCAGCTTCAATTTACTAATCATCTCCAATTCCATTATCCACAGCTGGATGCTAGAAGCATTGATCTGAATAATCTAAAACAGCAGATATTCAAAAAGGATTTAAATTGCGTCCTGAAAAACATAAGTATTTACATTAAATTTACATTGTTAATTGGCCTCACTTAAGCAAATATTAAAACTAGTTTAAATTTTCTGAGAAAATACTCAGTGATATCAAGGATTAGAAAATGATTAGAATTTAGAGAGAATCCAGACTAACAGTTAGCAACAAATGACAAAGAAAATGAATCCCCACAATGGTATTGAGACAAATTTCTTTTTTTTTTTTTTTTTTTTTTTTTTTTTTTTTTTTGCAGAAGTAGGGAGCAAGGATGGTCTTATCTTGCCAGGCTGGTCTTGAAATCCTGGGCTTAAGGAGACAAACTTCTAACAGAGTGGATTTTTTTTCCAATTACAGAAAAATAAATGATCCCTAAATTTTCAGAACTAGAGCTTTTTTTGTTGTCAACAAGATCTTACTCCTACCTTGAGCTGAAACTTGACTTAAACTCCAAGTGCATTCCTTCCAACACCCAGACTTAGCTAAATTACTTCTCAGTAATAAACAGTTCCGCCGTGTGCATGCATTGAGTAAGATGCAGCCAGGATACATGGCCAATGGTAATATGATTACACTCCTGTCACATCCTTCCTCTACTCACTCATTCATTGAGTCAATTCGTTCAATCTCAGTCATCATTCGAGTCCTGAGAGCTTACTGTGTGTCAGGGACGGAGTTAACTGCTAACATCACACAAAGCAATGACGGAGATGGCCTAAGTAAATCACCAGTTAAAAACCATGGAATGTGATTTAGGACAGTTACATACTATAAGGGAAAGTAGTGGACTGCTCACCTAAGTCTGGTGTTAACTTAGGAATACTTCCCAAGCAGATTTTTTTTTGTATTAATTCTGGAAGAATGAGTAAGAGTTAACCACATTGAGAAGGAAGAGGATCAGGAAGGATAATAAGAACAGGGGTTCACTTTGGACAAAGAGGTGAGAGATGTCATGATGGACACAAGAAAGGAGTTTCCTCTGGCTGAGAGTTACATCATTGGTTAGACCATCGAGAGACTTGTATGCCAAGATAATGAAGTGGATCATATCCTAAAGGTTATGAGGATTTATTGACAGAAGCCTTGGAATGACATGATAAGTTTTATGTTTTAGACAATTGCTCTAGATGGATTGGAGAAATTTGGGGAAAATGTGAAGCAGATAAATAAGCCACGGGGTCTGATTAAGATAGAAGCTGTTGAACTGGAGGAGCTGAATATCAAGAAATATTGAAGGGGCAAGAAACACAGATTTGGAGATTGGTGAGTGGAGAGCAATGATGGGAAGGAATAGCAGTGGCTTACTCCTCTAATCCCAGAACTTTGGGAGGCCAAGGCGGGAGGATCACTTGAGCCCAGGAGCTCAAGACCAGCCTGGGCAAAATACTAATATCCCCGCCTCTAAATAATAATGATAATAATAATAATAATAAAATGCTATCTTTTTTGTCTGGGCACAGTGGCTTATGCCTGTAATCCCACCATTTCGGGAGGCTGAGGCAGGAGGAGTTGGAGACCAGCCTGGGCAACATAGGGAGCCCTCATTTCTACTAAAAATAAAAATAAATTAGCTGGGCATGGTGGCATGCACCTGTAGTCCCAGCTATTCGGGAGGCTGAGGTGGGAGTATCACTTGAGCCCAGGAGGCGGAGGCTGCAGTGAGTCACAATAGCACCACTGCACTCCAGCCTAGGTGACAGAGCAAGACCCTGTATCAAAATAAGTAAATAAATAAATTTTAGTTTGAACACATAATGAATGTTGGCATTACCTCTCACTGTTAGAGACTATAGCAGGAAGAAAGGATTACAGCAGAAGACAATGAGTTCATATGTGGCCATGCTAAGAGATATCCTCATAGAGGTCATCACGAAGTGAATTAAATTGGTCTGTCACTCAGGAGACAGGTCAAAGCCGGAGATATACACTGGGAGTCATGATAATATAAGTGGGTGCAGATAAAGGCATAGCCCATAGGGAGTGAAACAAACTGGAAAAAACGGAGAAAAAGGAAACAAAAACAAAACAAAGACCTGTACATATTATATCAACTAAACGATAGTAAGTGTTTTACTTAGTGGGGCTGAAAGGGGTAAGGCTAAGGTAGAATTCAACCTTTCTTTATCCCTATCAATTCACCCTGGTTATTACACTCAAAATAATTTTTAAATGTTTTATTATTTTCTCTTGATGAATGTTTCTTATTCCTTAATTGTAAGTAAACATTACTTTTCAAAAACAGCTCCTAAGGGAGCTAAGTCAATATATTTGCTTCTTTTCTTTAATTTCAAGAACCTGAATCAATCTACAGATCATCTAATATTTACATGATACTATGTTCATTGACACTCATTGACAGAGGAGAATGAAGTATAATATTGTAGAACACCTTATGGTACATCACAAATAAATTACTACAGATTCCTCATATTTCTGGAAGCACATGCCTATGTGATGTGACTTTTCCTCCCAAAAAGTGAGAGAATCTTTACCCCCTTTCTTGAATTTTAGGAATTTTTCTGTTTTGGTTTTTTACCTGGTTTGGTCAAAGATGCAAATGATGCAGGCAGAGACTTGACAAGCGCTGTAGGCTGGAGCAGACACTCTTGCTGCTGGGAAATCTTCCACCACCATATGAACAAGCCCAGGTTAGCCTGCTGGAGAATGAGACCATGTGGGACAAAAATGAACCATCTCAGATTAAGGGCCCTAGATCTAACCAATCTTCCATCCAAAAGACTTGCAAATGAAATCATTCTAGACTATCCAGGCACAGTTTGAGCTGCCAGTTGATTATACATATTAACAAAACTGCCTCAGAAGAGAAGAGCCACCCAACTGAGCCAGAAAGTTGTCATCAAATTAAATGATTATTATTTTAAGTCAAAGTTTTGGGATGATTTATTATGCAACAATAAGTAACTAACGTCACCACCTTCTAGAATAAGAAATCATTTAATATCCCTGATATATGAAGAGAACCTCACAGCAGGCAAACTTTACCTCTTCTGTGACTTTATTCAGAAAAACATACTATACTTAAGCATGTTTTAGAGTGAACAGACATATATTAAATCATAACAATTAAGTATCTTGATTTTCAATCACAGTTAACAGTATGGATTAATTCTGAGTAGAGCAAGCAGCTCTAATGAGTTTTCACCCTGAAGCTACACATCTTTAAACTTGGTAATTGTAATGAAGGCACATAATGAGGTTTTTTTAAATCCAAATAGCACAATGATACTTATTACTGACCTTTTATTTTATTTTTGCTAATAAAATGTTTTAGATGTCCTAAAAACTATTTTGAGAAGGATGCCACAGAAGTTTCTCAAAAAACCTAGGATGAAAATATTTCATAAAACAATATTGCCACAAAAAACTCAACGGGATTTTTCTAGGATACCAATCTCACAAGTTAAAACTAGTTTTCATAGGATAATTACAGACAAAGATTATGAATTATTCATCTTTCTATTGCCTATAATCCCTCCAGTTTAGGAGGCTCTTGATATATATTTGCTGAATGAGTGAATGAATGAATTATTGAGTGAGTGAATCATTAATGGGCCAATTGCATTGTTTCAGGCTTTATTATATGTGGTTGTTATACTTCAGGAGATGTGATTTGACCCATGATATAACTGACTTGACATAATTAATGAGTCATTTCATAACAAGGTTCTACTGGTATTGTACTCATAAATGAAACCATGCTAATGACTCAGAAAGATTCATCTCAACTAAGAGATCCCTCTGTGCAAGTTAAATTTGTCAGTTTCTACCCAGTATCTAAAATGGATTATATTCTTCTTTCAAAAGAACAAAATCAGCCGATCTAACTTCCACTTAATTTATAAGTTGTGTGTAGTTATAGATTGCATAAAATATACATTTATCTTTATATAGAGAGATAACACTACTGGTGGCGATTGTTATCTGAGTGAACAGGTGTGGCTGAAAAAACCTTTGCCTGACCAACTGTTCTTTCCACACTATACACATATAAAGAGTATTCTATGGTTGGCAGCTGTAGCCGTATTTGCAGCGCCCACAGCTATTTGTAACTGCACTATTTAAAATAATACCTACCCATTACCATTATTCATAAATAGCTATACTTCTTCTAACTAATGCAAGTAAACCTGTTCTGCCTATTTTCACTTGGAATTCCAGAATTACACTGAATCATATGAAGTTTCACTTTGTGACATCTTTATAGTTTTTCTTCTGCTCACTATTTTTGCTTGCCATCCTTTACTTAGCACACAACTTTATGAGTATCCTATTGTCATACATTCTCTACACCTGCCCAGTCTCAAAGCCATGTGCTTCAGTAAGAAAATACACATACTAGCTAATTTAGGCCCTCACTGTCTGACTTACCTATTTAAAGTTAAATATCACTCACAAGAGGATCTAATAGAACTCTTCAAGAAATAATTTGTTCATATATTTACTGGCTATTTATTGAAGCATGAGGCACTGTTCTAGGTGCTGGGAATATAGCAATACGCATAGTCACTGCCACAATGGAACTTTGTTGTATGCATGTTTCTTTTTCCACTTCAGAGCAGGGATAGCATCTCTTCCTTAATATCACCTAGACTACTGTTTTGCACCTAGTAAGTGTTTAACAAATGCTGATAGACAGACAGGTCAGCATTCTGGAAACCCTCAGTTTATGCTGGACTTCTGATTGAGTCCATTCCCACTCCTGCTTGCTGGATCTCTTGGATCTCCACATGACTTACATAACAAAAAATCATGATTGCTTTCAGCTCTCTATTGCCAATCAAAATAACCGGCTACATTGCTTTCTTTCTGCAAGCCGGAATATGATTTTGCTCTTCCTAGACTTATGACAGTCCTGTGGTCCTATGTTTATTCTGCCAAGCTTTTAATATGTTTCATTAGCATCTTTCCTGAGTGCCCTAAATGTATTCTAGGAGTGCAGGTACAGGATCACAGCACGGACTTTAGGAGGCTTGTCTGTGGCGTGACACACTGCCTCGTGCTCACTCTCTCCATGTGCTTTTCAAACACCAATATTCATCAGCACACCACATCAGCTAGAGGCAAGACACCAAAAAAGATGAGTAGTAAACACAGTTGTTCATTTGCCTACTTTCTGGTAATGAATATCAAGCATCAAGCATCTTAGAGATTTGTTGGTCAGTTGATTATTCCCAAGACTATATTTTAGAAATCTCAAAGAGAGCTATTGATAGATTCCTACCACAAAAGTTCTTTGACAGATCCTACCTACTCAACTTCATATTTCTTGCTCAGTATAAATTCTCCCACAAAAGGTCTTCCTGGTTTTATAAATTTGGATTCAAAAAGGTTAAATATTATATTATCCAAGTTTCATTTCCCCTTAGATTTTTATAAATACCACATAATTGCGAGCCTTCACCCTGTGTATAATCTAAGACAAAGTTGAAAGAGAGGGCGAGAAAACTCTAAAATGTATTCATAAGAAATACATATACTTCTGGAGAACTAGGAACTGGGATTGTGTAAATTGCTTTGCATCATGGTCTGGACAGCAGATTATACATGTATATATTTGTTAAAAATTACCTAAGTAAAATTTCTATCCCTCAAGGCTCAAACCATAGAACAATAAAAACAAGTGCTTATTTCATGCCTCCTAGGTTCACAGCAGTATGCTAATTCCTGCGAAAAGAAAAGTCACTCCCCTTGCCAAGGATCCCTAAAACTTTTATGAAGCAATAAGACCAAATAATAAAATGAAAATATGAAAGGGCCAATAATAAAATGTTATCTTATACTAGTTTAGCAAAATCACAAATATCACTTAAAAGCCAAAGTCAATGGCTAATTGAATGGCAACACTAATTAGTGATAAAGAAACCCAGAGACAAAAGTATTCTGAGAAGTCCAGGTGCTTCACTCAAAAGCAAGTACTCTCAGAAAATGGACCAGAATTACACAGTTGGACCCAGGCTCAAGGCCTTGTAGTTGGGCGAGGCAGGAATTAGCATGAAAGTGATGGCTTGTCAGGGATAGATAGACATTTGTCACACTTCCTTTGCTGTCCAGGAGCTTTCTAATCCTTCCTATGTTGGAGAATTGTTGCCTCCCCAAAGCAGAAGCTAAAAAATTGCTTTCCCAGCTTCTCTTGGAACTCATGCCCTGGGCCTCTCCAATGCACTGAAGTGAGACATGAGTTCAGAAGTAGATGAAGTGAATGAGAAAGCGCAGTGTTGAGTTGATGCCAGCAAGGGCAGCAAGGACAGTCAGTGCCAGAGGCTGCCGTGACAGTAGTCCAAGCTCTAGTATCCTCTGAAAACTTCTCAGCCTCTATATTTGGCAGCAAGCTGTCTAGTACAGTAGTGCCACACTGGAATTTGAAGATTGTTCCTGGCTGTAAGTAAGCAAATTTAATCCTGTGGTTACTGTAGAGACTTTATTATTTTAAACATAATTTTTAGAGACAGGGTCTCATTCTGTCACCAGGCTGGAGTGCAGTGTTGTGACCATAGCTTACTGCAGCCTCAACTCCTGGATTACAGGCATGTGCCACCACACCTGGCTGGTTTTTTTTAGGTTGTTTTTTGGAGACAGGGTCTCCCTATGTTGCACAGGCTGATTGTGAACTTTTTTCTTTTTTTGAGATGGAGTTTCACTCTTGTAGCCCAGGCTGGAGTGCAGTGGCACAATCTCGGCTCACTGCAACCTCCGCCTCCTGGGTTCAAGCAATTCTACTGCCTCAGCCTCCAGAGTAGCTGGGACTACAGGCACGCGTCACCATGCCTGGCTAATTTATATATTTTTAGTAGCGACGGGGTTTCACCATGTTGGCCAAGATATTCTCGAACTCCTGACCTTGTGATTCGCCCACCTTGGCCTCCCAAAGTGCTGGGATTACAGGTGTGAGCCACTAAGCCCAGCCATGAACTTCTATTTTTTTTTTTTTTTTTTTTTTTTTGAGACGGAGTCTCGCTCTGTCGCCCAGGCTGGAGTGCAGTGGCACGATCTCGGTTCACTGCAAGCTCCGCCTCCCGGGTTCACGCCATTCTCCTGCCTCAGCCTCTCCGAGTAGCTGGGACTACAGGCGCCCGCCACCACACCCGGCTAATTTTTTTTTGTATTTTTAGTAGAGACGGGGTTTCACCATGGTCTCGATCTCCTGACCTCGTGATCCGCCCGCCTCGGCCTCCCAAAGTGCTGGGATTACAAGCGTGAGCCACCGCGCCCGGCCTTCTTATCTCAAATGATCCTCCTACCTCCACCTCCCACATTACTGGGATGTAAGCACAATCCATCACACGTGGCAGCAGAGACTTTATGACATACCCACTATCTAAAAAAATGTCTTATTCTGTTTAAAATAGTAAAGGTGGATTCTGTTGTTTGCAACTAAAAACCTTAACAAAGACCAGATTGACTAGAGCAAAATGTGCATCTTGAATCAGTATTTGTCTAGGAAGAAAAAAAGAAACAAAAAGTATATTAGTAAAAATACTAAGTCCAGAACAAGTTCTGGAAAATTAGGGAGAAAGCAAGTGGCCAAAGGATAGAAAGAGTGCATGATACATTTAATATGATGGCATAACATGCAAACAGCATTAATGCTGGATGTTTGACAGAGGCGTGCAGCTCTGTCAGCTGCACTCTTCCTCTTCCTCTATACTCTGCACTCTGGGAGGCTGAACTCTGTCCTCTACATCACTGGGCTCACCTGCTTTCTGCATTTCAGCTGAGTTCTGCCAATGCAGAGCACTATAAGGCAAGAGTATGAGATCAGAGTCCATTCTTTTGACTTCCTCCCTGCAAGGTTTCACAGACTGATGTTTATCCTGACCAAAGGTCCCAGCTCCTGCCAGGCAGGCTTCTCTCACCACATTCCTTCTTTAAGTACCTTTTCTTACTATTGAGACATAGGGATGGTGATGAAATTCCAAAGCCACTAGTTCTGGAGTCTAACCTTATCCTTTGGTGTTTCCGTACTATACCACACCTTTGCAAATAGTATGTTTATAAACACTTCTCCATTTACCCAGTTGAGTGTGTCATCACTTTCCTGTTGTGACCCCAACTACTAAACTATTATAGATTATTTGGAAGTACATGTCTTATAAAACTATAAAAACCTGCAGGGAAAAGATGAACACAACATTGAGAAAAGTGCTTAACCCTAGGGGATAGAAAGAGGAGGCGAGTAATTAGATTAGAGAATGGTAAACAAGAGACACAGCAGGCAGTAACTATCTATGTAATATATATCATATAAACATTTCTTCTTACATTGGGTCATAGAAACATAAATATTTTCTACACCATTCTTCATGATTTTTATGTTACAGTCTACAGCTTTACATTTTTTTTCACTCTCTTAAGGCTATCTTTTAGTGAATAAAAGTCCTAAATTTAATGTAGTCCAATTTATCAATCTATATGCTTATGATTAGAGCTTTTTATGTCCTATTTAAGAAATCTTTGCCTGTTTAAGAATATCTTAGTCATTAAAATATTCTGCATGTTATTTTCTAGATGTTTATCAGGTCACCTTTCTCATTTAGGCCCATAATCTATTTTGAATTTATTTTTTGTATGGTGATATGATTTGTATGCTTAACATACTGTGAGATTCTTGTGACTAATATTGTATTAGGATTTTGCCTTTATGTTCATGAGTAAGATTAGCCTGTTGATCCTTTTTTTAAATAAGGAGCTGGTAATTGGCTATTAGTAATATTTCCTCCTTAAATATTTAGAGCATTCACTGGACCTAGATGTTTCTTTCCAATGAGGTTTTAAATGAGAGATTCAATTTCTTAAATATAACTATTCTATTCAGACTTTATTTTCTTGCACCAGTTTTCATAAATTGTGGTTATTTCATCTGAATTTTCAAATTTATTGTCATAAAATTTTATCTGCAGTATCCACAAAGATGCAAAAGAACATTTTTATCTTCTGAAGCAGAACACTTGGCATCTCTGTGACAGATAACTTCACTATCACTCAGAACCACCCCAAGATTAAATATCAGCCTTATATTTGTATAACTTAAGAAAGCAAAGATCTGTTCCAAAGTGAATGTCTGTCTCCACTAGAAGCTAAAAGCTCCTAGTAACTTTACAATAAAACTCACTCATGGGAAACACAACTTACACTTCACCTAGCACTAATTACACAAGTGATAAACATACAGGCAGCAACTGGGAAACTCTAGAGTGCAACTCTGACATCAAATCAGAGCAATAGATTTAGATTTTCAGTTACCAGGTTGGAAAGAGTAGATAAAGCCATAAGAAAAAGCTCATATTTCAGAAAAACATGGAGAGTGAAAAGCACCAAGTTAAAGAGGGAGGAAAGTGGAAATAACTAGCAACAAAAATAAAATAGGAAAGGCGAAAAGTAGGGGGTGGAACTAGAATGATGGCATCAGTCATGTCAAAGGGGAGTTTGAAGAGGGAAGAGTTGGTCAGCCATGTCCAATTTGAATAGCGGTTTTGGAGAATGAGTACTGATTAAGATCATTGGCTTTAACATTTAAGACAGAAGTTTCAGTAAAGTAGGAGATGTTAATGAGGAAGTAAGCAGTTAGAAAATGTGGGTAATGGGCTGTTTCTACTGATCTCAAAGGAATGCCCGTGCTGAATAGCTGTGGTACCAAGTAGTCAAGAGATGTTGAAATGTCTCTGTGTGAAAAAAGGAAAAGTTTTAAACTGTAGCCTTACCAATCAAGATGTGAAAAGGATAAACAATTTAAGCAGTTTCAGGTGAGCCAGGCCTAACACCCAAAGGTCACAGACATTACAATCTGAACAACAACCCCGTCTTCCTTCAACCTGACATTTAAAGTCCCACAAGGCTTTACATTTTTTAAAAAAGCACTGCTTTTCTTCTGGCTCTTTGTATCACTTAAAGTGTTTACCAATCTCTATAATAAAAGAAAAATACAATTCTAAGAGGAGTCATTATACTCTATCATTTTAGCTATGTTTACATGAAACAAAGAAGTAATGTGTACCCTGGGAAACCGAGCACAGTGAACTCCTATTACCCTCACTCTGTCATTATGTGATTTCTGGGAACCTCAAAGATAAAGGACCATCCTAATTCCAGAATCTCAGGTAGCACTTTGATAAGTTTAAAACCGTTCTGACAGTGAAATTATTGCCCAATCCTGCACCAAAAAGAGATTTTTAAAAGAAGACTCTTTCTTCCAGGAAAAAGTTCTATGTCTTGGACACTTGCAGTATCTTAAAAGCAACCCTTTTTTTGTTTTGGTATAAGGAAGGAGATTGGCACAAAAAACCAGATCAAGCTATCTCTTCAATGAAGATATTTCTCAGGTTACTACAGAGTAACCTTAGTGCTTCAAAGGAATAATCAAACTATTTCAATATAAAGAGTCTAATTATTTATTTTAAAAATCGTTGTTGACAACACGTTAATTTCAGAAAACAAATGACTTTTAACCAGTCCAGTGTCTCAGGATACATTTTAGCTTCCCCTTACATTCCTTCTCTAGCAAAGAATCTTGCCTTTGTCCTCTGCAGCAGAGATGAGCAGGTCTTCCCAGAGTTCATGCTGTTGGGGAAGGGGTGGCAGAGGGAATAGGTGAGGTGAATCCTCATGACTCTTCCCCTGCACAGATTTAGTAATTCTAGGCAACCCCACTCCATCTTAGCTGGAATAGTGGAAAGTTTTCAATTGTAAAAACTTTTTTTCATAACTTAGTCTTGCTAAAAATAGTTTCCTGTAACTGAATGAAAGCATAAAATGAAATTATGAGTAGGAGAGGTTTTCCTAATGCAGTCATGTATCAGTTAAAGATAAGGATACATTCTTCATCCTTGTGAAAAACATCAGAGCATACTTACACAAACCTAGATGGCATAGCCTACTACACACCTAGGCTAGATGGGATAGCCTATTGCTTCTAGTCTACAAACCTGTACAGCATGTGACTGTACTGAACACTGTAGGCAACTGTAACACAGTTGTAAGGATTTGTGTATCAAAACACAGAAAAGGTATAGTAAAAATACAGTATGAAGCTCAGGTGCAGTGATTCATGCCTCTAATCCCAGCATTTCAGGAGGCCAAGGTGGGCAGACTGCTTGAGCCCACGAGTTTAAGACCAGCTTGAGCAACATGGAGAAACCCCATCTCTACAAAATAGTACAAAAGTTAGCCAGGTGTAGTGGCACATGCCTGCGGTCCCAGCTACTTGGGGGACTGTGGTGGGGGGATTGTTTGAACCCAGGAGGCCAAGGCTGCAGTGGGCCCGGATTGTGCCACTGCACTCCAGCCTGGGTGACAGAGTGAGATCTTGTCTCAAAAGAAAAGGAGGGGGTGGGAAGAGTCAGCCACATCTCTGGGGTTCAGTAGACTCAGCCATTCCAGCCTGCCAGCTATGAAGAATACAAATCGTCTGAGGACAGAAGGGTCTCCCACAACACACCACAGCTGCCTTGCCAGATCATGGCCAGGCTGCTTCTTTAAGAAGGACCTCGATCCATTTTTCCTCACTGGGTGGGACCTCCACGAAGGAGCTTTAGCCACTCTAGCCAGGGTTCTATGGATAGAGCTCTGATGTCTTCCTGGGACAGAGCTCCTGGCATGGAGGGGAGTAGGGGGTGGGAGTTGCCATCTCTGCAGTTCAGTTGACTCAGCCTCTCTAGCCTGCTGGCTTGGAGAATACAGTCTGGATGAGGAAGGGTCCAACTTCCACCCCTAATGCAACACACCTGCTATACCAAAGGGCAGCCAGACTGTTTTTTTAAAAGGGTCCCTAATCTCATTCTTCCTGACTGGGGGAGACCTCCCAAAAGGGGTCTCCAGCCACCTCCTACAGGTGTGTTCAGGCTAGCAACAAGTCAGTACCCCCCTGGGATGGAGCTTCCAGTGGAAGGAGCTGGCTGCCATCTTTGCTGTTTCATGGCTTTCACCGGTGATACCTCCAGGTATGGAAAAACCAAGGCCACCAAAGCAGACCCCCAGCAAACATCAGCAGCCCTATGGTAGAGTGGCCTATTAAAAGAAAAACAAACAAACAGAAAACAACATCAACACCGCACACTAACCTCATTCAAAGGGCAGCAACCTCAAAGACCGAAGGTAGATAAGCCCACCAAAATGAGCAAGAATCAATGCAAAAATGATGAAAACTCAAAAAGCCAGAGTGCCTCTTCTCCTCCAAAGAACTACAACACCTCTCCAGCAAGGGCACAGAACTGGGCTAAGGCTGAGATGGCTGAATTGACAGGAGTAGGCTTCAGAAGTTGGGTAATATCAAAATTCGCTGAGCTAAAGGAGCATGTTGTAACCCAATGCAAAGAAGCTAAGAATCATGATAAAACAATACAGGAGCTGACAGACAGACTAGCCAGTTTAGAGAGGAACATAACCAACCTGATGAAGCTGAAAAACACAACATGAGAACTTCACAATGCAATCACAAGTATCAATAGCAGAATATACTAAGTGGAGGAATGAATCTCAGAGACTGAAGACTATCTTTCTGAAATAAGACAGGCAGACAAGAATAGAGAAAAAGAATTTAAAAGAATGAACAAAACCTCTGAGAAATATAGGATTATGTAAAGAGACTGAACCTATGACTGATTGGGGTACCTGAAAGAGACAGGGAGAATGGAAACAAGTTGGAAAATATACTTTGGGATATCATCCAGGAGAACTTCTCCAACCTAGCAAGACAGGCAAACATTCAGATTCAGGAAATGCAGAGAACCCCAGTAAGATACTCCATGAGAAGATCAGCCCCAAGACACATAATCATCAGATTCTCCAAGGCTGAAATGAAAGAAAAAATCTTAAGGGTACAAAGAGAGAAAGGCCAGGTCACCTACAAAGGGAAACCCATCAGACTAACAGCAGACCTCTCAGTGGAAACGCTGCAAGCCAGAAGAGATTGGGAGCCAATATTCAACATTCTTAAAGGCAATAATTTTGAACCCAGAATTTCATATCTGGCCAAACTAAGCTTCATAAGTGAAGGAGGAATAAGATCCTTTTTAAACAAGCAAATGCTTAGGGAAGTCATTACCACTAGGCCTGTCTTGCAAGAACTCCTGAATGAAGCATTAAATATGGAAAGGAAAACCCATTGCCAGCCACTACAGAAACACACTGAAGTACACAAACCAGTGACACTGTGAAGCAACCACATAAACAAGTCTGCAAAATAACCAGCTAGCATCATGATGACAGGGCCAACTTCACACATAACAATACAAACCTTAAATGTAAATGGGCTAAATGCTCTAACTAAAAGACACAGCATGGCAAGCTGGATGAAGAGATGAGACCCATTGGTATGCTGTCTTCAAGAGACCTATCTCATGTGCAAAGACACACATATGTTCAAAATAAAGGGATGGAGGAAAATTTACCAAGCAAATGGAAAGCAAAAAAAAAAAGCAGGGGTCACAATCCTAATTTCTGACAAAACAGACTTTAAACCAACAAAGACCAAAAAAGACAAAGAAGGGCATTACGTAATGGTAAAGGATTCAATTCCATAAGAAGAGCTAACTATCCTAAATATATATGCACCAAATAAATAATGAAATACTTTACATTAGAGTAAATTTATTTCACCAAATAAATAATGAAAGTATTTCATATTGGGTAAATAATGAAAGTATTTCATATTGGGTAAATAATGAAATTAAGGCAGAAATCAAGAAGTTCTTTGAAACTAATGAGAACAAAGAGACAGGAGCACCCAGATTCATAAAGCAAGCTCTTAGAGACCTATAAAGAGACTTAGAATCCCACACAATAATAGTGGGAGGTTTTAACACCCCACTGACAATTTAGACAGATCACTGAGGCAGAAAATTAACAAAGATATTCAGGATCTGAACTCAGCTCTGGATCAAGTGGACCTGATAGGTATCTACAAAACTCTCCATCTCAAAACAACAGAATATACATTCTTCTCATCACCACATGGCACTTACTCTAAAATTGATCACATAATTAGAAGTAAAACACTCAGCAAATACAAAAGAACTGAAATCATAACAAGCAGTTTCTCAGACCATAGTGCAATCAAATTAGACCTCAAGATTAAGTAATTTGCTCAAAACCACACAATTACATGGAAATTGAACAACCTGCTCCTGAATGACTTTTGGGTAAATAATGAAATTAAGGCAGAAATCAAGAAGTTCTTTGAAACTAATGAGAACAAAGAGACAACTTACCAGAATCCCTATGATGCAGCTAAAGCGGTGTTAAGAAGGCAATGTATAGTACCAAATGCCCACGTCAAAAAGCTAGAAAGATCTCAAGTTAACGAGCTAACATCTTAACTAAAAGAACTAGAGAACCAAGGGCAAATAAACCTCAAAACTAGAAGAAGACAAGAAATAACGAAGATCAGAGCTGAACTGAAGAAGATAGAGAAGTTAAAAAGTCTTCAAAAAAAATCAATAAATCCAGAAGCTGGTTTTTTGAAAAAATTAACAAAATAGATAGACTGCTAGCTTGACTAACAAAGAAGAAAGAGAGAAGAGTCAAATAAACACAATCAAAAATGATAAGGGAGATATCACCACTGACCCCACAGAAATACAAACAACCATCAGAGAATACTATAAATGCCTCTATGCACATAAACTAGAAAATCTAGAAGAAATGGTAAATTCCTGGACACATACAACCTCCCAAGACTGACGCAGGAAGAAATTGAATCCCTGAATAGACCAATAATGAGCTCTAGGGGTGGAGCCAAGATGGCCGTATAGGAACAGCTCTGGTCTACAGCTCCCAGCCTGAGCGACACAGAAGACGGGTGATTTCAGCATTTCTGTTTGAGGTACCGGTTTCATCTCACTAGGGAGTGCCAAACAGTGGGGGCAGGACAGTCAGTGAAGCGCACTGTGTGCGAGCCGAAGCAGGGCGAGGCATTGCCTCACTCGGGAAGTGCAAGGGGTCAGGGAGTTCCCTTTCCTAGTCAAAGAAAGGGGTAACAGACGGCACCTGGAATATCAGGTCAGTCCCACCCTAATACTGCACTTTTCCAACGGGCCTGGAAAACAGCACACTAGGAGATTGTGTCCCGCACCTGGCTCGGAGGGTCCTATGCCCACGGAGTCTCGCTGATTGCTAGCACAGCAGTCTGAGATCAAGCTGCAAGGCGGCAGCGAGGCTGGGGGAGGGGCGCCCGCCATTGCCCAGGCTTGCTTAGGTAAACAAAGCAGCCAGGAAGCTCGAACTGGGTGGAGCCCACCACAGCTCAAGGAGGCCTGCCTGCCTCTGTAGGCTCCACCTCTGGGGGCAGGGCACAGACAAAGAAAAAGTCAGCAGGAACCTCCACAGACTTAAATGTCCCTGTCTGACTGACAGCTTTGAAGAGAGTAGAGGTTCTCCCAGCACACAGCTGGAGATCTGAGAACGGACAGACTGCCTCCTAAAGTGGGTCCCTCACCCCTGAGCAGCCTAACTGGGAGGCACCCCCCCAGTAGGGACAGACTGACACCTCACTTGGCCAGGTACTCCTCTGAGACAAAACTTCCAGAGGAACTATCAGACAGCTGAATTTGTGGTCTCACAAAAATCCGCTGTTCTGCAGCCACCACTGCTGACACCCAGCCAAACAGGGTCTGGAGTGGACCTCTAGTAAACTCCAACAGACCTGCAGCTGAGGGTCTTGTCTGGTAGAAGGAAAACTAACAAACAGAAAGGACATCCACACCCAAAACCCATCTGTACATCACCATCATCAAAGACCAAAAGTAGATAAAACCACAAAGATGGGGAAAAAACAGAGCAGAAAAACTCGAAACTCTAAGGCCGGGCGCGGTGGCTCACGCTTGTAATCCCAGCACTTTGGGAGGCCGAGGCGGGCGGATCACGAGGTCAGGAGATCGAGACCACGGTGAAACCCCATCTCTACTAAAAATACAAAAAATTAGCCGGGCGTGGTGGCGGGCGCCTGTAGTCCCAGCTACTCGGAGAGGCTGAGGCAGGAGAATGGCGTGAACCCGGGAGGCGGAGCTTGCAGTGAGCCGAGATTGCGCCACTGCACTCCAGCCTGGGTGACAGAGCGAGACTCCGTCTCAAAAAAAAAAAAAAAAAAAAAAAAAAAACTCGAAACTCTAAAAAGCAGAGCACCTCTCCTCCTCCAAAGGAACGCAGTTCCTCACCAGCAACGGAACAAAGCTGGATAGAGGATGACTTTGATGAGTTGAGAGAAGAAGGCTTCAGACGATCAGACTACTCTGAGCTATGGGAGGAAATTCAAAACAATAGCAAAGAAGTTAAAAACTTTGAAAAAAAATTAGAAGAATGGATAACTAGAATAACCAATGGAGAGAAGGGCTTAAAGGAGCTGATGGAGCTGAAAGCCAAGATTCGAGAACTACATGAAGATTGCAGAAGCCTCAGTAGCAGATGCGATCAACTAGAAGAAAGGGTATCGCTGATGGAAGATGAAATGAATGAAATGAAGAGAGAAGGGAAGTTTAGAGAAAAAAGAATAAAAAGAAATGAACAAAGCCTCCAAGAAATTTGGGACTATGTGAAAAGACCAAACCTACGTCTGATTGGTGTACCTGAAAATGACGGGAAGAATGGAACCAAGTTGGAAAACACTCTGCAAGATATTATCCAGGAGAACTTCCCCAATCTAGCAAGGCAGGCCAACATTCAGATTCAGGAAATACAGAGAATGCCACAAAGATACTCCTCGAGAAGAGCAACTCCAAGACACATAATTGTCAGATCCACCAAAGTTGAAAGGAAGGAAAAAATGTTAAGGGCAGCCAGAGAGAAAGGTCGGGTTACCCACAAAGGGAAGCCCATCAGACTAACAGCTGATCTCTCGGCAGAAACTCTACAAGCCAGAAGAGAGTGGGGGCCGATATTCAACATTCTTAAAGGAAAGAATTTTCAACCCAGCATTTCATATCCAGCCAAACTAAGCTTCATAAGTGAAGGAGAAATAAACTACTTTACAGACAAGCAAACGCTGAGTGATTTTGTCACTACCAGGCCTGCCCTAAAAGAGCTCCTGAAGGAAGCACTAAACATGGAAAGGAACAACCGTTACCAGCCACTGCAAAAACATGCCAAATTGTAAAGACCATCGAGGCTAGGGAGAAACTGCATCAACTAACAAGCAAAATAACCAACTAACATCATAATGACAGAATCAGATAAACACATAACAATATTAACATTAAATGTAAATGGGCTAAATGCTCCAATTAAAAGACACAGACTGGCAAACTGGATAAGGAGTCAGGACCCATCAGTGTGCTGTATTCAGGAAACTCATCTTAGGTGCAGAGACACACATAGACTCAAAATAAAGGGATGGAGGAAGATCTATCAAGCAAATGGAAAACAAAAAAAGGCAGGGGTTGCAATCCTAGTCTCTGATAAAATAGACTTTAAACCAACAAAGATCAAAAGAGACAAAGAAGGCCATTACATAATGGTAAAGGGATCAATTCAACAAGAAGAGCTAACTATCCTAAATATATATGCACCCAACACAGGAGCACCCAGATTCATAAAGCAAGTCCTGAGTGACCTACAAAGGGACTTAAACTCCCATACAATAATAATGGGAGATTTTAACACCCCACTGTCAACATTAGACAGATCAACAAGACAGAAAGTTAACAAGGATATCCAGGAATTGAACTCAGCTCTGCACCAAGCAGACCTAATAGACATCTACAGAACTCTCCACCCCAAATCAACAGAATATACATTTCTTTCAGCACCACACCACACCTATTCCAAAATTGCCCACATAGTTGGAAGTAAAGCTCTCCTCAGCAAATGTAAAAGAACAGAAATCATAACAAACTGTCTCTCAGACCACAGTGCAATCAAACTAGAACTCAGGATGAAGAAACTCACTCAAAACTGCTCAACTACATGGAAACTGAACAACCTGCTCCTGAATGACTACTGGGTACATAACGAAATGAAGGCAGAAATAAAGATGTTCTTTGAAACCAACGAGAACAAAGACACAACATACCAGAATCTCTGGGACACGTTCAAAGCAGTGTGTAGAGGGAAATTTATAGCACTAAATGCCCACAAGAGAAAGCAGGAAAGATCCAAAATTGACACCCTAACATCACAATTAAAAGAACTAGAAAAGCAACAGCAAACACATTCAAAAGCTAGCAGAAGGCTAGAAATAACTAAAATCAGAGCAGAACTGAAGGAAATAGAGACACAAAAAACCCTTCAAAAAATTAATGAATCCAGGAGCTGGTTTTTTGAAAAGATCAACAAAATTGATAGACCACTAGCAAGACTAATAAAGAAGAAAAGAGAGAAGAATCAAATAGATGCAATAAAAAATGAAAAAGGGGATATCACCACTGATCCCACAGAAATACCATCTACCATCAGAGAATACTACAAACACCTCTATGCAAATAAACTAGAAAATCTAGAAGAAATGGATAAATTCCTCGACAAATACACCCTCCCAAGACCAAAGCAGAAAGAAGCTGAATCTCTGAATAGACCAATAACAGGTTCTGAAATTGTGGCAATAATCAATAGCTTACCAACCAAAAAGAGTCCAGGACCTGATGGATTCACGGCCGAATTCTACCAGAGGTACAAGGAGGAACTGGTACCATTCCTTCTGAAACTATTCCAATTGATAGAAAAAGAGGGAATCCTCCCTAACACATTTTATGAAGCCAGCATCATCCTGATACCAAAGCCGGGCAGAGACATAACCAAAAAAGAGAATTTCAGACCAATTTCCTTGATGAACATTGATGCAAAAATCCTCAATAAAATACTGGCAAACCAAATCCAGCAGCACATCAAAAAGCTTATCCACCATAATCAAGTGGGCTTCATCCCTGGGATGCAAGGCTGGTTCAACATACGCAAATCAATAAATGTAATCCAGCATATAAACAGAACCAAAGACAAAAACCACATGATTATCTCAATAGATGCAGAAAAGGCCTTTGACAAAATTCAACAACGCTTCATGCTAAAAACTCTCAATAAATTAGGTATTGATGGGACATATCTCAAAATAATAAGAGCTATCTATGACAAACCCACAGCCAATATCATACTGAATTGGCAAAAACTGGAAGCATTCCCTCTGAAAACTGGCACAAGACAGGGATGCCCTCTCTCACCGCTCCTATTCAACATAGTGCTGGAAGTTCTGGCCAGAGCAATCAGGCAGGAGAAGGAAATAAAGGGTATTCAATTAGGAAAAGAGGAAGTCAAATTGTCCCTGTTTGCAGATGACATGATTGTATATCTAGAAAACCCCATTGTCTCAGCCCAAAATCTCCTTAAGCTGATTAGCAACTTCAGCAAAGTCTCAGGATACAAAATCAATGTACAAAAATCACAAGCATTCTTGTATACCAATCACAGACAAACAGAGAGCCAAATCATGAGTGAACTCCCATTCACAATTGCTCCAAAGAGAATAAAATACCTAGGAATCCAACTTAAAAGGGATGAGAAGGACCTCTTCAAGGAGAACTACAAACCACTGCTCAATGAAATAAAAGAGGATACAAACAAATGGAAGAACATTCCATGCTCATGGGTTGGAAGAATCAATATCGTGAAAATGGCCATACTGCCCAAGGTAATTTATAGATTCAATGCCATCCCCATCAAGCTACCAATGACTTTCTTCACAGAATTGGAAAAAACTACTTTAAAGTTCATATGGAACCAAAAAAGAGCCCGCATCGCCAAGTCAATCCTAAGCCAAAAGAACAAAGCTGGAGGCATCACGCTACCTGACTTCAAACTACACTACAAGGCTACAGTAACCAAAACAGCATGGTACTGGTACCACAACAGAGACATAGATCAATAGAATAGAACGGAGCCCTCAGAAATGATGCCGCATATCTACAACTATCTGATCTTTGACAAACCTGACAAAAACAAGAAATGGGGAAAGGATTCCCTATTTAATAAATGGTGCTGGGAAAACTGGCTAGCCATATGTAGAAAGCTGAAACTCGATCCCTTCCTTACACCTTATACAAAAATTAATTCAAGATGGATGAAAGACTTAAATGTTAGACCTAAAACCATAAAAACCCTAGAAGAAAACCTAGGCAATACCATTCAGGACATAGGCATGGGCAAGGACTTCATGTCTAAAACACCAAAAGCAATGGCAACAAAAGCCAAAATTGACAAATGAGATCTCATTAAACTAAAGAGCTTCTGCACAGCAAAAGAAACTACCATCAGAGTGAGCAGGCAACCTACAGAATGGGAGAAAATTTTTGCAACCTACTCATCTGACAAAGGGCTAATATCCAGAATCTACAATGAACTCAAACAAATTTACAAGAAAAAAACAAACAACCCCATCAAAAAGTGGGCAAAGGACATGAACAGACACTTCTCAAAAGAAGACATTTATGCAGCCAAAAAACACATGAAGAAATGTTCATCATCACTGGCCATCAGAGAAATGCAAATCAAAACCACAGTGAGATACCATCTCACACCAGTTAGAATGGCCATCATTAAAAAAGCAGGAAACAACAGGTGCTGGAGAGGCTGTGGAGAAATGGGAACACTTTTACACTGTTGGTGGGACTGTAAACTAGTTCAACCATTGTGGAAGTCAGTGTGGCGATTCCTCAGGGATCTAGAACTAGAAATACCATTTGACCCAGCCATCCCATTACTGGGTATATACCCAAAGGACTATAAATCATGCTTCTATAAAGACACATGCACACGTATGTTTATTGCGGCACTATTCACAATAGCAAAGACTTGGAACCAACCCAAATGTCCAACAATGATAGACTGGATTAAGAAAATGTGGCACATATACACAATGGAATACTATGCAGCCATATAAAATGATGAGTTCATGTCCTTTGTAGGGACATGGATGAAACTGGAAAACATCATTCTCAGTAAACTATCGCAAGGACAAAAAACCAAACACCGCATGTTCTCACTCATAGGTGGGAATTGAACAATGAGAACTCATGGACACAGGAAGGGGAACATCACGCTCCGGGGACTGTTGTGGGGTGGGGGGAGGGGGGAGGGACAGCATTAGGAGATATACCTAATGCTAAATGATGAGTTAATGGGTGCAGGAAATCAACATGACACATGGATACATATGTAACAAACCTGCACATTGTGCACATGTACCCTAAAACCTAAAGTATAATAATAAAAAAAAAGAGAAAAAAAATAATAATGAGCTCTAAAATTGAGGCAGTATTAAACAGTCTACCAACCAAAAAAAAAGCCCAGGACCAGATGGACTCACAGCTGAATTCTACCAGAGGTACAAAGAAAAGTTGGTACAATTTCCACGGAACCTATTCTAAAAACTTGAAAAGGAGGGACTCCTCCCTAACTCATTCTATGAGGACAGAATCATCCTGATACCAAAACTTGGCAGAGATACAACAAAAAAGAAAACTTCGGGCCAATATCTTTGATTGTTGATGAACATTAATGCAAAAATCCTCAATGAAAGTACTTTATTGCCAGTAGGCAAACCAAATCCAGCAGCACATCAAAAAGCTTATCCACCACGATCAAGTTGGCTTCATCCCTGAGATGCAAGGTTGGTTCAGCATACGCAAAACAATAAATGTGATTCATCACATAAACAGAACTAAAGGCAAAAACCATATGATTATCTCAATAGACGCACAAAAGGCCTTCGATAAAATTCAAAATCACTTCATGTTAAAAACTCAGTGAACTGGATATTGAAGGAACATACCTCAAAATAATAAGAGCCATATATGGCAAACCCACAGCCAATACTGTACTGAATGGGAAAAAGCAGGAAGCATATCCCTTGAAAACCAGCACAAGACAAGGAGGCCCTCTCTCACCACTCCTCTTCAACGTAGTACTGGAAGTTCTGGCCAGGGCAGTCAGCCAAGAGAAAGAAATAAACCATATTCAAATAGGAAGAGAGGAAGTCAAACTATCTTTGTTTGCAGATGACATGATCCTATATCTAGAAAACCCCATTGTCTCAGCTCAAAAGCTTCTTAAGCTAATAAGCAACTTCAGCAAATTCTCAGGATACAAAATCAGTGTGCAAAAATTGTTAGCATTCCTATCCACCAACAACAGGCATGCAGAGAGCCAAATCATGAACAAACTCCCATTCACAATTGCTACAAACGAATAAAATACCTAGGAATACAGTTAACAAGGTAAGTGAAGGACCTCTTCAAGGAGAACTACAAACTGCTGCTCAAAGAAATCAGAGAGGACACAAACAAATGGAGAAACATCCCATGCTCATAGACAGGAAGAATCAATATCATGAAAATGGTCATACTGCCCAAAGTAATTTATAGATTCAATGCTATTCCCATTAAATTACCATTGACATTCTTCAAAGAATTAGAAAAAAGTATGTTAAGATTTATATGGAACCAAATAGAAGCCCCAATAGCTAAGACAATCTTAAGCAAAAAGCTGGAGGCATCATGCTACCTGACTTCAAACTATACCACAAGGCTGCAGTAACCAAAACAGCATAGTACAAAAACAGACACATAGACCAATGGAATAGAATAGAGAACTCAGAAATAAGACCACATGCCGACAACCATCTGATCTTTGACAAACCTGACAAAAACAAGCAATGGGGAAAGGACTCCCCATTTAATAAGTGGTGCTGGGAGAGCTGGCTCACCATATGCAAAAATTGAAGCTGGGCCCCTTCCTTATGCCTTATACAAAAATTAACTCAGATGGATTAAAGACTTAAACGTAAAACTCAAAACTATAAAAACTCTATTAGAAAATCTAGGCAATGCCATTCAGGACATAAGCATGAGCAAGATCTCATGATGAAAATGCAAAAAACAGTTGCAACAAAAGCAAAAATTGACAGATCGACTCTAATTAAACTAAAGAGCTTCTGCACAGCAAATGAAACTTATCACCAGAGTAAACAGACAACCTACAGAATGGGAGAAAATTTTTGCAGTCTATCCATCTGACAAAGGTCTAATATCCAGAATCTACAAGGAACTTAAACAAGAAAAAAACAAACAACCCCATTAAAATGTGGGCAAAGGACATGAACAGACATTTCTTAAAAGAAGATATACATGCAGCCAACAAACATGAAAAAAAGCTCAACATCACTGATCATTAGAGAAATGCAAATCAAAACCACACTAAGATACCATCTCACGTCAGTCAGAATGGCTACTATTAAAAAGTCAAAAAACAACAGATGCTTGTGAAGTTGTGGAGAAAAAGGAATGCTTTTACACTGCTGGTGGGAGTATGAATTAGTTCAAACATTGTGGAAAACAGTGTGATTTCTCAAAGACCTAGAGGCAGAAATACCATTTGACCCAGCAATCCCGTTACTGGGTATACACCCAAAGGATTATAAATCATTCTATTATAAAGATACATACTATTTTCATTGCATGAATATGTTCATTGCAGCACTATTCACAATAGCAAAGACATGGAATCAACCTAAAGGCCTGTCAATGATTGACTGGATAAAGAAAATGTGATACATGTACACCATGGAATACTATGCAGCCATAAAAAGGAATGAGAGTGTGTCCTTTCCAGGGACATTCATGGACTGGAAGTCATTATCCTCAGCAAACTAACACAGGAACAGAAAACCGAACACCGCATGTTCTCACTTAGAAGTGGGAGCTAAATGACGAAAACACATAGACACATGCGGGCGAACAACACACAGTGGGACCTTTCAGAGGAGGGGTTGTGGGAGGAAGAGCATCAGGAAGAACAGCTAATGGATGCTGGGCTTAATACCTAGGTGATAGGATGATCTGTGCAGCAAACCACCATGGCACACATTTACTTATGTAACAAACCTGCACATCCTGCACATGTACCCCAAACTTAAAAGTTGAAGGACAAAAAAACCTACAAATATATTTCTTAAAAAAAGAGAAAGAGGCCAGGCGCGGTGGCTCACGCTTGTAATCCCAGCACTTTGGGAGGCCGAGGCGGGCGGATCACGAGGTCAGGAGATCGAGACCACAGTGAAACCCGTCTCTACTAAAAATACAAAAAATTAGCTGGGCGTGGTGGCGGACGCCTGTAGTCCCAGCTACTCGGAGAGGCTGAGGCAGGAGAATGGCGTGAACTCGGGAGGTGGAGCTTGCAGTGAGCCGAGATTGCGCCACTGCACTCCAGCCTGGGCGACAGAGCAAGACTCCGTCTCAAAAAAAAAAAAAAAAAAAAAAAAATAGAAAGAAAAAAATACAGAATGAAAAATTTTTAAATGGTATGCCTGTATAGGTCACTTATTATGAATGGAGCTTGCATGACTGGAAGTTGCCCTGGGTGAGTCAGTGAGTGAATGTGAAGGCCTAAGACATTACTCTACACCACTGTGGACTTTATAAACCCTGTACACTTAGGCTACAGTAAAATTATTTTTTAATGTTCTTTCTTCAACAATAAAATTAACTTTAGCTTACTGCAACTCTTTTACTTTATAAACTAATTTTTTTAACTTTTAACTCTCATAATAACACTTGGCTTAAAACACAAACACACTGGGCCAGGCACAGTGGCTCATGCTTGTAATCCCAGCGCTTTGGGAGGCCAAGGTGGGCAGATCACGAGGTCAGGAGTTCAAGACCAGCCTGACCAACATGGTGAAACCCCATCTCTACTAAAATACAAAAAATTAGCTGGGCATGGTGGCAGGCACCTGTAATCCCAACTACTCGGGAGGCTGAGGCAGGAGAATCGATTGAACCCGGGAAGTGGAGGTTGCAGTCAGCCAAGACCGCACCACTGCACTCCAGCCTGGGCAACATCGCGAAATTCCATCTCAAACAACAACAACAACAACAAACACAAACACATTGTACGGCTATATGAAAATATTTTCTTTCTTTACATCCTTATTCTATAGACTTTTTTGTATTAACTTTTCATTTCACTTTTTAAACTTTTTGTTAAAAAACTAAGATACAAACACACACAAGTCTAGCCTGTACAGGGTCAGGATCATGAATATCATTGTCTTTCACTTGCACAACTTGTCCCACTGTAAGGTCTATGGGGGCAATAGCATGCATGGAGCTGTCATCTCCTATGATAACAATGCCTTCTTCTGGAATGTCTCCTGAAGGGTCTCCCTGAGGCTGTCTTACAGTTAACTTTTCTTATATATAAGTAGAATGAGCATACTCTAAAATAACAATAAAAAGCATAGTAAATACATAAACCAGTACTATGGTTGTTTATTATTATCAAGAATTATCTACTGTACATAATTGTATGTGCTAGACTTTTATATGACTGACAGCATGATAGGTTTGTTTACACCAGTATCGCTACACACATGAGTAAGGTGTTGCATGATGACATTATGACAGCTATGACATCACTAGGCAATAGAAATTTACCAGTCCATTGTAATCTTATGGGACCACTGTCATATATGCCATCCATAGTTGACTGAAATGTTGTTATGTGGCACATAACTGTACTATTTTTTGGCATTTTCTGAACAACACAAATCAACAGTCTGGGGCCATATGAGTTACACTGTCTGTGTTGTAACACTGTAGAGTTGGAAGGGACTCTAAAAATATTCTGGTTCAAATCCCTCATCTGATGAGAAAAAGCCCGGAGATGTGTAATTACTTACACAAGGTCACACAGTTAATGGAGGATTAAGTACTAAAACTCTAGTTATTACGTTCTACCATGCCAAACTTTTCTTGAAACAATACACCACTAATTTATTTTCCCTTCGTTCTTCCTTTTCTTTCTTCCTTTTTCTTTTCTTTCTTTCTTTCATTTTTTCTCTTTTCTTTCCAAATTTCCTTCCTTCTTTCCTTCTGTCTGTTTTCTCTCTCTCTCTGCCTCTCTCTTTCTCTCTCTTTCTTTCTTTATCTTTTTTCTGTGCCAACTTACTGGGTTAAGGGATAACTAGATAGCTGGCAAAACATTGTTTGTGTGTGTATCTGTGAGGATGTTTCCAGAATAGATGAGACTTTGAGTCAGTAGACCAAGTGAAGAAGATTGCCCTCACCAATACGGGTGAGCATGATCCAGTCTTTTGAGAGCCAGATAGAAGCAGAAGGTAGAGAAATGGCAAATTCACTCTCTCTTCTGGAGCTGGGATGTCCATTTTCTCCTGCCCTCCGACATGAGAACTCCAAGTTCTTTAGCCTTCAGACTCCGAGTCTTACATCATTGGCTCACCTGGTTCTCAGACCTTCAGACTCAGACTGAATTATTCCACCAGCTTTCCAGGTTCTCCAGCTTGCAGACAGTCAATTATGGGACCTCTGGCCTCCATAATCCCATGAGCTAATTTCTATAATAAACCCCCTCTTACGTATCTCTCTATATATCCTATTGGTTCTGTTTCTCTGGAAAACTAATATTTTTCTTTCTTTTTTTTAAATGGAATAAAATTTGAAACCAAAGATTAAAAATATTGCATACTTTAACCTATTACACTGTCTACCCCTCCAGGCACCATTAAGAAATCTTCAATAGTTCCTTTGAACTGAAACTTGTCATACAGGTTCTCAGCCTGGAAACAACCTCATTATTTATGGAGTGGCTTTAAAAAAATAATTTGAAAATAATTCCTTATGCATTTTACTTCTCTTTGCATAACTAACTGTATCTCCATACTATCCATTTTAACACTGGTTTCTTATAAAGTCATTTAAAATGCATCTATTGAAACAGTTAATAAAATTTTACCATGCAGGTCAACAAAATTTGGCATGGGTTTCATGCATCCAGATTTATTTTAGCATGTTAGATATCATTTTAACTTGGCCTTTACCCTAATAGAGTTTTAAAGTTAAAAAAAACATAAACTTGAACACTAATCTACTTTTATGAGTAACTGTAATCCAAATAATTAAGTGGCATGCATACTGAGGTCACTTAGTTTATCAACAATAGAAACAACACTAGAACTCAAGTCTGCTGAATGGAAATCCAGTTCAATTACTTATTCCACCACATCATATTGACCCTCCCTCCAAAAGAAAGTTTACAGATCAACACAGAGCTGTTTGCATCTTTCCAGTCCTAATGTTCCTAAAATAAACTTTTATCTGTAAGTTTTGCTTCAATAATTATTTTTATTTGGGGATGGGAAGGGCAGAGGATATTTTGATTCTGTCTTCCTTTCTTGGGTTCCACCTTTCTTTCATTGCTGGCCCCTCACTACAGTTGCCCTACTGAAATGGTGAACAAACTTCCAGGTTCTTGTCTTACATCACCAAGAGGGAGGGCAGGGGGAAGCAGTTCCTTGCCTCTGTGAAGCAGGTTTCCTTCCTGGCTGGCACACGCCATCAATTCTTAGGAAAATAGCTGCATCAAGAAGTCAGCTATGCAGTTCCTTAAGGATTTGGGCATGCTAGAAGGTGGCAGAATGAGGCTGAGTTTTCATGTTTCAACCTTTATAGAGTCTGTAACTTTACTCTCAGAGAAAAGTTTTCACCTACAACATCTCCTCTTAGTCAATGCTGAAGCCCATCAAAATACCAGGAACCAAGCGCCTCCAGGTCTCTACACAAAGACCCAGGACCTGGCCAATGCCCCCAACGCCCCTGACATTCTCGAGATCGAGTTCAAAAAAGGGGTCCCCGTGAAGATGACCAACGTTAAGGATGGCACCACCCACCAGACCTCCTTGGAGCTCTTCACGTACCTGAGTCAAGTCGCGAGCAAGCACGGTGTGGGCCGTACTGACGTCGTGGAGAACCGCTTCATTAGAATGAAGTCTCGAGGTATCTACGAGACCCCAGCAAGCACCATCCTTTACCACACCTATTTAGATATCGAGGCCTTCACCATGGACTGCGAAGTGCGCAAAATCAAACAAGGCCTGGGCTTGAAATTTGCTGAGCTGATGTATACTGCTTTCTGGCACAGCCCTGAATGTGAATTTGTCCACCACTGCATCGCCAAGTCCGAGGAGCGAGTGGAAGGGAAAGTGCAGGTGTCTGTCCTCAAGGGCCAGGTGTACATCCTTAGCTGGGAGTCTCCACTGTCTCTCTACAACAAGGAGCTGATGAGCATGAACATGCAGGGTGATTATGAGCCAATTGATTCCACCGGGTTCATCAACATCAATTCCCTCAGGCTGAAGGAATATCATCTCCAGAGAAAGGTCACTGCCAAATAGACCCCTGTACAATGAGGAGCTGGGACCTCTTCATATTTGCAGATCCCCCAAGTACAGAGGCTAATTGTTGTAATAATTTGTAAGTGTGACTTGCTCTCCCCAGCTGGCAGTGTAGTGGGGCTGCCAGGCCCCAGCTTTGTTCCCTGGTTCCCCTGAAGCCTGCAAATGTCATCATCAAAGGTAAGGATGGAGGGCAGCTGTGGTGGGGAGCTATTAAATGACAATTAAAAGATGAAAATATATATATATATTATACATATATATATATAATTCTACCTCTATAATCTCTTTACTTCAATATTTCCAAAGTGTCTTCATCTTACTTGATAAGTACATACAGCATAAAATCTTTCATCACTGTTAAGCACTCCTTGACACTATCAGTCTCTTTGATTACCAAACCAGCTTCCTCTCCTAGGCCTTCTCCCAACCCTTTGACTAATCTTTAGCCTTTCTTTGCAGTCTTCTCCTCCTCTATCAATCCCTTAAATATGGTACCCTGCTCTTTTCTCAATATCCAAGCTCCTCTGGCCAATGCATCTATTAAGTTGGCACCTAACTGATCCCTCACAAAATTACACTTTAGCCCAGATCTCTCTCATATCCTAGCAGATAAATATCTAGAGCTGTGCTGTCTAATACAAAAGCCACTAGACACATATGGCTATTAGTTAAATTTAAGTTAATTAATACTTAATATAACTTAAAACTTAATTTGAAGTTCTCACTAGCCACATGTGGCTACTGGTTACCATACTGGACAGAACAAACATAAAACATTTCCATCAATGCCAAAAGTTCTACTGGATAGTGCTGCTCTAGAACCTTCTACAAATGGCATCAACTCATTTCTACCATAAAATGCCTCAAACTTATCTTATATGAATGTCCAAACCTGCTCTTCCATATTCATCTTCTTTCTTGTCTCTACTCTAACTCTATTGCTACTGACTTAGTTCCCATAAACTTTGCAACAGTATCCTAACTGATCTTCCTTCCTATAGTCCTGCAGCCCCCCAAATGCACTTTTCAGGATGCAGCCAAGATCTCTTTCCAGAATGTAAGTCTGGCTGTGTTAATCCCCTGGTAATAACTCTTCAGTGGTTTCCCAGTGGCTAAATAAGGTAACCACTTAATTTATCATCTGAATCCAGGCAATTTTGATAATTTGGTGTTATTAACAATTATACAGCCATAATAGGACTAAACTGGGACTCTCAGAGGTAAACAAGTCTGTATGGTCACCCTGCGTAGAGACTAAATTTCTTGGCATAGCTCATGTCCTCTTATATGATAGAGCCCCATATGCGTCTTCAGCACTATAGACTTGCTTGCCATTCACTGAATGTGCTGTCCTCTTTCACACTTCTGTGAATTTGCTTGTTCGAATCCCAATGCCTGGATCAGCCGCACTCTCCTTGTCATGCCTGCAAAAATACAGAATTCTTGAAGATGTATATGGCTGGGCGCAGTGGCTCACGTCTGTAATCCCAGCACTTTGGAGGGCTGAGACAGGCGGATCACAAGGTCAAGAGATCAAGACCATCCTGGCCAACATGGTGAAACCCTGTCTGTACTAAAAATACAAAAAATTAGCTGGGTGTGGTGGTGCGTGCCTATAGTCCCAGCTACTCGGGAAGCTGAGGCAGGAGAATCACCTGAACCCAGAAGGCGGAGGTTGCAGTGAGCTGAGATTGCGCCACTGCACTCCGGCCTGGGTGAAAAAAAAAAAAAAAAGATGTATATATAAGTGCTACATATATGCTGTTTTATTTTAAAATATGTATTTCCTATATGTAAAATAATATATAATTCTCAGATAAATTTGGAAAATGTAGAAAGTTTTAAAGAGAGCAAAATCATCCACCTTTCTAGCACTCTGAGACAACTACAGTTAACAATTCATTGTGTATTTTTTCTTTACTTATGTGTACCTTTGTATGTTTTCTTTCCAAAATTCAGTTTTTTTCTATTTTGCAACAAGCTTTTATCATGTGATATATTATTAACATTTTGTGTCATTAAATAGCCTCTGCCATTAAAACTCATAATTACTGGATATTAATTCACTGTATGAAGATGTAACAGTTTAATCTTGTGTTGGATATTTAGATTGCTTGAAATTTATAAAATTTATAAGAAATTAAATGTTTTCTCATAACAAAAGCAATTCATATTTATTGTAGACTTTTGGAAGAAAAATCCGCAAAGAAGAAGAGACATCACCTTCTGAAAGATTACTTTTATAATGTTTGAAAAATAAATCTGTATGAAAATATATTTTTGAAATTGTTTTAAGTCATTCAAAAATATTCTATTTCTAGAAATGTGGAAAGGCAAATTTCAAGAATGCAAGTATTGCATAAAGGTACATTTTTATAGCTATGAATTTTTTAAAATATTTAATACTGCCACTAAGCTAAATTCTTCTAAATGTATAAGGTTAAATATGTTTGTAAGAAATACTTCTTAAGATATTCGGCAGCATTCCAGAAACTCTACCCATGAACATTAAGATGGAATGCAACCTTTCTGAAAATTTCCACTGCATTTTAATCACGGATGAAACAGAGAGGTTCATCTTTCAAATGTTATGCAAAACTTCTAACCAGGAAATTTCTGAAAATATAAATTATTCATAAGAAAGATGTAAGCCTTAATCAAGTGTAATTGAACCTGAATTTGTGGTTCTAGGAAACATAAATATAATTAATATATCACAGATAGAGTCACCATTTTCCTTTTCAGCAAGTGAAAGGTAGACCTGTGAATATATGAATACCAGAATATGTGTGAAAACACTACCATAATTTTATTACTTGCTGCTATTCTCTTCATTTTAAAATGACTTCATTCAATCTCAATTAAACTTTTAATATGCCACATCTTGGCAGGAAAATGTTGCATATTTATTCCAGCGGACTCTACACACTTACCTATGACAGAAATGTTTTTGCTACATCCTTTCAAAAAAAGAGACATGAAAATATTTGGAATGGAGACATGGTGACTGAGTAATACTAAAATGGTATTGGATTTTGGAGAAGGTAGTTCAGAACTATAAAAATATCAAGAATTCTTCTCTGCTGCAAGCCCTAAACATATACATAGTGTATGACCTAGAAATTATGATTGAAAAAACACCACCTTCAGAGATTGGGCAGAATTTCAGCAAACACACCAGTATGTAAACATAGCACCAACCAGCTGCCATGGACAAACTAACAGGCACAGTAGCACTTAGCCATTCTGAACTGGGCCCTGAAAAAGGGCATGTGACTTATCATTGTAGGTGGTTTTTGGGATTATCTGGGAACATCCGGTGTGAGAGTGTCGCCAGTAGGCAGTGCACATTTGTGCAGGCTGATTATGGAAATGTAAAAATACCATCAAACATACCTTGGTTTCTTTCGCCAATGTAGGAAAAAAGGAAAGCTAAGATGAATGGCTCTAAACAAAGCTGAACACAAAGTGTGCTGGTTATTTCAAGAGATAGAGCCTTGCGTTTACTAGTGAATCAAGTGTGGCATGAACTAACAGGCATGAAAATAGGTACTAATCCTAATGTCTTAAAGGGGTGAACCCAAATCAGTTCAGATTTAATCTGCCTCAGTGTTCGGTTTAATTGGTCATTTCCGATTGCCAATGTATTTGGTAGGAGAAGATTCAAATTACAGTTTGCTGTAAGTCCATGCTGAGATTCTGTATGGCTTTCAGAGAATAGCAGAGGGAGAGGTAGGGATCAGTGATAGCAGAGCTGATACCAGTTGGCCAGACTACTGAGATAAACACACAGCTGTCCTGGCACCAGCGAACAGAGATCTCCTGCAGCTCACGCTTTTCACCCTGAAATGTGTAATTCCTCCCTCAACTAGGGCATAATGCTAACTTTTTTTAACCTCACTTGTAAATATTCTTCTATGCATAATTATCCACCCAAATGCATTTCTTGTTCCTGTAGCTGTATCTTATAGATAAAACAAATATTGTTATACATAAAATCATGTTTTCCTTTGGCTTCCAATAGGATTTTGTAGACGAGACCCTCAAGGAACTTAAACTAAGTCTATAACAACTGCAGGGAAGTAAAAGAAGCTTTCATATTTAATAATAAAACTTTACCAGTGGCTGCAAAATGGCCAAATAGGAACATCTCCTGTCTGCAGCTCCCAGCAAGATCAACAGAGAAGACAGGTGATTTCTGCATTTCCCACTGAGGTACCTGGCTCATCTCATTGGGACTGGTTAGACAGTGAGCGCAGCCCATGGAGGGTAAGCCTAAGCAGGGTGGGGTGTTGCATCACCGGGGAAAGGTAAGGAGTGGGGGAACTCCCTCCCCTAGCCAAGGGAAGCCACAAGGGACTGTGCCCTGAGGAACAGTGCATTCCAGCCAAGATAATATGCTTTTCTCATGGTCTTCTCAACCTGCAGACCAGGAGATACCTTCGGGTGCCTACACCATCAGGGCCCTGGGTTTCAAGCACAAAACTGGGTGGCCATTTGGGGCAGACACTGAGCCAGCGGCATGAGTTTTTTTCCATACCCAGTGGCGCCTGGAACACCAGTGAGACAGAACCGTTCACTCCCCTGGAAAGGGGGCTGAAGCCAGGAAGCACGGTGGTCTAGCTCAGTGGATCCCATGCCCAGGGAGCCCAGCAAGCTAAGATCCACTGGCTTGAAATTCTCACTGCCAGCACAGCAGTCTGAAGTCAATCTGGGATGTTTGGCTTGATGGGGGGAGGGGCGTCTGCCATTACTGAGGCTTGAGTAGGCTGTTTTCCCCTCACAGTGTAAACAAAGCTGCAGGTGAAGTTCAGACTAGGCAGAGCCTGCCACAGCCCAGCAAAGCCACTAGCCAGACTGCCTCTCTAGATTCCTCCTCTCTGGGAAGGGCATCTCTGAAAGAAAGGCAGCAGCTACAGTCTGGGGCTTATAGATAAAACTCCCATCTCCCAGGCACAGAGCACCTGGCAGAAGGGGCAGCTGTGGGCACAGCTTCAGTAGACTTAAACATTCCTGCCTGCCAGCACTGAAGACAGCAGCAGATCTCCCAGCACAGTGCTAAAGTTCTGCTAAGGGTCAGACTGCCTCCTCAAGTCACTCGCTGACCCCTGTGCCTCCTGACAAGGAGATACCTCCCAACAGAAGTCAACAGACACCTCATACAGGAGAGCTTCGGCTGGAATCTGGTAGGTGCCCCTCTCAGATGAAGCTTCCAGAGGAAAGAGCAGACAGCAATCTTTCCTGTTCTGCAGACTTTGCTGGTGATACCCAAGTAAACACTGTCTGGAGTGGACGTCAAGCAAACTCCTCCACACCTGCTGCAGAAGGGCATGACTGTTAGAAGGAAAACCAACAAACAGAAAGGAACAGCATTGCATCAACAAAAAGGGCATCCACACAAAAACCCCATCTGAAGGTCACCAGCATCGAAGACCAAAGGTAGATAAATCCATGAAGATGAGGCTAAACCAGCTCAAAAAGGCTGATAATTCCAAAACCCAGAATGCCTCTTCTCCTACAAAGGATCACAATTCCTCCAGGGCAAGGGAAGAAAACTGGACAGAGAATTAGTTTGATGAACTGGCAGAATTAGGCTTCAGAAGGTGGGTAATAACAAACTCCTGTGTGCTAAAGAAGCATGTTCTAACCCAATGCAAGGAAGATAAGAACCTTGAAAAAAGGTTAGACAAATTTCTAACTAGAATAACCAGTTTAGAGAAGAACATAAATGACCTCATGGAGCTGAAAAACACAGAATGAAAACTTCATGAGGCATACACAAGTATCAATAGCTGAACTGATCAAGCAGAAGAAAGGATATCAGAGATTGAAGATCAACTTAATGAAATAAAGCATGAAGACAAGATTAGAGAAAAAAGAATGAAAAGGAATGAACAAAGCCTCCAAGAAATATAGGACTATGTGAAAAGACAAAACCTACATTTGATTGGTGTGCCTGAGAGTGACGAGAAGAATGCAACCAAGTTGGAAAACATACTTCAGGATATTATCCAGGAGAACATCCCAACTTAGCAAGACAGGCCAACATTCAAGTTCAAAAAATACAAAGAACACCACAAAGATACTCCTCGAGAAGGGCAACCCCAACACATAATCATCAAATTCACCAAGGTTGAAATAAAGGAAAAAATGTTAAGGGCAGCCAGAGAGAAAGGTCAGGTTACCCACAAAGGGACGCCCATCAGACTACCAGCAGATCTCTCTGCAGAAACCCTACAAGCCAGAAGAGAGTGGGGAACAATATTCGACATTCTTAAAAGAATTTTCAACCGAGAATTTCATATCCAGCCAAACTAAGCTCATAAGTGAAGGAGAAATAAAATCTTCTACAGAAAAGCAAATGCTGAGAGATTTTGTCACCACCAAGCCTGCCTTACCAGAGCTCCTGAAGGAAGCAATAAATATAGAAAGGAAACACCAGTACCAGCAACTGCAAAAACATACCAAATTGTAAAGACCATCGACGCCATGAAGAAACTGCATTAACTACCAGGCAAAATAACCAGCTAGCATCATGACAGGATCAAATTCACACAAAACAATATTAACCTTAAATGTAAACATGCTAAATGCCCCAATTAAAAGACACAGACTGGCAAATTGGATCAAGAGTCAAGACTCATCAGTGTGCTGTATTCAGGAGACCCATCTCACATGCAAAGACATACATAGGCTCAAAATAAACGGATGCAGGAAGTTTTACCAAGAAAATGGAATGCAGAAAAAAAAAAAAGCAAGTGTTGCAATCCTAGTCTGATAAAACAGACTTTAAACCAACAAAGAAAAAAAGAGACAAAGAAGGGCATTACATAATGTTAAAGGGATCAATGCAACAAGAAGAGCTAACAATCCTAAATATATATGCACCAAATACAGGAGCACCCAGATTCATAAAGCAAGTTCTTAGAGACCTACAAAAAGACTTAGACTCCCACACAATAATAGTGGGAGACTTTACACCCCACTATCAATATTAGACAGATCAACGAGACAGAAAATTAACAAGGATATTCAGGACTTGAACTCAGCTCTGGACCAAGCAGACTTAATAGACATCTACAGAACATTTCACCCCGAATCAACAGGATATACATTCTTCTCAACACCACATCACACTTATTCTAAAATTGACCACATAATTGGAAGTAAAACACTCCTCAATAAATGCAAAAGAACGGAAATCATAACAAACAGTCTCTTAGACCACAGTGCAATCAAATTAGAACTCAGGATTAAGAAACTCACTCAAAACTGCACAACTACATGGAAACTGAACAACCTGCTTCTGAATGACCACTGGATAAACAATGAAATTAAGGCAGAAATAAGTAAGTTCTTTGAAACCAATGAGAAGAAATACACAATGTACCAGAATCTGTGGGACACAGCTAAAGCAGTGTTTAGAGGGAAATTTATAGCCCTAAATGCCCACAGGAGAAAGCAGGAAAGATCTATAATCGACACCTTAATATCACAATGAAAATAACTAAAGAAGCGAGAGTAAACAAATTCAAAAGCTACCAGAAGACAAGAAATAACTACAATCAGAACAGAAGTGAAAGAGATAGAGACACAAAAAACCCTTCAAAAAATCAGTAAATCCAGGAGCTGGTTTTTTGAAAACATTAACAAAATAGATAGACCACCAGCCAGACTAATAAAGAAAAAAACAGAGCAGAATCAAATAGACACAATAAAAATGATAAAGGGGATAGCACCACTGATCCCACAGAAATACAAACCACCATCAGAAAATACTATAAACACCTCTATGCAAATAAACTAGAAAATCTAAAAGAAATGGATAAATTCCTGGACACGTACACCCTCCCAAGTCTAAACCAGGAAGAAGTTGAATCCCTGAATAGACCAATAACAAGTTCTGAAATTGAGGCAGTAATTCATAGCCTACCAACCAAAAAAATCACAGGAGCAGATGGATTCACAGCTGATTTCCACCAGAGGTACAAAGAGGAGTTGGTACAATTCCTTCTGAAACTATTCCAAACATTAGAAAAAGAGGGACTCCTCCCTAACTCATTTTATGAGGCCAGCATCATCTTGATACCAAAACCTGGCAGAGACACAACAAAAAAGAAAATTTCAGGATAATATCCCTCATGAACGTCAATGCAAAAATCCTCAATAAAATACTGGCAAACTGAATCCAGCAGCACATCAAAAAGCTGATCCACCACGATCAAGTCAGCTTCATCCCTGGGATGCAAGGCAGGTTCAACATATGCAAATGAATAAACACAATCCATCACATAAACAAACTAATGACAAAAACCACATGATTATCTCAATAGATGAAGAAAAGGCCTTCGATAAAATTCAACACCCTTTCATGCCAAAAACTCTCAATAAATTAGGTATTGGTGGAATGTATCTCAAAATAATAAGAGCTATTTATGACAAACCCATAGCCAATATCATACTGAATGGGCAAAAGCTGGAAGTATTCCCTTTGAAAACTGGCACCAGACAAGGATGCCATCTCTCACAAAGATGCCTCTCTCAGGAACAGAGGAAGTCAAATTGTGTCTGTTTATAGATGACATGATTGTATATTTACAAAACCCCATCATCTCAGCTCAAAACTTCCTTAAGCTAATAAGCAACTTCAGCACATTCTCAAGATACAAAATCAATGTGTAAAAATCACTACCATTCCTATACACAAATAATAGACAGAGAGCCAAATCATGAGTGAATTCCCATTCACAATTGCTACAAAGAGAATAAAACACCTAGGAATACAAATTACAAGGGATGTGAAGGACTTCTTCAGGGAGAACTACAAACCACTGCTCAAGGAAATAAAACAGGAAACAAACAAATGGAAAAACATTCCATGCTCATGGATAGGAAGAATCAATATCATGAAAATGGCCATCCAGACCAAAGTAATTTATAGATTCAATGCTATCCCCATCAAGCTACCATTGACTTTCTTCACAGAATTAGAAAAAACTACTTTAAGTTTCATATGGAACCAAAAAAGAGTCTATATACCCAAGACAATCTTAAGCAAAAAGAACAAAGCTGGAGGCATCATGCTACCTGACTTCAAACTATACTAAATGGCTACAGTAACCAAAACAGCATGATACTGGTACCAAAACAGATATATAGACTAATGAAACAGAACAGAGGCCTCAGAAGAAATGCCACACATCTAGAACCATCTGATCTTTGACAAACCTGACAAAAACAAGCAATGGGGAAATGATTCCTTGTTTAATAAATGGTATTGGGAAAATGGGGTAGCCATATGCAAGAAAACTGAAACCGGACCCCTTCCTTACAACTTACACAAAAATTAACTCAAGATAGATCAAAGACTTAAATGTAAGACCTAAAACCATAAAAACCCTAGAAGAAAACCTAGGCAATACCATTTAGGCCATAGGCATGGGCAAAGGCTTCATGACCAAAACACCAAAAGCAATGAGAACAAAAGCCAAAATTGACAAATGGCATCTAATGAAACTAAAAAGCTTCTGCACAACAAAAGAAACAATCATCAGAATGAACAGGCAACCTATAGAATGGGAGAAAATGTTTGCAATCTATCCATCTGGCAAATGGCTAATATCCAGAATCTACAAAGAACTTAAACAAATTTACAAGAAAAAAAAACCCCATTCAAAAGTGGGTGAAGGATATGAACAGATACTTCTCAAAAGAAGACATTTATGCAGCCAACAGACACATGAAAAAATGCTCATCATCACTGGTCATTAGAGAAATGCAAATCAAAACCATAGCCAGTTAGAATGGCAATCATCAAAAAGTCAGGAAATAACAGATGCTGGAGAGGATCTGGAGAAATAGAAATGCTTTTGCACTGTTGGTGGGAGTGTAAATTAGATCAACCATTGTGGAAGACAGTGTGGCGATTCCTCAAGGATCTAGAACCAGAAATAACATTTGACCCAGCAATCCCATTATTGGGTATATACCCAAAGGATTATAAATCATTCTACTATAAAGACACATGCACACGTATGTTTATTGCAGCACTGTTCACAATAGCAAAGACTTGGAACCAACCCAAATGTCCATCAAAGACAGACTGGTAAAGAATATGTGGCACATATACACCATGGAATACTATGCAGCCATAAAAAAGCATGAGTTCATGTCCTTTGCAGGGACATAAATGAAGCTGGAAACCATCATTCTCAGCAAACTAACACAAGAACAGAAAACCAAACACCACATGTTCTCACTCATAGGTGGGAGTTGAACAATGAGAACACATGGCCACAGGGAGGGGAACATCACACACCAGGGCCTGTCACGGGGTAGGGGGCTAGGGGAGGGATAACATTGGGAGAAATACCTAATGTAGATGATGGGTTGATGGGTGCAGCAAACCACCATGGCATATGTATAGCTATGTAACAAACCTGCACGTTCTGCACATGTATCCCAGAACTTAAAGTATAATAAAAAAAAAAATACTTTACTGTTGCTGAGGGCTTCAAGGGTTTTAAATCACTTTTACATATAATTACTTTATTTTATGATTGCAATAACCTAGTACATAGGACAGGATTTATTATCATTATTATATCAATAAGTAAACTACTCTGGGTTTAGTGATGTTTCATGTGTTGTTCAAGGACCTTTGACTAGTAAGTGACCAGATTTTCTAACTTACAGTTCAGTATTTGTTCTTCTACACTGTGAATTGAATAACTGCCAATTTTTTTCAAAATTTCAAGATATAGATAGATGTCTCTGGGTAAGTTTCTATATCTATTTCTTATTTAAATTTCCATATGTAGTAATGTAGATAAGATTTATATGGAAATCTAGATACAGAAATCTAAATAAATCTTTATATGTATGTGTATGCATAATATTTACTTTGAAATTTAGAATTTCCTTTGAAGTCAGGGAGTAGTGAGAAGATGACCTCTCTGCTCTGCCTACATGGGAAGCAATGCAGGAGGAAATAACTCTCCATCCTGGAAATACACAAAGCGTGAGTCATCTATTTAATGTGATGGCAATGGTCTCTACCATCTGAGGTCACTTCTTGTACTTGGAGAAAGTTGGCAGAATAACTTCCAACCCGCAAGTCAGGAAGTTGGGCTATTGAAAGTTTTATTTAAATGACCTTTCTCTTTTGCAAATTCTGAATATGAGGTTTCCTTCCAGTCCTACAGACCTCAGGCTATAAGTAAAATAGAGTAAAAAGAGGAATAAAAATATCAATAAGAGTTGAGTAAATAATGGAAAGTTGATACCACAGTAGATGATGTCCAAAAGACAGCTAAGCATAAAACATGAAAATGTCAAGTGAAATGAAGGCAAGATTTGTCTCACATGGTGTGAATTTCTAAAATCTCTGAGGAATAATTTTTATTACCTGCCAAATCTTAAGAAAGATTGAATTGTATTTGTCAATGCAACATCAATCAGGTCTTATACCTTGTTGTTGTATTTGGCACTTCAGTAAGGTATTTTTGCACAAGTATGTCAACACACTGAGTTAGCCTTTGTCAAGAAAGGCAAGCACTTAAATTCTTGTCAGCCTGTCATGTCATTAAAAAAAAGATCTAAGAGTCAAGAACAATAAGCAACTATTCCTGGCTTCATTAGTGCCTGTATTTTGATATTTTCCTTTTGACACTCTTTCTCAGGCACATCTGGGCAACTCTAGTTACATTAAGCCCAGTTTAAAGGAAACTGAAAATTCCACAGTGAAGTTCTCCACTTGACTGACAGATATTTCACTCTCAGGAAGAGTGAAAATTGAGTATGATTGTCTTTCACTTTGAGATGCATTTGTAACACGAACAGGTGCATCCAAGCTAAGTTGGGGTTAGTAATGAATGGAAGAATCTGTAGTGACTGTTGGAACCAAAATTAATGTGAATAAGGAGGCTACCAGAGAGATGAGATCAAGTATAGATTAAGTACCACAAATCTCATTAGTTGGCACCTAGGACAATAAATAGTAGATGGTTTAATTATGTTTTATAATGAAAGAAAGCATATATTGAGGAGGGACTGCAATGTTAACTATTAATTAGATACATAAATGTTACTCTTCATTAGTCTGCATTTCTTAAAATAAACACTCAGAGATCATGTTTAATTCTCTGCTGACTAATAACAATGTTAGAAATATGAATCATAAAAAAGTCAGTTCCTGGAAATAGCATACCTTTGTTTCTCATGCAATCAGTATTTTAAGTGGCTTCATTACAAAGATGAAAATAATCTTAGCTATTTTTCATTCTCAGTGTAATTATTTTCTGCAGTCAGAGATCCTAACTCCGAGACAGGGGAGTTAGGAGATGCCTTTTGGTGAGTATTCAGAAAGAATCTTCAGGGACTAAGTCTACTGGGGAGGAATGACTTTATCTTTTGAAGATGGGGTTGAAAGTACGTCTCTATAAGAAATATCTTTGCAACCATTCATTAGAGACAAAATGCAAGAATGCAAATGGCTGCATTCTGTTCTAATTTTTTTTATAATTATTATTTTTCTTTTCTTAAAGTAAACTTTGAGGACTTACAATAACAGGCATTTATGTATTTCTCCTTACAAGAGTAGTTAACTACGTAACTCCCCCACGAGATAGGAGAACTCCATGAGAATAGGGGCCCTCTATTGGTTTTGTTTATCAACGTAGACTCAGTTTTTATAACAATACCTGGAACTTAATAAAATCTCAGTAAGTATTTGTGGAATAAATGAGTGTACTTAGACTGTGTATTTAAACTGGATTCCTGAATGTTAACATCTCTACACTTCCTCTACACCATGTGAATGGTGAAAGATCCTTCTTCACAGGCTTTTGAGTTAGACAAGGCTGGGTTCTACTCTAAGCCAATCACAATGAACTGAGCCTCAGTTTCCTCTTATATAAAATGAGACTTACAATGCTCACTTTGCCTGGATGTACAGTAATCCTCCCCCTAACCCTTACCAGAGGAAAATATATTGCAGCATTCCCACGGGATGCCTGAAACCGTGGACAGACTCAAACCCCATATGTGCTGGGTTTTTTTCTCTACAGTAGTAGGCAGGTGGCACATACAGCATGGATACACTGGACAGAGGATTATTCACATTCCAGGTGGGAGATTTCATCACTCTACTCAGAATGGCAAGCAATTTAAAATTGTTTACTTCTGGAATTGAATATTCCATTTAATATTTTGGGGCATTGTTGACTGCAGGTAACTGAAGCCTTGGAAAGCAAAGCCGCAGATAACGGGTGGACTTCTGTCATGTAGATTGGAGAAAATGTGCACACCTGAACACAAAGTCCAGGAGAATATTTGATATATATTATAGGTGCAATAAATTGAGATTATTTCTACCATTTGTTACCTAGACCATTCTACTAATGTAAGTTTAAAATAAAATGTCAAGCCAAAGACTAGTGCAACCTCTTATAACTCGAAAAAATTAACCTAGCAAGAACAAGCGATTTGTTGAAGGATCAAAAAGTCGTGCTTTCCAGGAGAGAGGGGGTCTGTACCAATTCCTACTGAAGAATTCGAGGGCAGAATTCACAGAATTAATCCTCTATTTTTAATTGCACATTGATTTTGGTGTAATTCAACATATGTTTTCTTAGGCCTCACAAAGCTAATATGTAATCTCTTTTTAATACTAATCTTAACCTCTTATTTTTTTTCAGCTCCTGTATTCAAAACAAGCAAATAAACTTAGAAACCCTACATGATGAATCAGTTCTTCAAATAATTATAACATATATTAATTTAGATCACACTATTAGTTGAACTGGATCAATTCAACTTTTTTTTTATATTTCACTTCAACTTTATTTAGAGTTTGAGAGCTAAACAATACTTAGCAAAATACTTCTTCACCTTATCAAAACACTAGAAAACTTGGTCCGTGCCTGAGGTAAAATGTGATACTGTTAGGTGGCATCCTGCCACTTTACAGAGGCCTCAGATCACACTATTCTTTTTAGAAAATTAAAATTATGCTGGATGGCTCGAAAACATCTGGAGAAGACTTCTTAGCTCCCGGCACTACAGTTTCTTCCTGCATCTGCTTTCACCACACCTCTTAACTACCTTCTCCACCATCACTTCATGCCTTATTCCTGCTTTTCTAATCACTTAAAATCCTGCTCCAATAAGTATGGTTAGGCGTCTGAACCATCAGCATATCCATCGACAGTCAACTGCAAGATGCAGCAGTGAGACACTCAGAGCAATGAAAACACAGGATCAAGAACAGCAGATCTCCGAGTTCATCACACAGACTCAGTAGGCCTTGGCCAGACAACTGACTGAAGCTGCCTTATCTGTATATTAAGGGTGTTGAAAACACAGGCTGTAGAAATTCCTCAAGGTTATTCAGAGGTTTCAAGTCTGTGAAAGCATGATGTAACTGTAAGTGCTCTACAAATACTGGTTGCTTTTAGGATTATTACAAGGGAATCTCTTTTTCCCCAGACTTACTTGCTGAGATAAAGTTGCAAGGCAATTGATAACCACTAAAGAGGTAAGCTACAACATCAGTAGCCTCAAGCACATTGAAGGAAAGGGTCAAAATAGTTTGAAATATCCAAGATACCACAATAAATAAACAATACTCTGAACTGGGAACTAGGCACAGATTTTTAATTGAGGCTCGAACTCTCACTCTATACATGGGGAAAGTCACTTAGCAAATTAGCAATTAATTATGTATCACATTACTGTACTAGGTATGCAACTCACATACATTATCTCTAATCTTAAAATATTATAGCAAGATAGGTATAATTATCTCTATTTTGTAGATGAGGACATGGAGACTTCGAGTGGCTTAGAGCATGGCTAAGATTATAGATGTATGAAACAGTAGTTATCTTTCCAAAGTCCCTCCCTTCCCTGCTCTATCATGTTACTGCTTTCTCCCTTAGTTGTCTGATCTGTGAATTCAATGGTCACTCCAAAGGTTTTCTTAGGTCCTCTTCAGTTCTAACATGGTGATTGACTGCAGGTGATAAGTACTTGGCCAATTAGTGGACTGCAGATGATCTATTGAAGCAGCTTGAAATAAATCAACCATGTGCCTATGAATAGATTATAAGTGTCCCAAGATGTTAACGCTCTTAGCCCTCAGGCTTCTGGGTAGGAGCAAGGTGAAGCTGGAGCCCCTGGCTCTTTCACTATGTGTACCCTATTCCATTTACTCCAGTTTACTATGCAAGACAATTTTCAGCATGTTAGGACCAAAAGACTCTGGGAAGTTCTGCAATAAATGCATCACATGGTTATATACAACACAAAAAGTGCTTTGTAGCTTGTATCTGTTGAATCCATATCACTCAGGCCATGTTGTGACTCTGGAAATGACTTGGTTTCCCCAGCAAAAACCCATAGAATAACATACATTCTCCAGCTTGTAGAGTTGGAGCCACAAATAAACTGCAGAAGCGAAGAAATTGATTAAGCCAAGAAAACTAAACACAATTTTTGGAGCATAACCTAGGTAACTGTATTTATGTGAAAGTTTATTTAAACTAATAGTCTTGCTACATTTCAAGACTTTATTAGGGAAATCAGGACATATGTTGACCTTTCCCTGTGGGCCACATCAGTCTTGAATTCTGAGGCACAATATGAAATTCTCCTTAAATGATAGTGATCTTTTCTTTCCATTGATTCAGTAATTTTTAAAGCACATTGCATTGTAGAAACATGCAAAGTAGTTACCACTAAATACATCATTGACCTAGTTGATGTTTAAAAGGTTATCAAGCATGTACATCTTTGAAATATTAAGATTAGAGTTTCCTGGACAAATTATAAAGCTAGTACTTCCTCTTGGTTGGGAGGTCAGCTTCTATACTTCATAGCTAGAAATTGACCTTGATGCTCTTTGTGAAACAGAACTGTGGAAGTACAGTCCACTGTGGTTCCTACAGTATCCTTCTTTCCAGGCAGAGCCTTCTGGGGATGAGAAAGATGCTAAAGACCAAGGAGAATGAGTCAAAAACAAAGTATCCTGTGGGCAAAACCTCACCCATGCAATTAACTGAACCAGCCACTCCTTACTGGGACATGTGCCCTAAAAACCTGCTCTTCCAAGAAGCGAAATACTGCAAAGTTGCTGCAACTGTACCCTACTGCTTCAGTCTAAGACCAGTAGATATGCTCACATTGCATGCAGAAGAAACAAGACTCCACTCTCCTCTCTTCAGCCTTTTGCCAACCTATACTTGCTTTGGGAACAGTATGACTTCACATAAAAATTGCAGTTATTGAGGTTTGTTCATATGGAAAGTTAGGATGAAGGTGAGCATTTCTCTAATATAGAATAACAAAATTATTGGTTTTAACTTTGAGTCATCACATTCTTTATTAAATGCACATCATTATTTATGGTGTACTAATACTATTTTTTTTTTTGAGACAGGCTGTCACTCTGTCACCCAAGCTGGAGTGCAGTTGTGTGATCTCAGCTCACTGGAGCATCGACCTTGCAGGCTCAAGTGATCCTCCCACATCAGCCTCCTGAGTAGCTGGGAACACAGGCACATGACACCACACCTGGTTAATTTTTTTTCTTTTTTTTTTTAGAGATGGGGTTTTACCATGTTGCCCAGGCTGGTCTCGAACTCCTGAGCTCAAGCGATCCACCCACCTTGGTATCTCAAAGTGCTGGAATTACAGGAATGAGCCACCACATCCAGCTAGTGTGCTAATATTAAAGAGTTTAAATCTGGATGCTACTATCTCTGTTGGATTTAGAAAACAAAACCAGTAATCCACACATATAACCACAAAAAAGTTTTCTTTCTTCCTCAGAAGTCAAAGTATCATTTCATTTTGCTTGTTTTGTTAAAAATGAGAAAGCTGATTGGGGACCAAAGTTTACTATCCTTTAGTACTTGTGCAAATTACAGAATGAAAATAAATTAACTATATAGAGGAATAAAAAGTATCTCTAATTGTGTTTCTTTTTTATGTATAAATATTGATTTTTTTAATGTAGACTGTAAGAGACTTTCAAATAAGAATACCAGATTTATAAAAACCTTAACTAAGGCTTTCTGGGACAGAACAGAAGAGTTTGCCCACCAACAGTCCTACAAACCAGAACGTCTGGAGGCCTCAGAGAAAGATAATACCACATCAAGCAGGTGAGAGAAAGGATTCAATTTTTTTAAAAACATACTACATTAGTGAGGTGTTTATTTTTGTTTTCTCTTTTCAAAAAGAAAGAGATATACTGGGAATCTGACGAACTCTGAGGCTTGCTTGAATTCGTCCCTGATTGTGTCATGCTATCTCATGCTATATCCCTGAATGTGTCATGCTATCTCATGCTATATCCTTGAATGTGTCATTCCACATCATGCTATGTCCCTCAAATGTGTCATGCTATCTCATGCTATATCCCTGAGTGTGTCATGCTATCTTATGCTATATCCCTGAATGTGTCATGCTATCCCATGCTATATCCCTGAATGTGTCACACTATCTCATGCTATATCCCTGAAATGTGTCATGCTGTCTCATGCTATATCCCTGAATGTGTCATGCTACATCATGCCATATCCCTGATTGTGTCATACTATCTCATGCTATATCCCTGAATGTGTCATGCTGTCCCATGCTATATCCCTGAATGTGTCATGCTATCTCATGCCATATACTTGAATGTGTCATTCTACATCATGCTGTGTCCCTGAAATGTGTCATGCTGTCTCATGCTATATCTCTGAATGTGTCATGCTACATCATGCTATAGCCCTGAATGTGTCATGCTATCTCATGCTATATCCCTGAAATGCATCATGCAACATCATGCTATATCCCTAAATGTGTCATGCTATCCCATGCTATATCCCTGAATGTGTCATGCAACATCTTGCTATATCCCTCAATGTGTCATGCTATCTCATGCTATATCACTGAATGTGTCATGCTGTCTCATGCTATACCCCTGAATGTGTCATGTTATTTCATGCTGTATCCCTGAATGTGTCATGCTACATCATGCTTACATCCTTTTCAACATCTGTTCTCTCTGTCCTAAGTGCTCAGCATTTCTCCTCATAACAAATTTAGAGTCATCATTTAAGGTCCATAATCACCTCAAGGAAGTCACTTTAGGTAATGGTTGAGTTGATCCATGATATCCATGACCATGACAATTCTAGTCCTCACACCATCTGGTTAAGGAAGTCCCTATTGCTAGACTTTTCTTTATGAGCAGAAGCCAAGTTAGACACGGCTTTGCTTTTGCCCTGAGTTTTTCTTAGGATTAAACATAATGAATTAAACCACCTAGCACAAGATTATGTGTTTTGTCTATACGAAATAAATGCTTTTGGTTGTTATTATTGTTATTATGATTAGGTTGCGCAACCCGCAGAGAACACAGCTAAAACTCAGCCAACACAGACACACTGGACTTGTGTGGCGGCATTCAAAGGTAGGTCACTCCTATGTACCCAGGCTCCCGGGTTCTTGATTCCTTGTCCTATGTTCCAATTATACCTTAACACGTGGTGGATACTTTGTGGTGTGTGTCAGAGAGGTGGAGTGGAAGATTAATGAAGGAAAGTTTTCCATGCACTTAGTCATAACAACATAGAACCACATACTTTTGTTCTACTCTCACTGACTTTTGGTAGAATCCTATGTGTGTCTGATATGTAAAACTAATGGTTTTTTGTGTGTGTGTTTTAATGACTAACATGATAAATTGCAAATGAAATTATCACATTACCAGCTTGATCTATTTAAAAAATTTGGACACTGTTAGTCTTTGTTCTTGTTTGTTCTTAATTGTTCTTAAACATAGGAGGCAAATTTAGATATCAAATATTTTTACAAAAAGGAAATTGCATAAAAAGTGACCAATTGGGAAAAATAATATGTCTGTTCTTCACAATATATAATACCATAGGTATTTGGAAATGTCTAGATATTTAGAAATATCTAGATTTTTGTTAGCATATTACTATAATAAACTAAAATCTACTCGTACATTTTTACACATATACAATGTATGATTGTAAAGTGATACAATTGATTTCTCATGCTGTATGCAAAATTTAGTCTTTATTCTACAGTCATATTAGCTGTATGCTTTTCTTTGTCTCAGAGCTACAATGCATTAAACCAATCATAAATGCCAATGATGTGCAAAACAGTGTGTTTGATGATCTCAAGGAAAAAATAAATCCCCGATTTTTAGGAATTTATAGTTCAGTAATATATATTCCTTGTCTTTGTGTTTTTCTTGCTTTCCCTTATTTTTTGACAGCATATAAAATTTAACTAACAATATTAGAGGCCTCTAGAATATAAAGCAGATTGACTCTCATTCTTTAAAGATTTCAAGCAGAATTATAACGGGGGCGTACATGGGTGTAGGAAAGTAACTTTTATAAATAAATATCATCTCCCTGGTAAACTAAAATGTATTCAGCACTTTTATTTTATTTTATTTTGTTTATTTTATTTTTATTTTTCTGGAGACAGAGCCTCACTCTGTCGCCCAGGCTGGAGTGCAGTGGCAGGATCTCGGCTCACTGCAACCTCCGCCTCCTGGGTTCAAGCAATTTTCCTGCCTCAGCCTCCTGAATAGCTGGGATTACAGATGTGCACCACCATGCCTGACTAATTTTTGTATTTTTAGTAGAGATGGGGTTTCACCATGTTGGCCAGGCTGGTCTCGAACTCCTGACCTCAAGTGATCCACCCACCTCAGCCTCCTAAAGTGCTCGGATTACAGGCATGAGCCCAACACATTTATTTTAACAAAGGTTACCATGATGCTTGCATTACCATGGTATCAGGGAAAGGTACTCGCTGTTTTAACTCCAGTAGTGGGGCCCCATCCTACATATGCACCCACTCCCCTGTTATTTTTAGTCACTGTTTGAGCAGCATTAGTTTTCTAATTAGTTTGGTCAATGATATCCAGCATGTTCTGTAGCCCTTTGCAACACTCTTTTCAGAAAGTGAATGATTTTAGCTAGTAGAGTGCCCATAAATTCCACATAGCAAGATAATTTTTACTAGAGTAAAATATTATAGATTTTCAGAGAATAAAGACCTATACATGAAAATGTTAACTACTGTGTCTTAGTCTGCTAGGGCTGCCGTAACAAAGTACCACAGACTGGGTGGCTTAATCCACAGAAATGTATTTTCTCACGATTCTAGGGGCTAGAAGTCCAAGATCAAGGTGTCAGCAGGTTTGGTTTCTCCTGACGCTTCTCTCCTTGCAAATGACCAGCTTCTCACTCTGTCTTCACATAGCCTTTTCTCTGGGCAAGAGAATCTCTGGTGTTTCTTCCTCCTCTTACAATGACAGTTCATACTGAATTGGGGCTCTACCCTTATGGCCTTTCTTTAACCTAAATTCCCTCTTTAAAGGCCCTGTCTCCAAATACAGTCACAATGGGGATGGAGGCTTCAATATATGAATTTGGGAAGGGGGCTGTGGGAGATGAAATTTAGTACATAACACTTTGAAAAAAGACATCTTCAATATCATAAATATAAGTAATCTCACTGAAAGAAACTCCTCTAAATATTTCTGAGTATTCCTTCCAAACCTCTGAGAAAGTAAATTACGCAAAGTATACAGTACAGCTGTCATGGATTTTATTTTACATCTCAGGTTTAAAAAAATGCCACATGGGTTATTTTTCTAAATTATATTTAATCTGATCAATGGGGTGTGGAAAAATCAACTGTGGTTATTATTGGGGCTCCATCACCCCTCTTCATCCAGGTCCAATGTAGAGCCTGAAATTTGTATATGGCTGAGAACATTTGGGAGACCCCTGGTGTTTAGCCCTCACTGGTCATCATCGTCACAGGTGGACTCTCCTAGTACAAGTCACCTGATGGCTTCAGGGCTGAAAAGTGGGTGGAGGTTCTGCTGAGGTGGGAACCTGGCACCTTGGGTCCCACTTCCCTAGGAAGATAAGAGGGAGGAAGTCAGCAGAGATTTCTGCTACTCTTGGAGCCCCCAGACCATTTGCTTACCTCCCTCTCAGATTTAGCAAAGAGTGTGGCTCCTTCCTCCAGCCTGGCCACTTCTGGTTGCCCTTATCATGTAGCCCTCTACCTGAGAATCTCTCCTCATTGGGGTTTAGAAATGCATGTTTCTCCTTATATCCAGCATTTTTTTTCTTACTATTATAAAAAATAAAAATAACAAAAGACCTGAACGGAGCTGCCTTGTAGGCTGACTTACTCAGTAGAGATGACAGTTGAAGTCTACACAACCCAGGAAAATGAAATGTTCCACATCCGTCTCATCATAGCAACCAGAAGGAGAGCACTCCCTTCTAGGAGACAATGAGAGACATCATAAACTACGGAGATAATGACATTGAATGAGTTACATTACAGTCTCTTTCAATGTCTTTTAAGTTGTCTCTGTTTTACTTTCCTCACCTGCCCTCCATTCTTAGTTTCTTAGGAGTGTCAAAACGAACCTCAGTTTCATCACATGAAGAGGCAGGCTGATATCAGCGGAGAGTAGATGAGAAGAAATGTGAATTTTGCGAACAACATATTCTTCCCCCTTTCATATGACTCTGTTGTTCTAATTTTATCCAAAGCTCTACAAAACTATTCACTTCAAGAAATCTCAATAATCCAGTAGCCATTCTGGAGTCAAATAAATTCTGCAAATGTGTTGCTAAGAAATTGGATTGGGAAAATATAAATACGTGAATTAGATAAGCAGAGTAGAAAATGTTCTTTAGCTAAGATACCTGGTCAACATTTGTATTCCTTATATATCTTATTCCTGTTAGCTAGCTCTCAATGTTTGAACAAGATGGACAAGACTGATTACTGTGTTCTTTGATATTACTCGGGACTTCTACATGCAGGATTCTTATAATAAAAAGATACTTTGCATAACTATTTTCTGTAAAATTGAATAAAATATAAATCAAATGTCATAATTTTAAAAAACTGTCATGTTAAAAGTGTTATCATTACATCTCCCCACATTAAGATTCTTTTGTCAAAAACTTCTGTCATATTTTTAAAAGAAGTAAAGGATGAAATAATGTGATTACTGCAATTTGCTTCAAAATAATTCAGAGCTGGGGCAGGAAGAGAATTAAAGGGAAGATGAAACAAGACTGACCATGGGATGTTAATTTTCAAGGCTTGTGATGAATACATGTTGATTATATTATTCTCTCTATTTTTGTGTTTCAATTGTTCTACAGTAGAAGTTGAAAATAAGAAGTAAAACTTCATAAAGACACATGCACACGTATGTTTATTGCGGCACTATTCACAATAGCAAAGACTTGGAACCAACCCAAATGTCCAACAACGATAGACTGGATTAAGAAAATGCGGCACATATACCCCATGGACTACTGTGCAGCCATAAAAAATGATGACTTCATGTCCTTTGTAGGGGCATGGATGAAACTGGAAATCATCATTCCGCAAGGACATAAAACCAAACACCACATGTTCTCACTCATAGGTGGGAATTGAACAATGAGAACACATGGATACGGGAAGGGGAACATCACACTCTGGGGACTGTTGTGGGGTGGGGGGAAGGGGGAGGGATAGCATACCTAATGCTAAATGATGAGTTAATGGGTGCAGCACACCAACATGGCACATGGATACATATGTAACAAACCTGCATATTGTGCACATGTACCCTAAAACTTAAAGTATAATAATAATAAAATTAAATTAAATTAAAAAGAAAATATACCATGACTCAACAATCCTATCCCATACTCCAGAAATGTGTACATATGTGCACAAAAATAAATGTAGAAGAATGTTCATGAACAATATTTTTCTTAATAAATAAAAACTGGAAACAATCCAAATGTCCATTAACAATAAAAGTGGATGAATAAAAAAAAAAAGAAGTAAAACTTCAAAATTGAATTTAGGACTCCTTACAAAAAAATTAAGAATTGGGTGGTGGGGAGGGGTGCTGGCAAGATGGCCAAATAGGAACAGCTCTGGTCTGCATCTCCCAGAAAGATCAATGCAGAAGGCAGTGATTTCTGCATTTCCAAATGAGGTACCCGGTTCATCTCATCAGGACTGGCTGGACAGTGGGTGCAGCACACAGAGGGTGAGCTGAAGCAGGGTGGGACGATGCCTCACCCAAGAAGTACTAGGGGTCATGGAATTCCCTCTCCTAGCCAAGGGAAGCCGTTAGGGACTGCACCGTGCACTCTGGCCCAGATACTGCATTTTTGCCATGGTCTTCCCAACCCGCAGACCAGGAGATTCCCTACAGTGCCTACACGACCAGGGCCCTGGGTTTCCTGCAAAAAACTGGGTGGCCACTTGGGCAGACACTGAGCTAGCCACAGAAGATTATTTTTCATACCCCAGTGGCACCTGGAATGCCAGCGAGACAGAACCGTTCACTCCACTGGAAAAGGGGGCTGAAGCCAGAGAGCCAAGAGGTCTGGCTCAGCGGGTCCCACCCCCACGAAACCCAGCAAGCTAAGATCCACTGTCTTGAAATTCTCACTGCCAGCACAGCAGTCTGAGCTCACCCAGAGGGGCATCTGCCATTACTGAGGCTTGAGTAGGTGGTTTTCCCCTCACAGTGTAAACAAAGCTGCCAGGAAGTTCAAACTGAGAGGAGCCCACCAGAACCCAGCAAGGCCACTGCGGCCAGACTGCCTCTCTAGATTTCCTCCTCTGTGGGCAGGGCATCTCTGAAAAAAGGCAGCAGCCCTAGTCAGAGACTTATAGATATAACCGCCACCTCCCTGGGACAGAGCACCTGGGAAGGGACAGTTGTGGGTACAGCGTCAACAGACTTAGATGTCCCAGCCTGGCAGTTCTGAATACAGCAGCAGATCTCTGAGCATACCATTTGAGCTCTGATAAGGGACAGACTGCCTCCTCAAGTGGGTCCCTGACCCCATGTATCCTGACTGGGAGGCACCTCCTAGTAGGGGCGACAGACATCTCACACAGGAGAGCTCTGGCTGGCATCTGGCGGGTGCCCCTCTGGGATGAAGCTTTCAGAGGAAGGAAGAGGCAGCAATCCTTGCTGTTCTGCAGCCTCCGCTGGTGATACCCAGGCAAACAGGGTCTGGAGTGGACCTCCAGCAAACTCCAGCAGACCTGCAACAGCGGGGCCTGACTGGTAGAAGGAAAACTAACAAACAGAAAGGAATAGTATCAAAATCAACAAAAAGGAAGTCCACTCAAAAACCCTACCCAAAGGTCACCAACTTGAAAGACCAAGTGCACGCGCCTGTAGATAAATCCACGAAGATGGGGAGAAACCAACACAAAAAGGCTGAAAATTCCAAAAACCAGAACACCTCTTCTCCTCCAAAGGATCACAACTGCTCACCAGCAAGGGAAAAAAACTGGACAGAGAATGAGTGTGACGAATTGACAGAAGTAGGCTTCAGAAGGTGGGTAATAACAAACTCCTCCAAGCTAAAGGAGCATGTTCTAACTCAATGCAAGGAAGCTTAGAACCTTGAAAAAAGATTAGATGAGTTGCTAACTAGAATAACCAGTTTAGAGAAGAACATAAATGACCTGATGAAGCTGAAAAACACAACACGAGAACTTCATGAAGCATAAACAAGTATCCACAGCCGAATCAATCAAGCAGAAGAAAAAATATCAGAGATTGAAGATCAACTCAAAGGAATATAGCAAGAAGAGAAGATTAGAGAAAAAAGAATGAAAAGGAATGAACAAAGCCTCCAAGAAATATGGGAGTATGTGAAAAGACCAAATCTACATTTCATTGGTGTAACTGAAAGTGACGGGAAGAATGGAACCAAGTTGGAAAACTCACTTCAGGATATTATCCAGGAGAACTTCCCCAACTTAGTAAGACAGGCCGACATTCATATTCACGAAATACAAAGAACACTACAAAGATATTCCTCGAGAAGAGCAACCCCAAGACACATAATCGTCAGATTCACAAGGTCGAAATGAAGGAAAAAATTTTAAGGGAAGCCAGAGAGAAAGGACAAGTTACCCACAAAGGGAAGCCCATCAGAATAACAGCAGATCTCTCTGCAGAAACCCTACAAGCCAGAAGAGAGTAGGGTACAGTGTTCAACATTCTTAAAGAATTTTCAACCCAGAATTTCATATCTAGCAAAACTAAGCTTCATAAGCAAAGGAGAAATAAACTCCTTTACAGGCCAGGCAGGGTGGCTCATGCTTGTAATCCCAGCACTTTGGGAGGCTGAGGTGGGCAGATCATGAGGTCAGGAGATTGAGATCATCCTGGCTAACACAGTGAAATCCTATCTCTACTAAAAATACAAAAAAAAAATAGCTCGGTGTGGTGGTGTGGTAGCATGCACCTGTAGTCCCAGCTACTTGGGAGGCTGAGGCAAGAGAATCGCTTGAACCCAGGAGGTGGAGGTTGCAGTGAGCCAAGATCATGCCACTGCACTCCAGCCTGGGTGACAGAGTGAGACTCCGTCAAAAAAAAAAAAAAAAAAAAAATTCCTTTACAGAGAAGCAAATGCTGAGAGATTAAAAGAACTAAAGAAGTAAGAGCAAACAAATTCAAAAGCTAGCAGAAGAGAAGAAATAATTAAGATAAGAGCAGAAAAAGATAGAGACACAAAATACCCTTCAAAAAATCAATGAATCCAGTAGCTGTTTTTTTTTAAAGGTCAACAAAATAGACCACTAGCCAGACAAATAAAGAAGAAAAGAGAGAAGAATCACATAGATGCAATAAAAAATGATAAAGGGAATATCATCACCGATCCCACAAAAATACAAACTACCATCAGAGAATACTATAAACACCTCTATGCAAATAAACTAGAAAATCTAGAAGAAATGGACAAATTCCTGGACACATACACCCTCCCAAGACTAAACCAGGAACAAGTCGAATCCCTGAATAGACCAATAACTAGTTCTGAAATTGAGGCAGCAATTAACAGCCTAACAACCAAAAAAAAGTCCAGGACCAGACAGATTCACAGCCGATTTCTACCAGAGGTACAAGGAGGAGCTGGTATCATTCCTTCTGAAACTATCCCAAACAATAGAAAAAGAGGGAATCCTCCCTAACTCATTTTATGAGGCCACCATCATCCTGCTACCAAAACCTGGCAGAGACACAACAAAAAAAAGAAAACTTCAGGACAACATCCCTGATGAACATCGATGTGAAAAGCCTCAGTAAAATACTGGCAAACTGAATCCAGCACCACTTCAGAAAGCTTATCCACCATGATCAAATCGGCTTCATCCCTAGGATGCAAGGCTGGTTCAACATACGCAAATCAATAAACGTAATCCATCACATAAACCAAACCAATGACAAAAACCACATGATTATCTCAATAGATGCAGAAAAGGCCTTCGACAAAATTCAACAGCCCTTCATGCTAAAAACTCTCAATAAACTAGATATCGGTGGAACATATCTCAAAATAATAAGAGCTATTTATGACAAACCTACAGCCAATATCATACTGAACGGGCAAAAACTGGAAGCATTCCCTTTGAAAACTGGCACAAGACAAGGATGCCCTCTCTCACCACTCCTATTCGACATCTGTATTGGAAGTTCTGGCCAGGGCAATCAGGCAAGGTAAAGAAATAAATGGTATAAAATAGGAAAAGAGGAAGTCAAATTGTCACTGTTTGCAGATGACATGATTGTATATTTAGAAAACCCCATCGTTTCAGCCCAAAATCTCCTTAAGCCGAAAAGCAACTTCAGCAAAGTCTGAGGATACAAAATCAATGTGCAACAAAGAGCCAAATCATGAGTGAGCTCCCATTCACAGTTGCTACAAAGATAATAAAATACCTAGAAATACAACTTACAAGGGATGTGAAGGACCTCTTCAAGGAGAACTACAAACCACTCCTCAAGGAAATAAAAGAGGATACAAACAAATGGAAAAACATTCTATGCTCATGGATGGGAAAAAATCAACATTGTGAAAATGGCCATCCTGCCCAAAGTAATTTTTAGATTCAGTGCTATCACCATCAACCTACCACTGACTTTCTTCACAGAATTAGAAAAAAACTACTTTAAATTTCATATGGAACCAAAAAAGAGCCTGTATAGCCAAGACAATCCTAAGCAAAAAGAACAAAGCTGGAGGCATCATGCTACCTGACTTCAAACTATACCACAAAGCTACAGTAACAAAAACAGCATGGTACTGGTACCAAAACAGATACATAGATATCTGAACAGAACAGAACAGAGGCCTCAGAAATACCACCACCCATCTAGAATCATCTGATCTTTGACAAACCTGAAAAAAGCAAGCAATGGGGAAACTTAATAAATGGTGTTGGGAAAACTGGCTAGCCATATGCAGAAAGCTGAAACTGGATCCCTTCTTCATACCTTATACAAAAATTAAGATGGATTAAAGGCTTAAACCTAAAACCTAAAGACCCTAAAACCATAAAACCATAAAAACCATAAAAACCTAAAACCATAAAAACCCTAGAAGAAAACCTAGGCAATACCATTCAGGCAATACCCTTCAGGTCATAGGCATGGGCAGAGACTTCATGACCAAAACACCAAAAGCAATGAGAACAAAAGCCAAAATTGACAAATGTCATCTAATTAAACTAAAGAGCTTCTGCACAGCAAAAGAAACAATCATCAGAGTGAACAGGCAACCTACAGAATGGGAGAAAATGTTTGCAATCTATCCATCTGACAAAGGGCTAATATCCAGAATCTACAAAGAACTTAAACAAATTTACAAGAAAAAAACAACCCCATTGAAAAGGTGGCAAAGCATATGAACAAATACTTCTCAAAAGAAGACATTTATGCAGCCAACAAACATATGAAAGAAAGCTCATCATCACTGATAATTAGAGAAATGCAAATCAAAACCACAACGAGATACCATCTTATGCCAGTTAGAATGGTGATCATTAAAAAGTCAGGAAACAACAGATGCTGGAGAAAATGTGGAGAAATAGGAACACTTTTACACTGTTGATGGGAGTGTAAATTAGTTCAACCATTGTGGAAGACAGTGTGGCGATTCCTCAAGGATCTAGAACTAGAAATACCATTTGACCCAGCCATCCCATTACTGGGTATATACCCACAGGATTATAAATCATTCTACTATAAAGACACATGCACAGTAAACAGTGCCGTTTACTGCGGCACTGTTCACAATAGCAAAGACTTGGAACCAACCCAAATGCCCATCAATGATAGACTGGATAAAGAAAATGTGGCACATATACACCATGGAACACTTGCAGCCATAAAAAAAGATGAGTTCATGTCCTTTGTGGGGACATGGATGAATCTGGAAACCATCATTCTCAGCAAACTAACACAAGAACAGAAAACCAAACATCGCATGTTCTCACTTATACGTGGGTGTTGAACAATGAGAACACATGGACACAGGGAGGGGAACATCACACACTGGGGCCTCTTCGGGGGATAGCGTTATGAGAAATACCCAATGTAGATGACGGGTTGGTGGGTGCAGCAAACCACCATGGCACATGTATACCTATGTAACAAACCTGCACATTCTGCGCATGTACCCCAGAACTTAAAGTATAATTTAAAAAACACAATTTGCATTTTAATTTAAAATTGCAACAGAAATCTTTACAGTAATTCTGATAAAGTCATTAAATTATTCTTTCCTTTAAAAAAATAAAATGAAGACTGACAACAAATATGATAGAAAGGCCAACTTATAACTACTTGAGAACACTGGACAAGTGTCAGAGTGATGTGGAAAATTTCAACTACTTCTGCAGTTAAAGCGTTCAGAACCCCAGGGAATTGAGCTCTTTTGTCTTCTTCTGTCATGACTGTGAAAGCTGATGGGTGTGTCGGTCACCCCTCAAAGTGGTGCTTTGGGGAATAACATCACTGTGGCAGCTAGTGCCAAATGGTGCTCATGCTGTTTTCCTATTCTCTAAGGTCTTGTCAATCAGCAGCTGCACTTCTGAGAAGAATTGAAAACCAAACCCCAGTGGCAACTCTCCACACCCTAATAATCTAATAATGGGGTAAATAAACAGCAAGAGGCAAAGATGCTGGCTATTCCCCCCTCCTTTGTCCTTAATCTTCTGGATCCAAGGCTGGCTCCTCTCCTCTTGTTATCTTAATCTTCTGGGTCCCACTGGTGGACAAATATACTCATTTTGGAATTATCTATTAAATGGGGTAGGGAACTTTGCCAGGTGTTACAAGCGATGTGCAGAAACATCAGCCATTCTGTCTTCCCCTAGAGGGCTGGCAACTGAGACAGAATTAGGATACATAAGGGTGAAATAAGTGAAAAATGCAAGACAGTGTTGAACATATGCCCACTGAATAATACAGGTATCAAATATTGTGAGAGCTCAGAGTAGGGAAGGGCCCATAGTTGAGGAAGTAATTTGGAAAAGCTTCACGGAAAGGATGGGATTTAAATGGGGGCTTTAACTATATCTAAATTCAAGGACTAAGTGAGAAGCACATAGTGCAGTAGAAAGAGTGAGACAACTGAGTCAAACACATCTGCCTTCCAATTCCAGCTGTTATCTCTGAGCCTGCATTCTCTCATGTGTAAAGGTTGTTATAAAGACTTAAAATATTAACATTTGGGAAAATGCCTGTAAGTACATAGGTTCCCACTGATTGTTTGCTGTTGTTTTGTTTTGTTTTGTTTTGTTTTTCTGAGACGGAGTCCTGCTCTGTCACCAGGCTGGAGTGCAGTGGCACGATCTCGGCTCACTGCAACCTCCGACTCCCTGGTTCAAGAGATTATTCTGCCTCAGCCTCCCAAGTAGCTGGGATTACAGGCACCCACAACCACACCCAGCTAATTTTTGTACTTTTAGTAGAGACGGGGTTTCACCATGTTGACCAGGATGGTCTCCATCTCCTGACCTCGTGATCTGTCCACTTCGGCCTCTCAAAGTGCTGGGATTACAGGGGTGAGCCACCACACCTGGCCAATTGTTTCCTTTTTTATACATATATATTGGTATAGGAAGTCACAGGATAAAAATTTCTAAACCAAAGTTACAGCCAGACTGTAGACACCTTGAGTATCAGACTAAGGGATTTAGACTTTATTCTATGGATGTCCAATGTTTAAGCCAAGAAGGTCATGGTGAAAGTAATATTTGGGAAAGATTATTGCAGCAGTTATGCAACCTGTTTGAGAGGGAAGACTTGATCCAGATAATTCATTAGGTTAATGCAATGATGTAAGCTATGGGCTAATCCCAGAGATGTGGCCAAAGATGAACGTATCATGAAACTTGCATGGGACCCTTCCAAGGCCTCAGTAAAAAACCCTAGACATACCCTCAGAGTCACATGGGTTTGTAAAATTTGCAAAAATAAGATGTTATAGTTGGTTAAGACCACTGTCTCTTTCCACCCCTAGTTCTTCCTTCAATATCACTTTTCTTTTTTTGTGCTCTGGAGTGGCAGTGAGCACTCTGGGAATCATACTAGTGGGATTTGTGTTGGAGAGAGATCTAGTTCTGGTTTAGTGGGGTATGTTTATGTGGATTGCAGTCACTTCCCTGAAGAGTTAAGTTATTATTATCTTTACCTATATAGAAATGGCTTCAGAAATATGCCTAACCCCCAGTGCCAACTCCCAGAAGATGCTGAGGCACAGGCTGTATTGCAACATACCATGACCTAAGTCCCCAAGGCCCCAAAGGCAATGGGTGATAGAAGCAAAAAACTATTTTGGAATGTATGGAGCCATAAGCAAGTCAGTGGAAAATTCTTCCAACCATCAGATGTATAACATTGGAAGTGGATGATTTGGTTTTCATTGACAGCTAATCAAAACAGATGTTCTGTCCCATTAGGAATATATTGGACAGTGCAGCATATACGTTATAACTGTATAACCACATTATAATAATAAACACACTGTACTTTGTTTCTGTTTATATTGGAAATGTAAAAAACAGGTATAGCCTGGGCACAATGGTTCATGCCTGTGATCCTAGTACTTTGGGAGGCAGAAGCAGGCAGATTGCCTGAGCCCAGGATTTTGAGACCAGCCTGGGCAACATGACAAAACCCCATCTCTACTAAAAAATACAAAAATTAGCCTGGGATGGTGATGTGCTCCTGTAATCCCAGCTACTTGGAAGGCTTGGGCAGGAGGATTACTTGAGCTGGTGAAGTTGAGGCTGCAGTGAGTTTTGATCACACCACTGCACACAGTCTGGAAAACAGAGACTCTGTCTCAAAAAAAATATATATATATAAAAAACATCATATATATATATATAACATTATATACATTTATATATATATATATATATATATATATATATATAATTCCTAGGTTTATAGAACACAAACTTTTGGTCCCATCTCACAGTAAGTCTAAAGCAGCTTATTACGAAAAAAAATTTTTGATAGTTTTTTCATAGATTTGATAACAATTTTATGACATTACCATCAATGAATCGATGATGAAAGAAACTTTTCTAAACCATTAATAGTTTTTAAAAATGTCAATCCATTAAGTTGAAGAAAGACTGGGTTGCCTTTCTATTCTTTCTACAGAAAATATTACACAGTCCTTTGCTTACAAAGAGGTGATCAACAAGTACATAGCACCCCCCCAAAAAAAAAAGAAGTATCGGGGAAAAATCAAGGTGTTCAGGTATATCAGGCAGTGAATTAATAAAAATGTTGTGCTATTTGTATGGATTTTGTAATGTTTATGATGTTTGTGTGCTATGATTCCTTTTCCCAGCCTAAATAAAAATTAACTTCCATGCCTAATTTTGTATTTATAATTTCTTCACTTTTTCTAAAAGAGAGTTCCTTAAACCTGGATCTACCCCCTGATTGTGACAATAAGAATAAAATGAAAAGAACAGATGCAGACATTCAGGAGGAATCATGAAGAGGGAAGAGGCCTAACCTGAGGAATTGGAAGAATGAAGGCATCTCTTCAATTTGGTTTTTAGGTATGTTGGGTTTACCTGATGGAGCAGAATAGAAGAGTCTAATATCATCCCGAAGCCTAAGAAACAGATTTCAGGCTAAAGACTGTTTAAAGCAGCATCCTCCCTGGGATTATCTCAAAGCATGGTTGGAAAGAGTAAACTAGCCCCAGTCATCTTTTCTTTACTCTTCATTGTTCTATGTGGTATTTCTAAACTGTGAAGACATAATTCTGTGGGCTGTTCATAGATATTGCATGAAAGATCTAACCTGACAAGTATATGTGAGAAACTGGGTCAAAGAAAATTGAACTTGTTTCTTTAACAACCAATTTCTTAGATCCTTTGATATGCTAATTTGCATTATTAATCTCCTGTAGAAGGCTATCTCATTGACCACAGAAACATTGTCCACTCCTTTTTGGGTGCCAGAATTTTTGGGAAAATGGTCAATGACACATGTTTAGAATACTCACATCTAGCAGAAAATAAATGAAATGAATGTCACATGCTCTCAATGGCCCACTGCCACTACCCACACTACCTTCTCTATCATCTGCAGCAAGCTCTCAACTTATCTTTGGCCCTATCGCCACCACCCCTTTACCCCAAACCATGCTCCAAACTCTGGACAAAGTCATCTTTCTAGTATGCAAATCAGGTTATATTATCATCCTCTTACTGCTTTTAGGAAAAGATACCAGTTCTTAGCGGAGAGATACGGATCTCTTCCCAAGCTGTTGCTCCCATCTATCTATGTGGTTTCCATGACAGCTGTGTTATTAATCTTGTCATACTTGACAAGTCTCTTTTTCTGGGTTTTAAGACTTGGGACTAAGAGAGTCAGTGGTCTTGTTTCCTGTTATGTGACCCTTAGAAGAGGTGTCTGCAGAGAGAAAGAAAAGAGATACACAGGATGAACCAAGACGAGCAGGTGCTGATGGTATTCAAGGTCAGATGTCCCTGTGAACTAGCCCCACTCCTGTCCTAGGGCTCTATCGATGGTGCTTCATATTTATGATTAAAATATTTTTGAGTTGATTGAGGTGTGCTTCTGGTGCTTGCCACTGAGAGTCCCCATGAATGCAAATAGCTTCCAAGAACTTTTATGACTTGGGCCCTATTTAACTGTCCAAAATCATCTTTATTTCCCATCTCACCTTTTATGTTCAACACCACAAACATGTTAGGCCCCTCTCACCTTCAAATCCTTCCTTGAACATACTCTTCTATTTCTTTATTCATCCTTTACGTCTTGATTAAAATGCGTGTTCCTTACAGAGACCTTTCCTGACTTCCAAGTCTGGGACATGTGCCTCTCACCACCATTGTCCTCCTATAAAAGGACTTATCTCACTGTGTGTCATTCCCTATTTGTTTCGTCTCCTGTGTATTTCTTTACCATAAATCCCTTCCATAAAGTCAGGAGCCATGACTATTTTATTCATTGTTCAGTTCTCACTGACTAACACGTGTCAGGCATATATTAGGCTCTCAATATATATTTGTTGAATGAATAAGTAAATTAATCACTCAGGCAACATGTGTAAAATAGTAGTAAATGAATAAAGAATGGGATGAAAACCCATGAATCCACCCCCATCTAAAAAACAGAGCACTGCTGGAACCTAAAAATTTCCCGTGTGTTCTTCTCTGTTCTTTCATTTTCCCATCCTTATCACCCAGAGATCACCACTATCTCAAACTTTGTTTTCTTTATTTAATTGGCTTGCATTTTCTTAAGGGTCATACCACATACAAGGGGACTTCAAAAAGCTTGTGGAAAATGGAACTAAAAGATAAAAATAAAAATTTTAAGAAGAAGAAGAGCAGGAGTTACTATGCAGTCATTAATAATATTGTAAAATATTTCAAACAGTATATGGGTATATGGGTACTTTTTGTTAAAGATGGCAAGTTGAATGCATATATTTACCTCTGCCTGCTTAGAAAACTCTACAAAATTACATTAACAGGGTCACAAAGGAGAAAGCTCCTAAGGCTTAAAGAATAGGAGCACAGACAACAGTATGTTAGATATGTCAACAAAATCTTAGAAGCTTGAAAGCAAGCAGATGAGCATTCACCAACTTGACACACCAAAAGATGACCGCTGGCCAAGCATGGTGCCACTCTCTAAAAGAGAGTCTAAACCTGGATCTAAACCTGGATCTGTTCCAGGCTATGACAATGAGAATAAAACAGAAAGCACAGATGCAGACATTCAGGAGAAATCATGAAGAGGGAAGAGGCCTAACCTGAGGAACTGGAAGAATGAAGGAATTTCTTGAATTTGGTTTTTGGATATGTTGGGTTGACCTAATGGAGCAGAATAGAAGAGTCTAATATCATCCTGGAGCCTAAGAGAGAGATGTCAGGCTAAAAACTGTTTAAAGGAGCATCCTCCCTGGGATTATCTTAAAGTGTAGGTGGAAAGAGTAAACCAGCCCCAAAAACTTTTTGAAAACCCCTCATATATAGGTATTCCTAAATTATAAAATTGTGTTGCTTATTTTAACTATTTTGAAGTTTATAAAACTGGTAGCATGAAACTTTTTTGAAACTTTTAACAACACACAGTATTTCTTCTAAGCTTCATCCACATTCATGTATGTAGTGGTAGTTAACTCATTTTCACTGCTGTATAGTATTGCATTGAATATACTTTCCACAATTGATTGATCCATTTTTTCCCATTCTTCCCATCACTCAACTCTCCAGATTCCTTCTATAATCTATAAATTCTATAAAATTATATAATTTTATAAATATTTATATAAATTTATAAATTCTAAAAAAATTTTATTTCCCAAAGACGGCACAACAATATTCCTCATACCATGTGCTCTTCTTTGTGACACTGCCACTATCCCATCAGGAAGTGTTTAATTTCCCTCTCCTTGAATCTAGGTGGGCTTGCGACTGCTTCAACCAATAGAGCATCGCAGAAGTGAGGCTGTGTGACTTCTGAGACTAGACCATAATTCTTATGATAATGCAGTTTCCATGTTGTTCACCAGAACACTCATGCTCTTAGAGCTTTGAGCCACCATGTAAAAAGTCCAACTACCCCAAGGCCACCATATTTTGAGGAAGCCACACCACATAGAAAGCCCAATGTGTGGACACTGCAGTCGTCAGTCCTGATTTTCAAATCAGTGCAGCCCAGGTGTCAGGAACATCGATGAAGGTGCTTGCTGATGGTTCCAGACCCCACCCTTTGAGTCACTTCTAGCCTTTGAGTCTTCTCAATTGAGGTCTCAAATATCCTATAGCAGAGACTAGCTAGCCCCCATGTGCTCAATCCACATTCCTAATCCATGGGCACAATTGTAAACAACTATTAATTAGTTTTAGAGTAGTCTGGTGTACCACTATACTAACCAGAACCATTTCTTAGTAATGTCCCTCCTCTGGGCCCCATCTCTACCTGGGAGAAATCGTCCCCCTGCCTTCAAGGCCTGTCTAACTTTATCAACCAATGTTCTTTTCTCTAATACCCACCATAGCTCCTTCTAACTAAATCAGCTCATAATTCTTTATTAAAATATTATAAAAATTCCTTACTAAAATCTTTCCTCTGCCTCCACCAGTTTCGCAGGATTCTAGGTCTCCTGCTCAAGCAGAACCACCCTGCAACAATTTGCCACTCACTTCAACATTTAGTTTCTCTAAAGACTTCTTTACCTTTGAGTAAATTTGTCTTAACAGTGTTTCTCCCAGTGTGGTCCACAGACCACCTGCATCAGAAGCATCTGGGTCCTTATTTAAAATACAGAATCTGGGCAGCACCCCACACATACTGAATCAGGGTCACTGCATTTGTAGCAAGCACCCCAGGTGTGCCTTAAGCATCCCAGTGTTTAAAAATCATGAATCTCTTGTGAATTATTTAAAGGGGGTGGGAGGTCAGGGCATGTAGCGCTTGGTGTAAACTTGAGAAAAGAGACCTAGGAGAACTCAGACAGAAATCCTTTTCTTTTTGCCAACTAAAGCAATTAAAACCCCAGTGCTCTATATCTCTAGCCCTGTTTCTTTTCCCAGGCACTATAAAACCATGACCCCAAAGTTATACAGCAGATGCTCAGAAAGCATTGCAAGCCTTGAACTTAAGGTAACAAATAAATGAATAAATGAAAGAATGTAGAACTTACTGTCTACAAATCATTACAAAAGAGGTTCTGATTTTCAGATCATGGTATGGGTTACTGTCAAGGATGGGGAATATTTTTATAATTTTCAATGATATTTTAAATATATAATAGTCATATACACAAACATGCATTATGTCACCCCAGGCATGGGTATTTCACTAATCTAAACAAGCCCTCTGTGGAATTGCTCTTTCATTGTGCACCTTTATAAACATTCTTTCAGTTCTGTTTTCCTGTTTCCAAAGTGTGTTGTTTATATGTTTCTATATACCCTGCCTTACTTCACAAAGGATTTTGAATATTTATTCCACTTGTATTTAAAAACAAATACAGCCCGGGTACGGTGGCTCATCCCTGTAATCCCAGCACGAGGCAGCCAGATTACCTGAGGCCAGGAGTTCAAGACCAGCCTGGCCTACATACGGAAACCCTGTCTCTACTAAAAATACAAAAATTTGCCAGGCGTGGTGGTGCACGCCTGTAATCCCAGCTACTCAGGAAGCTCAGGCAGGAGAATCTCTTGAACCCCAGAGGCAGAGGTTGCAGTGAGCTGAGATCGTACCACTGCACTCCAGCCAGGGTGACAGAGGGAGACTTTGCCTCAAAAACAAAAACAAACCAAAAACACAAAAAACAAATACAAATAGATGGCAAGTGTGTTTCCGTACTCAAGTCAGCTGTTCCCCAATATTAGAGAAACAGAAGCAAAAAACCATGATTTCCCCATCCCTGTTTATCTGAGAAAATTATAAAAGTTGCCTGTCACTTAACTTGTCATGTAATTATCTAATAGTGTTTGAATATAGCATTAAGAAATATGTTCTTAGCTATATTCATGCCAATGTTATAAGCTCCTCTTTCTCAACTACCATTTACTGTTTGTGTTCTTCTTCTAAACTATCACAAAATGTGCATGTAAAAGCCAGGAAAGCAAGAAATAAAGGAAAGAGAAGGAGACAGGGAGAGGAAAACCTGATGTAAGAATTCCTAAATAGAGAAATCTCTCTCTTATGTCATAAGAATCATTGAATTCTCAAATCTCAGAGATGATTCACTAGACTGCTGCATCAACTTGACACTTGTTTTGTGTTATTTTCTCTTATACTGTGCTCTATTTACACAGATATCTTCCAGTAATTTATAAGTGCTCTGAAAGTACAGATAAAGTGTATTTTCACTACTGAACCTTAAGATGATGGCCAGTTGGTACACATCATTTAAGTTCTCTGTCAGAGAATTTCTCTTTTAATGAGACATAAAAGAGTTCACTTTGCAACAATGAGCTATAAAAATAGTAACCACAAAAGCAGCAAAATGAATTTAATGCTTAAAAATATATAGATCAGGCCCGGCATGGTGGCTCATGCTTATAATCCCAGCACTTTGGTAGGAGGAGGTGGGAGGATGGCTTGAAGCCAGGAGTTCAAGACCAGCCTGGGCAATATAGCAAGACCCTGTCTCTATAAACAATTAAAAAAATTAAGTGGGTATGGTGGTGTGTACCTGTAGTCCCAGCTACTAGGAGGGCTGAGGTGGAAGGATCATTTGAGTCCAGAAGTTTGGGGCTGCAGTGTGCTAAGATTATAATACTGCACTCCAGCCTGGGCAACAGAGTGACACCCTGTCTCTAAATACACACACACACACACACACACACACACGTACCTACATACAAATCACATATATTATTTCATTTGATCCTCACAGCAACCCTATAATGTAGACGAAAAAAAGAAATTATTATTTTTTCAGGTTTTTTTACATGTGTTCTCTCTTTTTCTTGACGCATACTCTCTTCTGGTATCTACATAGCTTCCTCCCTCATTTTTTCCCTCAAATGTTACCTATTCAGAATTCTCCCTTGACTACTCAGAAGAAAATAGTACGCCATCTCCTAGTCTCCCCGTCACCCCCCTTACTGTGCTTTAATTTTCCCCATAGCACTTTTGCCATATGACAAAACGTAGCTTTTGTATGCTTTCTCTACTTGGATATAAACTCCATGGTGGTGGTAATTTAGTTTGTTTGCTACTATTTCTCCAATCCCAAAAGAGTACCTATCACATAGTAGATGCTCAATAAACAAATGAATGCATTATTCCCATTTCACGAAGAACAAGTCAGGAAGTGTGGGCTTAAGATATTTGACCAACATGGCACATCAAATGAATGACAGATTAGTTTCTGCATCAGAGGTGTTAATTCCAAGTCCCCTATATTTTCAGGACCATCAGAAAGAAATTGTGCTAACTTGCTGTACACTACTGACTTCACTGGCATTAATTTCTGGAATAATGTGGATCTTCTTTTGCTGCTTCACGAGCATTACCTGGAGAAAAAAATGAAAGCAGGCCACGTTTACTGATACTGAATAGGATGGTAGGAAAACGTATAAGCTGAGCCATAGGCAGGGCAATCTGCATCCCACCAAGAAGCAATGCACATTTCCTCAGTGTCAATCTTACTTCCATGGTCCCTAAACAAGCCTTCTGCAAATTATTTCAAAGCACTCTTTGCCAATAAGCAAACTGATTTCTTCCACAATGATAGCATCTTGAGATATGATACTATTAAGATAACAAAAGCCATTGGCTATTCTCATAGTGGACCATTTAGCAGTATGACAGGTATGCGATATCACATGAACACTGGCAAGGGGAACAGCCTTTGTAAATGGGTCCAATAATTGCTGTGCTTTCATCAGATTATAAGTATAGCAATAAAGAAGTCCTCCCTCATATAATTTTAGACAGTACTTTCCCTTGGCCTTTAAAGATGACTAACACGCTTCTAATACTAAACACAATTTAATTTAACCTAACTCACTTAGAAATAGTAAACACTCTATTGACTACCATCCTATTAGCCTATTAACCAGCCTATCCTCTATTAACCAGCACTTTCAAACAAATCCTAGTAGTGAATGTTAAAATTGCAAGAGGCTTAAGAGATCATCCATTAAAAGTCCATTATTTTAAAAGAAATTTTTGCTAAGTAACTTACCAGTTACACCCAGTCAGGAAGCAGTGCAGTCAGACTAGCACCCTCAATGTTCTTTCTACTGCACACAGTAGGGTTGCATTTTGCACAGGGTCTGTCATTCCCAGGAAACTGTTAACTGGATGGATTTGAATTTAATGGCTTTGAAGCCTGGAAACACCATGAAGTAATTCTGAATGATTTGTAAATCATTGGGAGGAACATACATTAAATGATCTTCATTACACTATTTATGTTCTTTGATAGTGTTCGATCTCTGAGAATTTATAATGTCAGTACAGGTTATATGTAATAAATGTTATTAATGAAAATGTTTGGTCAAGCAGTACAATCAATTTTCTGAGCAAACCTGAAGGTATATATTTTTTTCTTTTTGGAATTACAAAGTCGGAAGCCAGTAAGGAATCTGAAAGGCTAGAACACTGATATAGAATTATCTCAGCTAATGCCTATTCTATAATAATGTATTCATTCAATTCATAAACATATACTAATCAACTCCCATGTGCCAGTGTAGAAAACCTTTATTAGTTGTTCACTAAACCATTTCCCTCTCCCTCCCAGGCACAGCTAGACTACTCTTTTCACCCTCCATTGCAGTTAGCTACAGCTGCATGACTGAGTTTTGGTCACTGGGTTGTCAGCAGCAGTGATATATGCCATAACACTCTCCCACGTGTGATCCTCCATTTTACCTTCCTCATCTTCCAACTAGATGCAGAAAATCTAGTGAAACTCTCTAAGAGCTCCACGAGACAGCAGAGCCACAAGGTGGAAGGAACCTGGTTCCCTGAGTCACATGTGCAGGAGAGGAAAGTAAGTGCCATGTAAACACAATGGAATATTTTAGGAAAGGCTTTCCAGAAGCTCTGGTAGCAGAGATGGACATTGAATTAAGGTTTAAATTGGAAGTAAAGAAAGCAAAATCACCTTAGACGGAAGAGAAAGCATACATAGAACTTTAGATGTGAAAATATTAGATGACATTTCAGAAACAAGTTGTCTAAAGTAACTGGCATATGTAGTAAAACACAGGCAAAGCTTTGAATCTTAAGATAAAAATTGAGTTGTGGAAAGATTATGAAGAGGCTTCTGTGCCAAGTTAAAGAATTTAGACTTTACCCTACAGGCAGCAGAATCCAGGAAAAGGCTTTAAAACTGGGGAGTGACATAAACAAAACTATCCGTTAGAAGGTAAACTCTGTACCCTGTGGAAAATAACTTGAAGAGGGAAGCTGGTGTGAGAAGGAGGCAAGTATTAGACTACTGGAAAAGTCCAGGCAAGAGACAATGCAAGGAAGGATTCAGCCTGCATCAGAAGAAACTGATACAAAAACAGATAAAAGGGAACATAATATTCAAGTAGCTGTTAGGTGTAAGCCAGTGGTCCCTAACATTTTTGGCACCAGGGACTGGTTTAATGGAAGACAATTTTTCCACAGACTGGGGTGGGGGAGGATGGTTTTGACACGATTCAAGTGCATTACATTTATTGTGCATTTTATTTATATTATTAATACATTGCAATATATAATGAAATAATTATACAACTCACCATAATGTAGAATCAGTGGCAGCCCTGAGCTTGTTTTCATACAACTAGACAGTCCTGTCTGGGGGTGATGGGAGACTGTGACAGATCATCAGGCATTAGATTCTCATAAGGAGCATGCAACCTAGATCCCTTACATGTGCAGTTCACAATAGGGTTTGCAATCCTGTGAGAACCTAATGCCTCTGCTGATCTGACAGGAGGCAGAGCTCAGGCAGTGAAATTGTTTGGCTCTGCTTCTCCACCCAAATCGCATCTCAAATTGTATTCCCCACATGTTGAGGGATGGACCTACAGTCCCTACATGTCAAGGGAGAGAGGTGATTGGATCATGGGGGTGGATTCCCTCATGCTGTTTTCAAGATAGTGAGTGAGTTATCACAAGATATGATGGTTTTATAAAGGGTCCTTCCCTCTTCGCACTCTCTCTCTTTCTCTCACCTGCTGCCGTGTAAGATGTGCCTACTTCCCCTTCCACCATGATTGTAAGTTTCCTGAGGCCTCCCCAGCCATGCAGAACTGTAAGTCAATTAAACCTTTTTATAAATTACCCTGTCTCAGACAGTTCTTTACAGCAGTGTGAGAATGGACTAATACAGGCAGTAATGTGAGCAACCAGGAGCAGCTATAAATACAGATGAAGTTTCACAGACTGATATGGGTCCTTGGCCCCAGGGCTGGGGACTCCGGTACAATCAGTTAAAAGTAACACTAACCGAGACAGGGAACACAGAAAAGATAGATTAGAAGGAGAAGATGATAAATTTGCTTTTAATTATGTTGAATTTGAGGTCCAAATTACAGAAGCTATCCAGCGGGCATTTTGCATTACATATGTAGAACTTAGAAAAAAATTCAAAATTGGAATTATAAATTTGGGAGCTGGCAATGTAGAGATGGTATTTAAGCCAATGGAGTGGATGAGATCTGCCAAGAAAAGAGTATAGAGTGAGAAGAGAAGAAAGAAGAGATTTCACAAGATATTTGAAAGAGTGGTTAGAGGAGTATAAAAAGCATCAGGAGAGGAAAGTGTCATGAAAACCAAGGGAGGTGAGACTTTAAGACTCCCACTTATGCCGAGGAGGTCAGATCAGACCTCGCAGGGAAAACAGATATGCTAACTAGGCACAGAGTAGGGTTACAGTGCCTGGAACCCTGTCAGGCACTGTAGGCATGTTCCAAAGATTTGCCAGAGAATGCAAACCTGTCATCAGATTGAAGTGATAATTTTTGGCTGGAAGTCAAAGATGGAGCAAAAGGTCAAACACCAAGTAAATGCAGAACCTCGGAGGTGGAGAATCGAAACTGGAAAAAGGCATAAAGAAAAATAAAAAGGTCTAGGATTTTTGCTGGAGCTCCTACTTGCCAAGTTCTGGCCAGATAGTAGACTGGGTCAGAATAAGCAAAAGAGGTGGTCAATTGTTTCCAGGAACTAGAAGGCTGAAGGGCCACTGGAAATTGGCTAGTAGGTATTGAAGCAATTTTGTTAGTTTTGGAGGAATAAAAGGCAAATTACTGAAGGCAATGAGTGGAGACATCTTCCTCAAGATTGCTGATTGTTAACGGAATTTTGTGTGGAAGCTTGAGGAATAGGGAGGCTGAAAAGAAGACTCCAAAGATATTTGCAGGCTAAGCGTAAGAATCTATTGAAGAAAGCAACATGGAAGACTGAAAGAACACATAATATAAGAAATCAAGGTGGAAGTCAGGAGATGAGACCAAAGAACCTATGAAGATGCTTCCTGTGAAAACAATGTCTTCTCTTGCTTTATTGTCTTTGTCAGTTCTTGCCACTAAAACAAAACACCTGAGACTGGATAATTTATAAATAATATAAATTTATTTCTCACAGTCTGGAAGCTGGAAAGTCCAAGATTAAGGTGCTGGCAAGGCCCCACTTCTTAATACTATATATCACATTGTGATCAAGTTTCAACATATGCATTTTGAAGAACACAGTCTGACCATAGCATTGATCTTACCTTTTGGTGTGGAGGGGAAAAAGCAGGAGAATAATATGGAAGAAGTCTAGACAACTGGTGAGGGATACTGAGGGAGTTCATAACTGATGGTCTTTGTTTTCTTAGTAAAGCCAGGCTGGGTCATCCACTCGGAGAGCTGGAATGTGGAGGGTGCCCACAGGTTTGAAGAGAAAGTAAAGCTTTGGAATAACGGAGGCTGCAGAGAAAGAGGACTGTTCGGGATATATGAGTAATTAGATTTGCACTGAAGGCTCAGCTCAGGCAAGGAGTCAGAAGGAGACAAGATGTTCCCTAGAGATGATTAGAGCCAGAGGGTCTAAGAACAGGGAAAGAAAGAAATAAATCAGATAGTTTGCCTGCTAGGAACAAAGGAAAGAAAAGAGTCCAAAAGTGTCAGAGGGTATGATGAAAGAACTGACTGACCAGCCTGCCCTGAGCTGCTTCTGGACTGAGGTGAGAGCCTAGTACAGTTCCTACCACAGTGTCTGACACACAAAATACACTCAACAAATGTGGAATAAATGAATGAACAAGTGAACGAATGAAAGAACAAAGACATGCTGGAAATTCAGGCTGGTTATGGAAGAAATGAAGTGGACTAGGAAGGATTCAAGAAGGAGGACTGTGTCCTGAGGCAGAAGAACAGGTTTTATGGAAACGGAAAAGTTTGAGAAGAGAAAAAATACAAGGTTGCCGGCAGAGAGAGTCAATTCAAAATTCAGATTTTCAGAAGAGCAGTTAAAAGTGATCCAAAAGTCCAAAATATACTTCTGTAAATGGAATTGGTAAAATGAAATGGAGGTAAATGTCCATGTAAGGGCAGGCCATTTGATGGCTCATCAATAAATATCATGATGTCACTAAAGTTGACAGTAGATGCTAGAATAGAGAGAAGCTGTGAGCCAAGCTCCAAAGTCCTTAGGGTTAAGAAGAAATGACCCAGGGGTGACAGTAACGAGAACTTGAATATATCATGGAGATAATAACATGGGCCCTCCCTACCACCTGGAATCCTTGTAAGGATTAAATAAAAGAATAATTGCATAAATGTTTGTGTTTGAAAGTAAAAGGTGCAAGTGTCCAGGACACTTCATTTTAGGTGAAAACTACATAAAATTGTCAGAAAGAAGTTTTGGGGAACGAGGATAATGCTGAGTCCTCTTTAAGAAGCCAAAATAATATCCATTCTGACTAGTGCGAGATGGTATCTCATTTGGTTTTTGTTTTTCTGGGTTTTTTTGAGATGCAGTCCCACTCTGTCACCCAGGCTAGAGTGCAGTGGTGCAATCTTAGCTCACTGCAACCTCTGCCTCCTGGGTTCCAGTGGTTCTCCTGCCTCAGCTTCCTGAGTAGCTTGGATTACAGGCATGCACCATCATGCCCAGTTAATTTTTGTATTTTTAGTAGAGACAGGATTTCGTCATGTTGGCCAGGCTGGTCTCGAACTCCTGATCTCGGGTGGTCTGCCCACCTCAGCCTCCCAAAGTGCTGTTATTACAGGCATGAGCCACCATGCCCAGCCCTCATTTGGTTTTGATTTGCATTTCTCTAATGATTTAGTGATATTGAGCATTTTTTCATATGCTTGTTGGTCACATGTGTCTCTTCCTTTGAAAAGTGTTCGTGTCTTTTGCCCACTTTTTAATTAGGTTATTTGCTTTTTGCTGGCAGACTAGATAAAGAAAATGTGGTATATACACACCATGGAATACTACACAGCCATAAAAAAGAGCAAGATAATGTCCTTTGCAGCAACATGGATGGAGCTGGAGACCATTGTCCTAAGTGAACTAAAACAGGAAAAGAAAACCAAATACCACATGTTCTTACTTATAAGTGGGGGCTAAACCTTTTGTACACATGGACACAAAGAAGGAACGACAAACACCAGAGCTCACCTGAGAGTGGAGGGAGACGGGGGCGTGAGGATTGAAAACCTACTTATCGGGTACTATGCTTATCACATGAATGACAAAATAACCTGTACACCAGCCCCCACGACATGGCAATTTACCCTATAACAAACCTGCACATGTACCTCTGAACCTAAAATAAAAGTTTTCTTTTTTAATTTTTAAAATTTAAAACAGAAGCCAAAATATAGGAGCAACAGTCAGAGTGTTGTGGTGGAAGCAGTGTCACTTGAAGTAAAGCTGGATTTCAATAAAAGGACACAGACAAAGAAAATAATTTTCACTACTAATGAAGTGCTAAATCCTGGGAGCTTTATCTACATCATCTTAAATTCCCACAGCAACCATGCAAAATAGGTATTATCATCTTCAAATTACAAATGAGGAAACATGGACTCTAGTTAAGTCACTTTCCATAAGTTGCACATTTATAAAATTGAGTAGTTAGGATTTGAACCCAGCTCAGGCAGATGAAATCCCATTCCCTTTCTACTATATGACACTACATGAAACTTCGATGTATTTAGCACTTTATAGGGGAAATAGGATATGAGCATTAGAACGATGCACAAATCCCTAATATATGATAGAGGCAAAGAGGACAACTGAGCTGGAGGGGACTGGAGTGTGGGCACAGGTATGTGACAAGAGGGGTCTGCCCTTGCTGATGGATGAGATTGGAGATGGAGGGACTTGGAAGGGGAGCAGGAAGAGAGCAAATGAAATTATCTGGGCTTGCATTTCAACTGGAACTTTGATGTTCAGTGATTGTGGCATCTGTATGAAGTTCATTACCACCAGTATGGAGGTTAACTGGCTCCTTTTTTTATGTTAGTTTCTTTTTTCATTATTTACATGAACAGTCAAGCAACCATCTTGCCACTTTAACAAGCACCCTTGAGGAATCAGTTAAAAATTCCTATCTCAGAGGACTTACATATGTACAGTAACAGCTTGGGTTAATTTACTAATTCATCTAATCAGCCTGCTATATTATTAGCCAACTTCCCTAAATCTTGTTATAATTTACACATTAAAAAGGAAATGTCTTCCAATTATCTTTGTGCACAATTAGAAAAAACATATAGACACATCATTTTAGATGATTGGTCATAACTTTAATGTATTTCATGAAGGAAAATTGATAAAATCATGTTTTAAAGTATTTAAGGTGTTTGAAAACTGCTCTTTCAAGCAGTTTTTTTTTTTTTATTGTGTCGTTTTTATAGTCCTGTTTGTGTGATTTTTTTTTTCTTTTGGACAAATCCTTTCTTTATATATAGCACGGAGATATGTATCAGTCAGGTTCCAAATGGCTCATCAAAAATTCTGAGAGAATTTAGAAAAAAAGCAAGCTATTATTTAAGATAAGTGCTATGAAGCAGGGATAGCTTTTACAGCCAGAGATTTTGAGACACGCAAAGAATCTCATTGAACCCAAAGATAATGGCTTTTTTGGACAGCTTCTCTTCTCACTCCTGGTGCATATTAGATCCCTTAGATGGACTTAGTTGTACTTTGCAATACCTCCCTGGTACGTTCCCAACCTGTCCCAATATTCTAACTCCCAAAGAATGGGCAAGGCTTATGGGCACACACACAGCATGCAAAAGAAAATTCCCCGGATTCCTCCCATTAGACTTCTTTTGTCTAGTGACATCTTCCTTCTTCTGTTTCCCCACTTGGCTTCTCAAAAACTTATGGTCCTATGTAATTCAGCTCTTTTTCACCATCCTTTAGAATGCAGAGAGGAATTAATTTTTTAAATTGCCCTCTAACACAAAGAAGTCATTTATACCCAAACTCTCACTTTACTGATAAAAAATTTTAGGCTGAAGAAGGTATGCGTGGCACAGCTAGGAAGAGAATGGGGTTCTTTATATACTGTTGCTGTTCTTGCCCCCACATTCAGTAAGCTCTGAAGATTCTTCCAACTCCAAATTCTATCATTTGTCTGCTCTATGGCTCATGATGAATTTAGACATTAATATATAGTGGGCTACAGCTATAATAATGTGCATGGTTTGGGATGAGGAGACTGTGTGTGTCTACTTTTTGTTGTTGCTGATTTTTTTTTTTTTTTTCAGATGGAGTCTCACTTTGTCACCCAGGCTGGAGTGCAGTGGTGTGATCTCAGGCTCACTGGGTTCAAGCAATTGTCCTGCCACAGCCTCCTGGGTTCAAGCAATTGTCCTGCCACAGCCTCCCGAGTAGCTGGGATTACAGGCGCGTGCCACCGCCAGGCTAATTTTTGTACTTTTAGTAGAGACAAGGTTTCATTCACCATGTTGGCTAGGCTGGTCTCCAACTCCTGACCTCAAGTGATCTGCCTGCCTCAGCCTCCCAAAGTGCTGGGATTACAGGCACAAGTCACCCCACCTGGCCTTGTCATTGTTGATTTTTTAACTGATAAATACAAATTGTATATATTTATGCTGCACAAAATGATGTTTTGAATCATGCATAATTGTGAAATGGCTAAATTCAGCTAATTAACATAGGCATTACCTCACTTATTTATTTTTTGTGTTTAAACGTTTAAAATCTACTCTCTTAGCAATTTTCAAGTACATTATACGTTGTTATCAACTATAGTCACCGTGTCGTACAATAAATCTCCTGAGTTTATTTCTCCTAACTGAAATTGTGTATCCTTTGACCAACATCTCCCCAATTCTCCCTCCTCTCCCAACCATCATTCTACTCTCTATTTCTAGAAACCAAATTTTATAGATTCCACATATAAGTGAGATCACGAGGTATTTGTCTTACTGTGCTTTATTTCACTTAGCATAATGTCCTTCAGGTTCATCCATGTTGATATGAATGACAGGATTTTCTTCTTTTTTAAATTTAAGTTTGAATAATATTCTATTGTATGTGTGTATGTGTGTATAAATGTGATATGTAAATTATATATAGAACATTTTTTAAACTTTTAAAACACTCCATTGTGTCTGTATAAATGTGATACATGTGTATGTATATATATGTATATATATATGTATATATATATGATGTGTATATATATAACATTTTTAAAAATCCATTCATCCTTTACCAGCACTTAGGTTGATTCTGTATCTTGTTATTGGGAAGAATGCTACAATCCATATGGGAGTGCAGATATCTCTTCAATATACTAATGTCATTTTCTTTGTATATATACTCAGTGGTGGAATTGCTGGATCATATGCCAGTTCTATTTCTAATTTTTTCAGGAATTTCCTTACTGTTTTCCATAATGTTTGTACTAATTTACATTCCCACCAATGGTATGCAAGAGTTCCCTTTTCTCCACATCCTCCCTAATACTTGTTATCTTCTGAATTTTTGATAACAGCCATTCTAACATACATGAAGTGATAGCTTATTGTAGATTTAATTTACATTTCTCTGATAATTAGTGATGTTGAGCATTTTTTCATATACTTGTTGGCTGTTGGTACATCTTTTGAGAAATCTCTGTTCAGGTTCTTTGCCCATTTTTAAATTAGGTTATTTGTTTTCTTGCTGCTAAGTCGAGTACCTTATATATTTTGGATATTAACTCCTTATCAGATGCATAGTGTGAAATATTTTCTCTCATTCCATAGGTTGTCTCTTCATTCTGTTGGTTGTTTCCTTCACAGAGCAGAAGCTTTTTAGTTTGCTGTGATCCTATTTGTCTATTTTTGTTTTTGTTGCCTATGCAAAACCAATGTTATGGAACTTTCCTCCTGTTTTCTTCTAGTACTTTTATAGTTTCAGGTCTAATGTTTAAGTTTTAATCCATTTTGAGTTAATTTTTGTACATGATATGAGATAAGGGTCTAATTTCATTATTCTGCATGTGGATATCCAGTTTCTCCAAAACTGTCTATTGAAGAGACTGTTCCTTCTCCACTGTGTGTTCGTGGCATCTTTGTCGAAAATGAACTGACTGTAAATGGCATGGGTTTATTTCTGGTCTCTCTACTCTGATTCTGTTCCATTGGCTGATGTGTCTGTTTTTATGCCAGTCCCATGCTGTTTTGATTACTACAACTGTGTAATATATATTGAAATCAAGTAGTGTGATGCCTCCAGCTTTGTTCTTTTTGCTTAAGATTTCTCTGGCTCTTCAAGATTTTTTGTGATTCCATACAAATGTTAGGATTGTTTTTTCTATTTCAGTGAAATATTTCATTGGGATTTTGATGCAGATTGGATTGAATCTGTATATTGCCTTGGATAGTATGGAAATTTTAACAGTATTAATTCTTCCAGTCATTGAACACAAAATATCTTTCTATTTAGTTGTTTCTTCAATTTCTTTCATCAATGGTTTATAGCTTGCAGTGTACAGATCTTTTATCTCCTTGGCTAAATTTATTCTTAAGTATTTATTTTTAGCTATTGTAAATAAGATACTTTCTTGATTTCCCTTTTAAATAGTTCGTTGTTAGTGTATTAAAACACTACTTATTTTTGTATGCTGGTTTTTTTCCTGCAACTTTACCGAATTCATTTATTAATCGTAGCTTGGAGACTTTAGGGTTTTCTGTATATAACATCATGTCTGCAAACAGACAAATTAACTTCTTCATTTCAGATTTGGATGACTCATTTCTTTCTCTTGCCTAGTTACTGTGGCTAGGACTTCCAGCACTACGGTGAAAAGAAGCGGCAAGAGTGAGCAACCTTATCTTGTTCCTGACTTTAAAGAAAAAGCCTTCAACTTTTCACCACTGAGTATAATGTTAGCTGTGGGCTTGTCATATAAGGCCTTTATTGTGTTCAGGTGCATTCATTCTATACTTAATTTGTTGAGAGTTTTTATACTGAAAGGATGCTGAGTTTTGTCAAATGCTTTTTCTGCATCTATTGAGATGATCATATGGTTTTTGTCCTTCATTCTGTGAGTGTGTTGTGTCACATATATTAATTTGCATGTGTTGAACCATCCTTGCATCCAGGGATAACTTACACTTTGGTATTATGCTTTGAAGTTTGAGAAAGATTGGTATTATTATTATTTTTTTTATTATACTTTAGGGTTTTAGGGTACATGTGCACAATATGCAGGTTTGTTACATATGTATCCATGTGCCATGTTGATTTCCTGCACCCATTAACTCGTCATTTAGCATTAGGTGTATCTCCTAATGCTGACCCTCCCCCCTCCCCCCACCCCACAACAGTCCCCGGAGTGTGATGTTCCCCTTCCTGTGTCCATGAGTTCTCATTGTTCAATTCCCACCTATGAGTGAGAACATGCGGTGTTTGGTTTTTTGTCCTTGCGATAGTTTACTGAGAATGATGTTTTCCAGTTTCATCCATGTCCCTACAAAGGACACGAACTCATCATTTTTTATGGCTGCATAGTATTCCATGGTGTATATGTGCCACATTTTCTTAATCCAGTCTATTGTTGTTGGACATTTGGGTTGGTTCCAACTCTTTGCTATTGTGAATAGTGCCGCAATAAACATACGTGTGCATGTGTCTTTATAGCAGCATGATTTATAGTCCTTTGGGTATATACCCAGTAATGGGATGGCTGGGTCAAATGGTATTTCTAGTTCGAGATCCCTGAGGAATCTCCACACTGACTTCCACAATGGTTGAACTAGTTTACAGTCCCACCAACAGTGTAAAAGTGTTCCTATTTCTCCACATCCTCTCCAGCACCTGTTGTTTCCTGATTTTTTAATGATGGCCATTCTAACTGGTGTGAGATGGTATCTCACTGTGGTTTTGATTTGCATTTCTCTGATGGCCAGTGATGATGAGCATTTCTTCATGTGTTTTTTGGCTGCATAAATGTCTTCTTTTGAGAAGTGTTTGTTCATGTCCTTTGCCCACTTTTTGATGGGGTTGTTTGTTTTTTTCTTGTAAATTTGTTTGAGTTCATTGTAGATTCCGGATATTAGCCCTTTGTCAGATGAGTAGGTTGCAAAAATTTTCTCCCATTCTGTAGGTTGCCTGTTCACTCTGATGGTAGTTTCTTTTGCTGTGCAGAAGCTCTTTAGTTTAATGAGATCCCATTTGTCAATTTTGGCTTTTGTTGCCATTGCTTTTGGTGTTTTAGACATGAAGTCCTTGCCCACGCCTATGTCCTGAATGGTATTGCCTAGGTTTTCTTGTAGGATTTTAATGGTTTTAGGTCTAACATATAAGTCTTTAATCCATCTTGAATTAATTTTTGTATAAGGTGTAAGGAAGGGATCCAGTTTCAGCTTTCTACATATGGCTAGAAACTCTCAATAAATTAGGTATTGATGGGACATATCTCAAAATAATAAGAGCTATCTACGACAAACCCACAGCCAATATCATACTGAATGGGCAAAAACTGGAAGCATTCCCTCTGAAAACTGGCACAAGACAGGGAGGCCCTCTCTCACCGCTCCTATTCAACATAGTGCTGGAAGTTCTGGCCAGAGCAATCAGACAGGAGAAGGAAATAAAGGGTATTCAATTAGGAAAAGAGGAAGTCAAATTGTCCCTGTTTGCAGATGACATGATTGTATATCTAGAAAACCCCATTGTCTCAGCCCAAAATCTCCTTAAGCTGATTAGCAACTTCAGCAAAGTCTCAGGATACAAAATTAATGTACAAAAATCACAAGCATTCTTGTACACCAATAACAGACAAACAGAGAGCCAAATCATGAGTGAACTCCCATTCACAATTGCTTCAAAGAGAATAAAATACCTAGGAATCCAACTTACAAGGGATGTGAAGGACCTCTTCAAGGAGAACTACAAACCACTGCTCAATGAAATAAAAGAGGATACAAACAAATGGAAGAACATTCCATGCTCATGGGTTGGAAGAATCAATATCGTGAAAATGGCCATACTGCCCAAGGTAATTTATAGATTCAATGCCATCCCCATCAAGCTACCAATGACTTTCTTCACAGAATTGGAAAAAACTACTTTAAAGTTCATATGGAACCAAAAAAGAGCCCGCATCGCCAAGTCAATCCTAAGCCAAAAGAACAAAGCTGGAGGCATCACGCTACCTGACTTTAAACTATACTACAAGGCTACAGTAACCAAAACAGCATGGTACTGGTACCACAACAGAGACATAGATCAATGGAACAGAACAGAGCCCTCAGAAATGATGCCGCATATCTACAACTATCTGATCTTTGACAAACCTGACAAAAACAAGAAATGGGGAAAGGATTCCCTATTTAATAAATGGTGCTGGGAAAACTGGCTAGCCATATGTAGAAGGTATTAATTATTTAAATGTTTGGTCAAATTCAGCAGTGAAGCCATCAGGTCCTGTCTTTTCCTTGATGTGAAACCTTTTATTACCAATTCAATCTCCTTACTCATTGTTGGCCACAGCTCTAATTTGATAGAATGATCCTTGACCGATCTGAAATGCCCAGATACAAGGGAGAATTGATGATCATTCCTAATGTCATATACACACACATCACTAATTGTACAAAAGCCTGCACTATTGTCTGGTTTTTAGTGAATATGTGAAGCTTGTTAGGTTCATTTCTATTTGGTTCTCAACTTTAAATTGTTTAATAGTTTAAAAAAATCAATTAATTAAGCATAAACACTCTTTGTGTATAGTTCTATATAGTAATGTAAATTTTGAGGGGATGGTTTGAGACAGGTTCTGGCTCTGTCTCTCGGGCTGGAGTGCAGTGACACTATCACAGTCCACTGCAGCCTCAAACTCCTGGACTCAATTTATCTTCCCACCTCAGCCTCCTGAGTAGCTGGGACTACAGGCATGCACCACCATGTCTAACATTTTTGTATTTTTTGTAGAGATGGGGTTTCGCCATGTTGCCCAGGCTGGTCTCTAACTCCTAGGCTCAAGCGAGCTGCCTGCCCTGGCCTCCAAAAATGCTGGGACCACAGGTATGAGTCACTGCACCTGGCCTGTAAATGATTTTATATAATAAATAATGTTTAAAAGTTACTGAAAGGCAGTGACTATGAAGTTTGATTCAGACACAGGCTTGTAATGTGTCCAACAGATAATCTAAAGATGATAGTCCATATAGGGATGTGGCTTAATGTGTTCATGTCTTCAGGCTTTGAATTTCTTGACTCCTGTCAGGTACCACAGTGTTAATTGAGGACAGTGGAGTATTATGAGATTACAATATACTTGTATCAGCTATTTATTTAGTTCCTGGCAATTTAGGCTGAGCTCAGCTGGACAGTTGCTCTGATCTCAGCTGGGCTCCTGCATGTGCCTGTGGTTAGCTGTAAGTCAGCTTTAGGTCAGGTCTGTTGATCTTGGCTGGGCTCTCTAATGTGTCTGGGGCCTCTGTTAGCATAACTGGGCCGACTTAGTTCTGGTCCTTGTGGTCTTATCCCCTAGCTAGTGACAGAGGAAGGAGTCCCAAGAGAATAGTATGAGAAATTTCTTAAGTGCTAGTCTGGGTACTGCCACATCATCAGTTCTGCCACATTCTATTGGTCAAAACAAATCACGAGGTAAACCCCAATTAAAGGGATGAAGAGATAGATTCCACTTCTTGATGAACAGATCTGTGAAATCTCATTGCTAACAGCATGGACACAGGGGACATGAACTCACTGTCATGGCTATTGTATGTGCCTAGCATAGTGCTTGGCTTCCCTGAAAAAGTGTTTCACAGGCTAATTAATTCAATAAATGTAAATAACCCTTCTACCCTAAGGTTGTCTTAATTAACCGGGTGAAACAGACTAATCGAATTTTTCACTCCTATTAAATTCTATTTTAAAAACACAATACAGAGTTGAAATCTTAGAGAAAATGTACCTGGTCCTTTCAATTCTCATTTCTCATACTTTGGGCAGTTAAGCATTTCACAATAGCCTGTGGGTTGCTTTATGCTTTCCTGAAGGCAATGCAGAGAAAGTAGCAGCAGTGTTTGATATGATATAAATTTGGCTCTTGAAATCTCTAATTGGATAGCCTCATAGGAACTCAGGCAGCCTCCTTCTGGAAGGTGGTCCAATCATCTTTATCAACTGGAGGTTGAAAGATGTAAAGTACTTTCAGAAACACTTCACTGTAATAGGTAATAGGATCCCTGGTTCTTTATTCTGTAGTTTATGCCCTAAAAACTGTTTGAAACCAGTATTTCATTAAGTTCTCCATGATAAGTAGTTTGTTCAGATTAAGCATTTGAATTATTTTCATTCACATTCATATGATTAGCAAGATAAAACTTGAACTCAATTTTAAGAGTCTATTTCTGTACCATACAGCTTTATTCATCCTATTTACGCCTTACAGCAATGTTGAGTTGATAATACACATTTTAAGAAATAAAATTCTACTTACCACAAATACCTATTTACCTGCTATTTGAAAATACTGCTTTGCTTTTACTTTTTGCACAAAAATGTGAAATGTACTTTTCTAAGTAACTGGTCTTATATATTTGTCATTTCTGAAACCTCAGTCTATGGAGTTTTTAGCATATTTGTTTGTTTGTTTTATATGCTTTTTAAAATATTCAGATTTAGATCTAATGAGGCTGATTGAACAGGCAGATTCCTTTCCTAAATATTCAGATGTGAGGTGATATGGTGACCTTTATTTGACTTTTTTGGTGGACATTGAATTATAAACCAGGAATGGAGAGTGGCTGTTTGCTGAGGCTTTAATTAGCATCTCACTCATTTGACTAGTTAGCTTAATAATTAAATGCTGCCTAGTTTAATATAAGAAGTTTGCCAAATGATGCTGATTTATGAATTTATGAATGTATTAATGTTTTTCACCTTTAAAAATAAAAAGAGCAATACAAAAATGTATTTAGTACATAGCTAGATTTTGATTGCTTCTACTTTAATTGAAAATAGGTGCAACTCACCAGATATATATAATTACACAAGAAACAACAAAAAATCAAGTAAAAAACAAAACCTGACTCAAGATTTGAATATTTATGTATGTAGATATCTATAATACAGCTTTTTAAAGACAGCCTAATTTTTTTATCTGCTTGCAGTATATTTTAAGTGAAAAGCAAGAAACTGATTTCAAAGTAATATTTTTTCAATTAAATGTAGCACTTGAAATTAAATTTTAATATAAGAAATGCTGTTTCCCAGCATTATGAATTATTTTAGGAAGGAGAGTCTCAGAATCAAAATTAGAACTTTTAAAGAATCATTATCAATCTCCAACTAAAATAATACAAGAATCTTTTGAGCTAAGCATAACCATTTTCTCTTTTATCAAACTGGAAAACTGAGTCTACTTGGCAGACCGAAATGAAGTGTTTTAGAGTGGGGTCAGGGAGGGGAATTGGAAGCACTAAAGGGAGGAAGAAGGGGAAGTGTTAGAAATCATAATTTAATGTAGACAGATAATAAAAAAAAAACCCTAATTACTTCATTTTATAAATAATGGGGTTCCCACTTTGAACTCTGTGGAGGGTTTTTTTATTCTGACTTCAAGGCAATAGGAATGATTAACTATAGAGATAAAAAATAATGTCCCACTCCAAATCTCAGCAGCCATTCCTCATAATTTAACTAAAACCTCTATCGACAGGAAATCATTATGTGATATATAACTTAAAAGTAATATATCTACAATGACACTGTGATTTTATTCTTTAAAATTAATTTTTTGTCTTTATGGCATGACAATCTCTCAAAGAACACAACTTCATGTCAACATAAAATATGCAGATTTCTATATGTGAGAGATAAGCCAACTACACAATCACAATGACTTTGAACTCTTCATCCCGAAGATGCATTGGGTGCATTTTTTATAAATTGAAATAATAAATAATAGATTGAGTCTAAAAGTAATCTGTGTTTTTGCTGAGCCATCTACTCCCAAAATATCTGGATTCTGAGTCTCTAATACATTACACTAAGAATTTTATTCCAAAATCAAGCTTTTATGCACGCAGGCAAAGACAAAACCTTGGTAGTTTTGTGTTCTTTTTAAAGTTTTTGTCTTTTCTTCCTGTCAACTAAAATAGTTCTTTCTTCATTCAAAACATATAAAAAGAAGCAGGGGAGAGATTAGAGATTATGCAACATTCTGCTCCATCCATTCCAGGTTGTCCACCACTCCAATTTATTTAAATGCAGAGCTTTCAATAGAAAGAAGTAATTCTTTAACTCTTATCTAAATTCTTAAAAAAAACAAAACAAACAACAAACAAACAACAAACATTTTCTAAAGGCACAAGCAGCCGTCTGCCCTGCCTCCTCATTCTGAGTGAGCCATTTTCTCAGCCAGCAAGTGGTGCTATAATTTGCTGCAATAATAAGGCAGGCAGGCAGGAAAACGTTTTTTGGACTTTGCCTGATTGGGAAATTGGCAAGTTTCCTTTTGTTGTCTGATGCCATGATGGAAATATACAGAGATGCTAATTATCCTAATTGTTTGTGCTTAAGATTTAAGTTCTTATACATCACACTTCAAGAGATTCAGAATAATATCAAAGAATGATGTGTGACTAAGTGAATCTTTGATTCTGAGATCCAATATATGGAACGTAGTTACTGCTTACTCTGGCCTTTACTCACTGTGTGATCTTAGACAACCTCAATATTCTGTCTACACCCACTCATTTGGCAGTGGTTATTTTCTAACCTTTATTGTTTTGCTTTTTATGTGTTTGCATGTTATCTTTGCAAACATATTGCCAGCCTTAGGTAATTAAGGACCCCTTAGCCAAAACATACGTATTTGTGTTTCACATTCTCTATATTCTACATGTGTGTTGATTGATTTTGAAGCCAGTTGAATAGTTTCTTTATAAGTCAATTCTATTGAAATTTTATGCCTGTAGAAAGGCTGTTAGTTCTTGGACCCATTGTAAGTAAGTCCTAGTTCCATTCTCTTCACCTCCAAGTAGACCTGCTGGATGTGTTTAATTTGCAACGGAAAGTGGAAGAATGCTTAGGGCATACTTTCCAAAAATGTGTTTCTCTGTCGGATGTTAATAGATGTTATTTTTAGGATTCTATAGTCAAATGAGTTTGTGAAATGGAAGACTAAAATTAATTAATACAGGTTTTTTAATGGAAAGAGTGTTTAGGAAATTTAATATGCTAATGAGCAATTATAAATCCCTGAGAGAGTGATAAAGTACGTGGTTTCCTACTTAGTTGACCATAAAAACCATGATTTTGGAGAGCAGCTCACATGACTAGTTTTCTACAGAACACATTTTGTGAAATCCTGATTTTGAACGGACAAAAAAGAGTGTTAAGTAAATACATATGGCAAGAAGAAGAGAAATCAGAGATGGTAAAAGTGACATTTGCAATCAAAAGTGGTATCAGTCGAAACATGTAGGTTATGCTGCAGTGACAAATAACCCCAGTATATCAGTGATTTACAAAAGAAAATGTTTCCTCTTTGCTCATGCCTCATGTTGATTACAGGATGGCTGAATGCACTGATCCACATTATCTTCATTGAGAAACACAGCTGGAAGAGCTTCCACCACCTAGAATGTCACAGATCCCATGGTAGTGGGAAGGAAATTTGGAGAATTACATTCGGACTATTAAAAGCTTCTACCTAGAGATGACCCATGCAACTTCTGCTCCCATTCCATTGGCCAACTCTAACTTAAAGGACATGGGAAAGTATAACGCTACCACATTTCTAGGAGAGTAACAGAATATTGGTGTTGAATGTTCCTAGGGATTACACAGAGACAGAGGAGAGCTGCCTCCTCCAGGTCATGCATTTTCCTATTATCCAGTGACTCACCATTGCGGGGCTGTAAAGGCAAGGGCTCTCACCTCAACCCAAGACAATCCTGAAGGGTAATCCCAGTTTCAGAGGCCCATAGAGGGGTTGACTGAGGTCTTTGTTAGGTCTGCGTCACAGCCCAAGCTCCCTTCTGTGCAGTCCTCCTTCACCTCTTTTCCACAAGATGTTGTTCCCAAAATCACTCACTAAAGAACCTCTTGCTTGATAATCTCTATCTTAGAACTTACTTTTTTGGGAACCCAGTCTGCTATACTATGCAACATATGTCCTTCAATGATACAAAATATTGTTTTGTGTGTTTTCAAACTTCATGTAAATGGCATAATGCTGTATTCACTCAATTTGCTTTCTTCAAATTATGTTTTTTGAGGTATATTCATACAGACTCATATAGCCCTAATTAGTTTACTTTTAACTGTTTTTTTTTTTTTAAGCACCACAAGTTATTTATCTATTCCTTTGTTAGTGGGAATTTGGGTTTTTCCCAATTTTTTACAATTACAATCTTCCAGAGACATAACTACTTGTTCACATATACAAGAGCTTTTCTAATACACATATATACCTTAAAAAAGAATGCCAGGCCAGGCGCAGTGGCTCACGTCTGTAATCCTAGCACTTTGGGAGGCTGAGCCAGGTGGATTGCCTGAGCTCAGGAGCTCGAGACCAGCCTGGGCAACACGGTGAAACCCTGTCTCTACCAAAAATACAAAAAATTAGCCGGGCGTGGCAGCGTGTGCCTATATAATCCCAGCTACCTGGGAGGCTGAAGCAGGAGAATTGCTAGAATCCGGGAGGCAGAGGTTGCAGTGAGCTGAGATCACACCACTGCACTCCCGCCTGGGCGACAGAGCAAGACTCCCTCTCTGAAAAAAAAAAAAGAATGGCAATAAAATAGGGGATCTGTATTCTCAATTTTATTAGATGCTGTAGTTCTCTGGATACTAGCGGAGAATAACATAAATGGTGATTTATTTTTCTGTTTCTGTGAATTGCCTATTCATACCCTTGCCCATTTTTTTCTATTTAATTCTTGTCTTTTTCTTATTGAGCTTAAAAATATATATATTCCTGATATCATTCTTCATCAGATATATGGTTGAAATACCTTCTCTGTGACTTGCCTTTTAATTTTTTATGATGTCTTTTTATAAATAAGCTTTAAATTTTAATGCAGTCAAATTTATTCATCTTTTTTCTCTTGGTTTATGCATTTTCTGTGTTGTTTACAATATGTTTCCCTATCTGAAGCCTTGAAAATAATCTGTATTTTCCTTGAATGTATTTATAGTTTCTGCTTCTTACATTTGCATAATTAATCCATCCGAAATTTATTTTTTATTTTTGTATATAATATAGTAGATATACTTTTGTTTTATACAGTTAGCCAATTGTTATAGCACAATTTTTTCCAACCTGTTATTCCATGCTAATTTTTTTTGTTTAGAAATGGGGTCTCGCTCTGTCACCCTGGCTGGAGTGCAGTGGCACGATCATAGCTCACTGAAGTCTCAAACTCCTTGGCTCAAGCTTCCCATCTAGCTAGCCTCCCATCAGCCTCCCAAATAGCTAGGACTACAGATGCATGCCATCATGCTCAGCTAACTTTTTTATTTTTTGTAGAGACGAAGTCTTACTGTCTTTACCAGGCCTTGTCTCAAATGCTCGGGCTCAAGCAATTCTCCCACCTCTGCCTCCCAAAGTGCTGGGATTACAGGGAAAGCCACTGTGCCCACCAGCCCTATACTAATTTGTAGTGTCACTTCTGTAGATATAAAAATGTATGTTGGGCTCTCTGCTCTGTTTAATTAGTATGTTTGCTATTCCTGCACTAACATCACTTTGAATTAATTAATATGGCTTCACAATAAATCCTGATATCTGAAAAACCAAATTGCCTTTCCTTCATTCTTCTTTAAAACTGTCTTGGCTTTTCACAATCTTCTGTTCCAAGTGAATTTTGGAATCAATCTATTAACTTTCACTAATAAAATTATCTGTTGGGATTTTGATTGGACTTGCAACAGATTTTTATATATGAATTTGAGGATTATTGATATCTTTATGATATTGAACATTTCCATTTATGAAAATGGTACCTCTCTAGAGAGATTCCATTTTGCTATATACATGCCCAAGTCCCATGTTTTCTGTATTGTGATACACTCAAGGGAGTGTGGACATGAAGGAGCAGGCTATGCATCTACACGGCTACCCTGTTTTCTCTTTCAGTATAAATGGATTAAATTTGGCACAAATGTGATTTGAAATAAGTGCCGTGCTTTAAGACTGACTGATACCACACTGAAGGAGCTAGGTAGTGGCATTTGAAATTATCTAAAAGGCTGCAAAATTCAACAAAGGAATTGTAATAGAGTCAAGGGAGAGATGAAAAAGTCTGAAATAATATGTGAGAAAGAAAACAGATTGTTCTGCACTGCTGGACCTCATAAAGGTTGGCAGGCTGTTATTCATTCATTAATTCATTCAATAAATATTCACTGAGTACGCACAATTTTCCAGGCAAGTTCCAGCTTTGGGGGAAGAGTGGGAAACAAAACAAAGCCCCTGTCCTTGATGAACTCATTTAGGGAAGGGACTTAGAAAACACTGAGTAAGTACTAAGTACCTACTACATGAAAACTACAAGTCACTATTTTAGTCCTCAAGCTGATTATGAGAAGACTGGCCATCATAAAATCACCAAGAGAACAATAATGAATGTCACTGGACATAGTACTAACTATAAATGCAATTAAAAGTCTGAGAAGAAAGATAATTGGAGATTGGAAACCAAATAGATTTCTTAGAGGAACTCCGTCTCTCGCTAGAATTTGAGAATAAGCAGGATTTGGTAGGTAGAGTGGAGAGTGGAGGGTGTTACAGGTGGGAACAGCAGCATCAGAAAGGACACTGAGATGAGACTCTTCATGCTATGTGAGTAGACAGAGTAGAACTCAATATTCCTGGAAAAGAGAACAATGTGGGCAAAAGCAGATGAGGTTAGATAAATGGAATGAAGACAGATAATGGAGGAATCTGGCCACCATCAGGAGTTTAACATCCAGAGAGCAATTACAGGGCCCTCCTCTTCCCCTCTCCTCTTTTTCCTTCTTTCTCTTCTTCTATAGATCTGGAAACCGACTTGATAAAAGCAAAATTGTACCAGTTATCGGCCCAACATTGATAGAGAGAAGCAATGGAAAGTGGAGAGACAAGGTATATAGTTACTTTGAGCTTGACCCAATGTGAGAGACTTTGAGACAGGAGAGACAACATGGACTCTACTCATGGGACTTATCATCAACATGGGAATGCAAAAGTAATTTGCCTACTACCAAATGAATAAACGCTTATAACCCAGATGATTGTTGAGACATGCTGCCGTTTGGCATGAACCCCCAAATCTAGACATAGTTAAGTCTTGAAACTCTCCTCATGCTTTCTGCAGATCCCCAAGGGCAACTATCTTTCATGGCCACTCTGCCTACAGCACCTGCATTCATGTGTGTTTCCTCAGTTTTCCCCCTTGACAAGGGGGAAATGTTCTCCAAATAGGCATGTTCTCCAAGCGTTTTATGAGTTTGCTTTAATTTCCTGAGGTATAGGGAACATGGAGAATGATCACATTGGGCTACACACAACCTCCCAGTGCTCGCTGCTCCATTCTCCTCCTTTCTCCCAAACTTCCAACTCTGGTCCTCATTTCTCCCTTCTGGATTGCTTACAAGAGTCTCATATTCTGCTCTCTTTTTTATGTAGATCAGTTCAATTCTTCTCTACTCCTCACCCTAAATGGTCATGCCTAAACAAATCAAGGCATAAGTAACTGTTCTCATCTCAGATGAGAGTCTCATCTCAGTGTCCTTTTTGATGCCACTGCTCCCACCTAAAACACCCTCCATTCTCCTCTGTACCTACCAAATCCTGCTTGTTCTCAAATTCTGGCGAGAGACAGAGTTCCTCCAAGAAACTTGTTTGACTTCCAATCTCCAATTATCTTTCTTCTCAGACTTTTAGTTGCATTTATAGTTAGTACTATGTCCCAAGATAACTGATAACTGGTACAAGTTTGTAAGTAAATAAACACACGAAAAAAATCTTACACACAAAATACATAGCAAAAGAAACCAAGGCAGAAAGATAAATATGTTTCAGACCATGTAGAAAAGCTGGGAATAAAAAGGCTATGGTAGTTCAGAGAAGGAAAAGATCAATCAAGAAGGGCTTTAATAGAGCAGATAGATGTTGAACTAGACCCTGAAGAAAGGTAATAATTAGTATTACAGAGAGAGGAGGCAAGAAGTCATTCAAGAAAACCACACAACCGAAAATGAGCATGGCATCTGGGAGAAGGCAACTCTCGACTGGGAAGCTAGAAGCAAGATAAGGCTGACTGGTGCGGGAAATGCCAGATTGTCAGACTCAACAGTTTGGACTTTATCCAATAAGAACTAGAAGATGCTCTAACAAATATGCTTTGGAAAGCAAGGAAGCTTTGGGAGTGGTCTCAGAAAAAAAGAACCAGGGGTCCAAATACTATCAGAATTGTCTGTTTCTGATCTCTGCTTCTTTGTATAGGTTGGCTTTAATTTCTTCTCCTGAAAATGTGCTTTCTTTACCCAGGGGCTAGAGTGATTCAGCAGATTTCTGGCTCACTATCCATGGGGAAAAGGCTTTTACCTCTTTCTTCAGCTCCAACAAAATCAAGAGGAAGATTCTATTTGGCCTGGTTGAACCAAGTGCCCATTCCTAAAAGCATCATGGTATTCAGGAAGGTAAATTCATGGAGAAAGACAGCAGTTCCTAATGGATCACACAATAAGTAAAGCACGACCAGATCTGCGGAAGGGAGAAAATAGAGAGTGAAAAAGTATCTCACTCCACTTCTTTATTCCCTGTGTTTTCCCTTCCTCAAATCCAGACATCACTATTAGGGGAAGAGTTGTGGATGAGGAAGCAGCTACAGTTTGTTTCTAAGATTGGACCCACTGACAAAATTTATATAAGGAAAATTTATTTCTTCTTCAGTAAGTGTTTTTTGTTGACAATCTACTATTCTTTCTCTCTTTTAGAGAGAGGGTATTACTCTACCACCCAGGCTGGCATGCAATGGCATAATAGTTCACTGCAGCCTCAAACTCCTGGGATTGAGCGATCCTTCCACCTCACCCTCCCTAGTAGTTAGGACAACAAGTATGCACCACCATGCACACCTAATTTTTTTTTTTTAAGAGATGAGGTTTTCCTGATACTGAGGCTGGTCTTGAACTCCTGGTATTAAGTGATCCTCCCACCACTCCCTCCCAAAGTGCTGGGATTGCAGGCATGAGCCACAGCATGCCCAGCTGACAACCTACTATTCTTAAGTTTCTATTATATCTTCCTTATTTTTTCCTCACTTTTTTTCTAATTTAAGTCATTACCCAACATTTTGTGCCTTCTTTTAAAGCCACCTTAAATTCTTTTGGAGAAAAGGAGAAAAATATTAAAATCAACTACATAACAGCTGTTATGAACCAATTATTATGTTAAGACATCGTTCTTGTTTTCAAACAGCTCTGAGTCTAGGAGCTATTTCTGTACACTATGTACACAAATAGCTATTACAATGGAGAAAAATGATAATGCCTTTAAGGAGGCATAAATAAAATTCTGTGAGTTTAGAGTTTACCTTACTAAAAGAAATAGTATCACTGGACCAATATTTTAAAGTAGAATAGATCAAATTAAGACCTGAAGATATGGCAAAGAAAGGCTTTCTATACAGAGGGGCAGCTTGAGCCAATAGCGTGGGAGTGCTCAAGAGCAGAATGTGTTCAGGAAACAGTTCATATTTGACAGGATGAATCTGGGACTACAAGAGGAGTGGGCCAAGAGAAGTGGAACCCTGCCATACCTCTGGCCAGGTGGCGTGACAAAGGGACAGTTCTAAATGTTTTATACACAACTTTATGGGACAATGTTTATAAGGTAATAGAGGAAGAACTAAGCTGAAAAAGTCAAAGAGACTGCAAGATTTTGAGGAGCAGGAAAATTAGCAGTGTCTGGGGGCAGATACGCCTTACAAAGTAAAGATCATCCTCACAATGAGAAGGGATCACCTCCCATTTCTGGAAGAATTTCCAATCCTAATCCCATGAGAGATATAGGTAGAGGAGAAGAGCATCTTCTTTTCCTCCCACATTAACCCTTGCAGGGGTTGGTGATGGCTCTGTATGTTCTATGGCAGTGGTCCCCAAACTTTTTGGCACCAGAGACTGGTTTCATTGAAGACAATTTTTCTGGGGTGGGGGGATGGTTTCGGGATGAAACTCTTCCACCTCAGATTATCAGGCATTAGGTAGATCCTCATAAGAAGAAAGCAACCTGGATCCGTCGCATGTGCAGTTCACAATAGCGTTCATGCTCCTGTGAGAATCTAACGCCACAGGTGATCTGGAAGGAGGCGGAGCTCAGATAGTAATGCTGGCTCCCCTGCTGCCTACCTCCTGCTCTGTGGCCTGGTTCCTAACAGGCCATGGACTGGTACCAGTCCCTTGGGAACCCCTGATCTATGGAAGCTACAAGTCATGGAGTCATGAAACCACTCATGGTATCACTGAGAAGCTTCCACACCTCAAAGATCCAGATAAGAATGTTCAAACCCATAATCCATGCCTCATGGAAAGTCAAAGGCTTTTATGTCATCCTTGTTGGTTGTAGTTGGGTCCAAGATGCCATTTCATCTGAATTAAGTAAACTGTCCATGTGGGTCCCTGTTCCACATCATGTCAGCCCAGATCAGGGACTCACTCTCTTCCTTGATAGCCATAGGTTAATTGCTCTCATATGATGTTAGTATTTACAATAGACTTGACTGGAGGTTTGAGAAATGGAAGGTGGTTCATATAACAGAAAACAACTTCAAATGGGATTTTAGACATATATATTGCGTATATATATATTTTTTTCTTTTTTCCTTTTTTCTTTTCTTTTTTATTATATAGGGTCTTGCTGTCACCCAGGCTGGAGTGCAGTGGTGCCATCTCGGCTCATGGCAACTTCCACCTCCCAGTTCAGGCCATTCTCATGCCTCAGCCTCCCTAGTAGCTGGGACTACAGGCATGCACCACCACACCTGGCTAATTTTTGTATTTTTAGTAGAGACGAGGTTTTGCCATGTTGCCCAGGCTAGTCTTGAACCCCTGGCCTCAAGTGATCTGCCCACCTTGGCCTCCCAAAGTGTTCGGATTACAAGAGTGAGCCACTGCACCCAGCCTAGACATATATATTACATAAGCCTCCAACCATCCCATGACTAAAGGATTTTCCAAGGCCCCTTCACCTAACATAGTGCCCAGTCTTGCTCCAACTCCCGCTCCATATCCCCTTTTCATGTCTCCCATTTAGAATTTCCCCTGAAAACTTTCAAACTCTTCACTCTATTATAATGAGTGTGTTTTTCAATCATGGGTGATACCTCCCTCTGCCCCCAACACACACACTGACAAGGGGTGATTTGGCAATGTCCGGAGGCATTTTTGATTGCCATAACTTTGGAGAGATTACTACAAGCATCTAGTGAGTTGAAGCTGGGGATGCTGCTTAACGTCCTACAATGCACAGGATGCACAGGACAGCTAGCCACAATAAGGGACTATCCAATCCAAAATGTCAATAGAGCCAAGCCTGCAAAACCATGATATAAAGCAAATCAGTTCTCTCCATTCTCCATACTCCCAGATATGCAGTCTTCTTCATCTTTGTATGTTTTCCACCTATGAAGCGTCCACTCCATTCTGTCAAAGGAAATTTCTGTTACAGCATACAAAGGCACCTGAGACCTCAAAGCTTCCTTTTACATGAGCTGCCCTTCTAAGTTGTGGTTTTAAATAGCACATTTCCTCAATACGTATAGAATAAAATTCTCATCCATACTCAATTATACTAACTCTGCCAGGAAGAGAGAGAAAGAAGAGAATGTAAATAGTGTGGGTGATTCTGTCCCACGTTCCCTAAAGCATATGCCCCAGAGGAGCATGAGAAGGGAGATGTGAATCTGATGTTCCTTCAGTTGGTCTCAGTTCCTGAATTGCTCTCATAGTATGAGCATCTCACCATGCTGAGTGTGATTCAAGTGTTTAAAGATACATTTTTTTCCTTGCACAACATGGCCCCCAAATGCAAGCCAACTACTTTATCAGGTGTTTAGCTGAGAAAACAGCAATCTGTTCCAGTGCTGGAGGAAAAACTGGCTGAGTTGGATGGTATAGAAGCCTCAAATACGACACATAAAAACAGCCATGTATGTTATACTTTAAGAGTGAATGAAGGGATTTTTTTCCCCAAGGTATTTCTGAATTTATATGAATGTTCACCTCACTTAATGATTTTAGGGCCAAACTCTCTTTAAAATGCAAGTCCACATTACCAGGGAAGGGATCTAAGGGAGTAGCAGAGAAGTTGAGGTATTGAGATAGAGCCTTGAGGGATATTACCGGCTGGGATGATGATAAGAAAGAGAAAAGAAAAGAAGGAAAGGTGAGCAAGCATCAGAAAGGTAAAGAGGACTGAGAGATCACATTGCTACTTTATCAATTTTTAGGGACATCTATTTGGTAATTGAAAAGTTTGCTAATTTTATAAAACGAAAGCTGTGCCACAGAGAGCTTAGTTGGATGCAGTACTGATCTTTCAAAAATATTACTGTGCAGTGTAGAATCAAGGTCTGTAAACTTACAATGCAATACCTGTTGAATTGTTAATTCTCTTTCTCTGTTTGCCTAATGTGAAATGTTAGCAGCTAAGCACATTTATCTGTTAATTTACTAAGTAATACATATGTTAACTTGGTTTTTTAATTTAAAAAGCTACCAAGTATATCCCATAAATTCTAAATACTTTGTTTAAATATTAAACAGCAAGTGACAATGGCAGCTTTTGCAGGTGTGCCTTTGAAGTCTGTGTTTATACTGTGGTGAAGGTGACTGTATGTGAGTGTATAACAGCGAGGTTGACAATTAAGTGGTCGCTAGGTATCTCTAATTTTGTTGGCATAGTTTCTGCCAGTGGCCCACCCTCAATAATTTAAAATCGAGATTATTCTTATTACTAAGATGATATTACAGGTCATGATTCTTCTCTTTCTCTCTTTCTCTTCCTGGCAGGGTAAGTAAAACTGAGGAGAAGTTTATTCTATACGTACTGAGGAAATATGCTACTTAAAACCACAGCTTTTTAAAAGAAAGGCAGCTCGTGTTAAAGGAAATTTCAGGGTCTCAGCTGCTCTTGTGTGCCATAACATGTGGAAAAGGCAAATTAACTCATAAATATTTTATAGGTCAAAAACTGTATGTGAGGCTTTGAAAGATAAATGCTATAGTAATCATTTCAGAAATTCCCATTTTAATTAAATACAATATTTTCAAGATTGTGCTGTGGTGCATGGCATAGGCTTTTTAACTTGGGAACTTTCTGAATAATGCACTAAATAGAGGGAAAATTGTTCTCTACTAAGTACTGTTTTCAACACATAAAATTTTATAATGATTTTCTTTCATTTGGGCACAAATTAAGGATATGGGTACTTTTTCTGGACCAAATTACTACCCTTTGTTTTCAAGACTTTAGTTCCATGCTCCTATGAAGTAAAACTTCTAAAAAGTAGTTGAGAATGTAGAATCTGGATTGGAAATTAAACACTGGATTAGAAATATTGGGGTACTGGGAAGTGCACAGAGATGGAAGAGTTTACCTAATGGGTCTTAGTTGACTTATCCAATAATACTATTAGAAATTATTATTTGGATTCTAGAGGCAGAACATATGAAAGTCAAAGCTTATACATATTTGGAACAGAATTTGAATCTGGTTCTGTGGGATTCTACAGTCCATATTCTTTTCTCTACAACACGCTGCTCAGCTACTTGACACTCCATAATGTGTTCAGTAATAGTTGCCTAGTAGAAATACATTCAAACTTCACTATAATACTCTTACTATAGACTTACATTCTGTCCCCATTTTATTATTCTGTATCATGTAAATTAATCAGGGCAATGCATTAACATATAAACCCCAATGTCTCACGGGGTGCACACAGTAAAGATTTATTTCTGACTCACATCCCAGTCCAGTGCAATGCAGGCAACTGTCTTTGGTAGCTTTTCCCCAAGAGGTGATGCAGGAGTACAATCCCATTTCAGACTGTGATGCTGCCATTCTAAACATGAGGCCTCCCAGGCATTCATGACAAGGGAAAACAGCTTGGACAATCATTCGGGACGGGGGTGGGTTATGACCAGTCCAGCAAGTAGAACACATCGCTTCCACCAAAACACCAGGATCTAGACTCAATCATTTGGACCCAACTTAAATGCAAGGGAAGGTGAAACATGTAGCCATCCTGTGTGCCCAAAAAGAGGAAAATGAAGTCAAATTTGGTTAACCCACAGCATTGTCTGTTTCACACCATCTAAGAGTTTACTTCTTCAAATAGCAAAAGAACCCTATAAATACTATCTAAAAGTTGAAGTCAAGTTCATGTCATGGAACACTGAGGGAATGAAACTGTGCCATAAGAGTAGCATGTTTTGCAATGGGTGGGTTGAGACATCAAAAGAGGATATGCCTGAATGTTAGTGAGAGGAAGCCAGGCAGATAGCCCAGAATACCAAATAACCCAATAAAGAAAATACAAAAAAATAGGAGAAATTATTGATAAGGTCAGATGCTAAGTGAATGGAGAATAGGAAAGTGTACTGCTGTCGGAGCAAATGGTTTAGGACTAACAGTATATTTAAAATATCATAGCTAACACTGTTTACTATAAGCCAGCCATTATATAGGTTGTTAATCTCCATAATAACCTTATGAGGTAAAAACCGTGTTATCTGATCTTGCAGATGATGAGGTTGAGGCACAAAGTTTAAGTAATTGACCCATAGTCACACAGCTACTCAGTGGCAGAACTGGGATCCAAACCCAGGCCAAGTCTGGCTCCAGGGTCTATGCTTGTAACCTTCATACTTTACTTCCACTATAAAAGACAAACACTGCTGGGTTTCTTCTTTTATCTGATACCTGGTATATGACATAGAGGCAACTTTTCAAAAAATGTCCAAGTTCCAATGTACTTTACTGCCCACCAATTTATCGGCTATATTGGCCCTTTCTTTCTTCCTGATCTCATTTCCTCTGTGCAAAGTAATTATTTAAAAGGCTAATCAAATGGATAGACACCTTACTCCATCACTCTTCTTACACATTCTTCTCCTTGCTGTTCCAGGCAAAGAAAATCCTACTTTTAAATTCCTCCAGAGTAGGAAGTTCATAACTTCCTTTGTAACCTATATCAGTGTTTGGCATTCTGCAAGTAAAGTAGATATACTGCGTTTGGAATGTATGGGAAATCTGGAATTATTCACCAAAATTCCAGGAAGGCCAGTAAATCCTGGATAGCATATAAACCCAAAATGGCAGAATGGGGTATGCTTTCTGCAGACCTTTCACACTTCTCTCAAACAGGGGTTGACAAATAAATCTGGGTGTTGTCTCTTTCTTTCTCCTTTGTATCCATTCTAATGGTCAAGTTTTTGCATCTTGGGAAGAAACTACTAGTTTTTTTCTTAGGACTCTTTCCTTGGCAATTTGTGGTCCAGACATCTCTCAAGAACATTCTGAACAGTCCATGGAAGCTGGGGTAATGTTGACAATGTTTAATACCATGTATGGTGGCACTGACTGGCCAGATATGGGTGTCAGCCAATGAGAATAGACACTGGCTGTAAGCACAGAGTCTGGCTGTTCTAGTACTGACCAACTGTACAGCAGCCCTCCCCTAACCTTGTGCGATGGTGTTGCAGCAGGCACACTAAAGGAAACTGTAACCTCCTGCACACTCTCCCCTGTGCTAACATACACTCAGTCAGAGGCCCAAATACTCGCTTTCTCCCTGTGACAGGTGTAGATTAAAATCTGTGGATTTTTTTGTCTCTTTATGGAATAGTATTTCTTGCATTTCAAACCCTGCTGATCAATCTCGTATAGCTGAAATTCTTGTTATCTTTCACTGATTATTTTTTGAGATTGGTTTGAATCGGGTATGTTTCTTCTCACTTTAGAAAACCATTAATTGAATCTAGCCTGTCCTGCAAACTTAACATGTGGCTCAATGAAAGATCAGCTCATCTTCACCAGAATATTTAGCTACCTGATTCCACTACCTCTGTTTATTGCAAATGATGGCCTCCCTTGATTTTGAGATTGTAAATCCAGATCCCAGTGACTGCATTGAAGTCCCTGAATGCATCCCGCCCTCCACTCATCATTTCTTACACCTCTCCTTAGCTATAACATTAGATCTTATGCCATGGTTCAAACCTGTCTGCCCAGCGGAGCTGGTCAGCACTTATGGCAAAAGCCATTAATTGCCCTCCTGTATTTTTCTTGCCTTTTTCTTTTTATAGTAGAATTCTAGTTTTATTAGGGAACATGGCCAAATTAACCTTTCTTGAGGTTTGCTCTGGCTAATGCTATGTAAGCAAAACTAACGAATGCAAATTTCCAAGTCAAGGTTTTGCTTTTTAATAGAAAACTGTGGCCATGGAGCTGGCAAGGCAGCCTCCACCATACAGATAAAGACATTACTCTATGAAACTGGGGAGCAACAAGGAACCTGGCTTCCTAAAGACCTCATGTATTAGACTGTGAGTTCTGCAAGGAGTGAAAAAAAGAAAACAAAAGAAATGAAAAGAGAAGAGGAGAGGAGAGGAGAAGAGAGGAGAGGAGAGAAGGAGGGATGGAGGGAGTGAGAGGGAGGGAGGGAGGGACGGAAGGAGGAAGGAAGGAAGGAAGGAAGGAAGGAAGGAAGGAAGGAAGGAGAGAAGAGAAACAAAGAAAGAAAGAAAGAGAAAGAAAGAAAGAGAAAAAGAGAAGGAAGGAAGGAAGGAAGGAAAGAAAGAAAGAAAGAAAGAAAGAAAGAAAGAAAGAAAGAAAGAAAGAAAGAAAAAGACAAGACAAGAGAACGACCTCATGTAGCAGAAACATCTACCCACTCTGGCCCACATTCATTTATCTCAACTTTATGTGGTATAGAATTCAACTTTTCCTATTTGAGCCTCTGTAGTTTTTGGAGAGTCTCTTTTCACAGGAGCTTTATCCATACCTGATACATCAGTATATATGAAACACTTCACTATTATTTCTAGGTTAAATATCAGCATATTGGGCCAGGCACGGTGGCTCACATCTATAATCCCAGCAATTTTGGGAGGCCGAGGCGGGCAGATCACCTAAGGTTGGGAGTTAGAAACCAGCCCGGCCAACACGGAGAAACCCTGTCTCTACTAAAAATACAAAATTAGCCGGGCATGGTGGCGCATGCCTGTAATCCCAGCTACTCGGTAGGCTGAGGCAGGAGAAGTGCTTGAACCCGGGAAGCGGAGGTTGCTGTGAGCCGAAATTGTGCCATTGCACTCCAGCCTGGACATTGCAGAGAGACTCTGTCTCAAAAAAAAAAAAAAAAAAAAAAAGAAAAAGATTAGCTTATTGCCAAATAAAGTGAGTTATTAAACTCACTGAATTCCTAAGCCTTGTCCAGTTTGGACTGAACACTTTTTTCTAGGATGACAGTCAAATGACTTAGCAATTCATACAATTTGGGCTGACCAGAATAGTTCTGCTAATAACTTCAGATCAGCATGCAATGATCTACATTATCTCTGCCATTGGTTGACTAAAAGATGAGTCAAGAAGAAAGAAGATTGGAAAGTGATCCAAAAAGAGTGTCATTGGAATGCACTGAATTTGACTTGCTCTAAGGATCTGTATTCCCCTAGGTAGGCAGTTCTCCTTGCCCTGAGGTCATCTTCATTGCTATTCTCACAGGGAACAGTTGCTTTTTAAATTCCTCCCCTCATCTGAAACCATGAGCTGGATTATGCAGCAGTCCCCATCTGAGTGTCGTTTGGACCTGAATGCCTGGAGGTCATGTCATGTTTTGGATATATTGAAAACAGATTCCCTCTTCTCAAGATGTGGGGCGAGGAGTGACTGCAATACCCAGGGCTTATAACAAAGGATATAAACTCCCAGGTGATGAAAACCCTAACCCGCTATAGTTTTTTGCTCCCTCCCTCTCCAACAGTAGCCCCCACCAACAAATGGGAACAAATCACTTTTACGTTTTTTTTTTTTTTTTTTTTGAGGAGTTTTGCTCTTGTTGCCCAGGCTAGAGTACAATGGCTCGATCTAGGTTCACTGCAACTGCGTAGCTGGGATGTGCCACCCTGCTAGGCTAATTTTGTATTTTTAGTAGAGACCGGGTTTCTCCATGTTGGTCAGGCTGGTCTCGAACTCCTGACCTCAGGTGATCTGCCTGCCTCGGCCTCCCAAAGTGCTGGGATTACAGGCGTAAGCCACTGCACCTGGCCACTTTTATGCGTTTTTGTACTTCTATAGAAAATATGACAAAATGTTCACAACTGGTAATATGAGGGTGGTGACTACTTGGGAGCCTGTGGGTTTTTCAGTTTTTTTGTATGCTTGAAACATTGAAATTTTATGAAACATTTATAAACATATGAGATATTTTATGCTTAATATTTGTAATTAAATATGAATATAACAATATTTGTAAAGAAGCCATCAAAAACTCTAAGTGACTTTTACAATTGCAAAAAATAAAACTCAATGGGCGAATTGATTTGTTACAATTAGCTTTCTATGATGTCACTATCACGTTAAGGAATCTGATGTTTTTCCGTGTAAGCCTTCCTTTCAAAAACTGTTAATGATGTTTATCTTTCTTTCGGAACTGTTTCCACAATGTATGGATTATCTCTGGATAATGTTCCAATCAGAGATTACTACTAATTATAACACCGACTTTCCTCACAAGCGAAATATTGGGCATTCCTTTTTAAATGCTGCTTACTTCAAGTTTGATTTTAAGAAACACTAGGAATGAAGCTTTATTTTATTTCTGTTGAATTTCTTTGATTATTCATCAGGTCTGCCTGTATAAAAACAAATTTTATTTATCTTGATTGAATTTCATTTTTCAACTTCTCAAAGAAGTAAAATCCTACGATGTCAACATTGTTTCCTAATAAAGGGATAAAATTGTTATAGAAGTAAACAGAGGCTTGGGTACCTGAGAAAAAATATTGGAAATCCTCTCACACAACAGTTGGTCAAATCCTAGGAATGTTCCATTTGCAAGATGAAAGGAGTTCTGAATTGGATGGTGGTAATGGTTGCACAGCAATATGAATGTACTTAATACCACCGAACTGTACACCTAAAAATGGTAAAGGTGGTAAACTTCATGTTTTGTGTATTTTACCACAATTTAAAAATGTGTTATTAAATTAAGAAAACAAGCTAGGAATGGCCACTGGCTTTGTTAAAAGAGTATCACATCGAATTGATCTAAGCCTCCCTTTTGATAAGGTGAAAGCTGAAAAAGGAGCATTAGTTAAAATCTACCTCAAGAGTAATGAGCCCATCTTTATGACATATTCAGGACAGAGGGAGAAAAGTGATCTGAACTTGACCACAGTGAACTGTCCAGAAAGGTAATTGAGCCGACAGGATGTGGTGGCTCATGCCTGGAATTCCAGCATTTGGAGGGCAAGGCAGCAGGATTGCTTGAGCCCAGGAGTTTTAGACCAGCCTGGTCAACATAGCAAGATCCCTGTCTCTACAAAAGAAAAAAACTATTTTTTTAATAAAGAAAAAAAAAGATAACGGAAGGAATGAAGTTCATCAGTTCTCAACTTCTCCAAATAATTCAAAGTTAGTTAGTGCCTTAAAATATAATAAACTAATAGGTACTTTAAGAGGCTGAAAATGGTAAAGTACTTCCCAAATACTGATTCGGGGAAAGAATCAAGTGGTCATTAAAAGAAATCAACATATAGTCTGATGGCTGTGTAAAGAAAGAGAGAAGGAAGTCCTCAACTTCAAGTTCAGCTAGCCAGTCCCCTTATGCCAATGATTACGTGACTGTGAAAGCCCCCCGCTTTTTTTTTTTCACTACAAGACACTTGCTTTCTTCTATCCTTTCCTGCTTCTCCCTGACTCCCAGCAGAAGCTGCCAGTGATAACTTAAACTCTGTAAATGAGCAACTTAAGGGCAATTATTTTGTTTGCTATACTCTAGGAAAGTGTAGTCCCCAGACCAGCCCCATCCACATCAACCTGGGAACTTGTTAGAAATGCAAATTCTTAGACTCCACCCAAGACCTACTGAACCGGAAACTCTAGGGGTGAGGCCCAGCATGCTCTTTTACCATGTTCTCCAGGAGACTCTGATGCATGCTAAAATTGGAGAATCATTGTTCTTGATTCTTAGGTGTGTGAAGTGCTTGAGGACCCAAGCTGAGGCTTTGATTCTCAAGGGACCTCAAAAACCCTTTGAATTGGCAGTGTGATCTTCGATCTCCCAAAGAAGTATTTCCCAGAGAAATACGGTCTTGGTTTTCTGTAACAAACTTTCAGGGGTAGACAGCTAAGATTTTTTTGAGCGCAATAACCAGATACATGTACTGTGATAAGTACTCATCCCATTGTAGTATCAATCGTCAATACATGGCTGGGCGTGGTGGCTAACACCTGTAACCCTAGCACTTTGGGAGGCTGAGGCTGGTGGATCACCTGAGGTCAGGAGTTCAAGACCAGCCTGGCCAATGTGGTGAAACCCTGTCTCTACTAAAATACAAAAATTAGCTGTGCATGACGGTGAGTGCCTGTAATCCCAGCTATTCAGGAGGCTGAGATGGCGGAATTGTTTGAACCTGGGAGATGGTGGTCGCAGTGAGCCAAGATCACGCCACTGCACTCCATCCTGGGTGGCTAAGCGAGACTCCATCTCAAAAAAAAAAAAAAAAAAAAAATCAATATGTTTCCCAAATAAAGAAACTTAAACTTAGAATAAGTTATTTGACATGGGTCATAAGTAAGTGACAAAGCCAGAATTCAAAGCCATTCAAGCTGACTCTACTGTACTGCTTGATTTGCTTGTCCTGTGAAAAGAACCTGTGTAAAACATATCTCTAGGCTGAAAATTTCTGCTTACACTTTTTATTAAGAAGACCTAGACTTAGGACCCTTTCTTGCACCTTGGGCTTTTGAATTCTCTGCAAAAGTTAGTGTTTGGTTGAGTTTCTTCATGAGTGTACTTGCTGTGATTATCTTGATTTACTTCTGGGGTCCATAGTTTGCTTGTTTGTTAAGGTACCATTACCTGTCTTCTAGTACTGGTCTTGTGATGTCATGGAAATAACACAGTAGATAAAAAGATATGTATATATGATATTGCATTTTGTTCCTTGGCAGTTGTTACTGAATTATAACAATAACTTTGTTTACAAATAAAGGTAATTAGAAAACTATTAATTATATTTCAGATAAAACATCAGTTCAGTGGTACTCAAATTCAAAATAAAAACAACATAATTTATAAATGAAAAGGTAATAGTGTACAACTGATCATGTTGAAATGATCAGTTATAAAAATAATTTTCTTAGAATTTTTTCTTCTTTAAGATATGCAATTATTATAAAATTATGTGTCTTGTATTAAAAACAAAAAAGGAAATGTTTTGTGCACACATGGTCCTAGTAAAATCCCAACACTTTAGGTACTTATTTGGTCCTTCACACAAGGAAGCAATCAACACTATCACACTATCATCATACATTAGCATTGTTAAGTCTACCCAGCCTTTGCTTATAAGATATGGTTCATTCTTACCACATTCATGGTAAACACCATTATATATATATATATATATTTTTTTTTTTTTTTTTTTTGAGTCGGAGTTTCGCTTTAGCTGGCCAGGCTGGAGTGCAATGGCACGATCTCGGCTCACCACAACCTCCGCCTCCCGGGTTCAAGTGATTCTCCTGCCTCAGCCTCCAGAGTAGTTGAGATTACAGGCATGTACCACCACGCCTGGCTAATTTTGTAGTTTTAGTAGAGATGGGGTTTCTCCATGTTGGTCAGGTTTGTCTCAAACTCCCGACCTCAGGTGATCTGCCTGCCTCAGCCTCCCAAAGTGCTGGGATTATAGGTGTGAGCCACCATGCCCACCAAGAAATTTTTTAAAGTACTAAACTAGGTTGATTTCTAAACATGTCTACTTGTTTTGATAAAATATTAAGGTCTAGTTATAACTAGCACTAAATATTTCAAAATAGATTATAGTTTAAATATTTAAGAATTGACGTGTCATATACCTTCCATATAGAAAGTGTTCATTTTAAACATGGATATTCAATGTCAAAATGTACATATTAATAAAACTATATAGTACTCTGTGAAAAACTATCAGCATTGAAAGATTTGCACCTGGTTAGAGGAAGGGATAGCTAACCTTGACTTTTACTAAACCTGTACATGTCTTTTGAAAAAAAAATCCCAAGAAGTAATTAAAAAATGCTTCATATTGAAAGAGCTAATAGATTAGCAACCCCAAAAGGATTAGAGAACACAAATGCAATATAATAAAAATATCATTTGATATAAGAATGCATAAACTCTCCACTGTGCCAGTTAGATGAAGTAGGAAATACTCAGCTGCCTTACTTGGGACAAACTCAAAAGTTGGATTAGGTCTTCGAAATGAGCAGATGACCTATGAATAAGAGGATTCAGTAGGCTTCTCTAATATTATACCATTACCCCTACTTCTCTTTGAACAAAAATCGCTCGATTTTGGGGAGACTATAGGTGAAAGGGAAATTTGACACTTGGAGAGATTTAGTTTTAGTTTGCTTTGTAATGCATTACCCATAGCAAATTTACCTCTATCTGTAGGAATAAAGATGACATCTGTCATGAAGCTTCTTACATTTTTTGTTTGCTGCTTCCAGTGTCATATATCTGACATGTGATAACCTCCCTCTATTAACTCTAATGTTAGGGAGAAGGTTTTATTCACTTTGGCTATCTACATGGCTATTCATAACTTAGAATCATAGTGTCTGTTTCTGACACTGAACACACATTTTAAGAATTATCTTTTTAAATTATCTTTCTTATGTATACTTAGGCATCAGAAAATTAATTTTTGTTTTGTTTTGTTTTTGAGACAGGGTCTTGCTCTGTTGCCCAGGCTGGAGTACGGTGGTGCGATTATGGCTTACTGCAGCCTCAACCTCCTAGGCTTAAGCTATCCTCCTGCCTCAACTGCCCAAGTAGCTGGGACTATAGGTGCGTATCACCACACTCAACTAATTTTTTAAACTATTTTTTAGAGACAGGGTCTTGCTATGTTGCCCGGGTTGAGAAAATTGAAATATAAAAATTCAAGTGGCCTCATTTTATGTGGATACCTTATTGCCTGCCCCGATGCCTTAATAACATTTTATATCACAGTAAGTTTTTTTATGGCTAAAGATTAAATCCTGCAGCATTTTTTTTGCAATCATCTTTGCTAGAGTTTAAAAAATAGTGTTGACAAAGATGTTGTCTTAGTTGTTACTGACAGCTGTTAAAATGCTGCTAAAAATACAGTGCCGACTACTGAAAGGCTAACTGCTCCTGTGAAGTCCTAATGAGAAATTCTAAATGAGTGTTTCATCAAGTTCAACAGAGACTTACATTTCCCACACCTGACCCACTGGATCATCTCACTTTTTTTGTGGTTTTTACTGTACATAATATTGCAGAAACAGCTTCAAGGCATAATTTTAATGAGCACACAAATCATGCAATTATTTATGTAAGATTAGCACAGTTATTTAAAGGTGATGAATTTCTTGTACTAAACCAAGAATATATGAAAAAAGAGGAGAAATTGAAAATGTCTTTATTTTTATTAAAATATACTGCTCTAAGTTCCTCCCCTTTTTCAACTACTGTACATTATTTCTAAATTTAGAACATCAGTGTAGGCACAGTGAAATCTGATTTGCTTCTAATAATATGGCATACTAATTGTGATGCCTGTGCTGTTTGGTGCTCTGTCATCTCAAAATCTGGCCATAAAAATGTATTAAGTTTGCATATTTTCTACTTAAAATGACTACAAATGGAATTAAGGTAGACAGATGAATAAATAGTAAGGTAAACAAATACAGAAATTAATGAATAACCAAAGCTAATACAAATATTCCAAGTAGTCTAGAAAATTGAGTTTGGGCTATTTTGGATATTAACAAAAACCCTGATATGTTTTGTATTTATCTTCTGGTCTACAATTTCTTATTTACTTGCAGTGTTTATAAACTGTAACATGTGTGTTTTGCAATAAACAAAGAAGTTTTATCTTTTATTATTCCTCTATTCATCTTCTCTCTCCAACACCCCCCTCCTTTCTCTTTCTGACTCTCCCTGTCTTTCTCAACTCTTTCCAACAGCTGGTAAGAGACTGGAAAAAAAAAAAAAAATCCCAGCTTTTTAGAAAGAAAGAAAAAAAAATGCCAACATGGCTAGGCTTATTAATGAAGTTAACTAGGACTAAATGCTTACTTAGCCTTTAACTTTTAAAAATTATTGAATATGATTAAATTATATGATGACTATTGGTCTTTACTTGTCAGTAAACAGATAATGGAGAGGTACATAGTACATTTCAATATATACATGTTCAATTTTTTTTTTTTTTTTTTGCTTATAATTTTACAGCTTAACTCCATGGCTTTCTCCCCACCCCTCAGTGTCAGCTGTTGAAGGAATGGATTTGGAGCAGAGAACTAAGGGGTGGCTCTGCTAAAGCTGAAATAGAGAGCTAGGGAGGATTTTTTCCAACACAAACTTAGATGATATTAGGCTTTGTATCTGAAGTTACATAATAGAGGATGTGATGTCACACATGTAAATTGCAAACGCTGAGTCGTGCACTTTAGTGGCAAACCTTAGGGAGTTTGACATTAATGGGATGGGGGAGGGAGGTGTCCCGAGGTTCAGTGACTGTGAATAGAGGGAGAGCAATTGTCAAAAGGGAGATGTCTGATGCTGCTTCAAGCTTTCAGCTATTTGGCAGCTACAAGGGAGACGGAGTCAACGTCCTTTTCCGTGCGATAATTCTCCTTTCTTTTTATTTTTCTTGAAAAAATTTCTATCCTTTTGCAAGGAAAAAATACACTTACGTAAAAAGACGAAAGCAACAAACTTTGTTAAGAGACATCTCAGAAAACAACTAAATATTGACATTGCTAGGCACACATATTTCTGAGTTGATCGGGCTCTCTATGAATGGGCATTGGAATGAAGAGTATTCCTAACCATCTAAAAATCCATCTTCTTTGAAGAGATCCCTCTGAGGCATCACTTGTGGGGTGATTCCAAGCAAAACCAGTGTCACCTTCTCTTCAGACGAGGGAGACTCAGATCTTATCCCAAAGTTGTTCCCTTTTCAGGGTATCCCAGGACCACCTTTTGTCTCATAGTCAGCAGAGGGAAATATAAAAGTGGTTTACCTGGTGGAAACTTAATCATTCAAATGTTTGGGCAAATGTTTAAAGACTCAGGTATCAAAAAACAAATAAAGCTTTGCCTATTAATAATTGCAAGATCCCCTAACATCTCTCCCAAGGGATAAGCTGATACTGTAAATAAGGGCAAATGGACTCCCCACAAGCTATTTTGTGAAAAAGTTTCAAAAGAATATCCATATCTGCTTAAAAATTCAGTCTTAGCTTTGTAATACCAAACTGTTTTAAAAGCAGGGAAGATGAAAATTTGAGAACAGTTTGTGTGTGTGTGTGTGTGTGTGTGTGTGTAAAATGGACAAAAAGAAACACAGGAAGAAATCTTATAAATTTCTAAAATGTTGCAGTTATAATAACCCATCGTACACCCTAATTTGATCAAATTGTCCTTAATTGAAATCACTGATTAAAATAGTGGTGAGAGTACCTAGCTTAATAATTGTTATAGAAAGTCATTTTGTAAAGGGGGGAAGAATAATCAATGCCCAATTTGTAAATTTTGGAAACAATTTACATTATATAGGTTACCTTAAGTGGGGGGGTTCTTTTTATCCAACATTGTGTTATGAAAAATTTCAAACACACAAAAAAGTTGAAGGAACTTTACAGTGAACACCTGTATACTTAGCACTTACATTCTACTATTAATATTGTACTATCAACATGCTTTATCACATATCTATCCATCCTTCTGTCCATTTTATCAATCCACCAATGTCACTGCATTTTATTTTTGATGCACGCATTTCCAAATTAGTTTGCAGACATCAGTACACTTCCAAATGGTTCTTTTTAAAACTCACTGAATGTTATTTTTCAAAATATCTGATACGTAAATATTTTCTTGATCACCATCTTAAGATATACCTTAAGAATGCAGTAAATATGAACCTAGAAGCCTTTCCTACAATTATAAGAAAAGCCAAAAGGTTGTTTTACTAGAGGCCAAAATGTTACCTTGAGCCAGCTAAGAACCGAGTCGTGCCAAAACTGTGTAGGTGATGGAGGCAATGGGAAGCTCGCTGTCAGGACAGTGGGAATGTGGAAGGAGAAAGGCAGTGATTGTTTTAACAGGGCAGCTCGGTGTTTAACATGGGTCTATGTGGGAAGGGATTAGCAACTTTCACAGCTATTTAGGAATGAAACGGGAAAGAACTCAAAGAAGGGCGGGGGTGGAAGGGGGCAATAGAGCCTGCAGAAAAAGGTGTGTTAAGCCAGAAAAGGGGGGTGTGTGTGGTCAGTTCGTGGGGTTTGAGTCAAAAGGGACCACAGCAGGAGAGCCGGTAAGTGGTAGTGACACTCACACTTCTCCCCCCTCCCAAGCCCCCAATCTTCCATCTAAAGGTGTGTGTAACGGTGCGGGGCAAGAGTCTGGGGCAGAAGCGTACCTCGCACACGCGCGTGAACACGCGCGCACACACAGGCACACGCATACATATCTCCTGACGTGGTGATCTCCGTGGCCGAGGTGGGGGCGTGGGACTCCGGGGAGGCTCCGCAGAGGGGCAGCGGTCGCGAGAGAATCCCGGGATCCGGGTTCACCCATCCATCCTCCGTCCCCCGCCGCGTGCCCGCGCGCCGCCGGCCGCCCGCCTGTCGGGCCCAGTCGCCCCCCTTTCACTTTCGCGTCTGCGTAGGTGTCTGCCCGGGCGGGCGCGAGGGCGCGGGGGCGCGCCAGGAGACGCGGGGGCGCGCGGCGCGCCGCGAGCGGAGGAAGAGGGGTCCTGGCGCTCGGCCCCTTCCTTGGCTTGCCCCGCCGAGCCGCCTCCGCGGGCGTCTGAGCCGCTGTCAGAGCGAGAGGACCGGTCGCGACCGCCGCGCCCCAGCCAGCTCCCCGCACGCCTCCGCGCACAGACGCCCGCTCCCTCCTCGGCGCCCCCCCACGGCGGGGGTGGGGCAGAGGCGCGGCGAGCCCGAGAGGGGCGGGGAGAGGAGCAGCCTGGCGGGGTGGGCAGCCGAGGAGCAGGAAAAGAAAACTTTTCCCTCCCGCCCCCCGCGCGAGGTCCCCAGCCCTCGCCTCCCCCCGCAGGTGGGAACTGCACCTGAGGCCGGGCGGGAGGTCAGGGCCGGACTTTGGAGGGCTGCGGGCAGGGCTGAAGGGGGTGCGTGCATTTGGGCTCAGTTTTCCTTTGGCCTCCGGGTTGTCAGTGGCCGTAGTGGGAGGGTGGCCGCCGGCGCCCCTGCCCGTTTCCCACCCGCGGGTGGCCGGACGCGGTGCCGCCTCCTCCCGCTCTTGAGGGTGTGACCCGGGGAGGGGGGCGCAGGCTCCCCCTGCGACCGCCCCCTCACACACGCGCTCGGCCGCCCGAGCTGTCACCGGCCACCCAGGGCCCGGGGAGGGGGCGCGGAGAGTGGCGCTGCGGAGCGGCGGGCGCGGGATCCTCCTGCCGGACTTCCCGGCTCCCAGGGACGCCGCTGTCAACGCCGGGCGGACGCGCAGCCCGGGGAGAGGGGCCCGCCAGAGGCCCGGCCGCCGCCGCTGGGGGCGGGCGGGTGCCCGCGTCCCCCTCTGCACGATTTGGCGCCGCTGCCTCGCCGCCTCTTGTAGGGTAACAGCACTATTGCTCTACCCACCGTCAGCAGGGCGACTGCCGGGATTATCATCCTCTCCATCCTCATTGCCGATCAGCCAACATTGGACTTGCTGGTGGCGGTGGCGGCAGCAGCGGCGGCGGGAGTCTAGCTGTTCCCCTTCCCCCGCCCCAGCCTCCCCACCATGTCCTAGAAAAGGTGAGTGCAGCGACAGTCACTTTGCGCTGACAGCGGCGAGAGGGGGCCCGGAGAGCGCAGGGGCGGCCCCGGGCAAGGCAGGTTGCGCGCCGAGGGCAGAGGGCGCGGGTTGGGGAGCGGAGGTGGGATGCGGGCAGGAGACGAGTTGCCCGCTGGCGGCCCTGGGGCAAGGGTGCTGGGTGGCGGGTGAGCGATCGCGGCGGCTGCCCCTGCACGGTTCTAACCTAGATTTTGCAAGAAGCTGAGATCCAGGGCAAGACCGGCCCTCCTCAAAGGAGATAAAAACTTAGTAAAAGAGACATGTCCATTCCTTTAATAATGAATAATTTGGCAACGCTTGCGGAGCCGCCGCCGCCTCGCGTGCCCAGGCTCTAAGTCAGGGACTCCCCTTGCTCCCGCCCGTCGCCCGCGCTCTGCTGGCGTGCGATCGATGCCCAGTTCGCTGGGCCGGGAGAGTGCGCGTGACGGTGGGCCCCGCGGGAAAGTTGGGACGCTCGGCGGGGACTCCTGGCTGCGGGGACGCCGGGGGCAGTTCCGCGCTGGGGACTGAGGGGCATTAGAGTCGGGTGTCAGGACCAGCTCGCGGCGCTGCCGCTGTCGCCCCTATCTCCAGGGAGTTCCTGACTGGAGCGGCTGAGAGTTCAAGTCTCAGCCCTGGGTTAGGGGTCGGGAATCCCGAAGCTTAACTAACTGTTAAGGAGAGGAGGGGCCTTTGGGCACAGGGTGTCCCCCCGTCCCCCGCCTCGGGCTTTGGCGGGCGCGAAGCGAGGGTGAGGCGGGAGGCCGCACAGCTGCCGCCGCCGGGCTGCGGGTCGCGGAGGGCCGGGGGACCAGATTTAGGTGTATACGTCACTGACGCTGACTCCGGGCCAGCGGGGAGCCTAAAACGGGGCCTTATATGCGGAGCCTAAAAGTCCTTAGAAATCAAAGTTAGGAACCCCATCCTTTTGCTTAGTAACTGCAGCATTTGGGTGGGCGGGAGGAGAATCGAGGAGGGGGCGGTTGGAGGGAAACCGAAATTTCTTCATGCAGACAACCGATCCTTAGAAAACAGTTTGGTTCCTTCCCCCCTCCTGTCTGTTTCTCCCACTTATGTGACCCACCCCCTCCACCCATTATAATGTGAATATCCTCGATGGTAAGCTTGCTTTCAAATTGAACTAGTGGAAAAATCCAATACTAAAGTAGTAATACAGTGACAAAATTATAAGGAAGTAGAGGAGCAGCTCTTGACCCTGGCACTTCTTTCATTTTTCTTTTTTCCTTTCTTTCTTTCTTTTTTTTCTTTTTTTTTTTTTTTTTGGTGTTAGGAGTCTAAGGGATGGGAGGAAGGCTGTGTTTAAAGGGTTTTTCCAGCACGGTTAAAACAAGTAAATTCAAATCGAGTGAACGTGATCGTCTTGCTCGCTGAGGCTGCTGCTGCTCTGCTGAGACGTAACTCTGGAGACAGTGGAAAGGGTCTGGGAGAGGAACCTCGAGGGTCTGGTGAAGCCCACCCAGAGTCCTCCCCGCGCGCGGACGCTGTTGGGCGGTGCCAGGGTCTGGGCTGCAGCTCACCTGGAGCTGCAGGTGGAGAGCGTGAGGGGACAACACTTTGACTGCTCGCGGAAAAACCGACTTCTTCCGCGTCACCACACTTTTCACATCTCTCCAGATATCCTGGGGTCGGCCAAAAGGAGAGCAGGGTAGAAGTAAGCAAGTTTGGGGCGGCCGAGCAATGGGGGTGGGGGCAGCGTGCGGAGGCCGCCTGATGTAGCCACCGCCCGGCACCCCAAGCTCCCGCCGCGGCTGCGGCTTTAAGGAAGCTGCCGAGTCCAGGCTGTGTCGCAGCAACTTTGTATCAGTCATGTCGCCCGCTTGGTGACTGACAGCCTGGGTTGTCCAATAAGAAGCCCGCCTGACCCGTGCGGCGTGGAGCCTTGCTTCTCTTCGGGCCAATAGGAAGGGTTCAGGGGGGCGGGATAGCAACCTGAACTTTATCTGGACATGTGACCCGCTTTTAAAAGGGCCAGCCCTCCAGCTGGCCCACTCCCCCTCCGGGCTTTCGCCCGCCCTCTCTCCCTCCCTTTTTTGCCCGCCCTGGCCCTGCCCCTGCCCCCTCCTCTCAGCCCCTCCGCGCCCGGGGTGTCATTGGGCCCGGGAGACGGGAGCCAACTTCAGGCTGCTCAGAGGAAGCCCGTGCAGTCAGTCACCTGGGTGCAAGAGCGTTGCTGCCTCAGGCTCTCCCGCTGCAGGGAGAGCGGCACTCGCTGGCCTGGATGTGGTTGGATTTAGGGGGGCTCCGCAGCAGGGGTTTCGTGGCGGTGGCAAGCGCTGCAACAGGTAGACGGCGAGAGACGGACCCCAGCCGAGGCAGGTGTGTAGGGGCGCGCGGCGGGGCACCGCTTGCCCTGCTCGGCGTGCGGCCGCGGCGCGGGAGCGTGCACTTTGCAGGGAGAAGTGGCTGCGTAATCCGGAGGCACAGTCAGTATGGTGCTGTGTGCTTGTTGTTTTGTTTTGGTTTTCCACTTTTCTCCCCCTTTGGCCGCCAGAGGACTATTTTGGGAAAGTTTGGCCACTTTGGATAAATGCCCTCTAACTAGCAGCTTTTAACTGCCTTTGGCAGTGGGAGGTCTACCACCCTTCCCTTTACCCAAAGATGAATTTCGGATCATTTTCCCTGTACAATTTTTAAAGGACGTTTGAATAATATTTCTTTATCAATTGCGGAAGTTCCCAAATCTCAGCCGGAGGTGTAGCGGATAAGGGCAGTTGAAGGAGATATAGATCCTAATAGATCCTGTATAAAAGGGGCTCTGGAAATTCGTGCATTTCCCGTTCGTTAGCATTCGCGAAACTCTTGAGACAGGCTACGCTTCCTATGGCATCAGTTGGAATTTTAAGGGCAAGGGAGAAGGGACGAAGCTTCTTTTGGTGGCATCCTTACTCTGCTACTGAATTTTTAGGTGCGTGGCTTTGCCTACTCAATTTAAAAAGACCAGGTTTAAATAATAATGGTTTATGGCACCATCAGTTTTAATTATTTATTATGACATAGGAGTTAGGAAAACTTTTGATAGCAGACGAGCTTTTGAAACCGCCGAATTTTAAAGGCACCAAATTGCTTCTTAACATTTTGTATTGCCATTTCTCTAGGTGCTGTTATTGATGATATTTACATAGTAATGATAACAGCATTCTCCATCTGTGAAGTTCTGCTGTGAAGTTTTAATTTTATGTTTGACATCGTGGCAGCGATCATGGAAACCTTGAGAGGAGAAGTTTTAAAAAATAATTTAAAGTGGAGTTTTTTCCTTTAAGGGAGGCTTAGTTTTGTTTGGCGATTTTTGGAAAGATCAAGTGGCTTGGTAAATTAGGTGAGTGAATAGAAATCAGGTGTGCTCAGTTCTAACTGGTTCTCCCGCTCTCTTAGGTGACCTTGGGCAGATTTCTATCATTTACCTCATCTATAAAAGAGAGGAACATAATAGTTATGTAGTGGAGAATGACAAAAAATAGTTACATATAGTGAACTTTTACAACTATGCAGTCTAGAGATGATTGTGAGATTCTTAAGCCTTAGTCTTTAAAGTGCCATCTTATAGTGAAATAAATATTAAAAATGATGCCTTTTCTATCATTTCCATCATGATGAGATTGGGTTTTGGGGGATACTAAAAGTGAAAGTGTTTCCAGATAAAATACAAATTCGCAAGGATCTTTGTTAATATTCCCGAAAAAAGGACTCCTTTATGGAAAAGGGCAATTTAACACAGACTGTAAAACGTAAAACTTTAAGGTTTTCCTTTGTGAAAACAGCATTTCTTTTGTGTTTGAGAGCATATGTATGGCTTAAAGTAGCACCTCCACCAGTGCTTTTCCTTATGTGAATTTTTTTTATGTTTCGGGGTGAGGCCCATTTGCATAAAAATTAAAAGTTCATAATGTTTTTTGCATTTGTCCTAAGAGAATCTTTGGTATGGTTTCCATTGTGAGGCAGGCAAGCCTGATTTTTGTTAGTTAGATTTGTATACCTCTATCTGCTTCATTTTATACTTTAGTAACATAAACTTTTTCTTTATCCTCTAGATATTAAGTTCTATGAGGATCATATTCATCGACTGGTATTTTCAGTATTCACTAGTAAGTACAGGTTGACTGAAATTCTGCTCAAGCCATGGTCATTGTGCCAGTTGCAAAAAGACAACCTCGGTTTCCTGGATGACATAGGAAATAAATTCCTAACTGGACCCATTTGTTTACAGAAAAGACTAATTAAAATACTAGGGAGACTCAACATAAAATATTTCGATAATGCTATTTGAAAAATATCTGATCTTAAAAAAATGTTTGCGTAGAAGCCGTGCAGATGCTAGACGTCTTGTATTCTTTTGTGTTTGACTATTGCCAATCTGTATTGTTTCCTTTGTTGAGAGGTGCATTAGGTTGGTAGATGAGAATACCTTAAACAAGGTAATTTAGATTTCAGCAAAGCCTTTTGAAATTCCTTAATGAGAGTCCTGTCAATAATGTGGTGAAATACAGCCTATTTTATGTTATTAAGGGAGTTCAAGGTTAGCCAAACAGGACTTGGAAACTTGTGATCAGCTGTATGATGTTAGCTGATAAGGTGCTACCTTGTCCAGTAAGACTGTCTTTGGTGCCCATCATCTCCCGTATAGATTCTCTTCAGGTCTTCTGTAGCCTCACAAATGTGGGATATGGTTCTTGCTTTAGAGCAGAGTGCCGAAAAGTGCAGAATCTTAGTAGATGTTCTTTGAGAAAAAGGTGCAGTGGTCAATTATTTGAGGAATGCTGGATTAAAAAGTAAACAGAATCTCCCAGAGGTTTTGGTATGCAAATTTATATAGGGAAATTTCAAAAAAGCCAAGAGTGGACCGCCCTTCCCAAAAGACAATTTGGAGAATGGGTTTTGGAGAGGGGTCTGGGTGGGGGTCCGCCTTCAGACATAGGACAGAGAGCCCTCTTGTCTATGACCAGGAAGAGAATGAGGCTATGTGAGTGAGGCAGAGTGTGCCAGTGAAGGCCTTCAGGTAAAGTTGTTGAGACAAGAGTAACTTCCAGGCATCTGGTTAGATGGTGGTGCAGTTTGCCAAGACAGTGAATGTGAATTGGGGGGGTGTGTGGGGGGAGAGATGTACAGAAAGTGTTCAGTTTTGAATACAAATAGACATATTTATTGTGTTGTTAACGGATTTGGATCTGAACCATTTATACCTTAGCTATACAGTCATTCATCTTTAGTATGGGGAAGACAAAATATTCTTAGGTAGAAATAGAAGCAGCACATAATATTTACTGCTATTTTTCAATACATAGCTATGACTAAATGGTTTTTTAGTGAAGCATAAAAGGCCAGTCTTAGCTATTTAGATCCCAATTCACTGTTTTTTAGTTTAGTTTTCTATCAACTTTTACTTGGCTTTCATCCACACCAAACTTTTTGGCTGGAATTACTATTAATAGATAACTACCTCAACCTTTGTAATTTTATTTATTTTCTACTGTTTTATGATTGATTTTTGATTAGGAATTCATAGGATGTTCTTTAAGTGAAAACATACTGCATAATTGGTAGATTTTAATATTTGGAAATTGAGTATTGGTATTATAATAGTTGAAAATTTATTCAATCTATCCACTTGGGATACTGTAGTGAAATTGATCATTTCTGCCCTTTCAGAATGTAAACTCTAGCGTAAAACACAGAAAAGTAAGAGGTAATTATAATACTTGGACAATTTGGACATTAAATTTCTTCATAGGGCTTTGTGCTATCTAATGCAAATTTATTTATGAGTCCAGCTAAGATTTAGCTAATGCAAATTTATTTAGTAGCATTATTTTTCAATGTTAATACGTGTTCTGTAACAGAAGAACTTCCTGTTTTTTGTTTTTTGTTTTTGTTTTAAACGAAGGGAAAGTAGGCAGGGTGGAGATAGTGACAGAGGGGAAAGGATGAGAGGCCTAAAATAAAACTTGTGTATAGAATGGCAGAAACAGCATCTTTTAGATCAGAACTTTTATTGGGCCATAGATTGTTTACAGACTTTGAAATGTTTGAAAAATGCATAATACAGATTTTAAGAGTTTTAAAATACTAAAATGTTAAAAATTTTACTGAGTGAGTTAATTTCCTTTAAGATATGTTTCTTTAGAATGGTGGTTGTCAGCTAAGGGTGATTTTGCCCCCCATGGGAGTTTGGTAATGTCTGGAGACATTTTCAGTTGTCAGAACTGGGGAGACGGAATGCTACTGGCATCTAGTGGGTAGGGGTTAGGGATACTGCTAAACGCCTTAACAATGCATTGGGCAGACCTCCACAACTAAGAATTATCAGGCCCAAAATGTCAATGTGCCAAGATTGAGAAACTGTGTAGAGAGAGACTTGTGATGAAATTGCAGCTCCAACACTTAGTTGTGTGTCTGGTGCCTCAGTTTTCACACTTATATTATTTGGATAATACTTTTATCAGTCATTCAGGGTTGTGTGTAAGGATAAATGAATTAATATATGCAAGAAGCTTGCAATACTGCATTAAATTATATGGGTAAGAATTATATCAATATAGCCTATTATGAAGATTCGGTCTGTGAAGTAAGTTGATCTACAGAGCGCATGGATATGGTTATATATCTGAAACAACCTTGTGGGTTGCTTGAGGATGGGGATTGTGTCTCTTTTGTTTATCACTGCCTATTCACTCACTGGTCTAAGGCCAAGGATGTAGCAAGCACTTGGTAAATATTGTTGAATGAATGAATGAATGCTTACCTTTTCAGGGCTCCTCTCAAAAGTCTCCATTTACCATTAAGAGTAAACATTTCTGGTTGTTGGCAGCCGTTCTAGCAGAGGTACCACTGGTACCATGCACAGGTCAGGGTGCATGTCCAAGTCCTTGCCAGTACTGAAATACACAGAAGACACTGGACATTCCTGAGTTGTCATACAGCCCTTCTGAGATATGGACCATCTTAATCAGAATATATAGATCTTTTCAGAACTGACATTAAATTATCTTCATCACTAAAGAGAGTCTTACTTCAAAAAAAATAAAAAATTATTTTTCCTATGATAATTCACTTGGTATGTTTATGTTTGGAAAGAGTAACTTTAATTACATTTCCATATTGTTTTTAACAAGGCCATGTATTAAATATGGAAGGCAGCTTCTATATGATCCAAAGACTCCAGAGGCATTGGAGTCAGAAGATTTAGATTTAAACCCAACTTTGTCACTATGTCTTTGACTTTGGGCAAGCCACCCACTTCACTAAGTCCTCAGTTTCCTTTTTTTGCCTGCCTTAACAATTCCCAGGATTACTTTGAATATCTGATAAGTTAACAATTGTAAATATTTTTTGCAGACTCTAAAGACTGTATTATAGCAAACATGTTACTTTTATTTAGATCCAAAACAGTTTTATATGATCGCTTTTCTTGTTCTGACATCTGGACAATCTGTAGTCAATACTCTGTTGTGTCAGCATCCAAAAAGGTAACAGTTTTAAATTAGCTAGAAATGTTGCTTATAATAAGTAGAATATGTTTTGTGGCTTAGTAAATGCAATTTTAGAATGTCTTTTAGAGTAATATTGCTATAACTGACTCTCATTTTTTAATGTAAATTTATTTGTTAGCGATGGAGACCAAAGGCTACCACAGTCTCCCTGAAGGTCTAGATATGGAAAGACGGTGGGGTCAAGTTTCTCAAGCTGTGGAGCATTCTTCCCTGGGACCTACAGAGAGGACCGATGAGAATAACTACATGGACATTGTCAACGTAAGCTGTGTTTCCGGTGCTATTCCAAACAACAGTACTCAAGGAAGCAGCAAAGAAAAACACGAACTACTCCCTTGCCTTCAGCAAGACAATAATCGGCCTGGGATTTTAACATCTGATATTAAAACTGAGCTGGAATCTAAGGAACTTTCAGCAACTGTAGCTGAGTCCATGGGTTTGTATATGGATTCTGTAAGAGATGCTGACTACTCCTATGAGCAGCAGAACCAACAAGGAAGCATGAGTCCAGCTAAGATTTATCAGAATGTTGAACAGCTGGTGAAATTTTACAAAGGAAATGGCCATCGTCCTTCCACCCTAAGTTGTGTGAACAGGCCCTTGAGATCATTTATGTCTGACTCTGGGAGCTCCGTGAATGGTGGCGTCATGCGCGCCATTGTTAAAAGCCCTATCATGTGTCATGAGAAAAGCCCATCTGTTTGCAGCCCTCTGAACATGACATCTTCGGTTTGCAGCCCTGCTGGAATCAACTCTGTGTCCTCCACCACAGCCAGCTTTGGCAATTTTCCAGTGCATAGCCCAATCACCCAGGGAACTCCTCTGACATGCTCCCCTAATGTTGAAAATCGAGGCTCCAGGTCGCACAGCCCTGCACATGCTAGCAATGTGGGCTCTCCTCTCTCAAGTCCATTAAGTAGCATGAAATCCTCAATTTCCAGCCCTCCAAGTCACTGCAGTGTAAAATCTCCAGTCTCCAGTCCCAATAATGTCACTCTGAGATCCTCTGTGTCTAGCCCTGCAAATATTAACAACTCAAGGTGCTCTGTTTCCAGCCCTTCCAACACTAATAACAGATCCACGCTTTCCAGTCCGGCAGCCAGTACTGTGGGATCTATCTGTAGCCCTGTAAACAATGCCTTCAGCTACACTGCTTCTGGCACCTCTGCTGGATCCAGTATATCGCGGGATGTGGTTCCCAGTCCAGACACACAGGAGAAAGGTGCTCAAGAGGTCCCTTTTCCTAAGACTGAGGAAGTAGAGAGTGCCATCTCAAATGGTGTGACTGGCCAGCTTAATATTGTCCAGTACATAAAACCAGAACCAGATGGAGCTTTTAGCAGCTCATGTCTAGGAGGAAATAGCAAAATAAATTCAGATTCTTCATTCTCAGTACCAATAAAGCAAGAATCAACCAAGCATTCATGTTCAGGCACCTCTTTTAAAGGGAATCCAACAGTAAACCCATTTCCATTTATGGATGGCTCGTATTTTTCCTTTATGGATGATAAAGACTATTATTCCCTATCAGGAATTTTAGGACCACCTGTGCCCGGCTTTGATGGTAACTGTGAAGGCAGCGGATTCCCAATGGGTATTAAACAAGAACCAGATGACGGGAGCTATTACCCAGAGGCCAGCATCCCTTCCTCTGCTATTGTTGGGGTGAATTCAGGTGGACAGTCCTTCCACTACAGGATTGGTGCTCAAGGTACAATATCTTTATCACGATCAGCTAGAGACCAATCTTTCCAACACCTGAGTTCCTTTCCTCCTGTCAATACTTTAGTGGAGTCATGGAAATCACACGGCGACCTGTCGTCTAGAAGAAGTGATGGGTATCCGGTCTTAGAATACATTCCAGAAAATGTATCAAGGTAAGTTGGTTTTCTCCATTTTTTTGGAAGTCATGGCTTTATACATGTTGAAGGGTAGCATTATCTTTACAATCAATAAATTTAAACACATTTCAGATTACTGTTTTAAGGATGGTCATATGGTGCTCCCCTTTGCATGTTGATACAATGTTATTTTTTTGAAGTAGAGGGAAAAAACATTCTTAAAATGTCTTAGAAAATATTTGCGTTGATTTTGAAGGGGCATATGTAGGTGTCCCCCACTCCCCATTGCCTGTTTTACGTGTTTGGAAAATTTGTTTTACTGCCAGTTACTATGTAAATACAGTAATTTAGCAGACTAGTACTAGATTTTTTTTCCTTTAGCTGTTTACTGGTTTACTAAAATTGCTTTAAGTTAGTTTATTTGTGGTCTTAGTCCTTTTTTTTATTATGGCTTTCTTTATTAATCATCACTTCATCGGTTGTGAAAACTAAAATTGAATCCTGTATCTGTTACCCACAAGCTTCCCTCCCTTCTGCCCTTTTCTAGGTAGGTTAATTATATGAAACTTGTGGTTTTTCAATACAAATAAATCATTTCCTTAACTGTTGAGAGCTTTTAAAGACTCAGCATATCTAAAATTACTAAGTGGACAATCTTGCTTTCTTACTTATATTGGAAGTGAAATATGTCACTACAGTTTTGAATTGGTATATTTATAACTTTTCAGATCTGCACGAAGACATATTTTATTTACTGTAAAATATCTCTTGGCTTTCCTTGTTGCAGATAGCATGTTGTATATATTTAGAAAAAACAAGGAAGAGGTTTTAGATATGACTATAAAGGGTGGTTCTAAGTTATACAGTGAATACTTGGATTGGACTTTGCTTCAGTACTGTTTTTATTACATGGTTGTGATAAATTATTCCTTTATGGACTATATAAAGAATAGATTTCCTTGGTATAGTTCATTCCTTTGGCATCCAGAACTATGTGGATAGTTTCCTTTATTTCATTAAAAATTATTTTGTGGGGAATATGTCCATCCCATTAACAGGATATAGGGTTTACATGTATTGCTGTGGCTTTCTCCTATTCATTTTTTTTCCAAACCAAAAGCAAAAACTGTATGTATTCTTTTCATTGTCATTGCCTCAAACCTTGTTTTTCTTGCTTATGGAAGCAAACATTTCATAAAGGATACATTTTTATAGTCTCCCCACAGCATGAACTATTTAATCATATTCTAATGCTGTCTCTTAAATTATAAGCTCTAACACAAGGCATGAGATAGCATGGCTGCCATCAGAACCAAACTGAGCATGTGTTTTACTGCTAGTGCTTTGCTTTACTTTTAGAGAAGGACATTTTTTCATGTGTTGTGAATATTTTTGTAAATGATGTTTTTAGTGAGCTGGTATGAGGTAGTATAGCTTGATAGTTAGCAGCATAACTGGTTGAAATCCCAACTCTGCTACTTAATTGTTTAGTTTTCTCAACTGTATAAAGGGATTAAATAGTACCCATCTCAAAGGTAGTTAAGATAATTTAAATGAGTTAATTTATGAGAAATACTTTGAATTCCTTTTGATATGTTAGTATGCATCGTATATGTTTTAGCTATTATGAAATGGTTTTATAATTTTTAGTTTTCATATTTTTAGTTTTCTTTTTCTTCATTGTATGAAATTCCACAGAATCTTATAAAGAAATACTTAAAATATTTAAGCACTCGTTAAAGTAAATATTTGATAATCTCTTATGATTAAACTCATTTTTTAAAAATGATTATGCACTATACCTTTGTTATTACAGTTCTATTTATGCTTTTTTATTTTTGAAAACTATTGCTTTGAGTAATGATGTTTCTGGTAAAAATATTACAGATGCAGTAAGCTCAAATGATTGTCTCTTATGTTTGTTCTATATCCCTATTTCTACTATTTTAAATGTAGTTTTCATGCTCCACTCAAGAAGCCCTCCTGATGGTCCAATGACCCATGCATAGCCTTAGACATGTGAATTAGTGACCTTGAGCCTATCCTGCATTCGTAGGCACAGGAAGCGTTGTCTTGTGCCTCCTCTTGAGTATTCCAAAATTCCTTATGTATTTGTTAATACAGTCAACAGGGATTCATTCTGCTTCTATGCATACTAGTTTTGTGCCTAGCTAAATTCCCTAAAAACTTTAAAGCTCTAATGTGATTTCATATGTCTTATAGATTAATGATTCGTTACAGCTTCTCTTGGTGAATAGTATCCAAACCTATTTGTTGTGATGATTATCAGAGTAAAAGCTCAAGGATCAGAGGAAATTTCGTTGTTTTTCTAGAGTTCAGTCTACATGTTAAAATATTTAATTTAACCTCGTCCAAGTATCATCCTTAGTCTCTTATTTTGAACAAAAAACCCAACCTTTTTGCCTGTTTCTTAAAATATGATGATAACTCATTTCAGGGAATGTTGAATAGGTTAATGAATTAAATATCATAAAGGATCAAGGCAGTGTATACTGCTTCTAGGTTTAATAGTATCCTTCATCATTAGGTTGAACCTTGAACTACAGTATTTTCTGGTAGATCTCAAATCATGGTTTGAGGGTTCCTGAGACCTTTTCAAGGAAGTTCACACAGTCAGAAATCATGCTTTGTTAAAATATCCACTCAAAATGGAACACAGACCAATGGATATTGATATAATCTTGCACAAAAAGTTCACTGATATTGTTTCAGATTCCACATTGAAACTAACCTTTAAGGAACTATTCAGTGTTAATTTTCAGTATAGTATCAAAGTTTCATACCTACAATTATCTGAAATGACCATTAAAATATTCTTCCCCTTTCCCAACAACATATCTATATGAGATGAGATTTTCTTTATGTACTTGAAGAAAAACATAGCACCACATGTAGCAATGAAAATCCAGCAGTCTCCCATTAAGTGTGACAGTAGTCTTGCAAAAATGTTAAACAGTGCTACTCTTCTCACTAAGGATTTTTGTTTGGGGAAATACTGTTTCATAAACAGTTTTTGTATTGTTAATATGCAATGACTTATTTTTAAATGATTTTAAAACATTTGTTTTCATTTTTAATTTAAACTAATTTAATATTAGTTTTAATTTTTAATTTAATTTAGTTTTAATTTCCAATTCAGTAGCAATAACTATAACTCACATAAACAAATGCTCTTTAGGATCCTTCATACTTTTTAAGAATAAAAAAGAGTTCTGAGATCCAGAAGCTGAGTACTGCTGGTCTGTTCTCTTCTATACACTCTTTGGAGGTTAATGAAGAAAGAAGATATTACATTATTTGTATTAGTGTTACTGAATATTATTTTGAGGAAGGAGTATCCTATTCAAATAGGAAAAATGATTCTTGCCCAGGTTAATGTTTTAAACTGACAGAAATGAGTAATGGCTGTGAGATGTGTGTTGTCTTTATTTCGGTCTGTGGGCATTCTGTGAGAGTGGCAACGAAAGTCATCTGTTAATAATTTCCAGTGAATGGATTGTCTGAGTGCCAAATTGTAAAGTAAATTATGACAAAGCTAAATGTAAAGCCCTTAGAATGGACGCCGGACCTAGTTGTGTCAGGTGGATTAGAACTCCTCTGTCTGCTTGGACATCAACAAAACCGCTCTGAGCCTCAGTTTCTTCATTTTAAAGTGATTAAGTTGAACTAATCATTTTGCTAATCACTTATACGCCCCCAAAGCTGCCAGTGTAATTTCCTTTGAAGAATCAAAATAGAGTATCCTTTAACATACTTGCTAATCTAGTTTCAAGTATTTTGTATTCTCAAGTCTAGCTTCATGGTTTTCAGGGTAGTCTGGGGAGAAAAATATCATTTCCGTTTGCCATTTTAAAGTAAAAATGAGGAGGGGCGATCTATGATTTTACTTGAAAAGAGGAGCAGTTGTGTTTTTTTAAAACCAGATTTAAAAAAAATAAACTCTGAAACTTACTATGAATTCCTTGTTCTTCTTATTTACACAATTCCTCATGGAAACAGGGCATTTCTGTTGACATAACACTGGCTGTTTATGGCGATAGTCATAGTCACTTTGATAGCATCATAACACAGGGCTAACATTGACTTAGACTTTTAAATGTAAAGTTTACTATTTCAAAGGGCATATTTTGGTAGGTTACAAGACCAGTAATTAGGTATTTATCTTAATATGTGCTGATTTTTTTTTTTCACAATAGAATGAAACAGTTTAGTAAATAACCTATATTTATTCTTTTATTTTTCAATTGCCCCTGAAGTTTCCTTGAAACTCACATTATATGACAAACCAAACATCAGAATTCGGGGAGTTTGTGACAAAGTTTGCCCTTTTGCTAAACTTTCAGGATAAACAGTTGAGATGTAAATATTTCTATGTAATGCAATGTCTGAAAGAATGGTGGGGTGTGTGTCTGAGAGAGAGAGAGTGTGTATTGGTGCTTACTCTAATGCATAAATCCATTACAGCATTGCTTAGGTCATTTGGGAATGAAAACATGTAACTTTCTTTTACTTATTATTTGTCTCATAATATTTTGATTTTGAAATTGCTAATATACCTAGAATTTCACCAGGTAAATATTTTAAATATTTTTATAAATTATTTTAAAATGAGAGTTGTTTCTCCTGATATTCATTTTTCATTCACTTGTGATATTTCTGGGAAGAGTGGTGATAATAAAAAAATTAAGTGTTTTATAATACACAAATCACTATGTACAGTGTACTTTTGTGAGTTTCATTTTTAAACATCACAAATATCATAGGTTTATATGTCAGTATATCTGCCTCTTATCATCTAAAATATTGGTTTATTATTTACATCATACTTTAAAAATGATGCTGAGATAAAAGCCATGGTTTCAGTTAGATAACCTCAAATTATTCAACTTAATGCAGTTTTCATACCAGTGACATACTACGGACTTAGACTTTTGAATGTAAAGTTCTTACTATGGAGATAATTACTTATAGATTTGATATTCCATATTGCCTTTTGCAATATTGAAATTCTAGGTGTGTCTGACCTTTTCTGTCCTTGGAATGTTAGAGTAATAGCAGATGTTATATTGATCACCACTAATTTAGGAGCAACACTCTGCTTCTCTTCATACTTTGATGTCATTATGTTTTTCTGCAAAGTAATACTTTTTTCTTCACTTTCAGCTGTTGCTTTAGTTTTGTGCTGTTCATTTGCTGATAAAAATTTACTCCCACTGCTAAATAATATATCATTTTGTTTCATTTACTAAATTCAAATTGAGAGAAAAATATTAGCTTCTTGATTGCATTTAAATATAGCCATTAACTTGGATATCTTTGATGACATTCCAACATTTATTAATGAAAACCGAGGAAAAATAAAAGCATGTTAAATGGATACTGTCTTCATTTTAAACATTAGGGTCTCTGGTTTTAAACTTGTGAAGTATAGGATTTCTTTTTAGTTTTAAGAGTTATTTTGTTCCTTATATAGTAAGGTAGTGATGAAGTTAAAATGTAATTACATATAAGTACTTGTTAATTTATGCTCTAGAAACTTCTGGATTTATGATTGTTAGTGGTATGGCTAAGGCCAAAATTTTTATGTAGAAAAGTGGTGGAAATTGTTTGTATTTTATGCTAGAAATAGAAAACTGTAGTTTAAGGAAGGAAACAGGACAAACAAAAAGTAATTTGAATGCTTAAAAAGTTAATACCTTAGGGAGGGAGTATGAGATAATAGCTGGCTGTCTGGATTCATAACTGTGGCTATGACTTAATTTCATTTCTGATGAATACTTCATTGGTATGTAATGAATATTCACCTTATATATTAGGAGTTTTTGAGATAAATATATGAAAACTCTGATATGAAACTGAAATTTGGCTCATAAGTGGTAAAATTGACTTTAGATATTCTGGCAGGGAGAGGTTATATGGGCAAGTGTTGGAAAATGGGGAGGTGGGGGATGATCGGAGTTGGTATTTACACTTAGCATTGAAAATCTTGCAGGGAGTGGGCAGTGGGTACTTACTGGAGGAGGGAACTCTGTGAGCAAAATCCTGGAGATGGGGAGAAAACACTGAGTATGGTTGAGCCACATGGTGGGCTGCGATGTCGGGGTTGGGGGTGAGAAAACCTGGTAGAGGCTAGTTGGAACTAGAAGGGAGTTGAACTTGAAACTTACACTAAGAAATTTGTACTTAATTTGGTAGGTAGTGAGTTGTTATGGAAATATTGGAGCAGGACGTGGCAGGAGAGGAAGTGCACTTGGGGAAACCTTATTGGGCAGCATGTTTGTAGGGTGGATTGGAGTATAAAGAGCCTTGTTAGGAAATTATTTCAGCTGTGTAGAAGGATGAGCGCCAGGCTCTCTGGAGTAAAGATGTTGGGGGTAATAGAAAGAAGGGGACAGGTTTGAGATATTACAGAAAAAGCCTATGTAAGCGTCTATCTTTTGTATAAAAATTGATTTTGAAATAATCAGAAATTTACAAAAAAGAAAGTATATTATAGAGAACTCCTAGCATCAAGGACATTCACTTACATAACCAGAATATAACCATTAAAATTCAGAAATTAGTATGGATAAGTTACTGGCATCTACTCTTTTGCTGTTTGTCCCAATAATGCCTTTTATAGCAAGAGGATCCAGTTCAGAATTATGTATTGTGCTTAGTTGTCATGTGTCTTTAGTCTGGGATAGTTCCTCAGTCTTTTCTAGATTTCATGTCTTGATACTGCTTTTGAAAATTAAAGGGCAGTTATTTGGTAGAAAGTCTTTCCATTGGGTTTGCTGGTATGTTTCCTCATGATTAGATTCAACAGATGTACCTTTGGCAGGAGTATCATGGTCTCCCCAACCTTAGCATCAGCTTTTGTACCACCATCTCCCGTTGGAATGGAAGGATGATGTAACAGAAAGACGGAAGGGCAGGGTTCTACTCCCAGCTCTGTTTTGTGCATTCTTACTGCATCCTGTCAGGTGGCATGTGATTTCTGTTTGGGTTATCACTATACTTAGACCACTTGATTCAGGTGCTGTTTGCAGGGTTTCTCCATGATAAAGTTACTCTTTTCCTTTTGCAATTAGAACATATTTTGCAGAAGGTACTTTGAAACTGTGTAAGCATCCCATTCTTCATCAGACTTTGTTTATTCATATATTTATGTATATCAGCATGGTGTCATTGTTTTTTGTTTTGTGAAGTGAGTTACGTACATACTGTTACTATCCTAATTTTTGATGGTCAGAATATTCCTGATTAAGCCAATGGAAGCCCGTTGAGAGTGGTTTCTGTGTCCCTTTGCCTTGTCCCCATCATTCCTTGAGCACATGCTTGCTTTAGGCCCATCTTGTACTTTTCCTGACCCAGATCTGGAATTGGCCATTTCTTCAAGGAGGGTCCCCATCCCTGAAGACACTTTCCTCTTTCTGATTACAGTCTAATGCCACATTCTGGGTCATAGGGACACCCCACTTTCTATGGCTGCCCTCCTTATCCCACTCAGGCACAGACTCCTGTGCTGGGCTGTCCTCACCCTACTGGGGTTCGGACATCCTCCACTAGACCACACAAACACACAGGTGCCCTCATGTCTCTGCTTGACTCTGACCTTCCACATCAGGTTTCTGAGCCACCCTTGGGCTTGATAGACCCAAGTATAAGCCACCACAGTTGGCCACCCCCTTTCCCCACTGTGGATACCTACTTTGCTGTGTCTTATGTAATGATTTTAGGACTAAATTGTTAAGGAAGAGGAAGGGGAGGAGTTGATATTTGAGTGGAAATAGGTAAGTATGTGGAAAATCGGCAAAAACATCATGTTATGAGCTTAACTCTCATGGATAATGGTAAGAGAAATGAAGAGATCAGCCAGGCACAGTGTAATCCAAGCACTTTGGGTGGCCAAGGTGGGCGCATCACTTGAGGCCAGGAGTTTGAGACCAGCCTGGCCGACATGGTGAAACCCCATTTCTACTAAAAATACAAAAATTAGCGAGGCGTAGTGGTTTGTGTCTGTAATCCTAGCTACTCAGGAGGCTGAGACGCGAGAATTGCTTGAACATGGGAGGTGGACGTTGCAGTGAACGGAGACCATGCACTACACTTCAGCCTGGGTGACAGAGCGAGATTCTGTCTCAAAAAAAAAAAAGAAAAAAGAAAAAGAAATGAAGAGGTCAAGAATAGGTTTGGAGCAGAAGTACTGTTACCTTGGCTACATGAGTTTTAAGTGCCGGAACTACCTATGATTGGAAACATTCTTCATATAGGTGGCAATGTTGGTCTGGAGGTCAGGGAGGCCTCTTCATAGAAATTGCAATTGAGGGAGTCCATGTGGATGCTGTTAGATTGGTGCAAAAGTAATTGTGGTTTTTGCTATTAAAAGTAATATTACTGAGGGAGGGAATGTATATAGTGATTCAAGTACAGTTTAAAGTGCATTTTGTTAGGAACTTGGAAGAATAGTGCCCCACTAAAAGATGAACAACGCATCCTAATAAAGGAGACAGAATTATGTAGAGAACCAAGATCGTGCTAAGTCATAGATGCCAAAGGGAAGAATCAGGTAGTCTTAGAATTTCCAATAGAAGGGCTCCAAGACTATCTAGAAATCTGACCCACTATGGGCATGGATACTGAAACTAATGCCCAGAGAAACAACATGGCTTCTCCAGTATCATACAAAGTAGCTGGTAACACAGCTGGGAATAGAATCCTGCCTTTTTGCCTTTGTTACCTTATCCTTTTCTTCCAGTGGGAGATAGTGGTAGAAAACCCGATGAGAGGGTTGGGAAGACCAGGAATAGAACCTAAGAGCCATTGACAGATGGGTGCTGGTGATTTCCAAGAAGGGATTGGATTGGATTGGATTGTGATTGGCTAAGGAGTAAATGAACATTGAAGAGGAGAACCTGGGGCATGGGGTGGAGGCACAGTACTTACTCTTGGGAGTATGTTTGCTTTGTCATCTGTTTTGGTGACAAAGCAAAAGTGGTTAAAGGGAGGAGATAGTAGCACAAAGAAATGGCAGGTTCAGAGTAAGGATTTTGTTTGGCAGGTGAAATATGAAGAGGGCAATGGACTTGTGCTGAGACTGAAAATGTGAGAGAGACAAGAGGATTGATGAGGCAGCGTCCTGGGAAGGTGAGAATAGAAATGAGACTGCAGTCAGCCTCAGAGTTAAATATTTAACTGTGAGAGTTTCGGCACTTGCTGGTGACTGGCGTCACTATTTTACAAATATGAAAACTGAGACGGAGACAGTAGTCGTGATTTGCCTAAGGCCCCATAGTGAAGGCAAATGAAGAAACAGGTATTTGAGATAGAGAAGAAGAAAGCAGACTATCCTAAATAATAGGCAGCCTGATGGATCTTTTAAAAACATAAATCAGATTGTGTGGCTGATAGTTTAAAGCCCTCTGGTGGCTTCTCATTGCAAGCAGCAGAAAAGCAAAATAATTTAGGGTCTGTAAGGCACTAAATTACCAGGCCCCGATTGCTGTATTTAGTATCTGTTCTTCCTTGCTCATTCCCCACACTGACCTTTCTGTGGTTCCTGCAATCCAAGCCCCCTTCCTTTTGGGGTCCTCTGTACTTACTGGTGCCTCTGCCAAGAAGGCTTTGCCTCCAGATTTTGGTTTCCTGCCTCTTTCTTGTCACTTAGGATTAGTTCAAATGTCACCCTCTCAGAGAGGCCTTCCTTGATCTTCTTATTGAAAGTGGTGATCCCCTGCCTTCTAACACATCACCTTCTTTGTCTGTCTTCATAGTACCTGTCAGAATGATCTTTCTTTACTTCATTTATGCCAGTTAGCATGTAAGCCTCCTGAGAGAAGGACCTCATCTGGCCTGTTACTTGTACATTTTCCATACCTCAAACAGTGCCAGGTCTGTTGTTAATGTTCTGTAAATATTGAGAGAATGAATGGATGGATTGACTAGCAGAGGGGGTGGGTATATATCTAGCATGACTAAATATTGGTGATTATGTAATATTAATAAAATTATTAAATGACAGTTCTACTGAGTTTAGCAAAAAAAAAATTTGTTTTGACTTCTGTCAGCGTATTTTTAGAATTTTCCACAAAATAATTAACAAATACTGTTCTTCCTTTTTCTCATCTCAGTATAATACAGTAGTTGGTAATGATGTATTCCAAGATAATTGATGACTTACACTCTTAGTCTGCACAATGAGATTACTTATTTTTAATTCTTACTATAAAATTCACTCTTTTTGGTGTTCAGTTCTACTTGTTTTGTGAAGTGTGTAGTCATGTAACCACCACCCAATCGAGATACAGAAGAGTTCTATCATTCACTAAAATTCTCCTGGTCAACCCTTTTCCTCACTCCCAAACCCTAGTGACCACTGTATGTGCCCTATTGGTATAATTTTGTTTTTGTTCTCCTATATTGTCTATAAACTCTATGTAGCCTTTGATTCTGGCTTCTTCCACTGAGTATAATGCACTTGAGAGTCATCCATATCATTGCTTATTTCAGTAGTTTCTGTTTATTGCTGAGGACTATTCCATTTATGGCTATATCACATTTTATTCATCCATTTACCTGTTGGTAGACATTTGGCTTGTTTCCAGTTTTGGCTACTACAGTTAAAGCCAATATAAATATTTACATACAAATATCTGCATAGACATATGCGCTTTTTTTTGTTCAGTAAAAACCTAGGAGTGGAATCACTAGAATATACAATAGGGGTAATTTCAATTTTTCAGAAACTATCAAATTGTTTTACAAAGTGTACCATTTTAATATTCCCATCAGCAGTGTATTAGAGGCCCAGTTCATTACATCCTTTCTAACACTTGATAGTCTTTTTAAGCTTAGGCATTATAGTACATGTGTAGGGATATCTCATTGTGCTTTAAATTGGCATTTCCTAATGTCTTAAAGACACCAAACATCTTCTCATGTGCTTATTTGCCATTCATTTGCCTTCCTTTCGTGCCTGCTTACTCTTGCCCATTTTTATTGCGTGTTTTTCATCTTTTTGAGTTCTGTTATCAATGTACCTTATTGTAAACTTTTTGATAGAAGACCTAGAACTAAGAGTACAATAGATATTTAAAATTCTGTATTGGCAGGCTGGACATGGTGACTCACACTTATAATCCTAGCACTTTGGGAGGCTGAGGCGGGCAGATTTCCTGAGGTCAGGAGTTTGAGACCAGTCTGGCCAACATGGTGAAACCCCATCTCTACCAAAAACACACAAAAAAATTAGCCAGGCGTGGTGTCATGCACCTGTAATCCCAGCTACTCGGGAGGCTGAGGCAGGGAAAGGGGAATTGCTTGAACTAGGGAAGTGGAGGTTGCAGTGAGCTGAGATCATGCCAGTGCACTCCAGCCTGGGTGACAGAGAGAGAGACTGTTTCAAAAATAATAATAATAATAGGCAATTTTCAAATTTAGTCTCCACTCTGTCCTTAATGTGGGTGAACAAAAAAAATGAATATGAGACAAACCAAATGTCCCCACTGTATTCCCATCTAGTTGGGGAAGATAGCTCACATGAGTGTATACAGCTTCCCCCCCCCCCCCGGCAATTATGTGTTTGATTGTGTGATGGAGATAAAAGTTGTCACCAAAGATTAGAGAAGGAAGAGTTTCATGTGAGCTAGAATAGTCAAGGAGACCTTCATACAAGAGGTGAAGATTTCAGTAGGTATTTGAAGATTGGTAGTATTTGAGGGGAAGTAGGGAGAGTATTCAAGGAATAAGTAATAGCACAAGTCAAGTGCTAGACAGGACAAATGAAACTTGCCTGGATGGGTTTAATGGTAGTTGGGGAAAACTAGATTATAGACATTGGTGAATGCTGAAATGAAGTTTTGGGCACTGTTAATATAGCACATTAAACTTTTTTTTTTTTAATTCAGGAATGACATAAAGGGGTAGAAAGATTAACCTGGTAAGCGAAGGAGAAAATAAGGATTGAGACAAAAGCACAATCTAGAGGCTGTCATATTGGTAATTTAGGCAGATAGGAGCCCAAGTGGTTAGGATGGTGGGCGAGAGGTAAATACTAGAGACAATTTAAAGGAAGAAATCATTGAATACAGGTTATTGGACCCAAAACCTGTTCCTTTTCCACTACATGACTAAACCATGTGTGTTAACAGCACCACAAAAAGTAGATTGCCAAGGAGTATAGGAAAGAAAAACACAGGAGTTTATAGGAACAAGGAGAAACTTTAAGCAGAGTTATGGCTCTAATGTAAGAGAAGAGGAGCAGAATAGTTTTGTTTGAATGAAGGTAAAACTTGATAATTTCAGTACCAAAATAGAATACTTTTTATTAGACTACAGAAAAAAATACCCCCAGGAAATGGAAACAGGAAGAGCCAACTACTGGTTTGGCAGAGTTGGAAAGCAAACTGGTGAAAGATTATGTAAATGAATTAGAAATAGTGACATATGGATTTTGATATGCATACAAGATCTAGGCTTGTTTGGAAGTCTATTAATTGTGTCCTCAAGTAACTGGTGTTTGAATTCACAGTACTCTTTCCAAAAGTAGAAATGTGCTTATTTTCTTCTATCACATGGTAGAGTTTGTATTTACTTAAAAAATATTTTTCCGATATGTTTGAAATTCTAGATGCAAAGTTTCAGGGTATAGAAATGGAATGGGAGTAGATATTCTTTAGTTTATGCCAATTTGGATTCTCACTATTTTTTTGAAATGGAAATTATATCCTGAGAGGCTTTTGTTCTTGGAAATTTGAGGTATGACTAAAGAATTTATGAACATATGATACAAAGGTTTTTTTTTTTTTCTCAATTCCTCTGTCATTTTCATACCCAATCTAGGTAAGTATACATGTGAGTTATTCCCCTGAGACTTCTAAAAGCATTCTGGGCTTTCTATATGTGGTAGAAATGATAATTTCATTGACATATACCCTGTATTTTGGACTTGGTTGCTATGTGTAAGGTGAAAAATAGCATTTCTCCCCCTCTTAAGTACTGTTTTTTAGGGAACTGAAGAAATTAACGGACTTCTAGAGTAGAGGAAGGAGGAGTTATAAGCATAGCAACCTTTCACTGTGAAAACATAAAGCTTCTACATTTGTATGACTTCTGAAACATTCAGATCCATGGGTGGCTACTGGATGTCCATTAGCAAATACCCCTATTTTTGAGCTAATTTTCGTTTAACAAGCGAAAGATTTTTATGAGTATAATTTCATGAACTGTGCATTTCATGAACTGTGCACTTTTTGAAGGCTGAATTTGTTGCCAGTACCTGAGAATGGAAGAGGTAAAGAATAGAATTCTGTGAACATGGCCTGGCCTCTATGATTTCATAATCCTGAAGTATTCTTTTTTAAAAAGTTAAATTCTTGCCAATTTTACTCTATCAGGAATAAATAAATCTAGTATTCTGAGAGTTTTAATGAAACTAGACATAAAACAAGTTAAAATTAATGGGGAAAATGGCTAGATGTCCATGACTGTCAGAGTCAGTACATTGTCAGTATCTTCCAGAAATGTAACTGATATTAAGCAAGCTGAGTTATTTCCAGGCATTGAATCCATGAAGAATGATAAATGTTTTCTCATCATACTTATTCTTAGAATGTTGTGATACTTTTGATACTTCAGTTACTCGTCTTTAAAAGGGGAGTGCTCTTCCCTGGGCCTTGCCCAAGAGAAGAAAGAAAGACTATATTAAGACAGAAAACATGGACATTTTAAAGAGACAAATACACTGCTATGTGAAATACCAGTTTTACCCAGTAAACTCCCTGGAACCTATAACAAACAACAGTGCACATTAAAAGCACTTAATCCAAAAAGGGTTCTGAAGATGGATGGTGGTGATGGTTGCACAACAGTGTGAAAGTGCTTAATGCCACTTAATGGTGAATATGGCAAATTTTAGGTATATTTTATCATAAAAAAGGTAGTTGAGTCCTAAAAATAGGGAGGTGGGTGCTACATTGTCTAATAAGTGTAGTGTCATATATGTGCTCTGTTCAGTACTGATTTTCTTTCAGCAAGCATTTATATGAGCACTTGACTTGGTCAAAGCCTAGTCCTGGGTGTATTAGTCTGTTCTTGTATTGCTCTAAAGAAATATCTGAAACTAGGTAATTTATAAAGAAAGGTTATTGGCTCATACTTCTGCAGGCTGTACAGGAAGCATGGAGGCATCTGCTCCGCTTCTGAGGAGGCCTCAGGAAACTTGCAGTCATGGTGGAAGGTGAAAGGGGAGCCAGGCGTTTTATATGGTTGGAGCAGGAGCAAGAGAAGGAGTGGGGAGCTGCTACACTCTTTTAAATAACCAGATCTCATGAGAACCCTATCACAAGACAGCAGCAAGGGAATGGTGCTAAACCATTCATGAAGGATTCACCCCTGTGATTCAATCCCCTCCCACCAGGCTCCCATCTCCAACATTGGGGATTACAGTTTGACATGAGGTTTGGGTGGGGACACAGATCCAAACTATGTATGTGGTCAGAGTGGAAAATGAGAAAGTCCTCACTTTTAGAAACACCCGATCTAGATACATTCAAGATCCCGTTACAAAGTAGGTTGTGGTAGGTGTTATTCTGGAGGTGCCAAATAATGTTTTGAGAACATAGAGAACACTTAGAAATTAAATACTAATTTCATTAATAAAATTATGTGATGGTTATAAGTGAATGTAATATGATTAGTCAGTACTCTTGGTTTGCAAACAGCACGGGGACCCGTCTCATATTAGCTTAAAGAAAATAGAATCTCTTGGCTTAAACAAATGGGAATTCAGGAAGTACACCTCAGGCTTGGTTAGATCCTAGATTTCGAATGGTGTCATCCTATAATTTCTTTGTCTGCATCTACTAGGGCTTTTCTTTTTTTATTCAGTTATATTTTCTGGCCGTCGTCACTCTGGGCTTTTATTTTCATTAGTTATTCAGGTTAAAAGGAATGACCTTTCTCTATAGATTCTGATTATTCTGGCTTGGGTCAGTCATCTAGCCTTAAGTAGGGGTGTTGCTTGTGTGCTCACATGGGTGGACATGTATGCATGTAGCTGGTGGGGGTTTGGTCTCACCCAACCCCATGTACTAAGAACACAGGAAGATATGTCTTCCAAGGGTCTGGCCAAACAAAAACTGTACCCTACATCAGTTTCAAAAACTGATCATACAGTCATTGATTAATTATTCCCTATTTAAATAGGTTGGTCACATTGCTTTTCTAAGCATTATCATTAGTGAGACTTTATTATTATTGAAATGAACTATCTGGTAATATTGTGATCTGGTGGAGAACAGAAAATTAATGATTGGAAAGGGCAAAAGCAACATGTTTTTGGGAGGGAGGATCTGATAAGTTTCTTTTACAAAGTACATTTACAGATGCTTTAATAATGAGAAAAATTAGTGGTAATCAGAATGTTTTCCAAAACAGTACACTGCAGATTGATCATCAGTCACTGATATGTAAAGAACGTTGCCATTAATATTATTCTAAAAAGCTCATTAAATTGGTCCCACGAATAAATATGGCTCTAGACTATCCAGCTCATTATCATTATCCACCTAAGAGTATGTAAGAAGTATTTTATATCATATCTTCTTTGGCCTTTTCACTGAGGGCCTGTGCCATTCTCGATGCAAATAATCTTTTCTGAATATGGGGGAATTACTAACAAAATAAATTTATACCTGCTCACCAGGACGCTATACATACTTGCACATGTAATTTTGCTTATAGCTTCAGAAGATTCATGGGCCCTTCCTTCCTTCGCCAACCATTTCATGAACCCATGGGCCCCAGATTAAGAACTCTTCCTCTTGGTGGTTGTTAAAATATAACTACGTAGCAGGAAGAGGACCATTGTGATCCATTACCAATAGAACATTTATAGTTGAAAATGCAATTTGAGTTGTTTGTTCACCAGTGATGCTAAGTTATGCATTTGTTTACATCTCACAACATGTGGTAAATATTTATGCAAGATGGCTATCCAGGCAAAAAGAAAAAAACAACAACTGTGAAATAGAGAATGCAAGGTGACCCATGTTAACAGGCTAGAGATACATTTGAAAAAGATGAGGGTTATAGAGTGTGTAGATGTTGGCAGGTAAAGAGATAGCATCCTCTAGGGAGGATATTATCAGGAATCAGAGTAATCTTGGTAAATGGGAGAAAATGTAAGAAATGAACGTGTAGAAGAGTGGAAAGCCAACTTTTAGGTCATACTTCCACGTGCTCATCATATGGCCTTGGGCAAGTTACCTATCCTCTCTAAGAATGAGTTTCCTTCCACCTCTGTAAAATAGTGACACTAACAGTCCTTCCTCCTATGCTATTGGGAAATTTTCTGAGCTAATCTGTGTAAAGTACTGGCATGTAGAGAGTGCTCAATAGAAATCTTAGTTCTTATTACTGTTGGTTGTTATTAGTTTCAATTAAAATTGAAATAGAGGAATAGGAACAAATAGGAACTACAATGGGTAAATTACTCATATGAGAGTATGACCTAAGAGATTCCATTTTGAAATGAATTAACAATGTAGTATTAATAAATTCAACCTCTAACATTATTTTAGAGAGAGGAAATTCTTCTATTTCTTTGTGCCCTTGTGAGAGCCTTAATTGAGAACTGTATTCTTCTCTGAATTTCAAAAATAGAGATTGTCATGAAGATATCTTAGTGATTTTTAAACTCTTTTTTTAGAGCAATACAAATGAAGATTAACATTTACATATATCACATGCTCCGTGGTGGTTTGATTGAAAAGCATTGTGTGGGTATGTGTGTGTGGGCAGTAAAGCAAATAGCACAAGTTTTGTTTTTGTGATATTCATAAAAATCGATACTCAGCATAGAAATATGACTCAGTAAGAATTGCTTATTATGGACTATAACATAGATAAGATAGGCTGCACAGTGATGTACTGTGATGGTTTTCATCTCCGCCTCTTTTCTCACTTGTGAAAACCATCAGAATGTAAACCAGAGTGGCTTTATTATAGGAAGAATCATGGACCCTTTCTGTGTTTCTGTTGTGACAGTGTGTCATTCACAAACATCAATATTATTAACAAATTACTTGGCATACAACTCATAACTGATCATGCCCTGTTGTCTAGTGTTCTGATTATAGGGACCTGTGCTTTAGAGGAAAGCCTGAGAAGCCAGTAAACGTGTCAGAAATCTTTCCCTCTTCCCCACACATTAAACGTCACTAAATATATAATGCTATTCAAATATAAGCACTGTTAAGCAGGTGATTGCAAAATATATAGTATCTTCTTTGGACAACAGAAATAAAAACAAAAGAAACGCTGTTTGGGATTTAAATCAGCTATGAAAAATCTGCTGATTTTATATTATTGTTAAACACTGGGCTGGAATTATTGTTTTGGGAAGGCCCATGAGAGCTTTTGCTCTGTGGGTTTTTAAAGGTAAGAATAAATTTCATGTTTGAGATGTTTTTGATGTGCCTGTAACCAGAATAGAAGTGTCTTAGATTATAACTTTCTCTCAGATTGAGTAATTCTGTTGTAATAAGTCAGCATATGTTGCCGTCTATTCTAAAAACTGCATGAAGATAAAAACATATTATATAAAACCATCTATAGTATCAAGTCTTTACAATCTCACTATGTTTAAGATATAATGCCAACACCATACACTAGATAATTTCCAGATGGTTTAAAGAGAACCTCAATTGAGAAAAACACTGAGTTGAACACATATCTGACTCTTGGATAGAGAAGTCTCTTTGTAAGAAGAGAGCGGTAGAAGGAAGTACGTGTGTGCACGCATGCATACACACATGCATACATACACTGAACGTTTTGATTATATGAAAATTCAAAATTCCCATATGCCAAACAAAATTAAGACAAAATATGGGAAATGATGTGTAGGTTGATATCTCCATAATAAGAGATAATACTTATCGATAAGAAGACCATGAAGACTTCCAAGAGAGGAGGGAAAAAACAAGAAAAAGACATGAACAGGCAGCTCATAGAAAAGCAAATACAGGCCAGGTGCGGTGGCTCGCGCCTGTAATCCCAGCACTTTGCGAGGCGGAGGTGGGTGGATCACCTGAGGTCAGGAGTTCGAGACCAGCCTGGCCAACATGGTGAAACCCCATCTCTACTAAAAATACAAAAAATTAGCTGGGCATGGTGGCAGGCACCTGTAATCCCAGCTACTCAGGAGGCTGAGGCAGGAGAATCACTTGAACCCAGGAGGTGGAGGTTGCAGTGAGCCAAGATTGTGCCATTGCACTCCAGCCTGGGCAACAAGAACAAAACTTCATCTTAAAAAAAAAAGAAAAAAAAAGCAGATACATATGGAGTGTATGAACTTCTAAACTGTTTAGTCATGCTGCTAAATAGAGAAATAGAAGTGATAGCAACAATTTGGTATCATTTTAAATTGGATTTTCAGAAAAAGCAAATGGTGGGTAGGGAGCACTGAGACCATCATTCTTGGATGGAGTCCAGTGGAGAGTAGAAAGAGACACAAGTAATTTGGCAGCATGCACTATCAGAAGTAGTGTAATGTGATTCCAGAGCATGGACTCTTCAGCCAGGTGTCCTCAGTTTTACCACTTTACCAGCTGTATGATCTTAGGCAAATTATTTATTAACCTTTTGGTGCCTCAATGTTCTCATCTGTAAAATGGAGATGATAGAATGTACCAAACAGTATTGTTATAAGGACTCAGTTAGTTAGAATATGTAAAGTGCTTAGAAAAGTGCTTGTCCCATAGTAAGTCCTACATAAATGTATTTGCTATATTATTATTATCATTGTCTTTATATACCTCAAAAGATCCAGTTTCTAGGAGTGTGTCATCAGGAAATTGTTATACATATGGAAAAAGATTTATGTATAATGGTGTCAAGTTAGCATAATTTACAAAAATTTAAATAACTTTTTTCCCAGTGAATTGGCGATTAGCCAAATCTTGGTAAACTTATTTTTTTCTTATTATGATATAAAAATGCAGCTATATCTGTGAAGAAAATTTATAGGAAATCGTTACAATTTATTTTTTGTATTTAATGTTATGATATGCAGCTCTATAGACAGAATTTGTGTCTGCACAGTTATGTATGTGTATATTTTATTCTCAGTGGGAAGAAATGCATGTATTTTTTTCTTAGTGGAAGAAAATGCCTCAAAGTCAGTGGTGTTTGTCTATGAGGAATAGGATTACTACTTTGTTAATTTTTCTTTTTGTATTTACCAAATTTTCTACAATGAGAATGTATTGTTTCTAGCACAAAAAATTATTAAAAGAGCAGCAGTAATGATTTCATTTGAGAATGTAATAAATCTCTCACATGTAAGAACAAGATCATCTTTGCCTCCAGATGGCACTACCATTTTCACAGAGAAGTAAAGAGTTCTGGGCTGATGAGCATTTTGTTCAGTTAGGATCTAGGCTTCATGAATACATTTGTCTTGCTTCCTAAACCAGCCCTAGACCGATGGGTGGAGGGAGGCATGGACCCTGCACATGCCCCCTCAGAATGCTGCTTTTTTTCTTGCAGGTTTTTGCCTGCTTGTAGATTCTTTAAAGTCATGGGGCCATTTGTTGTAACATCTATTAAAACCACTTGAGAGCAAATGAAATTGTTTGTTTATAATAATCTGAAAAGCAATCATGATGAATAAAATACATTTTTCATAGTATAGTTTGTTTCCTAAGCGAATAGAGAGACTTTAAAAAGCTATTAGGGCAGAATAAAAATACTGCATAAAAATCATTATTCTAACATTTATTTCTCCTGTCTATTAATGATCTTTCCTCCTGCTCCATCATTCTATCAGGCCTGAAATTTGACTCCTTCAGTTCCTGTGATCCTGTAAGAATGGTTCTTTCAGGTTCTTTAGGTTAGATTGACAATCCTTTGCTTTTTCTTTTCTTTTCTGTTTATTATTTTAAGTTGCACTGTTCTTACATAATGATCCTTTCACTTAATGAGATGAGGCAAAGTTAACTGAGTAAATAGGAGGAGTTTTATTTATTAATTGGTATTAGGTGAATCACTGGAAAATTTGAGCCTAATAGATTTTTCTGTAGGCAAATCAGTTGCAAAATATTTTAAAGATTTGCATTTATGCATATCATGAAAAACTTACCGTTTTAAAAATACTTTTGTTAATAACCCTAATACTGTTAATAACTTCATGGTTTGTAATTGGCCTGCTGACTGAATATTCATGGAGTCTCTGGACATGGAAATAGTGACTTATCTAGATTTACATTTATGATTTATTCAGCTGTTATTGCTAAGTAGTATTTTTATAGTAAAAACTAAATATTTTATAAGGGAAAAGGTAAAGGAGAAATAATTATCACATAAATTTCCTTTCAGAAGCTCTCATGTCTAACATCAGTATATGTGACATTATTTTCCACAAGTCTTTAATGTATTTAAGTCTGACCTATTGGTAATAATTTTTGAGTATATTTTTTCAAAAATAACATTAAGGTCAAAATGCAATTATTTGAGATCGGTAACGATCAAGGTAGATTATAGTTATCTCCTGGAAAGTTGAATTAGTTGAACAGAGGCCATATCATCTAGACAGGGGTTGGGAATTTTCATATGATGCCTTATTTATCTCTTTATTATTTTTAAATTAATTAACAAAAGCAAAATAATAGTACTCATAATTTGCTCCCCAGAGTTAACAAATGTTAATTTTTCATTGAGTTCAGATCTTTCTTTAAATGAGAGACAAAGTTCAAATCAGATTTGGATCCCTTCCCCACCCTTTTCACTTCCTCCCTGTCTTTGCAGAAGCAGTCCAAGTCAAGAATGTCATATGTATTTTCTGCCCATGTTTTTATCCTACATATATAGGTATATGCATATGTTTAGCAATTTTACATAAATGGAATCTTACCCTTGCAAAACATCTAATGATTTTTGAGCTCTGTGTGTGATGATACATTTAGATGTGGTTTATTTTACTGTAATTGCCTGATAGTGTTCTATCGCCTATCTAGTTCCCTATTAATGGACATTTAGATTGTTTCCAGTTTTATTGCGGATAAAAATAGTGCTGCAGAGACAAATTTTGTAAATGTCTGCTTATACACAAGAGCAAAGATTTCTCTAGGATATATAATTAGAATTTATGTGTAATGAAGAAATGTATACATCTTGCATTTTATAAACTTTGCGTAATGCCTGCCAGTATGTTTGTACTAGTTTACGTTCTCATCAGTATGTGTAAGGTACTGATTTGCCACGTCCTTGCTTACGCTTTGTATTGTGGGTCGGAAGTAGTGTATCATTTGTAATTTAAATGTGAATCTCCTCATTACAGGAAAGTTGGGCACATTTTCATAGGTTTATCAGACTGAGTTTACTCTTCTATAAATTGCTGTTCATATCCTATTTACCTATATTACTTGTGACTTGATGTCTGTTTATTGATTTGTCAAAGGTATTAATCTGTGCATTAAACTTTTGGTTATGTGAGTTGAAAATATGCTCTCCCAGTCTACTGCTTGTGCTTTAACTTTGTTACAGTGTTCTTTTTCATACAGATGCTTTAAATTTTGATGTCATCAAAATTTCAATTTTTACTGCTTAAGGTTTGTGCTTCTTTATATCCTTTGCCTAAGAAACCCCTCTCTAAGTTCATGAAGGCATTTTTCAGTGTATTCTTGCAGTTGTATTTCTATTTTTCTTTAAATCTCAAAGCTTTTCATGTAGCAGTTGATAAAAGAATTTATTTTTTCGGAACATAGTAGTTACTTTAGGAAATGTTGCATTTCTACCACCATCCTCTAAAATGATCCTCACAGTAATAGAGATGATTTCCTATGATATTTAAGAGGCTAAGAACAGAAAACAATTATACCCTGTGACTTACCAAGAGTGAGTGCTACATAGCTATCTAGAAGCTTTCAATAAACACTAGATAAAATACAGAAGTTGGAGCTGTTTATTTCTTACTTGGTTTTGAGGTTCAAATATTTATGAAAATATTATGCTTGTGTGGAAAGATAACATAGGGGACACTTCTAGTTTTGATCAGTTATTCATTGCAGATTTAGATTGCTATCTTAAACTTCTTTTGAAAATAAATACAAGGCCACACAGACTGGAAAAGCTCAAATGATATGTATTTCTGCTCTAAACTCTCAACAGTTTGTCACCTGGGGTGTGATGGGACACTCAGTCGTCCTTTTGGGATGAAGCCTAAGGGGGGTGTGTGTGTGTGTGTATGTGCATATTCACAGTGATGTGGTCTTGGGTCAGAGAGGGAGAGTTCAGTCACAGATTAAAAGATAAAAATTATATGCTTTTAGAAAATATAAATAAGTAAAAGAATGTAAGCCTAGAATGTGCTGACAGTTGAGTTTTTGAAAATACAGTTCAAGTTGCCATTATAAGACTCTTAGATGAAGCTAATTTTTGTTCCTAATAAAGGAAGGAGCATTTTTTTTACTCCTTCTCCACATTTCTCTTGTTTTTGCATCTCTCTTCCATTTAAATTACCAATAGACAGTGCCTGCATTTTATTATTGAAAGGCTAAATCTGAATCTCCAAACTGTGAATACTTAGCCAAAAATCTAGTTAGAATTCCAGCTTGATCTTTTTTTACTTCACTTATGTATTCTAATGTAGTTTCAGTCTTCTGAAATTTAACCAATTTTCACTGTAATTTTAGGAATAAGTCAGTCCCAGGAAAATAAGTGGTTAAGGGGATACATTGCTTTCTTAACAATAAGAATGGCACAGCTCCACCCCCCACTCCCTGCAAAGAATGAAAGCCACCCACTGGTGTCTACAGAGGAGGGTGTGTGCAGCAATGGTCAGTGCTGCCTTGGATGTTTATTGTGTTCACTGAGTCTCAGTTGTGATGTGCTTTCCAGGCATTAGTCCCTATGGTGACCCCAGGAGACAGGTGTGATAACCCTGCTTTGCTGATGAGGAAACTTAACACTTTTAAGAGGGTGAGTAGCTTGGCCAGGATGACACAACTAGTAAATGCAACAACGGGATGTGTTATAGCCCAGCTCTGACCAACCCGGAAACCCCCTTTTTAAAATTGATGCTGTCTCCCTAAAATTTGCGGTGTTAAGTTTTATAAGCGGATTTTCTTATTCTTTACTTGGGAAGAATGTGGTAGGAGAGGAAGAGGAGGCCTGGAGTTCCTTCATCTTGGTATGTGTTGCAGAGGGAGCAAGATAAAGGAAAACTATTTATTCTAGCAACGCTGAAGACTAAATTTTGCCTGCTTAGTAGTTAATCTTAGAGCTTGCTCTGGTTGTCTATGCATATGGCACCTTACATAAGTATCTTTTGATGTGACATTGTCTGAAGATAATGTGAGTAGGACGACACTGTCCAGAAGGTTTAAGGATAGATCTCAATAGCATTGTGTTGAATTAAAAAGAAAGAAAAAGCAGAGTGTCGAGCAATATAGACCTCGTGATGCCGTTTATATAAAAATCTAAAACCACATAGAATATGTCCATTTGTTTACGTGTGCATATAATAGAAGTATAAAAATACAGAACAAAGATATCAAGCAAAATTTAATTAGTGCTTGACCCTGGAGAGGGAGGGACAAGGGAACAAAAACATTACCCTTGTCTGTAATATTTTAATTTTATTTTGAAAAATATTTGAATTGGATTTGGATTTCATTAAATGTTAACATCTTTTAAATCTAAGTATTAAGTATATGGATATTTTGTTACATGCTATATTATTGCTTCTCCTCTTCTGTATTTGAATTTTTTCCGCAAGTGACAGCAACAACAAAATGTGGTCATAGCCAGGAGGATTTGCTACCAATTGCTGTGCCCCAAAACAAAAATAGTTTGGAACCTAGAGCTAGTTTCTTTGATTCTTTGTTTGGGCCAGTGGTGGGTGGTGGGCGGGTGGGGGACGGGCAGTTGATGCAACCAGCCAAAATGAAAGACATTAAGCTCTTGCTGCAACTAAAAAATGTGTAGTTGGAATATAGCAAGAAACTGCAATTTAGGTCTCCCAAATTGTATAAGATGACATTGAGTTGAGGGTCGGAGTACTGAAGATTATCTGAGATTTCCTCGTAAGGTTTAGTTTGGCTTATGTCTTTGGTGACTATATGTGTTCTGTGTATCTGAACCCTGACAGTAGTCTGTAAAGCATATTTTTGTCACTACTCCTGGCCAAATGATATGTGATACTCTTGTACTCTGTGGGCACATGAATTATAGCATTATAACCTCAATTATTTTAGGTAAGAAAGAAATCTGAATGGCCAGTATACAAATACTCACTGCTTGGAGTGACCTTTTTTCCCCTCTCAGTCTAAGATGTTCATGTTAACTCGCGGATAGGTAAGAAAAATACATTCTTTTAGGAATTCTGCTTCTTTGAGTTATAGTGAAAGGTCCCCGGCCATGTACGTAGGTCACAAGACACCAGGTTGTATTTTAATTTTATTTCTGTATTTTAAACTTTGATTTAAGTTTCTGCAATTAAACTAGGATGTAGTGTTAACAGTTCCCTGAATTAAGTCTCATTAAATTTGAAGCCCATAAACTGCTGTTATTGCTCATCTAAAGGGGAATATACTGTAAACTGAAGATTTGAGAAAATCTGGATTTGTTAATTCTTGGAGGATGGTGTAGTTTCTTGGAGACTTCTCTGTCCATTGCCTCATTTTAATCACTTGTATTCAAAACTTTATTGTTAGATAACTTAAGCACTGTTTCATTCATTGAAAGCATAGGTAACTTGACTTGGAATGGTATGGGTGAGAAGCAGCCAGCTGGTTTGAGATGAACTGAGTTTAGATAGCATTTGATTACAACTTACATTTCATAACAATGGGAAATTTACATGTATATACAAGATTATTAGCATATTTTCTAGAAGTTGGACATGGTTTTTGAATTTAACAATTCAGACATTGAAAAATAAACATTGTTTTTTAAAGGTACCTAATTTTTTATGTGACTTGTACTTAATAGCTTTTATAGAAAACATCATGTATAATGGTAGTTATTGGAATTTATGCAGTTTAGAAAAACACAGTTTAAAGAACTTTATAGACATTATGTCATTTAGATTCATCCTTCTCTTGTGATTAGAGGGAAATTCTCCAATTTTCAATTATGTGTAGGGGAATTTTTAGCGAAGAGAAAGTATATTTTCCTTACATTCCTAAGGAAAAATCACTGGTTAAAAAACAGAATTTAGGACTGAGTTAGTAAATTACCTACTTTGGGACATTGTACCATGAACTTTTTTGAGATATAATAGTTAAAAGGACCTGCTAAGCAAAAAATATTTTGCATGAAGTTTAAATATGGATATATTTTCATTTTAATATATTTTCAATAAACATTTTATTATATAATATGCTCAATTTTCAAACAACTAACTTGGGAATTCTTAATAATTAGTGATAATTTTTTAGGTAGCTAATTCTTTGGAAGAGAAAAATAACATTTCTAATATGCTTACTGTCACCTAAGAAAAGGTCCATCAGAAAAGGTGAAGTTTAGGTTTAAAAGTTTTGACAAAGATAACATTATGACAAGACAGATAAGGCCTAAGTCTAGTGGATGAAGACTTGGGAACATGTGACTATCCCTGAAGGTGGCAAGTCATGGGTTATTTAAATTAGGTGCTGAATAGTTCATGGCTCAATTTGATAAGGAAAAACACCAAGAATTTTTAGAGACAGAAGAGAAAATATAAAAGGCTAATAAGATTTTATCTCAATATCAAAGACATAATTAAGACAATAAAACCTATTCCTTGCTTTTCATATTGACAAAATTTTTAGAATAGTTTGCTTTTATAAATGAGAAATGCACATATTCTCCTAATGACAGTTTAAACTGGGATATCCTTTCTGGAAAGCCTTTTGGCAATATGCTAGGAGCCTTGTTTCTTTACCCTTTGACCCAATATCTCCACTTCTAGGAAATGATCCTAGGGGAATAATGAGAAATTTGGACAAACATTTACAAAAATTCATTGCAGTATGAGCAAGACCTAGAAAACAACAACTAATAGGAGAATTATTCAACAAAGTTTGGTATGTTGCTATTATTTAGGACTAGTAGATGTTTTAAATATTTCTGATAACTTTCAAGATACAGGAAAATGCTGCTTCTTATAATACTGAGTGAAAAAAACCAGGGTATAAAACGATATATATAGCATGATCTCAGTACTTCTTATATATGCAGAAATACACAGTCTTAGATGTATTAATAGATCAATTAGATGAAATACACTAAATATTTCTCTGAATGGTGATATTATGGGTGATTTCATTTTTTCTTAACACTTTTATTTTCTGTTTTCTACAGTCTGTTTTCATAAATAGATAATTAAATAGTTAAAATGGTTGCCTATTGGTAAAGATACCTGTTGATCAGCAAGAAATGTGGTTCAGCATTTTTTGTAAAAGAAAGTATCTTTGAATTATAAGGTTTTAGTGGATGACTTGATCATTTCAGTGAGTTTAAAAACCTGAGTTTGATGCTGTGGAGTATAAAGAAACATAGAATGATCTGTGCCTTCCAGGTATATAAAACTTGGAGGGGGGGAAATCAAGATAAAACTCTACTGAAAATCCTACAAATAAGATATCTGAATTTTAGAGAACCTACCTCTATAGTCACCTTAAAATAGAGGATGGAAATCTAGTTTATGTTCCTATCACATATATTTGTTTTTTATCAGTTGCCTGATAACTGGCTAGCACTGATCAATATAATTAATTATTTTGATCATTTTCTCTAATTTGTTGAGGCCTGGCTTGGCCCCTCTGTGACATGTAACACCCCTTTCCTCTGTTTTGATGAAAACTTGAAACACATTCACTTAGAGGTAGTGGTCCCCTGCTAGTTCAAATGTGATAGCTAATAAAGAACCTTTTTGTTTTGTAGCTAAGGGTATTGATTCGGCCACATGTTGGATTGCCTCCTGCTTCAGCACAATAGCCGGAGGAGATAGGTAGGAGGGAGTGCTCTTCTAAGGGTGTGTGTAGTTTCTGCTTTTGGTGTGCTCTGAAAATCTAATCTAAAAACTGTTGCTTTTTTAACTTCCAGGAAGGTTTTACTGAGAGCATGCTAACAGGTTATCGGGACTTTCTTTACGTTGACTTGCTAATATATATTATTGGAAGAAAATACTCTAATATTAGTGTTAAAAGTCAGGATTGAACATCATTCCAGTAGTAAATAGTGATGGGACAAGGATATCGATGTGTGCCATTTTACAGTACTTCAGTAAGACTAAAATAATTGAAAGAGCTCCTAACTAATGTAAAAATGGAATGGTGAACTAATTTCTTTAGAAGGATGTATTCCTAATGAAGTAGGGCCTCTGATAGATTTGAGTGATTTACATTCATTTAGATTCATTATGTGCGTATGCTTGCAAATGATATTCTAGAACTATGAGAAAAGCTTTTTGGCATACTTGGAAGTCGACTGAAATCCTGTGTCTGGTAATTTATACAGACTTTAACACTGTTTTATTTGAAGAATAAGCTATTTAATGAATGGATCAATAAAATTTCACAAAAGTAAACCAAAACTAATTATATGTTTGAGAAGCATGATAAAATTATTTTTATATGGGAAAACACATGAAAAAGATACATTTTTACAATCTTATAAGCCACTTATGGCCATTGACTCTGATTTTAAGACTTTCTTTAGTTGAATAAAATGATCAAGTGAACCCTACATGTAGCGGGGGTTTCTGTTGTTACTAGATCACGTTTCTCCTGTATTATAAATGCCATCTTCCTAACAAACTGTGACTTTGAGTACTGTGTAGTGACTGGATTGAAATTACACTGCTTGGGTTTGAATTCTGGCTCTGGACAGTTGTTAGTATTGATCTTGGAAAAGTTATTAATTTCTATAAGCCTCAGTTTCTCCATTTGTGATAATCTGCTTAATTTACTCGGTAGTTGTGAAGATTAAATGAATAATACCCACAGATCCATTAGCACAGTGCCTGGCACTTCTGTAAACGTTAACTCTTTGCAAATGGTTGTCATGATTTAATTAAGACATATTTTTAATACTTGCTGTTACATTTTCTTAGGCTAAAACATGTAAGTCCAATAATTACGCAGCTTAAATTCACATCGCCCTGAAACTATCGACTGTCAGACTTCAACACTGACCCTGTACTTACTTTGCGTTTTCTAGGCCACACATTCTGATGGTTAAGAAATTGAAACAGATTTTTTCTTAATAATTATCTTGGACAGCAATGAATTGTTTTATGTTAACATTCTTAGAGTTTAGTATTTGAAAACTCCTAAATGTAAATATTTAGGATCCTATCAGTCAGATTCTTAAAGCTTTCGCCGGCCTCCTATTTCTCTTAGGATAAAAAGACCAGACTTGTAATAGGGCCTGCAAGACCCTGACCGGGCTCTGAGGAGCTCTTTGTCTCATCTCTTACCTCCTCTCTCACAACTTAGTTCCAGGTGGGCTTAATTTCTCCAGGTTTTCCAGCAGTATGTATATACTCTCACTTGTGGGTAGTTTTCTCTGCCTGGGGTAATTATCTTTCCATACTTCCTAACCACCACAACGTCCTTGCTCACGTCTGCATCCTACCGGTTAGTACTCCAGGGATCAGCTTAAACTTCCCCATCCAGAAGGCATTCTAAACTCTGACCTTAAATTCCCCTTCTCTATACTTACCACTCTTCATACTTCTCCATCAAAATGTGTATATTTTTAGTATTGTTATTATTACTGCTGCTATTTTATTATTACTTGTTTAACTCTCCTTCCTTCTAGAATGCGTGCCTCATGAAGACAGTGCTTTTATCCTCTTGTTCACTTTTTGTTTGTTTGTTTGTTTGTTTTGAGACAGTCTCCCTCTCTTGCCCAGGCTGGAGTACAGTGGTGTGATCACAACTCACTACAGCCTCAATCTCCTGGGCTCAAGCAGTCCTCCTACCTCAGGCTTCCAAGTAGCTGGGACTGCAGGAAGGTACCATTGCACCTGGCTAAATTAATTTTTTTTTTTTTTTTTAAAAACCCAAAACCCTTTGCAGAGACAGGGTCATGCTATGCTGCCCAGGCTGGTCTTGAACGTCTGACCTCAAGTTATCCACCTGCCTCTGCCTCCCAGACTTCTGGAATGACAGGTGTGAGCCACTACGCCTGGTTGACTCTTCTTACTGAGACTTGGGAAGTCTGAGTTGGAGAATAGTGGCAAGGCCAGCAAGGCCGTGACAGGGCACCTGTGCGTCAGACTCACTCTGAGTCCCCCACAGCAGTTCACCTGCCCTTTGCGTATGAAGCAGTTACTTCCCTTTGGAGATTTTCTCTAACTTCCCCTGAGAGAGAGGTTACATTTGTAAAGTGCTTTGAAATTCCAAAGGTCTCTCAAATTTTTATCAGTATAAAGCATTCAAACGTGGCTGGAAATAGGCCAGTTCTTAGTGTGGGTAAAACTCAGGTGTAAGTAGTTCAAGGAGTCTTCTTTACTCCTTGTTGCAGTGGAATTTTTTTCAACTTGGTAACTTTCAAAAGTGAAATCCTTCCCTAGGGAGAAGCAAAGTCTTTGTGCATTCCCTACAAGTGTGGACGTAACAAGAGGTGATGTGGTCCTGGTGGTGGACAGGTATGCCTTGAACCTACTGTCCCTTTCCTAGTCCCAGCTTGGGAATGTGTGAGAAAGAGATGTGTGTGTACACATGCTGCACATCTGCATAGTTGGCAAAATATTTGCAAGATATCTTTACCCTTGAGAGTTGGAGAGAAAAGGGTTATGGCTGTGTCCAGTGCTCTTTTTGTGTAGCCCTATGGTGAGACTAGTGTATCTTTCTATACAAAGACATATAACATGTCAAATTGTCAGTTATGATCTATTTCCCTCTATTGACTCTTCTTTAAGAAAAATAAGTTTATTTTGGATTTTTTGGATGTTATATGAGCAGAAGACAATTTTAACACCACTGTCTTTCTAGAAATTAATCTTCAAGTATATAAAGTATTTGAAATTTAATAGTTCAGTAACTTTGTATACTGACATAATTTGCTAAACATCTAATACATGAGTTTGGAACCATCTAATTCTCCACATGCATTGAAGTTTATAAGCTTAGAAGATTCTCCTAAATATATGCTTTTATTTCTGGTTATTTTAAGTCAGTTAAATTTGATTATAATTTTTTCCTTCAGGTAACATTCTCAGAAGCAAATATTACAAATAAATTGTGAATGTAAATTAAAAACATTACATAGATTTTCATCATTGCCGAAAGTATGCCCCTAAGTACATTTCCTCCTTTTTTATTATGTTTTCTTGTGCTTTGATATTATGTTTTAAAATCATTTTATCATTTTGCTTCCAAAAAATTCATCAAGATCCATGTTTATTAGTTTGAATTTGAATTTCTAAATGAGATGGTAGATCATAAGTGCTGGAAAGTGATTGCTTGAAATTAACAGAGCATTACACTAGCATTATGCTTATGAGGAGACCTAAAATATTTTGTTTGCATTTTTGTGCACAGATAACGTGTCCCTGCTCTAGACTCCCCCCAAAAAACAAACAACACAATAGACTCTGGAAACCTTGGAATGGTCTTTGACCTGTAACAAAATTTTGACTATTAGTGTACCACATTTAATTAATAAATGTATTTTTATTCTTCTTTTGTTCCACATGTCATAATTAAAGTTTATTCAGATGAACACTTCTTTTAAGTGAATCCTGCTCTACGAAAAATATTATCTAATATAAATAATCAGTGAATAATTTCAGTTTTGAAATGTTTTTTTAAACTGGAGTTTCAATTATTTTATGCAGGGGTGCCAGGCTTTAAGCCTGATCTATGAAGTGAAATGAAGCCAACTTGGACATGAATTTTCACTTTACAAAATAGTTCCAAATAAAAAGCATCAGAAGAGCAGACTTTTAAATTCAGATACATCTGAGTTCAAAATATGACTTGATTCTCTGTCTGAGCAAAATGTGTAACTTATGACATGTTAGATTCCTTATCCAAGAAATGGGGATAATACCTATCAAAAAGAAAAGGCAAACAACATATGTAACATTTGTTGTGGAAGGTGAAACTTTACATATTTAACAAATTATCACTGCCACCTCTAGGTATACAAGTTCCCCTGGTATGTTTAAAATAGAAAGTACATAAATGGGAACTTGAAAACTTTTGGTATTACTTCCAAAAACATACCTTCATTTAAAACATAAACTAGTTATCAGAGGAAATGTGAAAAAGTGCTCATAATTTTTAGAATCTTGAACTTCTACACTGGTACTTACTTTCCTCTTTATATTATTTAGGACATTTAAAATTGCAAATTACTGTGATCAACTCTAACATGAGAAAAGGGTTGTCTTAATATTATTGCCTTATTTTAAAATCAGTATCTGGCTCTGCATAGAAGTGTATTTTCTGAAGCATGGGAGCAATCTGTAAAAAATATTCAGAAATAAAATCAAGTTACATTATGTAGAGAGGGCAGGCATTGACATAGATTTTTTCTCCCTGTCATTAGAAAATAGAACATTTCCCTAAACTTGTATTTTTCTATGGGCTTGATCACCTTCCTTTCAACACTTGACTACTTTCTAATGGAAAATTTCCTTTTGAAGCCATGAGGGATTTAGTCTGTAATAAAGATATTACCCAGCAAATGGAAAGCAGACCATAACAAAGTGTAAAAAATTAACGGCTAGTGGAATAGAGAGAACTCTTTCTTTTTCCTTTTCAGCATCCAATATGTGTTTGAATCTCAAATAGTAATTTATTGAAATATAAAATTGAAGCTTTACAGTAATATGAAGGGAAATGTAAGGATTTTATACTGTAGACTATTTTTGTAATTTCATTTTTTAAATTAGACTATTTGGGTAATACACTTTCATCAGGTAATTTAAACAATTAAGTGCCTTATAGAATCTGTGTTTAAAAATGTGTATGAATGTGTATATGTATATATACACATACAAATATATATGCATATTTGAAATACATAGAATTTTATATAAACTAAAAAGTTTCCTATTGTTCCTCATTACAAAAAAAGACACCCTCAAAACCAAAGGAACCACTATGGTGTATCCTTTAAGACTTTTCTATAAATTTACTTGTTTACAGCTTGCCATTTTAAATTTAATAATATATTTTGGACTTATTTTCATGTCAGGTGGGAGTGCCTTTGAAGCTTGTTTTGTTTTCCATTGTATGTGTATGTTTTAGTCTTAATGCTGAAGACTTTTAAATAAAATTGAGGCATTTCTTGCCTCATATAATATTTATTGAATGCCTATCATTTGCTACATAGGTACTAGGGATATTGAAGTGAAGATAATGAAGTTCCCTACCTCAAGGACTTATATGGCGATTGTTGTGTTCATATACAAAAATAATATAAATATTGAAGACATGTTCTAACTGTGAATTTAGCAATTCATACTGAAGAGGAGCCCAGTGACTCTTCATCAGTTTCTACACCAGTCCCTGAAGTATTTCACTCCCAGATACTTTGTGTGAAATTATGTCTTACAGTAAACCTGAAACTCAGTAAATACCAGCTTGATTTGAATATAACAAGACATATCCGGGTCAGATATTTCATTATATCTATCGTCTGCCTACGGTACAGTTGTAGTTGCTGATGTTTTCTTTATTAATTATTGAGTGCCTTTGGTATTAAGTGCTTCACCTTGATTAGCTTCTCCTCCTTCCCCTACTTCCAGTTTTTCTCAGTTCAGAATAATTACTGAAACATAATTTGATCTGGCAGTTTATTGCTAAGAATTCAAAGCCTAGAAGGTAATTGGTATGTCTGTCTACTGTCCATGAGGCTTGTTACTGTAATATAACACTGACCACATCATTGGGCTAAGATTAAAAACCTGTACATGGCCTGACACCAGAGCTCCATTGTGGAACCTACAACCTGGGTACTTCCATACTGAAGATCATGTACCACAATTCTTCTGCTTAATTTAGCCCTTTAAAGTATTTGCAGTTACCCCATACCATTTAGGAACTACCTCAGACTGTAACAGAGAGCTTACAGTGGCTTAATCGTGATTAGAATTATTTTGTTTTGACTCATGAAAAGCTGTTTGCTGGCATGGGTTTAGAAGTTCAAGAGCATCAGGGCTGAGTCTTTGTGATCCCTTTGGCCTTTTCCTCCTGGTCCCAAACATTAGGAGGGAAAAAGGAGGCATGGAGAAAAGGGTGGTGTCTATTTTAAGAAATACAACTTTAGGCCGAGCGTGGTAGCTCACGCCTGTAATCCCAGCACTTTGGGAGGCGGAGGTGGGCAGATCACGAGGTCAGGAGATTGAGACCATCCTGGCTAACAAGGTGAAACCCCGTCTCTACTAAAAATACAAAAATTAGCCGGGCATGGTGGCGGGCGCCTGTAGTCCCAGCTACTTGGGAGGCTGAGGCAGGAGAATGGCGTGAACCCGGGAGGCGGAGCTTGCAGTGAGCCTAGATTGTGCCGCTGAACTCCAGCCTGGGCAACAGAGCAAGACTCCTTCTCAAAAAAAAAAAAATACAACTTTATCAGAAGTCTTTAGTAAGCTCCTGCTTGCATCATTTAGACCAAAACTGTGTGATATGACCACCTCTAGCACTGAGATAAGCTGGGAAATATAGTGTTTTAGCACATTGCCACCCTGAACAAAATAGATCTTCTGCTCGTAGGCAGACAGGAGAATGGATATTCTCCTAGCAGCCTCTGCCATGCTTCTGCATCAGACGGTAAGCATCATGTGAGGATGATTCCTCATAGTAGATGCAATGAAGGAGAGAGATGTATTTTCTCATCTAGTTGGTTCACATGGTGGGTATACCGTGAGTCTCACCAGTGTATTGCCACCATGGTGATTATAATGCCTACTTGGTGAATTTGTTGTGGGAATTAAATGAAGTAATATGTAAAACATCTGGCCAGCACCTGGAACATAGTGAATACTCACGGTGTTTGATGTTGTTATTAGTAGCCCAGTAAATAATACTTGGTAGGTAATAAAGTGTCATATTAGACATATTAGACATTCACATTAAATGTATACAATATAATTCTATGTATTTAGGGTATGCAACATGATGTTATGGGATGGAGATTCCCCAAATCACAGAATAGAGGAACCCAAAATTCTGTGTAATTGCTAAAGCAAATTTATCTTGTATTTCTACACCAAAGCAGTCTCTCTCTCTCTCTCTTTTTTTTTTTTTTTTTTGAGATGGAGTCTCACTCGGTCGCCCAGGCTGGAATGCAGTGGTATGGATCTCAGCTCACCACAACCTCTGCCTCCCAGGTTCAAGCAATTCTCCTGCCTATTCTCCCGAGTAGCTGGGACTACAGGCGTGCACCCCCATGCCTGGCTAATTTTTGTATTTTTAGTAGAGATGGGGTTTCACTATGTTGGCTAGGCTGGTCTCGAACTCCTGACCTCGTGAACCGCCTGCCTCAGCCTCCAAAAGTGCTGGGATTATAGGTGTGAGCCACCGTGCCCGGCCACAGTCTTTAAAAATAATGAAAACTCTCTCTGTATATATGTATGAAAATACAGGATTGGATCTCTTACTCTCTTATAGATTGGGAACAGTCTCCGAGAGCAAACAATCAAGACTGGCTTTCTGACTTTGTTAGGTTTTAAATAGAGCAAATGTCTACTTCCCAAGCCACAACTATTAGTATACATTACTATAAGTAGAAGGCAGTCTAGAGAACAGTCTAGTTGTGTTTCCAACCCAGCTCCCCACTTCATGTAGATATACTGCTAGCTCAGCCCTTGAAGGTTTTTGCATTTTTGATATTTGCCTTAAGAACGTGAAAAAAGTAGACCTGGACATTTAATCAAATCCCAGACTATTGGGCTACAAAGAATTCCTTGATGCTTGAAAAAGTGTCGGTTTCTGACAAATGCCAGTATAATTCTCCTTTACACAGAGAGACATAAAATGTTTTAAGTTGTATGGCTTAAAATACAAATAGTTTCTTGACAAATTAAGATAAGTTGAAAGAAGCTACATTCTAAATCACTGTTAAATCACTGTTCATTGATGTTTTTGGAAGACATTAAAGTAGAAAAGTTTATAGTTTGCATCTGTATTCCAATAGCCACACAGTGAGCTGTGCCATATTTACAGTTCTAAGCTAAGTTAGCACTCATATCTGGGTTGATTGTCCATGGGCTTGAGTAAAGTAAGCTTTTTAGGATTATTAATCAGGAATAAAAAGCCATGGAAGGATGCCTAAAATATTAATATCTGTGATTGGTGAGTTTGTGTATGTGTGTGTCTGTGTGTGTGTGTGTGTGTGTGTGTGTGTGTGTATAGAAACTTTGTCAATGATGGAGAGTAGTGTTTGTCATGTAAGGTATATAAAATTTTTTTGAAATATGCTAATCTTGAAAATTTTTATTTTCCAAACTAAGATTAAAATTATTTTATTTTCTCTTAGTATTTCATTTTGAAAATTTGATATAAATAACCCTTCCAGGAATTAAAAGTTTGCCATAATGAACATATTTGTTTTATCATTATGTAGTATTTTGAAAAATTATGTTCTTATTAATTATATATAATACACTATATGTATGTCATTTAATATGTAGTGTATTATATATAATTAATATATATTTTGAAAAACAACGTTAAGTATTTAAAAGTATTTGAATGATAATATAGTAAATTATGACAGTATTCAGTGGAATATTATGTTGCCATTTTAATGCAATCATGACATTCATGCAAGTGTAGAGAATGTTTACTATATATGGAAGCAGAATGCAATCTCTGGAGTCTGAGTATAAGCAGGCCTACTGAGACAGTTAACACAAAGGCCAGAGGCAAGAGGCCACTGTTTTAAGGGATGCAAAGCAATGCTAAATGGATGGCTGAAGAGTTTAAGTTGGGCAGAATGGTGAGAAATGACCCTGGAGGGATAACCAGGATATAGTTTACAAAGAGTCTTGTCTGTGCCATCCTAAATATGCACTTGTTCTCTTTTCCTAGTATATTCTTCCAGTGTCTTTTCTGACTGCTTTGCCTCTTCCTCAGGCTATGGCTCACCAATTACTCCTTAAGAGGCCTTCCCCGAACACGCTGTCTGAACCCCTCGCTCTCATTCAAACACAAACATGCACACGCACATGTACACAATCGTTACTCTTTATCTCACTACCCAGAGTACTTCTTTTTTAGTGCATTACAATTGGTAATTATTTTGAATTTCTTAACTTCTTGTCTCTACTAGAATGTAAGCTCCATGAGGGCAGGGGTGATCTGTTTGTTTACAGATTTGTGTGTCTTACATACGGAGCATTCAGTAAATATCTTTGAATAAATTAATCAGGGGTTCGAACTCTGTCCCCAGCACTTCTGTGCTGTGTGGTTTTGGGCAAATTACCTTTGAATCTGTTTTCTCATTTATGAATTTGGGATACTTATACCTTAGTTTCTTATCTCAGATTATAAAATGTGAGTTAAGGTGATATACAAATTCAAGATCATTGTATAGAAATACACATACTACAAATAAAATTACACCCCAGTGGTTTCACAGAAGTGATATTTTATATATCTACTTGGATACTTTAAGGGTACACTGATCAAAAGAATGTACTGCCATCAATTTCTCATACTTACTTGATTTGCAAAAGCTGACCTGGGGTTAAAATATTCTAGGTTAACCTGAACTTGTTAGAGAATTAATTATGCAGCTTTTGTGAGCAACACCTATAGTGGGTTAAGTAGCATCTCCTAAAAAGATATGATCACATCCTAATCTCTGGTATCTGTGAATGTGACCTTATTTGGAAGTAGGGTTTTTGCACATGTGATTAAATTAAGGGTCTCAGGATGAGGGAATCCTGAATTTAGGATGGGCTCTAAATCCAATAGCTGGTGTCTTTATAAGAGAAAGGAAAGGGAAATTTGAGATAGAGAAACACAGGGGAAACCACATGACAATGGAGGCAGAGATTGAAGTTAAGCCAAGGAATGGGAGGAGTCAGCAGAAACTGGAAGAGGCAAGGAAGGTCTCCCCCAGAGCCTTCAGAGGGAGTGTGGCTCCGCAGACAACTGGATTTTGAACTTCTCGCCACCAGAACTGTGTGAGACTAAATTTCTGTTGTCTTAAGCCACTAAATAAATGTGTGTATGGTAGTTTATGTCAGCCCTAGGAAATGAATACAGTATCCCAGATATTTTAGGTTTATTGAAAACCAAAAGAAGTTTAGGTGACAGCTTCCATTTTTGAGCTCTACTGTATGTATGATGAGCTGCTCACTCTCAGTTTAGAGCAGAACTATTCACATTTATAAGAATTCCTTCGATTAAAAAATTGAAATAAGGTGCCTAGGGGATTAGGAAAAGGAAAGGAGTTTTTTGTATTAGAATTGTTAATGAATTATGAGAATGCTATCAAGTAAAATGAAGAATAACAATAAGGAAAGACTTCTTGTTACTTTGTGTGTGTGTTTGCTAAAGGTGTGGTAATACATTTTGGCAGGATTCCCGTCTGAGAGATTGGCGGCTCTGTGTATTTTATCCACAGCACAGAGATTATCTGACTGGCCAAAGGCCTCATAGTTCTTAGGCACTAGAGCTAGGATTAAAACCCAGGACTCTGGCTCCAGACACTTTCCTATTTCACTGCACAAGGCTGCCTGAAGGACAATCAGGATGAAAGCCCATGGCTCACCCAGGTCTACACGCCAGGCAGAGGCCTTGGTGTCAGGAGTGAGGCCACCCTCCCCCTCAGGGTTGCTGGGCCCTCCCTGGTGGTCAGGACAGCAGGTCACAGGGAAATGGTGGGGGCTGGTCTTTGCTGGCCACATTTCCTATCATGGGGACCCAGAAAGGATGTTGAGTGAAAGCAGCTGTTGTGTATAATCCATGGTGTATAATACCTAAGTAGCTATTTACACTTCAGATTTCAATAGGGTTCCTGTGGCAAATTTTGATTTTTCCAGAGAACATTTGTACAAGTTAATGTTTAATACTTAGTCTTTTAATCCATGAAAAAGAAGGGTTCTTAGATCTTTAAAAGAAAGATGAGCAAAACATCAACTTCTATAAATTGAATTGTCCTATATATGCAGAAGTAGGGATTGGAGAGAACCAAGTTCCCTTTGGTAATATACTTACTGTGTAAAGAAAAGTTCAGAAAGTTAATGAAATGATTCAAAATTGCTTTAGAATTATTCAGAGTTTATTAGAGTGTATTGTTTTCAGCTATTCATTTTACTTCATGAAATACATTAAAATGGTCTGTTGTGTGATTCTTAAATGAATTAAGGAACTTTATAGGAACCTGTTTTCAGGGACTCATACATTTTTGTCCCTATATTATTATTCAGGTTGAAAAACATCTCAAGTCATGGTATGAAGGTTGTGCTTGTTTTTCATAGTTTAATAAAACTCTTCTCCTCAGCTTATTTAGTTGACTATAGAAGGAAAATAAATATTTATTGCTTTTGCAATTAAAACATTCAAGTAAAGCTTCAGTTACCTTTCTAAAGTCTGTTAGCAAGAGGTGCTTTGTTATAAAAAGTTGATGGTAATTTAGATGTGTACAGCATGGTTGGATATAAATTTTTCTCAAATTCCCTTGAACTTTTAGTGGATAAAGTGAAGAAACTTTGCCCCAGGGAAAACACAACTATTTCAAGTTTTGTTACTCATAAGTACTAACATATGAATTTTTAGTCTGTTTATATATGAAATTTATGTGCTGCTTTATATTTCTGTGATGGGTCATGAAATATTGCATATGATATGTTCAGTACAACTTTGGTGTTGGAATTATTCCAGAGAGCTGAGCATTTGCTTAAAATTCAAGACTATTTTGTTTTAGATATTTGGAATAGAAATCTGTCTAAAATAAATTGCCCGTTTTCCTGTCCTCTTAAATAGATTGTACTGACCAAAACCTTTCCTTGATGAATGATCACACTATGGTTTATTTTAAGCTCTCTAGGAGCTTAGTTGCTTTTGTAAGCATAGTGGAATGCCTTGTCCCAAGTATAGCTTCCACCTCTAGCTGCCTGTAAGTACACTGAGGGCAGGATTAACATTTTTAAATTCCTGGCACATCCAGCACAACACATGGTCAATCATTTTACTTGAATGAATGAAACCATTATGACAAAATATGGTGCACCTTAGGATCAGCCTGATATATTTAGTATTCTTTGCCATCATAATAAATAACCCCAGACTGCTGTCACTGCTTCCTGCTTTGGGGCTGTTATCTTGTCTTGCTTGTATAGCTCAACATAACATACCTTCTTGCTCTGTCATGAGTTTGGAATATTTAATTGAGTATGGTTCAATATTATGTACAATGAGAGCAAATAAGCTCTAATAGCCTGACTTGGTATCTGTGTATGAACACGTTTAACACACACATTTGGTATTATCTGCTTCAATCACAGAAGTCTGTTTTACTTAATTTTTCTGCCATTTGCCTCAGTCCTTTTCTTTTGAGAAGTGGATCTGTTCAGGTTAGGATAACCCTTGTGGTACAGTTGTAACTATGACTCCTTGTTGCCTTGATCCCCACCTTGTTGGGAACTTTAACTGATGCCAAGTTTCCAAAACCCAGAGTGAGGATTCATCTAGATGGCTTATCTGATTGCTGCCCCAAATAAGTCCCTATTCTAGAGGATTTAGGGGCAGAGCCCTAAACCACAAGCCACAAGGGTAAAATTTCTTTGAAGTTGTACATTCTTTCTTAAAAATTAATGCCAATTTAGAGTCTATACGTACTAATTCATATTTATTTTGATATAAAACAATATTTTAAGTAACTAGTGGGAAAACATTTCCTCTCTCCACACATAGACACGTGTATATTTAAGTACATATCCTGTTTTTTTCCCACTGTTACTCTCACCTCCCCCATCCCAACACACACATTGGTTACCTATCATTTTAAAAACTTTGAGAATGAGAGGGAGGTTTATTTCCAACCCACCAAATCCTGGACTGTTTCCCCCGCTACATTCTGCTTGCAGACTGAACAATTACTTCTTCAGTTGATCTTTTCTTTCTCCCTATGACTTTATCATAGGTAGAAACCAGATTATGTTTTCAGCATACTGTCTAGAAATCTTCTTAGCCAGATCTGTAAGTTCATTTCCATCTTTCAAGTAATCTCAGGCAAAAATGTTACCAATTATTTCACCACAATAAACTGCTCTTTCCCCAGTCTTTAATAATCTTTCTATAATTTTTCCTGCTTCTATGTAGTACCCAGTCCCAAAACTGATGCTACATGTTTTTGATTTTTAATTTTTTGAGAGTCTTGCTCTGTCCCTGAGGTCGAAGTGCAGTGATGCGGTCACTGCAACCTTGATATCCCAGGCTCAAGTGATCCTCCCACCTCAGCCTTCTGGGTATCTGGGACTACAGGTGTGTACCACCACAGTCTGCTTTTTTTTTTTTTTTTTTTTTTTTAGTAGAGTTGGGGTTACGTTATGTTGCCCAGGCTGGTCTCGAACTCCTGGGATCAAGCACTCCTGCTGCCTCAGCCTCCCAAAGTCCTGGGATTATAGGCATGAGTTACCATGCCCAGTTTTTTTTGTTTTTTTTTTTTCAAGATAGTACTGTACTTTCTGGTACCAATTTCTATATTGGTTTTCTGCTTCTGTTTAATAAACTCTCCAGAGTTATTGGTTCAGGCAACATCTATTTATTTGCTCGTAATTCTGCAGTTTTGGGTGGGCTTGGCTGAACAGTTTTCTGTATTTAGCTGGGCCCAGTCAGGCAGCTCTGGTACTCTGATGGTTTCACTGGGGCTAGAGAGTTTCAGATGGCCTCATTCGTGTGGTGGGGGCCCCAGTGCTGGGCACTTGCTAGGCAGGCCCTTTTCTCTCTGTGTTCTTTCACTATTTAGTAACCTAGCCCAGGCTCCTGAAATGGCAGCAGGAGTATTCAAAGAGCAGAAAGGTGAGAGCTGCAATGCCCTTTGAGGCCCAATCCCTGGACACACACTGTGTCACTTCTGCCTAGCCCTGCTGGTCAAAATAAGTCACAAGGCCAGCCAAGACACAAGGGGTGGGAAATAGACCCCTCATCTTTATGGAAAGAGCTGAAAATTCTATGGCCATGTGTTTTAAAACTGCCACCCCACTATTCCATACCTTCAGAGTATTCCAGTCAAAAAGCAAAAATTATTCAATAATGTTGATTTTGTAGACCAGGGATCACAAACTGAATGCTTCAGTGTGATCACTGGCATGTTTAAAAAACAATTAACCCAACATTTCAGCATCAGGAGGTTTTACCTTAAGCTGAATCCTGATTTCTGTCTTCTTTTTAACAAAATGGAAATCCTGGTAATACCGGTCTTCCATCCCTGTGTCCTTGAGGAGCTGGAGCTAAGTAGGCTGCCACCTTTAGGTGGGGCGTGTCTTCTTTAGTTCATCACTGTCCCCACCACTGCCCATTCATGCGGGCAAGATCCCCACCCAGCTCCCAAGGTGTCTGAGCCCCCGTGACAGCTCCTCATTAATCAGGGCTGTGAATCAGAATCATTTGCAAAGCTTTTAAAACGGTACATTTCAGGGCTTTACCCAAGACCTTTGGAGTTCTGTTTGCTGGCAAGTGCAGTCTGGGTGTATGCATTTTCACAAAGCTTTGCACGTGCTTCTAATGTACACCTGTCATCAAGAACCACTGATTTAAGATAATGTTCCCAAAGACTAGTGTGAATCATTGAAAAATGACTGTACTTTAAACTTATTTCCCTACTAAAAAATGTCAGGTGCGTTCACATTTATTTCATTTCCCTTCCCAATTTCTCTGTGAGGAAAGCATGTGATGAAACAAAGATAAGGAAGTTAATTTGTGAATTGCTGGGAAATCTAATTTTGTCTCCTGAAACTCTACCTTCTCCGTATTTCAAAAAAACAAAAACAAAACTTCAGCATTTATTACAGCCTGAGGGACCTTCCACTTGTAGGAAACTTGTATAGAAACAATACATTTTAGTAATGATCCTTTTACCAGCACCTGAATCTCTACCTACTGAAAGATAGATAGATAGATATATATAAATGGAAGAGAACTGTGAACATTAGCAGCTGCTGACTACCTATGGAAGATACTGTGGAGGTATATTGTTCACCACAAAACCAAGGGAAAGCCTTACATTACTTTAAAAGGACCAGAAAACATGCATGTATTTTCGCAGATGTACATGTCTCAGAAAGCAGCTTCTGGTACAGGATTTTAGTTTAGTAAAATACTTTTACTTTACAATGGTCAAAATTATATTTTTTAGATATAGTGAGCTCTAATTTGAGATTTTTTAGAAAGAACCGTGTTTCCTTGACCTGCCTTCTCAGTCTTGGTAGCCGGTTCTCTCTCTCCGTTGAGTACACATTCATAGAGCAGTAAGTAAGAGCTGAGCTAGCTCTTGGGGACCAGCAGAGCATGCCTGCCCTCCGTGAGTGCAAGTGCAGTGGGAGGAAGGTACAGTGAGAAAAGTTACAGTGCACTGCAAATGCCCTAAGAGAGAGTTCCGAGTCACTGCTCTAGAAGGCAGTGGGAAAAACACAACTTTAATCTTGCTTACAGCAAATATTTCAGAGACACTTGGTTTCCTATAGTGAATTCAGCAAAGTCTGAACCTTAAAAGGGGGGTAAGCACATTATTATCTTTCCCGTTTCATATTTTAGGACATTCATAGAACATCTGAAATGATAATATAACATGAAATGATTGTTAAATGGTTTCTTTAAAATTTCTACTCATGGTCTATCTCTTCTAATTCAAGCTTCTTTGTTAATATTTGGTAAATGGATCTATTTGTCCTGTCAGATCTTAAGTATATTTTGGAAGCTGTGTACGTTCAATAGGTTTGGCTGACCAGATTCTTTTCAGGTCTTTGAAATATTGCCCCAGATTTCAGGTGTGGTGCTTTCTGTTTAAACCAAGCACTTGGTAATAGTTATTAATTTTGTATTGAAAAAAATATTTACCATCTTGAAATACATAAAGTTTTTATTTCTCCGAAGGTGTTTTTTTTTTTTACTACCTTACTACTTGTAATAATTCATTATATAAAACATTCTCAAGTCTCTAGTGAGGGAGACATTTGACTTTTTTTTTTTTTTTTTTTTTTTTTTTTTGCAATGGAGTCTCACTCTCTCAGCAGGCTGGAGTGCAGTGGCCGGATCTTGGCTCACTGCTTCCTCTGTCTCCCGGGTCCAGGTGATTCTCCTGCCTCAGCCTCCTGAGTAGCTGGGATTGCAGGCGTGCACCACCACACCTAGCTAATTTTTGTATTTTTAGTAGAGACAGGATTTCACTGTGTTGGCCAGGCTGGTCTCAAAATCCTGACCTCAGGTGATCTGCCCGCCTCAGCCTCCCAAAGTGCTGGGATTACAGGCATGAGCCACCACTCCTGTCCTTGATCTTTTATTTAAATACTACACATATTACTTATTAGTATGTGATTTGTCAACATTCTGCTAAATTTGGATCAAGGCCATGGCTTTCTTTCCTTTCCTTGGGGAGCAGAAATCTCTGCTTTACATGCTCTAACTATTCAATAGATGGATGAGGTTAAACAAAATAGTATCAAGGCCAAAGACAGTATTTATAAGAATTACACAAATGCTATTAAAAGATTTTCTAAAATTAAGAAAACCTTGATTTTTTTCATATTATTGTAGCTCACTTTAAATATGAGATGTACAATTCTGACTCACAGTGAGAAATAGAACAGAAAACCATTTGTGTTACTCAAGCACTGTTACATGTCATGGTTCTATGAAACAGATTTTATAAGCTTTGGGATCTAATAAGAGGCTGAGACCCTGTTTGGTTTATAAATATGTGTGGGATATTATTTAGGTCTTCAGAAATAAAAGCAGAGAATCATTTCCTTATGTTATCAATTCCTCTATGGGAAAGCATATTAAAATGTAGAAAATATAATGGTATATAATTTAGCAACATAATATACAATGTGGGTTGAGAGACAATTACAGTGTTTTATTTCCCTATACTTTCCATTTTAACTGAATGCATTTTAGCAACAATTGGTTTCTGGCTGTAACATTATTTTAGCTGTTTCATAAAGCTTTATAGCAAATTACTGTGGTGTACCAGATAAAATAAATTCCCGACTTCACTCTTTAAAGTCATATTATGAGCAGACATAATTTTTTACTTTTATAGGTAAGCATGTATTTTATAACAATTTTGGGGACCTGTCAAAATCTGAGTTCAGGATTGCTGTTGCTAACATCATTTTAGTGGTTTCCTCTGTATTTAAGATTAAGGGTTCATTTTACGCAACAAATCAACCATCTTATGCCAATTTGGTTCATAGTAAGCTGATCTATACAGTGCTGAATTCTGGGGTCACACATCACCAAGTAAACAGCAGCTGCTTGAATAGAACCTTGTTGTACTTTTCATTCACACAGTGCCCGTAGTGTACTGTCTCCCTAGGCAGCCCTACCTTGCCCTCCTTTCAGGTGATTCTGGAACTACTCTTTGGCCCTTGTGAATACCTTTCCTGCCTGCCACCTCCCAGAATATTTGAATTCTTGCTACCGTCTCACACTTCTTACCTAACCCTAAATCCCATTTGGGCATGTTTTCACCTGAGAATATTGTAACTCCACCCCAAGATACTTTTCTGTTTGCAAAAGACTAGAGAAGAATAGAACAAACATTCATGCATTTATCTCTCAGATATAACTGTCAACATTTTGCATATTTCCTGCAGACTTTTTTTTTTTTAAGGAATGTATGCTTGAAGGGTTCCTGATCATATTTCCTTCCCTCCTTGCCCAGATGTTACCTCTCCCCTGGTGTGTACCTCTCCAGTCTATATTTTATGCTTTTATCATATTCCTATCAATCTGCAAACAGGATGAACGATTGTATTACAGGCTCTTAAATTTGTGTATATAAAAGATAATGACTTTAAAATTTGAGGCATAGTGTTACCGGTCAGATTTTTTCAATAGTCTCATGTTCTCTAGAATTTTGATTTCACAATTCATGTTTCTCTTTATGTCTTTAGTATTAATATTTTTGTCCTTAATGCTCTGTTATAGTAACATAAAGAATGCCTTTTATGAATTTAAATGAAATAATGTATATGTAAGACTTGATAATCTCGGTGTAATCACCTATGGAATGTATAGAAGATACAAGATACGTTTTTATCAGTCAAAAAAAGTGCTTTTTGATACAGTTTAGTTTTTAAATTCTACACAGATTCTCTTATTAAACTGGCACCTTCTTTTAATGAGGGCTTTTTCGTGTAACTATTAAGAGATGAAAGCCCCATCTCACTCCACAAAAGTAATACTGGGAGATAAATGAGGAAAGAAACGAGCAAAGGACGAGAAGAATTCTAAAAGTACAAAAAATTCAGTATGTTTTTAAGTACTGTATATACTGGAAAGAGGAGAGACAGGTAAATTTTCCAAATTACTATCTCAAAAATAGTGCATTTACTTTTGAAACTCTTACCTAGTGAATCCTGAGCTGAACACCTTTTACCTGTGTCCTATAGAATTCTGGCAAAGCACCTGCCGTCTTTCTATTCCTACACAGGTAGGCCAAGTTCTCTCTGCAGTGAGTCCCTTTTTTTTATTTTTGTTTTTTCGACCTGGGCCCTTGCTTTTTCTGCAGGGCCTCACCAGGCTCCTTACTGCTGTTAATTACAAGTTGGATTGCTTCAAAAAGCCTGGTTGTGTAGCTGAGAGAGGCTTTCCTTTACTCTTAAGAAGAGCCAAGTGTAATGCCTTGGTAGATGAAAGTGGAAATTTGAGATGAAAGATAGCCCTCTAAGTTGAACATTGAGTTAATTGAGGTATAACATGTGTCTTTACAAAATTGATACATAGCACAATTAGGTATAATCTGGTAGCCAGGCAAAGCTTTCTCCTATAAGCCAGCAGGCTGTAGGGTGTCCTGCAAAGGCAAAGTGTATGAGAGCGTTTGCCCCTTTCCAACCTGCTTGCTATGGACAGATGTTACCCAGGTCCCCTAAGTGAGGTTGGCTGATCTGCAGAGGAGTAGAGAAAGTACACCTTCTCATCTGGGTCTTCTGCAAGCCCTGCGACTAAAGAGTACTTTCCAATTGTCAGCCACCCCTACTGGGTCTTCTCACTTACTACCCTTTTATTAGTATTTGGTCATCCCAGTGACTAAATGATAAACAATTTTAAGAAATAGGTTGGTTAATTCTGAATAATTGTTTAATAGTCTCCCCAACTTATTATATCTAAGCATGTAAAAAATTTTCTGTCTGATTTTGTATGTTAGAATTGTTAAATGGTTAATATAGTTTGATATGTTGTGATGTGATGTAAATATACTTTTGGAAGATTGAAATGTTCATAATTTATAATTTAGGAGAGTGACTAAGGCCGATGCATTCTCTCAACATAGGTTGAGCATCTCTAATCTGAAAATAGGAGATCTGAAATACTCCAAAATCCAAAGCTTTTTGAGCGCCAATGTGATGCCCAAGGGAAATGCTCACTGGAGTGTTTTGGATTCAGATTTTCAGGTTTAAGATTTTCACCTAGTAAGTATGATGCAAATATTCCAAAATCCAAAGGAGTGCAAAATCCAAAACGTTTCTTTTCCAGGCATTTTGGATGTAGCATGTTCAGCCTGTACTTTATTGTTTTCCCTAAAATACTGGATTTTTATTGACTTGTCTAATATTCAGGGAAAAAGTAAGCTACCCTAGCATGTAAATTATTTTCTGAAGCCATTTTCTCATTTCAACTTACTAGAATTTCCAAACAAGACACGAATAGAGAGGAATGTGTCTGGAAGAGGTGGCAGTTCCGAATTCTTGGGTAGCTCAAGAATGACTCTAAACAAACTGACTTATTAGAAATGCAGTGTAGTGGCAAGATTTTCAGTGATGTGTTCATATTCTGACCAGGTTTCTGGCCACAAAATATTTGATGGTAAATAGGCAGCAGGTTGCCTTGATGTTCTTTGTACCACCTGTAAAATACTGCTTGCTCCAAATTTCATAATTAAGATATTCACAGTTGTGTAGAATAAAAACATATCCTTCTGAGAAAACAACATGCCCGGTTCATATATTGGATGATGCTGTCACTGTTAAATTCTTAGGGATTACCACAGTTACTGACACAGTTTGCCACATCTTTTCTCAGGATACAACCATTTTTAACACTGTATGCATCGAAATGAGTGTATTTTACAGGGTGACATATTTTTATCACCTCCAGAACCCCCTCCCTTCCAGCGATTTTGTCATGTTGCTTTAAATAAGTTAGCATTCAGTCAGTGCTTGGTCTAAACATGTGACCAAAACAATTTGAAGCATACAATTGAGAGTATACAGTTGTGATTTTTTGTTTTTGTTGTTCTTGGAGATATCCATTAACATGTGATATATCCATAAAAAATAATTCCAGCTGTATATAACAGAAAACTCAGGCTAAAGTGGCTTAATCAAATAGGGGTCTCCCTTTCTCAAGTTTAGAGGAAGGCAGCCCAGGGCAAGTAGGTAGCTTTGGAATGTCGTTGGATCTGAGGTTCTTTCTGACTTTCTGTTCAGCCTTCTTTTTGGTTGTTCAGCTTTCGTCCTCACGCTTGTTGCCTCATGGTGGCAAACTGGCTGCTGCACCTCCAGGATCCTTGAAGGTAAAAGTCAGTGAAAAGTCAAAGGTACAAACCAATAAAACCCTCTTCAAGCTTTCTGCAGGAAAGAATAAAGAGCTTTCCTGGAATCTCCAACCGGTAACTTCCGTTTATATCACATTGACCAGAAGTAGGTTTCTTTGCCATCCATAACTGCAGTGAGGTTGAGATGTTTAGTTTCTTAGCTGAGAAATGTTGCTCTGCACAAAACTGGGTGAAGTCACTAAGAAAAAAGGAGGTTAGGACTAGACTAGACAGGCACAGGCTGAAGAATCCGTCCCACAGTGCCTGTGTGCCAGAGACTGCAGAGTAGAGACGCCGAGATGAAGTCCAGGAAGAGGGCGTGTATAAGAGAATGACATTTTTTTCTCACTGATTTAAGAGCAAGACAAAGCTCTACTATTAGGAACAAAGGGTAAAAAGAAGTTAACATTCTATAGTCCTTTCTCTTGAAATTGACCACAGGGAATTCTTGAATTACAGCAATTTGTAGTGTAATAGAAATTTTGCAGACCCTGAATTAGGCGACCACGGGGCCTGACCCTAGATCTGCCAATATCTGACTTTCTTCTGCGGAACAAATCGCTTCATTCTCGACATGAAGGTTTCCTCCTTTCAGCTCTAAAATGAGGGCGTTGAACTCATCACTGTGATCCCTCCAAGGTAAAGACTTTTTGATTATCTGAGTTTGTTGTTTACAGTTTACTCAGGTTGACTCCAAATCCAGCTCTCTTTAGACATCCCCACATGTGAAGTTGGTTAAGGCATAGTATTTGTGGCCATTTTTATGAAAAATTACCATCAGGTTACTTGTTTGCCTTAGTTGTTTGTATGGAAAGCTGAGGTATGCTCGTTTTCAGGAATGTTACCCTTTTGAGATTTGCCTGTGGCTTAGACCTGTGACCACACAAGGGAGTGGCCCTGTTAATTTTGGTGTTAAAGTTGGATTTTATTTTCTGAATCCTCATGTTCAGAGCTGTGGAGAGAGGGGAGAGGAGTCCTCAATTTCATGTGAGTGAGGGGAGTTTATTCCCAGGTTCAATGTCATTGGTGTTAAAGTAGCTCCTCTCCTGGGGGCTGGGAGGAGGAGGGATTTAGAGTGGTTTCCATCTTGCACACACCAATAGCATTCCTCTGTTTGTGTTGGTATTCCAATACGGGACCACCTTGGGTCCTCCCCTTATCCCTGTCTGTGCCTCCAGCAGAGAGCACCTCTGGCACACCCGCATATCTGAAATAGGCAGATGATTAAACTGATGGCAGTTGCTCCGTCTTTAGTGGCAAAATGTGCCTGAAAGTAACTCAAGGAGGCAGTGGTGGTGTCAATTCAGATGATCCTGAGTAATGATGGGAAGTGATGTGGGCGTCTTGCCTCAGCAACACTTTGGTCAACCTTGGAGGTTGCAGCAGGTCCTAGGGGCTGAGAGCAGCACAGGGTGTCTGTGGATGCAGGTGGCATGGGGGAGTATGTGCAGCTGAGGTGCAGGAGGAGGACCTCTGTGGAGATTCTTGTTTAGAATGATGAAATTGTATATCTGTCTTTCTCTGTCTTTCCTCCTTTCCTCTCTCCCTTGCACTTCTTTCAGGCTTTAATTCAGTATTTCATTCTAAGCAGATATATCTTTGTGTTCAGTTGAAAATGGTGGACAAAATTTTGGTCTCTTAAGGCATTTGCCCTTGAATAAGAAAAAAAAGATTTCAGATAGAAATCTGAGCAACCTGAGGTTTCTGTATGGAATATAAGAGGAGTTGCAATGAATAATTAAGCAAGTTATAGCTAATAAAATATACAGCACATTGCTTCAAACTAAAACATTCTAACTCTGCCTCAGGGATGAATGCTTTTCATTACTTTTTAATTGTTGCCAGGGTTGACCTTGAAGGTCTTGTCTGGCAGATAATTTGTTATGGTAAGAATGAGATCACTAAGCATTTTAGACGACCTACATGATGCACAGAGTTTCTTCCTATTATATAATGGTGATGTGATAAGTCTGTTTTCCTGGGAATTTATTCATTCATTTGGATGGTATTTTATTTCTCAGAGCCCTTCTTTGGCAGTATCAGTGTTGCTGTACTACAGGAAGATCTCCTTAGCTGTGATGCTGATTTCTGAGCTCATGTCATGTGCATACTTAAGTGACTGCTGACTCCTGATGGTCCACAAACACCAAAGGAGCAATTGTCCATTTGGACAAAATGGACATGGGAAGACCTAGGACCTACTTTCTACTCTTAGGAAAATGGTATTCTGGAAGATCATTTTTCCATGAGTAGAGTTGTACAGGTTTTGTGCTGATGGCCTAGTTATATAGCCTTTGTTACTATTCAGTCTTCCTTTGCAGCTACTACAGGACCTAGAATTGCAGAGTGGTTCAGTAAGCCTAGTTACTGATATTTTTTATAGTTGATTTTGAAGAGAAATATGGTAAACAGTAATTCAGTGTTTTATTAACTTAATTCACTTTTTTCCATTTATATTGTATTTTATGAAGGACAGATAATAGAATATTCTGGCTATAGAATGATAAATGCATGGGAAAAATCTGTAATTTTCACTAAATAGAGCAAGAAGAACCTGTTGTATTGGGGAATTAAAGTTAGCAAATATAATTTCTTGTTTGTTTGGAATGTGTACTGAATATTAGACTTGAGTATTAAGTTCAAAACCACATGTTGTTGATATGCATAGTATCAGTGGGTTTTATGTGTACAATTTGGAAAAAAAAAATCTCTTATTTGTTGATTATAATATATAGTATGACTTTGTTCAGTATTTTCTCTTAGAAAAAATAAAGCAGTAATACAATTCTCATGATACTCTCTTCTGGACAAAGAAAATCCAGTGTGCTGTTAAATAAGATTTATACTGTATGAGACATATATAAGAATAAGAAATAAAATCACTACTAAGTATTCTCATATTGATAATTTGAAAATTATCAATTTTAAATTGAAGAAAATTTTAGTTCCTATTACTGTATAGAAAATATTTGTACTTTAAAAATATTTTTGGTAATAGAAAATATGAATTATATATTATAAATGATCATTTAAATTCTATTTTGAATATGTAGAAAACTAGATGCCAAGTAGAGTCTACATAAAATATATTGTTTTTTTCTTCCTGGTAATTGCCAGTGAATCTTGGTTCTTACAAACCAACAAAAACCCAATTATTTTACCTAATGTGTAGTTCCTTATTGCTGCCATCCAATTTTAAAAGGTGCTTTTTTTTTTTTTTTCCCTGAGACAAAGTCTCGCTGTGCCATGTAGGCTGGAGTGCAGTGGCACGATCTCAGCTCACTGCAACCTCCATCTCCTGGATTCAAGCAATTCTCCTGCCTCAGCTTCCAGAGTAGCAGGGATTATAGGTGCACGCCACCATGTCCAGCTTATTTTTGTATTTTTAGTAGAGACGGGGTTTCACCATGTTGGCCAGGCTGGTCTTGAGCTCCTGACCTCGTGATCTGCCCTCCTTGACCTCCCAAAGTGCTGGGATTACAGGTGTGAGCCACTGGGCCCGTCCAAAAGGTGTTTATTTATAGACCCTATGAAGTTAAACTGTGTCCTTGGATTATAGTGTTAAAGTTGTAAACTTAGACCATTCGCACTGGTAATGTTAGTTTACATTTTGGTATGGTAAATTCCTACTCAAACAGCTGTTGTTTAACATTTATAAAACTTCATAAAATTGCAGCAAAGGTGTCTTGTTTGATTTCAGATACAGTATATTCAAAGTACAAAAATCCCATAATTTTTAACCAAGAGCAAAAGTATGAAATCACTCTAACAGAAGCAAAAATCTACCAGATTTCTAGGGTACCACAAACTGGAGCAAAGGAAACACATAAAGTAAGTTGTCTTGATTTTATATAAACGTAAAACACCTCTTAATAGTGTAGACTTATTTCTTCTTAATGCCTGATGCTTGATTTTTCCAGCTCAGAAGAGAAAATTCTAAAAAATCATTCAAAATTGCAGCTTTAAATCCTTTTGTAGCTACTTTTTATGTAGTATAATGAAACATGTAGCGTGATGACATTGCATGCTATTCTACGTGTCATACATTAAGATATCAAGTTGTGAATATTTTATTTTTCTCAGGTTTATTTTGAGATTATTTTGAGAGTTTTTTTATCTAATTTATAGGACTTATTTACACTTAGGATAAATTATGTTTATAGTTACAAGCTGGATTTTATTTTCAGTGTTTTCGCTGATGAAATTGAGGCATTAGCCATTTACATTTTTTAAGGATTGAGGTGGCGGCAGATTTTTTTTTTGTTGATGGAGAGAAGGGATAGCACCATTCTACTGCTTTATTTGTAACTCACCTTTCTTTGTGAGATCCTGTTTCCTCTTTTTAATATTACTCAAAGTGACTTTTACTTTACTCTTTTCTCCAAAACAGATCTCTTAGTTGACAGCAGGTAACCTACACATAGATTGTGTTGTAAAACTCAGTATTAAATTGATTACTGCTATATATAGCATTTTTTAAAGAAAAGATGTTATTAATTAAAATACCCAGACTAGCCCTTTTAATGTATAATGTCATGGAAATTATAGACATTAATTTTATGTGCTATAAACACGCAGTTATTGCATTTATAAAATATGTGTTTTATACCTTTTATAACTCCCACTGAGTTACTTGTAGCATTGTGGTTCGGTGGCTTTGTAGTTGAACATATCTGTGTTCAGATTTAGCCTTGCTTACTGGTTGGTTTTGTGAGCTTGGACAAGTACAATAGCATTAGGATCTTGTTGTGAAGATTAAAATTAATGTGCATGTGGAACAGCTGTTACATAGTAAGTGCTTGATTAATATTAGATATTAAGTGCATGGACTATCTTCTTATTTTTATCCTTAGCACCTAGTTCAGGGTCTGGCACTGAGGAAGAGGTGAAATAAATGTTGAATGAGTGAATGAATAAATAATAACTAACTCATTAGAGATCCTAGAGAGGACTGCCACTACTTTTCTGCCTTCTAATTTGGAGATTGTTCTCTTTGACTTGGCTCTTAACTTCCTAAAGGCTTATGTAGAAGGGCTTGGCCTTGTACTCAGTCAGCCGTGCTGGAAGCCTGAGGGTTATGCTTGATTCTTCAGAATCAAGCTTCTTTTATGTACCGCTGAATTTAATTGCCTGCACTCATCTATGCTGTGTCTATTGGGTGGAGGGAATGGTCAGGACCAGGTTTATATAAAATAGGGGATTTCTATTGGATCTAGGTAGATGACAATGGTGTGGGAAAAGAAAATTGGAGAAAAGAAAATTCTCGGCAGGGAGACTTGCATGAACAAGTATAGAGGGTGAAGGTATATTGGGGTGGTTAGACCAGAACATCTAAAAAATACACACAAGCATTAACAGAGCTCACCAAATGGGTTTGGTACTTTCAGTGGAAAAACTATGGTATCATTTACTAAATGATAACGTGAGCATACCCTGAGTGAGTTAGTGATCCTAGACTGAATGAATTTACTGTTGCCATAAGCAGTACTTTGAGCTTTTGATTTCTGATTTTGTGTTTTTAAAAATAAAAACATTTTGATTGAATTTTCCATGTTTTAAAGATTACTCTCCCCATGAACTTTTATTGCACAGATGTCTTGTTCGTCATGGGTGTGGACAGTAATGTATTTTGTCATATGGGAAGGTATACTTTCTAGTATCTAAATTAATAATGAAATGTTTCTGAATATAATTCAAGTTAATGTTTTATTTTGGTCTAGCAAGTAGAAAGGTCACAGAAGTAGGTTTTAAAGCATTTAGAAACTTTAACAAGTGAAGAAACAGTGATTAGCATCAGTACATTTTTCTAGAGAAACAATACATGGCATTTGAACAACTGGGCTAGCTCACTTACACCATTTACTACTTTTGCCATAAGATATTGAACTGCTTTTTCCAGATTTATTCTTATCTTAATGTTCTTTCTCTTTTTTTTTTTTTCTTTTGAGACAGGATCTCACTCTAGTGCCCAGGCTGGAGTGCAGTGGTGTGATCTCAGCTCACTGCAACCTCTGTCTCCCGGGATCAAGCGATCCTCCTGCCTCAGCCTCCTGAATAGCTGGGACTACAGGCGTGTGCAACCATACCTGGCTAATTTTTGTATTTTTTGTAGAGACAGGGTCTTGCTGTGTTAGCCAGGCTGGTCTCAAACTCCTGAGCTCAAGCATTCCACCCACTTCAGCTTCCCAAAGTTCTAATGTTCTCTTGATTAACAGTTTTTAGTAATGCAGGATAAAGTATATGTGTATTATAAGTATATGTGTATAAAATTTTATATCAGTGTGTACAATTGTTAAATATTTACTTTTTTATTATGGTTTCTTGGTCACAAAATATTCATTAACTATATATGTCTGTTAATGAGGTCTAAATATGTAAGAAAAATTATACAAGACTTTTAAAAACTCATCATTGTTATAGCACTTGTTAGGTCAATCTGAACTATACAGAAAAACTACGCTTCTAAAAATCTACATGCTGAAAAGATGCTCAGCATCATTAGTCACAGGGAGATGCAAGTCAGGACCACTGAGGTACCACTTCGCGCCCACTAAGATGAGTATAATCAAAGAGACGGTAACAAGTATTGGTAAGGATGTGGTGAAATTAGAATGTTCATGCATTGCTGATGGGAATGTAAAATGGACAACAGCTTTGCATAATAGTCTGGCAGTTCCTCAAAAGTTTAAATACAGAATTCCCATGTGACCCAGCAATTGCAAGAGAGCTGAAAATATATGTTCACACGAGAACTTGCACACGAATGTTCATAGCAGCATTATTCATAATAGCCCAAAGATGGAAACAACCTAAATGTCTATCAACTGATGAATGGATACACAAAATGTGGCTTCTCTATAAGAGTGGAAATTATTGAACCATAAAAGTGAATGAAGTACTGATACATGCTACAGCATGGGTAAACCTTGAAAACATTATGCCCAATGAAAGAAGCCAAGCACAAAAGGCCACACAGTGTCTGATTCCATTTATGTGAAGTACTGCATAGTTTCTTATAAAATAGTTGTATAACTTTGTGAATATACAGATAATCACTGAATTGCACACTTTAAAGGCATGAATATTATGGTATCTGTATTATATCTCAATAAAAAAAGTCTATGTGCATTTATAATACTACAGCCATTATATTTACCCTAATTACATTTTTTAAAAGATACCTAACTTTCCCTTATACCTTTTTGAAGAGCACCAGAATCATTTAAATTTATTTTTATGAACTTTTAAATATAATCCTTAATTTTAGTTTTCCAAATTAGGTGGGGATAGAGGATTAGTTGGTATTGAAGTGTATTGAAACTGAAATATGGACTTAATAAGTGAGCATCTGTGAGGAAGAACAAGAGCAGAGGCCAGGTTTAATGTTATCTTGCTTCTTATTATCCTTAAGCTTTGAAAATATATTTTCTAATTATGGTTTGAACCTTTTACTGCATCTCATCTTTCTGTTTATCATTGGCATCATTAGAAAATGGAAGGTGCTTATTTATTAGCTAATATGAGAGAATATGATACAATTTTGTTTTTCTCTCATTTCAAAATTGGCCTATTACCTCTTGTCAACTCTTGGTTCTGAATAGAAGCTTACTTTTACAAATCAATGGTTTCTTAGACCCCTTTGGAAATTCAGCGTAGGAAATCTCCTGATGCCATGTTGGTGCTTCTCCACAACCTTGATTCTCTCTTCAGATATAGCCTGGCTTTTCCCCGGCGATACTCTGGGAAGGGAGGGTGAGCTTACTGTGCACGTTGCTGTTCTGCTGTGCAGTTCTGCTCTGACCATTTGCACATCATGGTTTGAATCCTTTCCTCTCATCCTAGTGGGGAGGTAGGGGAGCAGCTAGCTATATGCCTGACAGGATTCATTCGTGAATTTCTAACTACTTCAATTTGAGCATTTCTGGTATTTAAAAAAAAAAAAAAAAAAAACACTTGATTTATATCCCTAAATTGAATTGTTTAAAAAATTATCTTAAGATAACAATATGCACACTCTGAAAGAGATCTAGATTTTCTAGAGGGTTAAATTTAGACACATAATTATGAGATCAATTTTAATTTCCAGTCCTTTCTTAGTAGTGCTTAATCTCTCACTAGTTTTGTCTTCTAGTTTTTAATCTTCATATATCATATTGTATGGTCTTTTGTAACTTGCTTTGCTCTTCCTTCTTTTAAGGTTTTTGCTGGTACAGGTTGACTTAGTGAATTGGTTTTCATTGCTATATAATATTCTATTATTTGAACACAATTTTGTTTCTTTCGATGAAAATTCTTTGTAATCTTTATTCTACATCATAGTACAATGTATACTTTTACATATTTCTGTGTACAAAGATAAAAAAGTTCTCTAGTGTATTAGTCTGTTCTCGCACTGCTGTAAAGAAATGCCTGAGACTAGGCAATTTATAAAGAAAAGAGGTTTAATTGGCTCATGATTCTGCGGGCATTATAGGAAGCATGACAGCATTTGCCCAGCTTCTGGGGAGGCCTCAGGCATCTTACCATCATAGCAGAAGGTAAAGGGAGAAGCAGGCACGTCTTACATGGCTGAAGTATGAGGAAGAAAGAAACAGGGGAGGTGCCACACTTTTAAACAACCGGATGTCCTGAGAACTCTATCAGGAGAACAACACCAAAGGGATGGTGCCAAACCATTCATGAGGGATCCACCCCCATGATCCAGTCACCTCCCACCAGGCCCCACCTCCAACATTGGAGATTACAATTCAACATGAGATTTGGTTGGAGACCCATATCCAAAGCAATTCAGTACAGGGTGTGTATATTTTTTTTTGGTGGAGGTGGGTGTTGGGTGTATATCTTCATTGTTTTGTGCACTGTTGCCCAGTTCTTCTGCAATTGACAGTCCTACCAGAAGTGTATGAGTCTTCCTCATTTCACATTCTTGCTAACACTGTTATTAATTAATTTAATTTTTGCTAGTCTGATAGGTATGAATGTTTTCTTATTGTTATCTTTCAATTACTTTTTCTTTCTTAAGACTGCCCCCCCACCAGCCCCCAGCAACCAGATTGTAGGGAATTTGAATCTTCCTGGTTCATACTCATTGATATTCCTGTAACAGCCTCCATGGCCCATGTGAAGGAACCAGTGATTAATCGGAGTGGAACATTTGATAAGATCCCTCTGGCTTTGAGTTTACACTTATCTCCCTGTATGTCTGGCATGTCTATTGTCTAAGTCTGGGTAACCCTTTGCATTGATGCTAAGGCTTCCATGCCATGCTTGCCCGGTCTTCATTTGCACCACACATCCATTTCTTTCTCAGGTTCTGCTATCTCCCGGGAACTGGGAGGCCCTAATGCTTATACCCCAGAGAAGATCTCTTCTCCACCTGCCACCGAAGGCAAGGAACAAAACGATGGAAACAGAACAGCAATAAAGTCTCAGGAAACTACTGTAGAAGTATCTGACATTGCCTTGGTGGTTCCTCTACTTAGTATTCAAGCTCCCATGAGATGCCTCTTCCAGGCTGTAAGAGTTTACCTACTGTTTACAAATGTTCACTATCCTGCTATTATGATGATTGTTACTATGATACAGGACACTACCTCAAAACTTTTTTTTCTTTGCATCATTTCCAAGCTGCCTACTGCTTTGCTGCTTCCCCCAAATTCATCTGCTTTTTCCTTACCTTTTCTCTTTTACATTCTTGCCAGTTGCTGTGCCCCCTCTGCCACTGAGCCAATTCCTTGTCTCAGTTTGTGGACAGCATCTATTTTTAAATAAAACTCTCTTTGCTGTCCCCTACTTTTGGGAAGAGCTTCACAATAATTGAAAAGACATATTTATTCCATAGGAAGTACCATCATTAAGTTCTCTTCTCCACAATAGCCACAGGCTAGTGCCCTCATACGATGCAGGTGTGGATGCCACATTCACCTCCTGAGACACTTTCCTTGAACTCTTATCTAAAATTTTATACTCTTCTTCCTGCCCCAAATCACATCCCCTCATTCCTCGTTTATTTTTTTCTCTTTAGCAACAATCACTGTCTAATAATCTATACATCATACGTATTTACCTTTCTTTTGTCTTCCTTCCCTTCCAGAATAAAATGTCAGTGAGAAAACTAAAAGTTAAATTAGGAATATGTTGTCTTTTATATTGGTAGTCAAGATTTAAAAAGTGTGACCTAAGCAAATATGTTGCCCCAGAAATAATATGAAAAGAAATGGAAATATTAGTATACTTAATTTTAATTTCCATTTTATTTGGGTATAATTTCAAAAAAAGTATAACTTTGAGGAAAAAGAGTTTTTGTTGTTGATTTTAATATGCTGTTATAAAACTATAAGTTTTTATTACTGAAAATAAATTAGGAATAGCCTATATTAAAATACTGATTGACTCTCTAATATAATTTTTCTGTTATTTAGTCTATTTTTAAAAATTTCTAATAATGTAAGGATATGTATTAAATCTTACCAAGAAAATTTTAGTTAAAGCTTTTGTTTCAGGTTTAGCTGCCCTTGGACAGCAGAACTACCTGTACTGCCAAACATCATGCTTAAGCTTTTGAAATTCTAAAGTTAAAACTAAATTAATAGATAGGTTGCATTTTTATAAGTAAAATAAATGATTACTGAAAGTTTAAGCTAAAACTCTTGGAGCTCTCTCTTACCCTTTTACAGACTCATTTGGCCATATTTTGAGAGTCACTGAGGACAGAGAAATGTAAAAAGGAAAGGGTCTATTGCATGTGGGGCTACATTCCTTCTTTCTTTCTACAATATTTGAAACGCACAAAACCAGCAGCACTACACTGAGCCCTTTGTTCTTCCTGTTGGGCAAAACACTAGATAGCTTACTGTAAATATGGCCAACTGCCAAGCTGTGGCGCAGATTCTTTTTTTTAAATACTGTAAACTGGCACGGGCTCAAGAATTACAGTTCTTCCTTCCTTTTATTTACTTTCTCCTTCTACACCAAAGAGTTTCATCTATGGTAAGAGAGAAAAACAGTTGTTGTGGTTAAAATGCCCAGTCGTCGTGGTTTTTTCTTTTTTTTTTTGCCTTACTCCTGACCTTGAATAGATTTCTTTTAAAATAAGCGGAATAACGTTATTATTCTTAAATTTTAAAAGAGCTATGTCCTTTCATGACCAATGTAAGGGACTGAAGTAGAAAAGTGGGATGAGAACTGAGTTGAATTCAGAATATTTGTTAATACCATGCTACTTTAAAAATTGATTTTGTATTGGTGACTTCCTAATTCCCTTTGGTTAATGTCAGAGATATTATCTTGGTTTCACTTGTAGTGATCTTAGACTATTTTGGTCTTAGATTTCATTTTTAATGCACCTGCATTATTTCTGACATTAGTAACTTGCCTCCCCTTGTGTTGGAATTTGTATGGCTGCAACTGAGTTGAAAAGTGACACAGGGAAGGGTGTGGAGTTCTGCTTTTCAGCTGCAGGGTGTGTCTCTTTTGAAACTTTTTTTTTTTAATTCAAGAAAAAGCTCGGAAATTTTGTATTTTTGAAAGAATTATTTGCTATGCATATTAAAATAGATGAGCAAAACACCAAGGATCTGCACTATTAAAATGACATGCCTCTCACAAAAAAGAGAGATGTCAGAAATCAGTAGATACATTTTTGATGTAAATACCATCTTGTCAAATATGTTTTAAATTTTTGATATAAATACCATCTTGTCAAATACTTTAAATTTTGCAGGGTTTTTTTGTTTTGTTTTGTTTTGAGATAGATTCTTGCTCTGTCGCCCAGGCCAGAGTGCAGTGGTGAGATCTCGACTCACTGCAACCTCCACCTCCCGGGTTCAAGCAATTCTCCCGCCTCAGCCTCCTGAGTAGCTGGGATTATAGGCGCCCACCACCACTCCTGGCTAATTTTTGTATTTTTAGTAGAGATGGGGTTTCACCATGTTTGCCAGGCTGGTTTCAAACTACCGACCTCAAGTAATCTACCCACCTCGGCCTCCCAAAGTGGTGAGGATACAGGCATGAGCCACTGCATCCAGCCAATTTTGCAGTTTTATTGATGAATTTTGTACAGGGAAGCTTCTAGGTCTAAGTATAAATTAAATGTATATTGTAATTATTTTTTCAAAACATCAAACTAAGATTTTATTTATTGCTTTTACCCAATGCACTGACCATTAAAATTGTTTTATACAGTAGACACGTGACAACATATTTACTTTTTCATTTCACTCATTAATCTTTGTTTTCTTTTAAGAAGGAAATCTCACTAGATGTAAATACAAGGATATTTGTCTTGTTTTCAGATATAATGAAAAGTAGAGGGTGTTATGTTTATAATCAGGTTTCGTGTCAGTCTTTTTGGGAGATGCAGGGGGATTTCAGAAGGCACAGGTGATTAACCAGAAGATAGGGAGCCTGCTTCTACTAAGCTGCTCTACCAGTTACTGGGATGAATTTTTCAGTAGTCTCATATATTTTTAATTTTAGGGGGATTTTCATTGGACTGATTGAAAATAATTTTAAAACTTGGGTAAAATATTGGCTACTTTGCCTCAGTTTCCTCACATAAATGAAAATTTAGGTTATTAGACTGAGGTCTAAGCATCCAGGAGGCTCTTTTATACGTTGACATATATAATTAACAGTTGTTATTTTTTCTGTGTTCTCTAGAATTTTCATGTACAGTTTCACCTGTATACTGGATAAAGTCATTAAGCTGGGAGTTAAGAGGCAAGCTTCTTACCCTGGCCTTCACTGAATAATAATCTGACCTTGAGGATATTGACTCTTTCTGGGCCCGGTTTCCTCATCTGTCAAATGATGAGTAGGACTAGGCGTTCCTAGAAGTTGCTTCCAATGTGAAGAGTCTAGACAAAATTCTATGATTATTTTGCCTTTTTAAGAGACTGGAATTTATGAATAATGAGAACATGATATTCTAATGTAGTGAATATTTAATTTATATTCAAAGAATGTAGGTGTAGAATGTTGCATAACTTGAGGAAATTTTTCTTGTATCCTTAGTTCCCACTGATTTTAGGATCATTTTTCTTTTATGATAGGCTATTGTTATTTGATATCATTCATAGAGAGAATGTGAGTAAAAATGGCTTACAGATTAGGATATTTGGTAATTCTGAAGATGTTCCAGTACAGATAAAATCTAGATGGAGGATACCTTTTCATATCTCAAAAGGCAGCTGCAGAGGACTGTGCAAGGCTTGGAGCCCAGACCTGCATTTAAATCCTGGTTCTGTTGCCCAAGAGTTTTCATTCCTAGGATAACTCACCAAAATGTTCTGATTCTGAATTTTCTTGCCTCTAGAATGAGGATAATAGGATGTCTGTTTCACAGATATATTCCTGTTAACTGAGTTTAAATTAGATTGTGTGTGTGTGACTATACTTAACTTCAATTTTAACATTAAAAATGTCATCCTGGCCGGGTGCGGTGGCTCACGCCTATAATCCCAACACTTCGTGGGAGGCTGAGGCAGGTGGATTACGAGGTCGGGAGATCGAGACCATCCTGGCCAACACAGTGAAACCCCATCTCTACTAAAAAAATACAAAAAATTAGCCAGGTGTGGTGGCATGTGCCTGTAGTCCCAGCTGCTTGGAGGGCTGAGGCTGGATAATCACTTGAACCTGGGAGGCAGAGGTTGCAGTGACCCAAGATTGAGCTACTGTACTCCAGCCTGGGAGACAGAGCGAGACTCCATCTAAAAAAAAAAAATAAAAAAAAAGTCATCCTTTAGTTCAAGTCAGCAAACCTTTGTTGGGAATCCAAGGTACTCTGCTTGGGAGAAACATATACCTATCTGGATAACAAGAATGTAAGGCATGATACAGGATAGTTGGTTGTAACTCAGAAAAATCCGAGTGTGATGTAGATGGAACAATGGATTTCAATAGGTGAGATTGTGCAAGACTGCCTAAGAAGGTATAGTTGAGCAAGGCTTAAACAGTTGGTAGGATTTTACCAGTGGAAGAAGGAGGGGAGAGAGAGCCAAGAGAGGCTTCTAAGCAGAAGGAAGAGTGCCATCAGCATTGGAGGGTTGAATATCTTGGTGGAACTTGGCTTCCCTTAGAAAGACAAACAAAGTTATTCAGGAGGAAATCAGAGTATAGCATTGCTTTAAGAAGTAGTGTTTAATTCCATTAGAAATTGATTCTACTTACATAAAGTGTTGGTTTACTCTAATGTCTTCTCAAAGATGTCTACTTTCTTGGGTATATGTATGTGTTTATAAATCAGATACTGCTGAAAAATCTTTCAGTTTCAAGCAGTATATAAATTCCTCTGCTAGTAAGAGAGGGTTGCACTCCTGGCTTTTGAACTGATTAAAGCAAGAAAGTTCTTAAAAGGGGTTAAACTATCTGAAGCATAGTCAGAAATCAGTGGAAGGATTGGCATATTTAATCTTGGTTATTATCCCTTAAAATCATGCTATAACTTAGTAAGTTTTCTTTAAAATTGATCCAGTGAATGTTTGACTTTAAGTGTTAATGTCTTTGAAGAATAAAGAAGTTATCAGGTTTTTCCTTTTATGTGCCTTCCATTTGGAAACAAGCCACTTTTTATAATGTTTCATAATGTATTATTTAAAATAAAGTTGCTGTGAACTAGATTGCTTGTAGGCACATTGCATTTCTGGCTGCCAATAGGAAATGTTTTTCTCACAACTTGAGTGGATTTTTTTTAACAGGTTAAGAACGCCTTTTTGGTTTGTGACCTCATCTGTTCACTTTTGGGGATGCTGAGATTGCCGGTCATATCACCTTCAAGGATCTGAATAGGATCACTGAGAAACAGTGGTCAATATCAGGGCTTTTATGTGAAGAAAAGATTAACTGGGTATAGAAATGAGAAGGAATATGACATATTTTAGAAACAAGATAAGAGTATAGTATCTAGAATTCTATTCCTGTCATTGTTATTTAGTCACCAGAACATTTTCAGAAAATTAAGACATCTTTCTTTTTTGGTTTATCCATGGAACATTTTTAATGAAAAGAGGATGATACTTAATGTTACTGTGTTTGACCAAAGAATAGAACTTACTTTAAATACATTCTAGTTTAAAGGGCTAATCTTCATTTGGTAAAACTTCATTCAGGTGTATTTTACTTCAAGTTTTAAATACAGTCTGCTAAAATTGTGGCCATGAGATTTTTATACATGAGCAATAATTCATCCCTTGTTATTTATTTGTTGACTAGGAGGCCAACTGTAGTTGGTATATGATAGTAACAGATATTTCTGGAATGAATAAATGAAAAAAATCAAGGGCGTAGAAATAAGTGTTGTCATGGAAAACAGTTGAAAGTTTGTCGTTCTCCTTCTGCTCATTCTAATTTTGTGCTGTTTGGCCTCTGTCACTCACTAGCTTATGACTTTAAGCAACGACTGTGTGTAATATATATAATTTTTAGCTTTTCCAGTAAAATCTCTATCACAGTACCTGTCTCTCAGGTTAGTGAGGATTAAGTTAGGTACTGTTTTTATTTTATCAAAAATTTAAGGAATGTGTGCAGTGTAAATTTGGTATCTATTTCAAATTTCGGGTGCTTTTGAATATCTTTTCCTCCTTTTCTTTTTCTCTTCTGGTGAATTAGACACTACATTTAAAGGGATTGAGTGTACACAAGGTCACTAGGTATAAAATTTTTCACTTTCCATAACATGGGATATGGTTGTTTAATGAAGTGTTGTAATGTCTCTGAGAGCCTCTTCTGTTTCTGTATTTACAGAATTGTAGAACCATTAAGTCATCAAACCCCAAGGGGGTCTCAAGCATTTATCTAGCTCATTCTGCAGACAAGACTGGAGGAATGTTTATCAGCTGTCTCTTCTATCATGTGATTATAAGAATTAAAAGTAAAGGCAAGAGGGGTGCAAGAGAAATGGAGGTGGTTAATGGGTACAAAAAAAAATAGAATAAATAAGACCTAGTATTTCCTAGCACAATGGGATGACTGTAGTAAAATATAGTTGTACATATTAAAATAACTGAAAGAGTATAATTGGATTGTTTGTAACACAAAGAATAAATGCTCGAGGTGATGGATTCCCCCCATTTACCCCAATGTGATTATTATGCACTGCATGCCTCTATCAAAGTAACTCATGTAACCCGTAAATATATATACCTACCAAATACCTACAAAAATTAAAAATTAAATACGGAGAGCCAGACATGGTGGCACATACCTGTAGTCCCAGCTACTTGGAAGGCCAAGGCAGGAGGATTGTTTGAGTCTAGGAGTTCCAAGCTACAGTGAGCCATGATTGCTCCTGTGAATAGCTACTGTACTCCAGGCTGGGTGGGGAATAGAGAGAAACTTCCATCTCTTATTGGGGGGGGGGGAGGGGGAAGAAGATACCCTCAGGGTAAATTGGTGAAAATTTTCTAAAAGTAATGAAAGGAAACTTACATTTGTAATTTCCTAAATAAATACTTATTGGTAAGATGGATCCCTCTTTATAGTTAACCAGACTATGAGAGTGTCATGTGCTTTTTCCAGATATCTGTATTTTAGCACCCCCTCCCATTCATCCATTTTGTTTTCTTATAAACATCATAGTTGGAGAAACTCCAACCAAAACTCCTGAGTTTGACAGCATTTCATATAATTTTACTCCTTACAATACACATCTGTTTGTTTCATGTGTAGACATACTAATATACGCACATACAGTATTTGAAAAAAAGTTATGTAGGAAGGCTAATTATATGTTTCATCTAACCATAACACTTTCATGATTACATTCACAGAAAAAACTTTAACAAAATAAAAGTGAATAGCAACGTTCTTCTTGCTTAGTATTTTTTTTAACTGTTGAATTATCTTAATTGATGTGCAGTGAGGTTGCTCCAAATACTTATCTGTAGAAAAATAAATATTCAGTAGACAGAAAATTTGCCTTCTGAATTCTTGACTTCATTTTTGCATCTTCCATGGCATGTTTGACCAGGTCAGTAATGGGGCTCCTAGGGCCCAAAGTGCAGGTTTCCTCGCATAGGAAGCAAGAGCTCTGCTTTGTTCTGTGGTCACATTGCATGGCTGACTCTGGCCAGTTGTCTTGCACCTGTCACTGGCCATCTATCCCCATGGGACAACTTTTACCATCCATCACCACCGCTAGAAAAACACTTCAAAGTGCATGCTTTCCTGTGGATGGGCTGGCTGCATCATCTCGGGATACAAGAAAGCGTGTTATTACTGATTTAGAAAGTTACTGCTTCTAAAAAGGTGGCACTTGGTTCCAGCCCCTCAGTGCCCATCAATTGCACCCGGTTCTTTGCAGCGTATGGAGAGACTGGGATAGCCAGCGTGGCTCCCTGTGAGCTCAGCATCAAGTCTTATTGCCCTTTGCAATATCGCTTTTTTATTTTATCACCTTCACTGCCTTTCCTTCTACAAAACTGTTGTATTTGTTTTGTCTTGTTCTCCTTTTTAAGATCCTGCCAGAGGGGCACATAGATGTCTCTGGATATCGGTTGATTTAATGAAATCAGAGTGGGCACAATCCATTTGCTATAGAGAAATGGCAGATTATGCTTTAAAATGAAGAGAAACCATGAAGAATTTAAGAGAAACAGCATAATTATACTCAAAAGTGCTAAAGAAGTATTTAAGTATCAGTTTTCAGATCTCTGAGCAGTTAAGGTTTGTCAGTTGATTTTATTTATTTTTAAATTCAACTCTAATTTGTCATGCCTCAAAGTGAAGTATATGTTTCTGATAATGCTACCATTTGGGGCATTTATTTCTGTGGGCAAATGCTGTCATCATAAAGTGTGTTGGGGAAGTACAGATTAAACACATTGGAAGGGGCTTATGTATGTTAATATGAAATGGTATTGTAATTTCTCCGAGATTCATGTTATGGAGACTTTAAGAAACAAACTTTCTAAAGAGATCTTCATTTTATCAATTTATAACAGGCATTTTGAAGCCATAAAAAATCACTAATGCAATGCCATGTACAGAATCATGAGTTAGATATTTGCCCTGGTAATCCATTCTGGATTAGTTTTGCATGAAGCAGAATGAGGGAAATAATTATTTTCTCTGCTGACAGGTAATTGCCAAGTGTGACCAGCCCTACTTCTTCCCAGGAATTCTAAAAGTACATACTCTATTTTTTACAGAATGTAGTTAATGGCAGCAAGTGGGTAGAAGAGGGGAGCTAGAATGGAGCTTGCTGAAGCAAACTCAACAAAGGCCAAGAAGGAAAGCTGGTGAGGACGCTGAGGGAAAATGTCTCCAGCCTAGTGTCAACAAGTTCTGTCTCTGCATGGCTGTGTCTTTTGGGAAATCATGCTGGACCAAACAGAGCAGGAGATTTATGAATTGAGATTAACCACTTTCTGGGGTCTCCCTGTGGGTATCTCATAAATATTCATTTATGCCTTTTATAGTGTTTTCTTTTCTTTGACTTACTCTCCCCATTGCTGGTTTCCATACCAGTCTCATCTTCAGATATCTTCCTGCTGCTTCCTTTCTCCCCACATTTGAAATTCAGCGAACCGTTATATATTGATGTAAAGTTCCAGACACCTATTGTGTGTGCAATAGCTAGGGCCAGGGAAGGATTAAATACATGACTGTGTATATGAACGTACCATGTTCATTTTATTAATAAAAATATACCACTGTCATTTGTTACTGCTAATGACAATAATGTGTCATTATGATGTAATAACAATAGCAGAGACAGGATGGGGAAGCTATTTTCTTCTCATGATTCGATTTTCTTCTTTGAAGAGGTAGTAATTCGGTTGTACACACTTAATATTGAAGCACATCCCAACCCAAGAACTAAGTAACTATTGTTATTACGCATCCCCTTCCCACACTAAGGGATTTTAAGCTGAAACCGCAAGTGTGTAAAGGCTCACAGGTGAGAGACACAGAAAGAATCTCAGCTGGGGTTTGTGGGGCTATGGGATCTGAGGGAGTGTGGTGGAGAGGAAGAGGGAGAGGTGACTGGCATTGTGTGGAGAGAGAGGGGTCCACCACCCTAACAAGGGCATCAGGAGAAGTGATGAAGTGATGCATCTGAGAGACATTTAGGAGGAATCAATAGGGAGATATGGAACTGATGGATGGTGGGGCCTGAGGGAGGGGAAGAAGTTTAAGATGATATATGGGGACCAGTTTTGTGCACCTGGGTAGGTTGTAGAGGAAATACAGCAGGAGGGCGGATGTGAAAGACGGTCGCTCTGGTGCATTTCTGGATGAAAGGATAGCAGGTAACTTGCAGAAATCCCCCTTGACTTTTTTTTTGAAAGAGAGAATGTATTTCTTTTTGAAGATGTTTGCGTTGAACCTAGGAAAAAACACAGGTTTTCAATTTTTTTTTTTTTAAATTGGATTTCTTCCTCAAAGACTGTTCTGGTTCCCCCTTCACTGTCACTAAAGTAATGCTGAGCATAAATCTTTCTTGAATAATGACAAATTTTGTGTAGTTCTCTATATTTAGGAGGTATATTATACTTGCCTTTGTGATTTTATGGATATTAGGTTGGGATTGTGGTTAAGCTAATGAACTGAAAAACTCAATCTGATGGTCTCATCATTCAATCCAGCAGGCTGTCTTAAATTTCAGGCTAATATCTATGTTTATACATGATTGCTTAGCTAGAATTCTTTAGGCATGATAACATTGTTCATCTTCAACCCAAGCTGAATTTTAATACTGTGACTTTTTAAAGTTCATTTAAATATACCTTTAAACTTTTTAATCTTTTATAATTTTCACTTAAATTATGGCATTGTTGATTTAACATTATGATTGTATTTATATAATATGACATAGACTGATAGAGCAATTATCGTATGCCAAAAGTATATGTATAATATTTGGGTTGCTATATTGGCTCAAACAATTGCATTCGTTGAAACCACCTATTAATTTTGGGGCAGCTTTTGAAATGTAGCAAAACACACAATCTCATGAAAAATCCACTTTATTATGTATTTTGTTTCTTTTGGACAGTGCCTCAAATGTAGAGGTACTGAAACCTTTTTGTGTTTTTCAGGTGACATGAATGCTTGTTTAAATGGGCAAACCTAGAAGTGATAAAATGCAGTTCTGGGTTTATAGAGTGTAACACACCTCTTTCTGCCTTTATAAGGGTTGTTTCTTACTTACTGAAGTAGTATACAGGCTTAGCATACCCCATAGAAAATAAGCAAACCTTTATAAATCATAAGAGTGAAGTAGTTTTTTTGTAGGTTGGCATTATTGAAGTCATGTTGCCAGTGTAATTATACATCTAGCTATTCTCTTATGAACAAAATCTTAATATAGTACAAGGTCATGTTATCGTTTGATGTGATAGCCTAGAAAATTAATTTCTGCTATGGTTCTTGCCTAGGATTTTTTGGGGGGGTAATTTTAGCTTTTGATATTCAGGATGGAGAGTAGCCCCTCTGGATTTAAGTATGTGGGGAAAGAGAAAATAAAGCAGAATTTTTGATGATTTGACAGGTCTTATTTTTGTTTCGTATGCAAGGATTGTGAATGATGAGAGAATAGAGACATGTTGTTTCATTTTGTGTGAATTTATCAATTTAGACTTTGTTGAATTGGTACTTGTGTCTTGAAATTTATAAGTGAATTCTAGAGCAAATTATTTTCCCTTCTAGAATACGTTAGTATTCTTTTTTTAAAGTGCATTAAAAAGTAACTGAAATTGCCTTAGAAATTCTTCAGACATTCTAGGCATACAGTTGATGAAGAATTACTAAATTTCCCTTTAGTGCACAGTGTGGAGAGTGGGCACATAGACCATTTGAAGTTCAGGATGGTCAGCCTTATCATTAGGAGAAGAAAGAACTCACCTGTTTGTGCATTAGATTGCCCCTTCTGCATTTTCCAGGAGCTTCTCATATTTGTCCAATCATGTCTTTATATTTCGGGTTCAGAAACTGTGGTCTCTATATCTGCAAGGAGTGAATTTGGGGTTGCTTTGAAGTCTCCTGACATGGGGTACCTTGGTATGCTTGGTAGAGCTATAAAGGGTTCTGCTGAAGCCAGGGAGCAAGCCATGACTGCACAACATTCTTGGAGGGAAGGGCCCAAGGAAAAGGATTTGAGGAAAGGCATGGAAACAAATATATCTTTCTTCATAATTGTTAACATCCTTGTATGTGGATACACCTGCTTTGTTATTTTGTTTGATTTGGAAACCAAAGTAAGTTTGTCTAACATTATATATTTTCAACAGATTAGGTGTTTAAAATTCCATACTTCTTGAAATCTTTCTAGAAATTTATACAAAGATTTGGAATATTAAGATTGGTGGAAGTTGGGAAATAAAAGGTTTGAATTTATGAGATGTACAGTTTTCTGGGTCTTTTTGTTTGATTTTTAGATTTTGATATTAAGGATAACTTATTATACATTGAAACACTTAAAAAATTTCTGTGGCTGTCTTATAAATTGGTGAGCTTTGTTGGGAGAGTTGACAGGAGTCTTAGTGGGGTCAGTGCCTGGCATTTCCGGGAGTTTGTGAGCTTGGATGGGAAAAAGTTATACTTGTGTTTTCACTAATATCTGATTGAAATTTATCATTTCCCTTAATTATGAATGTAGGCAAAAAAAATTAATAACAAAAACTGTGACTTCCCTGCTAGTAGAAATTATAGATATTTTCATATCACATGCTTGTAGAGATCTCAAAATATTTAAGTTCATCACTACTGTAAATTACAGTATTTATTAATTAGAGCTAGATCTTGTTATTTCCCACACTAATAAAGCAGCATATTACTGTATCACATTTTAAAATATTTTGATAACTGTCTGATAATTACTGATTGATTTCTCAGTAATCTAGTTCTGATACTTAAGAAGCATAATTCTAATAAGGGGTACATGGACTTTACCAGGCTGCCAAAAGATCCGTGGCACTAGAAAAGGTTTAGAACTTCTGGGTAGGGGAACCAAGGAGATGAGTATTCTAGAGCTGGTTTTACCAGTACAGGTTGAGGATCCCTTATCTGAAAATTTGAAATCTGAAATGCTCCAAAATCCAAGACTTTTTAAGCCCTAATATAATGTCACAAGTGGAAAATTTCACAGCTGACCTCATGTGAGAGGTCACAGTCAAAATGCAGGTCCCCAACACAGTATATTCAGCATCCCCAAGGGAAAAAAGGCTTTGCTAGCCCCCTTCAGCTGTGATGTATCTTTTCTGCACATGCCAGATGTGCATCTCATATTTTTTATTGTTAAGTACATACATGGAAATAAGTGTTAAGAAAAGGATTGCTTATTGGTAGCATATAGATTTAGAGTCAGGAATGATGGTGATTTCAAACAACCACAGATTGTCCACATGGGTGGCTGGCCAGGATAGTGACACCTTTGCTTTCTAATGGTGTAGTGTACATTATTTTGTTTCATGCGCAAAATTATTAAAAATATTGTGTAAAATTAGCTTCAGGCTATGTGTATAAGGTGTATATGAAACATAAACGAATTTCATGTTTAGACTTGGGTCCCATCCCCAATATATCTCATTATGTTTGTGCCAGTATTCCAAAAAAAAAAAAAAAAAAAAACCCAAAGCCAAAACACTTCTGGTCCCGAGCAATTTGGATAAGGGATATTCAACCAGTCATCTCACTGTATGACCTTGGACAGTCAGGCCATATGACACATTGTGCCATATGATGACTACACCCATCAACATAGGAAAGTATTATAAAGATAAAACAAAGGAAACAGCTTTGAAAAATTTTAGTATTATGCATGCAGAAGATGTTATTAAATGGAATTGTTTCTTTGCCTTTGTAAGGACCTAACACATATTGTTAAGGATTGTTAAGAGGTATCTAATATAAATTCTGCATTCACTCTACAATTTCAGAGAGTAGCTCAGTATCATTACTCTTTATAGGGAACTTCTACAGGAACATGCCAATTCCAATATAGTTCCAGAAACATTACCATTCATGGAAGCAAAGAAGATTACTTTTCTCTAAATATTTCTTCTAAAATTGATTCCTGTAATCTCCAATTCTGTAATCCAAACTGACGGCTTCAGTGCTCCCTAAAGCAGTGTGTCAGTCAGGCGAAGCATGGGAGAAAAGCGCATGTTTCATTTCCAACACACAGAAGCATAGTAGTATGGCGAAGCTCCTCGAGTTATTTAAAGGTATTAATCAAGAAATATAAGAAATGGCAGGAGGGAAGAACATACTGAGCAGTATGTATGGTGTTTTACAAAAATGTAGTTTTCATTACAATCTTATATAGATCATAAATACTATGGTGCTTAACAGATAAGTAAACTAAAATCGGTAGGCAATTTACTAAATGGTCATCTTACCCAGAAGTTATCAAACTTAGATTCAAATTCAAGACTAATTGTAAGGGCATATGTTTGAAATAAAATGTAATTATTGAGTAAAATTAGTTATTAATTTTGAAATGTGAGATCTTCTTTAGAATTTTCTATCTGTAACACACAATTTTCCATTGACATGAGAGACTGAATACAGTTTGAGCAGAAGAGTATTTTTACCCCTTCGAAATGATAGGTGAGACTCGATGTAGAGATATATGAAAAGTATAGACTTTAATGGTTACGAGTAGTGCTGTAATTTCATGTAAAAAATCCTGTCCCCTGATGCCTGTGACTTTAATACATAAATATATTTTGAAGTCTATGAAGTGAATAAATGACTGAAAAATGGAAGGAAGGTGTGTTCTGACAGGTCCAAATTCTGACAAGAAAGAAAACAGGACTTTGACTTGGATATTTAAAATCTCTCTGCTTTTTAGACAACGCTAACAGCCCTGAAGAGATCACTAAAAGTAGGAAAGAATACAAAAGCAGTATGTTGTAGGAAAAGTAAATTTGTGCTGTTGATTAGCCCCTCATGGTCACCCAGGGCTTTGGCATCTGTCATTTCACATATTGTCCTTACTCACAGGAACTCTGAGGTGTGGTGGTTTAAAGCAGTGTCCTCTCCACTTTATGGATGGAGCACAGGAAGGCAAGGCAGCGTTGTCACCTTTATAGATGACACTCAGTGCTAGGTCTTCTGATTCAAAATCTAACCACTTTTCAACCGCATCCCATTGTAGTTGTGTAGTATGGGAGAGAGAGAAATGGAAAAAATGAAAAGTGGTTGAACGGAATGTGGATAGTTGTCATAACGGAAACACTGTGAGAGCCATAGAGGAGGGCCTAAGTCGCTCTCCCTACAATTCCCTGCTTAAGTCAGCCCTTCCCTCTCTCCTTAACCCACCCCTCTGCAGTCAGGTTTTCCTGTTATAGATTCTCTCTCATATACTTCACAGCAGTTATTACAATTTGTAATTATTTACATGGGGAATTTTTTGGTTGAATGGCTCTGTCTTCTTTGAGTCTAGATTGTAAATTCCATAGCAATGGGAACTGTGCCCATTTTCTTCACGGCTGTATAGTCTCGGCACACAGCCCCTATAACTCTGTAACTTTTGAGCAGATGAAAGCGGGAGTGAATATGTACAATTCCATAAGTGAATGGAAATAATAGAACAACCAATGTAAAGGTAAAGGCTCAGACTTCAAAAAATTTCATTTTTAAAATTTTTAATTTTTAAATTTTAAAGTTTTAAAGTTTTTAAATTGACAAACAGTTGTACTTATTCATGAGGTACATAGTGACATTGTAATACATATATAGTGATCAGATCAAGGTAATTAATATATTCATCATCCCAAACATTTATCATTTTTTGTGTTGGGAGCATTCAGTATCCTCCTTCTATATGAAACTGTATAATAAAGTATCGTTAACTGTAGTCATCCTAAAATGGTACAGAACACTAAAACTTATTTCTCCTACCTAAAAGGAAATAATGCAAACAGCCTGAAATCTTGGGATATGCCACATGTCTTGAATTTTCCAGGAAATCTGTATATTAAATTTTAGGGGCTGGGTGTGATGGCTCACTCCCGTAATTCCAGCACTTTGGGTGGCCTGAGGCATGTGAATCACTGGAAGTAAGGAATTTGAGACCAGCCTGGCCAACATGTTGAACCCCCGTCTCTACTAAAAATACAAAAGTTCTCTGGGCGTGGTGGTGTGCACCTGTAGGTCCCAGCTACCTGGGAGGCTGAGGCAGGAAAATTGCTTGAACCAGGGAGGCAGAGGTTGCAGTAAGCCAAGATCGTGCCACTGCACTCCAGCCTTGGTGATAGGAGTGAAACTCTGTCTCAAAAACAAAAACAATAACAACAACAACAAACTTTAGGGTAGTTATCTGGTTATGTCCCTCAATTTTTGGTTCAGAAAATATGGTTACCTATACCTCAGTAACCACTAAAAGTAAGGTACACCTCGTAAGAATGGAAGGAGAAGGGAGGGCCCTGAAGGCCGTGAAACTCTGTGATAGTCCCGGATCAGGTGGTATTAACTCCAGTTTAACAGTTGGAGAGATGGTGGACCAGAGAGATTTAACTTGTCCAGGATTCAGATAATAAGGTGTCAGAGTTGAGATTAAAACCAGAGCCCACGATTTCCCATTAATGACATAATGTTGGAGGAGAATGGAAAAGGACAATCTCAGAGGCCCCTAAGGGCAGTATCTTGCAGAGCTACTTCTGGGCAGGGTTCAATCTGGCACCCTCATTCTTTGGCTTCTTCAAAGTCCTGTCTAATGATGATGTTTGCAATAATTACTGAGACATTGACAGAATGTTAAATTATATTACATTTAAGAAAGAAAAGAATATCGTAGCCTAGAGATTTTTATTCAAAGTGATTAAAGGTTTAGCATTTTAATTCTGATGTTGAGGATTCTTATGTCTAAATTGATTCTGAGTAACTGATGTGGGCTGTCAATTTAGAGATTCTCTATTTTTATTTAAAATTTATTCTGGGTGTGTAATCTTTGCATTTTTAAAAATCCCCAACTTCTGCTGGAAGGTTATCTGAAAACAAACACTTCACTGTTTTTATTTAGCAGAGATTCATTATCAGGCGCTAGAATACACCATAATTAATACATGGTCTTTGTCTTCCTGGAGCTTACAATCTAGTAGGGGAAAAAAACACAAAGATAATTACAATTGAGGGTGCTAATGTTGCAAGGGGCCTTGGGCGGCATCCTGAGGAGGCAGTCTATGAGGGTGACAGCTGTGGCCAGAGTCATACACTTTATTATCGTGGAACCCCAGACTTCATGGGTGTAACATGTAACTCACCATTACTGTTTCTTGCCAACCCATACTTAATATTGTGTTATAAGTGATGTTAGCATTATATAATTAAGATGAACACTTACCTGAAAGCATCTATTAAAATACCTGGCATATAGGATTTACAGATTTTTAATTAATTCTCTCATAAACCCAGTTAATTACTCTGTGGATTGGAAAAAGTTCAGTCAGAATCAAAATATTTCAAACTGATTCAAATTATGATTCTTTTTATAATCCAAACACATCCTAAATCCAATAGGGATGATATTAATATGTCAGATGCTTATAATTTTTTTTAAAGGTTCTTAAGGGAAAAATGGGTTTGTTACTGAAGAATATATACTAATATAGTTTTTGTGATGCTTTTGGCTGAGTTGTTTGTTTTGCCTATAAGCACTTCAGCTTTACCATAAGAGCCTTTAATACACAGAGCATAGAGTAGGAAAGTAATCAGCACACTGAAGGCAGTTACACAGTGTATAGATCTTGGGCTGTGTTGCTATGATCCACTTTTAGTTGGAGCTTTTTTGTTTTGTTTAACGAAGAAAGCAGGAAGCACATAGTGTTATGTAGAACAAAGAACATGTATACAGCATGCTTATGTATATATATAAATTAATAATGTCAATTATATTATTTTTCCAAAGTTCTCTACAGTGCTTGATGCTAAATAAGCAAAATGATAAGAAAGTATAAAGTAGGGGCAGATGAGCAATGTATTTGTATTGCCAAGATTTTACTAAATGGCTTAGGATAGCCCTTTTATGTTTTTGTACTTGAGCAGTCTTGCTGTAGAAAATTCCATTTCTTCTTAGCCACTCTAAGAAATTCCTTTCACTTTGTTCTGCTACCTTTTCTTCCTGTTTAGAAGGAAACAAAGCAAAACAGGGTTGCTCCTCCACCACTGTGCACCAGTTCCTTATTTGCACCTATTCCTGCCTTATTTTCTCATCCTGAATGCTCACCTGGCTCCAGCCTCTGTAATTACATGGGATAAGCTGATCGTGTGTAAAAATTTAGCTCCCGTGTACATTACATTGCCATTCTTAAGGTTTATAAATTATCAGCTTGGAGGTTTCTGTGAGACTCTTGAAATGACACGTAACATTCTGTATACATACTACATGGGAGAGTGTGGGTTACACAGCTTGCATGTGTTTCTCAAAGGGGTCTGGGACACCATAAAATATGGAGAAAGTGGGAGGTGACTCTTAGATTTCCACCTGTACCACCATAGCCCCTTTTTTAAAAGAACAAAACTCTTTAAACTGTGATACTTGGACAGCAGTGAAAGATGTACTGACGACTAGTTTATTTTGGCACATATAAAATTTATTGATATTCATTTGTTTATCCCTTAGTTTCATAGATATATCTGCCATTTGTGAATGGTAAAACCAAAGGTCACTAGAATCCTTTGTTGTGGGGGAGGTATAGATCCTACATCTAACCCAAGTGGATGTGTATCACCTATATGATGATAAAAATCCTAACTTCTGTCAGGAACATGTAAGAACTATGTGGTCTGATACATTCTAAAAATTACATCTAGGTTATAAAATGTTCTAATTATTAGCTTTCTTTTTTTTTCTCTTTAAAAACCCATGGTGAGGGCGAGGTAGAGGAAATAAACACATTTGGTCAAATGTTGGGTGTAGTTCTAAGGAAACCAGCTTATAATCTTTTCAGATGATATTTAAGTTCAATGGGTCAGAAAATAAAAAAAAAAGAGAGAGGACTATATAAGGAAGTTGAACCAAAATCATAGATTAGCAGAAGCATTTCAATGATCAGTTCATTCAAGCATGAATTTTTTTTCTTTTTACAGCTCTCTCCTGGTAAATGATCTGAATGAATGATGCTTGAAAAATGATTCTTGCACTCTGTGTGTGTGTGTGCGTAAATTGTGGTTTAGCTTATTTTATATGATCTACTTAGTGTTTTTGTAGATGTTTTCTTTTTCCAAGATCAAACTTGGCTAATGGAAATACTCTTCTTGGTATGTTATTACTGTGTTTTAAGGAAATTACAAATTAAATATTAACTTATTAGCCAGGTACTCTAATGGATTAGTTATAAGCATAGCTATAAGTGTGTTGAAAATGCAAGCTTTTTTTTTCTTGAGATTCTAAGACTACTACTTTTATAACCTCAGTGATTAAACAGTTTCATATAATTTAAATTTAGCAAAAAAGAACGGAGATATGGCATTTTAATAAGGGATTTACCTTGTGTTAGGAACACGTAGTTAAGTAAGTATAGTCCTTTGAAAGAAGATACTTTCAGTGCATTTTCACAATTTAAAGATATTTGTATTTTTTTCTCTTACAACAGCATAAATCAAAAGGTAAGAACTTCTATTCCTGATGTTTATTCGTTTTTTTTTTAACCCTCCTCATCAAACCTTTGCCTTGCTTTTAACATGCCAGGAACTAAAGTGGCTGACATCTCTGTTGCACTTTCTTTTAAAATGTCAACTGAAAAGGAAAAGATATAATGGAGATTGATAAACAGAAAAATCAATATAATATGGTATTGTTTAGCAGAAATAATTAATGTTAAATGAAGAGCCTTTGGTGGAGGCTTTGTTGTATGTAACACAAAAGCTTGTCATGTTGGTATTTTCCTAGAGTCTTCTAGGAAGAAGTTTAAAAGTTTTCGATATCACAGAAATGTATTATATTTGGAGGAATATGTCATGCATTATATTTGCATAACTGAAGTTATAACTTGGGGGAGACTTCCATGTTATATTTACCATATTAAAAGAGATGTATAGTCTAGTCATTTCATAGTGTACTGAATTTATATTGAGAGATATACCTTAGGTAAAGGAGTCTGATTCTCTGACTACAGAGGATGATAATGATGACGATAACATTAAAAAGCATAGGTACTCTTTTCAGTAGGATAAATGATTTTGTCTTGGATTATACTAACACTTTTACTACAGAAATGAATGGATTCTAATTTTAAAGGTTTATAAATGAAGGCGTAACAAACAACCATTTTTGTAAGCTTATTATAAAATAAAAGAACATGTACTTTTTGATTCAAAAATATTTGCTAAGGATTTTCCTCCACATGTGCCAGATCAGCCTTGGAACACACACCCCACAACTCCCTCCATTATCTACCATAGGATTATAGGTTTTTAGAGTATTTATTAATATATAACATTTTGATTCAGAATGTTCAACCTATATGTAATTGTCACTGAAGGTTTTTCAATCCCTCCCCCATAATAGCATGTGTTCCTATGAGGACTCTGTAGTACTGTGCCTTCTAGATTGCAAACAAAAAGCATCCCGTAACATACACACACACACACACACACACACAGTTGTGCTTAGTGTGTGCTTTTGTTCATTGAAAATATAAGCATATGTAAGAAAGTCTCCTTTACCACAGACTGTTTGAATCACTAGTTCATTTTATCTCTGATTTCTTGCATTAGAGAGTTGTGGGAAAGTGAATTTTTATTTTAGTAAAAAGACTATTTTTATGTATACATACATACATAGGCTACTGAGATAGCATTTTTGTAAATTAGTCCACCCTTGGGATATGTACCATATACATTAGGCTACTTTAAGAAGCTGTCTTTTTGATTGTGAAAAATAATTTCATAGGTTTATATGGTTCCTAAGTGTTCCTTTAGCAAATTCCAACTTATGGTAGTTTTATATTAAGTTCCTGATACGTTTACATGTAGAAAATTGTGGCTTAATACACTATGGCATAGACGTGACACCTTTATGAATGGCACTACAGAAAAACATCACTTTTTTCTTCCCTAGGTGTCTATTTCACAGATGTCTATCTTCTTCAAATGAGAAGTTGCAGATTGTAAATTCATATAATTTTCTTCCAATTTATATAATGTGCATGTATATAGAGGCACACGCAGAATGTGATGGAACTAGCAAAATCATTTGTACATTGACAACAGATTTTAGTTTTCATCAGTATTTTAAGTTCATCAAATTACTTTTTAGTACCTTGAATAACATTTTCTCAAATATACAGAGATCATACTTTATTACAGCAACAGTGGCTTTCTTTGATTAATATAACATATAAAATGTTTTTTAAATTTGTCTCTTTTCATTCCCTTGCATAATGAGAGTTTTATTCTGTAGATCTGAAGTTTACATGTGAAAATTATTTGATTTTTCACATTCAAGATCTTGATTGATAGTGGCACTCAGTAAACACTTGCCACTTGTTAGGTACTAGTCTGAGAACTTCATGCACGTGACTGATTTAATACTCACTAACCTAATGTGGTGGGTGCTAGCCCTGTTCTCATTTTAAAAACAAGGAAATGACAGGCCCAGAAAGGTTAAGTAATTTGACCAGGGTCAGGTAGCAGGTCCAGGATGTATTCTACAAAACCGAAACTTTGCTTTTCCTCTTTAGATTTCTGACAAGAAACCTATTTATGCGAAGTGTTATTGTTAACATTGTTTTTGAGCTTTGTTAGTAGATAACTTGCCAGTATCCTCCCAGTGATCATAGTGGACCTCCTAGCTTTAGCTCAGTTTTGGTGACATTTGTTGTTTTCTAATGATAAACAACTGACGGGATGGCCCTGCCCTTCCTGTAGGGGATGAGAGCTGCTTCAGATGCCAGAGCATCCAGTGAGAGAGGGGTGCTGGCTTTGTTCCCAGATGCCCCAGGAGTACAGAGGTGGCACTGCCTGGGAAATTCAGGAAGGCTTTCTTCTGGATGTTATACCAGGATTGAAGTTAAGCAGTCAGCTGTCTGAAAAGAATCAGCGTGGCAGTGGGGTAGAGGGTTCAGAGTGGGAGTAGGGTAGTGGCTTGTGGGCAAAAGAGAGACTGAGCAAAGATGGAGAGGCAGAAACATTATGATAAATGCAAGGCCTTTAAGTATGTGTTGGTGCTTGTGTGTCAGATTTTCTTTGAAGCGTTCTACTCCATAAAATAAACTTACGGTGTATGCTGTAGTTTTCCATGGGGCCTCTAATCTCTGGCACTACTCACTTTCCCCAGAAGATATATGGATCTCACCTTGAGAAGCTTGATGTATAAGTAGGTATCCTTCTGATGTGGGAGAGGTTGAAGAATCTTTGCTATAGAACATTTACACTTAGTTTCTCAATAAGAAAGCTCATTTTAAACCTTGGAATGTTATATAAACAAGTGGTAATTTAATTTTGTTCAATGCCATTAAAACTGTTATTGTCCTCCCTTTATTGAAATAATTTAGTGATATTAGTTTTGTGAGCTATATTTATTTTTTTTAAATAGCATAAAATTGGCATAAAATCATCAAATCACTTATTACTTTCCATTGCTAATTTGGAGTATAATGTTTTTGTTCTCATTTCATGTTTCTCCTAGCTACAAGATATCCATTTAATTTTATACCTCCAAAATGAAAATATCCTTGATTAAGATAATTCTATATCCTTCATGATTGAATGTGGAGCAGTTTTATATTTTTTATAAAAATAATTTCATGAAATTTGTTTCTTTTGGAGATACTTTATACTTGAATGTCATTGAAAAAAATCTGTATTTTAAATATTAATCTTCCATTATTATTTTGTATCAGGATCTTGTTATTTTAGAATATCTATCTAGTACAGGCCTGAACAAAAACATGCCTTGACAACTATTTGTTCTGAAGAATAGCGTAATTCATTTTGTTAATACAATTCTTTGGAAAATATATACACATATTTTCAATTATTTATTTTCATTGGGTGAGTGGCTACCTGCAGGATTGGATTGTGTAGGTTTAAAATACAGTTGACTCTTGAATAATGCAAGGGTTAGGGACACTGACAACCTGGCACCATAGAAAATACATATATAAAAATACATATATAACTGTTGACGCCTCCAAAACTTAATGACTAATATTCTGCTGTTGACCAGAAGTCTTACCGATAAGATGGTCAATTAGCTCATATTTTATATGTTTATATATAATATACTGTGTAAGGTAAGCTAGAGAAGATGAAATGTTACTAAGAAAATCATAAGGAAGGGGACTGTTTCATTAAGTGGATCATCAAAAAAGGTCTTCATCCTTGTCATCTTCATGTCAAGCAGGCTGAGAAGGAGGAGAGTGAAGGGAATAGATGGTCTTGCTGTCTCAGGGGTGGCAGAGGTGAATCCCCATGTATAAAGACCCCTGTAGTTCCAACCCATTGTTAAACGGTCAACTGTAGTTTTGTACATGTCTAGCAGTATAATATCTTAGGACCTGTAATTTGTAGAATAATTTTTCAGGCTCTGTAATACTATTTTTAAGGGATGGTGAAAGAGGTATTCATCCCTAAATGAAAGAGCCTTTAAGTAGAACCCATTAGGTATGCAATGGACGTCACTAGGAATGGTTTCTTATTTACGTGGGTTGGCCTAAGGTGGAACTCTGTCCTACAAAACAATAAAATCTTGATAAAACATGTTAAGTCAGTAAGAAGAATGATATTAGATCCTCTAATATGACTCATGTACAGAGAGTCTGTTGTTCTGAACAGCAGTGATGGTCTTTTCATATAGGAATATAATTATAAAAACAATATGCATTTGTCTTAAAAATAGGGTTTTCTACTCTGTAAAAGTAAAACTCACTCATCATAGAAAACTTACAATTCCAATTTTTGCTTTCACTCCTCTATACCTGTCTATACATATTTTTAAAAGGAAAAATTGTATGCTTTTGTGTAAGCCTTTAGTAACCACTTGCATTTGCTGTATCTCATGAACATTTTCCAGTGTTATATATTCTAAAAAATGTATATATGTGTGTATATATGGAAGATGTATGTTGTTGACAAAATTATATTGACGTATTTAAACAATCTTCTATTATTAGGTGGTTTCTTATGATGGTTTTGACAAACTAAATTTACCATAGACTCTTGGATTTCCATAATTTAAAAATTAAAATTAATTTGTATAATGAAAATATATCGGTGCTTCAAGTGTATTATTTTATCAGGGTTTTTGAAATTAATTTAACTGTAGGGTTTTAATTATAAGCCTTCTTACATTTTTTAGAATAAAGCAGGCTATAAATAAATTCCAAAATACTATATTATCTAGATTAATCATGTCTTGGGAGCATTTTGAGATTGAGTCTACTTATTTAGACAGAAAAATAAGATCCTTCTAATGTAAAAACTGACGCATTGCCCTAAAGTAAGTACTTCGCTTTTTTTGCTATCTGTAATCTATACAAACAGCTTTTGAAGTTTTTAAAATAAGATCTGCCTTGTCACTTCTGGTGTTCTCATTAATGTTTATTCATTCATTGTTTGACTTTATATTTTATGTTATTTTAGAACATGTGTTATATAGCTTGTTAGCTACTTTACATCTTTAATCACATTACATAAGAATCTTTATTTTTAGGGGTTTGCTTTGTGAGTTTAGTGGTTAGATTATTTGCATCTCTCTACTTAAAAACAAAAACAAAAAGAACCTGATGGTTGGCATTTCCAAAACATTTATTAAAATATGATTTTAAAACTATGAAAAATCTTTAGTTTGCTCTCCACTGGGTTTCATTGTAGAGGGAGTTCCTTGTTGTTTAATCTTGAAGATGATTGATTTTAGGAATAAGATAAATAGAGATCAGCGACCAAATGTACATGATGTCTCATCTTTTCCCAACACCCTGCTGTTGCCAGTAGGAGAAAATATACAGTGTCACATTGAGATGGGGTCTTTCAATTCCATTAGAGTGGCAGCCTGCAGCGAGTTTGCAACCCCTGGGTGAAGAGAATCTCAAAGATGCCAAGCATCATTTTGGCTAGATGAACAAAGAGACAGATTAGATAGATAGATAGATAGATAGATAGATAGATAGATAGATAGATAGATAGATAGAGTTGTATGTAGAGTTAAGATTTATTATTTTAGTTAACACAGAAAAGAGAAGGCAAATATTGAGTGACCTCAAAAATAAAGCATAAGGTAATATCCCATAACCAGCTTTACTCTACAAATCACCCTTTCTCAAGTTGACTTTCAAAAACAGAGAGAGGAATCCAGAAAAATGTTTAAATGTTTCATTGCTGGAAAGTGGGTAGTACACTGTTCTCCCAGGACTTATGTCACAAAATACATCCTCATTGTTTAAGGAAGTCTGTAAGGGAACAGATCTGATTTCTCTATTAGCCCTTCTCCCTACAGCAAGTTAGAAAATTAAAAACCTATATTTCCATTGGTTATTTAAGAATAATATTCCAGAATTCCTTCATTTTTCAACCACACATTCATCTACTTTTTCAATATCCTGAGTTTAGGGTACTGAGGAAACACATGGTGTTTCCACATAACCAGCCAAGGCTTAAGAACAGAATGGGGGGACTGCATTTTAAGAATGTCCCTCTTGAGGCAGTAATACCACTTACAATATCTAGGGTCACCTTATAGGTAGGCATTTATCACCCTTTTATGACTGACGAAACCGAGACTCTGAGTTTATCACTATTAGTCAATTTATTTGCTCTTTTATTCACTCATTTACTCAAAAAGCATTTGCTGATCACTTGCCAACTGTCCTGGGAAGATGCTGGAGATGCAAATTGAACAAGATGCTGCCCTCGCCCTGCTCTCAAGTGGCTCACATCTCTGCCAAGGCTGTTATTAAGCCATGAGGCCTGGGGTCTGTAGAGGGCTCTTTCCAGGATCCCACTGCTGACAAAGGTCAGTGGTAGGGCATCTGCTGAAAGGTGAAGTAATAGATGGTCCTGATCAGAAAGAAGAAAGAAGCAAATGTTACATATTAAAAAGACAAATCTGGATGGATGCGGTGGCTCACACCTATAATCCCAGCACTTTGGGAGGCCAAGGCGGGTGGATTGCCAGAGTTCAGAAGTTCAAGACCCAGCTGGGCAAAATGGTGAAATCCCGTCTCTACTAAAATACAAAAAATTAGGGCATGGCGGCTTGCGCCTGTAATCCCAGCTACTCGGGAGGCTGAGGCAGGAGAATCGCTTGAACCCAGGGGGTGGAGGTTGCAGTGAGCTGACATTGCACCACTGCACTCTAGCCTAGGTGACAGAATGAGACTCCGTCTCAAAAAAAAAAAAGAAAAGAAAAGACAAATTAGCCTAGAATATGAAATCAATGTTAGAACAGAAGATTAGATTGCATATGCAACACTTTTTAAGTGTTAAAAATTGAAACACAGACACATGAGGCTGTTTAAGGGTTTTTTGTAATCCATTATATTGAGCACCTATATGTTCAAATGAACATGTATTTTATTGAACAACATTATATTTTATTGAACACCTAAAGCATATTTTAGCATTCAGGGTTGTATACAATATAGTTTCTTTCTCTCAAGATGGGAAAAAGAATACTAGAAGGATATTTTATGCAAGATTGAAGGCTATTAATTTATTTCATCTCAATAAACATTTATTGAACAATAAAACTTGTTTCTTGCCCTTGAGCTCACAGCCATTTAAGACACCTGTGACAGGTGCCAGCCACTAAGAGCTGTCTCTGTATCCCTTGCCAACAAGATTAGAGTGTGGTCTGAATGTGATGGGAACAACTGAAGGCTTCCAAAAGCAAAGGAGGAGCACGTTTAAATTAGTTTTAGATTTACTATGGTGACTTTGTAAAAATGAATTTGAGGAGATGGGTTAGGAGACTATTCTAGTAGTCTGAGAAAATATCATGACCTGAACCAGGGTGTAATTTGGAAATTTAGTTAACTGATTTAAAACGTCTTTTAGAGATATTTCTAAAACGTTGAGATTTTTTTCTATTGTATTAGCATCAGTTGCTTGAAAAATTAAAGGATATGTAGTTTGTCTTTTCTATCCAAATACTTATTAATCAAAAGTCTTACATGTTATGAATAGCATTCCCATTAGTTTCAGTCTCGCCACCTGAAATGTCTTGGAAATTCCCATATTTAGCAACAGAAGGTCAGTACACAGATAACTTCAAAAGGGCCAGCCTGCAAGGGCGCTAACTTGGGAGAAAACAGACCTCCTTCCATACTTTGTAATTAGGTACATTGGCTTGGGCAATTAATCTTTCTCAACCTCGATATTCTCATCTATAAAATGAAGATATGCTGGAATTCCCTGGCCTGTAGAATTAGTGAGGATAAATGAGGCACTGAGCATAAAGCACCTGGGACAATACTAGCTCACTTTCTAAGGACCATTTGTTTTTATTTATAATAAGGTACTTTCAGAAAAGAAAACTATATTGTATTTGGTTTACTCTGCCACTTGCATAACAGGACACTTGTTTGCATATTTACTGAATTTTATGTTTATCTTTCTTTTCTTTTTTCCCCCAAATGTTTTCCTGCAGCCTTATAACATTACCTTGGGAGCAGTATACTGTAGTGTTATTTGATACCAAGAATATAGACCATAAACCTTTCTTTTACACTTTTCTGGAGACTCAAATTTAGCAAGTAATGAAAAAATTGTCTAATGGGAAATGGAAGTCATGAAATTAACTGTGATACTGTTTGTCATACATTAACATCAACAACAAAATATCAAATGTGTTATAAACACTAAGGAAAGTAGTTATTATGAATTTTTTTTTCCCCAAGCCACCACCAGGGCCTTTGCAGAAAGGAGAGAATTCTCATCTAAGAAGGTTTGCTCAGCTGCCAGTCCAGGAAGTGTCTTTGTCGGTATTTGTGATCTATTTTGTAGGAACCCTTATGGGGCTACGCTACGGAAGGTTATATGTCCTTCCTTCTCTGAGTACAATTTCTTTTCTTTTAGGTTTGTTTTCTAGCTGACCTTGACAGCATTTCCAACAGGCAAAATTATGAGTTGTCCCTGGAGAAGTGCTTCATCTCAGACTCAGGTTATAGTACAAGAGAGACATAATGAAACTAGAAAAAAATGTAGAGACAGCCAAATAAAAAGATCATTGACAAAAAGGGACTCTTGTGACACAGGATGCTTTTAATACCAGAAATGTGAAGGCTCATTTTGCATAGTTTGTACTGGAATTTTCAACAAGAGGTGACAGAGTATGTGAAACCATTGTTTTATCTGTGTTGGGTTCTGGGTTAATGGGAAGGATCTGCTTCAGGCCTGTGAAGTTGTTGCCACTGCTATGAAACAAATGGGTAAATTAATTGAGTAATTCAGCAAATAATGAAAAACGGTCTAATGATCATTTCATTTTATTTCTTGAGTTATTTTACTCTTCTTTCTAGAGCTATTTTCTTTGTGCTTGGTAATACTACTTTGCAGCAAAAATAGAGTAACACTTCAGTTAACCTTAACACTTGAATATGGTTGAAAAGTCAGAAGGAAGAAGGGAGGAGAGTCATTCAAGTAGTTAAAATAGGTAGAAGAAAATGTCTGCAGTAATGCCCTTTTGATAAGGCCAATAAACAAGTAATAGGTTTCTTGGATTATTGTATACTAGAAGCAGCAAATTAGGAGCTGAGAGCATACATACTGAAAGTGGTAGAATAGGATATGAAAACCCTTGCGAGTAGACATAAGCACTTAGCACAGCAATTAGAGAGCTATCTGTTATCCAGGCAAAGGATCCTATAAACCTCATTAGCTCACCAATGGCACCTCTGTGTTTACAACCAAGCAGAAAAATTAGAGTTCATAATGATGGCCCTGGGAAGGTGTAATTACATTTATCTCATGCTATGCAAAAAGGCAGAGAAGAATAAGATTTCTCTTTGGATGGTAAAGATAAAAGTTTGGGCAGGTACATGAATAAATTTCGTGAATTTGGAAAGCTGACTTTCATTTATTCAACCAATATTTTCTGAACACGTCCTTTGCTCTAGATAGTTTCTAAGTGCTGGAGATATAAGAAACAGATACAGTCCTTGCCTTTATAGAATGTACAGAATAGTAGGTGAATTGGACATAAATCACATAGCGTAAATTACCACCATGGTAAGTGCTGCTCTGAGAGGACAGAGAATATTGTAACATCGTGTTTATGGCTGATAGGGCTGGTGGGGGAATGTAACTTAAATCCCCAACCAAGTGATTTAGACTTGCCAAAACAGAGTGTGACTTGAGACCTGGCTGCTCTGAGATGAGCATTGCATGCTCCAGTCTCTCAAATTCTCCAGAGGGAAGGAGAGAGAGACACCAACCAAGAGTGTCCATTCCTCTTCTCTTCAGAAACGCCTGGGGTGGGAAGTAATGTAAAAGAGAAGTACATGGTGTTGGGAGAATTTGTTATCCTGATCAAGGTCTTTAGAAGCTGTATTCTCTTTCTTTGCCTTGATTTTTTCATCTGTAAAATAGGCAAACAGGGGTGACCTATTATAACTCATGAATTTGTTGTGAGCTTCAAATGAAGTAATTGGTGTGAAGCACTTAAGGATGCAATGATTGGAAATTGTAAGCTGTATAAACCACTGCTGCTACAGTGGTGGTTGGCTGGTTATTGTTATTATTACTATGAAGCAATGGTATTTATTTTTGTGTCATGAGGTTGTAAGCTCAATGAGTGCAGGAAATTTGGTTTGTTCACTGCTGTAGCCCCATCGGGGCATGAGTAGGTGCTCAATAAACATTTGTTGAATAAACGCTTTGGGAAAGTTAGTAGGGAAACAGTGTACAAATGTTTATTCCCACTGGTGCATTTACTGAGGCCAGTGTATCTTGAGAGAACACTAATTTTATTGGGTATGGAATGAAGAATTATGAGGAAATTAATACTAGACATACATAATTTTAGAATTTGAAGAATTGTAGGGATTATCTAATCGAAGATTCTATAGTGGTAAGCAAACATGACCCAATAGAAGGGGTGAAAGATGTTGCTTGAAGATAGAGTATTCCCTTTTTCTATTCTTTAATTTGTTTTCAGACATGGTATCTATTTGGGATTTCAAATAATACTGGAGGAACATTTCGGGGTGGTTGGCGAGAAGCATGGGTTAAGAAAAGGTGAAAAACTCTGGTTTAAAATAACATGCCAGTTGGAAGGTGATGCAACAAAAAGTTGTAAATTTGTACAAAAATATAGATAAAATGCAGGAAAATTAAATTACAGTAATATAGTTATTTTCCACTCATTCCTGTTTCAGAAGCCATTTGTTCCTCTACCTGTGTTCTAGCTTAAATATGCTTTGCAGTGCTTTTCTTACGTGGCTTCACAGCAGAATTTGACCCTTAGGTCTACTTCCTGGTTGTTCAGAGCCTTCTTGCCTTCCACTGTACCACATTGTCTGGCTTTATTGGCTTATTCCATGTTTTCAGCTCTTCCTCATCATACCACTCCACGTGTTGAACCCCACAACTCTATCAGAGACAAACTCTCATTAGTGCTTCTTTTTACTCTTCCAAACTTCAGTTACTATCTGTATCAGTGCTGCCCCATCGAAATATAATGTAAGTCATAATGCAAACTTGACATGTAATTGTTAAGTCTTCTAGTAGCCACATTACAAAAGTGAAAAACAGAAGAAATTAATTTTTATAATTTGTTTAGCCTGATATATCAAAATATTATTTCAACATATCAATATAAAAATTGAGATCTTACATTCCCTTTTCATACTGTCTTGGAAATGTAGCGTGTATCATTATTTGTAGTACATTTCACTTTGCCCTAGCTGTATCCCAGGTGCTCCATAGACAACATGTGGCTAGTGGCTACCACAGTGGAACTTGTATGTCTGAGGCTCACAAATACCAAGTATTTGTCTTTAGTCCATAACTTTCACTGGGCTCTAAACCCATGGTCCAGTTTCCTAGGAAGCACTTCAGACTCGGCCTGTGTACAGCTAAGCATACCCTCTTCTCTTCCTTCCCCCAGCCTGCTCAGCCTCCAGTGTTTGCATCCCATTAAAGATGCCTTCATCTACCAAGGATCTGTTCACTGTTCCCCATCATTGCCAGTTCCATGGGCCATGTCACCACCGTTTTCTATCTGGGCTATGTTGATAGCCTCCTAACTGCTCTTTCTGCCTTCATTCTTGCCATAACACAATGTTGCTCACAATTCCTGCATTGTTCTAATAGTCCCCCCAAGATCTTTTCATAGTTTCCATTGCCTTTAGTATAAAGTCCAAACATGCCTTACTGTATCCATCAAGGATCACTTCCCTGCCTGCCTTTCTGGGCTTCACCCTCCCCTCTCTCCATTTCAGCCATCTTTGCTTTCCTTCACTTCTTACTCTCACTATTGTCTGCCTGGAGCATTCTGCCCTCTCCTCTTATGTAGCTACATTCATTTTGTCCCTCAGATGGTTTTGGTGGAGAAGTCTTTCACAGCCGTTGGCCTAGGTCGGTCTCCTCACATCCTCCATAGCTCTCATCATTTGTAAAGCCTTTTATTTGTCTTCTTTACTGGACTATAACCTCTGAGAAGGGAGGGACTGGGTCCAACTTTTGCTCTGCCATATGTGTAGTGTGTAGTAAGGTACCTGGCCTGTAGTCAGTATTTCATGAATATTTAGAAGGATGAATGAATGAAGACACCCAGAAAGAACACAGTATTAAAGTCCTCAGGTTTAATTAACCTTTACCCCAGCACACGAATAACCTTTGGAACATCCCAGCCTCTGCTTGAATACCTAGTGACAGAAAGTTTACTAACTAGAAGAACATTTCTTCTTTTGAACAAGTCATTATTAAAAAGCTGTTTCATTATATATATAAATTATGTCTTATGTAAGAAAATGGTTTGTAAACTTTAAAGGATTACCCCCCTCAAAAATAAGTCTGTAAGATAGAGGTTGTATTATTCTAAGTATTCTGTTATAACTTGTCATTGTTGAGCTTGGTTAATAGATGCATCATGAATTTTATTTTCCATGGAAAAACAATGTATTTTTTTTTTACTCTTGCCAATTATTGTCTACAGTAGAGAAATACAACATTGCCACCTCATTTTTCATTTTCTGACTTATTTACATGGGTCTGTGTTTATATGTGTTCATGTGCACGTGTGTATATGTATTGTCTCTGAAATTAAAAAAAAAAAAAACTAACTAAAATATCCAGTGTTTTCCATTAGGTCTCATTTGTTGCACATTTCTACTTTTAAATTACTTCTGAACAGAATCTGGCAGGCCTTTTTGGAAGGCATTTGAGGATAACTACTCTATCTGGAATCCAGCCATTTACAGTATTTGGAAGCAAAGAACAAAGCAAAGCAAACTGAGATTTTGTTGAATGTTTAAAAGTTTTGGAAAGAACAGTTAAAAAGAAATCCTTCATGGATGCATGCTTTGAAAACACCAAGTTTTCTCAACCTTTAATTTTGTGCATCTGAAAACCAACTTGAATTTGTCTTTAATCCCCTGCTAGTCATTGGAAAGTAAACAAGCAGAATTGCTAATCCTATATGGCCTTGAAATAATGTTTAAAGGAACAGGATAGTTTAATGGATTAATCACTCTTCTTTACACTATTAGATTCAAATCCAGCAGAGATGCAACTCTTGATAATGTATGTCATTCCCGTTTTTTCTCAAGATAATCATACGTAATTGTCTGATTTTTAGAATGTCTAAAACTTCTTGATAATGTTAAGCATGTTGAGCAATAGTAGTAATGTTGACCTCACACTAATAATAGAGAAGCAGTGGAGGTAAACAGATGTGGACTCAAGTCCTGGCTGGCTATGGGCTGTATTCCAGCTCCTGCTTAATAGCAGCTAACATTCATTGAGTGCTGACCAGGTCCCAAACAATGCACTGGGTGATTTAGGTATGTTATCTCATTCAACTTTGAGGACGATAGTGGTATCTCCATTTTATAAATTACAGAGGTTGAGTAACTTGCCAAGTTTACGTAGCTCCCAGTGGAGTTTGAACTCCATTCCTGATGTTTAGCTTTAACGCTCATGCTTTTTTCAGCCATCCTGTCTCTGTGTTGTTTAGATTTATTATCTTTGTCGGTACTTATAATTCCAGTATTTCACTATGTTAGATATACTTCTAATCATGTTTTAGTTGACCTGAATATAAGGAATACATTTGAGTATTTTCAGGAAGTTTAAAAACTCTAGCTATTAATATTTCTGAAAATATAAACCTGCAAATGGCCATTTATGTTACTTTAGAGAGAAAATGGATAGAAGCTTCTCTTCCTTGTTGTAGTTAAGTCAATCCTAAAAAGACAAATAAGGACTTTAGAACCATTCTTTACGTTTTGAATAAAACATATGTCTATCCCCCTTTCTCTAGATATAGCTTATGCGGTAGTTGCCATTTAGCAATTAATTTAAAGCTATGTCAGGAATTGTCACCAGCATTAGTCTTGCATATTATCCTCAAGGGTCAACAAACAGTCATGCAACTGGCCTCAGAATTTTTTTCAGTTGAACCACAGGCCACTCTGCAACCTGTCTTTCTATGGAGCAGTTGTAGTTTAACCCCAAGATTCTGAATGTCCAGACCTCAAAAGGAGAATAGTACTTATTACACCTTCTTTTTCCTTTGCAATTTTTTTCTAGTGTGTGTTTGTGCATGTGAGTTTGTCACTGAGTGGCTTTTGCTACCTAATCTGACCTTTTAAACTTTCTCATATGCCTTTAAAATGATTCTTAGGGGGGAATTTAGTTTGCCATTTAAAGGAAGTTTTAGTTCTAGTTTCAGCAAACATAGGTTGGAATTGTCTGCAAATCACAATGAGAAATCCAGGCTTCGTAACATCCAACCCCACTTCAAACATTGATTTAAAAGAATGAACCTAATAATATTAATGAATCCCAGGGACCAAAAGCATGCCAGTCAGAATGGGCATCCTGGGGAACAGGTTAACCATTATTCTAACCTCTCTCCCCTTGAAGTTTAAGTATGTTAAAAAAAAAAAAGTGGGGGGGAGGTGGTGGGGGCGGATATCCCACTGCTGCCTTGGGACTTGAGTCCATGAGATGTAATAAGCTTGTGTTTGGGCTAAAATAAAGGGTTAAACCCTCTTACTTAGCAGTTCTTTCAATGGCACAGAAAGTGAACTTGAGATAAAATAAGAAGGACCAGCAGAACGGAGGACAGCTAAGTTACACCTGATCGTGAGGCCATCAGTTTTTGCCTGAGTCCTATAGAGTTGGCATAATGAGTATCTGTCTTTGCTTTGTAGTTTTCAGAGTTTGAGCTGCTTAGTAATCTTTCCTGAGTTTGATTAGGGAAAAGAAGCCATGATATTTGATTTAATAATTATTGTGGAGTCAGATGAATTTCATTCTGTATCCAGCTACCATATTAATCTCCAAAATGGGTTATATTTTGCTTTCCAGGATTGGGCTAAAAATCTGTCCTTGTCTTTAATAAACTAAAGAAAGATTACTTTATATCTGAAGTAGTTACATTAGTAATGGAGTCATTCTAGGCACTTTGAAGTTTCTCATACCCTGTAAGAGATGTCAATTAACCTTATAGCTAAAGCAATTTCCAGTAAAAATACAGACAAAACGACTGAAGTAATATTTCTGTGAAAATCTTACTGTTACTCTTATAAAAATGGTGAGATTTAGAAATAAGATAAAAAATTTTCGCAGTTCTTTAATGCTACTGCACAACAATTGTATGTGTTAATAATAAAGGCATAGCAGGGGATTAGAAGTTTTAGTCACTGCTAATAGCAGTTTAAAAAAATCCCCACAGCAGGTTCAGATATGTGGGAAAGGATTATAGTGAAAGCTCAGCTTAGCTCATAAGGGGCTTATTATGGATCAGCAAACCAGGGCTTCCTCAGATATGAAATACAGGTGTATTCTCAGAATTGTTTTACTTTGTGCCACTTGATACCTATCACAATACATGTATGGAGCACTCTACAAAAACAACAGCTCTTGAACCAGTTCTTATCAGGTGTTTATAATGGCTCAGGGCCTTGCGCATTACAAATTTCCTATAAATGTTTGTTGAATTAAACAGAGATCTGTCTGAAATGTAATGCTGACCGTCACGCACCTTTGTCCTGAGAACATAGGGCCGTGATTCCGTGTGTGTGTGTGTGTGTGTGTGTGTGTGTGTGTGTGTGTTATTTATGGTACTAGTTTGAACTATTGTGCTGTGTAGAAAAGCCACCAAGGCCTTTTACCAAAGTACCTCGCTATCTACTGAGCTCTGGTGATGTGACCCTTCATCAAAGGTCTCGGGCTCTGACGTTTGACTCCTTGTAGCCATCCTCTTTTGTATCATTAACTCTGTTGTTATCAGTGGGACTGTCTTCAGCAACCCCCCACTCGTACCCCAGGCTGGTTGCTAAACATGCAAAACCAGAGTAAGACAAGTCAGAAGAGGGCAGCAGAAGTGACTATGTAAATCCAGTGTGTGAAGTTGTGACCGTAATATTTTCTGCTCAGGAGCTGTTTTGCTTGTCAGTTGTTTTTGACTAAGTTGCAAATAGGCAGGGTTTGGGTATACCTCAATTATAAGTGCATGAGTTATTTCCTAGTTTTCAAGTACTTGTTCTTTAAAAATAAGTGAATATATTAAAATGGTGGTGTTTGTATGTATATAATGCAAGATGTTTATTTCTGGGTAGCCATTGCTGCTTATGTTTGTTTGTTTTTATTTTTTTATTGATTGCATAAGAGCTGTACATATGTTGGGGGTACATGTGATATTTTGATATATGCATACAATGTGTAATGATCAAACCAGGGCAATTGGGACGTTTATTACCCCATTCACCCCTTTTTATATTGGGAACATTCTAATTCTCCTCCAGCAATTTTGAGCTATACAACAAGTTATATTTATTATAGTTGCTCTACGTTGCTTTCAAACACTAGATCTTATTCCTTTTATCTAACTGTATATTTATACTCACTAACCAACCTCTCTTCTTCATTCCCTCTCCCTACCCTTCTCAGCCTAGATAACCACCAATCAACTATCTCCGTGAGATCCACTTTTATTTAAATTCCCACATATGAGTGAGAACACATGATATTTATCTTTCTGTTCCTGGCTTATTTCACTTAATATAATGCCCCCCAGTTCCATCCATATTGCTACAAATCACAGGATTTCATTCTTTTCATGGGTGAATAATATTCCACTGTTAGTATTACTTTTTTAAAATCCATTCATCTATTGGACATTTTGATTACGTATCTTGGCTATTGAATAGTTTGGGCTATTGTGAATAGTGCTGCAATAAATATGGGAGTGCAGATATCTCTTTGATACACTGATTTCCTTTACATTTCTGGATTATATGGTATTTCTATCTTTAGTTTTTTGAGGAGTCTCCATATGTTTTCCATAGTGACTGTATTAATTTATATTCCTACCAACAGTGTACAAGTGTTCCCCTTTCTCTTCATCCTTACCAGCAGCTGTTTTTTTTTTTTTTTGTCTTTTTGATAAAAGCCATTTTAACTTGGATGAGATGATATTTCACTGTGGTTTTATGTGCATTTCTCTGCTGCACATACTTGATGTTGAGTATTTTTTCATACACCTTTTGGTTGGCCATGTCTTTTGAGGAATGTCTATTCAAATGTTTTGTCCATTTAAAACAATTGGATTATTTGGTTTTTTAAATTTATTTGAGTTCCTTATATATTCTGATTATTAATCCCTTGTTTCATGGATACTTTGCAAAAAACTCATTATGTGGGTTATCTCCTTGTTGTTTCTTTTGCAGTGCAGAAGATTTTTAGCTTGATAGGATCCCATTTGTGTATTTTTACTTTTGTTGCCTGTTCATTTGAGGTCTTACCCAACAAATCTTTGTCTAGACCAGTGTCCAGAAGCATTTCCCTAATAGTTTCTTCAAGTTGTTTTATAGTTTCAAGTCTTAGATTTCAGTCATTAGTTCAATTTAAGTTGATTTTTTGCATATGTTAAGAGACAGGGGTCTAGCTTTATTCATCTGCACATACTTACTCAGTTTTTCTAGCACTGTTTATTAAGGAGACTATCTTTTCCCCGATGTATGTTCCAGGCACCTTTGTCCAAAAGTGAATTAGCTGTAAATGCACAGATTTATCTCTGGGTTCTCTATTCTTTTTCCATTGGTCCATGTGTCTGTTTTTATACCAGTACTGTGCTGTTGGGGTTACTATGGCTTTGTTGTATATTTTGAAGTCAGGTAGTATGATGCCTCCCCTTCTGTTCTTTTTGCTCAGAATTGCTTTGACTATTCAGAGTCTTTTGTGGTTCCACACAGATTTTAGGATTGCCTTTTTTTCAATTCTGTGAAGAATGTCATTGGTATTTTGATAGGGACATTTTAGTGATACCAGTTATTTCCATCCATGAGCATGGGCTATCTTCCCTTTTTATGTCCTCTTCAATTTCTTTCATCAGTGTTTTGTAGTCTTTTTTATAGAGATCTTTTACTTCTTTGTTTAAATTGATTCCTAGGAATTTAATTTTTTTTGAGCCACTGTAAATGAGATTGCTTTCTTAATTTCTTTTTTAAATTGTTCACTGTTGGCTTATATAAGTGCGACTGATTTTTTTGTATGTTGACTTTGTATTCTGCAACTTTACTGAATTCATTTACTGGTTCTAACAATGTTTTGATCTAATTTTTAGGTTCTTAAAAATACCACGTTGTCTTTGAACAAGAATAATTTGACTTCTTCCAAATTGGATGCCATTTATTTATTTTTCTTGTCTAATTGCTCTGGCTAAGACTTATAGTGAAAGGACATTTTTTTTCTTTCTTTCGTATTTCAAAACTCTTATTGTTGTATCTGAGTTTAAATTACAAGTCTGTATCAATTAGTTCATTATGCATTTTAAATTGTAATTATGCATCTCATCTCTAATATGCCAAATTCTCTTAAACATTACTAATGTTTTATAATTACCAAATATGAACATAGCACTTGACCAAAAGCATCAATAAGATTGTTTTAATTCTTTTAGACATTTCTGTACTTAATTCTAAATTTTTCTAGGGTTAATGTTTAGCTACTAAAGGAATTATGTCATCTCCATCATTTTAGAGTTGCCTGCTCACCCTGGTGGAGGTTGTGGTTGTATAACATCTAAAGATTTAAGTCAAGACATTCATTGAATTCTGGCAGAGCATACTGAGCCCTACTTAAGAACTTAAAACAGTGGTCATTTCGTCCTCTTACCCTGGAAAGCTAAAGTCCATAGTGCTTGGAATAGCTCTGTGTCTCTCTTCCAGGCTGATCATCTGCCAGCTTTAACTTTTCTTTTAGGACAGAGATTGTCTTACCCATCTACCTCCAAAGGTTGTACAACTTGGTAGAATCCTGCATTCTCTAAATCAACTTCCATACTTAATTCTTACAGATACTAAAATAATATGAATTGGAACTGAATATTTTCTCATGGCTTTTTCTTTTCAGTCACAAGTGAAAGGACTTTTTTAAAATGAAGTTTTTTTTCTTCAAATACTGCTAAAGGGATGTTACTGAAAATGTTTTAGGTGTTTGGAAACACTTATTTTGTAGTTTACAAACTGGCACCAGTGCAAGATTTGGCCCTGAGATGTGTTTTGTTTGGCCCCTAGGCTTTTACTGTTAATTAAATTAATTCCTAACTTTTAGAACCAAGTTATTTCTGTTATTGGGAGGATGGAAGTATCAGACTATTCCTTTCAGCATTACTGGATTTGCATTCCTGCTTGTCCAGAGAAGATACCTTCTTGGGGCTCATGTCTCCAGTTCACTGCATTCACTCCATTCCCTATTGCTCCTTTGTGCTGAGACCAAGGGTTTGTTGCCATTCCGCAATGGGCTTACACTGTTCCATCCTGACAGCTTTCTTCCTGTATTTTAGCTGCATAACCCCTATAATCATTTGATTTTTGACCTGTTTTTTACATGAATAGACCAATCCTAGATAAATCATTAGATAACTTTTACACCACTGGCAAAAATGAAGTGCATGGTAAGATTTCATCATCTCTACTATTTAAAAATAAAACCATTATGTAATTTTCCTTTTTTGGAAATAACATTTTTAAAAATCCCATAACATTTAGCTCTTTAAATATTTTACCATTGATTATCTGTCTGTAACTACATGGTCCAATAAAGGGGAAAAAGTTGATAACTTTAGTGATATTCTTCTAAGATAGTTATTAACACTGTAGAAATAACGGGAATTTCTGAAGGGAAAATGAGTTTTGTGAGTTACATTATATTTTTTCTGTTCCTTGTAATGAAAGGAAGCTTTCCTTTTTGAGAATAAATCCTATTCCTAAATAATAACAATAACAGAAGAGTCATATATTGTGCTGACTCTCTATGACCTGTACATATAGCATTAATCCACATAGTACATTAGTGAGACCCATTTTATTTAATCCCAATGCTACAGATAGGGAAAAAATTAGGTATGTAAGGTTTAGGAAACCTTACACTGGATCACAGAACTAGTGAGAAATTCAAGATACAAAGTGCAGGTTTTCTGTTTTTATAAGCACTTAACCACCATCTATACCATTTTTCCAAAATTAAAAGGAGAAACACCCTTTATTCTACTTTCTTTTCCCAAAAAACAAAAACAGAAAGTGAAGTCCCATTTTGTATACTGAAATCATTGCATTATAAGTGTGCTAATGAGGATACGGATTTTCTTTGCCTGAAATGTTAGCTTATTTTAGAAATGTACCATACATTTCTACTCATCCACAGAAACATTTTTAACAATAATGTTCCTTTCAGTTGTTAAAAGATAGCCAAACCTACATATTTACCCCATCTTGAAACCAAAGCTTATTAGACCAAATTAAATCCTTTTAACAAAATACATAAATGTTTAAACTTAGCAGCAAATCTTGATTGTTAAATATATTTGAAACTTAATACATTAATAAAAAGAACTTTTCTTCTTTATGTTTCAACTTTGTAGCATCCCTGCTTAAAATTTGGTAAACCAATCCTAAACTGTAACTTCTATGTCAGAAGTGGCATTATGAATGTCAGGAATAATAATCAGAATGCCATGTGAACCAACAGTCAACTTGACTTAGGTTTGAAAGGGAAGAATATTCTAATCACGTGTTCATTTTGAATAGTTTCTCATTTTTAAAAGTAAGATATCCTTATTGTAGAAAAAAGAAACAATGTCACCTCTTCCCATGCCACTGAAAAAGAGGAAACAGCAGGTATTGGCATTTGATGTATTTCTTCATAGACTTTTTTCCTGTGTGCTTTAAAACACAACAATGTGTGTTATCATATTTTCATGTATTTTTGTATTCTGCCTTTTTTCTCCATAATATTACAGTATGAAAACTTCGTGGCTGGGTGTGGTGGCTCACGACTGTAGTCCCAGCACTTTGGGAGGCCACAGTGGGAGGAACACTTGAGCCTAGGAGTTCAAGACCAGCGTGGGCAACATGGCAAGACCCCATATCTACAACAAATAAAAAAAAAATCGGCATGATGGCATATGCCTTTAGTCCCAGCTACTCATGAGGCTCAGGCAGGAGGATTGCTTGAGCCTGGGAGTTGGAGGCTGCAGTGAGCCATGATCATGCCACTACACTCAGCCTGGGCAACAGAGTGTGATCCTGTCTCAAAGAAAAAGAAAAAAACAAAATAAAACTTCTTGGCGTAATTATGTTTTTATATCATTTTAATGGTTAGGTAATACATATGATTCTTAATCCACAAACTAGGCTATGTTTCATCCAAAATCTAGAAATCTAGAAAACTCTGCTCTGTCAGGTTAGGGAGAGGGATATTCGGTTTCTCAGTTGTAGCTTACTTCTCCTGGGGCCTTGCAAAGATTCCATGGTGTGTGTATGTGAGGGTCTTAACATAGCACTGTGGAGGCCCCCAATTATGCTCTTACCACTAAAGTTCACATTATCCAAGCCGCCATTTATCCCATTTATCCAAGTTCCCATTTATCCAAGTTCGGCTAAATTATATCAATTTAGCTGAACACGTTGGGCACTCTGAAGTACTTGAGATCCTTAGGAGTTTGATGGCTCCATGTCTTTGGTGCCCTCCTGGGCATGAGAATCCTGTCAGATCTGTGACCTCTGGAGCTCAGGGCTCTGCCTTCATAATCCTAGCATGTAGCCCTTTTTCCTAGAGTGCCACCACTGCCTTAAGCCTTCCCTATTCTTAACATAGATCACTTTAATGCCGCCATTATCCTGCAGCTCTCAAAGGCATGCTTCCCTTGCCACCCATAGGAACACTTGGTCTGATCCCTTCTAGGAGCACAGGCTGCCAGAAGATGTTGGGAAGTCAGGTTGTCTGTGAGCGACAGCTCTCTCTGACTCTCTGAGACACTATCACTCAAGGCAAGAGAGGAAAATAGCATGCTTGGCCTTTGGGGAGAAAAGGAATTAGAGGAAGGTCACAAAACAAAAATCAATAACTTCATACGTTATTCAATCTCAGTTGCATAGTATATATGGTTTTGCATAATATACTTGGGTATACTATTGGTTTCTAACCATTCCATTTTCTCTGACAACTGTTTTTTTCATTGTTTTCTGTGTTGTAAATAACACTACAGTGAAAATTTTTGTGTATAAACATTTTTCTCTATTTATGATTTTCTTAGGGTAAAGTCTCAGAAGTAGCATTATAGGTTACAAAGTTTTTTTTTAATTACTTTTTAGACACATAGCCAAAGTGTTCTCTAACCCTGAAATTGAAAACTGACTAGAACATTCCAGGGGATACACTGTGTAGTGAGGAGGGCAGCCTGTCAAAGTCATTTTCTTTTTCAAGTTTTTAAAAATAATGAATATTCAAGCAATTCTAATATTACTTTAAATAAATTTTACCAATTTAGCCGAAGGCACTGGGCACTCTGAAGTACTTGAGATGATGCTCTCAGTAGATGATTCAGTGGCTGCTGTTGTGTCCAGACCGAACAGTAGTTCTTCTGCAGGCGATCACTCCTGTAGTGTTACCTGCTTGGGATGTGGCCTCCATCTGTGCATGTCTACAGATTTTCTCATTACAACGAGAAACTCTTATTTAGTTAAACATTCATTTAGTATTTATTTCAGTTCTTTCACGATCATCTACTTTGTAAGTTTACATGTCTCATAGATATTGATAAATAAATACAGAAGTCAATGATCAAAATTAAATGGTACATTGTTAACATCCACCAGCTTTAATCCAGCTATAATGGGAAAGAATTAGAATCACTTGGTCTGTTACCAGTTGTTATGGGCTGAATTATCTTCCACCCTGACTCCTGCCCTAATTCATAGATTGAAATCCTAACCCCTAATACATCAAATGTGACCTTGTTTGGAAATAAGGTCATTGCAGATGTAATTAGTTACAACGAGGTGATACTGGAATAGAGTGGCCCCTAATCTAATATAACTGGAATCTTTATACAAAGGGGAAATTGGGACACAGATACCCACAGAGCGAGAATGCCATGTGAAGATGAAGGCAGAGATTAGAGTGATGCAGCAGAAGCCCAGAAGGCTAAAGATTGCCAGCAAAACACCAGAAGCGAGGAGGGAAGCATGGGGCAGATTCTCCCCCATAAGTCTCAGAAGGAACCCAACCCTGCCAAAATCTCGAACTCGAACTTCTAGCCTCCAAAATAGAGACAGTAAATTCTCCTGTAGTTTAAGCCACCTTGTTTGTGGTTCTTTAAGGCAGCCCTAGCAAACTAATACACTAGTTCAAGAATGTTTTAGGATAATCTGTTTGATAGCTACAGACACTTTTTTTTAACCTTTTACATTGGTTGTTCCTTTTCTTTGCCATCTAGAACATATTATGGCCACATCAATGCCAAAATTTGTTGTGTATACTTCATTTGTGTAAGTTTTTTTGTTTGTTTGTTTGTTTTGAGATGGAGTCTCATTCTGTCACTCAGGCTGGAGTGCAGTGGTGCAATCTCCGCTCACTGCAACCTCCACTTCCCGGTTCAAGCATTTCTCCTGCCTCAGCCTCGTGAGTAGCTGGGATTACAGGCAAGTGCCACCACACCTGGCTAATTTTTGTAATTTTAGAAGAGATGGGGTTTTGCCATGTTGTTGGCCAGGCTGATCTCGAACTCCTGACATCAGGTGATCCGCTCACCTATAGGCCTCCCAAAGTGTTGGGATTACAGGCGTGAGCCACCACGCCTGGCCCATTTGTGTAAGTTCTATAGCCTTGAAAGATGCTTTAAGCAAATTTTTTTGTGGTTTTGTACTTTCTCTAAATCAAAGCCTCTCTCATTTTATCCATAAATGTTCCTAGTATTCTTCATAATTTTTCTGAAGGCTGGTGTAATCTTTATGCTCAAGTCAGTTACGGTACTTCATGACATCTGGTTGTCGGCAAGTCCACCTTATTGTCTGTCATATTCTCCAAAGTTATTTCAGCTTCACAATTTGTTTTCTAATTATCAAACCATATTCTCAGTTGAAAATAAATTTTAAATTTATTTTAAAATAGATTTTGTGTAATTGAAAGTAGAAATAACATGGTTTTTGTCCAGTCTTTCCAAGCTAGTTTTAAAAAAAGCTAGTTTTGCAGGCTTTCTAGGATCAGCCTTGAAATGACGAATTCCAGCATTTTTTATTCCTATGAACTAGGACTGGTCCAGCGGGCAGGGTCCTAGACACAGTCTGTTCTTGTGACAAAAACTTGTCTGGCTCACTTTGAAACAACTCTTGCGCTAATACTGCCTTGCTTTTCTTGATTTTGTATCAGCTAGGGGTAGGTCCAGTTATAGATATAGAAAAATTGTATCTCTCATGTAGAAGAACCTAGGAGGTGGCTGTGTGGGACTAGCATGTGGGACTTTGCATAATCTTTGGAGACTCATGGTCCTTCCAAGTTTTCATTCTCCAATCACTAGGGAGATTTTAAGGAGACTTTCTGCAAGTTCCAGGAGATAGCTCTGCTTATATCTTACTGGCTAGAACTTAGTCACATGGTTATATCCAGCTACAAAGGAAACTGGTATATGTAGTCTTTTAGGTAGGCAGCAATGTGCCCAACTTAAAATCAGAGATTTGTTTTTTGTTTTTTGTTTTTTTCCTAGGAATGAGAGACTAGTTATTAGAGATCAGTTGATGATACAAAAATGAGAACTTTTCTAGTTGTTCATAACATAGAAAGGTTTTCTTTTGTTGGTTTTTGTTTTTTTCTGTGGCCCAAACTGGAGTGCAGTGGCATGGTGTGATCTCGGCTCACTGCAACTTCCATCTCCCGGGTTCAAGCAGTTTTCCCACCTCAGCCTTGTGAGTAGCTGGGACCACAGGCACATATCACCATGCCTGGCTAATTTTTTTTTTCTTTTTTTAGTAGAAAGGGGGTTTCTCCATGTTGCCCAAGCTGGTCTCGAACTTCTGTGCTCCAGCAATCTGCCCACCTCAGCCTCCCAAAGTTCTGGGATTAGAGGCTTGAACCACTGTGCCCAGCCAGAAAGTTATTTTTTATCCAGAGTGTGTGTGTTGTTATTTTTTTAATGAAAAATACACAAAGTTAATACACATGGAAAAGTAGGGATTTTATGTATAGCCTTATGTCGAAACACATACACATACACACACTAACACACCCTCCAAAAGAACCCTGTGGAAGAAAATCAAACCTTCTCCAAAACCAAATAAAATTGATGTTCCATAAAGACATACTACTTGTATCCCATGACTACCTCTAACACTCCACTGCACCATGTGCCCTTTGTGACACCATTATCTTGGTGTGAGAGTCAAGGCTCTAAGGTTACATGGAAATATTACTCTAGTCTTGCTATGCATGTGAGATCTTTTGACTAAGATGCTTTGCAGATGTTAGCATACTAAGGGCAGTCTGGTAGCCATTTTGGTACAGAGCATCTTGACACAAAAAAAGCGAAAGCAAACAAACCTCTCAGAGGTAACTATTGCTAAGAAATGTTTGTGTATGTTCTCCCAAACTTGATAAATGGGAGGGATGTATATTCATATCACATCAAAGGTTATGTTATAGTAGTTTAAATTTTAAAACAAAAAATGTCCTCCTAAAAGATTGAATGTATTTATGTTACCAGAGGTAGTGATCATTATAAGTACTATAATCTCAGGCAAAAAAGTGATGCAGTTATTATTTGCAGTTATTTGTTGCCATGATTATGTGCTTGCATAGATTTATTGAACATATTTCTTTTTCTGAGTTTTATTTAGATATAATTCACATACTACACGATTCACTCAGTATATAGTCTGATGATTTTTAGTGTGTTGATTATCACAATACTTCTTTTTAATAGTTTTATAAAGATATTTTGTATTAATACTATTTTCAAGTTTGTACGTATCTTTAGGATTTCCGGTTTTAGAAAATTCTTTCCAATTCAGCGTTTATGGAATGATTCTCCTAAATTTCCTTTTAATACTCCTATAAACCATCAAACTTTTAGAATTTTTTAAAACAAATAATGTACAAAGCAGATAGTCATACTGCACCTCTTCAACCTTGTGAGATGGAGCTGTGAAGAAGAATGAATGAGCACCAAGGTGAGAGTTGAGTTTTTCTTATTACTCAGTAATAAAAGATGGTACTTGGTATGTGACAAGTTCACATGTCCTCTGTAAGATGTTATGCTTCATCTTATCACACCCTTTGTTCATCTGGATGTGAAACATCAGAATATATAGATACTATCTCTCTTCACCTTGTCACCACTTCTCTTTACTAGGAAGCTTCTTCTTTCTGTTTCCAAAATGAAAGTCTAGGCATATATATTTATGGAAATGGCAGTTTTTCATAGGATTTGTAGAATTTTTACATAAGTGTAGAAGAAAAAGTTCAATTTAAACTGTATTTTGAAACTTTGTAGATATATAATTTATGTAACTTTCCTCCTGGGGATACCTCTGGCATGTAAGTTTTCTAATTGTTTATTTTTTTGAATGGGGAGAATTACCTTGGTCATTAAATGTAATATTTACACTTCAGAGGCATTGTTGCCTTTTTATACTGCACCATTATGTTGATGGATGTAGCCCTGTGAGGGGATTTTCCTAAATTCTTGCTCTGCAAATGCTTTTCATGCTTGGGAAATCTTTTTTCATATTCATTTTAGTTTTTCTTTTATCCCACCTGCTGATTTTTTTCTTATAAGAAGAAAATGTCAAAGATTTCTAGGTATAACTTACTACTAGCAAAATGACATATTTTTTTCCTTTTGCACTTGTCAAGAAACCTTATGGATGACAAAGTTTGGGATTAGATCTATTGACCCATTTTGGACCATATATGTATTTCCTTTATATACTGAATTAGTCCATTTGCATTACTATAAAGGAATACTTGAGACTGGGTAATTTTATAAAGAAAAGAGGTTTAATTGGTTTATGGCTCTGGAGGCTGCACAGGAAGCATAGTGCCAGTATCTGCTTCTGGTGAGGGCCTTAAGAAGCTTAAAATCAAGGCGGAAGGTGAAGGTGGAGCAGGTGAGTCACATGGCAAGAGCTGGAGCAAGACAGAGGGGGAAGGACCCAGACTTTTAAACAACCAGATCTCATGTGGACTAGCTCATCGCCAAGGGAATGGTGCCAAGCCATTCATGAGGGACCCGCCCCCACGATCCAGACAACCTCCCACTAGGCCCCAACTCCAGCACTGGGGATTACAGTTCAACGCAAGATTTGGAGGGGACAGATAATCCAAAGCATATCATATACGACGTGTGTAAACCTTTGAATATAAAGTCAAATGGGAGAATAACAGTGTTAGAGTATTTCACATTAGTGCGAAACATCGGCCTACAGGTTAAAATTAAAAGTGTGTGGCATATTCTTTAGTCTTTATTTACTAAAATCAGTGAAAGAAAAATATTTACTGGATATAAAAAGACTACATTTTAATGTCTAAATTGGGTTGCCCCTGCTTGTCACAGGAAGAGGGTTGTTTTCTAGGATGCTACAATATTGGCAAGGACAGAGCCTGCTGGAACCTCTGTGAATCACTGGGCTATAAATCGATAAAATAGAGCTGGTTATTTCATCAGGACTTTGGATGGACCAGTTGTGCTTGTAAGGCTGTAATTCACAGTGCGTGTGGGCCAGAGGCCTCGTCAATTATGAAACCTCAACTTGTGTGGTTTATAGATGCCTATTGAGAATGAATTCCAACCTGACGTGTATTGTGGGGCTTTCATTAGGATTAACTAGTTACTATTTGCTGAGTCTTATGAAGACAAAAACTGTGCCAAGGTGTTAAAAGACCTGTTATTTTTTTCTACTTACATTAACACCAAGATATTTTCTAGATGAGAGATTAACCTTAGAAACCCCCAGTTGAATTTTCAACTCATTCATTTTTTAAGTACTTATCTCCAAAATAGCATTGCAGAAATGTTGACGTTGTAGTGCAGCCTCCCTGGCTGGTCAGAAATAGATACCAGGGGATCATTGGCCAGACATGGAACTGCTCAAGTGATTAGAGTGAACAACCCATTCAACAGCTACTTGTGACTTAGATTTCAAGTTAAACTAACATGTTTAGTTAAAACTTCTCCAGTTAACAGATTAAAGTTCATGGAAAAATCACTCCCTATTTTTTAATTGGGCAAATTGTTGCCTTTAGAATTGTTCGGAATTCAGGCCGGGCGCGGTGGCTCACGCTTGTAATCCCAGCACTTTGGGAGGCCGAGGCGGGCGGATCCCGAGGTCAGGAGATCGAGACCACGGTGAAACCCCGTCTCTACTAAAAATACAAAAAAAATTAGCTGGGCATGGTGGTGGGCGCCTGTAGTCCCAGCTCCTGGGAGAGGCTGAGGCAGGAGAATGGCGTGAACCCAGGAGGCGGAGCTTGCAGTGAGCCGAGATAGCGCCACTGCACTCCAGCCTGGGCGACAGAGCGAGACTCCGTCTCAAAAAAAAAAAAGAATTGTTCGGAATTCAAGTCCAGCCTCCATCATCTTGGGCAAATTGCTTAAACATTCTCAACTTTAGTTTCCTTACCTATAAAATGTAGAAAGTCCTGATAACTTAAAGTTTTTGCAGGAGTTGCATGAAGCTGTTGTATGTGAATGTCCACATGGTGGATGTTTAGCAAATGGCAGTTGTCCTTTTTCCTTTTTTTATTACTTAAAAGCATTACCATTTAACAAATAACTCTTGTAATGAAAAATTTGTACTGTGGAAAAAAGGGCAGTGAAGTTTTAGAAGGAAACAAAAAGTGTAGAATCTGTAAGTAATGTAAATGAAAGAAATCCTAATTGTTCTTTGAATGACTTAAAAAATGAAGATGTTCCATTTTAGATGATTTGTATAAAATTAGGAGTTAGGGGCTTAAGTGCATTGTGTATATATATGTGCATATATGTGTGTGTGTATATGCGTGTGTATATACAGATATATTCACTTTAGTGCATTCTGAGATTGAATCAGTGGCAGAGAAAGAACAGAAAAGAAAGATGCATAAAGGATAAATACACAACACTTAATGGTTCTTACATTGGAAAATTCTGTAGACCTTGTGCCCTTGGGTGTTGAGGGATATCACCAGGCTCCTCCATTCACCAGGGCCCCCACGCGCCCTGGAGTCTCACACTCAGGCTGGTTTCATCATGTATGTGACCAGCTTCCAGACCCCTGAAGGCCTTTGCAGTTTTGTCCTATGATTGACCTTCCTCACACCATCTTATTTTCTAGTTTTTAAAATAATTTTAGAGGTTTTAGATGTCTACAATGGTAATGAATGAAAGGGGAGAAAATAATGTAGTTTTATCATCAAGAAATCTAGCAGAAGTATGTTTGGAGACTCAGTGAACCTGCACATTGAAGTCTGGCTTTGAAATCACCAAGAATTCATTTGGACTCAGAAAGCCCTGGGTTAGAATTTGTGCTTCACCAGTTACTGGCTGTGAGGCTTTGAATAAATTCTTTAAGCCAGCACAGCCCCAGACTCATTGGTGGTACTTAACCTGTTATTAATTTCTTCCCTTTGTTAATTGAGAGTTGAATACAGTTCTGTATTAATGATGACCTCTTTACTAATTAGACCAAAGGATACCAATGTAAGAATCTAGATTGGCTGGGTAGATAACTCCTGCGTACAGAGGAGAGGACAAGAAGCTTGGTTGCTGTTATTCAGGAAAGGTCTTTTGAGGGGGGCATAGTGAGGTCTCCTCTGATTCCCTTTATGCCGACCTGAGTTGGTTACCATTTCTGTTTCTGTGGCAGGGGAAGACCAAGGAAGATGCTAGGATCTACTTGAAAGTCAGGGCTTTGGCTTTGTATCTTTTCTCCCTTTTAAACATAATTGTGTCCACCTTGTAAGAATGAGAATTTGTGAAGTTTTCGTGTGGGGAGCAGCTCTGTCTTGTGTCACATGAATGCCTTTCTTTCCCCTACGCATACCTTCTTCCCATGCTGATTCCTCCTCCTCTACCTCCTTCCCCTCTCCTCTGCATTGGGAAATAGAATCTGCAGCCATTTCATGCCACTGTACTATGTGGGTTTATGCTGCCACAGGCAAAGAGGGCAGTAGAAAGATCCATTCCTCCCACGGCTGCTGCCACCTCTTTCCTCATCACTCCAGTCATTGGTTTAGCAAATGGAGCCTTGGCTACAAATGGCAGAGTCCTGGCAGCAAGCCAGCGTTGAAGTAAACCCAGAGCTCCTGGGCCCCTCTGTTGCCTCTGGAAATGGGCAAGCTGGGGCATAGTATTCAGGCAACAAAAGACAACTGCAAAGACTAAAATCCCCCTATGAGAAGGAAGAGGCTTTAAGGGCTAAGAATAGGAAAGCACCTTGCCATTAATATGCAGGTGCACATGATGCTGTCTGGTTAAGCTGTATAGACCTGCATGTAGGTCAGAGGGTGTGTGTGAGAGGGCAGATACAAGGGAACCAGAGAAAGTAAAGCCAAGCAGGTTAAGTCTGTGCTAAGAGATGAGACCAAACAATTTCATCTCAGCTTGGTAGTAGTACTAATACGTCAACCACTAGCAAGAACAACAATTTGCATTTGATTGCTGTGACAGCATGCACCCACTCTTGTTCAAGCCCTTTGTTCAAGCATATGCACTACTGTTCCATCACTCTTTTTTTTTTATTATTTTATTTATTTATTTTTTTGAGACGGAGTCTCGCTGTGTCCCCCAGGCTGGAGTGCAGTGGCGCGATCTCAGCTCACTGCAAGCTCCGCCTCCTGGGTTCACACCATTCTCCTGCCTCAGCCTCCCGAGTAGCTGGGACTACAGGCGCCCGCCAACACGTCCGGCTAATTTTTTGTATTTTTAATAGAAACGGGGTTTCACTGTGTTAGCCAAGATGGTCTCGATCTCCTGACCTCGTGATCCGCCCGTCTTGGCCTCCCAAAGTGCTGGGATTATAGGCGTGAGCCACCGCACATCACTTCCTTTAGTAAAATCATTAGGAGGTCATTGCAGAGGGACTTCGGGAGCTCCAGTGCCTGGACGTTATCAACTGATTACTGACTATGGGGAAGAACAGGCATTCCAGAAACCGTCACTGCCACACCTTTAGAGGTGCTCCAGAACACCTCTGAAGTTGCCACAGTAATTGTCCCCAGGATCCGATTAGGGTTTCTTTTTGTTTTTGTTTTTAGATTGAGACTGTATAAGGTTGAACTTGCATTTCAAGATTCACTTATCCTCAACCAAGGTAGTTACATATCCTTAATTTTAAACTGTACTTTTAAAACCTCCCCTCCAGTTTTTGACATTTCAGAAATTGAAATATTTCTTTCTGTCAATAAGAACATAATATAGGTTTCTTTTTTTCCAGACAAATCAACGCTGCATTGTACCATTAATCATGACTTAGAATTGAGGAAATAAGATATTTTTATTTATATTCCTGTTGAGCTATACCAATTATTGAAGATTAATACCCTAACCCCACTCACATCTTTTTCCAATTTAATTTTAATTTCTTCCCATTATGTAATGTGTACTTATGTAGATCTGAAACTCTAGAACTGAATAATCAAAAATAATTCTTATTCAACCGTGGACTTTTCTTGGATGGTATATCCATAAAGAAGAATTTAAAGTATTATTTTAGATCTTTTAAAATTATGTTTTATAAGTATATTTTAGTGGTATTTGTATTACTGAGCTCTTTGAATTTTCCTTTTCTATTAATTTACACAGCAGATTAATTTTTTAGAAAAAAATAAAAATATTTAGCTGTGAGTATTAGACAATGGAATACCTAAGCCCTGTGGCACAAGCTTCCTTCATGAAAGGAAGACATTGTTAGTAGTGGTGAAGCTTCACCATCACAAAGGTTAACTCTGTCAGTCCTTGTCTCTAATGTATCATTTAAATTTATATGTTACGTAAACAGTTGGTGTCAAAATCCTGCAAGCCCTAAAGAAAAAAAAAACATAGAGTTGGACTTTTAAAGATTGACAACTTGCCTGCTGTTAAAACAATAAAATAATAGGCAATAATAAAACACTAGCCTGGACCACCTCTAGCTATGTGTCACCTTTTCCTTTTCTCTGAAGAAAGCCCTCACCTTGGAACACTAACATTGGCAACTTTAAACTTTACAAATAGCTTATACAGATGCTTCAAACATTTTTTATTTTTTTTTTTTTTATTTATTTATTTTTTGAGATAGAGTCTCGCTCTCTCACCCAGGCTGGAGTGCAGTGGCACGATCTCGGCTCACTGCAAGCTCCGCCTCCTGGGTTCATGCCATTCTCCTGCCTCAGCCTCCCAAGTAGCTGGGACTACAGGCACCTGCCACCATGCCCGGCTAATTTTTCTTTTTTTTTTTGTATTTTTAGTGGAGATGGGGTTTCACCGTGTTAGCCAGGATGGTCTCGATCTCCTCACCTTGTGATCCTCCCGCCTCGGCCTCCCAAAGTGCTGGGATTACAGGCGTGAGCCACTGCGCCCGGCCCAAAAAAATATTTTAAAATGAAACATCTGTAGTTTTTGCCCCAACCTGGCTCTATTGATCTTGCTGGTTGAATTTCATGTTAAAATTGAATTATAAGTTAGCAATTAAGTATATTTTTGGGGATCAAATTATTTGTCTCCAAACATCTTAACAATGGTGTGATTCAGTGAACAAAATTAAAAACTTATAGAATCTTGATAAATGCATCCAAACTAGCACAAGTGTGTGTGTATCTCCTACTTAATGGAAAAAATAAAACAAGATCTTGGATATCATCTACTGTAAGGATTCACCCCCCAGTATACTAAAGGATAATCAATCATTTGATTACATAGGTAAGGAGAGGTATGTGGTTTTGTTGATACAGTCATTGGGGAAAAACTTACCATTTGCTACCGGCTGTGTATCCAACAGTAAAAGTAGAAGTCTGTGTTTTCTCTCCCTGGTGAATAAATTATGTATGTTTTAATCTGTTTTGATCTTACCCTTTTTATGCGGTAACACACTTGGTAGATGATAATCACATGTATGAAATACCTCTACTGTCAGGAGAGAATACTAAGATTTCAAGCAGCGTTACTGCACATTAATGTAATGTCATAACTTCATGCTAGCCTTACATCCATTTCTTTTTCACTGACCTACAACTTACCTAGATGTTGAGGCAGACAACAGGGACAAAGTACTTGAGATTAAAAAAAGAGAGAAGTTAAAACACAGATACACAGAGGCTGCTCTGCAACTTTAGTTACTTTGCTTATTTTTCTCCCATGTTTTGTAATTTTGGTGACTTGTAATATGTAGTACATAAGGACATCATTTTGCAGATGAGGATACAAGGCCAAAGATGTCTTGCTCAAAGTTATGAAGCTATTTGGTAGCAGAGCCGAGAGAACTTTGCGTGATGAAAATGTGTGATTATTTTTGTACTCTCCACACACACACACACACACACACACACATACACACACTCTCTCTCTCTCTCTCTGTCTCATTCTCTCTCCTCTCTCTTTCTCCCTACTATGTTCCTTGCTTAGTTACAGCAACAGATCTCATGATGCTTGTATTAGAGAATTTTCATGATAAATTTATGGTTATACAAATGATCTAGTCATTTGTAGCTATGCCTCTAATATGATATTGGTTTTCTCTCTCATGCCCATGTAGTTTGTAAAGCAATGTTTGACTTTTGTCACAGTTATTTTGGTATGCCTTTAATTTACTGCTTCGTGGCAGTGAACAACAAAAAAGATTTCTACGATAGTTGTTAAGGCAGACAGGATGATTCTTCCCCCCATCCCCAGCTTTTCTGAGATATAATAGATAAATAAAAATGGTACATATTTAAGATATGGAATATGTTTTGATATGACATGAGTACCACAATAAGGCTAGTTAATATATCCATCACCTCATGTGGTAATCAGTTTGGGGTTTTTCTGGTGGTGAAAACACTTAAGATTTACTCTCTTAGCAAATTTCAAGTATACAATACAGTATCATTAACTGTAGTCCCCATGCTGTATATTAGGTTCCTGGAACTTATTTATCTTATAACTGAAAGTTTGTACTCTTTGATCAACAACTCCCCATTTTCCTCTCCCTGAAGTCTTGCCAACCACTGTTCTCCTCTGCCTCTCTGAGTTTGCAGCATTATTCACAGTAGCCAAGATATGGAAACAACTTAAATGTCAGTCAGTGGATGAATGAATAAAGAAAACATGCAATACAGACACATACACACAGGAACACACACATACACACACACACACACACACACACACACAGAGGAATATTATTCAGCCTAAAAAAAATTAAAAAGTCCTGCCGTTTGCGACAACACGGATGAATCTGGAGGATGTTACATAAAATGAAATAAGCCAGACACAGAAAGACAAATAATGTGCGACCTCACTTACATATGGAATCTAAAGACGTAGTATGGCTCTTTATCCAGTTAAGGATGTATAGTCTTTCTCAGGTTGATGCTGTTTTCTCTGATTAATCATGGAGCATATAGGAAGATAATGTGTTGGTGGTAGAGGATGGTCTTGCCAGCTGCTTGTCATTTGCACCAGGATTTAGATTTGTTCTTGGTGGAACCATGCAGAGGTGAGAAATTTGTGAAATGGAGACAGATACAAACAATTTAGATTATATAAGGCTTAGAAAAGCTTGGAATTGAAGACTCTTTAAAAATGAGGTAGACTTAATTTCATTCTTTTTAAAGAAAACTTTTTCTACAGATCTATTAGGTTTTTGACCATAATATTTTTCTTTCATTTCTACATATATTTAAAATAATGCCTACATGATTTGGATGTATTTTCAAGGAAAATTAAAACTAAATATCATCTTTGAGATCTTTTGGCTTATTCCAGCATTTATCATACAAATTCTCATACTCCCTCTCTGTATCTTCTTTATAACCATAACCAGTTGTATTTTTTAATGTAGCTTCTGAGCTTTTTATGAGTTGTTCAAAATAGGTACAAAGCAACTGGGTTTTGTTATATTTAGTTGGGATATTGCAGATATGAAGAAAACAAATAAAATGGCATTGTCTTAATTTTTATAGCTAAAAAATTTTAAGGTAGTCTTTTTTCTTTTTTTTTTTTTTGAGACGGAGTTTCGCTCTTGTTGCCCAGGCTGGAGTGCAATGGCGCAATCTCAGCTCACCACAACCTCTACCTCCTGGGTTAAAGCGATTCTCCTGCCACAGCCTCCCAAGTAGCTGGGATTACAGGCATGTGCCACATCTTTTTTCTACTCTAGCTTTTGTGAGAATCTTTCTAATGCATGGGTTGAACTTCTAGTGTCTTAAGTTAATACATTTATAAGTGTTAATGAAACTGCGATTAAAAATACTGATGGTGGCCTGAGCACAGTGGCTCAAGCCTGTAATCCCAGCACTTTGGGTGGCTGAAGGAGATGGATCGCTTGAGCCCAGGAGTTTGAGACCAGCCTGGGCAACATAGTGAAACCCCGTCTCTACAAAAATTAGCTGGAAGTGGTGGTGTGCGCCTGTCATCCCAGCTATTCAGGAAGCCTAGGCAGGAGGGTCAGTTAAGCCCAGGAGGTCTAGGCTGCAGTGAGCCATGATCACACCACTGCATCCCATCCCAGGCAACAGAGCGAGAGCCTATCTCAAAAAACAAACAAAAAACAACAACAACAAAAAACAACTAATGGAGGGCATTTAATTTTTAACTGGAATGTTCAAAACCAAAATGTATGTTCTCTAAAATAATGAGAAGTATAAATATGTAGTATAAGATTGGAGTCAGATCTGTAAATAGAATAAAAACCCATATAACTGAGCATAATTTTGGCTAATTATAAAAATTTCCTCATTAAAAGAAATCACAAAGAGAGCATTTCAGATATACCTATTCTTATTTCTCAAAATGTTCACAGGTAACTTATTCTTATTTCTCAAAATTCTGTAAGAGTTGGTGTTTGTATGTATTACATACAAAATGCCTTATAGGAAGTTGTATTCAGCAAATCAAAGCTACCTTTACCTGGGTTGTGGCTTCCCGGAAAGTAAATCATCTAAATTTCTCCTTAAATAATACACAGGGAATAAACATAATACATGTTCCACATAAATATGTAAATATACTTTATTATACATAACTATACAGTGCATATACAATGAAAGCATAAACAAACCAAAATTATTCAATTATACCACAGATGACCACTATGCTATATGTATTTCCTTACAATCCTGTGTGTATGTGTACTAGCACATTGCATATAAGTGAGACCATGTTTCATATTACAATTATTTTCTGCTATTTTGCTTAGCATATCGTAAGCACTTTCGATACGAAAAAAAATTTGTATTACTTGAAAATCTTATATCCTATGCCATGTTTTACAACATGTTTAAGTTTTCTACTTTTAACCATTCTGGTTGGCATTATTGGTTTTCCCTCATATAACTTCTATAATGTGCAAATATGCGTATTATAGAAGTCTGGTCTGAATTCTGAATCTTTAAGGTGAATTGCAAAAAGGGAGATTGTAAGACAGAAAGATTTTTGGAAGTATATATCACAAAACTTTTCATTACTGCAATACAATTTACATTATTGTCAGCATTGTAGAAATTGTATTTTACCATATTCTCATGAATTTTAGGAATTATGATAACATTATGAAACTTGAAGGTTTATTCTAGTGATTGATTCATATAAGGCCCCTAAAGGCAATTTCCAAAATTCTTTGGCTAAAGAGTTTATTCTAATTTTTCAAACGGAATACGAAAGTCTTTAGGGTATGTAATGCCAGCTAAGCCAAACAGCGTTTTATTCTGTTGTCCATAAATACTTCTGTTTCTTTAGAATGTTTGTCAGAAGAAGTGTTTTGGATAATTAAGTCTAAAAAAACTAATTTGCAGAGTTATGTGAATGCAAAACATTCTCATAGGCTACATCAAGAAAAATATTCAGAGAGTGTAAAATCTTGCATCCTGAGAGCATCATTGTGAAGAAACATTGGTTTTGGCTAGACAGAGAGTGAGGGGTTCAGAGTTTCTCAGAGGGGTTTATTTTTATCTTCTTCAAGTTTCATTTAGGAGTTAGGAATACTGAGACAACATGGTACCTTGGAGTTGATGCCACAGATCATTTTGCATGACAGGTGTGTACAGGCACAGTGACAGCTTCCAACCACCAAGAGTGGCTGTGGTTTGCCATGGAATGAATGTGTACGTAACTAAGAGCTGAGTATGCTCAACCCTGGGAAGACCCTACTGGACTTTGTGAGTAACTGGCAGATCAAAGTGGCTGAACAGTGAGCCGTCAGTGTAGGAGGAGATGGAGTGCTGGCCCAAACTATTCTGGTCCCATGACATACTGCAAAAGCTGTTTTTAAAAAATGAACGATTATAACATCTTTGATACTGTCAAAACACTGGTTATTTGAGACTTCTATTTGCCCGAATTATAGATAATCAAGAGTGTTTGACTTTAAAAATACATGTCATTTATTGTATAATGTTCATAGAACATGTTTTCAGTGGTAGCATTTTACATCACGTTCATGGTATAAAACTCTAAACATTTATCATGTTAAAGTTCATTGTGTAATTATCAGATGTATGTTTTCTTAGTTATAAGGATATTATGATTATTTTGATATCAGAAATAGATATAGAATTTGCAACTGTGATAAATGAGGTGTAATGGAAGTCTTTCAATTTCAATTTTCCTTTTAAAATCATCTAGATTATTGGGAAGTCAGATATTTACATTTCACTTCAGAACCAATGTAGACATTAGATACTTCAAGTGGAGTTATCCTTTCTAGGAAACTACAAAACTGTTTGCAAGTGATTATTAATAACATCAGGATCATATTTAAAATATGGACATGCATGCAGTTTTAGTCAAATACTGTATTAAAGACTTCACTTACTCAATTTTCATTACTGTATGTATTGTAAAATATAAATGTAAAATACAGTTTTACTTAAAATAGGCCATTTAATGGTAAAAAAACACCTGTAGAACTATGCATAGCAAATGCACAGCACCTTTCCGATGACTGACAATAAAGCTCTCAAATGCGAAGAGTTCTAATATTTTAAGCATAGTTATATATCCGAAACAATAATCATGTTTTTCACAGAACCAGAAAATGGCCAAGTTTAATACTGTACTAAAAATAGCATAACTTGAATCAGCAACTGTGGATTTCTGATGAAGTATGGAAAGGTGAGTGCTTTCTCTCCCTCTTGTCATACTTGCTCATCTCTTTCATTTCCACCTCAAAGTATGGGATCATACGGCTTTTGAAGATCTTTCCCCCCATATAGTCCTTTTGTGGTTTCTTTTAACTGAGTCCGATCTTACTTGCCCTCTGTAGAGTTTGTGATTCCTTAGTCACATGTGGAATTGTAGTGCCATGTACTTGTTCTGATAGTAAAATGCACCTCCTCTTTCGAATCGAAGTTAGAGTATTTACAGCTTCTATAAATGAGACCTTTCCATCACCTACCTTCCTCCTTGAAAAGACGTAATGCATAGGTTATATTAACCATTATAATAAAACTCACAAGTTTATGCTAGCAAGAAAGGCTTGCTGTGGGATTTAGGGATCTTAGTTTTTACTGTTGAACTTAGCAAGAGAATTGCCTGGGGGTATGTTCACCATCTTTGCAAGACAGAAGACGTACAGGAGGAAGAAAACCAGGTTGTAGTAGGTAAGGTTAAAGCAAACTTCTAAGCAAATAAAGTTTATAAAATGATATCTGAAAAACCTTTGAGAATTCAGCAGTTAATGGAATGGTAGAGAATTCAGAGTCAAAAACTGGGACCCATTTTCCCACCTTACTAATTGTGTTCTTGAGTATATCACTGAAGTTGTTTTCTTTAATTTTTAAAGCACAACCAATAATATCTACCTCATACGATTGTCCTCAGATTTAAAAGATTTTAGCATTTTGCAAAACTTACAATAATATTTTATTAGTAGTTTTTAGCTTACAAAACATTAAAGGAAATTTTTCAATTGATAAAAGGTCTCTTATGGAACATACCAAAGCATATTATAGTCCTCTACTATGTAAATTTTCTCACAAATATTACACATTGGATGGTTCAAAAATATTTTTATGCATAAAACTTGTACTGAGTGCAGTGGATTCATTTACAATTTGAAGTTTTTCGGGACTAAATATGTTTAAAGTGGTTGTGTTTTTTTTGTGTGTTTTAATAGATTGGAATAAGTCTGCATAATCCTCACAGGAGGAACGTTGTTGGACTGTAGCCCAAGGACCTTCTAAATACTCAGATGTTTCCTTTCTCTGGTAAATTATCCATCGTGTTCTATCTCATTTAGGTATGGCTTATTCTCTGCAGCTGGTAATAAAAAAGTCCTGGGTCATTTAAACAAGTAATTAAAAGGACTATTTTACTATTTCTTGCCTTTGAAGAGTGTTAATTTTATTTGTTGTGAGTTAATGATGCATTTATTGTCTATGCTTACAGCTTCTAGTAGTTCAAAGGTGAATCATTCTCAAAGAAAAAGCATTTTTCTTTGGTAATGTTTAATTGCGCTACTGCTCTTTAACTAAAGACATATGCTTTTCCCATAAAAAAGCCTTTTTATAAATGAAATGCAAAACTAAACATAACTCTGAAGCAAGAACATATCAACTTAGAACGTCTGATTATTTGCTTGGAAAAATGCCAATATAGCTAAGTTGGATTATTTTATGAGACATTTATTTGAATTAATGTGGCATTATTTAACAGGGAGAGTATCATATACAACTGTATATAACTTGTCAAATGAGATATAGTTTTGTACTTTCTTCTCAGTATACTTTTGCAGGTGGCTTTCACAGAAATTCATTCTTTCATTCCTTTAGTGTTTTAGTACCTACTATATGCCAGATACTGTACTAGTTGCTAAGATAGATCCATGGTAGAGTCAGACAGACAATCAGTGCTATTTCGATAATGGTAAATGCTTAACAACTGGCTGGCTGCAGGGAAAGAAAGGCCCTGATTTTTAGCATTTGCTGATTTTGATAGTGTAAATACTCCCACCACAACTGATTTTAAGCTACCAATGTGGTTGAACTGAACGCAAAGATATATATATAGCATTTCTACCATACTCATAAAGTAAATGTAAATAACCTAAAAAGCATAAATTTAAATGTCGTAAAATAATTAGGAAATGATGAGTTTTGAATATTTGTTACCTTTGTCTTTTATATAATTGTCACTTTACAGACTACACTTGTTAATAATAGCTGTAGTTTAATGACTAGTTCTCAGAATTCCTGAAAAGTTAAGAATTGGCTTCCACGAGCCAGTATAAGCTGCCTCCAGTACACCACCACACAATAAACAAAATAAAGTAAAATGTGATGTGTTAAGTGGTGATAAATATTGCCCCCAAATACAGCATAAATCAGAAGCATCGCTGTGTGCACATGCATGCCCATGCATGAGTACTGCTTTAGAAAGTACTGCAGGATCAGTAGAGGCCTCACTGAGAAGTTGATGTTTGAGCAACCTTGTGAAGATTGTAAAGGAGATAGTTGTACAACTTCCGGGGGAAGAACATTCCAGGCAGAGTGAATAGCAGATGCAAATGTCCTAAGCAGGAGTATCTTGGCACATTCCAGAATCATCAAGGAGGCCAGCATGGCTGGTGCAGACTAAACAAGAGTGTAGTGTAATTGGCAGTGAAGTGATTAATAGGGCCTTTTCATGTAGGCCTCTGTAGGCCACTATTAGGACTTAAGTTGTCACTGGGGCAGTTGGAAACTTTTGAGCACATGAATGGCATCTGACTCATATGTCTCAAGATTACTCTGGCTGCTATGTGATTCTAGGGGACAGGGGCCAAGGTATGGAATCCTGTTAGGACACTATTGCAGTAATTCACTTGGTGATTGCTGGAGCATAGTGGTAGTGATTGAGGTGGTGAGAAGTGACCAATTCTGGATGTATTTTGATGGTAGTTGATTGGATCTGCTGATGTGAAGTGTGAGAGAAAAAAAGATGGCTCCGGGGCTTGTATTTGAGCAGCTGCAAGAATGCGGTTGTCATTAAACCAGATGGGGAAGATTGCTGCAAGTTTGGAGTCGAGAAGTATGTTTTCTCGGCTATGTTGAGGTGCCTATTAGACATTTACGTGGATATGATGAGTAGACAGTTGGATTTCAGAATTTGGGGAGAAGTTTGGTTTGGAGTTATTAATTTGAGAGTCACAAGAATAGAGCTGAATGAGGTTACCAAGAGAATGGAGAAAAGAAAAGATCCAAGAGGAATTCAACCCACTGGGAAGGTAAGGAGGAATTGGCAAAAGAGATTGAAAAGTACAGCCCAGGTATTAGAAGGGAAACAAAAGCACATAGTGTCTGGAAAGCAAACAAAGAACATACTTCAAGAAGAGTGAGATCAAATGTGTCTGATGCTGCAGGTTATAAGGTCAGATAAGGTGAGAACTGAGAGTCATCCGTTGGATTTAGACTGTGAAGGTCTCTGGTGACCGTGGTAAGCAGTTTTGCTGTGGCTGACCATATTCAGGGAGTGGGATCATGAGAGTATGGGAGGAGAGAAACTGGAGACAGGGAGCACAGAATTCTGTCCGTGGTTTTGATGCAAAGAACAGAAATTGATGGTAGCTGGCAGGGAAAATGGGATCAAAGTGTTCTTTTAAAAAAAATATTTTAAAGATGTAATGGCATGCTCATATGCTGATATAAATTAACCAGAAGAACTAAAAGGAGCAAATTGAAGGGGAGCATCATTGATGAGCGAGCATGAGAATGTGGGGAGCTGATATACCAGGCAAAGAGTCGACATTAGTTAGAAGCATCTTTGGGTCATCTGTAGAAACCCAAGGGAACAGAATACACAGGCCCAGCAGGTGCAGGTGAGCAATTGTGCTGGCTGGTAGAGCCTTATGAAAGCTCTTATAATCACCTTTGTTTTCTCAGTTAAAGGAGATGATATATATAGTTCTGTAGGTCCATATGACAGCGAATAGACTAGGGAAATGCACTATGATGCCTGGGAGATTTCTAGGCAGTACTAAAGGTTCACTTGCATTTGTTGGTCTTAAAATGAGACCCATAATCTTGGTTGAGTTTTATCTAGCCATTTTCAGCCGTATGGATGCTGGTGTGGAGTACATGCAGCCTTGGGTGTAGGCATAGGTGGGATGTTGCTGGGAAAGTATGATGAAATGAGCACCAGGTAGCTAGAGGAGTTGAGGATATATGCAAGCGGAGTGATTAAAATACACTGCAATGAAGTAATCTAAATTCTAGCATAAGTCTATGTAAGTAGTTTAGGAGGAAGTATCTTTAAAGTTTTCTGTTAATTTTCATTGTAAAAATAGTTCTAGTTATTATGATGAAATAATTATATCATATTCATTCATAGACCTTAGTAAGTAGGACAGTATTTTTTAAGACCTGTGATTTTTTTTCTCATTATCTCCTCCACCCCTGCCCTTGGAGAGCCTTCATTTTTTTGTTTGCTTTATTATTTATTCACTATCATTTATTAAATGCTTATGATGTATCAGATATTATCATCTAATTGTTCACTTAACACATTCTATGAAATTTATAGTTACCATGATGAGATAAATAAGGAGTCAAATAATTTAAGTTTATGTACCAGTGGCCACTTCTAGCCATGGGAACTTGGACAATCTCCATAATCTTTCAAGGTCTGTAAAATGAGAGAGATAATATGAAGATTTCTGAAGTCTAATTCTATTCATAAAAACACTGCATCTTTTAACCATGTGCATGTGTCTCTTCTTACTAGATTGTGGGTTTTTTAAGGGCAAAATTGTGTTTTGTTGATAACTATAGAGAGAGAGAATATGAAGATTTCTGAAGTCTAATTCTATTCATAAAAACACTGCATCTTTTATCCATGTGCATGTGTGTCTCTTCTTACTAGATTGTGGGTTATTTAAGGGCAAAATCGTGTTTTGTTCATAATTATAGAGTACATAGTCAATGTTTATTAAATAACTTTAGTTTTAAATATAGTTTTAACAGGTTGAAATCACATTTGTTTTCTATTTCATGTATTGTTTTTCCAGCACACAGTAGTTATAAATGGTGGTATCCATCTCCTATTCTTTTTTCTTTTTCTTTAAAAAATTTTTTAAATTGATACGTAGTAATCATACCTATTCATAGGGTACACAGTGATGTTTTGATGCATATAATGTATAGTGACCAGATCACGCAATTTTATCCATCATCTCAAACTTTTGTGTGTGTGTTGAAAACATTCAATATCCTCCTTTCAGCTATTTGAAACTATATAATATATACATGTTTTTTAAGACAGGGTCTTGCTCTGTTGCCCAGGCTGGAGTGCAGTGGCATGATCACAGCTCACTGCAACCTGCACCTTTCAGGCTCAAGTGATCCTCCCACCTCAGCCTACCACGTAGCTGGGACCACAGCCATGTGCTACCATGCCTAATTTTTTGTATTTTTGGTAGAGATGGGGTTTTACCATGTTGCTCAGGCTGGTCTCGAACTCCTGAGCTCAAGCAATCCACCCATCTTGGCCTCCCAAAGTGCTGGGATTACAGGCCACTAAGCCTGGCCTGGAAACATATTGTTGTTAACTATAGCCATCCCACAGTGCTATAGAACACTAGAATTTACTCCTCCCTTTTAGCTGTCATTTTGTATCCTTTAACAAATCTCTCCCCAATTGCCCCCTTCCCCATACCCTTCCCAGCCTCTAGTATCCTCTGTTCTACTTTTTGCTTCTATGAGAGATCAACTTTTTTTTTTTTGGCTTCCACATATGGGTAATGCGGTGTTTAACTTTCTGTTCCCTTGTCATAAGTTGGTACTCATCCTGTAGTTTTTTACAGTAAATACATCAACTTTATATGCTGGTGGATTTCAAGTAGAAACAGACTAAGATCTTTGGGATTCATATATGCAACAAATTTTCCTACCATATTGCTAGAATTCAAAATGTTTGAAGGTTTATTCTTTAGAAACTTTCCTCCATAATACATAATGGCACAGATCTTAATATGGACGCTGCTGATGTGTTTGTATGGGTTTATATTTGTCGCTTTCTGGAAAAAAAGGACTGGCTGCTCACCTCCACAGATCAGTAGATGTCACCTTCAAGCCTGAGAGACACCCAGACTTGGAACTTCACATGTCCTTGGGTTCTGGTAAAGAACCCAAACAATGTGAAGTTTCTTAAATGTTTGGTAGTAGAGATAAAAAGAGAGGCATTGTATCTCACAAACCTCATAAGCAAAACTTAGAAATCCACAGTTAGAGTTGCCTTCTCCACCATCTCTGCTCAGTCCTGTTGCTTTGTGTTTTCCTCTGATCCTGCACCTGGGGGTCTCATCTTCTCTAGCTCCTCTGTGTCTCAGTACTAACTTTTTTCTTTTACAGTATCTTCAAATGCCCTCTTTTTTTTTTTTTTTTTTAATGATGCAGAGCTTAGCTTTATACTGGCTCTTTTTGCCATATATAAGCTTATCTAAAACATTTTCCTTCATTCAGTAGGACCCACCATCCTTAAAAGACCTACTTGTTTTCATCCTTTGTGACTTTATCCTTCCCTTTGGGGAAGAAGTTTGTTCTGTTTCCTGACTACCCCCAAGGTAGTGCTGGCACCATCTCTAGATGATTATGTATTGTTAAACAAATATAAATATGAAATCGTGAATGAAGATCACATGGGCATGTTTGGCTTTGTGTATAAAGGCATTCACAAAATACAAGTTCTTGTGATTTAGATATAAAAGATATTTAAGTAGTTGCTCCGTGTCATGCATACATCTCAGATTCTGTGAGCCTCTTCGTTTGTCAGATGGAGTCTACAAATCTCGTTTGATCTTCATATGAGCCTATGAGTTAATCCTTTGAACATAATTTATGATTCTGTTGAAAATCATAAAATATAATAGAATAACTGATTTCCTTAGCTCACCATTTCATTTTCACCTTCTAGTACACAACACATTTTAACTGCTATAGTAAGTTAGATCTGAAGTCGTCAAAAATGACTGATCCCAGAGAGAATTCAACAGAAAATTATCTTAAGTGGAAAAATTCTTTCAATGATAGTTGTCATTTCTCTTTGCCAAGTTTTTTTTTTTTGCATTTTTAACCAAATAACATAATATAATAGCTAACTCTCTTAGTGTTTGATTATAACATGGTTTCTTATCAGTGAGGCTGAAATAGGAAAAAAAGTAAATTTAAAAACACTAAAGTGGCACAAAAATATTCACATTCGAGAGAAAGCCTTTCCTCTTATACTATGCTAAGATATTAAGATGTAAATTAAGGAAATAATTCTAAGTGTTATTTATAAAGCTGTCACATTTAATCCATTAATTCTATTAAAAGAGACACATAGTTGTAAACAATATTATCTTTTAACTATGAGTTTATCCACTATAAAATTCCTTTTATCATTTCATTTGCCCCATAAGATGTATGTGCTATAATCTATTTTTAATGTTTTACAGCATATTTATAGGGTGAAATTATGCATTTAACTCTATGAATGTGTTTGGAAACCATCTGTTAGAACTTACTGGAAAATAGAAGCTTCCTTCATTAATATGTTTTTTCCTATTTTTGGGAACTTAAACATTTAATATTATCCTTCCTAGTCCATACTGAGAGATGAAAAACATTATTGAAAAATGAGTTCTATTGTGTTCCCACAGGGGGATTCAAACTTCACTGCTTTGTAGTCTGGCATATTCCAGAATTGTTGTGTTATAAAAATAAATATTTCTGATTTACTAAGGCAGGAAATAAATTTGTCCAGTTGATGGTAGTTTAGTATTTTAAACTTCGGGATATGTTGGAAGAATATACTTGATAGACTTACCCTCCGATATAGGAGTGATAAATTGATTCACCTGAAAATTCACTCAATTGGAGAAGGTGAAAGAGAGGTAGATTTGAAAATGAACAAAACAGTGTCTCTGATTTCAAGGAAGCTAATAGAGCTGTAAAATATGCATAATAATTTATAGCCGAGGGATATGATGAGTTTCAAAAAAGGGGTACATCTAAGACCCTGTTTTACCTCTTGCTTCCTTAGGCAGTTAGTTGATTTATTTCCATTTCTTTTTTGAAAATGGAGATAAGATTGCCTAGAACAGCACCTGCTAAGCTGCAGAGAGAGAATTCAGTTTGTGAAAACATGTCTTAAACTGTAAAGTACTATGCAAACAAATATAAGGCAGTGGTATGGCACATATTGTTGGCCAGATGGCTATCATGGAATAGTCCTTTTCAAAATAGAACCAACTTTTGTCCTCCCCATGAGTCTGTCCTCAGAATCCTTTCCATGGCCCTCTAGCTCTGGCAAGTCTCTTTTCTGAGAACTCTGGGAGCAGCTGCTTATTTGACACGTACAGTAAACGCAGCTGGAACAGCCAGGAAACATATTGAATTAATAACTTCTATGAGTTTTTATAAAACATGCTTATTCCTGAGAGAACGTTCACCTGTTTTAATAGTAGCAGTGTTTCTTCACTTCTGTGTTGTCAATTCAAACCGAGTTAACGCCTGCAAGTCCCAACTTTTCCTAGCTCTAAGTCATAATCTTTCATGCATGCATAATATACTGCTTTGCTCAGGGAGGAATTTTTATATGCACAACTGCAGAAGAAATTTGTCCTAAAGTTCTCTCAAAGCGTAGCCTTTTCTTAATTTTTAGGTTTTCAGAGGAGTTTCACAAGTTGTGATTTTTGTTTTCTTTTTTTTAAGAAAGAATGGGATGCTTGCAAAATGATCCGGTGGACTCTGTTAGTTCTGCAACACAGTGCTGTGCCCTTTGCCTCACCTGTATACAGACCTGGAAAGTGGGATCACAGCAGATGGGACCCAGAGTCCCCTCTAAAAGACTCTACGTCTCTTGGGAAAAGTGGCACCCTCAGTTTCTGAAAGGCTGACTGTTGCTGCTTTTTTTCACTGTCTTTAAAAGAAGACTGTGTTTTATTCTGAGGAGAATGGAGGAGAAAAAATTTATTTCTTCCTGGACCCAAAAGATATTTGATCTAGAACAAAAATTGAGAAAACATGAAGCAAGATTCAGAATTTATTAGATGAAAAATGAACGATTTCATACTTTTCATTATATGTGTTTCAGGATTTTTTGTTATTCCAGTAAAACCAAAAAGCTTTACATTTTTTTCTATTATTTTGCAAATGATGAAGTTTTTATTTTATCATTTCATTTACCACTTAAGAACTTCAAGCGATGATGATGGATTTTTTTTTAACTCATTAGTTCAGCTAAAACCTGGGTTCTTGTGTCATGACCAGGAAAAATGAGGCATGTGGACACATTGAAAGGTGAGGAGAGCGGAATTGATTAAAAGAAATCTCTCAGGAAAAAAAAAAAAGGGTCCTGCCAACAGGCTCCCACCTCACAAACTGAATACCAGGCCACCACACAGGAGCTGAAGAGGCCAGACTCCTCCCCACTGCATAGTGCAAGAATTCCCAGTGGCTCCACCGCATTCTCCCAGTACTCAGGCAGGCCCCCAGTCAGCTGCGGGCACACCTAGACAAGGCCCTGAGCAGGTTCCCTTATCTTCCTCCTGCATCTATCATTCCCCCCTCTAAAGTAGTACATCTAACTGCCTTTAGAATAAGGATAAGGAAGAGGATGAAGACCAATCTTAACTGCTTCCTGCTGACAGAAGGTGCTGTTTTGGGAAAATGGCAGTCAGATCTCCCTGAAAGGCCTAAGGGTCCCCAGGAGAAGGGGCCATTGTCAAAGGCTCTGATTCCTTGACGCTTTGGAGTTTAATGTCCTGAAGGCGAGAAGAGACAAACCAAGTTATAAGAAAAACACATATCAAAATGAAACAAGCTGGGGTAAATCCCGAGGCCTTTTACCAGTTTGTACAGGGAGAGGGAAGCCAAAAGCCCAACTGGTAAAACAAAACAAAACAAAAAAACTTTTACTCTTTTGCCAGCATGTCAGGCTTCTGGTTTCCCTTCTCCTGAACTCAATCCTTAGCCAACCAGTTTAAGGTTTGGGAAATTAACTTTTCCCAGTTTGGAGGATGCATCCGAGGAGATTGTCCCACAGTATGGTAACACAGTTATATGTGAAGAGAGGACAGAGGCGGAAGAAGGAAACTCAGGAGTTCAGGATGCATTGGAAAGGATGCGTACAGACTGAAAATGAATGACTACTCATCTAGAAAGAGGGGAGCAGGCATCCCTGGTTCTTTTCTCTTGCCCTTGAATACCCGGGCTACGTGAGAGAGAGAAAGTGAGACATTCCCCTTTCTTCCCCCTCGCATCCCTGAGTCCTGGTGACCATGACGGGGTGCTGCCCATGGAGGTCAAAGTGCCTTTAACCCATGTTAACAGGGGGATCTAGGGAGTGGAAATATCCGCTCGTACCCATGTACGCCCTGTCTTCCCTGGTGTCAGGAGCCTTCGAGTTCCCTAGACCTCATTTATGCCATGGATACTAGCGTGACCTTTATCCATGAAATGGAAAGCTTGGCTTAATTGGCAGGAATTTGTCATGATCACCTGCGCTGTGCCTTTTAATTTCCGTTATCGTCTGCCTCTGGATCCCTCAGATCCAGTTTTCTTTCCAAGGACTTCAACCTTGAAGCTTGAGACAGAGTTGGGGACCAAAAATGCATCTCGGAGGGTTGTATGGACTCCTTATCGTAAGCTGAATGCTAAGGTGAAACTGTGGAATTGAGTCCTCCTTCAACAAAGGAGAGAAAAGGATGTCTTTTGACATGCCCAGATAACTGGTGGTTATAGTTAGGCTTGGTAAGATTTGTGTGCGTGGGGCTTGGCTTTGGTTAGCTCCCTTTTGGTCTTACTTTCCCAAAAAGGAAACCTGTGGATGATAGGCACCCTATTTATTCCCATCACCTGGCAGGATTTTCAGGATAATTGCTCAGAACTAGAATATTGATCCAGATATTTACATTACCCATCCCTCTTGTTCCTTCTCAGCTGCAACTGGAGATTGTTGGTTCACAGGAATAAGCAGGAATAAGCATAGTCTAAAATGTAGGCAAAAACTTAAAAACAACTAATGAGTCTAGAATTTAATGTCAAATGTGAAAGTTTTGAAGTGTAATTTCTCTCCAGTCCTCATCTTTGTTAAAAAAAATTATGATAGCGCCGAGTTGTTTGCAAAATAGACTTTAGTCTTATACTTGGCCTGATTATTTGCATAAAGTGCACCAAGAATAATTATTTCTACTTAGGCCTTTTAGACTGTCTTTGATGGAACTCTGTTTCACAGGGAATCTCAGATAGGACTTTCTAAAGTTGAGCCCAGCCATGGGTTTCTACCCTCAAATACCTGTGAGTTGGGTAAACTTCTCTCTTCTTGAGGTCTCAAGAGCATGTGGTTCCTGGTTCCTGGGCCTGCTGGAAAGTGACTTTTTTTTTTTTTTGAGACGGAGTTTCGCTCTTATAGCCCAGGCTGGAGTGCAATGGTATGATCTCTGCTCACTACAACCTCCGCCTCCCAGATTCAAGCAATTCTCCTGACTCAGCCTCCCAAGTAGCTGGGAGAGTGTCATTCTTTACTCGTCACAGGTTAGGACCCCTGTATAGGGACTGTGTAGACAAGGTATGAGGCCAGTTTTACCAAGGGGATTTTTATCGGCTTTTCAAGTTGAGCTTGATTCCTTAAAGGGAAGCATACCATTTCAGTCAAAGCCTCAGTAAAACAACTGGTTTCTCCAGTTGTGTCCTATTGCAAAAGAAAATGGATTCTTATTTCACTGAAGCAAACAACTATGTTGCCATAAGTTAAGAATACTCACAACTAGTTTCTAAATTGTGAAGAAGCCAGGCAGAGAGACAAACATGCTCCAAATTTTGTTCACAGGAGTATACCTTACTCAATTATTAAAGGCCATTAATAGCTCAAAATAAGTTTTCTTGACTCTGAAAGACAAAACAAGGATCAGCAATGTTCCAAGCAAAAGTAAAAAAGATTACTTAAGTTTTCTGTTGTTCAGTCCATTTAGTTAACTCTTGTTTTGCTTGATATTCATGACCATTTTAGCTCTCTATGAGTCCTGTACATTTTTTCTTTATTCCAATGTTGCAGTCTCCCAAGTTATCAGAAACATGCATTTGAGAGCACCTGTCAAAGTTCCATAGCCGATCGTAAACCATCTTTTGAAGATCAAAACAAGACAGCAATTATCTGTGAATAACAAAATGTCCATGGTAGTTATAATCAGAAATTGACAAAGAAATCTGGTTATCTCTGTGGTTTACAATAACTTAACATAACAATCTTAATTGTGATTGATAGCCTATACTCAGACATTAGAATTTTAGAAATACCATACAATTTTGGAACATATATTATTATTCCCGAAAATATAACCTGAAGAAGATTAAACATCATTTTGCCAATCCCATGTACCTAAACATGTCAGGTAACCCTGTTTACTTTTCTTCGTGGTGCTCCAGGGGTCCTCTGTAGCATCCAAAAACTAGGAAAGACAACTTTGAAACTGAAATTTGATTTTGGGAAGCCTGTTAAATATGTTACAAGTGCAAAACCCTTGATGTTATGAAATGGAATTCCAGATTACCATAAATTATTTATTTTGCCAAAATGATGACTCAGAAATTTTAAAAAGCAAAACACCTTTTATAACACTTTACCAATTTTGCTAAAAAGCAGATTAGTACCTTAAGAGAAACTTGCTGTGCTTTTATTTCAATGCTCAATTTATCGAAAAGCCATATAATTCCCTTTTGAATTTAGTCAGTATTTTCACACATGGAATTTCTTTTGCAAGATTAATTTTTACAGTCCTTCCATAACTTGTTTAAACTTTGAGCTTTATCTTAACTATTTCAAAACAATCCTTTAACTCCAGGCAAAAATTTGCATTTTGATGGGATGTGCATTTTACCCATTCTTGAGGTTGTTTTTATTTCTCGAAGATTAAAGTCCCATGAGCCAGAAAGTACCACAGCTTTTATCTTCCCTTTAAGAAATATTTGATCCAAGTGCTTATCCTTCTTTAAGTCAGTTAATTAGAGCTCTTTTTTTTAATAGACATTACACATTCAATACATATATAACTACACAGACAGGCAGAAAATCCAGTAGCTATAAGATTTTTTGTTTGCCATCTCCTAACTGGATTATTGGCCTCTGGGTGGAGCCCTTTAAGAGCAAGGGTAGGAAAGCATGTAATTTCTAGGGCCTAATAAACAGGTATAGCTGACAAAGACAGACTTTGACAGGGATCCATCTGCCTGTAATTTCTGGGGCTCCATGAGGAAAACAGAGGTCTCTCCCAAAATGGAAACTGTCGTACCTTTTCTGTTCTTCCAAAGCAGTCCCAGGCCATCAGAAATTATCTTAGGGCCTCTCATATGTGCATTAAGAGTGACAAGGCAAGGTTGGGCATGGTGGCTCACGACTGTAATCCCAACACTTTGGGAGGCCAAGGTAGGTGGATCACCTGAGGTCAGGAGTTTGAGACCAGCCTGACCAACATAGTGAAACCCCATCTCTACTAAAAATACAAAAGTAGCTGGGCATGGTGGCGCATGCCTGTAATCCCAGCTATTTGGGAGGCTGAGGCAGGAGAATTGCTGGAACCCAGGAGGTGGAGGAGATTGCATCATTGCACTTTAGCCTGGGTAATGAGAAAAACTCCATCAAAAAAAAAAAAATGAGTAGCAAGGCAAAATGGAGAAAAATAATTCAGTCGACTGAGAAAAAACCTTTCTCCAAAAAAAGAAAATCCAAAAAGAGAAAAACATAAAGGCCTTTTAAATATACCTATAACTTGGATATCCACTTTTAATTAAGCTGAGCAGTCTTTAAGAAAATCCTTTTAAATCCCTTTCTACCTGACTTTAGCTGTGCCAAGCAGCCAATATTCCTGGTTTTTGAGCCTTACCAAAGGTAACCTTTCAGGTGCTCAGAGAGAGGAAAATTCAGAGCTGTTTGTGGAGGGGAAGAGAATCAACAAATGGCAAAGATCACACAGATGTCAAACGAGAAAGGACTCATTTTCTAAGCCAGGACTGAACCTGGGCCACCATTGTAAAATGACGGAGGCCAAACAAAGCATTGCCATGTGGTTACAGGTCATACTTCAAGGATGTAAAACAAGATGGAGGCCTGCAGCAAAGTTTGCCACTGACCAGTTCGCTGGGCCAGCTTCAACAGTGGGCCTATAGAGTCCTGGGCCCACATCCCATCCTAAAGCACCCCTCTTTCTGACAGAACCATACAGTAAAACATGGAAAGCACACCATATTGGCTACAGCTTAAGGCCAACTCATAAATCCCTTTAGATAATCAAAACTTTACAGAGAATATAAACAGTGATAGCTGGGGTCCTGGTCTAGTAAAACGTTTTCTAAAAGGAAAAAAAAGCCTTTCTTATAAAAGTTAACTCCTGACCCAATGGAGAAAAGAAAAAAACAAACAGCTGTAAGTGCAAGGCTGTGTTAACTACTGACAGGGTGGAGAAAAGAAAAAAAAAAAAAAAATCAGCCCAAACTGCAGGGTTGGAAAGATGCCCTGGGGAAGAACTTCTTATTCTTATGCATTGTGAGTTCCTCCAACAGGGAGATGAACTTCTAATTGCTGTTTCTCCCCTGGGGCTTGGATGGAGCTCTACCCCTTGGCCTAGGGAGGGGAAGACTGTGGATTTGTGTTGGAGAATGCTGGCCACCCTGCCACACAGGCCCTTGGGCCATGTGCCCCAGCCCCAGCCAGGAGGTGAGGGGTCCGGGGACCTGCTGCTTGCCCATCCATCCCACGCATGTCTGTGGCTTTTGGGTGAGGTGGTGCCATTACAGTACTGAAAAGAGAAGGACAATGCCATAGAAAAGGCTGGGTTGGACCAAAGCCTACATTTCCAACCCCCCAGAGCGACAGGGTTGGGGACGCAGTTTCCTCTACCCTCAGAAGAAGTCCAAGGACGAAAAGCCTCAGAAACACAAGGGAAAAAGATTTTTTGTTCTGCATTTTACTTGCCTTTCCTCATGTCCCCGTACAGGCCACGAAAACGATGCAGGCTTTTTTGCTCCTTATTGCAGCTAAAATCTAGGTTCTTGTGTCGCAACCAAGAAAAATTAGACACACGGACCCATTGAAAGGTGAAGAGACCAGAATTTATTAAAATAACGCTCTCAGCAAAAAATAAAAATAAAAAAAGGGGAGGTTCTGCCAATAGGCTCCCACCTCACGTATTGAATACTGGGCCACCATACATGAGCTGAAGAGGCCAGACTCCTCCCCCTTGCATAAGGTGCAAATTCCTGGTGGCTCCACCCCATTCTTCCACTGCACAGTTGGGCCCCCTGGTCTGCTGTGGGCACACCCAGACAAGGCCTTGGGCAGGTTCCCTTATCTTCCTCCTGCATCTATCAATGGTATATTAAATAGAAAAGTAGGTACAGGTTGCTTATTCATCAAGTATATATTTTAAATATGAAAGCCTTATATAAGACATAGCATATTTGAAATAGCATTTATAATGTCTCTGAAGCAGGATAACTAGAATTTGTGTGCCTCGTTGAATTCTGATCAGCCCAAATGCTAATTAACAGTGGATGATAAGAGACTAATAAGGAGTAGTAGTTCTGCAAAAAGCACTCTTTTGTGATTACTCAGCTGTCTGTTCTAAGATATCCACATAAATCATTTGATCATTTTGTCATATTTCAGTTCCTTAATTTGCCATTATTGATTTTTAATTTAGCTGTGACTTCGCTGGTAAAGAGGAAAGTAAATTAGCAATTTGTTCTTATTTTATGCCACTTCTTTATTTTGGTTAAAACCCAAAACCTATCAATTCTAAAAATACTGATCAAGGTACAACACATTTCCATCACCCCAGTTGTTCCCCTCCCCTGCCTTCTTCCAGCAGCTATCACTGTTCAGGGTTTTGTTTTGCTTGGGTTAATCATAGGTTAGTTTTTCACATTCTAGAATTTCATGTAAATTGAATCATGTAGTATGTTTTTCTTCCACTTATAATGTTTTTGAGATGTATTTATGTCATGTGTAAAGTCCTTCTTATTGCTGCATAATGTTCCATTGTCTGAATATACTACAGTTTATATGTCTTTTATTGTCCATAGGCTGCTTCTTTGAATGCTACCACAGTCTTTCTGTAAATGTAATAAAATGTTTTCATTTTATTGGGTAAATATCTAAGAGGGGAATTGTTGGACCATGAGGCAGATATGTGTTTAGTCTTAGAAGAAGAAACTACTGGACATTTTTCTAAAGTAGTGACAGCACTTTACACTCCTTCCAACAATGCCTGAGAGTTCCTTTTACTTCACATTCCCACCAGCATTTTGTGTTGTACGTCTTAGTAGATGTATATTACGTGATTTTTTTTTTTTTTTTTTTGAGATGGAGTTTCACTTTTGTCGCCTGGGCTGGAGTGCAATGGTGCAATCTCGGCTCACTGCAACCTCCGCCTCCCAGGTTCAAGCGATTCTCCTGCCTCAGCCTACTGAGTAGCTGGGATTACAGATGTGCACCACCACACCTGTCTACTTTTGTAATTTTAGTAGACACATGGTTTCACCATGTTGGTCAGGCTGGTCTCGAACCCCTGACCTCAGGTGATCCACCTGTCTCAGCCTCCCAAAGTGCTGGGATTATAGGCATGAGCCACTGTGCCCAGCCTACTGTGTGATTTTTAAATATATAGGTGTAGTTTAAAAGAATTCTATGGTTGATTTGAATGTGATGAATTATTCTAAGTTATACCTATGTATTTTGGTATTTTTAAATTAGAAAATGCATACTCTTTTGAAACGTGCAGAAATATTTTTGTTCTCTGGTTTGAGTGGAGAAATTTGATAAATACAATATCAATTTTGAAAGATAACTAGGCAACTATGATCCATTCTCACATTTAATATGGAAATTTATGTTTTTAATGGATGTGTTGATTAGTCAACAAATGACAATGGTGTGTCATTTCTTCATTGATTCATTCACTTATATATGATTTTTTTCTTTGTAATTGTCTAGCAGCACAGTCCTGTAGGGCTTTCTGCGTTCATGGAAAGATCATTCTGTGTTATTCAGTACAGTAGCCACCAGCAACATGGAGCGCTTGAGCACTTTAAATGGAGCTAGTGCAACTGAGCAACTGATTTAAAATTTCTTAAAAAAATTATTGCTAGTGACTACTTTACTGGATAGTGCATGCCTACATAAATATATTTAGGTGTTATCTGGTCTTCTATTGTAACACAAAGAAAGTGTTTTCCTTATTTATATACTAGAAAGTGCAAGGCTGGCTGTAATCATTGCCTTTAATGTCTCTTAAATTTTTGATATTTGGAATTTTAAACAAAAATCCTAAGTATTGTGAAGTTATATTTTGGGTAGACTAGGCCTAAGGCTTAGATTATTTAAAATAATAGCCACCCATAAAAACATTTGTTCTGCTTGTCATTTGTTGCTATGCATAAAATGAAATGGGCAGCTGATTCAGTTCCCCTCTCTTTTTTTTTTTTTTTGAGACGGAGTCTCGCTTTGTCACCCAGGCTGGAGTGCAGTGGCGTGATTTTGGCTCACTGCAAGCTCCGCCTCCCGGGTTCACGCCATTCTCCTGCCTCGGCCTCTCCGAGTAGCTGGGACTACAGGCGCCCGCCACCACGCCCGGCTAATTTTTTTGTATTTTTAGTAGAGACGGGGTTTCACCGTGGTCTCGATCTCCTGACCTCGTGATCCACCAGCCTCGGCCTCCCAAAGTGCTGGGATTACAAGCGTGAGCCACGCGCCCGGCCGTCCCCTCTCTTTATGGCATAGGAAAGCTTTCTCACATGTTCCATTTTTATGTTATAGGGACATGCTTTTTTTTTTTTTAATTGGTCAGATCATTTGAGCAGATTGAAGTTACAAAGACAGTAAATCATTAGAAATCCAGTTTTCTTAAGGATGAAGTCATTTGGTTTCAATGATTATGTGATTATGAAAGGCATAATGTCGCAGTGTGAAGAAAGAAAACAAAAGATTCTAATTAGATAATGTTCTCTTTCACTGTAGAATATAATAGGACAAAATAAAATATTACTTGTTTCTGTTTTTCCCAATCTAAAATCTTTTATAGATCTTAAAGAATAATTGTGACTACTGCTTTTTTGGGGTCAATTCCCAGAAATGTGCTACCATCCTTAAGTGATGCTGGAGCACAGATAAGTAAGTTGACGGTAAAAAAAAAAAAAAAAAAAAAAAAAAAAAATTACTTTCATTCTTAAAATAATCTTTTAAAATAATAGACATTAAATAAATACATTTTGATCATTGATTTAAGAAGGATGTGAGTCCAGTGAGATATTTTATGGCCTTCCTAAGTTCACCTTTGGTCTGCCTAGCCCTGTCTTGATGAACATTCTCTTTTTTTTTTTTTTGGCCTCAGCTCATATTAAGGATCTCTCTGCATTAAGCAAAGCATTGACTTGAATAAAATTGTCTTCTGTGTTCCATGTTTGCCATGTTTCTGGATGAAATTTGTTGACTCTGTAATAAAAAGTGCAATTATTAGAGCTCCTATCGGGCTGCAGTCTGTATGTGTTCCAAATTGTATGGGTAAGGTAGGCAGGATCACGTGACCTGACACTGTGACATCTTCATGATGCACTGATTGCACCCTTTTTGCAAGGGCCTCTGCTGGGGGATGTGGTGATGTGAAGATGAATTAGTCTATATGGATTAATTCCCATCCTGATTGAGCTTAGGTTCTAATGGGAGGCAGTAGACATGTGTTAGACAAAGTTACAGTAATGCCAGTGGTGAGAATATGAGAAAGCATGAGCTCAGGTATCTTGGAAGCACATAGATGGGCATGTGGAGGGGCTGGCGGTGAGGCATGGCCTTACAGGCTGGGCAGGAGTTTTGGTGGGCAGAGATGGCAGAAGAAGACATTCTAGATGGAGGGAATGACATAGATACCAGCCCAGAGACCAGTTATATCAGAAATATATGTGCATTTAATATCTAGAGTGTAGCATGCACACAGAGAAGTAGCACTGGATGGGGGGAGTTGGATATTGCAGGGGGAGCCTGATTGTGAGGATTCTCAACCAGGGCTGGCTGTGGCTTTTGAATTTTATTCAGGACAGTGCTTACTTACATACTTAAATGTAGGTCTCAATTCATTATGTTTTCTTCATTTTTCTGCAGTTTTCTTTACTTATTACACTAGTATATTTTAAATATTGACTTCCAAAAACAGATCTGATAGTGTAGTGTAGCTTATTCTGAAGAAAAACTTTCATTTTTTAGAATGTCTAAGATCAGGCAAAATACAAAATCCTCCCCATCTCTTTTACCTTTGTAGTTTTCATTATTTTGGTAGATATATTTAAATGAATTTTTAAATTTCATATTTTATTAATATTTAAATAAGTGAGAATACTTATTTCATCATCATCTGATTAATGGTGCTAGAAAGTAGATTTTTATTTTTATTTTTTTAGAGACAGGGCCTCACTCTGTCTCTCAGGTGGGAATGCAATGGCATGATCATAGCTCATTGTAACTTCAGCTCCTAGGCTCAAGGGATCCTCCTGTCTCAGCCTCTGTAGTAGCTGGGACAACAAGCATGTGCCACCACACCCTGCTGAATTTTTATTTATTTATTTATTTTTTGTAGAGACAGGGTCTTGCTGTGTTGCCCAAGCTGATCTTGAACTCCTGGGCTCAAGTGATCTTCCTACCTCAGCCTTCCAAAGTTCTAGGATTGTAGGTGTGAGCCACTGCACCTGGCCAATTTTTTTTTTTTTTATATCAATGAGGACTGTTAGAAGGAATTTTTGAGCTAGAATGAAGGTACAGGTACTACGATATAAGAGTGAAATTTAGATTATCCGCAGTTGAGGTACTTGCATTAAATTACTATAGAAAACTGGAAAAAAATTGTTTTGTGAGGGAGTAGGTAATGATTATGGTTAAGAAGTTTCCACATAATTTAAATTCTATACTGTTAAAATAGTAACACATAGGTTGTATATATACAGAAAAAAACCTATAATGTATAAATGTAAATATAATAATGTCTAATATAGATGAAATCACCTGAATTTTATTAAAAATAAAGGATGGAACTTCCATGTAGTACTTGTCAAAATTTATGACATGGATTTGGGGATTAATATTGAGCACTGACCATGTTCCTAATACTGTGCTAAGCATTTGTCTCAGCTAGTCCTCAAAACAACTATAAGCAAGTACTGTCCGCATTTTGCAGATGAGGAAACTGTGGCCATGAAGTAGTACATATTTAATTCAAGATCATGTATTGCTAAGTGGAAAAATGCAATTCGAACCTATCTCCTTTTGCCCATGGAGATAGTACTTGTACTCACCAGTAATTTCTCAGGATCAGTGTTTGAATGAATGTGCAGGTACCTAGGAGGACACCCAATAGGGCCAAATCCCTTGGGAAGGATATGTTGAGAAGAGCAGCTTTGAGTACAAGACAACGTTACGATTTTGAATGGAAGATGAGCCCTGTCCCCACAGAGAGAATTTCCCTCTGATGCAAAGAGCAAATTATAGGCACCCAACAAACCGTGGTCATGTATGCATAGGTCACTGGTGGGTGGTAAATCTTGTTTCAGGGAAGACTTTTGTAACCATTACCTCTGGAAAATCTGAAATGATGATACCAAACATGTTGCTCACCAAACTGACCTCTTCCACCCTTAGAAGCAGTGAGAAAGTTCAGTGTCAAGGACTGAGCTCTGCAGCTTCTCTTCTGCCTCTGAAATTTATTAAGTCAGTAGGCCAGACCCTAAATGGTTTATGACACAGAAAGCACTCACATGGAATGCAAATGTCTCATAGTGAAGAGCAAGACCAGTTGTGATTGTAAGAAAATAACTTTTAAAATGTGAGTATTTTAGGTGTATACATATTGTTGTTAAGGCATTTCTAGTCAGTAATAAATTGAACGAGGGAACATACCCACACTAACCAAACTTAGCATCTCTAGGCCCCATCTATAAGATAGCAGAGTCACTGCCTGGGAGTTTCTGAATAATCACTGTCTCTAAATTTTTAAAACGTTCACAGAACAATCTGATTAAATGCCCTTTAAGGTGGTTGATTCTGGTGTTGAGTTTAGTCTGAGGACTACCAAAGCAAAATAATTTCCCTGCACATGCCCAAGTGAGAAATTTCATCTTCTGAATGAATGGTTATAAAATGACTTAGCTTCTTCTGTGTGGGTGCTTATATCTAGTTTGATTTTGCCTGTGGTCAGTGTTCTGATATTATTATATATAAATATAAATTATTGGAATGGAGCGTAAAACTTTCCTTATATAATTCCAAGTTAAAAAAAGACAAATGCTTGCCATGCATTCAGATGTTCTTCAAGATTTTTCAAGGTCTTCTAACCAGGGAGTTAATTGTTAACTTTGTTTCATATCATGCATTTTTTCAAAAGCTCTAAGTATTGTAGTGTTCTGTGCAGCTATTACTCAATATCATCTCTGTATCCCCTTTCCCTGTGCTAGCCTTGTTGTCTAGAAGGCCATGAGTATAGTTTGCTTGTTTAACAGGGTATACAGAATAGATGTATTCTAGAAGGCTATCTATCAAATCTGTTTTTCTATAGACTTTAACCTCTCATATCAGAATGATGACTGGTTCTATTGCCTAGTTCTGGTAATAGCTCTGAGTAGTCCAAAGATCTTTGACAGGTATAGTTGGGACATAGTCAAGGACCTCACTGTTTGACTTTTTTTTAAAGACCCTACTAATATTCTATATCCTGATTCCTTACTCCCCTTGAGACCATAATCTGAGAGAAACCTCATAACCTGGCCACCAACATGGAATGGATTGTTTTGGACTGTAACGATGGTCAGACAGGGACTAAGAGGAACTAGTTTGCTTTCATATGTAAGTCTTTACCTTCTAACTGTATAAATTGTTAGCAAAATGTTGTATTAAAATATTATAATTTTTATCTTTTAGATCTATTTTAATATGTGTTATATATCATAAGGGTTTTAGCAATATTAACATGACATTCTGCATTTTTCTTCTTACCATATAATTATGTAAAGCAACAAATATTTCGTGGACATTAATATATGCCAGATAGCATTTCAATTAAGAAAGCGTAAGAGGTAAATCTAGAACCAGAATATTTCTTACAGAGAATATCAGGATGACAGCTGATTTTATGTATATAAAGTGGTTTATCTCTCTGTGCTATAAATTACACCCAGAGGTAGTGGTAGTCAAGTATAATAAAGACCAAAAGAAGAAAAATCTGGAAACATAAAAAAAAAAGACCTAATAGGAAAGTATTTTTGAAGAAAAAAGGCAACTCCAGATTAAAAAAAAAGAAATACAGACAATCCTTGATTTACAGAGTTTCAACTTATTACCTCAATGGTGCAAAAGTAGTATGCATTCAGTAGAAGCTGTACTTCAAGTGCCCATAAAACCATCATATTTTTCACTTGCAGTACAATATTCAGTAAATTACGCGAGATATTCAACATGTTGTTATGAAATAGGCTTTGTGTTAGATGATTTTCCCCAACTGTAGCTAATGTAAGTGTTCTGAGCATATTTAAGGTAGGCTAGGCTAAGCTATAATGTTCATTAGGTTTAATGTATTAAATGCACTTTCAGTTTACAATGTTTTCAATTTATGATGAGTTTGTTAGGAAATAACCCCATTGTAAGAAGGGGGCATCTATACATTAGTAGAAATAAAAGAGAGTAAAGTTGAGAATGGAAATGCTTCTGTAGTATTTGCTCAATGGGAAACTCAGTGTTTAAAGCAATGTTAAGAAAGTAATCAGACATCAGTTATAGTATAGTGAACAAGTCAAAGAGACAAGAGTACAAGCAGAGTCTCTTCACTGTGTGTAAATACTGGTGGGAACTGAATGAAAGAGAATTGGATTTCATTGACTAATGTTCAGTAACATACTGACATATTGATAGTAAGAGGAAAAGATATAAATTGTCAAATTCCAAATTAATATCAATAAAAACAATACAATTAAAAATAACATACAAAGCAGTTCTCTAAGATTTCATTGACTAAAACCGAAGTACAGAGACATTTTTGGAAATCAGTATATCAAGTGGCTAAATTTGTGATGTCATTTGTATTTGTTCCCTTATATGGCAAACTAGAAATCTTTGATGTAAAGATTTAAGTGGTAAAGACCTTCTTGGAATGGTTAGGGAAAAAAAAAATCCTAAGTCATAATCTAATTACAGGTTTGTAATTAGGAAGAGGGAAATGAAATCCAAATGGAAAGAAAACATGCTTTTTGGCCTTTAAATAATGTGGATCATTCATTTTAAGTAACAAGTGGAATAAAGAATAGATGTCAGCCTAAAGAGCTGATGTGTTGTGGGTGTACCATCTTTCGATAAGAATACTAATTCACTTATATGGTTTTTAAGTAGACGAGTGCTGTAGATGGAAGCAAATTTGTATACAAAGGTGAATGAAAGGAAATAGATAACAGATAATTAACTGGTTTGCTCATTCTAACAGGTGATTATAAATCTAAAACTGGAAAATATTTTTCAAATGTAGAACAGAGATGACGACTGTCTTCTCTTTAAACTGATGAACCTCATAGTTTTGCACATGTTGCATGTTGATTATTCAGGTATGAGAAGTAATATCAGAAGTGATGATAGACTAGAACCAGCTAGAGAGGTATTTGAAATTTAGAATTGGTGTTTATGAGATGGGTATATTTCAGGTTCATGTATGACAGTTAAGCAATTATTTGCATTCAAAGGACATTGACCATTTCAGGTATATATGCCTTCAAATGCAGGAAGATATGGAATAAAATTTGAGTTGTTGTGTGTAAATTCATATGAAAAATTATAATAAAGTTGTTTTTTCCTGGGCCCAGAAAGTGAATGGTGATTAACGGTTTTACCTGGTACATTATATTAGTTATCTGTGCTGCAGAATAAATTACCTCAGAACTTAGTGGCTTGAAACAACCTTTACTATCTCACATTTTCTGTAGTTCAAGAATTCAAAAGCAAATTAGTTGGGTCCTTTTCCTTAGGGTCTGTCATGGGGTGAATTTATGCTTCCCTCTTTTCCCCCTCCCCACCAAATGTGTATGTTGCAGTCCTAACTCTCAGTACCTATATTTGGAAATAAGCTCTTTAAAGAGGTAATTAGGTTAAAATGAAGCTGTTAGGCTGGACCCTAAGCTGAAGTGCTTAGCAGAAGAGGAAATTTGGATACAGCCATGTGCATCCTCTGTGTATAGAGCGGACCATGTGCGGCCACAGAAAGAAAGCAGCCATCCTCAAGAAGAGAGAGAGAGGCCCCAGAAGAAACTCAGTTTGCTAACACCTTGACCTTGCATTTCTAGCCTCCAGCAATAAATCTGTTGATTTAACCACCCAGCCTGTGGTAGTTTGTTATGGCAACCCTAGGAAATTTACATAGAGTCTCTCACAGTCTAAGTCACTCAAGGCTTCCCCGCAGAAGTATCCTTTTCTTCAAGCATGCTCCTGTGGTTGGAGGCAGGATTGAGGTCTTTGTAGGCTGTTGAACTGAGGCCTCATTTCCGCATAAGCTTTTGTTTGCCACTCGAGTTGCTCCATAGGGCAGCTCACATGTGACATGTTCCCTCACATTATCAGAGCAAGCAAGCAAGAAGGAAAAGAAAAGGGAGGAAGGGAGACAGAGTCAGGAAGCTGTAGTCTTTTGTAATATGATATCCAAAGTGACAGCTGGTAACTTTTGCTCTATCAGTTAGAAATGAATCTCTTAGCCCAACCCAATTCTGAAGGGGAGGGGATTAATTTCTGTTGTTTATAAATTACCCAGTCTAAGGTATGTTGTTATAGTGGCCCAAACAGACTAGGACACTATCTATTGTCTTTATGATTGTTAGTCATTTTGGTATTTTAAAAATACTATACTTGGATTATGTAGTTAAGTACAAATGTAAAAACCTGTGTATAGTTTTAATGTGTCGCTGTAGGAGGCTTAACATATATTAAGGCCTGTGAATGCCAAGAGGTATTGAGCATACCAGACTTTTAAAAATGTTCTTTGATGAAAAACATCAAATATACAGAAAGCCAAGAGAAGTATATAATGCACACTTAGCGCTAAGATTTCACAGTTGTTGGCTGTCATATTCACATCATGGTTTGTTTTTTTTTTTGGCTGTAAATATTGAAAGTAAAATTCAGACATTGTGACTTTTTTACTTCTAAATATTTCAGTAGTCATCTTGTTTAAAAAGCATATCTTACCACATAACTTACTATCCTAGTGATACCTAAGAAAATTAACAATTATTGCATATCTTTTATTTTAAAATTTTCCTTGATTGTCTCAAAAACGCCTTTTAATAGCTGACAAAGACCCACTCAAAAACCACATATATTCTGTTTGGTCTTTATGTCTCATAAGTTTCTTTTAATATACTGAATTCCCCTGTTGCACCCTCATTTCTTTTTTCTGTGCATCAACTTGTTAAAGAATGGGGCATACTTAAACTGGTATACTTTTTTGCCTCCAAACATTCCTTTAGCACTAAAGTTACTCCCACCAGAAACTTGCACTGGAAGCCTAGTATATTAAATAGGGGACATAACACTGATAAAATAGAGACAGCTGCTCTGATTTGGGCATGGCTGAGTGACTGTTTCTCCATGCCTGCCCCCTCCCTACTCCCAGCCACCTTCCTGGCTGAATTCCAGTGTTTGGCACAACTTGAAGCGTACTATTTAAAATCATAGATGGTTGAGACTGGAAGACAGGGTGGGAAAAAAAAAAGAGAGCAGATAAAGTATATAAGAGAGAGGTAGTAAAGCAGCTGGGCAGGATTCAAATACAACCTTTCCTATGCTCCAGAGCAATTGGCTGGCACCCAGCAACCCTGTGCTCAATGGAGGGGTGAGGACAGGTTGATTGAGGGACCGTGCATTGGCATTTATGTCACCAGCCAAACTCTTCATTGTTATTTTTACTAGAATGACAGCTCCATGAGAGTAGAGACATTATGTGGGTTGTCCACCCTGGTGCCTAGAACAGTGCCTGGCATTTAGGCATGCAGAATTAATATTGGCTGAATGAATTTAGAAATGAATTATGAGTGAACCAACATTTACAGAGCATCTATCAGTTATGCTTTGTGCTGCTCACATAATTTATAATAGTCATGTATTAGATCCTTATGAGGTAGGTATTATTGTCACAATCTTACAAGAAAGACACGGAGCTAGAGAGTAGTTTGAATTTACCTAAAATTACTCAAAACAAGGTCCAGTGACCTCTAAAATGTGTATCACTTATACCATGGTATCAGTGGGACCAGAAATAGCCAGCAGTAATGAGAGCTGGGTTTTAATTTTCTATGTGCTGTTTGCAGACTGTTTTTTTATGGAAATGATTTTATGGAAATCATTTTGATTTTCTGTTCTTCAGTCTCTTTATGAAGAATATAGTCAATTAAATGTTTTCATGAATCATTTCAAGGGTAAGTTTGATGTAAGTGTTTTTAAAAAATATTTCAGTAGGTATTATCTACTATCTACTTTAGCATGTAGTTGGCACCTTTATTTTGTCTGATGTTAAGAACTTCTGAATGATCCAGTTGAGACAGTTTGTTCATGCCATATTTTTGTAGAGTTATGTAACCAAAAACTATTATATACTTGTCCAAGAGTTACTATATATAAAAAATATTTACAATACACACTCAAGGCATTGTGTGAAATATTTCCTACTAGAACTTGATTGAATATAGTAGTGAACTAAAATGAAAATAATACGGTACCTGATTGTTTTATCAAATAGTTTTCTTTTAATGGTATTTGCCTTAATAAAATTTGAATTTTTTAAGTATAGTAATTTATAGGAAAACTTTGACAGTTCAAGTTGGCAATTCCAAATCAGCCCACTCATTGTATTCACTAAAGCGTTCTTCCAAAAATAAATGAGTAGGCTGGCATTGTGTTTTAAACATCAAGCTAATTTTGGTTAATTATATAAATCTAAAAGCCATGGGCAAGGCAGCAATTCAGTCTTACTAGATGATGATCAGTGAAATTGTAAGACAGCTTGCTGAATGATGCACATCAAGCTAATAACCTGAATGCATTGTGTCCAAAAGGACAGTGTCTGGCAGAGCATCAGATAGGAAGCCTTCCCAGAGCTTTAATAAGGGGCTTGTGAATGCTTGCAAAAGAGGGTACAAAGTTAGAAACAGTAGTAATGGCTCTGATCAGAATTCAAAAACATTAGAGAAAAAAACAAGTTAACAGTAGAGAAAAAAAAGTGGTTTCCATGCATAGCTAATAACGTTACATAGTAGAAAGCTGGGGTTGAGCAGCCTCATGGGCCATCGCTTACTTGCTGCTTATCTCTAGTTTTTGTTTAAATAAAATGAGAGTGCTACATTATGTGGGGCTTTCATTTAAATTAGTTGAAATTAGTATTCTGCCACTAGCAAACAGGAAATACAGATGCAGAATAAGAATGTGGTGCCGCTGGAGAGTTTAGAGGACTTGACTCTCTAACGACATTCCCATTCAGAAAAGAATTGTGACTCCCTTTGTACATGATTGTAAAGTAATGGCACAAATTATGTTATGAGAATTTTTTTGCTCTTATTGTGTTCAGTTGGTATAGTTATGTTGATGTCTATAAAATTAGAGTTTGAATTTATTGAAATCTATGTACAATCATGAAGCATTTTTTTAACCCTGTATCTCATCCCTTGCCTTAAAAAAGGCTGTGACTATTTAGAAAACATCTTTGTACCTGAAAGTTGTATGATTTCTTCATCCTGGTTAAACTGATCTGTGATTGTCTCTTGAATTTATTCAGGAAAGAGGTGCATCTCTCCTTCATCCAGATTCCATTGGATGAGCCAAGAATGACTGTTGAGGCTATTTTACTTAATGAATTAACAGATTTGACTGAATTTTCTTTTTGCAGTGACCATATGGTCATTGTGAAGATCCATGTAATTATTCGTAGAAGTGAATCACAGGGAATTTTGATTGCTGTAGATTCTAAACAACTGATCCCTTTAATCAGATTCTTTTTTCAATTCTCTACAGCCTGATTTTTACTAGCCTATATAGTCAGAAGCAATTAAATAAAGTCCTGTAAAAGACAGCAGAAACAGGCTTAAAGCTAAGTTGAATAACCTAGCTGGGTTTTTACAGTGTTTCCTTTGGTCTGTTACTCTTATCACTGGGCTTAGTTTAGCATATCCCCAGAAAATTATATTCCTGTAACTGCCGGAGAAATTTATATAACAGAATGATTTGTGCCACACTCCCAGGCTTGTCCTGCAATATCACTTTAGATAAAGCAAACATTTTTCAACTATTTCTATTTAATACATTGCTTCCAGACTGTTCTAGTCATATGTTAATTACAAAACAAATGATGTATAAAATGCCATTTGTTTTTAATTGTCTTTTTAAACACACATTGTAAAATCATTCTTTGAATAAAACTAACATGTTAATATTTTCCCTCTAGAATGAATTCTGTGAAAGATAAATGTATTTTATAACATATCACATACGTGAAATAGAACATTGATAGAAATTATGCAAGAAAGCATTGCACTTTTTAAGTTAACCATACATTTGACTGTCACTGAAGTTACTTTATCACATCTCCACATGTAAGAGACAGGGAAGCAGTTGCAGTATGTGCCAATGGAAGTTTTGTTTTTTCTGTTGTTGTTGTTGTTTTTTTGAGACAGTCTCACTCTGTCACCAGGCTGGAGTACAGTGGCGCAATTTTGGCTCACTGCAACCTCCGCCTCCTGGGTTCAAGCGATTCTTCTGCCTCAGCCTCCTGAGTAGCTGGGACTACAGGCACACGTCACCACGCCCAGCTAATTTTTATGTCTTTAGTAGAGATGGGGTTTCACCATGTTGGCCAGGATGGTCTCAATCTCTTGACGTCATGATCTGCCCGCCTCGGCCTCCCAAAGTGCTGGGATTGCAGGCAAGAGCCACCATGCCGGGCCTGGAGGAATTTTTTTAATTTCAAAAGGAGAAGTATATTCTCTGGACCTTTCTATAAACCAGTTTGTTGCTTCTCTCGTTGATGCCACTAGAATTTATACAACTCCAGCAACATTGTTTGGGAAAGAGCCAGTTTTTCCTGTCTTTCACAATAGAAGTTACTGATTAGAAGACCCTAAATATTTTTTAGCATTTTCATTTCCATGATAAAGGCTGCAACAAGGGGTAAATAACTTTCCTCTTATGGCAGAAAACATTCTTATGAGACCCCCAGTGACCTTTTTCAGTATGGTATAATCGCATGACAGTTGTAGGGTAGGACCCTCAGGACTGCAGCTCACATCAAGAGGTGTGGGCTCTGAAAGTGAACCATATGTTGCTGTAGTCCAGAGAGATACCAAGAGAACTGGCTTCTGAGTACAGCAAACCTGGATTCAAGTCTGTCCCTGCCAGTACCTGCTCTGTAACTAGAGGGAAGTTATAGTTAGCTTTTACTAGGCCTGAATTTTTTTGTATATGAAATGAGAACAATGACCAATAGTGAGAAGACTTTTCTGTAGGACTAAATAAAATAATACATGCAAAGACCCCAGCCCCTCAGTGCTCTCAGGTCAACACGTATTAATTTCCTTCGTCTCTCTTTGAAGGTCAGAAAATTTGGACAGTGGCGTAGGATTGCAGTGCTGTGGGCCAGTGTGCCATCTGATGGCAGAAAGCACTAATTGGATCTCTCTGCATGTCAGTGTAACGTAAAGCTTGGCTCACAAGATGCAAAGTCATAGATCCCTTCTCACCCTCCTTTGCTGATAAGAAGGCTCTAAATGAGATTCTTGACAGCAAAATGGATGATTAGGAGTTTTTATAGTAGCTTGAATGTATTTATTCTTTTACCTGATGAGTTTAAAAAAAAGAAACCTATTATTTGTATAGGTAAAAGTAAAATTGCTAGTGTTACTGAACACAGCGTGAGTACCTAGTCTTGATACTGTCATGAGCTATCGACACTCAGACATGTTATTTTGTCCTTTGATTCACACCTTCATCAGCAAATGTGTGTTGAGTATTAATATCTGATACCCCTTTTGCTGGAGACTCAAAAATTAGAAGGCCAACCCTCTATTTATAGGCTTATAAGCCTATCGACTCCTTCAGAGTAGAGGGTTGGCTTTCTAATTTTTGAATCCCCAGCAAGAGGGGGGAGCATTCCATACATAAGAGTTACGTTCCATACATAAGGCTCTACTCTAAAGAGTTATGTTCCATACATAAGGCTCTACGTAACCCAGAGGAATACATGTTGGTAGAGACAGATCCAGGTCAGACCTCCTGCATGCTCCATTAGGCCCCCACCCCTTTGCTGTTGCGCTGTCTCTTTCTTCTTTATAGACTTATCTCTCCCGTGGGACAAGGTATATGGTAGAAGGTCAAGAAAAATCTTTCCTGAAGAGAATCGAATTGGTATATGATACTTTGGAAGACGTCATCACGAGGGTGGGGAGAGCCTGGTAATCACCCGCAGTCTCAGTTGTCTCCCGTGTGATATCAAAGAGTTCATGTCCTTTTGAATCTGTGGCAACCACTGGTAAACATCAAATAATAATTTGCCAGAAACTGATGAAATCAAATATAAATCAATGTACTACATTCTTTGTTGCCTAAGCAGCGTTTATGAATTAACCAAGTAATGAGTTATGTTATTTTTTATTATATAGGTTGCATAATTTTTAGCACTTTTCTTACTATATTCTAAGAACCAGTAGAGGGATTATGAGGGCCTTTTGCCAACTGAACTATGAAAAGGGTAGATAAGGCACTGAATATATGACTATAAATGAAGTTCAACTGAAAACAACCTCAGGTTCAGATGATTGTTGTTTAACATTTTTTCAATTTCTTGGGCCTTCCAGGGTTTTTAAAGCACTTGCAAGCCTAGTGATCACCATGGGAAAAACACTGAGAGTTATTGGGGTCACCGTTGCTCTTGTGATTGCTTTATCAATAGGTTCTTTATGAAAATAAATTTGGCCTGAAGGGAACACTGTAAATCCTGAGGGTTGTAACTGGGTATCATTTATTTAAAAGTTTAGCAATCCTTTGAAAAACCTCACCAATTTTGTAATGTTGTAATTTTTAAGACTAACCAATGGTGCTTATGTTTTTCCTGATCCATTCAGTTCACTGTAATGGCCAAAATTGGCTTACCTGACCCCACTCTTAGGCAAGGTTGTTTTAATTTTTACTTACTTTTATGAAAGCTATCTTATTCCTTTGATTGCTGCTGCTTATCTTTAAAATGACCCAATTAGTCTGATTGTTTACTTCTTCAAAGTGCTATATGTTTGCACTTACAACACACAGATTATTTTAAATAACGTTTCCTTGTGGTTTTGCTGTATGTGATTTTTCCCCCTCGGCTCTGTTTCCTTCCCTTTCCTTCTAACCTCATCTCTGATTTCATTGTGTTTTGTATTCCTCATATTCCCTACCAGTCCTTTAGCTTGCATCCTTCCCGCCATAGCCTTTGCCTCTTTTTTGCAGTCCAGTAAGGCCCACTCTGCCTATTGATGCCATGTTTTGCTTATGTCCCTCTCATATATCCCTTCCTTGCTGTTCTGTCTTTTTACCTATTCTCGTGTTTTCTGCACTCTTATTTTCCTTCTCTCATCAACACTCTTGGAATTCTTTAGTCTGCTCTTGCCAAATGAATTTTAGGCAATATCAGGATATTTCTGTCCCTTGGGACTGCACCCCTTCCAACTCCCCCACTGCCACACACCCTGTGTTTAACTGGGACTTTCTTCCTTGTTTTCTTGCTCTCTCTCGTTGGGGACTTTGTCACCATCCTCTCTGCATTCTGCTAACACAACTTGTTCAATGAATGTTTGTTGCAGGAATAGACTGACTTTTCTACTTTTATCCCTACTCTTATGTACATACTCTTATGCTGTAAGATATATTAGGCTGGCCTGTAGGATTTATCTTGAACAAATTTCCATTTAATTTTCCTATTACATAAAATGGTTTTATTTCTAATTGTTTTCTGAGCCTACCATGTAGGAAATAAATAATCTATAAGAGACACTCAGAAAAATGATGGCTGGGCGCAGTGGCTCACACCTGTAATCCCAGCACTTTGGGAGGCCAAGGCGGGCGGATCACTTGAGGCCACGAGTTTGACACCAGCCTGGTCAACATGGTGAAACCCTGTCTGTACTAAAAATACAAAAATTAGCCTGGCATGGTGGTGCATGCCTGTAGTCCCAGCTACTGTGGAGGCTGAGGCAGGGGAATTGCTTGAGCCCTGGAAGCAGAGGTTGTAGTGATCCGAGATCACACCATTGCACTCCAGCCTGGACAACAGCAAGACTCTGTCTCAAAAATAAATAAATCTATAAATAAGAGATACTCATAAAAATTAATGAAAACTTTTAGACGTTAAAATCTTACCAATGCTTCAAGGCCCACTTCAAGTATCACTGCCTCTGCAATGAATTAATCTCTTACCAGTCTGTTTCCATGACTCCATTTCTATGTATTTTGTAGCATTCATGAATATTATACATGGTTATCTTTACATATGTTTGTACTTCTTATTAGTTCCTCCAAAGGACAGGAGCATCTTTCAGTCTCCTATAGCATTTAGCATGATGCCCTGCACAGCAAGGATACTTGTTGACATAACATAGCATCGATGTTTGCTAGACTGAATCGAGAGGTATAATGAGTATAGAAAATGAAAATTCAGAGAATGTGGTTATTGAGCTAGATCTCCTCATGAGGCAAACAGAAACGGTGGAGCCCAGGGCAAAGATTGGACCTTAAATAAGAAAGCACAAAGTACAGGGTGCATCTTAGGAAACGCTGATTTTTGAAGCTTTAAGATATATAATGAGTATTTCAATGTTCTGCAGTCAAATTTTCTAAATTTGTGAAGGAAGAAATGTAAATATATTTGGTAGCAATTGAAATTATGGAAATATACATAATTTGCCCATTTTGTTTTTCATTGAAAGGATGCAAGTCACTGTGATAGTTCCTAGAATCATAGCACTCAACTATGTTTGAATAATTTGAAACTTTTGTTTCAGTTACATATAAGTAACTACAGTTCAAACGGTTTCCCCTGCATTTACGGTTTCCCCTGCATTTACGTATAACTGCAGATACTGGTTTTGTGGAGGAAAATAAGATATGCTTTCTCTTATCTTTCACCCACTTTTTCCCCAAGTCTGCTGCTCTTAGTACCACAGTCTGCTCCTCTCCTTTTGAGGTTATAACTAGAACAGGGATAAAGGAAAAGCAGAGAGGGGTCCTTGTGAACTTAGAGAACTGGGGAAAAAGAATGAAGTCTCAGGAGATGAAGGGAGGGACAGACACTAAGTGGAATTCTCAAGAAAATGTCTCTAGCAGGTTCCACAGCACTAGCCCAAGGAGCGGAGACTGGGACTCAGTTTCTCTTTTTGCTCCTTGCTTTCTCAACTAAGCTCTAACTCTTTTCTCAAACATAGTTTAATAAAGATTAGTCTAAAAGAGGAATTAGTACACACATTAATCTGTTACTGTTAGCTTTATATAGAGTTTACCAGAGGAAACAGCTCATGCACAGGTGTATACGCATTCTAAAACAGAATTAGGCTAGGTGCAGTGGCTCACACTTGTAATCCCCACATGTGGGAGGCTGAGGCAGGAGGATTGTGCTTGAACTCAGGAGTTCAAGACCAGCCTGGACAACATAGTGAGACCCTATCTCTACAAAAAATAAAAATAAAAAAATTAGATGGGTGTGATGGTTCACATCTGTAGTCCCAGCTACTTGGCAGGCTGAGATGGGAGGATTACTGAAGCCTAGGATGTTGAGGCTGCTGTGAGCCCTGATTATACCACTGCACTCCTGCCTGGACAATAGTGTAAGATCTTGTCTCAAAAGTGAGAGAATTAATTGTATTATTAATACATACTTGATATGCTAAGGCAATGTGAAAACTCCCATTCTTGTTATTTCTATGTACACTGTTTTCTTTTTCTTTACTGTAATTGACATTCTTTTTGGTATTGCTTGTAACTTTCTTTCCATGTTAACCCATCTAGGTGAATAAGTAACTGTATCTATAAATTGAAAAATTGCAGAACAAGTCATTTTTATTTCTCCAGGGAAATAGGATCACATTAAGTCTGATAGTAGTTAGCCAAAAGTGCACTTCAGAAAAATTATGAAAATATAGCATGCTTCAAGATTTATTTTAACAGTTGTTGAAAACTAGATTTATTCTCCCATAGGAGCTCACTGAAATTTTGTTAAAGGCTAGGTTTATCTACTGTTATTAAGTTTACATTTTCCTGATGCAAACAGACTATTTTAGGGTAAAAATAAGATATTTTTGTCAGTTTTAAGCCAACTAAAATTACTACTTTAAGGCTGGGCACGATGGTTCATGCCTGTAATCCCAGCACTTTGGGAGGCCAAGGCGGGCACATCACCTGAGGTCAGGAGTTCAAGACCAGCCTGGCCAACAAGGTGAAACCCCGTCTCTACTAAAAATACAAAATTAGCGAGGTGTGGTGGCAGGCGCCTGTAATCCCAGCTACTCGGGAGGCTGAGGCAGGAAAATGACTTGAACCCAGGAGGCAGGCAGAGGTTGCAGTGAGCCGAGATCACGCCATTGCACTCCAGCCTGGGCAAAAAGTGAAACTCTGTCTCAAAAAAATAAATAAAATAAAATAACTACTTTAAACAGTGTGGTACAGAATGTATGCAATGCTTGATTTGATTAAAGTTAAATTCTTACTTCATCCTACCTCAAGGATAATAGGTGCATTTTATGTTTATATTCAAATTTGTTAATATATGCATTGCTTTTATGTAAAGACTTTGAACCTTTCTGGTTGATACTGTGAAATGGAAGACCTAGGGCTTGGCTTTGCTCATATTTTAATTTTGAATTGTTAGTCATGAATTTTTAGTGTCTTGTTTCTTCTTTCCATAAGCCTGACATAAAATGCATATTCTCGATAGTTATAGCTCATCCAATAATGTGAAGAAAAGGAATTAAAGCTTGTGTTCATTTAGTGTTCTGTCCTCCACCAAGTTTCAGTCTAATTTAATCACTCATTATTTTGTCTTCAAATAACAGCTTCTGCAATTTTTCCACCACGTATTAGGGTGAAATTTACCTATTTCACAAGCCAAGAAATCAATCTTGATTTTTTTCACCCTTTGACAGTACTTGTGTTCAAAATTCAAGACTAGTTTCAAAGCCAGAACTTTATTTATTTATTTTTTTTTTTTTTGAGATGGAGTCTTGAACTGTCACCTGGCCTGGAGTGCAATGGTGCAATCTCGGCTCACTGCAACCTCCGCGTCCTGAGTTTAAGCAATTCTCCTGCCTCAGCCTCCCGAGTAGCTGGTATTACAGGCGCCTGCCACCATGCCCGGCTAATTTTTTGCATTTTTAGTAGGGACGGGGTTTCACTATGTTGGCCAGGCTGGTCTCAAACTCCTGACCTCAGGTGATCTGCCTGCCTCGGCCTCCCAAAGTGCTGGGATTACAGGTATGAGCCACCACGCCCAGCCACTTTTTTTTTTAAGGGTGGTTGTTGGTAAGTAGTTTGAATTTTAGTAAATACATACTTTGTCTCTTTACCTAGTAGTGTGAAATATAGTAGTCTGCATATGTTAATGAATGTGGGTATATGTGTGTTTTAAAATTAAGAATCTAGTACATTTGTCACCAAAGTTTCTTAAGGGGGAATTTCTTGACAAAGCCATAAAAACTGAGCTTTCTTGAAGGGTAAGGGATTTGGAGTGTGGTAGGGGAGAAGAACCAGGCATTATCCAAAACTTAAAAATGTGTGTGTGTGTGTGTGTGTGTGTCTGTGTGCGTGCACATGTATTTATGTTTATGGTCATGCATTCCTATTTAGTCTTCTCGAGTTACCATTTGTAATCAGACTAGGGTCCTGGGAAAGTTTTTTGCACGTCATTTAGTACATACGAATGTGAGCTGTCTTTACTTTACAAATGGGTTATATTTCAAAACTTGATCCTGGGCCAGGCGTAGTGGCTCACACCTGTAATCCTAGCACGTTGGGAGTCCAAGGCTGGCAGATCACTTGAGGCTAGGAGTTCGAGACCAGTCTGGGTAAAATGGCAAAACCCCATCTCTACTAAAAATACAAAAATTAGCCAGGCATGCACCTGTGGTCCCAGATACTTGGGAGGCTGAAGCATGAAAATCACTTGAACCCGGGAGGTGGAGGTTGCAGTGATCTGAGATCATACAACTGCACTCCAGCCGGGGTAACAGAGCGAGAACCAGTCTCAAAAAAAAAAAAAAAAAAAAAAAAAAAACCTGACTTGACTCTGTAAGTCCTTTGAGATTCTTAAAAATATTTCCTTTATGAAATAATGTTATTAATAGCATAGAATTCCATCTTGGGATGCTAGGAATGTATTCTCCTCATGGAGAATACATGTTGTTTCCCTGGAGGATAATTCATTTCGTGACTCACATTTTGGGCCTTCTTTTCATGAGGTCCTATAGGTGAAGAGCTGTCTCCTGCATTTCTGGGTCTTGGCCTGTGCATTTGGCTTTGGGTGCTGATGACTAGTATGGCCCTTGATACAAAGCTAGCAGGGTATCTGGCATGTGTGCTGGTGTGGGGTAGGGTCGTGGGAGCAACCTTCCTGAGGTACAGATTATTTTAAATTTGGTCACCGTTTGTGTACAACTTTTATTCCCTGTTACTCACTTGAACTTTAGATTGCAAATAAAAGAACACATCACTTTTTATTTAATACTATTTTTTGTTTATTTTAAAAATTTGTTTTAATAGAGATGTGGTCTTCCTGTGTTGCCCAGGCTGATCATGAACTTGTTTATTTTTAGAGATGGGGTCTTGCTATGTTGCTTGGGTAGAACTTGAACTCCTGTGCTCAAGCAATCCTCCTGCCTCAGCCTCCCCAGTAGCTGGGCTACAGGCATGCAGCACTGCGCTTGGGCTTACATATATTTTTGATGTAGATTAATTTGCTAGAGATTTGAATAGTTTAACTTCATGCTGCCTATGAGGATGATCTGTAGCCATGAGGATTCAAAGGTACATTATTTTCTATACAGCAATGATTCGTATTGTTTTAATAGTTTCTAAATGTCCTCTTCAGGTATTCATTATCTTAATATTGCAAAGTAACAGACTTGAACTTTTTTAGAGCTGAAATTTAAGCTTTTATTTATGAGACTATTCTGATTTGTAGAATTTTGTACCAACATTTACCAAAAGAAAAAGATGATCTTGATCTTCAGTTTGCTGCTATATATCCAGTTCCCATAAAATATGTTATTTTTAAAGAATAGTACAGAAAATATTGATAAATATTTTGATTTCTTTTGTTTCTAAAGATCAAGCGAAATAAATGTGATTAAATGTTATTAAGTTACTGAACACACAGTAAATTGTGTTCAGTGTTTGCTTGAAATAATAAATGTAATCAGGCATTTTAACTGGAGTCAAAGACAGCTGTCAATATTCTTGAAACTTTATAAAAGACATTTATCACGAGGTTATGGTATTCATGTTATAAATTATCTGTGAAGGATTTCATAGTATAAAAGAAAAATAATAAAACCATTGTCTCCCCTTATACTTTGGAAGTGCTACTGCACTTTTCTCTTGAACAAACAATAGGAGATTGCAGTACACATTTGAATGATTGACGTTTGTTTCTCGGGAACAGCCTATTACTGATTGTGGGAAAAGGAGGTTGCCCATACTTACCTATTTTCATTCAGTTCCACTTGCTAAATGAGCACCATTATGTAACTGTTGTTATCAGAAAATAGACCTTTTTCTAGATTTTGGGTAAAGTTTGCTGGGACTGTACCTATCATTAGGAAGAGGAAATCTCTTTCTATGGTACTGTAATACCATTATTTGTTTAATTTTATACTAAGTCTTTTAACTTTGTGTAACTCTTTTGAGTAGTAAGGATAAACTCTCCTACCCTTGGTCTTCCATTAGTATATTCTGAGTCTACTTCAAGATCTATAAAATGCAAATGATAAGATGCACATCAGAGTGTAGGTATATAAATAACATTGAAAAAACCATACAGGCAAATATATCCAAATGAATCAGAACCTGTAATTCCTAATTTATATGCAGAATTCTAGTATTTAATAGGAAATCAACAAAATAGCACCTCACTCTTCTGGTATCCTCCACTGCACATGCCTTCCCTCTCCTATTCCAGGAAATTTTCAGGGTCAAACATATTAAGACTCTCATAAAGTGTTCGCAATAAGGACTCCAAGATTCTGAGTCAGGTGAACATCTTACATTGGGCTCACTGTGCTCTGTACATTTTGGAATGATTTTAACACGTCCTAAGAGTAAGGGGGCTTAAGAATAATATTTAAATAGTACTATGCAATTTTGTAACCCAGATCATCCCATCTTTATTATGATGGCATTTTATGTTAATACATAATGTGTCATACATTATGTTTGTTTTAAAAAAAAACCCTAAGTTGAAATACTTTTCCCTATTTCAGGAATTGAATTCAAAATTTCTTCAAAATTGCTTGATGTCCCTTGACTCTTGGGAACTCCAGTTTTTTTTTCCCTGATAGTTGTATAACATATGATAATATTAGTTATTTTCATTATGGTTCATATTTTTTATTATTTATAAGATAAGATTGGCATCTGGGCACTGTGGCTCATGCCTGTAATCCCAGCACCTTGGGAGGCTGAGGCGGGTGGATCACCTGAGGTCAGGAGTTCGAGACCAGACTGACCAACATGGTGAAAACCCGTCTCTACTAAAAATACAAAATTAACCACGCTTGGTGGTACATGCCTGTAATCCCAGCTACTTGTGGGGCTGAGGCAGGAGAATCACTTGAAACTGGGAGGTGGAGATTGCAGTAAGCCGTGATCATGTCATTGCACTCCAGCCTGGGCAACAAGAGTGAAACTGTCTCAAAAAAAAAAAAAGAAAAGATAAGATTGGCTTATCTACTTTATAGTAAATTGAATTCCTCATATTGTCTTCTTTGCTTTTATGATTTATACTTTGGAAATAAAAGTAAGCCCTTTTAGACTTAATTTTAGACCTCAACAAGTTTTCTTACCCTACAAATGTATAGTAGAAAGTTCTCTTCCACCCTAACAAATCTATTTCCTACATTTAATTTCTTACACTTATTAGAAAAATTCATCAACTGACCTGTGTACTTTAAGGTAACCCTTTGCAACTGTGTCATAAGCAAATTTCTAATGATCTTTCCATTTAGTGTGGCTATAATTAAGTTAAAAATAGTTTTCTCTGCTTAGAAGATAAACAGTGAAGTTAGATGTGTACTTTAGAATTATTTGCCCTTTATCTCTGTATTATTCCGTTTTCACACTGTTATAAAGAACTACCTGAGGCCAGGCATGGTGGCTCATGCCTGTAATCCCAGCACTTTGGGAGGCAGAGGCGAGTGGATCACCTGAGGTCAGGAGTTCGAGACCACCCTAGCCAACATGGTAAAACTCCGTCTCTACTAAAAATACAAAAATTAGCTGGGCGTGGTGGTGGGAACCTGTAATCCCAGCTTTTCAGGAAGCTGAGGTGGGAGAATCACTTGAACCCAGGAGGTGGAGATTGCAGTGAGCCAAAATCATGCCATTGCACTCCAGCCTGGGTGAAAGAGCGGAACTCCGTCTCAAAAAAAAAAAAAAAAAAAGAAATGAAAAAACTACCTGAGACTGGGTAATTGACTGAGTCCATTAAACAGACTTAATCGACTCACAGTTCTGCATGACTGGAGAGGCCTCAGGAAACTTACAATCATGGCAGAAGGCAAAGGGGAAGCAAGGCACGTCTTACATGGCAGTGGGAGAGAGAGCAAGAGCGAGTGGGGAGCTGCCCAACACTTTTAAACCATCAGCTCTTATGAGAACTCACCATCAGAACAGCATAGGGGACACCACCCCCATGATCCATTCACCTCCCACTGGGTCCCTCCCTCAACCTATGAGGATTACAGTTAGCGATGAGATTTGGGTGGGGGCACAGAGCCAAATCATATCACTCTCAAATTTATCTGTGCCATTATTTTTCTTGAAAATACATGCCATTGTGAGGTAAATTTGCTGACTAAACCTATATACACCTGTCTTTCTAAGACTTCAATAAATTATTTGCCATTTTTCTTTTTGAACACCGTTTGTTCTTAACAGGAGATCCCGTAAAACACTTACTATGTTTGGAAAGTTTTTGCTGCTTCTGGCTACTTGTTATTTTTATAAAGATATTATTTCTCTCCGTTTCTTTTCTCACCTGTATTACCTTTTTTTTTTTTTCTCATGAGCTGCCTTTTATACCTGTCAAGCCCACTGGTTTCTCTTTTGCTGAGTGTGACGTGGCCAGGGCTGGGTTCCAGTGCTCCTAGTGTGAAGCTGGCTTCTACAGACCTCAAAGTTTATCTGCCCTTGACATTGTTATCCACATCTGCCCCCCAACTCCATCCCAGCTGCACCAGCTGCCTTATCTCTTGCTCCAGAGCGTGACCCCCCTGTGCCCACTGAAGGATCACTGTGATTCTGTTGCCTGGTTTCTGATAGCCCTTCCAACTTGGAGCCTTGCCTTAGTCATGCTCTGTGCCCACTGGCTCTAGCTAGTTCCTACCCTTGACCTGGGGTACCTTCTCTGCTTCTCGTTGTCTTTCTGCTTCCTGACCACCTTGCTGTCTCAGCCCTGTGTTCCTTCTCATGTCTGAGTTGGCTCTTCTAAGTTGCCTCCTGTCCTTGTGATACACTGTGCTGGGAACACAGCCAGCACCCCTGGGGCTGACTCCCTCGTTTTTTGTAGCCCTTTGAAAATTGTATTTCAGTTTGGGTAAGTTTTACTAAATTAAGAAAAAGAAACCCAAGATGCCATCTGATCCCTTAACATTATTTTACTATATATAAAAAAATTTAGTGACCATAATCTTTAAAGCTTGGTAAATGTTGCTTAGGTATATACATGTGTGTATACATGTGGTTTTGTCACTTATATTTCAAAATATTAATCTCTTTCTCGCAAAAAAGTGAATATTCTATATACATTGTTTCAAGCACAAGAAAGGGAATATTGCCATAGATTTCAAAATCTTCATCTTAAACAGGCATTGGTGGTACAGTTTTAATAGAGGAAGATATAATGTCCTTGAAATCTAGTAAAAACATCTAGCAGTCTTAATTTCATGTTCAAATGTCATTGAAATCAAACATAGGAGATTTCATCAATCTGACTTTAGGTATTTCCATTTAATAAAATGGAGGGAGAAAGGCCAGACTCACTCATATCTTTGTTGTGGGTGGTCAGGTGGTATTGACGACTGTCCTTCTTTTTCTCATCTGTCCCCGATCCATGGCAGAAAGACATTTGAAGCAAGACGGATCAAAGTGACTTCACTATTTCTTGCCTTCTTGCAGTTAAAACCAAAGAAACAGCCTACTTCAACTTCTTTATCTTTTTCTATCACTATTTATAGGTATACTGAAGTCTTTTTCTTTTTTTGCAAACGCCAGTGGAACTACTTACTTCTGACCCCTAAACAATATTATGTTTGCTTTGATATGTATCCCATTTGCCTTGTTTTCAAAACCTTTTTCATCTTTTCTCAGACCTGCGCCAAAGACAAAAGCCTAACTTTTATTTTAAAAACTTCTGAAAAAAAAATCCATAATTGCTTTTAAGAGTGTTAGGCAAAAGATGAAAGTTATTTAGGTATACTTAACAATTGTCGTTTTTAAGTACAAATTTTTGTAACCTTGGAAAATACTTAAATTGAGCATTAAAGCCAGTATTAAAAATATGGATATCTTTTTATTTGAAGGACTACCACATGTCACTGAAGGCAAAAAAGACTAGAATATAGACTTAAATAAATTCCAGGGGTCCTTTCACACACTTACACACACACACCACAGGCTTATAATAATAATAAAGGTATCTAATTCAATCCTCACTCAGTACTCCTGAGAGCACTTTCTTGAATCTACATGATTTTTATCTCATTTATAAGAAAAGGAAGTTACATTGAGTTAATTGAATTTGGAACTTTCATTTTGATTTTTCTTGCTTTCAAGAAAACCTATTTTAAACAGGCTTGATACATTTTTGTAAGAGTGAGGAGGTAATGCAAAATTGTCATAGAAGTTAATGTATGCATTAATATTCCTTTACTTTCCAGGAGAGATTTGTCTGCAAACCCCCACCACCCCTTGCTATTCCCTCGTACTAAAATATGAGTTCTAAGTGTCAGGATTTTTGTGTGTTTTGTTAGTTGATACATATCAAGAGACCTAGAACAGTGCCTGGTATACATTAGTTGCTTAGTGGTTGTGTTGAATAAATGAATAGAGGGAGAAGATAACTGTTTCAATACTTGCTTATTGCTCATAATATATAATCTACAGGTTTAGGTGGATATTTGGAAGTAACTATCCTTATTCTTTAATACCAGGACAGCAACAGAAATCAGGTGAGGAGGGAGGTATTAGCTAGCTAATGAACGAGCTAGAAAGAAGCCGGGCCCTGATTAGTTCTTTCTTCTTCCACTCCAACCACTGGCAAATATCTAAATAGTCCTTTTAATTTAAATTAAATGTTTAAGTAATTTTACCGTCTGTTCTAATAAGGGCCAAGTATACCCACAGCTCCGCTAACGTGATGGATTTTTTTCTCAAAGCCAAAATATGTATGAGAGGAGGATGCAGGCAGGTGGAAAGGGGACACAGATGGAAAGAGGTAGAGTATTTGGTAGTTTTCACTTTTTTTTTTTTTTAATTTTCCTTAAAAGTAGAGTAGAGTGCAAGACATCTAGAAAAGATGGTGGCTAAGGAAATAAACATTATATTTTTATGTACTTTCATGTGGCCACATGGAGCACCACTGGTTCAGTGTGTGCCGAAAATCTTAGCGGCCAAAAAAGAGCCTTTCTGAAACCTTAGCCTTCAAATATTTGTGGAGGGAGGAAGTCAAAGAAACAACCCCAAACTTCAAACCCTGAGAAAAACAAAAGACCCAAAGAAAGTACTCAGGATTCCTTCATTGTTCTGGTCATGCCAAGTCAGGAAATGAGCATTCAGTTTGGTTTATTAAAATCATTTTTAAAGGAGCATTTTCCCTTGAAAAGTGAAAACAGTGAAATGGATCAGAAAAAAATAGCAAAGCATATGAAAATAATAACAACAATAAGAATTTTAAAAATAACTGCTCAAATTCGTGGAGAATGTGATCATGGAAGAAAACTCTGCTGTCTGGGAGTGGAAGAAGCAGTTTCCAACTTCACCTCCATACTTTAATGTTTACCCTTGAAGACCTATGACCACTATACTTAGTATATTGCCCACATTATAGTAAAGAATAATTTTTATCTAATTGGAAATGCTATCTTATAGCAGAATCTGGTTTTATCATTAAAGCCAGAGGTCAGAAATGTGTTAAAGTGAACCGTAAGAAATTCCTGATTTTGCAAACAGGATTTGAAAACAGGTAGGAAACAGCTATTTCCTATGGCAGCTCAGTTAAAAGTGAGCATAGGAAACCATTTTTGGAATAGTACAGCATTAATTCATCAGTCCTGAAGTATATTGGGGCTAGACTAGAAAAGGTGACTCTGAATTTCTTTGCAGAGTCCGTCATCCAAATCTATTGACTAGTGCCCTATGGTTGCTCTTATTTAAAGCCTCTGCTGTTTTCTGCTGGGGGAATTCTTAATGAAAAAATACCCAAAGACTTCACTGATGATTCAGAAGCTGAAATGTTAAAGAATGAATTTATTTGAACCCATTCTTTGATGTCATCTTAAGATACCATTTTAAATATTTTGAGGAGTGGTAATTCCGCTCAAAGTCAGATAGTAGGTTTGAAATAAATATGGTGTGGTGTCATGTCAGCAAAAGCGCTACAGCATTGCCATTAATTGTCGTTAATGACTGTGAAGTATTTATAGATTTTTAGAATGAGCTTCTGTAAACATGTTCTCATGTAAATTTCTGAAACAATAAAAGATATCCTTTTATCCTTTGTGAAAAGCTTACTGTAAGAGAAGTAGAAGAGAGGATGCAAGTGGATCGATGGAACAGTGTCTGTGATCTTGTGTCTCAGTCACACACACAGCATCAGTAAGAGGTGGATTGAGAGGGCAGTACCAAGGGCAAAGAAAATGATTATTTCTACAATGTGAGGAAAAACACTAGGGGAAAAAGATGTTTGAAGCTTTGATTTGTTAACTACATTTATAGAAAGAAGCCATATTTTGTTGCTGAGAAAGGTCAGCATGATGAAACACGTTTTACATCAATTTTTTGAAAATGTGGTAAGCAAAAAAAAAAAAAAAAAAAGCTGAAATCAGTAACTTCTAAATAACTCGTGTTCAAGATTCACATTAGGTCCGGTACCCATCAGTCCTCAGAGTCTCATGCCATCTGTATCAGCATCTAAGTCTGTATCATAATGTAAGGATAATATTAAAGGGGAAAAAGTTAAATTATGGCACATACACATGTGTACATACATAATCTTTTTCAAAAGCAAAGCCACTGTGTTTATGAATAAAAACACTCAAGCATTTAGTAGTCATTTTCTTAAAATATATGTTGTAAAGTACTGATCTACAGATGAGGCAGTAAGTTCATGATTCCTTCCCTGAGGATTCTGAATAACTTATAATAAATATAAGTACGCTCACACATGCCACAGATTGCAGAGGCAAATAAATTGTGCCGACAGGTTTTTTTTTGTTTCTTTGTTTTTTTTTTTGTTTGTTTTTTATACATAGATATAGTCATTGTATCAGCAACCACTGATTGGCATATGCATGCTCAGTAAATATTTCTGGAGATGATTTGATGTTAAATCTTTTTAGAGATTCTGTATATGCTCAAGTGCATACTATCGGATATAGTTTTATGACAAAGACAACTTCCCTGAGTGTGGAAAATCCTTAACAGAAAAGATGTGGAGTGATATTTTTTACTTTAATATAGTTTACATGTGCATCTTATACATGTGCATATATGCTTAAAAACTACCATCGATAAGGTCAACAGTATCAACAATGGCCACATCCCCATGGTGCGCCTTCAGTCTTGTCCTCTTGTTGACAGTTGATACTACACACAGTCCACCATGGATGCTTTTCCCTCCCTTTGATTCCCGGATTCTGCCTTATCTTGCTCCCCAACTTGGACTTTTCTTCCTCAGGTTTGTTAGCAAGATCTTCTTTCCCTGCCTAACCAGAAATGTTGGTTTTTTTGTAGATTTCTATCTAGGATCTTCTCTACTGTTTACTTCAGCTTTCGGATAGGCTCAGTCAGTCATTGTTCCAAAAAAGAACATGGAGTCCTTACTCTCTGAGGACAACCTGTCTTTTAAGTTACATTCCAGCCTTTCTCTTGTTGAACATGTTTTTCAAGCTTGCCCTGTCCAATGGTCCCTGGATTTTTCAGTTCACTAGGCCTTTATTCATTCATTGTCTCTATTGTGCATATTAAAAGTTGTTATCAGTCACTTAATTGTATCCTTTAACATCGTAGATTTTTAAAGCCATTTCTTCATTTTCCATGCCACACTGTTGGTTGCTTACCAGACATTTCGACTCTTTGTCCTAGAATCATTAACACTTAATCTCATGTTAGAGACCCTCCATGATTTGGGCCATTTTCCATGGTTGTCTCTAAGGTACAGCTCCTTGAGTTTTAGATCTCGGTGTGTTTTACCATCATCTGCACTTGGCCTAATTTTTTCTTGACCCAGCTCCAATTTTATCGTGTACCAGTACCCCAAACAAAAAAGTAAATTGTGGAAGACTAATTGTCATCACTGTGCTTTAAATTATTTTCCAAGGTATTTTTAATTATTTTCCAAGGTATTTATGTCCTCAAATTTTCTCAGTTTAGCTGTAACTTTATTAAAAACAGCTCAGGTTGTAAGGTGTACATCAATTATTTAATTCCTATCTGTAGTGCATTGTGAATCATGGCTTGAGAGGATGAACCTTATTTAGTTAGGAAGTATCTTCCAAAACATAAATGATTCATTTGTCAGCAAAGATAATATCATAAAAGAAAATATAACATAAAACAGCTCTCAAGTATTCCCCCTAAATAATGAGAATATTAGAAGGAGCTGCTTCAGGTTAAATATTGTGACTCAAGGCCAGGCACAGTGGCTCATGCCTGTAATCCTAGCACTTTGGGAGGCCGAGGCAGGTGGATCACAAGGTCAGGAGTTCAAGACCAGCCTGGCCAAGATGGTGAAACCTCATCTCTACCAAAAATACAAAAAAATAGCCAGGCGTGGTGGTGGGCGCCTGTAATCCCAGCTACTCAGAAGGCTGAGGCAGAGAATAGCTTCAACTCAGGAGGTGGAGGTTACAGTGAGCTGAGATTGTGCCACTGAACTCCAGCCTGGGCGACAGAGCGAGACTCCATCTCAAAAAAAAAAAAAAAAAAAAAAAAAAAATATTGTGACTCAAAATACAAGCCTTTCAAAACAAAAGGAAACTAAGCAAAGAGCTTTTTAAAGTATATTTTAAGTGTATTGAAAATAAGAATTTCAGTAAAACAGTTGTTAAAGGTTGATTTATGTTTGTTAAATGTATTTTTAAAAATATTGATGGTTTCCAAATCCTTCTGTTTCTTAGATTTAGTGTTCTGTGTATAAAAGAGTATATATTTGAATCTCAATAATTATTTATCTTAATGATAAAATGTGGCTGTTCCCACCCCATACACTGCAGACACCAGGGGAGCCAGAATTCTTACAAGAAATGTTGAAATCCATATGCACACAAAGTTCTGTTTACTGTATACAGTAAACAAACAATATGGCTATTGTGGTATTATTTTAAATAATTTTTAAAAAACCCTTTCTTCTGCTTACCATTATTTTACAAATTAAAAGCCATACAGAAGAATATAATACAGAACGGTAGAATTACCTGTAGGTCCACTATTATGACAGCCACCATTAAGAACTATAGATCTAACTGAGTGTGGTGGCACGTGCCTGTAGCCCCAGCTCCTCAGGAAGCTGAGGTGGAGGATCCCAGGAACCCAGGAGTTCTAGCTCAGCCTGGGCAACATAGCAAGACCTTGTCTCTTTAAAAAAAAAATTAAAAAAAAAAGAATTATAGATCGAATGGTAATACTAATTAATCATAGCCAGAATTTAAATAACATTATTTGCCAGACACCGTTCTAAGTGTTCTTGAATATATTGAGTCATTTAATCTGCAACGATATGATGTGGTAGGACGTTTGCTATCACTACCTAACAGATAAGGAAAGTGTGGCACACAGTTAATAAACCTGACATATATGGCTCCTAGTTTTTCCTTTGGGTAGACTATAATTCTGTTATCTACAAAAATAGGAACATGTCATCCTCTATATACTGTTCTGCAACTATCAGGTCCAAAAGAAATTCCCCGTAACTCTCCAAACTGCTCTTCCCCTCATCTTAGATATCAGTTAATCGTGTCGCCATCCAGTATTTCTGCAAGTCCTGTTGATACTGTCTACTTTAAAAAAATTTCTCTGAATTAGCCACTTCTCACTGTCTTTACTACTTTTACCCTACTTCACACCATTATTATCTCCTGCCTGGACAACTGCAGAAGCTTCTTTGGCTGGTCTGCCCATGTCCAAGGCCACCCACTTCTGCAGTCCATTCTCCACCCAACAGCCACAGTAAGATTTTAAAATGTTAATCAGGTCATGTGACCTGACTCCTTAAAACATTCCAGAGTTCACAGCACTCTGATGGCATGCAGGACAATAGTCTGCCTCCTTAGCCTTCCAAAGCCATGGGATCCAGCCCCACCATCTTCTTGGACCTCACATCCTGCACCCTCTCATCTTTCCTTCCTCCTTATTGACTACATTTTGGCCCCATTGCCCTCATTTTTCTCTCTGGAATGTGTTGCATTCATTCCTGTCTCAGAGACTTTGCACTTGCCCTTACCTTTGGCGTCTTCATGTGGCTGGCTACTCTGTCATTTCAGTATCACCAAAGAAAGAGGCCTTCTGGGCCTGGTGCGGTGGCTCATGCTTGTAATCCCAGCACGTTGGGAGGCCGAGGCGGGCAGATCACAAGGTCAAGATATTGAGACCGTCCTGGCCAACATGGTGAAACCCCATCTCTACTAAAAATACAAAAATTAGCTGGGCTTGGTGGCAGGTGCCTGTAGTCCCAGCTACTCTAAAGACTGAGGTAGGAGAATCGCTTGAACCCGGGAGGCGGAGGTTACAGTAAGCCGAGATCACACCACTGCACTCCAGCCTGCAACAGAGTGAGACTCTACTCTCAAAAAAAAAGAGGCCTTCTGGAGCTATTTTATCTAATGGATCCTGTCTCCCCCACCCTCCTCGTCCGATCTCAGTGTCTGTCATTTTCTTTGTAATACTTCCCTCTATCTGAAATTATTTGTTTACTTCTGTATTGTCTCTCTATTCGCCACGACTATAGAAGTTCCATGAGGTTAAGGACTTTTCTCCTTCTAGTTTTTCTCAGTGCCTAGAACAGTGGGGCCCACAGTAGACTTTCAATACTTGGCCTAGTTAATGAATAATTTAAACACATCAGCATGTTCAGATCAGTATGTGAGGGTGTTTACTGATCTGCTGTTTATATGGTCCTCCAAATTGTCACTGTGCTCTAAGATAGGTGAATGAATGTTTGAATTGATTACATATGGAAAAACAGAAAACACTGTAGCCGGTGGTGGTGGTGGTAGAAGCTTTTATCTGATTAAGTAATAGTATAAGAGATAGGTTTGTTTAATTCATATTGAGTTTAAAAAATACGACTATTTTTTATATGAAGAATTTCTAATCACTGAAAGTGGATCAATCACTACTGTTTTGTTATGAAATTACTGTAAGGATGGGAAAGATAGTTTTACATATGATAATTCCTGGAACAACACGGTGCCTTAGAGATTCTCAATGAGCCAATTTCTCCAGGCATTTTTTGATTTGTAAAAAATCATTTTTTTTCTTACATAGCTTCTTGTTACTTCTCCCCAAGCACCATCCTTTTCGGGAAAAACATAGCGCACTAAGTGTTTTTGATGATTGGCTAGTGTATTTCCTCCTGACAGTCACCAAAATCAGTATAAACCTTTGGTTAATCTTTTCTGTCTCTTTACTGAGTCATTAGAAGCAGTATATTTAGTACTGAAAATAGTTGCAGCTTGCTTGTGTTTCCCTAAGAGAAATACTGTCTTTACAAATGGAAATATAATGTTCACTCATTTCTGCCTTTATAATATTTTAACGTTTGTATAAAATTCTCTGAACTACCTTTGCTGATGATAAACTTCTTTCTGTGAACAATGTTTCTTTGATTATTAACCCCCAAAATGATGAGTTTGGGTAGTTTTTTCTAACTCTTCAATATTAAAATGGTGTGGAGGGATGTAGAATACCATCTATTGCTTACATTTATTCAGACATTTTAACCAAAATCAGCAGCACAGATATTATATCAATGTAAAAAAGATTTTAAGCATCATATAATTAGCTGATTTAGAAAGAATAATATTTTATTACATTTTTTATGTTTGATCCAGGTCAATGTTTACTGGGTTTCAGAATATGTTGTTTTTAATTTGAGTTTGCAGCTCAATTTGCATTAAACTTGATCAGGACAGGCTATCCCATTTATTTTTATACTTTTATCTTAAAAGGATATCTTGAAAAGGATCTTAGCTATCATCTGTTGAACCTCTTTTTGCTGAGAATTATGGCCCAGAGAGGAGAGGTGATTTTGCAAAGGTTTCACCAGTTAATGGCAGAGCTAGAACTAGAGCCCAGGCCTCCTAACTGAGCTTCCATTCCTGTCTTTGATCCCTGCATGTTTGGCCCTCAGTTTGGGCTTTACATCCTATGTGTAGATGTTTGGTAAATTTCTTATACTCTACAGTTGAATTTTGACGTACAAATCACTAAACATGCTTTGTATTTTAAAGACATTCAGTGTCTAGGAAGAAAAGTGAGTTCAAGATCTGCCCCCCCTTTTGTGATGTGTATAATCTAAATGTGTTTCTTAAAATTGGATGCAAACAATTTTCCAACCATGTGCCATCTTTCAGTTTGAAAGATAACCACATGATAGTGTGTCAACAGAGACTAGAGTTTTCCAAACCCATCTATTTTTGTGACCTGTCTCTTGTGTTCATAATGCATATGTTTGCAAGACAGCTGGCTGAGCTTCTGACAATAGTCTGTCCCTGGATTCTTTTTTCCCTCTGTGCAAAGCTAAATGAACCATATGGGAATTGAACTGATAACCTTGGCCTCATTAATTTACCTTCTGTAAAATTGCCTTTTGTAAATTTGTGTTCTACTGTAATGAGATTAGGAGTGCGATTTCATTCACTCAATAAATAGTACCAACACTGGGTTAATGGCGTTGGGAACAAAGAGATGCATACAATAAAATTTTTGCTGTCAAGGGATTAGGATAAGTGCACAAGTCACTAATACAAGAGCAAGAGTGGTAACTGCTGAAGGAGAAGGATTAGCAAAATGTGAAGGAGTTAGGAGAAGGGAGAGTGGTACTTCATGCTGGGGGAACATCAGGGCACTTTAATGATGGACAGGGTTTCCAGTGGGAGTGAGGGAGAGGAAATGCTAGGTCCTGTAAACGGTAGTTGACCAGAACACTTCAACAGGGATGTTGGCATGTGCTGACCATAAGGTTAAGCATTATGATTAGACCCTGAAGGAGAAGGCTGATAGTAGGGAGAAAGACTTTAAGTGTCCTACTAAGATTTTTATTTATGGTGGCATTCAGAAGGGATGATTGAAGATTTCTAAGCATAGAAGTAATACAGTCAGAACCTTTATCTTCAGATTCGTCAGCAGTCACTGTAGAATGAACTAGAAGGAAAAGCTAGAGTTATGGAAGAACCCTTGGGAAGTAACAAGGGCCTGAACCAGTGTTACCAACCGTGGGATGCAGAGAAGCTATGTGAGAGTTTGCAGAGCTGGACTGAGCAGGACCTGGTGGTAACTGATTAGATTGGATAGTTGAGGGAAGAGTACAAGATTTGAACCTGGGTAACTAGCAGATGGCAGTACTCTTTCACAACATCAAAATCTGGAAAAAGAAAGTAAATATTGTTTTGAGCATGATATGCTCAAGAAGCTAATAAGGCAGACTTGAAATTGGAACACGGGGTAGAAGTTGGAGCTGGCTGTAAAGATTTGGAAAGTCATTCACCAAGCGAGCTGTTTGAAGCTAGGATTGTGGATGAGATCATTAAGGGATAGAGTATAGAAATAAGAAAAAAAGAATTAATGCATAAGGGTCATTCTGGCAGGGGCTGGCAGGGAGTGGCGATGGTGGGGGGGAACAGAGCAAAGAGAAACCAGAAGATCAGCTAGGAAGCTTCTGCAGAATCCCAGGTAAGAGATGTTGACAGCTCGAAGTAGATGGTGCTGGAGGAGTTTTTGGAGATTGATCAGAATCTGAGTATGTTCTGTGGATAAAATGAATAAAATTTAACAGATTCAGGGCTGGGGGTGTTGTGTGAGAGAAAGAGAAGAGTCAGAGACGAGTCCGTGCTTTTTAGCCCAAGCACGGACTCTCTGCCTTAATCTAAACATGGTGTTCTCCTCATGCAGGTGTCTATGTTCCAATTTCCCCTGTATATAATAACATCAGTCCTATTGGATTAGGGGTCCACTCTATTCCAGTATGACTTCATCTTAACTAATTACATCTGTGCAACCCTAATCCCAAATAATGTCACATTACAAGGTACTAAGGGCTAGGACTTCAGCTTATGAACTTTGGGGGGACATAGTTCCATCCATAGTAGTTGCTGTTAACTGAGAAGAGGATATCTGTGAAATGAACACGTTTGGAGGCAGGGAACGATCCACAAAGTTTGCCTATGTTAAGGTTGAGGTGCGTTAGACACCCAAGTGGAGATACCAAGTGGGCAGTTGAATAAATGGGTCTGAAATTCCAGGGAGGGGTCTGAGCTAGAGATAAATATTTGGAAGTTGCCAGCATATTGGTGATATTGAAAGCCAAGAGACTAGATGAGATCACCGAGAAAGTAAGTTGGGATAGAAAAAGAGGAGAGTTCCAAAGACTGAAGCTCAGATCCCAATAAAATAGTACTGGGATCAAGGCCCACAGAAATGTCTAATAAAAATCCCGCGTATGCTTATAGTTGTGAAAAAGCAATTACATTTTCATGATGATTTTAAGTTATATTCTAAATATTTACAAAGCCGTGGTGTTTTCTTGTGAAGTGTAAGACGAGTCAGACAGGGTATGGATTGAGTTTTACTGGCTAATATGTTGAAGAAGTTACTGGTGCTAAAATGGAATGTTTTGAATGCCGTAAAGAAGTCAAAGGATACCAATAAAAATAATAAGGAGCACTTTTCTCAGAAGGAGAAACAACTTTGGAGAACATTATTTCAGTCCTTGATTTAAGAAGTCATTTTCTAGAAAGGCAGTCATGCTCTAAGCAGCTGTATAGCTTGTTCTTTCCTCTGTTTTTCGTGAGAGTATAGTTCGAAATACTTTAAACAAATATTCACGCATTATTATCACATTTTAGCAGACTTGAAAAATAGAGAAATCTTCACTGTAACATAACCATTTTAGACTTTTCATTGACATTTTTCCATGTTTCTGCTGTTTGGCATGGAGGCAAAAGCTTTGACAGCAAGGTAATAGAAGTGACATACAGCAACTCTATCCAGTTTTCTGAGCCCATCCAGCTCCCATTTCTCTGAGCCACTGCACATTCTTCCACCTCTGCCCCCTTTCTTACTCTGGCTCTCACCTAGTCATGCTTCAAAACTCAGCTTAGCTGTCACATTTCGGGAAGTGTTTTGTAATTCCTTTATTCACGGTATGCTGCCCCCATTACCCTGCACCATAGCACTTACCGTATTGCACCATAGCGCTTACCATAGTGCACCATAGCACTTTCCCCAGTTCTACTTTATGAAGTGTTGCTACTAGATCTTCATAATAGTTTATGCCCCCACCAACTTTGAGGGCAGAGACTGGATTTCTGTATTTTTTTTCTCTTGCTATCTTGCACAGGACCTGCAGGTAAATATTCAAGAAATGTATGTGGACTGCAAATTGAAAAATCAACTTGTTTGCCTGCTTGGTACATGTCTAAACTGTCACTGAACTGATTCCTTATCAGAAGTTAAAACATTTTGTTTAGGGAGTGTCATCAGCTAACATAGTACTACATAATATATCTTGAGAAGATTCCCCTTAAAAAGTATTCAAACAGATTGTTGCCCAAAGGGTTACGTTTGTCCCTAAAAACTGTTTCCCAGAGAGCCATTTGGTTTCTTACCATGAAAGATACCTGAGATATTTACCGTTTGGCTTTTTGTTTTATTATTGGCTGTGTCCCTTCTAATTAGTAAGCAAAATGAAGTAATTAGAACACATCTATATAAGATAACATGAAAAAATGCAGGAGCTTAGAGGGATAAAATTACTGGCAGTTGAGACAAGATAATTTTTTTTTAAATTAGTGGATTATTTTGGAAAGAGGAGGTTTAAAATTCTTTTGGCATAATTGAGATATGTGAGTCTGAAGAGTGTTGAGTAATATTATAATAGTTCTTTGATGCAAAAACAAAAGGACAGCAAATACATCCATGATGACTTCGTTCAAGATTCTTTGCCCTGCCCACTTAAAGTGCAAATAATGTGGTTTTTTGATAAACCTTCTCCAAAAATAGGAAAAGAAGGAAAGAGATTTACATTTGATTATTTCTTATTTCTCAGTACTGAGAAGAGGCTTTGCTACACAATAGCCTTGATAGCATTGCTCCACTCATCGGGTTTTACCTTTATTTTGCTAAGTCACGTATTATGTGGCCATTACATACCTAATTCTTGTATCGAACCGTGATTATTGACAAATTTTGAACTAAGCTGTGCAGCATGTTAAATATGCCTTTACGGTGTAGTTATTTAAATCTCCATTTCTTTCCCCAGCTCTACTTTACGAAGTGTTTCTACTGGATCTTCAAGACCTTCAAAAATATGTTTGGTGTGTGGGGATGAGGCTTCAGGATGCCATTATGGGGTAGTCACCTGTGGCAGCTGCAAAGTTTTCTTCAAAAGAGCAGTGGAAGGTAAATGTTCATGTGGGTGTTCCTTTTACATATTTTTTCTAGTGTGTAGTTTACTTGTACAGCTAATGCTATCGCATTATTGGGAATTCTTCAAAAATATTTTTTATTTAATCTGTCAGTGATAAACAGTAATAGTGCCTTATATAAAAACCACCTGGAGATTTTCCACAGAGCAATATTTAATGAGCAAGATTTGAAATTCTGAGCAAGGATCAACCAAAGAAGTTTTTTTGTTGTTTGTCACGGTTTGTTTTTCAGTAAGACTCAGAAAAATAATTCCTTGTCATCGTAAATTTAATTTGTGTGATCTGGAATAGTAGTTTTACTAGGCACACACAGAATACATGATTTCTGCCTTTTCTGCGTTTCTGTATAAATATGTGTTTGTGGCAAATTAAAACATTAATATCAGAATCAACTCTGTGATTTGTGTTCCATACAGAATAATTTCATTTACCAGCTGGTTCAAGCTCCAGGTCCCTGTGTGAGTCCCGCCTTTATTCCTCCTGAAAGTTTCCAAATGAGCATATTAAATGAAAAACCTGACTGAGATTCACTATGCATAGTTAGGCTAGCTTTTGCTTCTGCCCCAAAAATCGTACTCCTTAAGGAGAAATGGTCTTTAATTTATTTTTACCTTTCCCCATCCTCACTTATAAGCAGTTGGTTACCATCAGACTTAGACCAGATGATTTTATTGATGTTGAAAACTGTGTCTGGTGAAAGTGTAGAATTTTTGCTATTAGTAAAAGATTCATTGTATAATGGACAATTACATTCACTAAAGGGCTCCACATGGAGACTCCCTAAGGTTTATTTCTCAGGGAAGTTTTCTTAGAGATGATTTGGTGCTTCAGAGGCTTAAACATAAGTGGCTTGAATGTTTTCCCTCTATTTTGCCAGAGACCACAAGGTCGTATCTTTAGTTGTGGAATGAAAAAGTTAGCCAAGTAGTTATTCTTTCTCTTGAGATTGATTTTGCATTAATTGATATAACATGATTTTTACATTATTTACACTATTAATTATTTGGTAGTCCTCAAACCTAGCATTGAATTGGTAAAAGGAGCTCAGTAATTCTTTCTCAGGATTATGAGCTCTTGGTTACAGGTGACAGAAAATTCAGCAAACTGGCTTAAGCACCAATGGAAATTCATTGGCCTACATACTGGAAAGTCCTAGTGTAGGCTTGGCTTCAGGCAAGCCATGGTCTTAAGCCAAGTCGTTAGAACTCAATCCCGCTCCCTCAGTCGCTTGGTTTTGTTCTGGCTCTGTTCTCATGCACGTTCTGTCATGGTGCTGAGACAGCTACCAGACCTCCATTAAAAAGAGGTTTTCTGTTCCTAGCAATTCCTATAAAAGCTCCCGGTGGAATCTCCTCAGATTGAACTTGGCTCACGTGCCCAACTCTGCCCCAGTGCCTGTGGCTGGAAAATGTGGTGATCGGATAGGCCGGTTCTGGCTGGAGTCGGACAACCTGAACCATCTAGACCGAGAATGGGGAAGGACGTTTCCCTTAGGAAAATGTGGGTTCTGTTACCAGAAGGCCAATTTTTCAGAAAGTAGGAAAAATAAATTTGCACAGTACTGAAGTCAGTTTGCTTTTGTGAGGCTTCCCCTGCCTCCTTCTCTCTTTCCTTAATTAGATGATTGGTTCAGTAGAAGATAGATAGGTGAAATTTACATCTGGCATCTTTCTAAGGCCACTTTGTGCTTTCCAATACAAGAATTCCCCTTTCTGGCTCACTTAATTAGTAAACAAAGTAAGTGGTATGTCAAAATAAAGTGATGTGGAGAAGGACATTTTGGAGCAGGCAGTTGGCCAGCTGGCCCTACCTATAGATCCACCTTCATGTCAGAACCCACATTTTGGCTATTTGTAGAATCTGCCCCTTCTCTACTTCTGAAGCAAAAGGTTTCTAGAAGTTCTTGCTTAGTTTTTCTTGTTTTAAGTGGTTTCTGTGGAATTACCTAGGGAATTGTTTTTATAACTCAGTTATAAACATACAAAAACCTAAATGCAGGTGCAACTTTTTCCTTCATTGGAAAGCTGATCGATCCATGGATAATGAAACTTGGTGAATGCCTTTTAAGACTTGTATTAATATAGTTTATTTTGTATTGATTTGGGAATTAGACTTTAATCATTCACCTGCTTGAAACAATGCTGTAAATTTAAAATCTATATTTCATGAGAGTAAAGACCTATTCCTTTTTGTGTTTTTGTATTTTTTGTTAGTTTACTCTTATCCCGTGTGTATGAGAGAGATTAAATATGTGAAAAAGATGGCTATCTTTATATAAAATATTTTTAATTAACAAGAGCTTATTTTTATAAGACTTTATAATATTTGTAAAATTCATTTCACAAAATCATGGTATATAGGTGTCATTTTATTTTCCTTTTCTAGATGAAGACATTTAGGATCAAACTTAGTCACCCAATCTATTCCTAATCCTAGAGCCAAAGTTAGACCGTTACTCAAGTCATAGGACTACAAACCTACACCTAACCTAAAGTCTGGATTCTAAATCTCATAATATAGCCTTGCTATTTTGCCATATCAGTTCTTGAGTTCATGAAAATTATACCCTATATGTTAGTCTATTCATGCCTCCTTGACTCTAATAAAGGAAGTGATCTAAGCACTAAGAAGGCACAGTTTAGTAGTCTTAGTCTGTGTGTATATATGTGACTTTGTATGTATATATATATATATGGATGGATGGATGTTTATATATTTAAATACTTACTAAGTTTGTTTTCCAATGTCCCTTGACATCCCTAAGCCCCTCCTTAGTTTACAGAAGCAGAGAATGCTGGGCAAAGTGGGTAGAGGGAGCTGATTTGAGGGAAGTCATTTAAAGCTAAAAGGAAACAATGGCACGAGGAACAGAACATGAAGATAATCCCTAGAGAGGAGACAAGAGGAAAAACACACCAGCCTGAGTTTTGAGTTGATGTCCTTAAGGCTTTATGCTCTAGAGAGCATCACCCTAAAGCTTGCTATAATAGCATAGCAGTGACTGGGTATGCAGACTGTAAATTATGTTTTTAAAGTATAAATTTGTGTGTGTGTGTGTGTGTGCTCTGTTTAATGGGATGTATGTGTGTTCTTATTTTCTTCTTCTTAAACATTTAATATAAAAACACTTAGAACTATCTTCCAAAATAACTTATTTGCCAATAATGTCGGTTAATAGCCATATTATTGTATCTTACAAATGGTTTATATATTTATTTTAAATTTGAATCATTTATTTGCCTTGAAGATTTTTGGAACCTTTCTGTCTTAAAGAAATAATAATAACTTAAAAAAGGGGTTCTCTCTTGTGGTGGAAGCTAGACTGGCTTCAAGGGTCAGAAACTTAGTTTTAATTTTTTACGTCACTCACTAGGTATGAGATTAAGGCAAGTTATTTAAAACTTCTCTGGGCCTCAGTTTCTTTGTCTATAAATGGAGAAGTAGTGTTGCCCTACCCGAACATTGCTGTGAAAAATTACCTGAAAACGTTTGTACAGATTTTATAAATTATAAAGTAGCACCAAAATATTAGATTATTACTATCCTCTATGAACAAATGCCAAAGTTCCTGGTAATGTTCACGTAGAGAGATGATGTGAATGATACAATCACATTGCGTTGTTAGGTCTTCATTTTTCAGCCCTTCATTTTCCTTTGTTAGATCTTCATTATTCCTCTAATGTTATTTTGTCCTGAGAGCTGCCCTTTGAGGTGGCAAGATCCTTCTAAACTAGCAGTTCTCAAAGGCTGTGTGTGGAGAATGGGGATCTGTGGAAATGTCCTAGAGGGGCTTTTCCAATGTGGACTGAACTGTTGAGATTTACTCCTATAACAAGCCTCTGTGGTAGTCCCACAGTTGGGAGTCTCACAGTTGAGAAAATACTGAGAGCCATCATCCAGGCTTTTCCTCTTCTGTTAGAAGTTTTTAGAGAAGGCAGAGTCTTATCTCCATAATCTAGCAAGGCTGTGGATATTTAGTAGCCACCAAATAAATGTTTGAATGAATTTCCATGTGGCTAAGAGCAATCAAGGTTGAATGACTTCCCCCCACCCAGTAAATTGTCAATTGAATTAGCTCAAGAATTTGTGTAGGACTTTTGACTTCTAATCTGTAATTTCTTATTTTTGTCTAAATTTTGACTTTCTTAGTTTCTTTCCAACTGTAAATTGCCATTAGTTCCATCTCATCTGTGTTTTTTACTTTGTGATTCCTCAATGAACAGAGTTGACTAGATTCAGCACACTATTTTATAACCTAATTTCCTTTTTGAATACTCAGTATGTATGCAGTGTCTGGAAGACAGAACTACCACAAATCACTAAATACTTATATGGCTGTAAAAGAGGAAGAGAGTTCTTATTATGTAAAGTCAACTGGATTTAAATTTTTTAAGCAGACCTAAGAGTCCATATTTTGGTAAGGTCAGCCAAATTGTATGATGTCAGTTTCCACACTCACACATTTCCCTTGAAGAAAGAAACTTAGGTCTATATCTTGAAACTAAATGGCTTTAAAAGATACAATTACAAGTTAATCTTGGGGTTTTTCAAATAGGCAGTATTTTAAGACAGCCAAGCCTGTGAACGAGTACCTCATTTCTTTCCCATATAGTTCAGTTCACAGCATACATCTTAAAGATCTTTAAATTTATTGATTGTGTATTCTATGGGAGAAAATATTTTTAAGGAAATGTAGTGGTTGATGAATCATTAATTTTCTTTGGTTCTCTAAAATTAATGAGTAAACTGAACAGTTCCAGAGGAAAGTGTTTCACTGTGTCATAAACCACATCATTCCTGTCAATGCTGTGTGTGCACACACTCATGAGCAAGAGGGAAGAACAAGTGAGGGTGCCAGCAGGTGGGAGGGGGAGCAGTGAGCATTTGTGCCACAAAACAGAGAACTTCGTTGTAGTGGACACAAGCTAAATCAGAATGTTATTCGTATTAATATTACATAATTCAAATATAGCTATCTCCTTATGGCTGGCAATGTACAGTTAACTGATAAAGCAGGGGAATAATTTAATGTATATTTATTAGATGTTTTGAATTAATGGTTTAAGATACAGTCCCTGGTGTTTCCATGAATCATGTACAGGAATCTCATGAGCATCTGAGCCCATTGTCACAACCACAGTATTTGCTGTGTCAGATATAGGAAACCAAGGACTGTCTGCTTACTGTTTTCTTATGAAACACCTTAAATATTTTTTTTCTTTTCTCCTTTTTCAGAATTTAGGAGCCAGGTAACCTGACTCTTTCTAATTATTTACTGTAAGAGCCTAAATAAATACCTACCCAGTAGGTTATATCTGTGATTTTAATGAACACTCCTTTCCTCCTTCCATAAGCATAAGGCTGTCGTGCTAATGGCAAATGTTTGCCCAGATTTGTGATATCCCTTCAGTTGGTTGTTATGGGAACACATAGAGCCATGACATTTAGGCCGCCCTGAAACGTCAGGGAAGGTTTCTCCAACAATTGACCCCCATGCTGAATCTTAAGAGATCAGACTTGGCCTTGCTTAGGGACCTTAAGAACAGACTGTTGTTGCATAGGGCACCGGAAGCAATTTTGTGTTACCACTGTATAAACTTTCATATGTGAAGTGATAGGAAGTGAGGTTAAATGAGCAGACTGGCACCAGGTCCTGGACTCCAAGGAAAGTCCGAATTCATCCTTAAGCAAAACAGAACCTCTGAATGTTTTCGTGCAGCAGAACGGTAAGCTCAGTTTTGCATTTAAGATCTGGCTGTTGTGAGGTATACTTAGTTAAATGGTGGCTGTTTTCATCACTTGAGCTAGAAATGACCTAGGATGGACCTAGGCCAACACTATCAGGGATTGAGAGGACAGGCAGATAATAAGACCATCTGAAAAGTAACATGGACAGCTCTATATCAGAAGAGAAGAAGTAAAGATCTAGGATGACTCCCCAGGCTTTGCTGCTAATGCCATTCACTGAGATAAGGAATACTGGAGGGGGGCAGCTTTGAGGGCAAGGGATGAAGGATTCATTCACTCAGCAAACATTTACTCAATACCTACTAAATGCCAGGTACCTTTCTAAGCATAGCTGGAGACATCTTGGACAGTGATCCCTGCCCTGGTAGAGCTTACATTCTAGTGAGGGGTGATGAAAAGGTTAAGCATAACAAATGAGTTATTTATGTAACATATGAAAAGGTGATTGGTTATGGGGGGAAAACCATTGCTGGGATAAAGGGGAGTTGGATGAGGTTTGGTTTAGGACAAGTTTGAAATACCTATGGGACATTCAGGTATATCTAAGAGGTAGTTAGATATCTAATTTTGAAGCTTGGGAAACAAGGCAAGATTAAAAATAAGGATTTCAGAATCATCATCCATGAGAGTGGATGCAAATGGCCAAGAAATCAGTATTCAGAGAGACAGAGTAGGCCAAGGTTAGAACCTTAAAGAACATAAGTCTAGAACATTGAGTGCGTGCGTGGCACACGTGTGAATAACTTGTCTCTCTCCTTCCATTTCCAACTTGCACACAGAAGAGTCTTAGTTACTTTGATTACTCACCATTTTTGCTGAACTTCAGACATTATTGAATCTATGCAGTTTTCACTCCTAGGTTTGGTTCTTTATCATTATGCCTTGATTATTATGAATGTTAATCAGCCCAGAGCCCCAAACCAAACATGGTATTGAGGGAATCTGGTTTGCTAACCAGTGCAGAGGCAACACCCAGCATGCAGCAGGTGCTCAGAGAACATTAGTCGTTGTGTTGTTGGTAACTACTTACGTGAGTGGGGTTCGCCCTTGTTTCTGTCACCATGCCTCTTGTTTCTCCAAAGTGGAAAATATGTTGAAGTAATTTATTAGGAAATGATTTGAAATAAGGATGTGTGAGCCAAAAGTAAATTAGTATTATCCAAAGACAGCTGCTTATAGCTTAAATTTTAAATCAAGGTGCACTTCACATGGCAAATTTGAAAACTCTAAGTCAGGAGCACAGTATGTAATTTTGAAATTTATTTCCCAAGTTTATGTGTTTGTTTACAACCCATTTTGTTCCAGAAAATAATCCAAGGTAGCTCACAGATTTCCATGAGTTAAAATGAAATTTAAGTGAAACAAAAAACAACAGAAAGGGGAGATTAGAGCAAGAGAGGGAAAAATTGAGCCAAGAACGGAGATGATATAAAGAATATATGCCTCAAGGCCTTTGTCGAGGCTGGCCACTTATTTGGCGCTCAGCTTTCTAGCAGTCAACCCAAAGCCAATGAACAGTCACCTGACTCATGATGTTCTTAAAAACTAGTTGAGGGAATTGCCTGTTTATAAGAAAATTTTCATGAGCTACTTTGGTTTTAATGTGCCTGCTCTTTTCATCTGATTTGTATCCTAAGATTTAAAAAGTAACTCTCCCATTGGTACTAATAGAATAATTTGGTATAGACTTAAGTAGTAGTTTTGAGAAAATACTTAGTTCTGTGTCCCACCTGGTCCTATAAGAATAGCTACTGAGTACTTACTAGGTACAGGCTCTGTGCCAAGTACTTCGTATTTTATCTCATTTATTTCTCATAATAGCCTTCTTAAGCCAAAGTTTTGTGAGTTTGGAAAGGTAGTATCGTTGAATCTAAACTCCCTCAACAATTGTTGTCACTGGGAAAACATTGACTATTTCTTAACAATGCTTAAAGGTATGATCCTTTAATTCTTAAAAATAATAAGTATTTATTGAGGACTTTGTGCTCTTTACGGTAGGGACTTGTCTATTCACATTTTAATCCTCTTGCTAATTCTATCAACTGTGTGGGGTTATCATCTATCCTCAGTTTAGAGATCCATCCACTGAGGCGTGCATGTAGTAAATAACTTGTCCAAGGTCACCCAAGAAGGAAGAGACACAGTTGGGATTTGAACCCAGGCAGCCCAGGCCTTCTGACTCTATGTACTTAACACATCAACTATATTGCCTCTCACAGAGTAATATCAGATACCAACTATTTTTACCCATCAAAAAGTAGGGCAACAGCTCTGGCTTTAGAATACTCAGGAAGAGCACATTATAATTTAACAGTTATCTTGCTATACTCTAAATAATTAACTCTTACCCATTCCAAGTTGAAACCTTAATTTGAATTTCTGTTGCCTTAATGGGAAAGAAATTGAGTAATCTCTATTTTTTCTTAAGGAATGAACTTCATATATAAAAAAAATTACCATTACTACCCTGAAGTACCTCTTTAACATCTTGATATTAATCTAAAGCTTTATTTAAAATTTTTATCTTCCTGTGTTTCATTTCCTGTGTGTGATAAAAATTAGATGTAGCCTATCAGGCTCAGAGAACCATTGGGAGAATGGCTTTCCTCATACAAAGCTGAACGCTACTAGCTCTCCAGCTCTTTGATGTCTGCTCTATGCCTAGTGGCTCAGAAACCATACCCAAGAGTCCTAGGACATGAAGCTGTTCTCAGAGAACTTGCACTCATGGTGTAGTTATGATCATATAACTTGTGTGATTTGATGTTACTGAGAATGATTTGACACCAGAAATGGAAATTGCTAAATTGACTGTCATCAAATACTAACATTGAGCCTTGGCAGGATGGGAAGGATGGGTAGGCATTTAGGTTGTCATGGAGAGGAGGCAGGTGGTGGAAGACTATTAGATGAAGACTGTGTTGGGCACGGTGGCTCACGCCTGTAATCCCAGAACTTTGGAAGCCTTAGGCAGTGAATTGTTTGAGCTCAGGAGTTTGAGACCAGCCTGGGCAACATGGCAAAACTCCATTTCTACAAAAAGAACAGTAACAACAACAAAAAATTAGGCGTGGTGGTGCATGCTTGTAGTCTCAGCTCCTGAGGCTCCTGGGGCTGAGGCAGGAGGGTTGCTTGAACCTGGATGTTGAGGCTGTAGTGAGCTGAGATCACACCACTGCCTTTGGCCTGGACAACAAAGTAATACCCTGTTCCCCGCTCCCCCCCCACACACAAAAAATGAAAAAGGTGATGGAGACTGGAGGCTGAGGACACCTGCTTGAGGAGACCCAGCTCTGTGAAAGCTAGCCTGGCTAGAACTGGTCCATGCCCAAGGGATGTGGAGGAAGAGACTAAACGAAGACCCTGGGGTCAGATTATGTAAGTCCCTAATATCAGAATGAGAAATCTCAGCCCTTCTCTTAAATACAGCAAGTTCTTTTATAAAGTTCCCTGCTGCAGAAAAAAACACTGTGGCTTATGCAGTTTTGTCCCTGGATGCTGTGCAGTGGCTCGTGGAGGGTACCACTTAGAGGAGAAGACGACAACTGAGGTGTGATTGTGGATAATGGAAAACAAAAAGGGCCTGGCCACAAATGGTCCTGTCGAGCAGAAAGCTCAACTAGGGATATGAAAAAGGAGGAATTGGCAGGACTGGATGGTGGATCAGTTCTGGGGAATGATGGCAACCTCTGACAGACTCAGGAAGAAAACACTGAAAACAGTTGAAGAATAGGGCAGATGAGTGGGGATTAGAACTGCTGTGGCTTCAGAGACTAGTTTGCCAAAAGGGATGAAGCAGTCTGGATAAATAGGAATACAAGAGCAGAGAGACAAAACTTTGAAAAAGTGTATTCTCTTCCTGGAGATGTTTTCTTGGGAGTTTTAAAATAAAGAAACTACATAGTTAGCTACTAGGTAGTGTGGCAGTAGATTGGCTTAGCCAGATGTCCACGGCGATTGGGGCCATTTGGTGCAGTGTATGGGAAGTTATGTAATGACACTGAAAGCCTGGGGAAGGTGTTGGGCCCTCAGTAGCAGTGGAACAGGGCTGCGTGGTGTCGTGATCACTGGAAATTGTGTACTGTTGTCAGTCCTGGTGTTAGAGATACTAAATTATGATTCTAGCAGCTTATGACACCATATAAAGCCACAATATGAAGTTATTAATAATTGAGAAGGCAGAAAATTTCTGTGTAGCAAATCAAAGAAGGTGCCAGTCTTTCAAGGCCCCTGGTTTTCTCATGTAATAGTTTGCTCTTTAAAGACATACACACGTAGTGTAATAGTTCTTTCCTTTTAACCTTATTCCTCAATATCTATATATACTGCCCTTCTTGACTTGTTAGATAGGAAAAAGAGAAGCTGATAATGATTTTTCTAGAGATAAGTAGATATATGTAAAATATTAATACATTTTTTCCAGATTCTACCCCACTTAGCCACTTGGCACTGTTCTGGGGCAAAGGAACAGAGGCAAAACCTTGAATGTTAGCCAGAAGACTTCAGAACCACCAGAAATTATCATAAAATTACCTTTGCACGTGCTCATATTGTCTCACTCCCTCTCATCTTTCCAATACCATAAACCAAATTCACATCAAGAAAAGAACAGGCTGACACCAAGGAACGGAGCTCACAGCTCTTGCAAAGCCATTTTGCGCTCAGGTTGGCCCTATTCGAAGCTCTTTAATAAATGCTAGCTCTTAGAATTTGTTGACTCTAACATTACATTTACAAAAGCGTCACCTTACTCTATGTGCTGTCTTGCTAATTAACAGTGAATTCTTATACCTCACCTAGCGAAGAACAATCCCAAGGAAGAGAGAGAAATGTATTTTCTCCTTACAGGTATAAGACATTTAAACTCACACCTCTATGGAGTCTTTAATGTCTTTCCTGGAGCCTTTAGCTTCATTAAATCACCGACAGTTGACAACAAAATGCATCTTTATAAAAATGTTTACTTTTCTAACAGCAAAAACATGAAATAAAGCAAAAGATGAAAGAATACAAATCTAGGAGGGCATCTTAACTATCAACAAGATTGAGAAGTCACTTATAGGCCGGGCGCAGTGGCTCACGCTTGTAATCCCAGCACTTTGGGAGGCCGAGGCAGGCAGATCTCGAGGTCAGGAGATCGAGACCATGGTGAAACCCCGTCTCTACTAAAAAATACAAAAAAAATTGGCCGGGCGTGGTGGCGGGTGCCTGTAGTCCCAGCTACTCAGAGAGGCTGAGGCAGGAGAATGGCGTGAACCCGGGAGGCAGAGCTTGCAGTGAGCCAAGATTGCGCCACTGCACTCCAGCCTCGGCGACAGAGCGAGACTCCGTCTCAAAAAAAAAAAAAAAAAAAAAAAAGTCACTTATAGCAAACCAGCTGAGAAGTAGATGGTATGAGATTTTTGATAAGTTTGATATAAATTCATACTTATGTACAGTACTCTAGATCTAGTGCAGGCTCATTAAGTTCTTTTTACTTGTTTCAGTGGAATCAAAACTATATAATTTTTTTTTTGGTTGGGGGGAAGCAAATACCTCCTTCTTCCTCTCAATCCCTTTTTATATTTTATTTTCTTCTTCAATTTAAAAGGAAGACCCAGGGCTTTAGTTTGGAGATTCATACCACCCTCTGAGAAGCCGTACTGACCATTTACTAGTATTTAGTGAAAGGCTGTCTAACATTTTGAACCCTTGCTGTGAGAGTTTTCCAGTGTTATCACTGGTGTATAATAAAGGTGGCACCATTATAGGTTCCAATATCATTTTTATATAGTGTTATACAGAATGACACTGCCCACTCGGAGACTCAGCAAATAAGTCTGTTTCCTTGTCTGTAAACAACGAAAATCTTCAAAATATCTGCCCTGCCCATCTCTGAGTTAGAAAAATAAAAATTAACACACATATGTTTAAACTGCTTTAGAAGCAGCAAGGGAGTGCTTTATAAACGTTACATTTTAAAGAGTTTTTCTTTGTTAAGTAATATTACACCTTGGTTCTCAATAAAATTTGGAATATTTCAACTGTGGCTACTTTATGTATATGTCAAATATTTTATTTGAAGAGGAAAAAGTAAAAATTGCAGAAAAACATATGTTACTTTAGGGAAGACCTGGAGTGTTTACTTCCTTGTCACTGGTTTAGGTAGATCTCTATTGTTTATGAATATTGTGCTAAAGGGCCAACTGAGAAAGCCATTGCATTGAAGACCAGGATTTAAATTTAGTTTGCCCCAATACAGAACCAGACAAAGAACAAAGATAGTTTTCATGCTCTTTCTGCACCTTAAACAATTTAGAAGATCACAACTACTTTTTACTTCCTTTTTCCCCTTTAATTAAGTGTACCAAGATCTCTAAAACATATTGCATTCTCTTACCCTCCCACAACTTAATTGGAAAACCAGTGCAGGATTAGTCTAGGTTGGTCATTTTTCATCTGGCCTGCGCCATCACATTTTCCAGCTGAACCAGGCTCAGCAATTTGATATTGCTAAGATTACATAAGTTTTAATTGTTTTTTTTTTTAGAATCCAACATAAACCGAAAGCACATTTGAAAAAGAATTGGAATGATAAGAGTATTAGCCATTAATTAGAAATCTTAAAAATCACTGTTTCGAAGGAGAATGGTTGATGAAATTGTTATAGTCATGCGATTTCTAAATATTAGATCAAAAATCCCTTCAAACAACTTCCCTTTCAATTTTTTAAATTAAATGTCCTTCGGACACATCAAATTAGGATTTATTTGAAAATCGTAAGTTGTTATCACTAGTGATACTTAAAATTCAAAATTACATATGTTGCATCTCTAAAATATTGAAATAGCTGACCTTTGCCTAATTTAACTGGCATCTGACAGACCAGAGCTATAATAGTGACTGAGGTCAGATCACACTGAATCATGAAAAACCAGGTTCAGAACTTAGAACATCAACCCATGAGCAAGTGCTAAGAAGACACATGATGGGGTAAGGGACCAACAGGGCTAGAGCCAATTTGGGATAAAGCAGTAACCGGAAATGGAAAGGGCAACACTTCAAGTCCAGAGCCAGCAGAAACCAGGCACATTCATTCAATTCAGCAACAGCTGTGGAGTGCTTACTACGGACTAGGCATGTGCTGTGGTCCATTCCCACTAATAAAAAGGCCCAGGGATACTAGATTCCCCAGTTGACTTTATTCTCAGCAGTGTGCTTCTATTTTTTAAATCATCTACTGTGTCTTGAAAATTACCTGTAGAGCAGACTCATCATATTGGGCCCTAGGAATTAACTTGGTCTTTTTCAGTAAAGCAGTACAAATTGCACAAAAGTCAAATAGAAACAGGAAAGATTTCCCTTTTTACAAAGTTGCCCACTACTGAACTCAGTTCACTAGGCAGAAAACTGGAGTTTTCAGATACGGGTAGCTAGTTTCTTTATCAGACTAAGTTGTAATTTATAGTAGTGACCCATAGGGATGAGATGTGAACAAAAAAGAAATTATTTTAGTAGGAAAAATTAACCTCTATTGAGCCATTAACACATTCTCTGTAAAACCAGAAAATTATTGCATTTTTAAAGTTACTTGAAAATTTGAGCAAATTACATTTCCCATCGTGAGGAGGCACATCAAAAAGTAACATGAAAGTATGTTTCGGCCGGGCGCAGTGGCTCAAGCCTGTAATCCCAGCACTTTGGGAGGCCGAGGCGGGCGGATCACGAGGTCAGGAGATCGAGACCATCCTGGCTAACACGGTGAAACCCCGTCTCTACTAAAAATACAAAAAATTAGCCGGGCGTGTTGGCGGGCGCCTGTAGTCCCAGCTACTCGGGAGGCTGAGGCAGGAGAATGGCGTGAACCCGGGAGGCGGAGCTTGCAGTGAGCCGAGATCGCACCACTGCACTCCAGCCTGGGGGACAGAGCGAGACTCCGTCTCAAAAAAAAAAAAAAAAAAAGAAAGTATGTTTCTCCATTTATGCAGGAAACCAGAGTAGGCTTTCTGTTCTGTCTTTATCATAACTTACCATTACATAAGTACTAATTGTGCTTTTCTCTTTATCCTTTTTTTTAACTATCAAAGATGACCTGACATTACATTTTAAAAAGGAATAGTAATAAAAGTAATGCTAATAGGCATTAATAAAAATCAGTTTTTATAGGAGACTAGATTAAGAAATACTTATAAAATATCATTACTAAATGCTTTTAGATATAAAATTCCTTTAAGCAACTTCCCTTTTAAAATTATAAAATTAGGCCAGGTGGGGTGGCTCATGCCTATAATCCCAGCACTTTGGGAGGCCGAGACGGGGCGGATCACTTGAGGCCAGGAGTTTGAGACCAGCCTGGCCAACATGGTGAAACCTTGTCTCTACTAAAAATACAAAAAATTAGCCAGGCGTGGTGGTGAGCACCTGTACTCCCAGCTACTCTGGAGGCTGAGAAATGAGAATTGCTTGAACCTGGGAGACAGAGGTTGCAGTGAGCCGAGATCATGCCATTGCACTCCAGCCTGGGCAACAAGAGTGATGCTCCATTTCAAAAAAATAAAATAAAATAAAATAATAAAATTAAACATACTCCTAACATTTCTGATTAGGATTTATTTGAAGATCGTCAGCTGCTAACTGGACTACAAGAAGAATGTGATTTCAGATACTTGTTGATATGATGCCTTCAGCAGTGAATTTTTTTTAAATCTCAACTCTGTATTAAATATTTTTTACAGTTACTGAAATATGTTTAAGTTGAAAAATTAGCAAACATTTTCACCTTGTAAATAATTTTTTCTTTAGTAATTATGATATTCTACTATGCATTATAGGTGATTTGAACTTTTTGTTGCTTGAGGAAAAGCAATTACTGAAGAAAATATTATTATGCAGAAAGGTGTGTACCTGAAATGCAGTCATTCTACCTGTTGTAGACTAGTCTTTTTAAAAATGGAAATGGCCTCATATAGTCTCATGGAAAGAGTCCTCTGTTTTGTTGTTGTTGTTGTTGTTGTTGTTGTTGTTATATCACCTGACCAGGGAACACCATTCGTTTCTTACACTTAGGCTTCTAGAACATATTGTGTGTACCCACTCTTTCTTATTGGATGGCTAATTAAGAAATCAGTGAGAAATTAATCCCAGGCACCGATTTATTTTATTTTACACAAGTAAATCATAAGATAAGTATTCTTCCCACTGCTTAAGATTCAATTAAAAACCTATAGTAAAATAGTTCTGTCATATGTAATGTAGATCATACAAAATTTTCTTCATACAAAATTTCCATCGAAAATGAAATTCCTTCTACATACAGAATTTTCATCGAAGACAGTGTTTCCAGGTTCAGTTTAATAAAGCTTAATGTTTAAAGATTTTGCTTGACACCTGCTTTTTTTCATTTTAATAGTAATTGAGACTACAGGATAGTGTCTCATTTCCTAGGTTCAGTTTAGATGTACTGGGTTGTCATCAGAATCATAGCTTTAGGAGGCTGTGTTCAAATTCTAGTGTCGCCATTTACAGTAGTCATCAGTTAGCATTTATTAAATGCTACTGTAAGTCTCGCACCAAAATGGACATTCTGTGGTTTTATTTTCTGTATAATTTCTGTAGAAGTTAAGCAATATTCTAATTTTTGATGAGGAAATTAGAGAAATTAAGCAGTTTGTCCATAGTTACACAGTGAAGGACAGAGCTAGGAATTGCACGCAGGTTTTTCTGACTCCAAAGTGTTTCTTATTTTATTTCACCATGTGACACTCCTGGGCCTTAGGACTTTGGGCAAGATACCCAGCCTCTCCCTGATTCTTAACTATAAAATTAAGATCTGGTAATACTTAGCTTATCTTGATGCTTCAGTGATTGGAGATGATGTGTGCCAAGTACCTGGCACATTGTAGACATTAAATAAATGATGGCTGTTCACAGTGCTCTTATTACTTGTCACACTGGACATGTACCACATAATATGCAAAGCTGTTATTTGATGAAATAGTATATAAAATGTCAGGGGAATAATAATTTTTATGTCAGATTCCAACTCTACCCGGCTTCTCCAAGCACTAAACATAAAATGTGTATTTGAAACCAGTAAGGGGCTGCTTCGAATCCTGGTGAGAAAAGAAATCATTGAAATTGGATGCAGACGTCCACAGGCAGCTTTTCCAGTTTCTCAGATTGCTCTGTTGTATTATCAAATAGGGTGATGGATGACATTAAAAGCTGTAACACTATTTTGTAGAAGAGATTCACTGCATGATATTAGGTATGGGCAGAGATCAAAAGTCGTAAATGTAATTTTTCTAAAAGGAGTAATTTGAATTCTAACTTGCAACAATTTTACCAAAATTCTGACCATGGATACTTAAAAACTTTTAAGAGAAAGGGAAGATAATGCAATAATTGATTTAAAAAAATACTAGGCGCTTCCTCTCCCTTCAAGGCCAGGTCTTTAGTAACCAGGCTCTCTGACAGCCTGTAGTAGCCTAAGTTAAGACCCTGCATGCATGTTCCTAGGATGAAATTGCACAGTGAAACTCATCTCCCTTTCCTTATGCACAGTCATGTTTGTGCATGTAGTCATACTAGTAAACACTTGCAGGTAAGTAATTTAGGAAAGATCTCACAGCTATAAATGACAAAACTTACACTCAAGCCTGAATCTGACTTCAGAGCCATTGCTGGTATCCTGACAAAGTAGCTACAATTTTGAGTGTAGCATATTGGAGAAAAGTGGAGGGGAGGGAGTGCCTTCGGTTAACAATTTAAAATTGAAGTTTATTTATATTGTCTAAAAACATATTTTTAAACTTCCAGCAGTTTTTCCTAGAATACCTGAGATGGACACCCTTCTCACCCCAAAACCTATATAGCTATCTGGCCCTCAAGAAGCCAATATGTACAATAAGATAAAGAGCGTACTGTTTACTGAGGATAGCTTTTGTGTTACTGGCATTTTAAACAAAAGAAGTCAATAAATGTCTCAGGATAGGATCATAGGCACCATCTGTTGAAGTGGTAGTTTTGTCAGGAGTTAACTGCCAGCTCCACCTGTACGTGGACGTCACTGCTGGTACATATTAGCCAGAATTTACTGTGATATAAACTCATTCTCTTAAACCATTGTCTGCCTCTCAAGCCAACCTGTCTTGGTAACTTTGTACATAGTACCACTTGCAAATGACCTAACCACAGGAAGCTTTTCAGATGCAGAAATTATGGCAGCAATCATACAGCAGTTTTCTTAATGAAATGGTACCAAAGTCATACTTGGCATGATGTTGAAATCCACAGCTGATTTGCTTTTCATGGGTACCAAATGCTCTATACTATGGTAAGAAATCAGAGCGGCTGCACGTTTTTAATCTATGAATGTGTCATTGTATATTTTCTTTGACAGCGGTGTAGCAGGGAACTACTCATGAGCTCTGTTCTGAGCTGTTAAGTGTACCCCATTTGAAGAAAACCCACTATGTGGAAATTGTATTTGTTAAAATGAAAATTAACTAAATGAGCCTTCAAGTGGCATATAATATTCCTTAGTATATAAGGAAGTGTCATGGAGCCCTTTGAAATCCAGTGAAGCAAGTCTGGTCTCAAATGGAACTCGAAAGCATATTAGGTGGATATTGGAAAGCCTTTTAAAAAGTAATCATTGACCTTCGCCCACTTTTTGATGGGGTTGTTTGTTTTTTTCTTGTAAATTTGTTTGAGTTCATTGTAGATTCTGGATATTAGCCCTTTGTCAGATGAGTAGGTTGCAAAAATTTTCTCCCATTCTGTAGGTTGCCTGTTCACTCTGATGGTAGTTTCTTTTGCTGTGCAGAAGCTCTTTAGTTTAATTAGATCCCGTTTGTCAATTTTGGCTTTTGTTGTCATTGCTTTTGGTGTTTTAGACATGAAGTCCTTGCCCACGCCTATGTCCTCAATGGTATTGCCTAGGTTTTCTTGTAGGATTTTAATGGTTTTAGGTCTAACATTTAAGTCTTTAATCCATCTTGAATTAATTTTTGTATAAGGTGTAAGGAAGGGATCCAGTTTCAGCTTTCTACATATGGCTAGCCAGTTTTCCGAGCACCATTTATTAAATAGGGAATCCTTTCCCCATTTCTTGTTTTTGTCAGGTTTGTCAAAGATCAGATAGTTGTAGATATGCGGCATTATTTCTGAGGGTTCTGTTCTGTTCCATTGATCTATGTCTCTGTTGTGGTACCAGTACCATGCTGTTTTGGTTACTGTAGCCTTATAGTATAGTTTGAAGTCAGGTAGCATGACACTTCTCAAAAGAAGACATTTATGCAGCCAAAAAACACATGAAAAAATGCTCATCATCACTGGCCATCAGAGAAATGCAAATCAAAACCACAGTGAGATACCATCTCACACCAGTTAGAATGGCCATCATTAAAAAGTCAGGAAACAACAGGTGCTGGAGAGGATGTGGAGAAATAGGAACACTTTTACACTGTTGGTGGGACTGTAAACTAGTTCAACCATTGTGGAAGTCAGTGTGGCGATTCCTCAGGGATCTCGAACTAGAAATACCATTTGACCCAGCCATCCCATTACTGGGTATATACCCAAAGGACTATAAATCATGCTGCTATAAAGACACATGCACACGTATGTTTATTGTGGCACTATTCACAATAGCAAAGAGTTGGAACCAAACCAAATGTCCAACAACAATAGAGTGGGTCAAGAAAATGTGGCACATATACACCATGGAATACTATGCAACCATAAAAAATGATGAGTTCATGTCCTTTGTAGGGACATGGATGAAACCGGAAAACATCATTCTCAGTAAACTATCGCAAGGACAAAAAACCAAACACCGCATGTTCTCACTCATAGGTGGGAATTGAACAGTGAGAACTCATGGACACAGGAAGGGGAACATCACACTCCGGGGACTGTTGTGGGGTGGGGGGAGGGTGGAGGGACAGCATTAGGAGATATACCTAATGCTAAATGACGAGTTAATGGGTGCAGCAAAACAACATGGCACATGGATACATATGTAACAAACCTGCACATTGTGCACATGTACCCTAAAACCTAAAGTATAATAATAAAAAAGTAATCATTGAGGCAGTCAAATAAAGTAAAATTAACTTCAGTCTGAGTTGTAATAAAGAGCATGTTAGTGGTCTTTGTGGAGATCCTGTTTGTCATGTGACCGTCTTTCCCAAAGTTAAAAAAATGTCTTTATGGCTGAGCACAGTGGTTCATACCTGTAATCCCCGTGCTTTGGGAGGCCAACGTGAGAGGATTGCCTGAGGCCAGAAATTCAAGACTAGCTTGGGTAACATAACAAGACTCCATCTCTGTAAAAAACAAAAATTAGCCAGGCATGGTAGTGCACACCCATAATCCTAGCTACTCAGGAAGCTGAGGCAGGAGGATTTCTTGAGCCAAGAGGTTCAAGGCTGCAGTGACCTATGATCATACCACTGTACTCCAGCCTGGGTGACAGAGTGAGACTTTGTCTCTAAAAATTAAAAAAAAAAAAAAACCTGAAAAGTATGAAGAAATCCTGCCACCTAAAATAGTAACCATCCTGTAACCAATTAACACTCCTACCTTTATTAGAATCATTTTAATAGTATTTTTGTGTGTTAAGTTAGTCTCATTGAATACACATAAAACTTTTGATTTGACAAAATGTCTTGGAAAATCAAATGTTTGAAGCTTAATGTGATAGCAGTTCACTCACTCATATACCTCAGCTTCTTATATATACAAACTGTTTCTCTTTGTAATAGATTTTAAATTTCTTATCCTAAAGAGAAGTTGATTTGATGATACATTTGCATTGGTTAACCAGTTTTTTAGTAAGTAGTCTTTCCCCTGCTTCTGTAAGAAAATATTTTCTGTAAAATTTTAGAGAAAAAGGATGAGGAAGAAAGAGAAAATGTCTATCCTTTAAGCATAGCAGGGGATTATATGACAGCTAATTATGTTGTGATGTTGCTTTACTTGTCCAGTAAATTTGGGGCCCACAGGAATCAAGAAATCTGTGTGCTATGGACCCCTCCCACATGTGGCTCACAGTTTAGTGGAAAGAGAGTGCTGCTCAGAAGATGCTTTATATGTATGCATATTCCTACATTTATTGCATTTAATTGGATTCTAGATTAAGATTCTGAGTCAAATTATTTCAAGAAATGTTGCCAGATTGCTTTCCAAAGATGGAAATAATTCACATTTCTTCCAGTAGTTTGAGGACCCTTCCTCCATCCCCACCAGCAACAGGTGCCACCATATCCTTACGTTGTGCCTGTTAGATGAGTGTATATCATTGTAGCAGTTTTCAATGGTGATAAAATACACATTAGATTTATCATCTTAATTATTTTCAAGTGTACAGTTCAGCAGCATTAAGACATTCACATTGTTATGCAACCATATCACCACCATCCATCTCCAGAACTTTTTTCATCTTGCAAAAACTGAAAATCTGTACCTATTAAACACTTAACTCCTAATTCCTCCTCCCCCCAGCCCCTGTCATGCACCATTCTACTTTCTGTCTCTGTGAATTTGACTTCTCTAGGTACCTAATGTAAGTGGAATTATACAATATTTGTCCTTTTTTGACTGGCTTATTTAGCTTAGCATAATGTTCTCAATAAAATATTTTTATGATGAAAAATAACTCCCTACAATATGATTTGCTGTAGTAGTTAATGACGAAACTCTGTATTTTCATAGCATCCATTTATTCACGTAATCACGAAATATTTGTTGAATATCTCCTGGGTGTCAGATGCTGTCATTGGCACTGGGGGCAGAGGCTACCACTGCCCTCACAGAGAATAAGTTCTAGTGAGGAAGACAGACAATTTGCAAATAAGCAAATAGGTAAAATAGAATGGGTGGGGGAAGGAAAAGATGATCCGATGGCGCAGGTAAAGTGCAGGGGAATGGTTATGTTAGTCAGTGTGGTCTGGAGAGGCCCAGTTGGAAAAGGAGCTTGAGACTTGGAATATGAGACACAAGAGAGCTTGAAGTATGCCCTGGCACGGTGCAAAGGCCCTGGAGCAGGAAGGAGACTAGAATGACAGAGGAAAAGGCAATGGCTAATGTGGTATGAGAGGGAGATGAAATGAGTGTGACATTAGAGTTGGGGCAGAGGCCTAAGTTCTACTAGATCATGTAGGGCCTCAAAGACTATTACAGGGAGATTAGATTTTTTTTTTTTCTTTTTCTTTTTCTTTTTTTTTTTTTGAGACAGAGTTTTGCTGTGTCTTCCAGGCTGGAGTGCAATGGCATAATCTTTGCTCACTGCAACCTCTGCCCCCTGGGTTCCAGTGATTCTCCTGCCTCAGCCTCCCGAGTTGCTGGGACTACAGGTGTGCGCCACCATGCCCAGCTAATTTTTGTATTTTTAGTAGAGATGGGGTTTCACCATGTTGGCCAGGCTGGTCTCGAACTCCTGACCTCAGATGATCCTCCCATGTCTGCCTCCCAAAGTGTTGGGATTACAGGCGTGAGCCACTGCGCCCAGCTGGATTTTATTTTTTTCTAAAGGTGTTGGGAAGCAAGCCATGGAATGATTTTCATCCTTTATAGTTCCAGAGAAGTATGGCACTTCATCCTAACAGTAAATCCAGGAGGCAGTGAGGAAGATTACAAAGGCCCATGGCCAGGCACAGCACTTAGCAGCTCTGCATTTTCCACCATTTCCCAGGTGAGGTAACTGAGGCTGAAGATTTCTTCCTGCAATCTCACAGCAGCAAGGACAGGCAGATGTGTTCCTTTGTTCCCAGACCTTTAGTCTGAAATAATAGGAGTGGATGGAAAAAGTGTTTTTGGAAAGCAGACCTCAACAGATTTTACATCAGGAATAGTTCTGTTCCTATAATGGGGAGCTATCGGTGTACGATACAAGTCCATCACTTCTGCCACTTGACCTCACCCTTGACCCCGCCCCTGTCACTGTATATTTTGTGCTCTGCCCCTGGGCATTCTGGCATGAGCCTGTTGAAACTAGCATCTCCTAGCAGTGAGAGCTTCCCCTTAGTCTAGGCTGGCTGCTTTTGCTACAAGAAAAATGTCTATGTATTCTGATGGCCTTTTGATATAAGGCGGGTGGAATGTCTGGTTAAAATACTTGAAACCTGCACTGTCCAATGTGGTAGACACTGGCCACATGTAACTTTTGAACACTTGAAATATGGCTAATTTACATTGAGATGTTCTATAAGTGTAAAACCCACATTGGGTTTTGAAGACTTGTATGAAAAATATATAAATATATATATGTAAATGTATATAAATTATATAAATATATATAATTTATAAATATATAAAATATCTGATAATCTGATAATTATACTGATTACATTTTTAATAACATTAAATTTAATTACAGAATAAATTGCTAATATTTTGGCTAGGTTGGGTTAAATAAAATATACTACTAAAGTTGATTTCACCTGTTTATTTTTACTTTTTAATGTGGCTGTGCCAGGAAATTTAAAAGATTTACTTCTGTGCTCTTCTGTTATTTGCCCCTCTGGCCACCCCCCCCGCCACACACACATGACCTCTTGCTATGCTTTCTCACCACACAGCCCTGTATGCACTAACTAAACCCCATCATGGTGAAAGAGGAGGGGAGAAAACCAGACCCCATTACGATGTGTTCTCTGAAGCTTCCAAAGTTTGACCACCAAGGAAAACCACTTGAAAATTTGTCCACAAAAACTTCGAAAAGGTTCCATTCTCCCAAACAGCAGGGAGTCTTTCCTCTCACACCTCGTTTTTCACATGGCGTTTTCTCCATCTTCCCATATACCAAAAAACTGACAAAATGTTTTCATAGACTGTGGACCTCATACCGCTTCTTAACAGCCAGATATAATGAGCTTATTAGCAAGTTTTAAGAACTGTGCCTTCTGGTGGCCTGGTGGCTTCCAGGTACTTCCTGGCAACTTGCCAGTTGCCTGTCCTCTGCATCTTTGTAGTTGTGGTTCTCTTCACATTTTAGAAACTTGGAGTGTGCAGAAGCCTCCTAATGGTCTCTATTTAATTCTGGCATTACTCTCAGATAGCCTTCAACCAGAGGCAGAGGGGCAGATACTCTTCAAGAGTGTGGGTAGGTGAGAGAGCCAGAAGCAGCAGGCAAGGGAAAGGTAGCCCCAGTGCTGAACTGAAGACTCCATGCCTTGCATAGGCCTGCAGAAACCCAGGGTTACCAACTGTGCTGAGCAAACTCATTTTACAGACTGAGAACCCATCCTTAAGAGAAAGGCCCATGGCATTTAAGAATGTTGCTGATATATCACTTAGAATCACTGTGCAGTGAGGATGATGCTAGGGGACAGGTATCAAGGAGACAAATGAGCCCACCCAACGTTCACACATTTACTTGTCTTCGCTTTTCAAGCTTCCTCAGAATACTTCAGCATCATATACAAACTGCAGAATCTGCCTGTCCCTCTCTAGTTTCGTCACTTTTCACTCATGCCTCTACGTCTATTCTTCAGCTGTGCTTGGTTTATGAAAGTGCCAGCCTCTCCCATCCGTCTGTTGGGCTGCTTGCCCCACCTCCAGCCCTTGGACTCAGAGTTCCCTGTGTTTGATTACTCTTCTTTCCATCTTCACTTTAGCTAATTCTTCCTAGAACTTCAGTACTCAGTTTAGAGGTGGCCGAAGCTTCCTTGACTCCTGTGTGTCCTGTGGCACCTGAACTTGCGCTATCTTAGATTTTAACATGATTTATTAAAATTCCTATTTATTTTTTCCTACCAGACCCCTGAGAGCAGAGAGGGACTCTATCTTGTTTAGGCTTTAATCTCTACAAATAACGCAGTACCTAGTGTACTGTAGGTGAATGAATAAATGAATGAGCTGTAAACCCAGATACAGAGTCTCCTCAAAGTCATAGGTAGATGCTGGACAGTTGTTAAATGTCTATCTTTATCAAATCTTAGGGATTATAATATTTTAAAACTCAACAATGAGAGAAAACATGGAAACTTCTTATCTTTTGAATTGGGTCTGTGTGGTGCACTGTAATTCAACATTTAATGATAGTCTTTTGATGCCATTTATATTTATTACCATTTTTAAATTGTTCTTGTACTTTTGATAGCTTACTTCAGGTCCATTTCTGTGTTGGTTTCTCTGACCTCTCGTTTGTCTGGCAAAATGACTTTTTTTGGTTGCTGTTGCCAGCATGACTAATAATGATTTGCTCAAATTTCTCCCATTCTTACAGATGATATTAAGAAACTGAAGTTATTTTTGTCGTACAGGATCAAACCAATGGTGAAATATAGCTGAGGGAAACATTGTTTTGGCTTTGGGAAACAAATACTGTAGATAAATTTGTCATTTCCATCTGTAATTGCATGTGATTGCACAGTCTTTCCTGCTGAGGGCTTCTTAAGTGAGGATGCCTGAAAATAGATACTTTTGCAAATAGAGTTGCTAATTTTAAATAAAAATATAAAATAGTAGTAATAGTAGTGATGAGTTAGGAAAAAAGAAGGATATTTGATGGTGTCCTCAGATGGTTTGCTTTAAATATTAGTTGAAAAGCTATATTGAGGTTTCTCATTTGGGTTCATCAGAATGTTTCCAAATTTCTCCTTGTGTATCTTATATAAATGGAATAAACTGTCAGAACCAGTATTTAAGCTGGTGTCATCTTGATATCAAAGTATTTAAATGAATGATGTTAATAGTTTTGGAAGTTCATTCAGAAATAATTTTAGCATATATATTTCTCGTTTCTGAGAAGGAAATTCACATCACTACTATTCACCTATTATAAACCATTTTAGCTTCATGCCATGTATTTTATTCGGTAATTTAATTTTAAATGTAAATCATTTTGGCTTCTGCATAGAAACCAACCAAAAAAAAACACCCCATTTTGTTTTTGGGCAGTGCTCCAACTTCTACAATTATTGAAGTGCTGCAGAATATAAATTCATTTGGTTGGACTAATAAGTTCATAAAATTGTGCCATATTTCATCATAATCTCTTTACTAAAGTGGAAAATCCTTCTGGTTTATAAATTTCAGTGGTTTTTAAGTTTTTAGTTTGATTTTGGTTTTAATGTTCACGGACATAAGTACTGCTGAGAATTTTAATTATGACATTTTTAGTGAGAAGAGACCTTAAAGAAAATTGAAGTGTTATTTAAATTCTAGGACTAGCTAAATGATATCAATAGTTTTGGGGAGCACCTCCAGGTGGACTCTTTCTATTTTGGATTTCTAATTTAAGTTAATAATCTGAGTCTCAAAATTGTTGTTGATATTTTATCGTGATAAAGGTTCTTGGCACTGTATCTTAAAAAATTAAATTGTCCAATTGCAAATGACAGTATATCTTCCCTAGAATTTGATTTTTTCCCCAAATTTCACAGTTTGGTGATTGTCATAATTCTCATTTGATGAATTATAATCTGTTTTGCTAAATTCAGTATTCATTAAAGTTCATAGTTCAGTGAGATATAAATGTAAAGATAAGAATGTTTGTGGTACAAAGGTAAAATATTATCCCAGTTCAAGGGACAAAATTATAAAGGAGATTCCTTTGGCTTCTTTCCCTTACTAATGGCTAATGCTTTCCAAAAGTAGGAGCTTGGGAAGAACAATTGAAGAATTGATGATAGCCCCTTAAGAACTGGGAATGTACCTCAATCCCATTAATCTTAAATGTTTTTGCATTGATGTGTTTATAACTAGAGTTACCCTGTGTCCCAGTTAGCCTGGAAAGTTTTGGTGTACACCTGTGTCCTGGCATAATTTTTAATAGCACCTCCTTTCACACACTATAAAGTGTTTGGATAACGATTCTATGTATGATGCACATTCTATTGTGATACCTTATCAGTGATGACCATAGGTGTCCAGCTAGATATAATTTCCCAAAGTATTTGATTTAAGTGCATAAAACATTGAAAGATGAACATTATTAGTGATTGTAAATTCTCATTATTTTATTTATGGTATGCTAAACCTTCAAACAAAACTTTTCTGACCTTTTTTTAAGTGTAAGAATATCAATTGCTAATTGTATATTTTATTTGTTATATATTAATGCTATTATGTATTAGTGTTATGCATCCAGAGTGAATTATTCTAAAGTTATATTTTCACCCATATGAAAAGCATATAGGATTTCATTAAAAAAAAATCAACTTTTCCTTTTCCATTGAGGCTGGACATTTGAAAATGAAAGCACAAATGCTGATTTCTAGAGCTGACACTGAAGTAAACACAGAACAATTCCTATAGAAAGAAATACCAGAAGCCATTGTTAGGTGGGGGATCACTTACCCCGACACCTTGAAGCCTGGGTAGAAATGATAGTGAAGCAGCCACAAAATCAGATTAGCTGAGAGTACAGTGGTATTCAGCCCTGCTTTAGAATTCAGGTTTCTTCCCACTTTCTCAGAAATGGGAAAGATAAGTTACAATTCTGCCATTCCCAAGGGGACCTCAGATGGGTAGTGGGATCCCTCCCTGGAGCTGCACTGGCCAAGCTTTAGAAACACAGAAGAGTCGATTCAGATCTTGCATCTGCCCGCTGCTGCTGGCAGTGGCTGTCTGCGAAGGGAGAAGATATATGGAAAAGAGGAAAAAATGTTGGCAAGGAGGAAATATATCAGTAAAGATGGACGAAGAAAGATAGCTTTAGTCACAAAATCTAGTTTCTGATAAATTTTTTTTTTTAGAATTATTTCGGTATTTCGAGAAGAGAAAAATAGACATGGTTCTAAAACAGCTAAGCTATTGTCCTAACCATTGTTTAAGTAGATCCTTGTTTCACAACAACAACAAAACACTCTTCTCCTAACACTAAAAAAAATTCTCCTGGTTTAAAATTAAATTATTGTTTCTATGATTGTAGAACCGTAAAACTTACTAAAAATCAATAGACTGTACACCTATAGTAGGTGAACTGTGTAGATGTAAATTATACCCCAATAAAGCAGTTAAAAGTGAAAAAAATACAATTAGATTTCAGAATGGTTGTGTTATATTTTAAATTTAAGAAAAGTCCACTGAACAATTCTGCTTTTAGTTCTTATTTTTGTAAAAAGCTTTTAAAACTTAATATGCAGAATTTTACAAACACACAAAAGAAGATAAAATAGTGTAATAAACCCTCAAATATCCATAACCTCACGTCTACTGTTAGCGGCATATCCCCTTTTCCTGCCTCACTGGATTATTTTAAGACATGTCCTACTCAATGATAAATTCTTCCATATGTATCTGTAAGAGACAGGACTCTTAAAATATATATATATATATATATATATATATATATATATATATATATATATATTTGCCACTTAAAATTTTTAAATACTATTATTAAAAGAATAATCTTTGAAAATTTCCTTAGTATCATCTCATAAAGATCTTTTTACAGTTGTTTTTATAAGTGTTTACAATGCGCTTTTTACAAATCAAGAACCAAGGAAGCACCACACATTTTAATGTCCTAAATAGTTTATAATGAGGACCCTCCTGTAACCAGGAGTTGTCATTTTAAATGCGATTTATTGACTATTCCAAAGCTCTTTTGAATATTTTCATGATATAATAAAACAGCAGATATAGTTTAGTGCAAAACATTGTGAAAATATTTTAATGTTTAGCAGTTGTTTCTAGTTTAAGTTTTAAAGGCGTCACCCAAAATAATCTGTACACCAAACCCCCATGACATGAGTTTACCTGTATAGCAAACCTGCATATGTACCCCTGAACCTAAAATAAAAGTTAAAAAATAAGAAAATAGAGGGAGAAAACCCAAGTTAATCTCGGTTCCGCAATCCATTCATTCTCCCTAGTAACCCATGTATTGCCCTTCAGCAGAATTACCTATATTCCCCATCCCTCCCTCCTTTTTTTTTTTTTTTTAGTTGGAGTCTCGCTCTGTCACCCAGGCTGGGGTACAGTGGCGCGTCTCGGCTCACTGCAACCTTCACCTCCTGGATTCAAGCAATTCTCCTGCCTCAGCCTCCCAAGTAGCTAGGACTACAGGCGCGTGCCACCATACCTGGCTAATTTTTTGTATTTTTTAGTACAAAAAATACAAGTACGGGGTTTTACCATGTTAGCCAGGATGGTCTCAATCTCCTGACCTCGTGATCTGCCCACCTCGGCCTTTCAAAGTGCTGGGATTACAGGCTTGAGCCACCACCCCCAGCCTCTCCCTCCCCTTTTTAAATAAGGTTATATAAGTACTGGAGACCCATTGAAGTGTTGGGCAGTCACTCTGTGATTCTGCCTGATGCACACTGATAAATTGTGATGGCCTTTCTCCTCAAAATAAAAAAAAAAATTGTTTAAGTTGTCACCTTCCTAACACCTAGCATAGAGAAACTGAACATATTGGTACAGTGCATTCGGTAGACAGAAAGCTTTATGTTAGGATGCTTAGCATGACAGAAACCAAACTTGCACATTGAAATTACTTTTGGGAGATTGCTTGTGGATGATGGTCACCCCATCATTATTCAGTATATGGACCACTTATTTCAATGATCCTTAGATATAGGCATACCTCATTTTATTATACTTTGTTTATTGTGCCTTGCAGATATTGCATTTGTTAATTTCAAATTGAAGGTTTTTGACAACCCTGCATTGAGCAAGTCTATTGGTGCCATTTTTCCAACAGCATGTGCTCACTTCATGTCTCTGTATCACATTTTAGGGATTCTAGCAATATTTCAAACTTTTTCATTATTATTATTATTATATCTGTTATAGTGATCGGTGATGTTTGATGTTGCTATTGTAATTGCTCTGGGGTGCCACAAACCATGACCATATAAGACGGTGAGCTTAATTTACAAATGTTGTATGTGTTCTGACTGCTTCACCAACCGGCCATTCCCTCCATCTCTCTCCCTCTCCTCAGACGTTGCTGTTCCCTGAGACACAACAGTATTGAAATTAGCCCAATTGAGTTGAGCTCTTTGGGAGGCTGAGGTGGGAGGATTGCTTGAGTCCAGGAGTTTGAGACCAGCCTGGACAACATGGTGAAACCTCATCTCTACAAAACATACAAAATTAGCCAGATGTGGTGGCATGTACCTGTGGTCCCAGCTACTCGGGAAGTTGAGGTGGGAGGATCATTTAAACCAAGGGAAGTTGAGGCTGCAGTGAACTGTGGTTGTGTCATTGCACTCCAGTCTGGGCAACAGAGTGAGACCCTGCTTCAAAAAAAAAAACCTAAAGAAATTATTCCTATTAATAATCCAATAATGGCCTCTAAGTGTTCAAGTAAAACGAAGAGTTGCACATCTGTCAAAAGCTAGAAAGGATTAAACTTAGTGAGGAAGGCATATTAAAAGCTGAGATAGGCTGAAAGATAGGCCTCTTGCACCAAACAGTTGGCCAAGTTGTACATGAGAAGGAAAAGTCCTTCAGGGAAATTAAAAGTGCTATTCAGTGAACACACAAATGATAAGAAAGAAAACCATGTGGCTGGTTTAATTTGTATGTTCACAGATTAGCACTTTTAAGGCTGGTATCGGTCTTATTGCTGATACGGAGAAAGTTTTAGTGGTCTGGATAGAAGATCAAACCAGCCACAACATTTCTTAAGCCAAAGCTAACCCAAAGCAAGGCCCGAACTCTGTTCAATTCTGTGAAGGCTAAAAGAGGTCAGGAAGCAGCAGAAGAAATGTTTGAAGCTTGCAGAGGTTGGTTCGTGAAATTTAAGAAAAGAATCTGTCTCCAAGTGCAAGGTGAAGCAGCACTTCACCTTGATGGCAGTGCTGATGGAGAAGCTGTAGCAAGTTATCCAGAAGATTGAGCTAAGATAATTGACGAAGGTGGCTACACTAAACAATAGATGTTCAATGTAGATGAAACAGCTTTCTATTGGAAGATAGATGCCACCTATGACTTTGGTAGTTAGAAGAAGACAGTGCCTAGATTCAAAGCTTCAAAGGACAGGCTGACTCCCTTGTTAGGGGCTAATGTAGCTGGTGATTTTATGTTAAAGCCAGGATTCCAAAAATCTTAGGGCCCTTACGAATTGTGCTCAATCTACTCTACCTGTACTCTATACATGACGCAGTAAAGCTAGATGACAGCACATTTGTGCACAGCATGATATACTGAATATTTTAAGTCCACTGTTGAGACCCACTGCTCAGACAAAAAGATACCTTTCAAAATATTATTGCATGCTGACAATGCACCTAGTCACCAAAGAGCTCTAATGCAGATGTACAGGGAAATTAATGTTGTTTTCATGCCTGCTAACACACATCCATTCTTCAGTCCATGGATCCAGGAGTAATTCTGACTTTCATGTCTTATTATTTAAGAAATACATTTTATAAGGCAATCACTGCCTTGCATAGTGATTCCTCTGATGGATCTGGCGAAGTAAATTGAAAAGTTTCGGAAAGAATTCACCATTCTATAATATGATGCTGACCAAAACATAAACGATTCATGGGAGGTCAAAATATCAACATTAACAGGAGTTTAGAAGAAGTTAATTCCAACTTTCCATCCATCATGGATGACTTTGAGGGGTCAAAACTTCATTGGAGAAAGTAACTGCAGATGTGGTAGAAATAGCAAGAGAACTAGAAATAGAAGTGGACTGTGAAGATGTGACTGAATTGCTGCAATCTCAGGATAAAACTTGAATTAATGAGGAAATGCTTTTTATGGATGAGGAAAGAAAGTGGTTTCTTGGGATGGAATCTTCTCCTGGAGAAGATGCTTTGAACATTGTTGAAATGACAACAGAGGATTTAGAATATTACGTAAACTTAGTTGATATAGCAGTGGTAGAGATTGAGAGGATTGCCTACAGTTTTGAAGGAAGTTCTGCTGTGGGTAAAATGCTATCAAACAGCATTACATGCTACAGAGAACCCTTTCATGAAAGGAAAAGTAAATATTTGAAGCAAACTTCATTGTTGTCTTATTTTAAGAAACTGCCACAGTTGCCCCAAGCCTTCAGCAACCACCACTCAGTCAGCAGCCATCAACATCAAGGCAAGACTCTACCTGCTAAAAGATTATTACTCACTGAAGGCTGATGATCATTAGCAGTTTTAGAAATAAGGTATTTTTAATTAAGGTGTGTAGTTTTTTTTTGATGCAGTACTGCTGCAGAGTTTATAGATTTCAGTAATAGTGTAAACATAATATGCACTGGGAAACCAAAAAAACTATGTGCTTGCTTTATTGGGATGTTTGCTTTATTGTGGCGATCTGGAACAGAACTCTCAGTATCTCTAAGGCATGTCTGTATGTTACTGGATCTTCACAATGAATATATTAGAATTTATCAATAGTTGTAGCAAAAAGGCCAAATTGAAAGTTTTGATTCGTTGTGAAATATCATCATTAGTTTTTAATCTGGACCTAGAATCTAGGTCCTTACATGCATTAGAGAATTTTATCTTTAAGAAAATGATACTTTTAGTCATCAGTTTAGAGCACTGTACTTTTAACAGAATACTATTTGAAATGATTAATCTGTCATAGAGATTGGAATACCCACCTAGGGGTGAAAATTACCTTGACAAGTAGGACCTAAGCATCCTTTAGATGGTACTAAGAATAAAAAGCTGTCTTCTCTGTTAGGCCATGTGACCACCACACTCATCTTAGAATTCATTTTGAGTCTGTATTACAAGAGCTTGTTTTCAGTAATCGATACTTAAATTTGGGGAATTTGCTGAGCATCTTTCTTGTTCTTTAACTGTTGTTAATCTATAATGTGATACTAGGAAATCACATGGTCTGTTGGATTTAGAACTAAGACTTTAAAACATAAGTACATTCTCCTGTTTTGTGTGTGAAACTTGAACTTCCACTTACTCTTATTTCATCCCACTGCATGGTTATAACTGAGCATGAAAGCTTAAATGAAACACAGGAAGAATTTAGAGCTAAGGTAAAGACATTGGATGATAAGTAGGATATTCTATTATTTAGGGTGCTTTGCCTATAATTTTTCAAAAATCCTATACAAATTGACTTCAATAATACAAAATATTACTGGCTCGTATAATTGCAATTTCAGAGGGAAGGCAGCTATCAGGATTGGTTAATACAAGAGAAGAGCGATGTCAAGATCTTGGTTCTTGCCACGTGTGGTGGCTCACGTCTATAATCCCAGCACCTAGGGAGGCTGAGGCAGGCAGATGACTTGAGGCCAGGAGTTCGAGCCCAACTTGGCCAACATGGTGAAGCCCTGTCTCTACTAAAAAATACAAAAAAATTAGCCAGGTGTGATGGCACACACCTGTAATCCCAGCTGCTTGGGTGGCTAAGGCATGAGAATCCCTTGAGCCTGGGAGGCGGAGGTTGCAGTGAGCCAAGATCGCACCACTGTACTCCAGCCTGGGCAACAGAGCAAGACGCTGTCTCAAAAACAAAAAACAAACAAACAAAAACTGGGTTCTTTTTATCTCTCTGTTCTCCCTTGTAAGTGCCTGTTTTACTCCAAAGCTAATTTCTAGTACTAGAGCTTATGTGGCTTCTCAGTTATGTACTGGAGGAGAGAGAGAATTCTCCCAATTAAAGAAGGACAGCTTTTTTTCCCCCCCAGAAGGTCTCAGGAAACCTTTGACCTCAGAGTTCTATGGTCACTTGTGAACAGTTGTTGACAAGGGGGTTGGTATTACCTTAGATAACAAAGCATTTCCCTGGAGTTGAGATTGGAGTTAGCACCCTGGACATAAGTAAGCTGTGGGGGAAGGGTTGGAAAGGGGACAGACCTAGAGTTCTTTAGGGAAGGGAGAAAGGAAATAAGTGATATGTAGGCTACAATAATGTCCACTACAATGTCCCTTTAACTTTAAGCTGCATATAAAAAAAGTAATCTATCTTCTGACTATTTAAATTGGTATCTTTGGCCAGAGGTGACATTTGGTGACTTTCATTTGGGTGTATTTTTGCTTTACTTTAGCAGGTCTTAGAACTGGGAGACCTGGCTATCACAGGAGTATCTGTGGCCTGTGGTGACATGCATCTGTGGGCTGAGAATGTCAGTACTCTCTAACCATATCTCATCTCCTTCTGCCAGGAAAGCCAGAGCCCACATATCATTTGTTTATTTAGAATTAAGATCCAGTACCCTTTCCAGTTCCAAAATTCACATACACGCAGGACTATAACCTCATTTTGATGCAGGATATTTTGCTCCTTAGTTCAGCTAAAATCCAGGTTCTGGTCTCATGACCAGGAAAAATTAGACATGAGGACATAGTGAAGGGTGAGGAGGGCAGATTTATTAGGCAAAAAGAAAGTTCTCAGCAAAGAAAGAAGGGGTTCTGCCAACAGGCTCCCACCTCACAGCTTGAATACCAGGCAGTCATACACAAGCTGAAGAGGCCAGGCTCCTCCCAGTGCATAAGGCGTGAACTTCAGGTGGTTCCATCTTATTCTCCAAGTGTGCATATGGGCCCCCAGTTCATTGCGGGCATGCCTGGGTAAGACCCTATGCAGGTTCCCTTATCTGCCTCCTGCATCTATCAATTTGCTTTAATCTCCTTTCAGCAAAAGGCTGTGGAGATGGTTTCTTGGCCTAGACCTTGTGTCTTTGCTCCGTAGCCTTCTTCTTGGGACCTGGGCAAGAATCTTTCTTCCACTAGTCATTAGCTCTTTCACCGTAATTGTCCATCCCTTCTATGCCTCTCAGCTCTTTTATAGGCATCATACAGAAGTTTGCCTTTCTTTCCTGCCGACAGTCTGGCTGTGGTGGAAGGATATTTTCTGTTTCTTGGAACACCTTTATTATATGGGGTTGGATATAATGTTTCATAAACAGTAGTCTCCTGCTTTGCATATCGAGCCACTTTAAACAATAGATACTCAACTTTCAGTAGTTCTTTTGACTTTTTAAGGTTGTCTTCTGCTTTACTATGTTTTCAAAATTTGGATGCATGTATTAATTGGACTTCATTAAAATTTAAAACTCCACTTATCAAAAGATACCATTAAGAAAATGCAAAGGGAAGGCATAGACTGAGGAAAATATTTGCAGCATGTATCTGACAAAGTTTCCATAATATGTAATGGAGATATATATATATATATCTCGAAAGAAGAAAGACTACCCAATGAAAAGCTGGCAAAAAAATCATGCAGCTTTGCTTTTTTATTGCAAAATATTAGGAACCTAAGGGCCCAAACCTAGGACGGTGCTTAAATAAACCATAGTACATCCACACAATGGAGTACTGTGCAGCTTTATAAAAGAATAAGAAAGGTTTCTCTGAATTGATATGGACAATATACTGTCACTGGAAAAAGTAAAGTACTTGGGGGGATGTGTGTGTGTGTGTATGTGTGTGTATAAATAATGCTACTATTCATGTGAGAAAAAAGAAAATATATAATACACGTATATCTGCATATTTGTACAAAGAAATACAGGAAAGATCAGCCAGGAGCTAATGGGATTGATTTCAAATTAGGAATGAACCCTGTAATGTTGGATTGCAATAGGAAATTGCACTGTGATCTCCTGGCTTTTAATACCTCTGTGTGTCTCTTTATGTGAACATATCTACATTTCCCTGTTCTGTCTACTGAGAAGGCCCAGATACAGTGACACCCAGTAACAGTAAGCATAGCTAGCGCCCAGATCGTGACTTCTTAATACCATTCACCACCAAAAAGAGTCAGGATCTTTAAGCAGTGGCTGGATTTAGGACTAGGGGCAGAGAAAATACAAATTATCTTGGAGCATCAATATATTGGGGCTCCAGAAAGTAAGGAGGTCTCAAAAAAGGATGGAGCATTTCAAAAGGACACAAGAACCCATTTGAAGAAACTCCTGGTGGGCAAATCTGGGACACCTTGAATAACAAAATAAATAAATGAGGGTGAATAGATTGTAATCCATAGCATGCATTAAATATCCATAATTTCATACACAATAAATCTATCAGTGGTGGAAAAGGGACAGCTTACAGTGCAATGCCATCAATAAATATAGAAGAAATGAGGAAAATAGAAAAACACTGCTTGGCCATCACCATGGTAATAATTGTTACAAATAAGAATGATTAACAGATGCTAAATTTGTAGGTGAAAATATAAGAAGCAGAATATTTGCCTAGTCTTGAAGTATCTCCCCAAAAGATACTTATTAACAACAGAGGAAAAAATAACACTATAGTAGAGAAACCTGGCAGACACCTTAGTCAAGTAATCAAAGTTAGTATTATCACCAGTAATGAGAAATGTCAATATCATGTACCACCTAGAATTGTGCACTGAGAAGGGTAGAACGTCACTCTTGTTAAATTCTTGCCCAAAATGCCTAAGTTGAATTTAAACAAGAGGTGATATCAGACAATTCAAACTCAGAAACATTCAACAGAATAACGGGCCAGTATTTTTCAAAAGTGTCAAGGTCATGAAAACAAAAGCTGAGAGACTGTCGGTTGGAGACTAAGGATCCTGGATTGGACCCTGAACCATGAAAAGGACATAGGTGGACGACGATGAAATATAAGCAAAGTGTGGATTTGTTAAGAGTATTGAATTATAATTCAGTGATCATTACACTGTGATTAAGATATTTATATAACATTTATAATGTTATATAACATTTGGAGAAGCTGAGTGAAGGTTATACAGGAACTTTATATACTTAAACCTTTTTGTTAGTCTGAAATTATTTGAAAATCAAAAATTAAAAATACTACCCAAAGACTTGAAGACAGGCTTAACCAATGATGCTGGCCAATAAGCACATTTTAAAAATGCTCAACATCATTTATAGTCAGAGAAATACAAATGGCAAATTAAAACCTGAATTAAATGCTATTTTATGCCTCCAGAAATCAATGATTAAGATAGAAAACACCAAATATTGGAAAGGATGTGAATTAGCTGGAACTCACATGCTTCACTAGTGGGAAGCATAAAATGGCACAACCACTTTAGCAAATGGTTTGTCAGTTTCCTATAAAGTCACTGTATGTATACCCTAGGCCTACCTAGTACATACCAATTGCTATGACCCAGGAATTCTACTCCCAGGTATTTATCCAGGAACATGAATACACACATCCACACAAATATGTGCACATGAATGTTCATAGCATCTTTATTCATAATGTGGGTAAACTATGTATATGCATATAATGGAATACTATTCAGCAATGAAAAGAATGACTACTGTTGCATACAACCCAGGTCTTAAAATCTTTAAGGGAAAAAAGTCAGACACAAAGAAGTGCTTACTGTATGGTTCATTTACATCAAGTTCAAGAAAAGGCAAAAACCAAACTATGTGACTGAAATTAGAATAGTAGTTTCCTAGTGGTGGGTGGGGATTGGCTGGAGAGAGCCCAGGGTAGCTTTCTTGGCTCAGGGAAATATTATCTAGACTTACTATAGTGTATGGTACATTTTACCTCGGTTAAACAAAAGGCCCAGAATGGAGCATAATGTCTGGTCTTGATTAAGATCTTACTGAAATTTTGAGGTGTTAACATTCATGTATGCAAAGCTTTCAGCAACTTTTTTTGTGATAGGTGCCTTAAGGAAATTGTACTGTGTTACTATTTTCTGATTACACGTATCTTAGGAAAGCATAAAGCCTTATATTTTATTTAAATGTTATTAATATATTATGCATTACAGATACCTGAAAATGTCTACTCTTAGTTAAGTAAACTTCTGTATAAAGATAGGACATTTATGAGTAAGTCCTTGTTGAAAGAGGAAAAATGACCCAATGAGTGATAGAGTCGAGTGCCAGATGTTTGAGTAAGAGTGTGAAAACATTAGGATTATAATCTCCAAGATGAATCTGCTGTTAGGTACCTTGCCTTGATTTCATTTCCTTAGGAATGTGGTTTTTGTTAATAAAAAATGTTTTTCTTGTGTTTTTATAGTGACATTTTTCTGCAACTTAGTAACTCCATTACTAGAACAGAAGAGATATTGAGATTTTTCTTTTCAAAAAAGCTCTAATTATTTCAAAATTATTCAAATTTTAATATCCATAAATTATATGTAATTCATTAGGAGATGATGGGAATAAATATTTTCTAAGTGAATATTTGTGTCAGTTTCAGCAAAGAAAAAAAATTAAACTCCTACAGAATTCATAACACTGTTATGTATAAACTTGAAAACAAAGTTCTAAAGATGAGGGAATTTATGTTTTTATATCTGTCTTTTGAGGCATGATTTTATGTTGTTTCATAATGAATTATATTAGCAAACACTAACTCATATTTTCTGATAGGTAGGAGGTAGATAATCTTTTCTAAAAACTCATACAGTTTTATAAACCACTGTTTTCATCTGTCATTCAGCAGAAAGCACCTGTCAAATTCTCAAACCTCAATATGTTTCCTGTAGTCCACCCAGAACCATACAGATTTGGTAACAGGATTCTCTAGCTTCTTGGGTAAGCTAGGGTTGAGAGTCAGAGAGACTACATTCTAGTTAAGCCAGGAGGCCTACAGGAGAAAGAGAGGAATAATAAAATGGTTCATCTGCAGTATTTTCATGTCTTCTAGTTTGTCCAGGGAAGATTTAAAGTTCCAGATCTTACACGGCATCCTCGCTGAAGTTATAATTCCTTAATACTTAATTCCTAATAATAAGCTGCTCTTTGTTCATCACTTTTGCCTTGCTGCAGCAGAAAGAGGAAATAACTTGAATAAAATGGAAATAAGATTTTGAAATCCCAACTCCAGGCGTTTTTTCTGGATGTACCTTTCCTGAAATAAGAAGGAAAATAAACATTTGTTAATGTCCTTCATCTAGTCAGGCCTTATCAGGTGTCATGTTTCTTTTACTCCTTGTAACAATCCTGTAAGTTAGATATTGTTATAGTATTACCATTTAAAAAATGAAGACATTCAAGTTGTTACTTTCAGAAGCTTCACAGTTTTCTAAGAAATGGCAGAGCTGGGATTCTAACCCGTATTGTTCTACTTCAAAGCCCAAACATTTTCCCACACATCACACTATTTCTTGAAGGTTAGAGTCTGCTGAAATTCATAAACAGTGAACAAATGTAAAATGATCTCCAGCTATGGAATACTAATACTGTATTTGCCGTAGAATTGAGAGAGCTTCGTTGTTCTGTGTCCCCACAATGTAATGCTGCCTCACTGTTTCTAACTGGAGAGAAACATTCTGCACACTTATGTGACAAACATTTATTTAGTGCTTGCTTTGAGCTTTACTGTGTGTAGCGCTGAGGGAATGAAATAGACAAAATCATTGTGCTTTGAATGTCATATCATGAAATAGTGTAATACATTCTATTTTCACTAACGTGTGTGTGTGTATGTAGATACTCTTTTATAAAATCTTTAAAATTCCATTTTTCTCTTAGTCATAAAATTCTTGACTCTAGCTCATTTATTTACTGCAAGATAACCTGTTTCCTCCTGAGATTAGGGATTTGCTTGTTGTCTATGCTAGTTCGGTCTTTTTCCTCTGCTTTTTTTTTTCTTTGCACATTCTTTCTCTGATCCCTATTCTTCCCACCTAACTTGAGATTCTTGACTCTCTAGTCTTTTCCCTTTTTCATTTAATCCCTTTAGTACATTCAGTCAACATATGTTTGTGAATGTCTCCCAAATCAACATCGTCAACATCTTGTTCTCTCTAGCTTCGGTTTTTAGGGTCTATGTGTTCATTTGCTTATAGGATCTTCCCATGCCTGTGTTTTACAGGTACCTAAAATATAACAAGATGAAAATTTAACTTCTAAGCCTTCCTGCAAACTTGGCAGTTCTTCCTAACTTTCACATCACTGTTAATGATAACATCATGATTATTTCAGGCACTAACATTTATAACCTTAAAGTAATTTGTGATTCATCTCTCACCTTTGTTCTTTATGAAAAATCAGCCTCTGAATCTTATTAATGCTTCATTCAAAATATCTCTGCTCTACCTCTTTCTTTCTTCCAATTCAGGTTATTTCTTCTCTTTCACTTGACAGACTCTTCTCTATCCCTAAACTAACCATACTACTACTCAGTTGGTATTTTACCAATACTTCTTTCTTTGTATCTTCCTTTAATAAAAGCTTATCATAGCTCAGTAACAGTCTGACTTTGCTCTTAAGTCAGCTTCCATCTTAATCAACTACCAGATATTCATTGACAGTCTGCCAGGCACCGTGGGAAAGACACAGATTTGTATAATACACAGTCTGTGTGCTCAGCCAGTTTATGGTCAAGTTGGAGAATTAAAAAATCTGTATGAAAATACTAACAATACATGGTAGTACTTAGTGAGGGTCAAACGAGTGGTTCCTTATGTGTCTTAATTAAGCTGAGTCTTGGCTGTAAGCAGAGAAGTAGGGATGCATTTGAGGCTGGGGAGAAAGAATGCATTGAGATTTGAAGGGGACGTAAGGAATATTCAGAGCTTGCTGCATAGCTCTATATTGCTGAAAGGGAGTGTCAGTGCAGGGCCAAGTAGGTGGTAAGGTTGGAAAGTGGAGCTGGAACCTGAGTCCTTTTTATTCATCTATTCAATTTGTGTCGCTTTTAAAATATTATTTCTAAAGAATTATAGTTTACATTGTTTCCATTTACTCCATTGCCCATATTATCTTTACCACATTTTTGTTTTGTTTTGTTTTTTACCATTGATATCTTGCTGTTCCTCCTTTCCCTCTTTCTCGTATATGCATTTATGTATATAGGTCTTACTATATCTAATCTACTTCATGCGCTCCCAAGAGCATAAGATGTTATCTGAAATGGCTCTGTAATCTAAAAAGCTGGTAGGCACACAGTACATGATCAATAAACACTTGTTTAATTGAATTTCAGTAAAATAAATAGCAAACTTTTACCTTCTCTGCTCCTTCTCTGAAATGTAAACATCTCAAAGGACAAGGTGTAAACTTACCTGAATTAAATGAGGTGTCTCTATCAAACAGAATATATAACCCGCATTTTAAATTGTATTGCTTTTATTATGTTTTGTTAATTTCCTAAATGATTTTCCAGCAATTCAGTTGTTAATAATAAATCAGTGTATACATTACTAGGTGTATTGCTTCTCTTTCAATTATCATCTTTTGAAAATTTCAGGAATTATATTGCCATTTTTACCAGAGAGCGGAGTTGTTGTTGAAGAAAGTACAAATTTTTTCATCTTCTTTTTCAGTAGCTTTGGATAACCAAGGTGAATTTTTTTTCAGGCAAACATTATAGGCTAATGCGGGCTTTGAAGTCATTTATTAAATCAACAGGCTTTTGAGTACTTAGCACGGGGCCCCCTCCTAAGTAAGAAATCTGTTGGGGATTTTAATTTTTCATGCTGTCCTCGTTCCCCATAATTGCAAATAATATAAAATGTGTCATTTTGGATGATGTTTTATGATTCTTCATAAGATGTATTTGAATTCCAATGAGGCTTCATTTAATTTCAAGGCAATACAATGTTGGTGTTCCATAGATTAAATAAATGAAAATCCAATTTAGTATCAGTGAATTTGCTTTGGTGTCAAGAACAGTCATAGTAATAATTTACACTTAATTATTGCTTATTATGTACCAGATATGGTACAAGACCTTTACATATTATATTAACTTTTTTACTATATACACACATACATACACAGACATGTATGCACAAATTTATAAGTTAGGTTACTATAATTATTACATATTAGAGATTAAGATTGTAGCACTTTTTCTTTTTTTTTTTAAGACAGAGTCTTGCTCTGTCACCCAGGCTGGAGTGCAATGGTGAGATCTTGGCTCACTGCAACCTCCACCTCTTAGGTTCAACCAATTCTCCTGCTTCAACCTCCCAAGTAGCTGAGATTACAGGCACCTGCCACCACGCTCAGCTAATTTTTTGTATTTTTAGTAAAGATTGGCTTTCACTGTGTTGGCCAGGCTGGTCTTGAATTCCTGGCCTCAGGTGATCCACCTGCCTCAGCCTCCCAAAGTACTGGGATTACAGGCATGAGCCACTGTGCCCGGCCTGTAGCACTTATTCTTAACTGACTTCCCAATAGAATAAAGATATGTTTTACCTTTAAGTCTTATAGTTAGTAGAGGTTTTATTCATTTCTAGTCTTGATAAATAGAAAAGAAGATAAACATACATCAATTTTTTGAAGATCTTCTATTTTTCAATCTACTGCTTCACTTTTTACCAATTTTCATTTGTAATATTTCATGACATTATTATGATAATTAAAGAGTCCTTTTCTCTCTGACAGTGAAGTACAGTGAATGAAAAAGAATTGTTCTATGAGTTGTATGTCCACTTTATGTGACTTTATAAAGCTACTACTCTGGGCCGGGCGCGGTGACTCACGCCTGTAATCCCAGCACTTTGGGAGGCCGAGGCGGGCGGATCACAAGGTCAGGAGATCGAGACCATCCTGGCTAACACAGTGAAACCCCGTCTCTACTAAAAATACAAAAAATTAGCCGGGCGAGGTGGCGGGCGCTTGTAGTCCCAGCTACTCGGGAGGCTGAGGCAGGAGAATAGCGTGAACCCCAGGTGGCGGAGCCTGCAGTGAGCCGAGATCGCGCCACTGCACTCCAGCCTGGGCGACAGCGAGACTCTGTCTCAAAAAAAAAAAAAAAGCTACTACTCTGGAAATCCTGAGATTTAACAGATATATTCATAGATAAGTTATTGATAGGTTCACATAGTAATAAAGGCTTACAGTTTACCTTTTAAATGCTTCAGCTGCTGTATTCTGACAAAAATATCTCGGGAGATAGATGAGCAAGCTGACACTGAGGAAGACATGAGGAAACATAATTGCAGAGGCGGTCTGTTTGAGCACCATATAATGTACAGAGTTTAACACATTTTCAACAATAATCTCATCAGAAATTTGGTCTCACCCCTAATATTCTTGGCACATGTTTCAGTTGCTAGCTTCTTCATTTTACTCCTCTTAGCATGTGATGGCAAAGGCCTCAAAGCCTTCAGAAATGTTGGTTGAGTCTGAATTAAGGAAGCAGATGTTAAAAACCTTGTGTGTTGCACCTCTCCTTGGATTCTACAATGAAGCTTTCATTTGAATTTTAGGGATTGGTTGATTGACTTTGACATAAGGAAATGTTTTCTCTTTTTTTCTTTTTTAGAGACAGGGTCTCACTCTGTCACCCAGGCTGGAGTGCAGTGGCACAATCATGGCTTACTGCAGCCTTGACCTCCTGGGCTCAAGCCATCCTCCTGCCTCAGTCTCCCAAGTGCCTGAGACTACAGATGCACACCACCATGCCTGGCTAATTTTTAATTGTAGAGACAGCATCTCGCTATGTTGCCCAGGCATGTCTCAAACTCCTGTGCTCAGGTGATCCTCCCACCCTGGCCTCTCAAAGTGCTGGGATTATAGGCATGAGCCACTATGCCTGGCCAGGAAATGTTTTCTGCTGGTTTCTATAATCAGAAGTCAGTCCACTATTTCCTTAGCTTATGGTTTCTCTCCCTCTGTTGTTCTTAAGCCTTTTAGTTACAGGATTTCTTCATGCTTTTAAAAATTATTGAAGATCTGACTGGACACAGTGGCTCACACCTGTAATCCCAGTACTTTGGAAGGCTGAGGTGGCAGGATCACTTGAGGCCAGGAGTTCAAGACCAGACTGGGCAACATAGTGAGACCCCATCTCTACAAAAAAATTAAAACATTATCTGGGTGTGGTGGTACATGCCTGTGGTCTCAGTTACTTGGGAGGCTGAGATGGGAGGATCACTTGAACTGAGGAGTTTGAGACTGCAATGAGCAATGATTGCACCACTGCACTCCAGCTTGGGGGACATAGTGAGACCCGGTCTTAAAAGAAAAAAAAAATTAGCTGGGTGTGGTGGTGTATACCTGTGGTCCCAGCTACTCAGGAGGCTGAGGTGTGAGGACTGCTTGAGCCTGGGAAGTTGAGGCTGCAGTGAGCTATGATTGCACCACTGCACTCCAGTTTGGGTGACAGAGTGAGACTCTGTCTGAAAAAAAGAAAAAATTATTGACAATCTCAAAGAGGTTTTATTTATGTAAGTTATAGCTATTGATATTTTTTGTGCTAGAAATTAAAAGACATTTTTAAAATATTTATTAATTCCTTTAAAAATAACAATAAAACTCATCGCATGTTAATGTAGTATATTTTCTGAACTAAAATTTTTAAAATAATGAGAAAATGCCGTTGTTTTATATCTTTGCAAACCTTTCCAACATCTGGTTAATAGAAGACATTTGGATTCTTCTGGTGTTTTGAAGTATATGAAGAAAATTGGCCTCACACAGATATGTAGCTGCAAAAGAGAGGAGTATTTTAAGAGCCTTTTCAGATAATTGTGAACACTTCTTGTAGCCACTAGAAAACTCCATTGTATACTCTTAAAAGCATGAGAATGAAAAGGGCAGTTAATGTCTAAGTATAATTATGAAAATACTTTTGACTTCTTGAACCCCCGTAACAGTCCCTGAGACCCTGGGCCACAATTTGAGAACCCTTGTTCTAGCTCACAAATGAAAGATCATTTAATTTTAGAGTTCCAGGCAAAGTTAAAAACATTAATTTGGAACTTGTATTCAAAATATATAAATTACCCCTAGAACTCCGTAATAAGATGACAACTCTTTTAGATAAAAGATTTGAGTAGACATGCATAATCTACATGTCGCAAAGGAGATACATAAATGGCTAATAATCACATGAAAAGATATTCAATGTCTATAGTCATTAAGGAATTGAAAAATAAAACCATAATGAGATGTAATTTCACATCCACTAAGAGGCTACAATAATAATAATTTTTTTTTTTAAGCCAGATCATTTTATTTTATTTTATTTTTTTTTATTTTTTTTTTATTATACTTTAGGGTTTTAGGGTACATGTGCACAATGTGCAGGTTTGTTACATATGTATCCATGTGCCGTGTTGATTTCCTGCACCCATTAACTCGTCATTTAGCATTAGGTGTATCTCCTAATGCTGTCCCTCCCCCCTCCCCCTACCCCACAACAGTCCCCGGAGCGTGATGTTCCCCTTCCTGTGTCCATGAGTTCTCATTGTTCAATTCCCACCTATGAGTGAGAACATGCGGTGTTTGGTTTTTCACTTTTACACTGTTGGTGGGACTGTAAACTAGTTCAACCATTGTGGAAGTCAGTGTGGCGATTCCTCAGGGATCTAGAACTAGAAATACCATTCGACCCAGCCATCCCATTACTGGGTATATACCCAAAGGACTATAAATCATGCTGCTATAAAGACACATGCACACGTATGTTTATTGCGGCACTATTCACAATAGCAAAGAGTTGGAACCAACCCAAATGTCCAACAACGATAGACTGGATTAAGAAAATGTGGCACGTATACACCATGGAATACTATGCAGCCATAAAAAATGATGAGTTTGTGTCCTTTGTAGGGACATGGATGAAACTGGAAAACATCATTCTCAATAATAATTTTTAAATAACAGTACTAAGTTTTGGTGAGGTTATGGAAAAACACGTCATATATTGCTAGTGGAAATGTAAAATGGTGTAGCCAGCATGGAAAACGGTTCTTAAAATATTAAACATACACTTAACCTAAGATCTAGCAATTCCACTTCTAGATATCTACCCAAGAAAAATGAAAATCTATGACCATATGCAAATATTAATGAGTATTATTCAATACAAGAAAAACTTGGGAACAATCAGATGCCAATTGGTAAATGTAAAAACAATGTGGTATGTCCACATAATAGAATACTGTTCAGCATGCACTGCAACATGGATGAACCTCAAAAGCATTGTGCTAAGTGGAAAACACCAAAAACAAAATACTACATATTATATGATTTCAATTATATGAAGTGTCCAGAAAGACCAACCTAAAGAGATTGGTAGTTGACTGGGGAATGGGAACTAGATTAGTAGTTGACTGGGGATTAGTAGTTGACTGGGGAATGGGAACTAGATTAGTAGTTGACTGGGGAATGGGAACAGGAATTAACTGCAGATGGGCAGAATGGACCTTTTTGACCTTTTTAGGGCAATGGCAATACTAAAAAACTGGATTGCGACAATGGTTATGAAGCTCTGTAAATTGACTAATTGTTGCATCATGCACTTAAAATGGGGAAAAATAATTTCTATGTTTAAAAGAAATGTGTACTTGAAAAATAAGATGGAGGAAGTACACCAAAATGTTAACCAAACCAAAACAATAAAACCACTAGGTGAATATGGGATTCTTGTTGCTAGTCAGAGAATATGTGTTTATGTTCTGTAGCCTTTTGGATCCCTTAGAAACAGTAGCATTTCCTATGATTTTGCAGACTCCTGCGTCATTTGTATGTTAGACTATTCAACTGTAATACGTTGGCTTTTAAGGCTTCTGTTTGAACCATGTTTTCAACTTTTTCCTGGTATTGCCAAAAGTGTTCTTGTCGTTAAGATCTTATTTCTATTTGTTCTCATTAATACAACAGCTATCAACTGTGGCTATGATATTTACCTTTGTTTTTGTACTTAGACTTATAGCAAATTCACAGCCTTAACACACTGCAGACGCTGGACTGCTAGTGTCTTAAGAGGTTGAAATCAAATGTTGGTAACTTTTTCTTTTGTACCACTCTGCTGAAGTTACCTTTTAGAAAATTAAAACAAGACAACAAAACTATTTATCTGATGGAGTAAACCTCCCAGCGATTATAGACATGTAGCTATAGTAGATTTGCCTTGGTTTTAAAAGGTTTTCATTGTCCTTATGTTCAAAGATACCATTGTTGAAAGTTCTCACTAGTGGCTGCAAGTGTTCATTACGAAGGCTGCAGTCCATTACACATGGGTTCTGCCTGCCGTTTAGAGTTCTTCTCCTTGTCTTCTCAGTTTATAGCTCTAGGCTTTTTGAGTACTTGATTTACAGCAAGTGCTCAAGCCCAGTCAGTGGATGGAAAACTTTGGACTATTCTTTTTCGCAGAATTCACTATTCCGGATCCACATTTGGTGTTAGAAAAATGTAAATGGATGAGAGGAGAGAAACATCAACTGGGGTCAAAAGGCAGCGGCTGCAAACCAGCATAGGTCAGCAAAAAGAAAAGATGGAAAGAGGAAGGACCTCCGTTGGTAGGATGAGACTACAATAGCAGAGTGGATCTGTTTTGGGAAGACTTAAGTAGGACAGTCATGTCATTCCAGTGAGTTCCAAACACTCCATTGCACAAGTAGCCTCTTACTCAGGGAAGTTCAGGAAGGTATGACTGGCCCTGTCCCAAGGCTGAAAATCTCTGAGGTGTAAAGTACCAGGTGGGGATCTGTGGGGAATGAGAGATTTTTCCTGTGAATGTTCTGAGAGTTTTCTGTATTTGTGTTCTGAAATGGAAGCATAGTTCTCTGGACAGATTGCCTTCCTGTGTGGTTTCCACTAGGTTAGGTCTGGCAAGGGAGGTCAACAGAAGCTTCATATGGTGAGTTTTCTCCCAGCCAGAGACTTAAATACCTTCCAGAGCTGTAGCAGGGAACTCTGACTACGGGGAACCCATTGCAGTCATGCAAATAAATGCTTTGCACAAGTCAGGTTGGTTTATCTATGCTTATTCTGTTAAAATGTACTATATAAAGTTCTTAAGTGTCATTTCTATTGTCTTGCCACTTTTTGCTCTTGATATAATTTAACTTCCAGTTTCAGTTCACCTTTGGCTTATCCCCAGCTCTGTGGTGGTGGCTTTCAGCAAATATGGCTTTGGTAAGAAAGACTTTGGCCACCATTTAAGACTTAGCTGCTTGTGGGTCTGATCTGTAATTTGATACCTTTGGAGACCGTACCTCTGGTGGTGATCATGAGCTAAGTAGTATGTTCAGATAGCAGGGTAATATGACATTCAAGATAAATAAGTTGTTTATCGATAGGACCGTGTCTGATACTACTTAGTCCAACAAAGCAAAGATCTGGGCATATAGTAGGTCCCAACTGTTCTCCAGAAACATTTGTGGGAAATGTCTTTTTTAAGTATAAAGATGCCTGGGTACCATGTCTGATTTAATAAATTGAAAGGATCCAAGTATTTTGAAAAGTTTCCAGTAAGGTTCTGATACCCAGCCAAGGCTAAGAACTGCTATACGCACATGTGGCCCTCAAAATGTAGCAAGGGTCCCAGAGCCTGTCTGCTTGGGCTCAAATCTTGGCCCTTTCATTTACTCTCGGCAAACACTTAGGCAAGTTACTTCACTGCTCCCAGCCTCAGTGTTCTCATACGTAAAATGGAGATACTAAGACTATTTCATAGGATTGTTATCTTAGTTAAATGATCCAATAAAGTGCTTAAGCACAGTTTTGACTTATGGCAGTTGAGCAAGAAATGCTATTTCTTCTTTAGTCATTATCCTAGATCGGGGACCAGACAGATCTGGCCCCCTGACTATTTTTGTATTGGGAACTAAATAGTTAGGGGGGGTGGGGAGTCAAAAATATTTTGTGATATGTTAAAATACATGAAATTCACATTTCAGTGTTAATAAATAAAGTTTTACTGAAAGAGAGCCATACTCATTCATTTATATATCATCTATGGTTGCTTTCCCATTATAATGACATAGTTGAGTATTTGTGACAGAAACTATGTCTCACACTTTGGGAGGCCAAGGCGGGCAGATCACAAGCTCAGGAGATCGAGACCATCCTGGCCAACACAGTGAAATCCTATCTCTACTAAAAATACAAAAAAAAAAAAAAAAAAAATTAGCCAGGTGTGGTGGTGGACGCCTATAGTCCCAGCTACTCAGGAGGCTGAGGCAGGGGAATTGGTTGAACCCGGGAGGCAGGGCTTGCAGCAAGCCGAGATTGAGCCACTGTACTATGGCCTCGGCGACAGAGCAAGACTCCATCTCAAAAAAAAAAACAACAAAAAAAACCTATGTCTCACAAAGCCTAAAATATTTACTATTTAACCCCTTTAGAGATCTCCTAGATCTTTGCAGTGTTCAGAGCCTAACAGGTTAATCGTGACCTTTCTCAAATGGACCAAAGAAGAGGAAGACTATTTACTTGATGTTCTCATGTTTTTGGTGCCAGTGTTACTTTCCAGGGTATGTTGAAGGGCACATAAATTCGATAGCTATTTTAACCTCAGTGTTACAAATGCATATCTTTGGTCATGTGTGGCATTGCTGTGATGCAGTTTAATGAACTACCTCCACCTTCTCCATACTGTTTATCCACAGCTCTCCATACTGTTTATCCACAGCATTTGCTTCCTCATAAGGAAGGCCTGGATCAGCTTCTGTTAGCTTGCCCAGCAGTCACCACCAGCATGCAGCAGCAGTTCATGGATAAAAGCCTCAAGGGCATTTAATAACATTGCAGTTTAGTGAACTAGAATAGTTTTCCAGAGAACTGAGTGTCGATTTGAATGTTTTTTTCCCGATACTTTATGAAACACCAGAGGCATCTAGCTGTGAATCCCAAGGACATAAGAGTAACGCCATTCAGGGACATGCCTGTGTTCTGGATGCCTTGTTTTCCCTTTTCATACCCCGAACAGATTTTATGTTATTTATCTGAATGCCAGCTTCCAGGATTCGTTTTTCGTGCTTAGGCATAAAGATAAGAATCCAGATACAGAGGGAAATAGAAGGCCAGAATCCTGCCCAGTAGTGCTTTGGTGGAGAATGCACTCCTTACCCAGGCCCCCATCCCCTTGTTGAAGGCTGCACGCAGCCCCAGCCTGCATGCCTGGGTGCTCTTGTCCTTTCAAGGCTCTTAATCTGATTTCTCCAGATTGAAATCAAGCCAGCCAAGATGTTTTGTTTGGCCTGCATAATTTTTTTAACGTTTTTAATTATTTGCCAGTATTTAAAAATGAGGAGATTTCATATAAACTCTTGACGTCCAGCCTCTCCTGAAGCAGTGAAAGGTCTGGCAACATGGAGCCTGCATTCCAGCATGCCAACCATTGGCAAGCCCTGAGCAGCAGCTGTAGCAGCTGCTCTTTCCTTGAGCCAGGGCATGCAGGCTCCTGCTGCTTCACTCATTTCATCATCTTATGGCGCAGCTTTGTGGCAAGATGCTGGATCCCACATTTCCTAGATGCAGCTCAGGTAGCTTCTCAGGAGCAGTCTTCCCTTCCCTGGTTTCTTAGTTATGGGTAGTTTTCAGTTGTCCATCTGGATGGCTAAATGGTCATGGAGCAAAATGCATTCATGGGGACCTAGATCATGATTTGGAAAATTTTTATTTTTATTTTTATTTTTAGGGTTGAAAAGACAACCCACATTGTGGAAAGTGGGTATATTACATAGTTGTTCTATTACTCTAGTTTCCTTTTTTAAAAAAAACTCTTCAGAAACACCAATAAAAACTGCCTAGACAATATAGTATGTAGACTGACAAACAGGAGATCTTTTTTTTTTTTTTTTTTTTTTTTTTGAGATGGAGTCTCACTCTGTCGCCCAGGCTGGAGTGCAGTGGCGCAATCTCGGCTCACTGCAAGCCCCGCCTCCCGGGTTCACGCCATTCTCCTGCCTCAGCCTCTCCAAGTAGCTGGGACTACAGGCGCCCGCCACCACGCCCAGCTAATTTTTTTGTATTTTTAGTAAAGACAGGGTTTCACCGTGGTCTCGATCTCCTGACCTCGTGATCCGCCCGCCTCGGCCTCCCAAAGTGCTGGGATTACAAGCGTGAGCCACCGCACCCGGCCACAAACAGGAGATCTTTCTTAGCTTAAGGCCCAACTTTAGAATCAATATTAATAGCTAAGTTATTTAGGTACCCATTCTGCTAAGCACTGTCCTTGGCATCTGAAAATGTTTCTTCTGCACTTCTCAATAATCTAGCTAGGTAGACTATACTTTTACAATTGCACACAAGTGGAAATAGACCCCTAAGAAGTAAAGTAACTTGCACCAAGTCATAGCTAGTGAGTAGATGAATTTGGTTTCAACCCCAGGTCTTCTGATTTAAAGTCTGGCATCTCTCCATTACCTCTGTGACCTGGGGTAAGTCCTAGTTAGAATGAAAACCCCTGTATTTTCTTCCATAAGAAGTGAAACTTTCTTTTCAATAATTCAAGTTAGTGTTTAATATTCAAGCTTCAAGGAGAACCATTTGCACCATTTTCCCCTGCCTTTTGTAGCTCAAGAAAAAGGGGACGGCCGGGCGCGGTGGCTCACGCTTGTAATCCCAGCACTTTAGAAGGCCAAGGCGGGCGGATCACGAGGTCAGGAGATCGAGACCACGGTGAAACCCCGTCTCTACTAAAAATACAAAAAATTAGCCGGGCGTGGTGGCGGGCGCCTGTAGTCCCAGCTACTCAGAGAGGCTGAGGCAGGAGAATGGCGTGAACCCGGGAGGCGGAGCTTGCAGTGAGCCGAGATCGCGCCACTGCACTCCAGCCTGGGTGACAGAGCGAGACTCCGTCTCAATAAAAAAAAATAAAATAAAATAAAATAAAATAAAATAAAATAAAATAAATAAAAAAAAGAAAAAGGGGACTATGTAAGTTGTAAAGTATTCCATAGACAGCCACAGTGACTGCAGTTTTGTGGCGTATTCATTATATGGCTTTACTGGATGAAACAGAATCAGATTACAAAGCTGTCATTTGCAAAAGTTCTGAGAACCTTGCATGCCCCATTGAAGAAGATTTTATTTTAACTTTAATCAGAATTCAATTTAAATAATTTAGAGTGTTTTTAGGCAGAATGGCTGTCTGAAATGTAATGTTTTCTTAAACTATTAGATTGTATTGACTTAAAGGTTGAGTACATGTGAAAGACCATATCCTTTGGAATGGCCACAGAATAATACTCAGCTTTAATTTCATATGGGATAAACATATTCAGTTCAGAATACTATAAATATGTAAGCAGAAAACTGAATTGTGAGTAAGTTATTAGGTAACACTAAACATGCGTAAAAATTCCATCATTATTGGGGGTCAGTTTCTCAACTTTTGTTTGACATTCCTTAGACTTTAGCACCATGTCTAATGATTTCTACTTTTCCTTGGATTTGCTGATAGGATTGTCTTTACTAAGATTTTTATTATACTGATTTTAAAATGAATTTCCATGACTTTGTTGAATTTTGTTGTACAGCTATTTAATCAGTCTATCCTGAGTCATATGTAGAAGGCACTGTGTGTGCTGTGGCACTGTGTTGAGGCAGCTGTGACTCCTCCTAGAGAAGTGTGGTCTTGTCTAAAAAAAAAAAAAAGACCCCATCATTGTCCTTCTTCTCCTTCTCAGCTTAGAGAAATTGCACTTCTCCTTTAAGGTTCAGATGAAAGATGACCTCTTCACAAAACTTTTGTGATCACTACCTTCTGTCCTACTCCTTCCCTCGTTAATTTCTTCTTCCTCTGTGATCTCTTAACAGGTTTTATACCTTAAAACGCACTTAACACATTTTATCATAGGTAATTGTATGTAGTTCTGTGAACTTTTTGCAAGCAAATATTTTTATTACAAACCTTTATCTGCACAATAAACACGATGCCTATCACATAGTAGGTCCTTATAAAGAGGCAGAGGCTAAAACCACACAATTAAAACCACTTTTGTTTTATCACAAATGGATCATGCGATTAAATTTTGATTAAATGAGAATCTATTTTTCTGCCTGTTGCAGACCAGTAAAAAATATTTGAAATGTACTTTTCATTTAAATTTTCATTTCATTCAAATGAACATCTTATTTACTTTTAGATATTTTCTTGGCTCCCTATGTGTGTTTGCCTTGTTATATGGTGATACAATGGCTAATGACCCCTCTGGGACAAGGTTTTAAACAGTAACTTCTACTACTCTGCTAGACAAGGCATTGAGAGGTTTGGGAGTAAATTCCAGGGTCACAGCATAAGATTAGTCCTCAGCTGAGAAGGGACAGCTGATCCTGCCCCAGGCACTAGCCTGTTGCTAAAGAAGAGGACTGCACTGCTGAGGGTAGCTCAGTCCTGACTTCAGACACTAAGGGTGTAACTACTTGAGCCATGTAGGTTCCATGAGGCTCTATTGATGCATAAGATATCCCCACCTTGGAGAGGCTGTGATATAGATAAGAAGAAATGACATGCAAATACCAACCTTCACATAGAGAAGAAAGCAATCATTGCCACTAAGAACTTGCCAGAGCAATAAGAACAATGTGAAATGGGAATACTTTTAATAGCGGATGGTGTTCTTGCAAAGCTTAATTAAGATAATGCAGTGCTGCGGGGCCCAACTTGTGATAGGGCTCAGCCAGTGTTAGTTGGCTTCTTGAGGTTTCAATCAAGTGTGCAGGTATTTTAGAGAGAGGAGATATTTCTGACCAGGGTTAGGGAAGGTTTCAAGGAAAGTTGAGATTTAGTGAGGGCCTTAGACTTGGTAGCGAGGATGTGAAATTTTCGACTCTAGTCTCCAGAAGGGAAAGAAGAATGAGCTGATGATAATTGACAAAGCCTCCATTATGTAACCATTTTTACAAATTCCATTAATTGATGGCTGATTATTATTATTATGAATAATAAAACTAAGTCCTCAGAAAATGATTGGATCAGTCCAGCTATATACACATTGCTGGTATCTGATGAATGCCATCCACCTTGTTTTGACAGATGGAATGCAGAGCTGGGAAAACTAGGCTATTTTTGGCCTGCAAGCTGTATTTTGTTTATCTCCATCATGCTTCATAGAGGCACATTATTTCACGTAACTTGATCTGAGGTGTTAACCAAACTCCCTCTTTCTTTAATATTCTTCCAGTGATGCCATGGTTTATTAAATTTAATAAGCTCCTCTAATTTTTCTTTGACTTAAAATATTACTTATAGGCTTTTTCCTAATATATTGTGTCAGTTTTATAGTTGCAACATAAAAATAAATACATAAGTAGCCTCCTTAAAAACGTCTAGAACTGCAGTGAGTAGAGAAAAAGGGGAGTGAGCCTTCCATTTCTGCATTTTATTATCTTATACCTAATGAAAAATTCTAAAGCTTTTTAAAGATTCTCGTGTGATCACAGTTTGGCTTTCAGCACTGTTGGAGCTGTTTAAAATTTGTGTTTTAATAGGTATCTATACACATGCATACACAATCTTATATCTTTCGGTTTTTGTTTATCTCCTGGAGTACTTGCCTTAGAAGTTTTTTTTTATAAGTAATTTCCCTTATCTTTGACTGCCTTTCTCATCAAAGACCATTGTGACTGCTTTGGAATTCTTTTAACTAGTTTGCAACTTAAGACTTTTACGTGGGATAAGGACAGTGATTACTCCCTTTCCTGTCTTCAGCAGTCTGCTCTGAGTTGGGCTTCACAGGTGTGTACTCTGTCCACAGGCAAGGCCACATCTCTGGATTTACTACCAATTCATTCTAATGATCACTTTATATCTTTTCGTCAACGATTCCTCTTTTCAGGACCATAGAAGCAAAGAGATATACACACAGGGCAATAGAGATTAATCTCATCTCTACATTGTACAGATGAGGGAAGACAGTTAGAAAGGCTTTAATTTCACAAGATGACCCAGCAAGTTAGTGATTTACAGATGGTGGTGTTTTTGTATATGAAAATGTTTAACATATTAGAGTAATAATTTATTGGTACTTGTGGATAGAAAAGGCTTTTGAAACTTATTATGATTGCTTTGAACTTATTATGTCTCAGAATTTATTGGCAAACCAGCAATATAAGACAGGTTCCTCGGACAGAAACTCAGGATGGGAGCAAAGGCCTAACCCTGCCTCAAACCACAGGTTTTTTTCCCCTTTGGGAATATGCATAATAAAACACTGACAAGTAGGAAAGGAAATTACCTTGTCTTAATTCACTGGTCTTGGGTCTGGAGCCCACTGGAGAGAACATTAGAAACCCAGAATTAGTGGCCGGGTGCAATGGCTCCTGCCTGTAATCCTAGCACTTTGGGATCCCGAGGCAGGCAGATTGCCTGAGCTCTGGAGTTCGAGACTAGCCTGGGTGACACAGTGAAACCTCGTCTCTACTAAAACACAAAAAATTAGCCCGGAGTGGTGGCATGCGCCTGTATTCCCAGCTACTCGGGAGGCTGAGGCAGGAGAAATGCTTGAACCCGGGAGGTGGAGGTTGTAGTGAGCCAAGATTGTGCCACTGCACTCCAGCCTGGGTGACAGAGCAAGACTCCATCTCTTAAAAAAAAAAAAAAGAAAAGAAAAAGAAACCTAGAATTAGTGAAGTATCACACCAAAGCAGGCCTCTTTCTGCCCACCTTTATTCTCATTAGCAAAAAGGGACTGTCCTCTAGAATGTGACCCATCCCGACTCTCCTCCCAGGAGAGGAGGGAATGGAAGGGAAGGACCTTGCTGACATATAACCTGGGGCCCAAGGGAAAGTTGCACCTGAGAAACCCTGGACAGCAAGAGAACATTGCTCTGTAGCAAGGGCAGGCTGCAAGTTGGGAGAAACGCAGCAGTGATGCCCTTAGCAAATTGATCAGGCCAGTATCATGGAATGGGGAAGTGGGGAAAGGCTGGAACATTCTAGGAACTTCTAGCACTAGGATTAAACCAAGACTTAAGGCTGGATGGGATCTGGAGATGGCAGACCTGGAAGGGCAGAGGAAGGCACAGGCAAGTAAGGGTGAGAAGCAACCATCCTAGCCCTAATTGGCTTTATACATATGTTTTAACCTTGTACATTTGATCATATGTTACATAGGTGGTTCCTATGTAACAAAACCACCACCCTAAAAATCAGCTGGTGGTTTTGTTACATAGGACTCTAAAATCAATGAGTCTTTCTCTTTTACAAGTTACTGAAATGATAGTTAGGCAATCAGTTATAAATCTATATGCTTTCTTAGGCCAGGCCGAGTGGCTCATGCCTGTAATCCCAACACTTCAGAAGGCCAAAGCAGGAGAATCACTTGCGGCCAGGAGTTTGAGACGAGCCTGTGCATGATAGTCAAACCCTGTCTCTACCCCCCACCCCCCAAAAAAAATCAGAAAATTATCTGAGAGTGCTGTCGTGTACCTGTAGTTCTAGCTACAGCCTGGGCAACAGAATGAGACCCTGTTGCATAAAGCATTTTTGGCTTTTTTTTTTTTTTTTTTGAGACAGAGTCTCACTCTGTTGCCCAGGCTGGAGTGCAGTCACACCATCTCGGCTCACTGCAACCTCTGCCTCCCGGGTTCACGCCATTCTCCTGCCTCAGCCTCCCGAGTAGCTGGGATTACAGGTGGTGCCACCACACCCAGCTAACGTTTGTAGTTTTAGTAGAGATGGGGTTTCACCATGTTGGCCAGGCTGGTCTTGAACTTCTAACCTTAGGTGATCTGCCCACCTCGGCCTCCCACAGTGCTGGGATTACAGGCATGAGCCATTGCGCCCGGCCATTTTTTGCATATTCTTCATGAAAAGCTGTTGCTTTTTGAGAGAGAGAAAAAAACACCATGTAATTCCAAATAAACTAAATTATTTTGTTTCTCTATTGTATTATTTTATTATTATTTTCCTTCTATATGTGAGAAATGATGACAGGAAATATTTCTTTGAAAATTAAGGTAATAATGGGACAAACTGGAAAGGCCTGGGATATGAATCAGACCAAGGTGGGATAATATCTGGAGTATGGGCACAGGTGTCACAAGGAAATCCAGCCCAGAAGGCAGACAGAAACTGCTGGTGGTCTGAGTAGGACATCATGAGAGTCTTTCGGTGTAGGAGGAGACTGCATTTAGAAATCTCAGCAGGTGGGCTCTCAAGAAAGGAAGGTGTCAGAGCCCCAGTCTTGGGACTGGGCTTTCGAGGGAGTCAGGGAGTTAGGAATTTTGTCCTGTAAGGACTGGGGTACTACGTAGGCATTAACACAAGGAATGGGACACAGGGGAATGAGGCACAAAACCTATTAACAGAAATTGAGCCCAACATGCAAGCATAATTGGTAGAAAAGTAACAACACAGAGATCCCAGCTTTGGAATAGAAGGACTGGATCCTTCTGCCCAAAGTTGGGATTGACCTGAACAGAGCTGAATACAGCCCTGCGGGGAGGTACCATTACAGTGACCATTCTACAGATGGACGTACTAGAGCTTGGTGAGGCTAACTCTAGCTCTCACAGTCAGTGAGTGGTGAAACCAGGCAGGAACCAAGCCATCTGCTCCCAGAACGGTGCTCTGCCGTTGCACTAAAGTGCTTCCTGATCTCAAGGGCTGTGACCTTGGGGAAGAGTAGAAAGTTTGCTGAGCACCTGTTGTGTTCCACACATGGTTCTAGGCGTTTTAAATGTACAGTAGTTCCCCGTTTGTCAGTGGTTTCATGCTCCTTGGTTTCAGGTCCCCACAGTGTCAACCATAATCTGAAAATAGGTAAGTATAGTACAATAAGATATCATGAGAAGAGAGAGAGATCATATCCAAATAGCTTTTATTACAGTCTATTATTATAATTACTCTGTTATTATTAGTTATTAATCTCCTAGTGTGCCTAATTTATCATTAAATGTTGTGGGTGTGTGTGTGTATAGGAAAACACATAGTATATATAGATTTTGGTACTATCTGTAGTTTCAGACATCCACTGGGGGTCTTTGGAACATGTACCCCATGGATAAAGGGGGACTACTGTACTGTTGAATTAATCTTTATAAGCCCCTGTGAGATAATATTTGTTACTGACTTTATGGATAAAAAAATGTAAGGTTAAATGGCTTGTTCAGTATTCCATAGCTGCTAAGTGACACAGTCTGCTATAACCCACTGCATCTGACCCTAAAGCCCATTACTACCTTATGAACTGCATTAGGAACCTCTCTTGTCCTGAGTTTCAGCTGTAAATAAGAACTAAGCTATTTTTTAGATAGAAAATGATTTTAAACAATTTAGCCAAATGATCAAATGTACAAGGTTAAAACATATGTATAAAGCCTTCTTAGAAATTGTGAACTAGATGTTTTCATGCATGTGAAGATTCAGTATTGCTTCTGTTTGACTGGCCAGGTGATTCTAGTGAGCATGGGCTTTTGTCAGACTTGAGTTTGAATCCTACCATCACTGCTGCCCTGTGAAGCACCATGGACAGCTACCCATTTCCTTGCTCAGGACATGAGGATAGTATCACCTATTTAAAAGGTTATCATAAGGACAGGCGTGGTGGCTCACACCTATAATCCCAGCACTTTGGGAGGATCACTTGAGTTCAGGAGTTGGAGACCAGCCTGGGCAACACAGCAAGATTGCATCTCTACTAAAAATCAAAAAAAAATTGCCAGGCACGGGTGCATGCACCTGTAGTCCCAGCTACTCAGGCAGCTTATGTGGGAGGATTGCTGGAGGCTGGAAGATCAAGGCTGCAGTGAGCTGTGATCATGCCACTGTACTCCAGCCTAGATGGCAGAGCAAGACCCTATCTCAAAAAAAATAAAAATAAAAAAAAGATTATCATAAACATTAAACATAAGAATGTAACTTGCCTAGCCCAGTAACCTGGAGCATAGTTGGTAGCCCAGAAGCCTGAGTCTTCTTCCTTTTCAGCTCATGCTGTCATATTTCCAAGGCTGCTCCAGCACACTTATGATCTAGTCCCTTCCTCCAACCCTGCCCTTCTCAGTCGCAGCAGATAGTCCTATTTCAGAAAACAAAGGCTTGCAGCTCAATATCCCACACAGTTCCTCTCCCTTCCACTCTCTTATCAGATTCTAATTTTCAATTTCACATGATAAAATAATCATATACAAAGTTCTAACATATGCAGATTTTACCCCTTGTATCACTTTCTCATCATAAGCATAAGAATTTTGGTTCAAACAGACTGAAATTTGTGAGTTATTTCTACTGGGAATAATGGGATAAAGGGGAAACTGGCAGGTTTAGAATATGAAAGCAGAAAATATCTACTCGGCTTTGACAAGCTAAGTAGGTAACATGATGGCTGCCATTTTTATCTCAAACATACATATTATATGCTTCTTTTTGAGACAATGATGGGACCAAGAAGGTAGAAAACAAATTTGAGTTATAAAATTAAGAAAGTGTGAGTGTTTGCATAGAGGGCCACAAAGAAATGATTTAGGATGGCGTTGGCTTTTCTCATTTGGGTGAGTGGGTGTGAAGGTAATTCAGCTATGGAAAAACAAGTTCGGAGCCAGAGATTAACAGAGACAAGGATGACTAATTGGAATTATATCTCCCAACCATGCGCTTTGGAAAGAGTCATCTGGATTCTGAGTTTCACTGGTCCCTTTGCCATTACTCTAGGACATCTTCCACTGAACTACTAGAGTGAACTCCCAAAACACAAATTAGACCTGGACTGGCTTCACCATTGCCTAAGATTCATGTCCAGACTGTGTCATATGGCCTAACAAGTCCTCACAGTTTTGCTCTTTCTTAATTCTACACACACACCCCACTGTGCTCCATCCACAAAACTCACCCGTCCCAAAATATATGATGCCCTCTGACAACATTTTTTTTTTTTAGTATGTTTCTCTGGGTAGGAAGATTTTCTAATTCCCTTTCCACCCAAAAAACAGTTCTCAAGATGCAAATCTATTGTTACTTCTTCTGTGGAGCCTCTTCTGATTTCTGAGGCGAAAATAGTTACTTTCTCTTCTGTATTCTCTTAGCACTTATTCATGTGCCGTTCTTGCCCCAGGGTTTAATTTGCTTAGGAGCCACTCTCCCACACTGGATTATGAGTCCCTAAAGGACAGGGATCTCTTACTCATCTCTCTTCCCAGTGCTGTAACTGGCATGTAATAGCCACCCGATAATTATTTGTTGAATTAATAAAAGAGCAAGCAGACATATTGAATTAATAATGCCTAACTTAACAAACAGAACATATTTACTGTTGTTAAAAACGTGTATCCTAGAAAAACCTCTGGAAGATACAGAGAAATTGCTAACAGTGGTTTGCCTTGGGGGAAGGAAACTAGGTGGTTAGAGGATAGGAGAGGGGGAGAGAGAGCCTTTTCACCAGATGTCCTATAGTACATCTTGAATTTTGTACCACATGCATATATTATAGCATTATAGACCCAAAATTAGTCTAATTTAATATTTGTGCATGTGGCAAAACAAACACATATCAAATAATTTCATACTTTTTTTGCAGACATTTTAGATTGTTGGTAGAAGTTTATGATTCAGTTATCCTTTGTTACCAATATCCGCCCTCATCTGGGTTTCATTTCGGTCTAGAGTTATATTGTTGTTCAGAAACTGGGCTATGCCTGAGATGGCAAATAAGGACCCACTGAACTGTGTTGAAACCTTCAAATCTTAACAAATAGTTTGAAGCCAGAGTGGCTGAACAACAGTCCCTTCTCTCTACCCTGGCCTCATTTCTACTTTTGAGGTCTTGAGGGATTAGCTGGTTGGGCAAAAATCTGATCACACAGAACCCAGCATGTAGGATTTTTAAATTCTTGCAAGGGCTGTGCATATGTTGGCTTCCAGGTCTGGAGTTTAGAAGTATATTTAGATCAGGCAAAAAGTGGTGGATCAGGCAGTATGTAAATTTGGCATCCTACGTATGATGTAATTAGAATTATAGGTGCGACCAAATTCATATGGTTCTTTTTTCCCAGTGTCAGAGTGGTTAGTGATGTATTTGTCTGAATTATCCTTTTTAAGGTCGCCTAAACATGTCTTGCATTCCAGAGGTTCTGTTTCTGCACCATTTTGTCCTGTTGGTATAAGAATCTTAAGTATAATTCTAACATGGATGGACCGTAGACAGAGTAAGTGCTGTAATAAAGTGCTGCAAGTATGAATCCCAGCTAAGCTAGCCACATGATTTTACCTCTCCGAATTTGTCTTAATTGACAAAATGGGGATAATGTAACTAATCTCATAGGACTCCCCCCATAGGATTTTTAAAGGATTAAATTAGGTATGATTGATAAAGCACCTGTCACATAATAGGAATTCAACAAATGCTAGTTCCCTTTCCAGTGCCCTGAATAACTTATTAGTTTATCTAGATAACATGTTTTTGCATAGTGAAGTGCAGCCATGTTAAATTCCTAGTATTGAGTGTGTGAGAGACGTAAGTCACTCCTCCTGAAAAAAATATTCCTTGTTCCTTGTCAGTAACTTACTTGTTTTTTCTTATTGTGCACCATAATAAGTGTTTCTCAAGGTTAAAATCTTGCATCACTTGGATTTTGTCATATAATATTATCTTTGATTATCTTTTACTAAAATATACATAAAAATTCTTATGATAATTAAAAGTACATTTTAAAAATGAAAAACGAACACCTTTCACAACAAGAAGAATGTTTATTTGGGAATTTTGTGCTTATCCACATGGGAAGAACTCTTGAAACACCACAGAAAAAAAAAAAAATGCTAATCTGACTTCTGAATTAAAATGTTGGAATCCTAAAAACATAACTTCAAAAGATTTGTGCTTTAAGGTGGCAAAGGCAACCTATACTTACTTCTCAAGTCAGTTCTTTTTCCCCCTGGCATTTTAAAACATGTTAATCCAGGCCCACTCATAAACCTCAGCAGCAGGGGATCATTGTTCATTGGTTTATTATGGGCAGACCAAACTGGTTTTAACTGAGCAGAGGAAGTTAATTATCGAATGTTTTAGTTGGCTCCAACAATGAATAACCAGTTCTTGTTGGACACCGTCTTAACTCACCATGCGACATTATAAGAATGGGGGCGGGGGCGGGGGGGGAAGGGGGAAGGGAAATCGCACATCAGAATCTGCAATGCGGGAATTTGCTGGGGCTGCTCTAATCTGTTTCCCAGGTTGTTCGAACCAGTTCAAGAGCAGTTAAACAAGGTTATGTAAGTGACATGTGATGTAGCCCAAAATAGTGACTGCAAACACAGGCTGCTGTTGCTGGGCAGTTGTCAACTGCTTAAAAAAAAAAAAAAAAATCTTGCAGCAGGACAACAAATGGATCTTTAAAAATGAGAAAGAGATTTAAGCACAAAATTAATTTTAAAAAGGATTTGGAGAAATTGCCTTTCTGATACTGAAAATAAATGATTTTTTTTTTTTTTTTTAAATAGGGAAACTTACATCGTACGTAAGGTCTGGTTATTCTAGAGTATCGACCAGGGGTAGTTAGTGAAGATGTACTTGCGGCCAGTTTGGTGTTCTACTAAACATATAGTTCCCATGTTTGAATGAACAGCAACAACAACCAAACCCTCAGATTTATTAATGGCTCTGGCATATAACAAATTATTAAGCAATAGATCGTTCAGAGAGTGATAAATATCAAACTATTTTTATAAGTTACTGTCCCTTTTATTTAAATACTTTGTATCTTCAAGATATGAAAAAGAAAACATTTCACATAACGTAGGGAGCATAAAAATAAGGTTTTAAAGGAAAACAAGATTCAGTGGTGAAATTTGTTCAAGATTATTTTTTAGAAGGAAAACAAAAACACCAGAAGAGGGTTTAAACTATGCCTTCACTGTCATCAACATTTGGATTCCCATAATGACCACATTCCCTGGGTTCCCTGCCTTTTAATGAGCTCCAGATCTGGGAAAGTAGGAATTAAGGGGCGAGATACAGAGGAAGTGGGATGAGGGGGGAACCTTAGCGCCTTTGTTAGGATTCAAGCTCAGGAGCTCACTCTGTATGTGTCCATATTTGTGAGATCTGAATCTCAGGGACTCTGGTGTTAACTCTGTCTCTCTTCATCTCTAAGCGACCTGTAAAATAGCACATTTCCCACCCGGATTCTGAACAAATTCAGTTACAAAACAAAAGAGTGGCTGGTGGAAGATAAAACATCAACATTTTGGTGGTAAATAAGTTGAAGTATATGACTTAGTGATAAGAGCCAAAAGGGCCTGTCATCTGAGCCCCCAGATTAGGTACAGGCAAGGGAACAGCTGGATCAGGACAGGCCTTCCCAAGACTGGAGGCTGAGCACCCGCTCCCAGAGGGAGCTCTCCCACAAAAGGACGAAGCCAATGTGGAGGCAGGCAAGCCAGATTAATTCTTCTCAAATGTACTAATAAAAGCAGACTGAGTAAAGGGGATGGAGAGAGGCCCGTAGTGTAGCATCTTGGAGCTTCCTCCCCCTGGAAAAAAAGATCAAGGGTGGGCAGAGGTGTTCCCCACTGGACGCTCAATCTGAGGCCCCAGCACCGCCTCTCTGTGGGGACGGGAAGGAATCTGGGTACTGGGGCGGGAGCAAATGTCAATGTTCAGTGTGTTTTGATTTTCCATATTCAGTCCCCCATATGTAAAAGGCTATGTTCCCAATGTGTGTTAAGTCAGTTTTTTAAAACATAAAATTTTGGGCATTCTGTTCGTAAGATGTAATTCAAGCACCTCCTTCTCTGCAAATCCTTCTTTAAAGATTCTCAAGCGTATTTGTAGGTGTCTGCTGTGGTATGGGGGCTTCCAGAACCTGGTTCTTTTCATATCTCGTATCTAACTCTCCCTGAGAACCTCAGTGTCTTGCTTGATAAAAGGGTACTACCCTGATGATCAGCCATGTGTATGGAGGGATAGAATGTTTTCCAGATATAGGTAGAGGAGTGGGACACTGATGGGGAGTTGAAGGAGGTATATGGATCTGTAGATGTCGTAGAACATGAAATTAGTGGAGCCAGAGAAAAACAGAAATGAGACTCCCTTCTAAGATTTAAAAGAAAAGTAATGGGGGAGATATGCCAGAAGTGCTGCCACTTCTGGCAGCATCAGTCAGTGTTGGCAGGCAGAGGAGATGGTGTATGCTGACTACTGTCTATAGTTGAGGATGTCTGTAGCAATGGTGTTTGTGATTCAGGACCAACCTATATGTCTGTACTTGTGAAGAGAGATACAAGCAGGCAAAGGACCAATCTTCTGAGTTCTTTTATTTGTTAAAATAAACCATAAGCATATTGTCCTTCACATCCATAATAGGAACAATACATGCCAAGAATAAAAACACCAAAACTAAAACCACTGGTAAACATAATCCAGTGTTATTAGGTCAGCGCCTCTGATCAAGCTTTGGTTCCTTTTTCTAAAATGGTCATAAGTTTTGCTAAGCACATCTTTGAGCTCTGGCCTGCCCACCTCCCCTCCCTATGCCACACTGGCTCAACTCACATTGAATATGGAGCTTATAAGAGCTTGGACTTGAGAGTTTAAGCAGTGAAGGGCCCTAGAAGACCTTTAAACAGATGATGTCATAATCAGATCTGTGATTCAGGGGGAAGACTGTGCAGGGTCTACGAAGATGGAGAAACTTCTGGGGAGGCCCAGGGCCCTAAGTGCCTGCCCTAGAGGCCACAGTTTCCTGTGGAGTACTCCCTATGCCACTGATGGGTACAGATGGAGGGAAACACCCCTTAGCTTCATTTCAACCAAAATGGTTCTCTTTCTTTTTTTAACCTATTGATGTCTGTGTAAGAGTTTTTTTTTTATTTAATAACTTTTAAATTGAAGTTAGAATCATTTGATTTAGAAGTGGTGAATTAGTAGAGGCAGGTAGACTAGTTACAAGTCCATTAAAATTATACTGATAATATGCAGTAATACATGATAATAGTAATAATGATAATCACAGAAATACAGCAATAACAGCTACCATTCATTTTATCCTTACTGCATAGCAGTGACTATTTTAAGTGGTTTATGTGGTGTATTATTTTCATGATAACTCATGAAATAGGCACTTTTATAATTCTTGTTTAACAAGTCGGGAAACTGATATATGAAAAGGTTAAGTAACTTCTCTAAAGTCAGATAGTAACAGGGATTCAAACTCCGTAATTCAGAAGTTTAACCAAGAGATCCTGCAATGAAGAAAGTACTGATGGATATAGATGGGACACAAAAGACACTTAGAAGGGAGAATCATCAGTTCTTTGCCAGCGGTTGAATGTAGAGGATTGTAGGGAGAAGCAGTGTAAATCATGGATAACTTGTAGCTTCTAGTTCATGCAACTGCTTGTAGCTTTAAAATTGGGCATATAGCAGGCAGGAAGGGGGCTGTGTGGGGGGTGGGGATGTGACATTTGATTAGTGAACAGGGAGGGATTGAAGTGTCAGAGACATTCAGGTGGGAACATTCAGTGGACAGGTATATGCATGGTGCTGAAACCCAGAAGAGAGTAAGGGGCACTGGAGCCCGCAGGGCATTGGCAGCCTCTGGAAGTGGCTGGGCTACCAGACTGTGTGGACACTGTCTGTTCCTGCTCTGTACCCATCCTGCCTGTGCTTCTGCCAGACCAGTTGCTTACTGAACACTTAACTATGTCTCAGCCTTCCTTGGGCTTATTCTTTGTGTGGAACACCTGTACGTCTGTCCTTTCCATGTTTCATTGTATGAACATTCCTCTAGAACATTCCTTAAGGCTTACCCCAGATGCTTTCCTTCTCCGTAAAGGCCAATTCATCCCCCAACTCCAATATGATCCCTTCCTTAAGTCAGAACATATCAAGAACACATGATATATCTTTATAACTTTTAAGTTCAGAGGTACATGTACAGGTGTGTTACATAGGGAGATTTATCTTAATCATTTTAATTTCCCCAGCCTACTCCTAACCCCTAGAATATAAGGTCTTGGAAGAAATGGACTATGTTTTACCTTTTTATATTCTGCCTTAAAAATCCTTGTGGAATGGGATTAACTCATTGTCTGGGAATATATGTTAAATCCTAGAACTTCTTTTTCTTGTTTTCCAAGGGCCTTGCTCCTCAACCTGCCTGTCTGTAAATATCAGCTACCTCTGCCTTCTCTCGTCTGCAGGGGTACAGTTTTCCTGAAGGCTCCTGGCAAAATGGAATTCAGTCTCCCAGGCTCACCTTTGCTTCTGCCCCTGAGTGTATGTGCCTACTTACTTTTAAGAATCTTGATATTAAGTAATATATTAAAAAAGAGATATCGAGAGAAATAATACAAGGAAGTTATAACTTTCCAGAATCTTATCCCATGCCTATAGTCTTGGGCCCTAGTCTAGAATTCTTAGCTGAGTTGCAGATAGGACAGTCCTGGCTTTTTATCCTTTGTTTACCCTAAAGATATAGTTCAACATGCTCATATCCTTGCCAGCTTTTAGAAAAAAGCTAAAGACTTAAAGATGGGTTCGGAGCTGAATGGCGTTTGTCTTGGTTCAACTGGACTCTTTTCATCTAGAGGCCTTCCTACTCAAAGGCGACATTCTGCTCCCACAGGACACTCTTTAGTCACTTAACTTTCATTACGAGTTGATTTTTGTTCTTTGGATTTTCTCATCCTACTTTTTTTTTTTTTTTTTTTTGAGATGGAGTCTCGCTCTGTCACCTAGGCTGGAGTACAGTGGTGCCATCTCGGCTCACTGCAAGCTCCACCTCCTGGGTTCACGCCATTCTTCTGCCTCAGCCTCCCAAGTAGCTGGGACTACAGGCACCCGCCACCATGCCTGGCTAATTTTTTTGTATTTTTAGCAGAGACAGGGTGTCACTGTGTTAGCCAGGATGGTCTCGATCTCCTGACCTCGTGATCCACCCACCTTGGCCTCCCAAAGCGCTGGGATTACAGGTGTGAGCTACCGCACCCGGCCCCATTTTTTTTTAAGTGAGTTAACAAAATGGTCATCACTACCACCTCTACCACCTTTTTAAAATTTTTTTTGTTTTTTCTTTTTTTTTTTTTTTAGTTCTTTCTTCAGGCCAGGCTTTGGCATTCTTGCTTTATGTGTATATTATTCATTTGAAACCATTTAACAATATAGAAAGTAGGCATTACTCTTTGCATTTTATAGATCAAGATACCAATGCTAGAAACATTGAGCCACTTGGCTGAGGCTCTGATAGCTCCTTATTGACTCAGGTAGGATTGAGACCCAGATGGACCCTGGTTGCAAAGCTGGTCCGCTTTTCATTGTGCTTTCTCCTCCCTGCCCTTCGTTTTTCTACTTTTCTGTTCTTATGTTATTGATGCTTAGAGACCTGCATGTCACATAATCTGTGTTTTCTCAGTTGGGACCAGGCCAAGTATAACATAAAGTTGCTTCTTGGTTTCAAAATAATTGAAAATTGTAAAAGACAGTTTTTATTGAATGCAGTAACTTTTAAAATAATGAGATTAACTTTTAAACACTTACTAAATTATTCTACAGTTAAAAGTAATACTATAGTTTAAAACATTTGAAAAACATGATACCTTTGATTTATTTATTTATTTATTTATTTATTTTAGAATTCCTTTTATTACTATTATTATTATACTTTAAGTTTTACGGTACATGTGCACAATGTGCAGGTTTGTTACATATGTATACATGTGCCATGTTGGTGTGCTGCACCTGATTTATTTTTAAACTCAACTTTGTTATTGTTTTTTAAGTCCATAAAGCATTTTTGCTTTTATTTACCCTTTAGTTCATCTGGTTTTCCTATAAGTCTTTCAATTTGTGTTACACGTGCACTAACTGACGTAAGCATCTTGGTACTTCATTCAAGTTTATCCTAACCTTGGAAGCTTTCTGTCTTCTAGAATGGCTGCCTTGTGCCCAAAAAGCTGCCCCAACCTCAAGCAGGAGGTACACTGAACTCGAGTACACAGATGGATGGATGACTAAAGTTTCTTGAGTCCTACTGGACAGATTTTGGTTGTGTGTTGTGTTGGTTTAATATGAATTAAGGAATGAGACACACATTATATATTTGTGTAGGTGTAATTTAAATTTTTAATGTTTACACAACTAAAAATATAAATGACAAAATTTTCTGAAAATGACATGTCTGCAACGGTCTCTTACAACTCTGCTATCCTATTTGTGGAAGACGAAATATTGTTTTGGGGAGAAAATCATCCTGGGTTGTTACAGTAACAAATTTTTGAAGGGTATTTATTTTTTTAAATCCTTCTAGAACAATCCTGGCATTTGAAAGTCTCTGTTTTTGAACACCCAAAGAAGAAAATCTTCCAATGTGTTCATAAGACAGTGGCCATTTTTTTCCGTTCTGTATGCCTACAATCTAAAAAGTCTTAGTTACATTTACTGAAAATTCACAGAAGTGAATCTTAGACTACAGCAGACCAACCCTTATGCAAATGATTCGTGACCTTGCAACATATTGGAGGTTCCCCATAAACACTTGTTGAACTAAAACAAATTTAAATTACGTTTAGTTATTTCTTTGGACTTTAAAGTTTATTCAGTTCAGTGTATATTAAAGATGAAATCTGTGGTTTTGTATTCAATTTCATACTATGCAAAAGGCACATAATGTCAGTTGTCAGTAGAAATGCTGGCTAGTAGAGTGTGCTTCGCTCAACATTCTGTTGCTTCTCATTTCCAAAGAGCATCTTCAATGTCTTATTAGACCAACAGTAAATTATATTGCAAATTAATCTAAATTATATCTAAATTAGTATTTAGAAAACCCTCTCCTGGCCTTGAGGCACAGCAATATTATCAGACTTCCTAAATTACTCTTCCAACTCTACCTTTTTGGGAAGTCATTTTATCAATTCTAGTATGAGTTTCTTCTGGTGAGTAGCAGCAATAATAATCTCACCTGTGTCATAGGGTTGTTCTGTGGGTTAACTAAGATAGAACTCTAATGTGGCATTAAAATTTTATTTTAAAAGTGGAAACCTCTCTAAGCTGCCGTACAACGTCATGAAACGTTATATTTATCAGTTATCGTTTTTACCATGGATATTGATTGCCTTTGTGTAATTATCTACACCTACCCATATTCATTAAGAGCCTTCCATTTTTAGAAAAGGCATTAAATTATTATAATGGCAGGGTTTCATTTCTTCACTTTGATAGATTTCCCTATTCTGTTACTATTGTTTTATTGTTATTATTACTAAGATTTACTATAATGTTAGAGAATATACTTTAGATTACATTATTTTAATTACATTAAGTGACGCACGTTATTTTTATTGAGTATTTACTGTAATTTACTTAGTAATTCTTAAATCAAGGGAACATGATAGTACTACACTGAAGGGAGTGCTTTGGAGCCTGTTCACTACTTCGCAGTAAACAGTGGGCCTCCCTCTCTTCTTTTCAATAACCCGTGACTCTTCAGGCTTCACTCTTCAGTCTGTGCTCACCCACCATATGATCTCACCCAGTTTTGTGGCTTAAAATCACATCCATAAGCTGATTACATCTCTAGCCCAGCCCTCTTCCTCACCGCAGACCTGCCACCTCTACTTGGATGCCTATCAGGCTTCTCTGACTTGCCATGTCCAAGACTGAGCTGGGGTCATTCCTCATAAACCATTGGCTCCTTCTGTTTTCCCCTTTTTAATTAATGGCAGTTCCCTTTTTCTACTTGTTTAGCCCAAGAATCTTAAGGCCTCCTTAACTCCTCATTTCCTCTGGTCTGTCAGCAAACCTTGCAGCTCTACTTTTGGAATACATTTAGAATCTCACCACTGCCACTGCTACCACAATGACCCAGCCCACTTTCCTCTCTCCCCTAGGTTACAATAATTGCCTCCTACTCCTGGTCTCTCTACTTCTGTCCTTAGTCCACTGCAGTCAGTTTCAACACAGCAGCCAGTGTGATGCTGTGAAATATAAATCGTATCAAGTGACTTCTCTGCTCAAAGCCCTCTAGTCTAGTGGCTTCATCTCAGAGTAAAGGCCAAAGTCTTGAATATCATCTCTAAGGACCTATGTGATGTGGCTCACATTAGCTCTTTATCTCTGTCTTTTCTTACTCTCTACTCATTCTCTTCTGCTCATTCATCCTGGTGTCCCTGCTGTTCCTAGAACATGCCAAGTAATCAGCCCTCACCTTCCTCCCTACCACATTTGCTTTTCCTTCTTTCTGGTATATGTTCTCCCCCAGATGTCCCCACTGTTAGATTGAAGGATCTATAGGCCTGATAGATCTATAGACCTTTATTTAAAAATCACCTTCCATGTTCCCTTCATTTTTCTCCCTAGTGCTTATTATTATCTGACATCTTACACATTTTATCTAATTACCTTGTCTATTATGTCTCCCTCAAATCGAATGAAAGTTAAGAGCAGAGGCTTTTGTCTGTCTTGTTTATCACTGTATCCCTAGTGCCTCTAGTAGTGCCTAGTACCCAGTGGGTGTTTAGTAAATATTTTTGAATAAATACTAATAAAGCTAGGCTACAATTTCATATTTTGCCAATAGATGCCACTCTCTAAGCCTGTGCTGTGCCCACATCTGATTTTTTTTAGTTCCATATTGTTTTACAGAATGAAACAGTTTAACATTTCCAACTGTGTAATTTGAAAGTGAAATTACTGTGAAATCCCAGTGAAGTCACATGTATAAATGGTGGGCAGGCATAGCAGCTTAAACAACTGCAATAGGGTTTTTGTTTAGATTGGTGCTGTTGTGATGTCTGCAGGAAATGTGCACTATTCCCTGAACCTATGCAGCTATCAGAAAATTCAAACAATGGAGAAATATCGCTCTACTTATATGAGAACATGTTTGAAAATAAGTGTAATGTTATCATATGTAATCTAAAGTCTCAGCTGCATTAAGCTGACCATCTCCTCCTCTATATTATCCACAAATCATGTATTTTTACTTTTTTGAGGAGGAGATTTCAAGGCAGGAAAGAAGTAGTTTTATATTCTGAGTATACATATTAATGTTTTGTACTAGTATACTCTATTTTAACAGTTATTTTTTATTATTTTAATCAGGGCAACACAACTATTTATGTGCTGGAAGAAATGATTGCATCATTGATAAGATTCGACGAAAGAATTGTCCTGCTTGCAGACTTCAGAAATGTCTTCAAGCTGGAATGAATTTAGGAGGTAAGTTTTGTATTTTTAGTTTAATAAAAATTGTTAATAGATAATGCAACACTACTAAGATCTGTGTACTCTCAAAATTGAAAACGAAGCCAACAGGGAGCAAAGGTTTCTGAAAATCCAGTGAGTTCTGTTTTCATGCTAAAACATTTTAGGAGGGAAATATTTATTAGCTGGAGTCAAAAAGAGGTATGTTTTATGGCTATAGTTCTAGTGAATTTTTCAAGCCTGAGTTTGCTAAGTTTCAAGAACTAGGCACTTAACAAAAAACAAAACAAAAATGAATGACTTTTATATAAACCCATAGCTAATAGTTTTTATTGCCACATCTGTTTAGAAATTAGACCTATATGTGATAACATTACCCACATAGGAGTATATACCTAACTTTAGAGGTAAATGTAATAAAGAAAGATATATATGGAAAAAGCTTTGAAATGTTACAGAGGCTCATCAAAAGAGGGGGAGAGGGTAAAAAACTAGAACCAAATGCGAAAGTATACAATATCCATGGATAGGAAGACTCAGCATCCTCAAGATATAAATTTTCCCTAAGTTAATTTGTAAATATAGTATAATTCTAAGAAAAATACCAATTGATTATTCTAAGTTCCTAAAGAATAGCCAAGAATATTCTAGAAAAGACAAATAATGAGAGGAACTAGCTCTACCAGATAGGAAAGCATATTATAGCTACAATAATTAAAATAGTCTGTGGTATTTGCTTATTAATTGTCAGACAGATTAACAGGAGGTCAAGAAATAGATCCAAATAATATAGGAATTTTGCACATAATAAAACTGGCTTTTAAGATCAGTGGAGCGATGGGAGATTATTCAATAGAAAATACTATGACAATTGGATAACCATCTGGAAAACAAGAAAGTTGAATACCAGCTCTTAACTATACACCAAAATAAATGCCGATGCTTCAAAGATTTAAACTTAGAAAAATAGCCACAGAAGTACTAAAAGAAAACATGAATTTTTCTTAATACTCTCCAAGTAGAGAAGACCTTTCCAAATCCCACTATCTGTGGGTTTCATATTGCAGATTCAACCAACCATGAATTGAAAACATTTGGTTTAAAAAATAAAAATACAAAATTTAAAATACAGTGTAACATATATATATATATATATATATATATATATATATATAACATAGCATTCACATTGTATTAGGTATCATAAGTCATCTGGAGATGATTTAACATATACAGGAGGTTGTGCATAGGTTATGTGCAATACTGGATTCAGGAGATCATGGTGGACAGGAGGCAGGACTAGATTGCAGCTCCAGAAAAAGCAGCATGCGGAGGCTTGCATTGTGAATTTTAGCTCCAGATCCACTGCAAGAACAAACCAGCAATCCCGAGAGGACCCACAGACCCTCTGAAGGAAGTGGACTGCTCCCGCAGGACCTGGGAGACACCCCAGTTACTGTGAGTGCCCCAACTGCAGAAGTGGGGAAGGGAGACCCTCCTCTCCTGAACACACACCCCCACTGAAGAAGCTGAAGGTCTGTTTGTGGGAGAAGTTTCTGGCTTTACCTGGAGCTGAGTCAACTTAGAGAGCCCAGTGAAATACAGGGGTAGAAGAAGCAGCAGCAAGGTCCTGGGAGCTCTCTGGGTCCCCAAGCAGCCCATTCCTGCCTGACACCACAGGGATCCATCTGGAGGGTGGCCAGAGGAGCAAGGGGTAAAACTCCACAGGGAGAAGGAATTCTCTAGCTGAACTTTGTAACAATTTGAACAGGGCGAGAAGCCTCCTTGCCAGAACTTGGGGGAGGGCCCAAATCAGGCCTGCAGCCTTCACAGGCAGGGGAAGAACTAAAGCCCTTTTCTGTGGCTGCTGGGAGGCAGATAGCCTTGGGCAAGTTTTCAAGCCCCTCTTGCCCTCTCCCTGGAAACAGACTCTGGCTGTTGGGGCGGCTCGGTGGGAGTGAAACCAGCCCTTCAGTTTGCCTGGGAGCAGGGTGAGGCCTGTGACTGCCTGCTTTCCCCCACTTCCTTGAAAACTTGCATGACTCAGCAGAGGCAGCCATAATCCTCCTTGGTACACAACTCCAGTGAACTGGGAATCTCGCCCCCACCCCCCACAGCAGCCACAGCAAGACCCACCCAAGGAGAGTCTGAGCTCAGACATGCCTAGCCATGCCCCCACCTGATGGTCCTTCCCTATCCACCCTGGTAGCAGAAGACAAAGGGCATATACTCTTGGGAGTTCTTGGGCCCCACCCATCACAGTTTCCTCAGCACACTACTACAACTGATGCTTTCTGGAAATCGCCACCTCCTGGCAGGAGGCCAACCAGCGCAAAAATAGAGCATTAAACCACCAAAGCTAAAAACCCTCACGGAGTCCATTGCACCCTTCACCACCTCCACTGGAATAAGTGCTGGTATCCACACCTGAGAGACCCATAGACAGTTCATATCACAGGACTCTGTGCAGACAACCCCCAGTGCCAACCTGGAGCCAGATAGACTTGCTGGGTGGCTAGAAGAGAGACAACAATCACTGCAGTTTGGCTCACAGGAAACCACATCCATAGGAAAGGGGGGAGAGTAGTACATCAAGGGAACACCGTGTGGGACAAAAGAATCTGAACAGCAGCTTTCAGCCCTAGACCTTCCCTCTGACAGAGCCTGCACAAATGAGAAGAAACCAGAAAACCAACCCTGGTAATATGACAAAACAAGGCTCTTCAACACCCTAGAAAATCACACAAGTGCACCAGCAATGGATCCAAACCAAGAAGAAATCCCTGATTTATCTCAAAAAGAATTCAAGAGGTTAGTTATTAAGCTAATCAGGGAGGCACCAGAGAAAGGCAAAGCCCAATCTGAGGAAATCCAGAAAATGGTAAAAGAAGTGAAAGGAGAAATATTCATGGAAATAGAAAGCTTAAAGAAAAAAACAGTCAAAAATTCTGGAAACTTTGGACACACTTTTAGAAATGTGAAATGCTCTGGAAAGTCTAAGCAATAGAATTGAACAAGTAGGAGAAAGAAATTCAGAGCTCAAAGACAAGGTCTTTGAATTAACCCAATCCAACAAAGACAAAGAAAAAATAATAAGAAAATATGAACAAAACCTCCAAGAAGTCTGGGATTAAGTTAAATAACCAAACGTAAGAATAATCGGTGTACTTGAGGAAGAAGAGAATTCTAAAAGCCTGGAAAGCATATTTGGGGGAATAATCGAGGAAAACCTCCCCAGTCTTGCAGGAGACTTCAACGTCCAAATATAAGAAGCACAAAGAACACCCAGGAAATTCATCCCAGAAAGATCATTGCCTAGGCACATTGTCATCAGGTTATCCAAAGTTAAGACAAAGGAAAGAATCTTAAGAGCTATGAGACAGAAGCACCAGGTAACCTATAAAGGAAAACCTATCAGATTAACAGCAGATTTCTCAGCAGAAACCCTAAAAGCTAGAAGGGATTAGGGACCTATCTTCAGCCTCCTCAAACAAAACAGTTATCAGCCAAAAATTTTGTATCCAATGAAACTAAGTATCACATATGAAGGAAAGATAACAGCCATTTTCAGACAAACAAATGCTGAATTTGCCACCACCAAGCTACCACTAAAAGAACTGCTAAAAGGAGCTCTAAATCTTGAAACAAATTCTGGAAATACATCAAAACAGAACCTCTTTAAAGCATAAATCACACAGAGCTATAAAGCAAAAAAAAAAGTTAAAAATCAAAAACAAAACCAAAGTACACAGGCAACAAACAGCATGATGAATGCAATGGTACTTCACATTTCAATAATAACATTGAATGTAAGTGGCTAAATGCTCCACTTAAAAGATGTAGAACTGCAGAATGGGTAAGAACTCACCAACCAACTATCTGCTGCCTTCAGGAGACTCACCTAACACATAAGGACTCATATAAACTTAAAGTAAAGGGGTATAAAAGGCATTTCATGCAAATGACACCAAAAGCAAAGAGGCATTGCTATTCTTATATCAGACAAAACAAACTTTAAAGCAACAGTGGTTAAAATCCTAAACATATATGCACGTAACAGTGGAGCTCCCAGATTTGTAAAACAATTACTAATAGACCTAAGAAATGAGATAAACAGCAACACAATAATAGTGGGGGATGTCAATACTGCACTGACAGCACTAGACAGGTCATCAAGACAGAAAGTCAACAAAGAAACAATGAATTTAAACTATACCTTGGAACAAATGGACTTAACAGATGTATACAGAACATTTCATCCAGCAACTGCAGAACACACATTCTATTCAACAGCACATGGAACTTTCTCCAAGATAGACCATATCATAGGCCATAAAAAAAGCCTCAATAAATTTAAGAAAACTGAAATTATATCAAGCACTCTCTCAGACCACAGTGGAATAAAATTGGACATCAACTCCAAAAGGAACCTTCAAAACCATACAAATACATGGAAATTAACCTGCTCCTGAATGAGCATTGGGTCAAAAACAAAATCAAGATGGAAATTTAAAACTTCTTCAAACTGAATGACAGTAATGACACAACATATCAAAACCTCTGAGATACAGCAAAGGCAATGCTAAGATGAAAGTGCATAGCCCTGAATGCCTACGTCAAAAAGTCTGAAAGAACACAATCTAAGGTCACAACTCAAAGAACTAGAGAAACAAGAACAAACCAAACCCAAACCCAGCAGAAGAAAGGCAATAACCAAGATCAGAGCAGAACTAAATGAAATTGAAACAAACAAACAATACAAAAGATAAATGAAACAAAATCTGGTTTTTTGAAAAGATAAATAAAATTCATAGACCATTAGCAACATTAACCAAGAAAAGAAGAGAGAAAATCCAAATAACCTCACTAAGAAACAAAATAGGAGATATTAAAACTGACACCACTGAAATACAAAAGATCATTCAAGGCTACTGTAAACACCTTTACACACATAAACTAGAAAACCTAGAAGAGATGGATAAAGTCCTGGAAAAATACAATCCTCCTAGCTTAAATCTGGAAGAATTAGATACCTTGAGCAGACCAATAACAAACAGATTAAAATGGTAACTAAAAAGACTGAAATGGTAACTAAAAAATTGTCAACAAAAAAAAGTCCAGGACCAGATGGATTCACAGCAGAATTCTATCAGACATTCAAAGAATTGGTACCAATCCTTTTGACACTATTCCACAAGAGAGAGAAAGAAGGAACCCTCCCTAATTCATCACCCTAATACCAGAACCAGGAAAGAACATAACCAAAAAAAGAAAACTACAGACTGATATCCCCAATGAACATAGATGCTAAAATTCTTAACAAAATACTAGCTAACTGAATCCAATAACATATCGAAAAGATAATCCGCCATGATCAAGTGGATTTCATACCAGGCATGCAGGGATGGTTTAACATATGCAAGTCAATAAATGTGATATGCTACATAAACAGAATTAAAAACAAAAAATCACATGATCATCTCAATAGATGCAAAAAAATGCATTAGACAAAATCCAGCATCCGTTTATGATTAAAACTCTTGGCCGGGCATACTGGCTCATGCCTATAATGCCAATACTTTGGGAGACTGAGGTGGGAGGATCACCGGAGATTAGGAGCTCAAGAGCAGCCTGGCCAACATGGCAAAAACCCATCTCTACTAAAAATACAAAAATTAGCCAGGGGTGGTGGCACGTACCTGTAGTCTCAGCTACTTGGGGAGGCTGAGTCAGGAGAATCACTTGAACCCAAGAGGTGGAGGTTGCAATGAGCCAAGATCGCGCCACTGCACTCCAGCCTGGGCAGCAGAGTGAGATTCCATCTCAAAAAAAAAAAAGAAAACCTCTCAGCAAAATCGGCATACAAGGGATATACCTTAATGTAATAAAAGCCTTCTGTGAGAAACCCACAGCCAACATGATACTGAATCGGGAAAAGCTGAAAGCATTCCCTCTGAGAACTGGAACAAGACAAGGATGCCCACTGTCACCACTCCTCTTCAACATAGTACTGGAAGTCCTAGCCAGAGCAATCAGACAAGAGAAAGAAATAAACAGTATCCAAATTAGTAAAGAGGAAGTCAGACTGTCACTGTTTGCTGATGATATGATCGTTTACCTTGAAAACCCTAAGGACCCCCCATAGAAAGCTCCTAGAACTGATCAAAGAATTCAGCAAAGTCTCCAGATACAAGAATAATGTACACAAATCAGTAACTCTTCTATACAGCAACAGCAACCAAGCAGAGAATGAAATCAAGAACTTATCCCCTTTTACAATACCTGCAAAAAAAAAAAAAAAAAAAAATGTGTAGGAATATACCTAAGAGTCTAAAGACCTCTACAAGGAAAACTACAAAACACTGCTGAGAGTGTTTTGAAAGAAATCATAGACAACACACACAAATGGAAACACATCCCATGCTCATGGATGGGTAGAATCAATATTGTGAAAATGACCATACTGCCAAAAGCAATCTACAAATTCAATGCAATCCCCATCAGAATACCACCATCATTCTTCACAGAATTAGAAAAAAACAATTCTGAAATTCATGTGGAACTAACAAAGAGCCTACATAGTCAAAGCAAGACTAAGCAAAAAGAACAAACCTGGAGGCATCCCATTACCTGATTTCAAACTATACTATAAGGCCCTAGTTACCACAACAGCATAGTACCGGTATAAAAATAGGTACATAGACCAATGGAACATAGTAGAGAACCCAGAAATAAACCCCGATACTTACAGCCAACTGATCTTTGACAGATAAACAAAAACATAAGGTAGGGAAAGGACATTTCAACAAATGGTGCTGGGATAATTGCCTGGCCACATGTAGGAGAATGAAACTGGATCCTCATCCCTCACCTTATACAAAAATCAACTCAAAATGGATTAAGGACTTAAACCTGATACCTGAAACTATAAAAATTCTAGAGGATAACATTGGAAAAAACCCTTCTAGACATTAGCTTAGGCAAGGATTTCATGACCAAGAACCCAAAAGCAAATGCAATAAAAACAAATATAAATTGTTGGGACTTTATTAAACTAAAGAGCTTTTGCACAGCGAAAGGAACAGTCAGCAGAGTAAACAGACAACAGAGTCAGCAGAGTAAACAGATGACCCACAGAGTGGGAGAAAATCTTCTGTATATCTGACAAAGGGCATTTAATATACAGAATCTACAATAAACTCAAATAAATCAGTAAGAAAAAAACAGTCCCATCTGAAAGTGGGCTAAGGACATGAATACACAATTCTCGAAAGAAGATGTACAAATGGCCAACAAACATGAAAAAAATGCTCAACATCACTAATGATCAGGGAAATGCAAATCAAAACCAAAATGCAATACACCTCACTCCTGCAAGAATGGCCATAATCAAAAAATCAAAAAACAGTAGATGTTGGGGTTGGCATAGATGCGGTAAACAGGGAACACTTCTACACTACTGGTGGGAATGTAAAATAATACAGCCACCATGGAAAACAGTGTGGAGATTCCTTAAAGAACTAAAAGTAGAACTGCCATTTGATCCAGCAGTCCCACTACTGGGTATCTACCCAGAGGAAAAGAAGTTATTATTTGAAAGATATATTTGCACACGCATGTTTATAACAGCACAATTCACAATTGCAAAATTGTGGAACCAACCCAAATGCCCATCAATCAACAAGTGGATAAAGAAACTGTGATATATATATATATGTTATATATATATATATATATATATATATGTTATATATATATATATATATATATATATATATGATGTAATACTATGCAGCCATAAAAAGGAATGAATTAACAGCATTTGCTGTGACCTGGATGAGATTGGAGAGTATTATTCTAAGTGGTGTAACTCAAGAATGGAAAACCAAACATCGTATGTTGTCACTGGTATGTGGGAGCTAAGCTATGAGGACCCAAAGGCATAAGAATGATACACTGGACTCTGGGGACTTGGGGGGAAGAGTGGGAGGGGGATAAGGGATAAAAGACTACTACAAATATGGTGCAGTGTATACTGCTTGGATGGTGGGTGCACCAAAATCTCACAAATCACCACTAAAGAACTTATTCATGTAACCAAATACCACCTGTACCCCAATAACTTATGAGGAAAAAAATAGATTACATGCAATACTGTGACATTTTATATGAGAGACCTGAGAATTCATGGATTTTAGTATCTCAGAGCAGGGGATAAGTTTTCCTGGAACCAATCCCCTGAGGACGCTGAAAGATGACTATATGAAATAAACTCAGAAGCTATAAAAGCAAAAAATTGAGAAAACGAACATTACTTACAAATCAAATATTACTGCAAAGGCCTTGAACAATATGAAACTGGAGGAAATACAACTTATAGACAAAGGGTTAATTTTTCTCACAGATAAAGAACTCCTATAATTTTATAAGAAAATAAAACCCAACTCATTAAAAAAAAAGGTAAAGGATATGAACAGAACAATTGCAGATAAAAGAAATACAATTGGTTCTTGAAACACATGAAAAGATTCTAAATCTAATCATTATAATAGAAATGCAAATTAAAAATGTAATGAGATGTTATTTTTTTGACAAGGATAAAACATTTTTATGACACTGTTTGATGAGAGTATGGAAATAAAGTTAAACTCATTCATGATCTCCTGCATTTCAGGTGGGAGAATAAATTGGTACAACCCCTATGGAGAGCAATTTGGCTATTTCAATAAAATGTTAAAAGGCGCATGCCTTGGACTCAACAATTCCACTTTTAGGAATTTATCCTACGTATATTCTTGCAATGTTAGAAATGATCTCTACATTAAATACTCATTGTGGTGTTGTTAAATATCAAATTTATTAAATATTCATCTGTTGAGGGTGGATTAAATTACAGAATACTCTTCAGACATTAATAAAAATAAAGAGAACTCTGTATATACTAATATGGACTGATCTCCCAAGTAGTATTTAGTGAAAAAAATCAGGTTGTAGAATAGATATACAACTCATAGCATACAAAATATGCTATTTTAGAAAGCATATTGTATAGAACATTTCTGGAATGATGTATGACATGCTAGTAGTGGTGGTCATCTCTACAGAGAGGACTTGGGTAGCTGGAAGATGTGATAAGAAGGAAAACTAATTGTCACTGTAGATCCTTCTGTGCCTTTGAATTTTGTATTGTGATGGAAGCATGTGTTGTGTACCCATATTGCCTATTTTAAAAAAAGTAGTTCAAAAAACTAATTAAATGAGACTTCATTCTTTGCTTTGATCAATGAATTAACTGGCTGGCTGATCAGGACCAGGGAGTAAACAGGACTTCCTATAGAGCAGAACAACTCCTAGAAATCAAGAGAACAGTGACCTTGGCCTTACTGCTAATGTGAGGACATGCTCCAAGCACCAACACCAAATCGGAGAGAGGGCCACACTGGCTAAGGGGGCATGCCCTGGAACCAGACTATGTGGGTGGGAGCCATTGCTCTGCCACTCACTGACCTTGTAACCTCAGGCAAGTTATCTTTTCTTTGTGCTCCAGTTTCTTTTTCCTCACATTGCATTGATCAGCATACCTACCTCTCAGACTGTGATGAGATTTGATGAGTAAATGTATGGTGAGAAGAAGGTGATTACTGAGTGTGTGTTAGTTGGCAGTGGCGGAGGTGGTGAATGTGGGGTGGGTCGTTGTGGCTTCCATAGTGCTTTCACACATTATCTCATTTTATCCTACCAACCTCTGAATCCCCAGCAAAGGCATTATGGCCCCATGTTTTGGTAATGGTGGGCCTCTGGTGCCCAGAGAAGTTAAGTGACTTGCCCAGGCAGTGAGATAAACTAGATCTTGAACTTCTGAGCTCCTTTTCTGGTGTCTCTAGTGCACCACAATGTCCCCTTGTCTGATATTGGAATCATTGCAGATGTGGCCCAAAAGATTACCCTCTGTAGTATGTGAGTGAGAATCAGGAGAGATTATTAATAATTTAAAATCTAGATGACACAAGGGTACAGCCATTGGTTGTAAAATGAACTCAATCTATTTTGTAAAATCCATCAGTTGATTTTTTTTAAAAAAGCACATGCTAGGAAGGTATGTTTTAATGTAGCTGTATATAATGTGTAGAGTACTTTACAAATAATAGCATATATTACATAAAATATATAGATATTGTTGTAAATATGTATATGAAATGTATAGTCTTATTCACGCTGTAATATATGGTTACTGTTGGTTACTATAAAGATAAAATGCCTATCCTTATCATTCTTTTTTTTTCTTTTGTGAGACAGAGTCTTGCTCTTGTCACCCAGGCTGGAGTGCAATGGCACGCTCACTGCCACCTCTGCCTCCCGGGTTCAAACGATTCTCCTGCCTCAGCCTCCTGAGTAGCTGAGATTACAGGCGCCCACCACTACACCAGGCTAATTTTTTTTTTTTTTTTTTTTTTTTTGTATTTTTAGTAGAGTTGGGGTTTCGCCATGTTGGCCAGGCTGGTCTCGAACTCCTGACCTCGTGATCTGCCCACCTTGTCCTCCCAAAGTGCTGGGATTACAGGCGTGAGCTACCGCGCCCAGCCTATCCTTATCATTCTTACCTCATAGGGTGTTCTAAGGATTAACTGAGTCAGTAACTTGAAACAGGATTTTTTAATGTCTGCACAGTTGACATTTTGAGCATGACAGTTCTTGTTGTAGAGGACTGTCCTGTGCATAGTAGGGTGTTTATCAGTGTCTCTGGTCTCTACCTACTAGATACTTGCGGCAGTTCACTCTCCTCCAGTTGTGACAACTAAAAATATCTCCAGACTGTACCAAATGTCCCCTTGGGGCCATGGAGCACTACTGGTTTAGCAATAATAGTAAGAAAGTATTAGGTATTATTTTCTGTTGAACTACACATTCCATCAGAGGAGGAATTGTTGTTTGTTTATTTGTTGCCTTATCCTCAGTGACTGCAACAATACAGGGCACAAAGTTTGGTGTTCACTGGCTACTGATTGAATACATGAATAAACAATTGGCATTTTTGAGGGCTTGCTGTGCTCTGAGCACTCTGCTGAGCCCATTATATGCACCGTCCCACTTAAGCCTCACAGCAACACTATGAGATACGTACTCTTCATGTGTCCATTTTATAAGCGAGTTAATGGAGGCATGGAGGTTAAAAATCATCATCACTGGTCATCAGAGAAATGCAAATCAAAACCACAATGAGATATCATCTCACACCAATTAGAATGGCGATCATTAAAAAGTCAGGAAACAACAGGTGCTGGAGAGGATGTGGAGAAATAGGAATGCTTTTACACTGTTGGTGGGACTGTAAACTAGTTCAACCATTGTGGAAGACAGTGTGGCGATTCCTCAAGGATCTAGAACTAGAAATACCATTTGACCCAGTGATCCCGTTACTGGGTATATACCCAAAGGATTATAAATCATGCTACTTTAAAGGCACATGCACACGTATGTTTATTGCGGCACTATTCACAATAGCAAAGACTTGGAACCAACCCAAATGTCCATCAATGATAGACTGGATTAAGAAAATGTGACACATATACACCATGGAATACTATGAAACCATAAAAAAGGATGAGTTCCTGTCCTTTACAGGGACATGGATGAAGCTGGAAACCATCATTCTCAGCAAACTATCATAAGGACAGAAAACCAAACACCGCATGTTCTCACTCATAGGTGGGAATTGAACAATGAGAACACTTGGACACAGGCAGGGCAGGGAACATCACACCCCAGGGCCTGTTGTAGGGTGGGGGGCAGTGGGGGAGGGATAGCATTAGGAGAAATACCTACCTAGCGTATATGACGAGTTGATAGATGCAGCAAACAAACATGGCACATATATACCTATGTAACAAACCTGCACGTTGTGCACATGTACCCTAGAACTTAAAGTATAATAATAATAATAATAAAAGCTGGCCCAAGGCCAACAAGCCAGGGAGTAGCAGAGTCAGAACCTGGATCTCTGTTCCTGGCAGCAAAGCCTATGCCCGGCCTCACTCAGCAGGTCCCCTGTAGGCAAAGTGGCTCAGCTTTTAAAGACAGCCATGGTACAAGTGTTTAGCTGGCATCTGCAGTTATCTATAAGTAAGATTTGGCACGGTATGTGATACAAAATTCACATAATTTGTTACTGTTTTCTGCCTATACAGGATAGGTTTTATGGGTTTTGGTAAAAAATCTTGCTGAAAAAAGCTCACTCTGAATCTTGAGGTCATTTAAAAAAGTAGATGAGTCAAAAACGGGCAGAGTGAAAACTGGTATTTATGAAAGCAATATTTACTTTAGGTTTAAGTTATAATTTAATCACTTCTGGTTCATAAATAATTAACTTTTATTAGTTGTCCAGTTGTGTACATTGTAATTTTTTTTCCTTTTATGATTTATTTCGAATCCTTGCTTTTAGTTTCAATTTGGGGAAAAGAAAACACCAACGATCTTACACTTAAAAAAGAGAATGTGAAGTTTAACTTCTAATGTGAAGCAATTTCTAAAATTAAAAACATGAATTAAAACCCTTCTATGCGTGTTTCGATCTCACTGCTGTTTTCCTAGCAAAGCAAAGTGGTCCAGTTTCTTTTACCCGCCTTCTTCTTTACTATCTCTTTTGAGAAGTAAGGCATATGGCAACATAGTGTAATACTTGGAAGACCTTTTCTTTTAGCAAATGATCATGACTCCTGGAATAAAATCCAAAATACTAGAGAATACTTTTTTCCTATCTGATCAGTTGGTTAGCATGTAGTCCTAATCATGTCCCCAAACTGGCCTCTCCTTTACAATGTGGGAGGAAAGAAGAATGAAGAGTGCATAGATTTGTATCTCTCAGAAATTAAAGCTATAGAATGTGCCTCTTCCCATTTCTCTAGACCCACTCCCTCCCTCCTGCCACAAGTACTATTCTTTTTCCTTAAAATCCTGCTGGGCTGTAGGCAGCATGCAAAGGAAAATACAGCAGAAGATGTGAGAATGTCAACAGAGAAATTGAAAGGAAAATAACAGTTCTTTGGCCCTAAGCTGAGTCTGCCACTCTTGCTATAGCCCATATTAGTGGATCTAAAAAAGCTCCGTGGCTCTCTGTACGTGAGAATTTTCTGCTTTGTGTAGCTTTTTTCAAAGGAATTAATTCACTTCACTTTTACCAGTGTTCTGAAGGGAGTGGTCTGTACATGCCTTTTAGAGCTTTTCCTAAAAATCTGTAAAGCATAGCACCAAATTTAGCCAGCCCTTAGACCAAGAATGAGTCCTTTGAAGGGTTTCTAGCCTGACTGCCCCCTGGCCATAGAATATAGAGAGGATCATAGAGTTTTTCCTATTCCAGTCCTCCCATTTTACAGATGAGGAATTTGGAGTACAAGATGGTATCATTAGATACTTGAAAAATACAGTGTAAGGATCCTAATTAGTCCTCTTCCCTTCTTTCTAAACTACCCCTCTCACTTCACATTTCGATAGGACTTGAAGTCCTCTTTCACATTCCTTTAGTGAAGACACTAAAATATTAAAATCATGCTTCCTATAACTTTAAAGAGGTAGACTTTACAAGCCACAGTATATTTCTGAAACTGGTTCCTAATTCTGGTTCCAATGTACTTGGAAGTAGTTTTCCTTAATCCCGGAAATCACTTTACTCAGGTTAGCAGGATCCTATAAAGGTGTCCATATCGCGTCCCCCTTTCCCTCTTAGAGTGGGACACATCACAGGAAAAGCGAGAAGGATCTAAGACACAGGAAGCAGGAGCAACAGCAGACATCATGGTTGCTTTTGAGGGTTGGGAGAGAAGGCAGCTAGGGGAAGAGGGAAGGGAAACAACGCCAATACTGGGAATCATTCACTTAAACAGATGCTCTTGTACATTACTGATAACAATGGAACCATAGTGGGGAAAATACTGATCTTAGAATACATCTACATAATGCAATATGAACGGGCCAATAAAATTATGGCCATGAAAACTTATAACAACATAGAACAGCCTCTGAAAAAAGAAACTAATAATACAAAATTAGTATGCAAAATTATTTAGGTTACTTACTCTGTGATTACGACCACACTAAAAGGTTTGCATGAGTCAAAAGACTAGAAGGAAATGTTAGAACACCAAAGATGGTTTGCTAGTGAAGTAACATTACGACTGCATTTTTTTCTTATCTCCTTTCTAGTTTATTAATAATATGAGCATATTTTATAAAATTTAAAGAAAAAAGCTCATAATTTTGAACTAAAAAGAGAAGCATTAACACTAACAGTGTTAGTAAGCAGAAGAGGTAAAGACACACAGATGGCCAAAAGAGTTATCCCTGAACAGGAAGGAGGAAAAAAGATTAAAAAAAAAAAAAAAAAAAAGCCATCAGTAAGTTACCTGCTGTGCAATACTTTTAAATACTGAAATGTAGAAGTGAGCAGAAAACAAAAGACCCAGAGACCAAAGAATTAAAGAATCATGACTGACACACCAAACCCAGAGAGAGATCTTTTTACTTAAAGAAAATTGGCTTTACCTGCCAGCAACTTGCTACAACTAGTTGGCATGGTCACCTGCAAAACTCACAGTGTAAGTCTGGTGAGAGAAATTACAGGATCAACGCCAGCGAGAGAATAGGCTTAATATCTGAAATCCAGTAAGAGAAACAATTTTTATGTCTTTAAAGGGTCTCCCAAGGCAGGATATGCGGTAGTTGTAGAAGTTTAGAAAGCCCAAGTGTATTGAGTTTTATAAAAGAGATACCATTCCTCAGATTTTTTTTCTTTCCATTCTCCTTGCTTATAGACAATAAGAATTTCAATGGGACTTTTGAACAGTAAAGTTGGGCAAGAATAAATTTTTATAAGTCAGTGAAAGTATGGTTTTTGCATCTTCACATATAAACTAAGCCATATTAATTGTCATAGTAATATAACTGTTGAATTAAACAACTGGTGTTTTTACACTGCAGAATTTCACGGAGGAAATTCAGGATTGGCTCTAAAGCAGACAGAATTTAAAAGATTTGCTGTATCTCTTTTAAAGACTTTTTTTTGTTTTAAATTTTAACTCTTGTGATTATAATTTGCACTCAATATATACATCTAATTTTTGTTAGTTTCCTTCGAAACTCTTATTAAATTGGTGTCTTATTTTGTGAATGATGACATCTTAGAACAGAAGCAGTGCAGGCATTGAATGCCAGTGTTCATCCCTCCCCAGAAATACATGCAATTTTATGAACTCACTCATGCCTTGCTGAGCTTACCCAAGGAGTCTGCTTTTCTTATGTCTTTTTAAATATAAAATTCAGGGATGTTGGAAAAATTGAGTATACAGATTCCCTCTGTTGCTTTCAGTTTTCCTTTAACTTTTTCACTGCAGTCTGTCCTGGTAGATTGTCATTCTAGCCTTCCTTAAAGGGCCTGAGAGCTTAGCATTTCAGACTTTTGGGGCATAGGAAATCTTGTCATTTGTCCTCGGTGGTCTCAAGAGACCTAGAGTCTGAACTGTCCTTTCTCTTTCCAAGTAGCATCCTCAATACACAGTTCTCTTTGGGCCAGGACCCCCAGCAGCCTCCCAGTTTCACACACTCACTGATATTTTCTATAATACACAACTGCTAACTCTGTTAAAATCATGTTGTGGTTTTTGTTCATGACACCTCACATTGTTAGATTATTTCAGGTCACTGCAGATAATGGAGTTTTATTACAATAATAATTGCACAGTCTTTGTGAACTGCTGGAATATCACTCAGGATATAAGAGGCTTTCAATTTCTAGGACTTTCTCTTTGTTTTTTGTCTTTTTTTTTTTTTACCTGCTTCTTTCTGCTGTTTTCACTCTACCTCTCTTTGTCCTAACATGTTGCTTTTGCATCCTCATGGTTTTCAGTACAGGTTTCTACTTAATATATTCTCTCTGCCTATCTCTCAGTGTCATTGACACCTGAGTGTCCTGCATTCAAAATTCCCAAGAGGAGGGTCCAGATTAACTGGTCAGTCACCACCCAGAACAGGGCTTCCGATTGGGCTGAGAGAATATAGACAATGTCTGCCTTTGACCCCTTGCCCTTTCCTCACCCAGGCTGGTATGGTCAGATCACAGGGCCCTTTGGTAGAAAGTGGGAGAACCTTTTGAGAAACATTTTGACCCAATTTTTCAGGAAGGAACTGTGACTATAACAATCAGAGTATAATAAACACATCTCTAGTACAAACCCGTAACAGTTACAGGCATCTGTTAATTGCAGAACATCCTTGAAATCGCGGCAAAATTTTCAATATCCTAATTTTTATTTACGTATTTTATGTTATCCATACATTTAAAAGTGAAAAAAATCAGTTTTCAATAAGCAGATTATCAAAGCGAAATATTAGCTTCATGCTTCTTGGAACAGAACTACTGAAGGCTTTTTTTTTTCCAGATATAGTCTCACTCTGTTGCCCAGGCTGGAGTGAGGTGGCGCATTCTCAGCTCACTGAAACCTCAGCCTACCAACTAGCTGGTATTACAGGCGTGCTCCGCCACACCCAGCTAATTTTTAGTAGAGATGAGGGTTTCACCATGTTTGCCAGACTGGTGTCTAACTCCTGGCCTCAAGGGATTTGCCCGCCTTGGCCTCTCAAAGTGCTAGGATTACAGGCTTGAGCCATTGCGCCCAGCCCCGAAGCCTTTATTTCGGAGTGGAAAACGTTTTACTATGCCTACTTTGAAAACACACGAATCAAAACAAGACAGAAAAGCATAAATTAAGCAAATCTCGGAAGCTTTAAAAAATTACTAATTAATGTGTAAGGTGGACATTCTCTTGTAGAACATTATCTCTATAACTAAATTGTTCTCTGTCACTAAATGCCAGCACTAACCCCAGGCCCTAAGATTGAGGATAAGTTCTGGGGTCAGGGATGAGATGAGGGATATGGAGATACTGGGGAAGGGAGGGCAGACCACTTACAACCAAGCATCATAGGTTAATACACTCAGTCATCTCAGAAAGGGATGATCAGCCATCCTAGGTAAAGTACCTGCTTGCTCCCTGAGAATTGACTCGTGTCATCTGCCTCAGACTTTTCTCAAAGTTGTAAACATTGCATTCACTTACTTTCTGTGAATAGGTGTGTCCACTGAGGAATATAACTTAATGTTTTTTTATTTGCAAATCTAGTGGCTAATGATCTGATTATTGTTGGCTTTCTGAACAGACATCCTATTTTCCCCATTTTCACACTGAATTATGTGATTGTGAAGATGGAGAAGCTGTTTATGTTACAATAAAGTCCTCTGTTCTCAGCTCCAGAATGTACCGAAAAACCATTCAGCTAACTTTCCTTCAGCTAACAGTCCTTCAGTCTTAGTAGTAAATGTATGGTATTTAATATTATTAGTATCTTTTCAGATGATGATTTTTCTGGACAGATAACATACCTTAAAAGGCGCTAACCCAATTCTAACATATTTTAAAACTATTGATTTGTCAAATTATAAAATGCATACTCGTTACCATGATTAATAAAGGAGAGTAAAAGTTATTTGTAGTAAATTGGAATAAAGATGGAGTAAGAGTCAAGTGTTGGCTGAGCACTTCATTTGCTGCTTAAAAAATAATGATTTACAGTTTGACAGAGAGGTTCTTAAAAGCCGAAATAGTAGAGCTAATAAAAACGGCTTCACTAGAATGTGCTGCTTCATTATTTTGAAAAGAATACTTAACTACAATATAAAGGCAGTTTCTGATTTAGGTCATGAAAATAAGAAACTCCAAAATTGTTCTTCTTCCTTCAGCGTACTAATGTGAAATATTTTAAATGGGAATGAAAATAAGCGTATATTGTTATCACATAATTATTTTTCATATTAAGATTAATTTGTATGGGGGGATCACAGTGTTTAAAAAGTGTATCTCTGATGAATCCATTCATTTATTCAGCAAAAACCCATCACATGCCTCTGACACGCCAGGCATCCCATGCAATGATGTGATTGTGATAATAAGAAGGTAGGCGTTGGCCTTGCTCTTTCTAGGAGCTAATCTTTAAAATGAAGAAATTTATTATAGATCTGATAAGCACTGGAAATTTAGCAAAGAGACTCAAAGAGTGCCTTCAGTGTTGATAATGGCCCAAATCCCTAGAGTTCTTTCTCTTTGCTTCAAAGCGGTATCTGCAACTCCTTGCCTTCTATCTACTGGGAAAAGGTAGAGGTATCTCAGGATGGCTTCATGTGACTCTGTCCCTCACTACATCGGTGAGTTCATCCCAGATGCGCCCTTTGTACATCTATCCCATCAAATGGCCCTGTGCTATCTACTGATGCTTGCATGGGTGCTGTCTGGAAAGAGCAGCTCTGCCTCAAGCAGTCTTGCAGAAAGCCCACTCACCTTCCTAACCGCAGACCACCTCAGTTACAATTTCAACATCTACAGTAGACAGAGTTGCTCCCTGAACTCAGAATATGAAAATCGGCCCCTCAAATTCTTACCAAAAAAAAATGAATCCAGTTTTATTGTAAAGGTTTCTAGCTCTTGTGAAAGATACTAGGAAATGCCTGGGAGGCAGGCTAAGACTAGGGTGACCTCTTTCTAGCAGCTGACTTTCTTTCATCTCCCTTCAGCTCTGGAACTACCTTGACACATTACTGTTTCCCCCCAGAAACTCTTCGCAACTGATGGTCAGCAACTGCAAGCTGGGAGGCAAGCTTTATGAACAATTTAAAATTTTTATTTTTAGTTTATTTTAGAGATAGAATCTTGCTATGTCACTTAGGCTGGAGTGCAGTGTTGCAGTCTTAGCTCCTGGGCTCAAGTGATCCTCCCGCCTCAGCCTCCCGAGTAGCTGGGACTACAGGCACATGCCTGGCTAAAAAAATTTTTTTTAATTCTTTCAGATTTCTTTCAATTCAATTTTCTTACTCTAGCAGTCTTCACATCAAGCCATTCTTAATTCCAAAATTAGACTAATTCACGAGTAAAAATGCAAACTGTTTCATCTTTATTTACATATGAAGGCATAAAATATACTACAGTAGAAAAATAGAAAAATAAGAAATGAAAGACATGTTGGAAACATTTTCATATGTTAATTAGACATATAATGCATGCATATAAATATATATTTTTAAAGCAAAAAACTTAAATCTCATGGCATTAAAAACACTTTTCCATCCTATATATACTCATATTTGTAGATAAATAAAGTTGGGTCAGATTCGAAATTTTAAGCCAAATTCAAAAGCTTTTGTGGAAGAATGATGGGACGTCTAGGCTGTAAGTAAGCCATCCTGTTGAACAGTTCTCACTGCATCTCAGAATCATCTGTCAAGTCTTTCTTTTAAACAGACTCACCCTTGCCCTGCTCCTAGAGATTCTCCTGCAGTAAATCTGAGTGGAGCACAGGCATCCTTCCTTTTCTAGGCCTCTCCTAGAGATTCTCATGCAGTAAATCTGAATGGAGCACAGGCATCCTTCCTTTTCTAGGCCTCTCCTAGAGATTCTCATGCAGTAAATCTGAATGGAGCACAGGCATCCTTCCTTTTCTAGGCCTCTGTTGTGCACCAGTTCACCAGGGCTAGGAACCACTGCTCCAAGGGTTGCTGACACTGGCAGCATTCTTCTTAGGATAAGAAGGTCCTTTCATTGATTTTTTAACAGGCCTTTAGTTGTTTTTTTGTGTGTGTTTTGTTTTGGTTTTTGATTTAGTGTTATTTTATCTTTTTTAAGGAAATCACTGATCAGCATTCTGTAACTATTTCTTCATTGGGAGAAGTCCCTGAATACGATGTTTCAAGTTAATGCATTTGCATTTTCCTTGCCAACCCTAACATAGCCTTACAAAGGGACTACTGACTTTACCGGTTTTGTAGTCTACTGACTTTACCAGTTTTGTATCTCACTAATAACTTTTAAATATATTTGATAAGCTGTACATTTAAATGCTACAGACATTTGGAGTAGAGCATTTAAAATGTGAAGATTAAGGTAGGTCCGATATCGTCGGAGAGGACAAGCACTGAAACAGTGACCCTACTTCCTGGTATTGGGAAGTCAAGAGTGGGGAACAGTCTTAGGATGAAAACCGAGGAGGAGAAAGAGGGACCCTGGCATGGCTTGTGATTCATTAAGAGAGAGGAAACCAACCTGGAGATGCTACCTTAAGTGCTACTTCACTTCCACTCATCTGCCCCACCTCAGACCCTGGACACATGTAGACATTTATACCCCCTGGGGAGACGCAGAGCAAAGGGAACTGGGGTTATGCCCTGTCCCCCACATGCTACATGCCCCAGGCTCCCACCATGGTTGCCTTTGCTCATGCTGGTCATCAGTACAGTCAGACAGAAATGTCTGTGCATAGCTAGTGTCTTCAGGCCCCCAAGTAGATGTTTTCGCCATTCTGTTTGTTCTTCAGAGGAAATACCCTCTGGAACCACTTCGTTGTCACTCCATAGAGGTGATTTGGGTCATGCCATTGAACTTTTTTAGATAATACCTGAGTGATGACGCTATTGTTGGTTTTCCAGGTGTTTTATGGGTGAAGAAAAGTCCTTATCTGACTTCTGAGTATTATGTAAGAGATTCGATTAAAATATTCTGGAGTTAAAAAACAGATCCAGAACAAAGGGGAAATTTTTAAAGGGTTGACTTTATTTGCTTTATTTACTCTGAGACTCACTAACTGTCCCATTCCCAGGCAGGCTTTCATATCCAGTAGCTCAGTTTTTGTCAAATCATTTGACTTATTTTTTTAATAAACAAAATCTGAAGCTTCCCTTAGGTTGCTTGAAATTCAAAACGAATGGGATTCTATGACTGAACATAAAGCAGTGAACACAATGCTAGTTTGTTTTCAACCCAGAAACCCACACACCCACTTTTGTCTCTGCCTTCTTCCTCACCCCTTGAAAGGTTCTGAGCCACTCCCATGAATCTTCTTGTGCTAGGGATCCTAATACCTGCCTCCCCAGCCCTCTCCACGCAGTCGGGGGCTCCTCCCGCCCACGCTCCTTCTGCTTCAGTGCTGGAGCAGTTTCTGCTGTGTCAGCACTGCTGGTTTGAGTAACAGGGCCCTCTTTGTCAGCTACAACAAGGGCCTCTCATTTGTGCCAGACACATAGGAGGACCAAGAAGGAAGCCCCCTGGATTCCTGTGGGAATTAGTTTCCTATTGCTCCTGTAACAAATTTACCATAAGCTTATTGGCTTAAAACAACACAAGTTTATTATCTCACAGTTCTGCAGGTCAGAAGTCCAAAATGAGTCAGCCTGGGCTAAACTCAATGTGTCAACAGATTGTGTTCATTAGAGGAGGCTCTATGAGAGAATTCACTTGCTTGCCCTTTCCAATGTCTACAGGCTGCCCACATTCTTTGGCTTGTGGCCCCTTCTATGTTCAAAGCCAGATTAAAGGCATCACTTACATCCCTGCTTCCATCATCACATCTCCCTTTCTCCTGGTCCTGCCTCCGTATTTCCCCAATAAGGAGCCTTATGATTACATGGTACACACCCAGACAATTCAGGATAACTTCTCTATCTTCAAATCCTTGATTTAATCTTCAGAGTTCCTTTTGCCATGTAAGGTGACACATTCACAGATCCCAGGGATTGGGAGGTGAAGTCTTCGTTCTTCTTCCCACCGTACTACGTAATGACCTATGTCCAACAAAAACATGTTGCCACTCTGTCACCCACCTCATTCCCCTCTCTGTCCTTACTCCCTGACACCATTCCTCCCATCCAAGAAGTCTCTCTGTATTCTTGCTGGTTTGTGCCTTTGTCAACACAGTTCTGAAATAGCCCCTACGTATTCCTCCCCTGTGCTAATAAATCTCTGTAATCAACTCATCATCTCCAGGTTAAGTGTACTCCTCAGAGATCAACCTTTACACAGTGGGGAAAGCTTTCATTCCCTTTTAGACAGTTTTACAATGTTATATATGTTTATAATTTATTAAGACTTTTCCTATAAAGCTTTTAATGACTTCCTTAGATGGAGTTGATTAGTACTTTCTCTGTGCTTCCAGAGCCTTTATTATAGCACTCATCACATTTTATTATAATTGTTTGTTTATAGGTTATTTCTTGCCAAATAGTCTGAACTTACAAGAACAGAGTTGTCCTTTTGTCTTTCTCTTCAGAGCACTTAGCACAGTAGATGCTTAATAAATGCTTATTGAATGAATGAATGAAGGAATGAATGAATGAATGAATAAACAAACATGCCATTAAACCTTGCCTGTTTGGCCAAAAAATAATAATCACAACAAGGTTTGGCTCTACAGTTATTAAAGACACAAAAGATTTCATTATAAAACTAGTCCTCTAACAGAGTCCAACGATGGTATTTTAACAAAGTTTTAGTGTAATATTATTTTTTCCATCCCCGCACCAGGACAATGCAGTTTCCAAAAAACACGTAAGTCTTGATCCTTATTGTTGACTTATATAGCATAATTTGGCAACTTCTTAAATGATAATATACTGCAGGAAAGGCTTATATCTCTTCAGTCCTTGGCGAGGAATTCTAAGTACTGTTTGAATTGCTTGATTATGCTTACTTAACTAAAATTTTTGTCACCAGAATGGAAGACAATGGGGTGTTGGGATAGCTGTTGCTGCTGTTAAGGCAGGAATTTCAATCCTGGTTTGATGGTTTGTAGTGAACTTTGAACCTCATTAGGTTTAAGGTAAAAGAAAATTAGGATGAGTTGACTTAGAGTAAAGGATGGACAAATGAGCCCCCGAGACAAATGTAAAAACGCAAAGAATAAGAGGTAATAGAAAGAAAAGAAAACCAAGAGTGAAGCAAACCCGACATGAGTAGGTTAAGATGAAAGGTTTAGTTGAGGAGCTTAGTGGAGTAAACTCCCAGGGATTATCAACTTAATTATTGGATTCCATAGTTTCTAGAATACATGTAATCCAAGGTCAGAGTCAGGAATCTGTACTGATTTCAGGTGGGAGGAACACCTGTCTTCCCAGGAACTTCAAGATTGACAGGAAGCCTCAGCCCTTGTCTGGGTGGCCACTTGAGTAGAGTGGAAATAAGCGGTGCTGTGTTTAAGACCGTGAACACAAAGACAGTAGTGTAGCTACACCTCTGGGAAACAGAGAAGCCTTCCAGCTGAAAAAAGAGAGCATTATCAGGCAGGACCTGTAAGGCAGCAATACTGGGTCCCTGGCCTGTTAGGAACTGGGCCGCACAGCAGGAGGTGAGTGATGGGCGAGTGCCGCCTTCTGTCAGATCAGCAGCTGCATTAGATTCTCATAGGAGCACGAACCCTATTGTGAACTGCACATTCAAGGGATCTGGGTTGTGTGTTTCTTATGAGAATATAATACCTGATGATCTGAGGTAGAACAGTTTCATCCCCAAACCATCCTCCCCATCACTGTCCGAGGAAAAATTGTCCTCCACAAAACCAGTCCCTGGTGTCCAAAAGGTTGGGAACCACTGCTATAAGGCATTCATCCCTGATAAAAATGTGTGCCTAGATAACTGGGGAGTGTGAAGCTTCACTCATGATTGAAGTAACTCTGTAGAGCTCATACCTGGAAATTCCTTCACATTGCAGTCATGTTTAATTGTGCACTTAAATTGGCATGGAATAGGGAAAGAGGTGCAACTTTCAAAGATGAGACATAGACCGTAAACCTAGGGGTGTGGACGTTTTTACCTCCAGGTGGTGTCAGCAGGAAGTCGACGCTTGGGGACCGGTAGCAGCAACACAGCTGAAGGAAGTATCCGTTTAGGGGAAGCCCTGTTCTATCACAGGAACAAATATTCTTTTTAATGGATGGCTAGTAAGGAAGCCTGTTGTGGAAATCCCAGTTTGAATTTTGATGTGAGTGTGAATGTTGAGATCAACCAGTCACTACTCATTTTTTTTATGAGCGTAATAACATCCAGGATATGTGCTTGTCAGTCAGTACATACACCCTTTGGGTGTGGCAGGGTACTTGGCCATGTCTTGTGATAATAAACCTGATATTATGATTACACTAAACTTTGGGTATTTCTCTAGTAGACTGTGTACTTGTGCTTGTGTTTCTTGTAAATTATGTTTGTAGTTTAAAAGTGTGGCCCTACTACTAAGACTTTGGCATCTAGGAAACTAAATGTAAGTTTTAAATAAACATATTTAAAACATATTCCAATCTCTTACAACACCCATGACATATTTATGGAATTTTTTTATGGAATTCACCCATCTGTAAAGCATGGGGGTAGGAAGTGAATGCTCCATCGAAGGGGAGTGGCCAGTCCAGGTCGAGCTGTTTGTTGCCATGCCAAAGGGAGTGGCCGGTTTCAGGTCTAGCTATTTGTTGCAGGTATTGCCAGATTCAAAAAAAAATTTCTTTCAAGCAGTGTCAGAAGTGCAAATGTTTGTGTGAAATATGCTAAATTTTGAAAGATGAAAATGAATTTTTTTATTATGCTGAGTTCACTTTTCAGTTTATGACTTCTGCTATTAAGGAAACTAACTTTAGGAGCATAATGGATTAGCATGCTTCTTATTTCAGTTTTCATTTGATCGTTTTTTATATACCCAAGAGATTTAATGATCTTTCTAGTTCACTGTTCTTGCTTTAACAACTTCCTTAGTATAGACCACTGAATCGCAACCAGGGGCGATTTTACCCCCAGAAGGGACATTTGGCAAAGTCTGGAAATATTTTTTATTGTCACGATTGGAGGTTGGGGGATTGCTACTGGCATCTTTTGGATAGAGGGTCAGGAATGCTGCTAACACTGCACAATGCACAGGACCGTTTCTACACAAAGAATTATCCATCCCAAAATGTCAATGAAGTTGAGAAACCATGGTGTAGACCAAATTTTTAATATCTGTCCTTCTTTCCCTCCCTCCCTTTCTTCCTTCCTGTTAACAAATCATCTTTTCTCAGTTTCTCTCTTTCTCCTGCTTTCTGCAATCTCATTCAGAACCTTTAGGTTGATAGTTCTCAATTCTAAAGTGCAGGAAAAATCACATGGGAAGTTTGTTAAAAATGAAGACTCCCAGCCTCCACTTGTAGACACTCTGCCATGTGTACTTTGGGCAGCCCAAGATTCTGCATCTTGAGTAAGCCCTGAGGCAATTATAAGGAAGATCGCCCATTGACCAGAGTTTGAGAAGCAGCATGACCATCTCTGTTTTCACAGTCTTTGGCTTTATGTGTTTCATCATTGTTTAGATCTTTTATCGTTTGAACTTCTCAGTTATATCCCATTACTTTTATTAAGCTCTTAAAATAGCCATAGCTTTTAGTAGTTATTTACACTTTGGGAAGTAAGTAAATTAAAGCATAGTTGAGGATAAAGAGATGAATATATATATTTATATATATATATAAAATCATAAATCATATTTGATCCTTATGAGTTGTTGAAGTAGCTACATAGTATATCTTACAGGGTTCCTTTCCCAAATTTCTAATTTCTTTTCTCAGTCTTTTTTGTAATATATCATATGTGTTTCTCAGAAGAAGTTGTTTGACAGGAGCTCCCTGAAAATGCAAGATTAAAATTTTGTTTAGCTTTTTAAGCATAAGAACCAAGTGAAAAAAAAAGTGTGGACCATAACAGCTGATAATATTGAGAATAATTTATGTAAGTGATTTCTTAACCATACTGATGTTAATGTTATGAAAGATAAACTTTCCAGAGAGATGAGTTTAGGCCATGTACAATGAGGGCAATATGGTCATCGTAGATCTATTCATCCAAATGCTGCTTGGTACTTAGAAAAACTGATGTTTATGCTACCGTAGTGACCTGCCTTCAGGGGCTTCAACTTGTATCTAACATTCACATGTTATGGCATATTGATTTCAATTCACAGGGCTTTGATAGTCAGGTCTACAACAGTTCTTTAGTGTCTTCTTGAAATTTACAGTTAGAGTGATGCATGGTAGTTATTGGGTACTTTATGAAGGCATATTTTTGGTACGTGATTACTGAACATAGGCACATTACAAACATAGGCATATCCCACACAAGTAAGACAACTCACTGGCTATCTGCTAACGAGCTGGCCACCAAGAGTCATGGATAACTTTGTCATCCAACTTTGTAGCTTCTCACAGTAATTCTGAAGAAACTATTTTGTAAAAAGCTGAAATTCCATTTGGATGGTTTTGTGTTTATGCCAAATTAAACAGATATTACAGTGGTTGTTGGATGGCCTTGAGAGAGGTTTTTAGCCTTCCCCTCATAATTTTCACCAAATGCCTTCCAATCTATCCTAAATAAATATCAGTAAATGTCTTATGAAGCAAATGTGTTTTCACACATTTCTCTAAGTCCCTCTTACATAACAGTTCTGCTGCTGACACCGCTAACAGGCCACTGAACTTGAAACGGTGAGTCTCCATGTACATGCCGCCTCTATCAGCTGGAACCCTGGCAAGGCAGTTCATCTTCCTGGAACTTTATTTCCTCTCATTTAAAATAGATTAATCTGGGTGTTTTGTGAGCTCCTTTCTGGGTCTAGAAGGCTCTCGTTCTCTTAGAGTGCTCACAATTTGGGTACTAAAACCTTGAATTGATGATGGGCATTTGGGGCAGGGAGAGATTAGTCTTTCTGTGCATCACTTGCCCCTTCCATAAGGAAGAGAGGGTCAAGATCAAACACACTTTCCATCATTCCACCCACAAAAAGGAGCCCATGCTGCTGTGGCTCATTTAATGATGTTTATTGGGCCCTAAGATTAAGTATATAGACTGCATCTTTCCTGGAGTCTATTTCTGGAGTATGGTTCTATGAAGCTAAAGGCCTCTTTTCTTTTTGGCTTCTCCCTGTTTCCTCTCTCTTCAGACTCTCTCAAGGTTAGAAGTGGCAGGACTGCCTGCTTGTTTGCTGCCCAGCCAGAGAAAACAACATTAGGTCCCCCTGGCCACAGGGCTGTCAGGTCCTCTGCTCCTGTACTTGGCTTTGCTTCTTGGAGGTTGCTTGACTTAACTTTTGTTATCAGTGTGATGCTAGGTTGAGCCTTGCCTGGAATTTTTCTCTAGGTAGACTAGCCTAGTTCATTGGGGTTTGGGGTGAAACCTAACATCCTCTCTTTCCATTTCTCTTAAAAGGGTTATTAGAAAATGGTGGCTATGGTTATCACATCAAGAAAAGTAACCTGGTATAGAGGGTCAGCAAAGCATTCATTTATTGGTTTATTTGCTCTTTCTTTCCCTTGGTTCAGTAAGCATTTATTTACTGCCTACTGTGGGCCATGCAATAAAATACTTAGATAAGTTCTAAGCATAATACTTCAGAAACTGAACAAACGAGTATAGAGTATATCATGTTGGGCATGGCCTTATGATCTTTATCCTCTATGATCATATCTGTGAAGAGAGAATATCTGACTATAAAAGAGAATGTCTAATCTTAACTGTGGGTCCGAAAAAAATCACTAAAGGATAAAAATGCTCTAAAGGGAAGGTTATATAGGCTTTTGTTAGCCCCATTTAAATTTGGGGGTTGAAATTATTATGAGGGTTAAAAAGAGAGTTTTACATAGTAGATGACTTAGAACCACATCACCCATTTTAAAACCATAGCACGAGGTTGGCCTTATTCCAAGTCAGCAGTGAAGAACCAACCCTAGTCAAGAGCTTCACTGGAGTGACAGCCATGGGCCACCTTGTGACCCAGGAGAGGCTTGTCCTTACACTAACAAAGCCATCAGTGGAATCATTCATTGAATATCCATCGTTCTTTGGACCTAGGAATATAAGTGTGAAAATCACCACATGCGGCAGACTTTGTTTTAAATGAAGGGAAACCTACCATTAGAACATAAGCAGAATAGTAACAAGGAAGTGGCAAACAATTTGAGAGAAGAATCGAAAACTGTTTTGTTTATTTCCGTACTATGAATGTGATGTTACTTTAAAAGTTAATAGCAATTTAAATGTGAATTACAGCCCCTAATCTCCCCGCAAAAAAACTTTCAGAAATGACCCAGCTGCCCTTCCTGAACTACCCACATTAAAATTTCCGGAAGTCCTCCCAGGACGGGTCCTTCACAGCTTTGATGGATAACGGCTGACTGTTTCTATCCAAGTCTATTGTTCAATCTCATATGAATGGAAAATACAGATTATAAGGAATCATGAAAAATAAAAAACCTTTAACGTTAAACTTTCCCCAAAAGCTTATTTTCAATGAGTTGGTATCTTATATATTAAAAACTTTCTTAAATCCTCTCTTGGACCCTTTTCCTTTAGGGTGGTAGGGTAGGACTAAATGATAGAAATACGAAGAATACTTCTGAAACTAAAATGGGAAGCACTTTCTTTTAAAGAGGCGTTTGTTCAGCCTGCTGTGCAGAATTAGATTTCGAGAGAGTCACCAAAGCTCTGGAATTTACACTGTGGCAGGATACCAAATGAAAAAACAGAAGTTAGTCTTGTAAACAGAGCTGGGCAGGGCAGGGCACGCCTGTGTGTCTGCCCCCATTCTGGCCACTCTGGCGTGGCCCTGCCCACCACCAGGTCCTTGGCAGTGCCCTGAAACCTGACGGCACAAGACATCATCAAAGTGCCTCAAGATGCTGCAATACCAACCCTGTGTGCAGAGACAAGCTGGAATCCAAACAGGAGAAGCAACTGCAAGACAATCACTTATTCAAAAAAGGCCATTTTGTTTGGCTCTGCTTTATCTGGGAGTTTCCAGACCAATTCAGTCTGTATCCTGAAGAGATCCCAGCCTAGAAAAATAACTTTTTTTGAAGTACATGCATCATTGGCTACTATTAATTCTTAATTTAGACTAATTTTGATAATGTCAGTGGAATAAAATGTGGAGTAATATTTAAATGCATAAAAGCAATAACTATTAAGGTTTGCTTTCTCTTTCCTCGGGCCTATTTCATTTTGCCCTCCAACTTGCGTGGCATCCTGTTAACTCATTAATATGTACTTACTATGCTTATCCTTTTTTGTGTTAGTACTAGCTTCTGACTTGAAGATTGTTTAAAAATTCTGCTTAGCTTCTTTTGTCTTGCATTTGTAAAATATTCTTAATAATAGAGTGAAGGTACTCAGAAATACAGACTGTTAAAACAATTGTGAAAAATATTTTTGTATCAGTTCACAGGATTATTATTTTGTTTGGTTATCTGGCTCATCAGTTCTTTTTCTTTTTTTTTTTTTTTTTTTTTTTTTTCGAGACGGAGTCTTGCTCTGTCACCCAGGCTGGAGTGCAGTGGCGCGATCTCGGCTCACTGCAAGCTCCACCTCCCGGGTTCCCGCCATTCTCCTGCCTCAGCCTCTCCGAGTAGCTGGGACTATAGGCGCCCGCCACCACGCCCGGCTAATTTTTTGTATTTTTAGTAGAGACGGGGTTTCACCGTGGTCTCGATCTCCTGACCTTGTGATCCGCCCGCCTCAGCCTCCCAAAGTGCTGGGATTACAGGCGTGAGCCACCGCGCCCGGCTAGTTCTTTTTCTTACTAAGCAATTTTAATAGTTTTTAATGGTTGAGTTATAATCACAGCATTAGTATTCTTGAGTAAAACTCAGTTTTCTTTTCATAAAAATAATGTAAAGGATTACTTATGATTTGATTATAATTAAGGTGGTTTTTGATAATATATGTTGTTAAGTAATAGTTCTTTAAGAAATAATTAAAATTATAATGATGTAGCCATAAGTAATTTATTTCACAGAAAGACTGTTGAACTAAGAGGGAAGAAATATTTTGAAGAAAATTAATATTGGAGATAAAACTGCTCTCCTGGTGTGTATATTTTTTTATTCCTCATTAAGAGTTTTTATTTCTTAGTATACAAATTACACTAATCAAAAAAACAATTCTGAAATTAAATTTCGGCAACTTCCTTAGCTGTCTTAGAAGTCTTGGGTACTTCCAAGTCACTGGGTATAATCAAGGGACCAAGCTGTGGAAACCACTGCACTAAAGTAGCAACAAATGTTTAGAGGAGAACAGAATAATTGAAACAGCCCTAAAAAGTGATGTGCAAGCAAATGTACATGTATTATAGTTTAAATATTCTTTAAGTGCTTATTCAAGGAATCCTAAGGCTCAAATTTTTGTTTTTTAAAAAACTATTACTTAGTGTAACTGTTCCCCTCATCTATCTGTTTGGTAAGCTCTTATTTTTGTATATCATATTTGCTTGATGTGGACCCTGCTTGAGTTGACTTGACAGTTTGAGGAGGTATGCACAGGGCCCTTCCTGGGACATTTCTACCACTGTAGGTTCCAGTATTTAGCTAGTTATTTTCAGCCCAAGCCTAGTGAAGATCATGCTAGAACTTGGGAAGGCCTAGTAAACTAAACTGGGTGCTGTAGTCCATTTCCAGGTCGCTGCCTTTTGCCTCTTTCTCATAACTTATTCACCCCTGTGACCTTGTTAGAACAGTAATGTTTCTTCATAAAACATTCTTAATGAATCTATTTACCTTACATGCCCAATGAGATAGTGTTTCATGTAATAAATTCTCTGCTGAAACATATGCCAAGAAGGCAGCCCTTGAAACTGTTAAAGAATTAACTTTTTAACTGAGGGAGGGGCCATTTGCTGTGTGACTACAGCTATCACAGTGCTATTTTTCTTATTTTAAATGTATTATAAAACTACTTAGAGGTTTTTTTTTTGCTTGTTTTACACATGCATATACGTCAATCTTCAGCATAGTTATCCTCAAAGAATAAGAATTTACAAAACAGATACTCTATTTTCTAAAGAATGTAAATTTGATTTAGATATTTACATCTAAATAATGATATATTTGTCTGAAGAAGTTACCAGTCGCAGTGGAGCTCAGGAACTTTATTTTTAATAAAAGAAGTAGTAGGGTCTTTCCTTAGTAAGTTCTATTTTTTTATACAGACTGACTAGATTGATTTCTATCTAGTCAGATAAAATTGTTAAATTCTCCTCCAGTTAGAATCAAGGTGTCATAACAGGGAACAAAAGCAAAAAGCCTGATCTGTCTGTAACAGTCAAATAGGCTTCCAGTGTGAAGAAGTTGACTGTGCTGCCCAGGGAGTTAGAAATGAAAGCACCGTGTGTATTGGTACAGGTTGTTACAAGCCTCCTGTTTAAAAGACTAATCTCTGTCAACAGAGGTGACCCAGTGGTGACCTTACAGATAATTTACAAAAGCCATTTTAGCTGCCGATCCTCTTCTCACCCCCTTTGACCTTCTGATTAGATGTCATTAGATGTTGTCTGCAAATGTAATGGGATTTCTCTATTGTAGTTTTTCATGTCATTACAATAAGTCACTTCCCTCTAATGCTACTCACAGTTATTGCATAAGTCACTTTACCCCTCTATACATGGTGATAACACAGTACCTACCTCATAGTGTGCTTATGAAGACATTGAATGGGATATTTCTAAAAGCTGTTATCTTAGTACCTGACATACAGATTCTCCATTAATGATAGCTCTTTACTATGTTCTCCTCTAATAAAATAAAGTAATTTCAAGATTACAAGAAACCAAAGAGTGTTTTTTACATACAGGACTGAGCAAACAGCTTGCTTTATAATGGTGAAACTACTTTTAAAAAAAGGAGGTGGGGGTGAGATAGGGCGGAGAAGAGAGCACAGAGGACGTTAGGTGTTTGGTTTTTTCCCATGGTGCTAGACATTCTCTCAAGCAGGCATTCTGAGATCATAGTCTTTTCCCTTTGCGCATATTTTGGAAACGTATTTCTGAAATTATCTTTTACCACACATATAAATATAAGGGATTTATTCCTGTTTTTCAGAAAAGTATGAACCAGAGAGATTTCTTTCAGACAAATGTAAGTCTGGAATGTACATCAGACGGTCGTATTTACTTGCGTTGTAGGGCCACCAGATCTCAATAATGCATTTAATCACTTTCTTCTACCTTAGGGCAGAACTGCCCTCAGGCAAGCAGGATGCCTGCCTACCTATTATCTTAGAATTTTTAGAAAAGAATAGTACATGTTCTTGCTAGTAGTACATTCCAAGCTTTCTCCATAACACATTCCAGAATGCTGGGAGGAAATTCTCCTGATGTCTAATCTAAATCCCTTCTTCTGCCCTTTAAACCCTTCGTATCTTATCTTGACCTGAGTGGAAATAGAAAGTAGATGCTCCCCATGATTTAGCCAATGTCTCTTTAAGTTTTTGAAACTGTTATCAGGCTTCTCGTAGACCTCATCCTCTACTCTGGAATAAGTCAACTGCAGTCTTTTCCACCTTTTTTTCTTTCAGAAGCATGTTTTGTCCTGAGGGTAAAACATGTGAGTAGAGGATTTGTAGTTTTGTTACTCCATTCTGATACTCCTCAAGGTCTATATCAGCACAACAGTGACAGGGCCCAAGTAGGAGTTGTCATGCATAATCAATCCACTGGCAGGGATCAATCCACCCATCCTGGCAGGGAGGCACCAGCCACCTCTCTGCCTCACCACTGCTGCAGCTCCTCCTAAGAGGTGCCAGAGGGCACTTCAGAATTACAGGGCAGCCTCAGCCCCATGCCACGCAGTCCAGCGGTGGTCTATCTTGTTTTCATTCAAAACCAGCCAGGCCTTGAGCACAAGAAAGCTCCAGAAGCTTTCTCCATTGCCCAGAGATGATTACCAGAAGCTATTTAAATCTCTGATGTTCTGAGTTTCCTCTGAGGTTCTTTCTTGGTCTAATGAGGTCCCCAGCCTGGCCAGACCTCGAAGACGTGTTGTCTCACCTTGAAAACCCCTTCTGTGTGCATTCCTGAGTTTGACTGGCATTAAAAAGGGGAGAGGGGATGAAAAATGTACATATTAGAGGAGAAAAAAAGAATATAGCTATAGAAAATACAAATGCCATAAAAGTAATCATGCTCACCATCTGTCTAGCCCCAGAAGAACCTCAGAAGCATCTTCCCAGCTTTGTCACTGTCTGACTTCCTGTCTGTCTCCAATGGTATATTTCTGTTGTGGGGAATCATCTTCCAGAAATTTGTTATTGTCTGTGTAAAATCAGAGAACCCCTATTCTGACTCCCTCAGATTCCCTTGAGCCCCTCTGCCCAGTTCTGGCTTCTGACCTAAGGGACTTTCCTCTTAGGTGGGTCAATGGCACTTGACTCCAGGCGGATCCCCATACAGCAAAGTGTCCTGGTCCTCATAGGTCTTTGGTGTAATCTGCCTCACACCAAAAGCAAACCAGGGCTTGGTGGAAATTACCACAGAGGGGACAGGATAGAAGAAAACAACTTCTCTCTGCCATTATCTTTCTCTCCAAATATATTGTAAATGCCAGTGACCCAAAACTTATCATAGCCAGCTTCATAAACCTAATTACTTTATTATATATCAATTCAACTTCCCTAAGATTGTAATCTCTTATCAGGGCTCAGATCTTGTTAGTCAGCATTACATTGCTCACAAACTGGGTACTTCTTATACAATGGGTGGATATTAGTTATTTGCTAAGTAAGTAATAAACTTATATAACAATTGCAACAAATTTATATTTATTATAAATATAGATGCAGGTATCTGTGGATAGCTTTATACACACATTAAAATGTAACATATGAGGCCAAGGTGGACGGATTACCTAAGGTCAGGAGTTCGAGACCAGCCTGGCCAAACATGGTAAAACCCCATCGCTACTAAAAATATAAAAAAATTAGCCAGATGTGGTGGTGGGCACCTATAATCCCATCTACTTGGGAGGCTGAGGCAGGAGAGTTGCTTGAACCCAGGAGACGGAGGTTGCAGTAAGCCGATACGGTGACACTGCACTACAGCCTGGGCAACAGAGTGAAACTCCATCTCAAAAAAAAAAAAAAGTGTAATATATGGGTACTCACTCATTTGGAATATCTTTTAAAGTGATCAAAAGTTGGGTTTGTGTTTGCCTTAGCGTGTTTTCTATGTCAACAAAATCAATAATGTATGTTAACTTGTTAAATTATGTAGATTAATCTGAGAATATTTGGAGGCACTTTTAAAAAAACAACCTGTATTCAACTTTCCTTTTTTTTTTTTTTTTTGAGACGGAGTCTCACTCTGTCGCCCAGGCTGGAGTGCAGTGGCGCAATCTCGGCTCACTGCAAGCTCCGCCTCCCGGGTTCACGCCATTCTCCTGCCTCAGCCTGTCCGAGTAGCTGGGACTACAGGCGCCCGCCACCACGCCTGGCTAATTTTTTGTATTTTTTAGTAGAGATGGGGTTTCACCATGGTCTCGATCTCCTGACCTCGTGATCCGCCCGCCTCGGCCTCCCAAAGTGCTGGGATTTACAAGCGTGAGCCACCACGCCCGGCCCCAACTTTCTTAACCACTCTAAGAGTATTTATAAACAATTGAAATGCTACTTCCTTATAATCAATTGACAAGCTAATTATTTATTGCCCTGGGACCCAGTTCTACTGGTGTTTATTACATTGGGATTGATTTAGATGATCTTTTTCCTATTAGTGCAAATTAGTTCTTAACCCTATAGAAGGATGACATTGCTTCCTTTGGTTTCATGGCCAGATTACTTAGTTGCCCCCTATCTTTGAGAGGACTCCTTCTCTGGCAGTAGAAAGGCAAAGAGAAGTCATGAAGATAAAGAGATGAGGAAAGCACAATTAGGGTTATTGGGCTGAAATTCATGCCCCATGTGTGAGGGTGACGGGAGAAATGGTCTGTTAAAGAGGATAGTTGGTGGTAGGGGCACAGGGAGAGAATGCTGTTACTGTTTTGTGGGCAGTAATTACATTTGGCCTATGAACAGAAAATATATATATTTTAATATAACCTCAACATAGCCTCTCTAATGTTTACTGCCAAGACCTAAAATTTCGAGACATGGCATGAAGCATTTCTGCAATCACAGAATTCTCACTTTATTTTTTTCTAATGAAATATTGTAATTGAACAAGATCCCATATTCTACTATATATCACTCTTTTACTATACTCCAGAGGGGGAAAGTTGTCCTGATTACCATATCTAAGACTAAAGAATCTTTACGTGTTGAAAGTCCTAGCCAGCCATCATTTGGCCACAATGGTGGCTTGTCAAATGGGTATGTAGCAGGTCATACCAGCCTCAGGAGGTGGAGCGAAGCAAAAAAGGAAATCTTGCCATGTCATGTTTCAAAGCTCTTGTGAATCTTGAGATCTCATTAGAAATCTGTCACAGTTTTAATAGAGTCCCACCAAGATGTGCTCTGCCTGCTCTTTTGCAGGTTGGTCAGGATAGGAAGCAGGGCCTCCCCAGTGCCAGTTCCTCGGGGGAACAATTCACGAGAATCTAAAGAGTTGTCTCCCAGCAGTGCCAGGAAAGAGTGGCTGCCAAAATGTTACTAGTAATTAAGGACTAGGCACCTGAGGGCAGCAACTAAGCACATACTAGTTATTATAACATCCAGGTAGAACAAGTGAAACTCCTCTTTTAAGTGAGTTGAATTGGGACTGGGAGACATTTACAGTCACATTAATGTACCCTGCACGTGCACACACACAGATACACACCCAGCTACTGTTGCTGGCAATGGAGAAAATGGTGTTTGGGTCTGGCCATCTGGGAACATGAGATCACAAAGCACAATGGCCATAAATTCAATATTGATTTAGTAAGGTGCTAAATAGTGGTAAGCTCCCAAATGTATGTTCACTGATGCTTTTGGTTAATAGAAACATGTTCCTTAAGTATCTTTAGCCAACAATGTTCCTGTGTAATTAGCAAACATCTTAATTATACACTTGGATTTGAAGCTTATGCTAGCTAATCTTAAAGTATAAAAATTATATGAATTAGATAAAGAGAAAAGGTTTAGAATAGAGACTACATGTAGCATAGAGGTTAAGGGCGTGAACTCTGAGCCATAGCTGGATTCAAATCCTCACCCTGGTATTTACTACCTCTGCAATATGAAAAAGTAGTTAATCTTTCTGTGTTTCAGGTTTTTCACCTGAAAAATGAAAATAGTGCCTATCATAGGGTCATGGTGAGCATTGGAATGCTGAAAACAAGTAAAAGCTCTTTTGAACTGTGCTTGGAACATGAAATGCTAAATACATTTAGCTTATTTTAGGTATGGTATTTGAAGAGTAATAACTCCACAAGTGGGTCATTACACAGTAGAAATTTTGAAAAGGAATAATAATTAACAATTCAGAAATTTTATCATAAAATCTCAGAAGCTTGCCCACATTTCCCACAGGGAAGTAAACTAATACTTTATATATGTAATAGTTTGTTAACGTTTATTAAAATTTTTAAGTAAGGTAAATTTATTCAACAGACATTTTTATTGAGTACCCATAAGCATCACGGGAAGTGATATGATGTTATAGGGATACATAAGACATTATTACCCACTTTGAAGAGCTTAAATTTTACAATATAGCATGTATTAGAACAGTGTAAAATATTCAAGCATTTTAGAAACATTACTTTGATATAAATATAATGAATTAAGTAACCATATTTTTGGCCCTTTTAGAAAAGATATTGGGTAAATACGCATGGCCGAAGATACACTGGAGATATTTATTACCTTGAACTATTGGAGTAAATATGGATTATTACTCAATTCCAAGTGTCCTACATATTTTCACAAAATCACAGTATAAAGTTAAATGTACCTAAAATGCTAAACGTGATGTTGATAATCAGCTCCCTAGGTTTATGCTACAGACCACAGCCTTGTGTGTAAGTGCTGGAGAAAATATTAAGTATTCTTCATGACATTTCCTATCATTGACCTTAAATAAGCCGTGAGAATAAGCACAGCATTGTAGACTGAAAGCCTAAAACAATATGAATCTTATCATTAGTTTGCAAAAAAAAAAATCACTTTTAATAAAATTTGAAAATATCACCCTTGGCTGTTTCTAGTCAATAAATTATGGTTATCGTCAGATGTGGACCTATAAAAGAGGAGAACATCTTAATGTGCTGGAATATTTTTAATGCTCACAGAATTACGGGGGAAGAATGGAAGTGACATTGACATGTTATTTCAGATGTTAATAATAATTTCCAACATGTTTTTATTTGTCATACCCATTTAGTTCTCTGAGAGATAAGAGAGGGAGACATTGTCATGCCCATTTTTCAGATGAATCAGTTGAGACTTTGAGGAGAGTTTATCTAATTGCCCAAAAGACAGATTAATGCTATTGAGGATTTTCTTAAGCTCTGATAGAGTCGTCAGTTGACTATGTTTTTAGATAACCTGGGTGCTTGCTTCTTTTCTGTTTTGTCTAGTTTTTGAGGCACTTTGCTGAGTATTTTTCATTTGTTCACTCATCCATTCATCAGAAGTATCTGGGTTACTAGTGCTGGCTCAGCACTCCTGGGCAGTTCTTGGTCAGCATCTTCCATTAACATACGTGAATATGATACATCTGCTTTTCATTGATAAACAGTTCTAAAAATCAGATTTCTGTGCCTCAAATCTTTTATTAAAGAGACAGGCTATAAATTATTTAAGTTTAAAATTTTTGTTAATATTAAACTTCTTAAAGCCAGTAGTTATGTCTTATTCATCTTTTAAGCCTGGTTCCAATATTTAATACAGCTTTTGTTGTTTGATAGCTTATCTTTTATCTGAATTGTAAGATTTTCTGTGATGAATGTGATAAACATTAATGGCTATAATTATAAACACAAACTACTCTATTTTTAAATCAAGTTAATTGGTGTAACATAGTCCTACTCTACGTTAAATTTGTGTCCTGTAAGTTCTCATGACTGTTAGGATTAAGTAGAAGGTGTCTGTTTGCTTCAAGAATTTTTAAATAAATTGAAATGTTACATTTGTAACGTAAGTAATTCTCACATACCTAAGCTCAGTTTGGCGCTTCTTAACTTTTTTTTTAATCCGTTCTCACATTCATCTGTCTTCCCAATTATCTGTCCATCTACCTCCCAACCTTCCCACCTCCCCCACCACCTCCATCATATTCGCATATGAAGTAATTTACCCTTCCTCTAAACTCTATTTCAGATATACAAGATGTGGGATCTTATATTTCTTAAACTTTCTGGTCTCTGTTTCCTTATTCTACAATGAGAATCATAATAGAATCTACTCATAAAATTATTAAATTAGTTAATTTATATAGAGCATTTAGAACAGTACCTGGCATTAGTAAGCATTCAATAAATTTTAGCCATTTTCGTTTTTATCATGGTACCGATCTCTACCTGCACTGCGGTATAGTTGGTGGTACATTTCTTATCTCCTCCCCTACTGGGCTGAACACTTGTTGAGGACTGGGTAAGGCTTGGTTATACTGAACATGTTAGCTGGGTTCCTGTGCAGCTTATGCAGTCTCTTATAGGAGACAGGCAGTGAAGACTTGTAAAAATGAATGAAAGAAGGAAGGAGTTTGTTCTCCTAATACCAATAGTAAGTAATAATAGTTGAGCTTTATACATTTTCTCTTAGTGGAATAAACGGTCATGTTTCTATTGACATAACAAGACCTATTTAGAGGAAAACTGTACTTTAATCAATGTGAGTCAGTATATTTCAAACATAATTTTAATTTGGCCTTATCATTTATGGTTTCTTATAGCACGAAAGTCAAAGAAGCTGGGAAAGTTAAAAGGGATTCACGAGGAGCAGCCACAGCAGCAGCAGCCCCCACCCCCACCCCCACCCCCGCAAAGCCCAGAGGAAGGGACAACGTACATCGCTCCTGCAAAAGAACCCTCGGTCAACACAGCACTGGTTCCTCAGCTCTCCACAATCTCACGAGCGCTCACACCTTCCCCCGTTATGGTCCTTGAAAACATTGAACCCGAAATTGTATATGCAGGCTATGACAGCTCAAAACCAGATACGGCCGAAAATCTGCTCTCCACACTCAACCGCTTAGCAGGCAAACAGATGATCCAAGTCGTGAAGTGGGCAAAGGTACTTCCAGGTAGGATTGCCTCTCCTTTCACAGGCTGCATCCTGAACTTAACAAGTCTGGTCAACTGACTTCGCCATCTCCAACCATGCAGTAGGAGTTTGCCTTCTATGAAATCCTGATATCAGATTTTTTTAACTGATAGCAAATTGATCAAGTGTATAGGAAAAATGTGGTTAATGTGCTCATTTCTTCCGAGAATGCAGGGTTAAGGATTTTATTGTTAAAATGAAGATACGGCTGGGCGCAGTGGCTCACGCCTGTAATCCCAGCACTTTGGGAGGCCGAGGCAGGTGGCTCACTGAGGCAGATGGATCACGAGGTCAGGAGTTCAAGACCAGCCTGGTCAAGATGGTGAAACCCCGTTTCTACTAAAAATACAAAAATTAGTCCCGCGTGGTGGCAGGTGCCTGTAATCCCAGCTACTCCGGAGGTTGAGGCAGGAGAATCGCTTGAACCCGAGTGGCAGAGGCTGCAGTGAGCCGAGATCCACCACTGTACTCCAGCCTGGGCAACAGAGTGAGACTCTGTCTCAAAAAAAAAAAAAAAGAAATTAAAATTAAAAATTTTAAAAATGACATATACACTTCTTATGTTGATCAAAATGGAAAATTTCATCCAAAATTATTAAGGTAAAATACATTCTGTTCATGAAATCACAAGTTGAGCACATTATTAACGGCTCATAACGAGGGTTAATCTAAGCATAGACCAAGTAAGGCAAGGCCTAGCAAGTTGTAAGAGACCTGGAATGACTCTTCTGTCTAAAAAATAATCACCTGGCCCCCAGCACCCTTTAAATTGTCCCTGGAATTCCTATTTTAATCATTTTTTTGTTTCTTGGGATTTAATTAATAAGGCCCCTCTTAATCTACAGAAACATCACTTAGAAATTGCCATTCATTGTCCCAGTTCATTAATCTAAAGCAGTTTCTTAGACTACCTATGGTCAGACAGCAGCTGTAAAAGTTGGGGAAAGCTCCACTGACTGATTCTTTGAAGAGAAGCTTGCCCAGTGAAACTCCACAGACAGAAAAATAACATGATGCCCCTGGAGATGGATGGGTGATAAAAAACAAAAGAAGACCTGGTGCAGTGGTCCATGCCTGTAATCCCAGCACTTTGGGAGGCCGAGGCAAGCAGATCACTTGAGGTCAGGAATTCGAGACCAGCCTTGCCACCATCGTGAAACCCCGTCTCTACTAAAAATACAAAATTTAGTTGGGCATCCTGGCAGGCACCTGTAACCCCAGCTATTTCTGAGCCTGAGGCAGGAGAATCGCTTGAAACCCTGGTTGCAGTGAGCCAGTATCATGCCACTGCACTCCAGCCTGGGTGACAGAATGAGACTTCATCTTAAAAAATAAATAAATAAAGAACAAAAGAAGAGCTTGAGTCTGTCAGGCAGGGAGGACAGGTGCCAAGGAAACATGTTCTACCATAGAACTTTATCAAAGTCTGGTATTAACCTGGACCATAGGAGGCACCACATGCTCATTTTTTAAGCACCACAAACTCATGAACAATGAAATTTCCCACCATTATTGCAGATACGCAGGGGTTGACAGTTATTAAATTACCTTTTATTTTAGTGTTATTAATTGTGAGTAGGATGAAGCAAGTTTTGCGGGTTAATACAAATTCTCTCAATCTAACCAAGGGTTTTAGGCTGTCATCCACACCAAAACTTGCTGAACTTTGCAATTTTAGTTTGCCCTGGCAGTTTACCCTCATCTAGAATTAGGATGAATTTAAAGTGAAATGTGAAACAGGGCTGGGCCTGTGGTGGGCGCTCTGTAAATGACTATTGAATTGATTTGAGTCTATTAGAGAAGAGAAAAGTGAAAGAAAGGTGGCTGTTTGGGGTTGACTTAAGAAGCATCTTCCTGAAATGTACTTAAATGCTAAGTGTATTTCTGTGATTAATCGTTTTGTTCTTCAGGTTTTAAAAACTTGCCTCTTGAGGACCAAATTACCCTAATCCAGTATTCTTGGATGTGTCTATCATCATTTGCCTTGAGCTGGAGATCTTACAAACATACGAACAGCCAATTTCTCTATTTTGCACCAGACCTAGTCTTTAATGAGTAAGTACCTATTAATTAGCCTTCATAAAATAAACTGCAGAGTTATTCCTTATGCTTTCTTTCAATGATTTCTAAACAGATGTACGTTGGTGAAAGAATCTACTGAAACTGGCATTTTTTAACGTTAAAAATTTACAGATCTCTGGGAACTTAAAAATTACTCTTTGCAACATTATACTGTACGCTTCTGAGTATATATAAATCAGTATATATAAATTCCACATAATAATATGTGGGATATATCCCAAAAGAAAGATGATCCAGTTGGCTCTGAAAATTGACTGGTACAAAGCCACAATTAATAGAAAACAGTCTCTTTTGGTATCGACTCCAATTGGGAAGACGATCTAATTTCTAGGAAACGTGAATATACAAAGTGCCAGCTTTTACGAGCTCATATAATGGTTCTTTTGTTAACAGTATACAGCTGCTCAATGTGTTTTCATGACAATCGTAATTACCCTTCTTTGCCATCATAAAAGAAGCCAAACTGTTATTCTGTAGCGAAACATTTTTAGTTTTATGATGCATTTTAAAAGACTGAAAGAATTGTAATCGGTTTTCCTTTGGCTACAAATTCCTTCCTATTTTAAGTTTACATTTTAATACTGTTTGCATTCCTCATTAGCACATTTTATTTATGTTTATATCTAGCAGTGCTTCTTTGTAATTGTTGGGTCAAGAAATACTTAAAAGGGAATATTTGAATTATGATAGTAACTACAGCCATATTCTGACAGATGGCTCTCTCTGGCGATAGGAAATAGGGGTTTCAGTAGGGAAGGAGGCAGATGAGAAATAGGTTGGTGATAAAAGCAAGAAAAGTAATGCAAAAGATGAAAAGTATAGACAGATAGTGCCAACATACCTCAGTAGTACCAGTAGTAATGTACCTAAGAGTACCAGTTCGCCCACACGTGATGTACTGCAAAGACAATTTTATTCCAAACATAAATTAGAAACATCAATTGTTGGTTCTCGAGGTGGCCTGCTTTTGGCAATTTATCAAAAAGAGTAATTCTAGTACTGCATCAGTGTTCACCAAAAGCATGAAGTAAAGCCAAACAACTGACACGCACAATTTAATTAACTTGTATCCCTCAATAATCAACTGATATTGTTGAATAGTAAGCCCGTTTTAAAATATGTTCTATAAACCAGAAGAAAACACATATTAAAGAGGGTTCTTGTTTTAAAAGGACATGTGGGTAAATAAGAATCTCCTTAGTGCCATCGTTTCAGCATTTGATTTTAACAGAACATTAAAACAACCCATTTAATCTTATTAATACATCTATTAATTTTTGTCATCAAATGTGTATAACATAAAATTTTTCATTTTTAAGCATAAACTCAGTAGCATTAATTACATTCACATTGTTGTGCAACCATCACCACTATCCATATCCAATACTTTTCATCATCCCAAACAAACTCTAAACCCATTCAACAATCACTCCCCATTATTCCCTCCCCTAAGCCTCTGGTAACCTCTAGTATATGAATTTGCCTATTCTATATATTTAATATAAGTGGAATCATATAATATTTGTCGTTTTGTGCCTGGCTCATTTCGCTTAGCCTAATGTTTTCAGTGTTCATCCATAGTTAGTATGTATCAGAATTCCATTCCTTTTTATGGCAGAATAATATTCCATCATAGATATATCAAGTCAGTCCTCATTAGTGGATTCTGTAGTTGCATATTTGCTTCCTGACTGCATTTATTTGTAATCTCAAAGTCAATACTCACAGGATTTTCATGGTCATTTACAGACAAATGCAGAGTAACAAAGAATTTGAGTTGCCAAGAGAGCACATTGCAGCTGAGCTCACACAAGGGACCACTCCGCCATCTTGTTTCAGCTCTCATGCTATAAACTGTCATCCTTTTCACAGTCTATTTATTGCCACGTGTTTTGCATTTTTATGCCTTTTGGTGATTTCACCGTTTAAGATGGCTGGCCCCTAGACATAGTGCTGAAGTGCTAGCTAGTGTTCTTCAGCTCAAGAAAGCTATGATGCGCCTCACAGAGAAAATAGGTGTGTCAGATAATCATTACTGAAGCATGAGTTACGGTCCTGCTGGCTATAGTTCAATGTTAACAAACCAGGAATATATGTTAAGTAAGATGTCTTTAAACAGAAATACACATGAAACAAAATTAGGTATAGATCAGTTGATGAAATGTGACCAGAGGTTGTAAGGACCATTACCCCAAAGTTCCCCTAGGAGAAATAGTTGAATATTTGCTAATTCAGTGTTTGCCATGACTTTATAGAACATGACTACAGCAAATATTTTATCCAATCATCTGTTAATGGGCAGTTTGGTTGTTTCCACCTTTGACTATTACGAATAACGTCGCACTGAATATGGGTATACAAATATATCTTTGAGATGCTGCTTTCAGTTCTTTTAGTACCCAGAATTGGAATCCCTGGGCATATGGTACCTCTGTGTTTAACTTTTTAAGGAGACACCACACTCTTTTTCCACAGCAGATGCACCGTTTTACATTCCCACCAGCAATGTACAAGGGTTCTAATTTCTCCACATCCTTGCCAGCACTTTTTTCTTCTTATTAAGTAGCCATCCCAGTAGGGCATGACATGGTATCTCACTGTGGTTTTCATTTTCATTTCCCTAATGGCTAATGATGTTGGACGTGTTTTCATATGCTTATGGACCGTTTGTATATCTTCTCTGTAGAACTGTTCATGTAAGTTCTTTACCCATTTTTTAATTGGATTATATGTCTTTTTGTACTTGAGTTGTAGGAGTTCTTTATATTTTATGGATATTAAACCCTTATCAGATACATGGTTTGTAAATATGTCTCTCAACCTGTGGCTTGCCTTTTTACTCTATTGAAAGTGTCCTTTGATGCACAAGCATTTATAATTGTAGTGAAGTCAAAATCTCTTCTTCTGTTGCCTTTTCTTTGGTGTCACTTATTACTTTTTAATTGTTTGTAAATATCTGAGTATAAAGGGCTCCAATCAATTACAGAATTGTGAGAATGTTTTTTCATAAATGGAACTTAGGGGAAAGCACCTTATATTTGAAGGCTGGGAATAATGTACTTAAAGTGGTTTGGAAATAAATAAGAAACAAAAAAAAAGAAAAGGTCATATAAGCTTTGTGTATTTGTCTATTCTAGAAAATATTTATACAGATAAAATGGAAACAACAAAAGATAAATGCTTTCTAATATTAAAAGTAGTTAAATGTTATTGATGTAATTATTAGAATGAACATGTTGTTCTCTGTTCTTAAAACTTTTGACCTCAACCCAACCCAGACTTCTGTAGGGTTTCTTTCTCTCAACTAGAAAGAATAGAGCAAAGCTGTGTTTTTCAAGGGGCTAGGGTGGATACTACTCTGGGGAAACAATTGGAAATTATATAAAGCCTTTTGGTCCAATTGCATCAAAAAGAGAGCTTGATGTGGTAGCTCCATCACTGGGTACTGTGATAGACCCCATACTTTTTAGGGAAATCAGTAAGTTACAGAGGATGGCCGAGCATATGCATACATGCTTCATCTTGCATTTATTCCAGGAATATTTATTAACTGTTGTCAGTATTCTAAGCAGTAGTTTTAGAATAGTGAGAGAAAAAAATCCCTCTCTCACAGAACATACAGTCTAATGAGAGAGACAGAAATACTGAGTTTTATAAGTAAAATATAATTGTGATAAGTATTGAGAGGAAAAGTGGTCTGAGAGCAGTTAATGGGAGAGATTGATCTAGTCAGTCTAGTCAGGAAAGTCTTCCTTGGGAATGATTAAACTGGTGTTCCCCAGGTGAAGGAAGTATACAAGGAGGAAAGTTGATCTAGCCTGAGAGACCAGCATGTGCAAAGGCCCAGTGGCAGGAAGGAACATGGGCCTTCAATGAACTGAGAGCAAGACAGCGTGGCTGGAGGGGAGCCTAAGGCCAGGTCCTGTGGGTTTCAGAGGCCACATCAGAGACTTGGCTCTTTATTTTAAGAGCAGTGGAAAAGCCATTGAAGTGTTCTAAGTGATGGGGTGACATTTCCAGATTTGCTTCTTGAAAAGATCTCTCTGAATGCAGAATGGAAAATGGGTTAGAAGTGAGTCAGAGCAGATGTTGGGAGACCAGACAGGAGGCTGCGATGGGAATCCAGGTGATAGTGTAAGGTGAAATCATCAAGAATTGCTAGTAGTTGGATATTGGCAAGGACTGGAGGAGGGGAAGAATTAGCTGTCTAGGAAGACTTCCAAGCCTCTGCCATAAGTGCCAGGAAGGATTTGGTGCCCCTCACTGGGATAGGGAATAAGGGAAGAAGACTCAGGTTTACAAGGGCAGGGGAAGGGAGAGCCTGGGACCAGTTTTGAGGGTAAGATTGACTTGCCTTTGAAAAATTATCCAAGAACACATATTATATAGGCAGTTATTTCTACAGGTCAGAAGCTAAAGAGGTGTCCTGGCTGAAGTTAAAAATTTTGAACTCGTTTTGGAGGTAGTAGTTAAAGGAGGAATGTCGTCACGTGGATCGCAAGGAAAGAGGACTTTAAGAAAGGAGATGCGACTGCCCTATCATGTTATATGTTGTTGTGATCTCAGTGAGGTGTGAACTAGAAAACTCAAAGCATGCCTCACGCATTGCCTGCCAATGCCTTACACATTCCTGTCTTCTGAACATGTTCTATATGCTTTCCCTGAGCCATTACCCGTGCTTTCCTACCTTCCACCACAGCAAAGGCAGCAGTCTGGCATTTTGTGTAAAGCAGTAGTGATGCCGCTCACTTGAGGGCAGAGTGCACCGATATGGTCCTCCCTTGCTCTCGCACCAACCCTTGGCTGTTTATACCACCTCCCACCTGGTGTTGCCAGCTCTTAAGTGCGTGTATCTCTGCCTTATTTCACTGGCACACCTCACTGAAGTCACAGACTCTGTCTTAATCATTTCTGAATCTCTAGCAGCTGGCATTGTGCCTGAATCATAGTAGGTACTCCATAAATATTTGCTGAATAAATGAATTATTGAACAAATGAACCAAACAATCTATTAATCAGTCTGAAGGGGCTTCCTAAGTTTACATTTCTAACTATGAGGATGAAGTTTATGATGAAATGTGGTGTAGGGATGCATGGCTTTCCCGAACAGAGGCATTGCGATATTTAAAACAGAGGAACGAAACTTTGGGTTTGCCTTCAACTGTGACACAGATCTGAAAGTTCCCGAAGATCTTATTCTCCGGTATTAGCATCACTGGAGATGGAGGAAAGGTGGGAAATAGGGAATAATAAAGGAAACATTCTTTCTAATTTTTTACTAAACATTGGGGTGAAGATATTAGTTAATACTTTAAATTAACATAGAACTTTTCTTATTATAAACTCAAAACTTTTCAAATATGTATTAAATGATTAATTATTCAATTTTACCTTGAAATAGCTTATCCATATATTGCTACAGATCGCTGCAAGTATTCAAATTTCTTATCAATTCACTACACATATTAAAACTCCCACTGAAGCCTGTAATGACTTTTTTTCATTTTTTTTATAAGATCTGAAATGAAGGTTCAGTATTACTCTCTTTTACATCTTGGCTGGTATTTTAAAATTAAACATATATTAAAGACTTGCTTATACTACCTCAAGTAGTAGCTCAGTAAAAAATGTTTTTGGATGATCTTTTACTGTCCTCAGCATCTGACCTTGGGATTGTTTTGGTTCACAGACTGTTGGCGAGAGTGAGGGAGGGTTGAAGTCTTAGTGGCACTTCACATGCCTCTGTGGATTCTCTGAGTGTCTGTCCAGGAGGAAGGTGACTTCCACCCACACCATCCTGCGTCTGAAGCACTAGTGGTGTGAGGGCAGCTGCATTAGATGAGTACACAACTCAGTTGCATCGGCTACTTCTTTTCATGTTTTCATGGGGTGCTACCTGTTTCTTTGTGTCCCCAGTCACTGGGTCAGTGTGCTGGTGCAGTCCAGTTGTCTTCAGTGAGGGTTCTCCCCGGGCCATGCTGCCAATGTTACAGTGCCAGTGAGGTCCCTCTGTACCTAACGTTCTGACGCTCCAGGAGGCCTGGATTCCAAATGGGTTGCGTGTTCCAAAGTCTGTCCCACCGTGGTGGAGGCTGGGATCAGAGGATTCTCATGGAGGCCAGGGGTGGTCGGAGGTATGGCGAGCCCCGGTGTCCCTTCCCACAGGGAGTGGTGGATCTTCCTGAGCCACTGGAGGTGACTTCTGTGCCTGGACCCTCATCCCATCAGGGTTAGGGCCAGCGATGGTTGGGGGACAGGAATTCTGATGAGAGGAGTCAGGGATGTAGGATGAACCTGGTCAGCTCCTCCTTCAATGGCTGCTTTTGTTCTTCCTTCTCTCTTCCCAGCCCACTTCCCCTTCTCTTTCTTTCAAGTTAGGATTTCTTACTACTCCTTGGCTCACTGGGAAACTGTTGTGTGATTTCTGCAGCTTCCAGTGTCTGATCCTCCTCCCTTTTCTTCTCACTTCTCCCAGCTCCTTCCTTTGCTTTCCCTTCTCTCTTACTCCCCTCCTTCCTTCTCTCCTTCTCTCTCCTTCTTCTACCTCCCACTGCCCCATACACCCCTTTTCCTTCCACTGAGAAACATCCTCCTGAGATTTCCATTTTTTTTTAATTTCTGGGTAAGTATGAGGGAATAAAGTTCAAAAGAAGGAAACAAGTCTTCCTTCCATGCCTTATTTTTCTGTTGGACTCTATGAAAAACCAGGCCTTGCACCAGTAGCTAGAGGGCCAAGGCCTGCAGCTGACGGCCTGACCATGAAAGCAGCATCCCCCTACAGGTGGCACATCTGCTGCCAGCCTCACCGTGGCCCCACTGTTCCCAGTGGGGAATCTGTCTGGGTCTGCAGCAACCTCAATTCATGCCTCCTCAGAAGAAAGAATTTGAGGGGCAGACAGAGAGACTGAGGCAAATGTTACACAGCAGGAGTGAAAGTTTATTAAAAAGCTTTGAGCAGGAATGAAAGGAAGTAAAGTAACCTTGGAAGAGGGGTTACTGTCTCTATGACTTGGGAGATCAAGTGTGCAGTTTGACCTTTGACTTGGGGTCTTACACGTTGACATGCTTTCTGGGAGATTGCATCCCTTCTCCCCTGATTCTTCCCTTGGTGTGGGCTGTCCGCATGCTGGGTGGCCTGCCAGCATTTTGGAGGGAGCATGCACAATGTGTTTACTGGAGTTCTATGCATGCTCACTGGAGGTGTTCCTCCCTCACCAGTCCAGTATTCCTAGAAGGTCATACCATACCTGAACTCCGCCATTTTGCCTCTTCATGCACATGCTTGAGCCCACTCACCCAACTCCTGAGATCTTATCAGGAAGCTGCTTATCACCAGTTTCAGGTTTTTCTATCTATTAGGATACTGCCTTTCCCTGGCACTGGCTGACACCAGTTATTATTTTAGAGAAACAGTATAACAACTGCCTGACCTGAGGGTTGCCTGACATTCCTGGTGGCAGTGAGAGGGACCTCTCCTGCCCTGCTCATGTCTGCCTGACTACCTACTGTAACACCACCACTGCCTATTTTGCATCTGGCTGTCTTCATTCCTACCTGGCCCTTGGAGACAGTGGAGCTCAAGACTATTGAATAAAGAAAAGCAACATCATAAGTAGAAAATAGTCAATCCTTATCTGCAAAGAGCAGAAGCACTCCAGAATGGAAATTGTGTTTTTACACAAAAGTAGTGTTTAGAGGCCATCTTCCCACCTGAAGGAGGCTAGACAGAGTGAACTCTAGGGGAAGGGGCATTGGGGCTGGAGGAGGTTTTATAAGCTAGAAACAAGAACAGTCATTCAGTTATATACAGGGAGAGAGGAGAGGTAGATACAAGTCCCCAAAACCAGAATTATTTCCTACCCTCCTTTCCTCTACTTCTTTTTAAAATAGTATTTATTCCTTTTTGTCAATCTATCATAGTGATAAGAATTAGAGTTGGAGTAGAAAGTCACTTTTAGCCAGGCATGGTACCTCACACTTGTAACCCCAGCACTTTGGGAAGCTGAGGCAGGCGGGTTGCTTGAGTCCAGGAGTTCAAGTCTAGCCTGGGCAACAAAGACCATATCTCTGCAAATAATTAGCTAGACACAGTAGTGTGCACCTGTGGTCCCAGCTACTTGGGAGGCTGAGGTGGGAGGATCACTTGAGCAACCAGGAGTTCAAGGCTGTAGTGAGCCATGATTGCACCACTGCACCACAGCCTGGGTGACAGAGCAAGACCCTGTCTCAAAGAAAAAGAAAAGAAAAGTCATTTCCAGACATTTTAGCAGAGGAAGTGAGAGGAGGGAAGTTCTGGAAGATAACCTGCTGCAATGGTGCTTCTGAGTTACATCATAATAAGAGGAGTTCTGAGACTGAGCACGCAGAAGACAGGGACTGCCTGTACCTGAGAAAGGTGGAAACACCTAAGAGGGGAGTATTAACTTAAGACGAGAACTGAGGGGACACTTCCTAACTCAGTTCTTCATTTGTCTTCTTTTTTTTTTTTTTTTTTTTTGAGATGGAGTTTTGCTCTTGTTGCCAGGCTGGAGTGCAATGGTGCGATCTCGGCTCACCACAAACTCCGCCTCCCGGGTTCAAGGGATTCTCTTGCCTCAGCCTCCCAAGTAGCTGGGACTACAGGCATGTGCCACCACGCCCGGTTAATTTTGTATTTTTTTAGTAGAGATGGGGTTTCCCCATGTTGGTCAGGCTGGTCTCGAACTCCTGACCTGAGGTGATCCACCCGCCTTGGCCTCCCAAAGTGCTGGGATTACAGGCGTGAGCCACCGCGCCCGGCCTGTTGTTTTTGTTTTGTTTTGTTTTTATAAAACCCCACTTCTCATTTTAGACTACTTTTGGGAGAAGGAAGTAAGTGATATTTATTGTCCTTTCATTTGGCAGATACTTATTGAGCAACTTCAGTGTATTAAGCACTGTTCTAGGCAGTGGGAATATAACAGTAAACAAAACGAGATTCCCTTCCTTCATGGGGCTTACAGTCCAGTGGTAGGTATAGGTGGGTGGCATAGCAGAAAAAGCGAAGGCGGTATTGTGAAACAGTCCTGCCTGCAGTGCTGCTAGAGAGCAGGGCTTGGATCCCATCCCTGTTACTTGTATATGACAACAGCGAAAGTGGTACTTAAAATAATATGTCATTTCAGTGAATTTCCTCAAGGACTTTACTAGTGCCCTTGGTTAGCCACATTGGCCTCCTTTTGCTGCATTGAGGATCCAAACTCATTCTTAACTCGATGTCTGTTCTCTGTGCAGGAAGATGGCTCTTTCGAGCCTTCTTGTCTCAGCTCTAAATATTCCTTGTTCAGACAGATTTTGCCTGATCATCTATATTAGGCTGTTCTTGCATTGCTGTAAAGAAATACCTGAGACTGGGAAATTTGTAAAGAAAGAAGATTTAATTGGCTCATGGTTCTACAGTGTACAGGAGGCATAGCACCAGCATCTGCATCTGGGGAGGCCTCAGGAAGCTTCCCATCATGGCAGAAACTGAAGGGAGGGCAGGCACATCACATGGCAAAAGCAGGAGCAAGAGAGACAGAGGGGAGGGGGATGCGCCACACACTTTTAAATGACCACTGTCACCGAGAGGACAGGATTTAGACCAAAGAGGGTGGTGCTAAACCGTTGATGAGAAATCCACCCCTGAGGCTGGGCATGGTGGCTCACACCTGTAATACCAACACTTTGGGAGGCCATGCAGGCAGGTTGCTTGATTGCTACTCAGGAATTCGAGACCAGCCTGGGTAACATGGTGAAACCCTGTCTCTACCAAAAATTCAAAAAATCAGTCGGGCGTGGTGGTGCATACCTGTGGTCCCAGGTACTCAGGAGGCTGAGGTGGGAGAATCACTTGAGCCCAGGAGGTGGAGGTTGCAGGGAGCCGTGATTGCGCCACTGGACTCCAGCCTGGGTGACAGAGCAAAGCAAGGCCCTTTCGGGGGTGGAGAAGAAAGAAAGAAGTGCACCCCTGAGATCCAGTCACCTCCCACCAGGCCCCACCTCCAACACTAAGGATTACAATTTAACGTGAGACTTAGAGGGGACACATAACCAAACTATATGATCTAGGATCTATAGATCCTAGAGCTGTCCACCAGATCTAGGATACACTCCTGCCACTTCCCTCCCCATTTTATCACGTCTCTGTTTTCTCCCTAGTAACCCTCCTGCCCCCATTAGCATAGGCTCTGGAGGGCAGGAACCTGGTCTGTCTGATTTACCTTTGCACTGCCAGCTCCTAGAACACTGCCTGGCATTAGTTAAGCACTTGATGAACTAATTAATTTTAAAATGCTATTTTCAGCATTATTTCCTGCTGCTTCTCTGCATACACTCCACACCAGCCAAATTAACCTTTTTCTTCCCTAGGTCTTTCTGCTGCTGTGCCTTTGCTCCTAATACTTCCCTTCTCCCTCCCTCAAGCCCAACCTAAAGCATACTTTCTCGCTGCCAACTTGTCTTACCATTAAAGAATGACTTTCCCCCTCATACACTCTATAGCAGCAGTCCCCAACCTTTTGGGCACCAGGGACCAGTTTTGTGGAAGACAATTTTCCACAGACCTGGCTGGGTGTGGGGATGGTTTCAGGTTGAAACTGTTCCACTTCAGATCATCAGGCATTAGTTAGATTCTCATAAGGAGCATGCAACCTAGATCCCTCATATGCACAGTTCAACTAGGGTTCACAGTTCTATGAGAATTTAATGCTGCTGCTGATCTGACAGGAGGTGGAGCTCAGGCTGTAACACTCAACTCGCCTGCTGCCCACCTCCTGCTGTGTGGCCCAGTTCCTAACAAGCCACAGACTGTAATACAGTCTGTGGCCCCAGGCTTGGGGACCCCTGCTCTATAATACTTCTTTTATATCTCAATCATTTGGTACTTACTGTGTCTATATATGTTTTTTACTCTAGATATACTGTAAATACCTAAAGCACAGAAAATATACTTGTTAAAGTTATCCATAGTGTCTAGCAAAATACGTGTGTGTGTATGTGTGTGTGTGTGTGAGAGAGAGAGAGAGAGAGGAGAGAGAGATGGAGTCTCACTCTGTTGCCCAGGCTGGAGTGCACTGGTGTGTGCAACCTCTGCCTCCTGGGTTCAAGTGATTCTCCTGCCTCAACCTCCTGAGTAGCTGGGACTACAGATGCCTGCCACCACACCCAGCTAATTTTTTGTATTTTTAGTAGAGACAGGGTTTCACCATGTTGGCCAGGCCGGTCTCGAGCTCCTGACCTCAAGTGATCCACCCACCTCAGCCTCCCAAAGTGCTGGGATTACAGGCATGAGCCACCACACCCAGCTGCAAAAATACACATAACTGGCGCTCGGTAACTGTTTTTGGTTTGTTAATGTGTGCTCTTTCTGGCACATGGGTCAGAATCCAGTTTCCTGATGTGGATTGACCTTACAATGTTTTGGGGGCTTAACATGTAAACTTAATGAAAAAGATTCAGTTTTGCAGACTTCTTTAAATTTTACTTCAAGAGTACTGCTGTATGTTAATATTCCATGTATGATATTTCTTGTAGCATTCTTGAGAAGTTTCCTAAGGAGTTAATGAAGCTGGGTAATTGCCAGGATAGTATGAAATTAAAGCAAAACAAATATGAGACTGCAAATGGAATGAACTGTTTAAGCTATATATTACTATATTGGGATCAGATAGAGTAGTAATGATGCAAGAAATACATCCAAGCTTTATTCTGGCTAACTAGAGGGAGCTATTTTTCATTTTTAATAAAAGTCAAAAACAGTTTAAGATCATGTATTATCTTCAAAAGGCTTAGTGTGGCTAATATTAGCATATTGCTTTTTACTTCAGTTAACATGCTCAAGGGCCTTGGTCTCTTCAGCTAAAAATATTCTTCTTTTCTATATAAAATAAAGTCCCTGGAGTAAATTTCTTTCTTTTTTTAACTTTTGTAGAGATGTGGTCTCACTGTGTTGCCCAGGCAGTGTAGTGGCACAACAGCTCACTGCAGCCTCAATCTCCTGGGCTCAGGCAATCCTCCTGCCTCAACCTCTCAAGTAGCTGGGACTATAGGCACGTGCCACCAAGCTGGCTAATTTCTTCGTATTTTTTAGAGACAGGGCTTCACTCTGTCACCTAGGCGGGAGTGCACTGGTGTGATCATAGCTCATCGCAACATCGAACTCCTGAGCTCAAGCAGCTCTCCACCTCGGGCTCCCAAGTAGCTGGGTTTACAGGTGTGAGACACCATGCCCAGCCTGGAGTAGATTTCTTTATTGAAAATTTGGTAAATGGAGAAAAATTATTTTTATGCAGTGATTCTATTCCAAGATAGGGCAGGCGGAAAGGAATGGGCCAGTCAACTCTAAAACAAAGGAGGGCTCCAGACTCCCCCCTTGACACAGGCCACAAGACCTAGAGATAGTAGCTTTGCTGGCACTGCTCTGGATTGAAGAAGGGAAACACACTTGAATGTGTCTTGCTGTTTAAAGCATTTTATGAACTTCTGTCTTTAGACATTTCTAGAACTGAAACTGAACCACATGATTATTTTTATTGTATCACATGAGAGATGATTTTGGTTTTATAATTTTCCCCTTTTCCACCCATGAACTCCAAGCTTATTTAATAGGGTCATGTGGGGGAGGGCTCTGAAAAGGTTGTTTAATTTTCCCAGGGTTCAGGCAGCTGACACTGTTCTGAAAGAAAGAAGTGGAGGATGAAGGGAAACAAACAGGAAGGTCGTATTTGGAGACCCTCGGCCTCCTTATTAAAGCACACTGTGCACTTGGATCAGTGGAGCTGCAGTAGGAGTGTTGCCCGAGCCAACATACATACCTACAGGTGTGACAACCTTGTATAACATCATCATCACAGACATCATCTGTGCCGCTCTCCCTTGAAATAGACACTACTTTAACAGAAGCAGTGGAATTAGCAGTTTAGAACCTCCCCACTTCCTGTCCGCTGCAGCTGTATGTCAGTCTCCACTTACCTGGGCACTGCAGTGCAAAAGTAACTGATAATCAAGATAATTTAGAGGGAGATTTGAAGGATTCTGAGCTGATGCTGGAAGCTTATGGAAGGTGTCGTGCTAAATACTATCTCCAATACTCCGTTTTATTTAATCCTCACAACTCTGTGAGGTAGGAATTTATTATCCTGCTTTTAAAGATGAGGAAACCAAAGCCCAAAGTTCTGAACACAGGTGTGTCTCTGTCCAATGCTCAGAGTTTTTCAGCTACAAAAGGCTTCTACCTTTACTATGGAATTTGGATTTTCAGGCAGTTACACACAGTATAGAGCTTTGGAGCCTAATGATGGTTTCAGACATGATATGTATTTGAAACTCTTACCAATCATCATTGTCCATATTGTACTGCAATAACACAATCCCTGAGTCAGGGTAATTTAAAGAACCAAGATTTATTTCTTACAGTTGTAGAGGCTGAGAAGCCTAAGATCAAGGGGCCCACATCTGGCAGGAACCTTCCTGCCGCATCATCTCATGGTAGAAGGCAGAAGGGCAAGAAAGAGAGAGAAAGAGAATGTGCATGAGCACAAACGGGGTTGAAACTTGCTTTTATAACATATCCTCTCTCAAGATAACCCACTCCTATCAGAACATGAATCCATCCATGAGGGCAGTGTGACCTAGTCACCAGTTATTAGGCTCCATCTCTCAACACTGTTGCATTTGGGATTAAGTTTCTAACACATGTGCTTTGGGGGACATATTCAAATCATAGCACTAATCATGTATCATCTTTCATTAAGAATTATCCTTTAAAATAAGTGAGATGGCTGGGCACCTTGGCTCACACCTGTAATCCCAAAACTTTAGGAGGCTGAGGTGGGCAGATTGCTTGAGCTCAGGAGTTCAAGACCAGCCTAGGGAACATAGCAAAACCTTGACTCTACAAAAAATATAAAAATTAGCCAGGTGTGGTGGCATGTTTCTGTGGCCCCAGCTACTGAGGAGGCTAAGGTAGGAGGACCCACCTGAGCCCAGGGAAGTTGAGGCCACAGTGAGCCAAGATGGCACCACTGCACTCCAGCCTGGGCAACAGAGCAAGACCCTGTCTCAAAAAAATAAAATAGGCGAGAGAGACATACCCAATATATAAACAACACAAATGGGAAATAAAGTGTTCTTAGAAAAACTGGAACTTTGGTTCATATTTTAAATTATTTCTCCGTATCTGTTTTTCTTCCTTTCTGATATCGTGACAGTATTTAAGAGCTCAGTTGTTGAAGATGTAAGCCCCAGTCCCTAACATTGTTGTTAATGAGCATCATGTTGTTGAATGAGTGAGCCTTCATTTCCCTTCTATAGAATGAGGGAATTAGCCCAGACCAGCAGTTTGTAAACAGTGTGTTCTCGGAACCCTTTTACACTCTCAAATCATTGAGAATCCTAACGAGCTTTTCTTTATGTAAGTTGTATCTATTGATATTTACCCATATTAGAAATTAAAACAACTTTTCTAAAATATTGATTTATCAATTTATTTTAAAAGAAACATAAAGCCGTCACATATTATTATAAATAACATAAAACATGAACATTTTTATGAAAAATAACTTTTTTCAAAAAAAAGTGAGAAGAATGGCATTGTTTCGCCTGTTTGCAAATTCCTTTAATCTGGCATTCTCTCTTCTGCTTCTTACATTTCGTCTGTTGTGATGGGTTGTTTTGGGGGAGGTATGTGAAAAAAATTTAGCCTCACCCAGATACATAGTTGGAAAAAAGAGGATCTAACAGACTCCTCGAAAGGGTTTTGGGGACACCCTGGCATCCTCAGACCACACTTTGAGAACCACTGGACTAGATGACCTTTAAAACCCAACCCAGACTCTAATTCCGCCTGGCTTTGGGGAAGCCTCACTCAAGGTCTGAATCTGTTTCCTCATTCAAGAAAGACTTAATCTATATATCAGATGCCGGAAAATCAAAGCTAGATAGAACATAGTCCCTGAAAGGGCTCATAGTCTAGTAGCAAAATACTTACAGAGCCTACCACGTGCCATTTACTATACTTGACGCTTTTGTATGAATCATCTTATTTACAGACCAATTATATTTTAAAGCAGATATTATTGTCACTCTTTCATAAATGATGCAGCTGCCTCGGCAGAGAGAGATCCAATAATTACCTAAGATCACAACACACTGAGAGATGGGCCTCAGGTCTGAGCCTAGGACTCCCCCCACGGTGCATGCTGTTTTTGTTATACTGCATTTCTCCTCTCTGCAGAATAATGGAGATGGAAGTGTCTTACAGGTCCCCTCTAGTTTGCTATGGTTACGATTATATAGTGCTACTGTACCAGTGAGATAACTTATTCTCATAGCTTTGAGAATGTGTGGTTAGAATGTGTTCAAAAAAGAGGAGTAGTACAGTATTATAAATGAATATCCTAATCACTTCCCCTAAAGTGAGATTAAGTTCTCTTTATTTTTACTATTTAGCTAAAAGACCAGCATTCCACCAGTCAGTAGTAAATATTGAAACTATCTACACCATGGTGGCTACTGTACAGAATCAAAAGAAATGAAACATATAACTTCCATCCTCTAGAATTCTATAGTGTAGCTGGTGAGTTACTGGACAAGTAAGACCTAAATGCATAAATATTGGCCCAACAAGGTGAAGACAAATGACAGGTGACAGGTGTTATGGATGGGCACTCGAGGAGTTTAAAAAGCAGGTGGCAGCTACTCAGGAGGCTGAGGCAGGAGAATCCCTTGAACCTTGGAGACAGAGGTTGCAGTGAGCCAAGATTGCACCATTGCACTCCAGCCTGGGCAGCAAGAGCGAAACTCCATCTCAGGGAAAAAAAAAAAAAAAAAAAAAGCAGGTGGTTCTTCTGGACTACAGTGGTCAAGGAAAGCTGCCAGGCAAAACTGTGCAGCTTGAAAGGCCATGTTGTCCTCCGAGAAGGTTAGAATTGGATGGGTATAGTGAAGCGGGTGGTACAATCCAGGCGTGAGACACTGTACCTGAGCAGGAAAGGGGATGGGTCTCTGCAATCCAGAGTTGAAGCTGCCAAACCACAGGGCCCGAAGAACTGCAAGCTTAAGCTTCAGAGGGAGGGGGCTGTTTCTTTCCCCCTCTCCTTTTGTTCCCTCACCATTTCTGCTTCCCTTCCTTCTCTCCCTGACTGGTCCCCCACTCTTTCTCCTCTCATTTTTCTGTTTCCGCTTGACCCTTTCTCTTTCCCTTCCTTTTGCTCTATAGCCTTTCCCTATCTCATGTAGAGTGAGTGAGACAATATCATTTTTTTTTATTATTATACTTTAGGTTTTAGGGTACATGTGCACAATGTGCAGGTTTGTTACATATGTATCCATGTGCCATGTTGTTTTGCTGCACCCATTAACTCGTCTCTCACCACTCCTATTCAACATAGTGCTGGAAGTTCTGGCCAGAGCAGTCAGGCAGGAGAAGGAAATAAAGGGTATTCAATTAGGAAAAGAGGAAGTCAAATTGTCCCTGTTTGCAGATGACATGATTGTATATCTAGAAACCCCCATTGTCTCAGCCCAAAATCTCCTTAAGCTGATTAGCAACTTCAGCAAAGTCTCAGGATACAAAATCAATGTGCAAAAATCACAAGCATTCTTGTACACCAATCACAGACAAACAGAGAGCCAAATCATGAGTGAACTCCCATTCACAATTGCTTCAAAGAGAATAAAATACCTAGGACAATATCATTTTTTATTGAATGAAAATGCCACATCCCATTGTCTTACCTTTGAAATGAGGCATGTTAAGGCTTTTACAGACTTTTCCAGAGAGAGAACACAGACTGGACAAAGTGTTTTGTTTTTTTTTTTTAACTTCAGTATGAACTTCTGTGCTCTTTTCTTTGAGATGGTTGCTCTAAATTGAAAAGTTTTTTTTTGCAGCTCCACCAGTCTTGGTCTTAAAATCAGTGAAATTTCAGTTCCAGAAATTACTCAGAGGAATGACTTTTCTTTACTATTATTATTTTTCCCTAACTGCTTGTCTTAGTTTGTTTGTGCCACTGTTCTCAAAGTACCTGAGACTTAGTAATGTATAAATAATAGAAATTTATTTTCTTACACTCCTAGAGGCTGAGAAGTTCAAGTTGCAGGTGCCGGCAGGTTCAATGTGTGGTGAGGGCTGCCATCTCCTTCCAAGATGGCACCTTGTTGCTGCTTCTACCAGAGGAAAAGAACACCTTGTCCTCATGTGGCAGAAGGGACGGAAGGGCCAAACTCACCCCCCTCAACCCCTTTTATAAAGGCCCTAAGCCCATGCGTGAGGGCTCTGCTCTCACTACTTGATCTCCTCCTACAGGAGGTGATTATAGTGGGTGATTGAGAAGTGGAGCCTCCTACAGGCCTCACCTCTTACTAGCACATTGACAATTAAGTGACAATATATGAATTTTGAGGGACACACTCAAACCATACCACTGCTGTTCCTTTTCCTTGTTGCAGAAAACATTGCTGCCAAGTGGCTGCCCCTGCCCACTTTCCTTCCCTCTCACATTCTGCCACCCTCCAGTTCTTTGTACAAAGCGTCACAGTGAGGGAGGGCTTGGATTGCGCTTGCCTTTCTCTCACAAGATTGCCAAGAGCCCAGTGCTTTACTCAAGAATCACAGGGAGGGTTGCGCATGGTGGCTCACACCTGTAATCCCAGCACTTTGGGAAGCCGAGGTGGGCGGATCACCTGAGGTCAGGAGTTCAAGACCAGCCTGGCCAATATGGGGAAACCCCATCTCTACTGAAAAAAAAATACAAAAATTAGCCAGGCAAGGTGGCGCACACCTGTAATCCCAGCTACTTAGAAGGCTGAGGCAGGAGAATCGCTTGAACCCGGGAGGCACAGGTTGCAGTGAGCCGAGATTGTGCCACTGCACTCCAGCCTGGGCGATAGAGCGAGACTCTCTCTAAAAAAAAAAAAAAAAGAATCACAGGGAGCTAACACTTTTAAGGTGTTGTCCTTAACACTCACTGCTTCTAAGCAATGAACACAAAAAACCAACAAATCAATTATCATTAAAGAGAAACTGTACCACTGCTTAGTTCTGATTAGAGGAAGTTCACAGAATTTCGAAGTAGAGGAGAAGATTAGGAAATGTCACTTTTACCCCTCATCTATCTTGAAAAGGAATTTCATACAAGTGGATTAAAAGGATAAGAAATATTTAGGCTATACATTGAATAATCATTGTATTCATGCCATTTTGTGTGCATGTATAGTGTGTGTTTCAGTGTTGATGTTTGGCGGGAAATGAATGTCACTGGTGGTACAGTGGCCTGGTAATGTTACACTTATTTCACCCAGTAATGAATGATGCAGTTGTTCATAATGTCCTGAACAAAATCTGCTTTGTGACAGATGTTTAGAATCAGTAATAAGAAAGGACACGTGGCTAATCTCTAATAAATTAATTGAGTTGGACATCACCCTTCTTTTCTATTCAGGCAGATGATGTATCAGCTTTTAGATGATTCCAATAGAAGAAACTACCTTTCCTACAGAATTGTGGCATCCAAAAATGTTTTCTAGGATATAATTTGATTAATGAATTTAATAGTGTCTATGATAACATAGTCTCTGGAGCTTTAGCTGTTTTCTTCTTCCAAAGTAAGAAGATAGAAAGCAAGCGTGCTCACTTTATGGGATCATAGGTTTCAAGATAGAAAAAGGAATCGGTGATCCTATAAAGTGAGCACACCTGCTTTCTACCTTCCTTGTCCCCACCCCAACACATTCACACACTGCAAAATCACATCTGCCCATGTGAGCCACTTTCTGCTGTCGCCTTGGAGGCACAATTGTGCACCCAGATTTTATCAAAGTAAACGTCCTTCTCTACACCATCCTGTGCCAGCTTCTGGTTACTGGAGTAATGCGACTTTTGCTTTAGGAAGAATATGACTCCAAGAATATGACCCCATGAGTTGTTGGTTAATACAAATCTTTTATTGTAGTAGGAAAAAGTAATTTCCTGTCACCCTTTACCCAAACAATAGTCTGGTAACGTTTCTAAATTGGCATTTAACTATTGAATTTCAAGAATGTGAACAAAGTTATCAAGTAAAGGAATCCTACCTTTTTACAGCCCCATTTTATAAGTGAGGAAACGATAGTCATTTATTGAAAGTAAGCAGTATCTTTATGTTTATACCCAAAATGTCCCTGTATGAAGCACTAATAGTTCACCAAAGGTTTTCTGTCTTCTGTTTAACCATCTGAGATCTGCATACCATTAAATTTTCAGAAATTTAGTATTAAAACCTATAGCCTAGCCTACAAATATGAGGCTTGATAGTGAAAAAAATACTTCACTAGAGAATTTTTTTTTTTTTTTGAGACAGGTTCTTACTCCTGTCGTCCAGGCTGAAGTGCAGTGGCCCTATCATGGCTCACCGCGTCCTCAACTTCCTGGGCTCAGGTGATCCTCTCATCTCAGCCTCCGAAGTAGCTGGGACTATAAGGACCCACACCCTACTAATTTTTACATTATTAGTAGAGACAGGGTCCTACTATGTTGCCCAGGCTGATCTTGAACCCCTGGACTCAAGTGATCTGTCTGCCTCAGCCTCCCAAAGTGCTGGGATTACAGGCATGAGCCACTGTGCCTGGCATTGAGAATGTTGTTGTTCTGTATTGTTCCTATGGATGTAGCAACTCTGGCAATAAGTCTTAACATAGCATTTATTAAGTGATCATGAGTCTCCAAGCTTGCTGTTGGGTGTTTTAACCTTAATACAGCAGTTAGAAGACCAGAATCTGAGAACAGACAGCCTGGATTCAAATCCTAGAATGCTGTTTTCAGCATTTCCAAAAAATTTCTTGGAATAAGCAAATCATTATAGTCTAGTCGACACTTAGAGCCTGTTCTTCTGTCAAAGCCATGTATAAACTGTCTTAGCAAAGCCTGGAATTTAAAAATTTAGTTTACTAAATCTTAAAATATCCAACGATATTTGGTACTACCAGAATGGCCTCTGGTAGTAGGCTCTTCTAGTAAGAATTGAGTGCCAGGCATATTCATGGATTTCCCTGTACTCCTAGTCTCTGTATAGATAATGTCCAGTAAACTATTGTTCCTTTTTAGTCTCCTACCGTTTGCTCTTTGTCTTTCTTACTTTAGTGTGTGGGGTCTAGACACATATCTCAGAGACAGATGTGCCTCACATGATACAATAAGCAGTCCTGAAAAGTTGCTTAGAAATCACTTTTTTAAGTGAATTGTATTGGTACTGGCCTGCCTGGGGAAATTCACAGTTCAAGGAATACTAAGATTAAACCTTTGGTCAAGCAAAACATTTTTGTAATGTGATTTATCACAGATACCCCCAATTTTAACTTTCTCTGAAATCTGAATTTTACAGTGTAATGGCTACACGTTTTCTTTCCTGCACTAAAGACATATATCCTTGTACCCTGAAGAAACTGCTGACTATATGTTATTTTAAAATCTATTGTATAAAGGAATGTTTTTAAGAATACTATATGTAGGATTTATGGTTTAAAAAAAATTTTTCCAGACTTTTAGGACTACCAGTGGTAAATTAAAGTTGCCATATAACAAGACCCCTTCTAGATTTTTAGATTGTCACATGTTATTCTGATCTGTGTAGCATGCATTAAAGTCAGTGGATATTTGATGTTGAAGTCCAAGGGCAGTTGTATGAAAACAAATCTCTTCTGGAACATCAACTAAGGTGATAAAATACTGAATTAGCTTTTAACTATTACTAGAATTGACCATGCAAAATTAAGAGAGAATGGATGAATGTTGTGGAGACCAATGGGACATTAGTCTCTCTAACACATTAGTCCAGTAAGGCAGACCACAATAGCATTCTCAGGTGATTTCCAGACCTTATGGCCGAGTTCTACCCTGGTTATAAATAAACTCTGCAAGTACTATAAAAATGAACAGGTGTCAGAACTGCAGCTAGCAAAATGGTCCTTCTACAGATATATCTTGTTTGTCAGTTAAGGAAAAATTAATAGGACTATGAAAAAAATTAAAAACAGTAAACTGGAATAATTTGAATGTTCAAATTGGGGTCATTTTTATTCTAATTGAGGTTCGAAAGAAAAAACCTGTTTTTCTGCATGCTGTTTTTAGGAATATAATAAGCCTGAGACATGGACCATCTGTTATACTGACCATGTAACAAGATGTTAGATTTATTTAGACATGATGCAGTTTGCAGTATCAGATATAAGGTCTAGTCTTTCAGGTCAGCTGTGATGATATGTGTGCATCACACCAGTCAAGTTATTTAACTCTCTGTTGTAAGATTGACACTATTGCTGCCTACATTCTGACAATGTAATACACACATATTCCTAGAGGCAGTTTACTGAAGTAATAAATAGTATGTTAACATACATGTTTGGTCGGGCGCCGTGGCTCACGCCTGTAATCCCAGCACTTTGGGTGGCCGAGGCGGGCGGATCACGAGGTCAGGAGATCGAGACCATCCTAGCTAACACAGTGCAACCCCGTCTCTACTAAAAATACAAAAAAATTAGCCGGGCATTGTGGCAGGTGCCTTTAGTCCCAGCTACTTGGGAGGCTGAGGCAGGACAATTGCTTGAACCCAGCAGTCGGAGGTTGCAGTGAGTGGAGAAAACACCACTGCACTCCAGCCTGGGCGACAGAGCAAGACTCTGTCTCAAAAAAAAAAAACCATGTTCATTGAGAGCCTCCTCTTGAGATTCCAGAGACTTCAACCCTGATTGAGCAAAACAAAACAACCTTTGTTTTGTTTTGTTTATATCTAAAAGAAAAGAACAGCTGAAAGTCTATGAAATCTGTTGATTTACCTGTTCCTGTTTGTTGCCAGATACTTATTTATCACTCACATAATTGTTGACCTATGCACCATACAAAAATCAGTCATAGAAAGATATGCACCCCACTATCCAGAAGAGTACACAGACCTTCAGAATGATGAGAGCTATGTAGAGCTTAATCCAGGGGCTAATGTGAAATATTTCAAAGGCTTCTTTTTATATTCCTTCTTAAATAAAGTGATGTCTTACATACCTAAAAGGTATTTAGTTGACAAGGTACAGTTCAGTGCAATATTACTAAAGGATCTTACATTTTAAAATGTCATTGTACTTTTCATAGGTTCCCATAGGTGGAAGAGTTGGGAACCTTTTGTGCTTTGGCATTTATAAAATCGACTGATGTGAAAGGATTTACATTTATTAAATGTGAGTTCGTGGAAAGAGAAAAGAGTTATAAAGTTAGTTCTATTTTCCTTCCCCTTTAGGGTACCAAAACTATATCAGAAAGGTCTTTGAGGAACTGTTTCTGAGTGACTTTTTGAAATCATAGTTTATTAAAGAATTTTTTACCCCGCATGCTTTCCAAAAGCATTGAGCATAGCTTGCAATAAAAACACAGATACAGTAAAACTAAAAACTATTCAAGACACAAAAAGGCAAAAAGCAAGTAGCTAAAACAGAGAGTAAGACAGATACTTTGTATATTATAAAAGAAGAAAGAATGAATCACCTGAATGCTAACAGAAGTTGCATTATTAAACACAAATATTAGTTTCTTAATCGATCTCAAAGTATAGGTTGGGTGCGGTGGCTTACACCTGTAATCTCAGCACTTTGGGAGGCGAACGGGGGGCAGATCACCTGAGGTCAGGAGTTCAAGACCAGCCTGGCCAACATGGGGAAACCCCATCTCTACTAAAAGTACAAAAATTAGCCAGGCATGGTGGCACGCACCTGTAATCCCAGCTACTTGGGAGGCTGAGGCAGGAGAATCGCTTGAACCAGGGAGGTGAACGTTGCAGTGAGCCAAGATCGTGCCACTGCACTCTAGCCTGGGTGACAGAGTGAGATTCCATCAAAAATAAATAAATAAAGTTATAACAGGTAGGATTATGGGTTGTAGAGATTCTTGTTTTTCTAATTTTCAAAACATATTTTAGTTGTGATAAAAAAAAAAACACATAACAAAATTTGCCTTCTAACCCTTTTTATGTGTACATATAGTTCAGCAGTAGTATTACATTGTTGTGCAGCCAGTCTCCAGAACTTTTTCATCTTGCAAAACTAAAACTGTACTCACTAAACTAATTCTGCATTCCCACCTCCCCCCAGCCCCTGGTAACCACCATTTTACTTACTGTTTCTATGAGTGTGACTACTTTAGATAGCTCATATAAGTGAAATCATGCAGTATTTGTCTTTTTCTGACAGGTGTATTCCATTTAGCATAATATGAAGGTTCATCCATGGTGTAGCATATGTCAGAATTTCCTTTTTTAAGACTCAGTAATATCCCATTGTATACATATCCCACATGTTTATCCATTTATCTGTCAGTGAACACTTGGGTTGCTTCTATCTTTTGCCTATTGTGAATAATGCTGCTATGAACAACAAATATCCCCTGGATGGCCTGCTTTCACTTCCTGCAGGGATTCATTAAGTAGAAGTTAGCATTAAGAAAGAAGCTTTTTCCAGGCTAAAGTTCAAGGCCCATGTATCACATGAGTCTTAATAAGAATGATGAATAACAAAAAATGGAAGTCATCTTCAGAAGCCATCTTGCAAAGATGAAGTTTTTCTGCAAAGGGCTATTTCTTGGCAGAGTTCAGTGGAGGAATAATGTTAAATAATGTCTGCAAAATGCACTGCTTTGGAGGCCTGCCTATGTGACTTCCTAGTGGTCTAGCCGAATTTCAGGGGTAACACCTTGGGAGACCATTAAGGAGTTGAGTGGTAAGCATGCGCCTAAAACTAGCCACCTCAAAGGTGAACTCAACTGAGCCCTTGACAAGATCAAGGGAACCTCAGAATAGAGGTTGCTGATGAAAACCTGGAATGAGAACCTGGAATGGGTGGGAAGTTCAAACCATCCCACAGATTTAGACACTGGAAGATGGAAGAGCCTCACTTCTGTTCTCACTGTGGTGGATGGCCACCACATGAAGTGTCCGTGAAGGTGTTTAGACTCATACTTAGAGCTCCCGAGTTCTACAGGCGTTCATAGCCTGGAATGCTTTGTAGTTTGGGCTTATCAAATATCTACTTCTGTCAAAGTACAACATGAATATGATTCTATGATTACATTTAATTTGGGGCAATAATTTCTCAAATCAACTACTTCTAGAAGGACTTCCAGATACCTGAATGGTAAGCCAGTACCTGCAAAACAAGAGTGTTCCTTCTGACAGCCATTGACTGATAGGTTCAATGGACTAGTCTCATAATGTGAAATAGGGCAACACGGTTGACATAATGATGGTAAGATAGCATGGGTGGGTCCTGTAGATAAAACAGTTGTTCAGATTGTTTAGGTGCTCAGTTAAAAGCAGGCAGCCAGCACCCAAGTCATTTAAATTTTGAAAGCCCTACCCACACTCGAATTTTAATGGGCTTTTTCTAATTTCCACTATTCTTACATGAATTAAACCCCATTTCTAACCCCAAATTCTCTCCAAAGCAAGGAAAAAATATTGTCTAACTCTCATTATTCACTTTAGTCCCAAGTGAATCAGATTCGGAGAAGTTAGATAATTTTAACTTAATGTTTTAAAACTATTTCCAAATGATCATATTATTTTAGTTTATAGTACAATGGATGTTCTAAGAGAAAACCAGATGAAGTTATAGCTACAAATAAAATTGGCTTCCTCATTAGAGAAAATTTCAAGTTTACAAAACTATTAAAGTGTTTTTTAAAAAATATTTTAGAACTATTGTCATTGATTTTAACCCAACCTCTGGAGTGGGTCTCTAGACCCACTTTGGCTGCTGTGTTCATTTATCCAGAAGTGAAGTTTTTATTCTGTTCCTGCAAATAAGAAGATATTTAGAAATGGCTGACATGTGCACGTATATTAGTACTCACGGTTCTTAAGTAGAGACTAGCAGCCGTTAGTTACTCAGGTCTGATGTTCACTCTACAGCTGTTTTCTACATCAGTAATCTGTTACCACATTTGTATTAGTCCACTGTTCAAGGGTGACTTTTGGTCATGGATTTACTTTTGTTTTACAGAAGCATTATACGAGCTTGCTTCTCTTTCCCAAAGTAGTCAGTATATTTTTACATTATTCTATTCAAAATGAGGTAAAATTATAACATGAATAAAAGCACATAGCAAAGAGTATATTCTGTGAAGCGATACTGCAAAATTAATACCAATATTATGCCAAAAGATTGTCCTTGTTTCAACTTCTTTGGATGTACATTTCTATACATTTAATTTAATTGTGCAGAAAAATGCACAATTGCACAAAAAATTGTGCAAAAATGATGTGATATAAAATGCATTTTCAAGATGGCCTATTTTCTTGAAATTTCAAGCTATATTGAGTGCTCAGTACTCTTCATTTAGAGAATTCGATTTCATGCAATGGAAACAGCAATGGAATTTGAAAACACAAAATGTTACCACATAATGGGGAGCAAAGTATAAACAAATGAGTGACCGTAATAACAAAACATTGGAGGTACTGAATAGAGTTGTATGACGCTGGAAAAAAGAGCCAAAAATGATTACTCAGGTTGGCACACAGAGAAAGGAAAGGGCATGAGTTTTGAAGTAAAAAACCTGGGTTTGGATCCTGGCTTCACATGTACCTAAAATTCCTTATCATAAATATGAGAATAATTCCTCACAGGGCATTGTGAGATTTAGCAAGAAGAAATTTAGCTCTGGTGTGTGGCGGGTAATCCATAAATGATAGCTATGGAGACTGTAGAGGTTATTTAGTTAACACCTCACAGAGTTCACAAGAGACGCTGTTCATACTGAAGTGGCAAAAAAAGGCTTTCTTTAGGTATGTTGTCACACATTAACGTTCTAATCTGTTTTCAAGTGGAATCTGAGGTCTCTCTTTAATCTTTAATCTGTGTGTGGATGTTCTGTTAACACATCTGATAACAGAAACACCCTGACGTGGAGGTGTTTCGTTCTCATGTTCTACTCTAGGCAAGTTATTTCTACCTTCTGAGAATCTACATTATCTCTGGTTTTTCCCTAGATTTACCATCTTCTATATAGCCATAATTAAAAATGATAACATAATGCTGTATTCCTGAAAACTTATTTTAAGACTTTGACTCCTTCTAGGTTTGTTTCAACAAGATGATCATTGGTCTCTTAAGAAGCATTGTATTCTCTCCATGATTTCCAAATAAAGCTAATATGTGTGAAGTATAATTTAAGAGCTTCCATATAATTAGTTCATACATGCCTGCAAGATTGGAATTATTATTAGCATTCCAATTTTATATGTGATAAGCCTGAGATCTCAGATGCTACATGATCACAAAGCTACCAGATCACATGCTACCAGATCACAAAGCCAGCAGGCCGAAAGGCTGATGGGCTGTGCCCCTCTAGGACCTGCTGGGGCAAAGCCAGGGATGCCCCCTTAAGGAATCAAATGCATATGAGCACACTTTTCAAACTGCACAGTATGAAATGCATGTTGTGTTATGCTCCACAGACATCTCGATTTTCCAATTTGCTTTACCCATATCACAATCTAAATCAGTCTCTCTCTCTCTCAAAAATTTTGTAGGACTTCATAAATGCAATATCTAATTTTGTGGCCCCTTGATAATCTTACTTTTTATAAATTGCCAGTATTACTTTTCCCTAATCATCATCATCATATGCAAATCTGTATGTTTTCATAGCCTTTAACTGTTTTCTTTTTTCCTTTCCTTCTGTCTATCATTCATTCCTGAGAAATATTAGCAAAGATTGACACATAGCACTTGTTTATCATATTCTTTTTGACATTTACAAAAATTAGACATGGATCCTGTCTTTAAGAAGTTTGCAGTTACCAATCAAAATGATGGAACTAAACTGAGCTTTTTAAATTTTTTTATTTTTTTGGCTCTAAACACACAGAAATTCTGCATTTAAAAAAAAAGTCTTAAATATATAGCCAAGCTCAAAAGAAATGTTTCTAAAAGGCGCAAAACTAGGAAATTCATAGGCAGGGTGCTTTAAAGCAGAACTAATGCCACAGATGGCCTACTGACTATTGAATGCAGATATGTGCTTGAGGAGTGGGTATTAGAACACAAACAGGGAAAGGTGACAGGAAGCTAGATTCCAACAAGGCCAGCACCTGAAATAGAGCTCCCTGCATAAATCCAGGGCTTGGCAAAGATTTCGCTGTCTACTAACAAGGACAATAAAACTAAACCAACGAGCCAGCATGGCAAGGAAGCTGAAAGAAATAAGAAACACAAACCTGTACCACATCAAGTGTGGAGTCTAAATTTAAACTACATGAGCCTTGCAAAAAGTGTTTAAGCTGAGAAATTAATATAAAAACTGCTCCAGAACAAGTAAAATGCTTATACCCATGGCAGTCGCAAATGCTACAACTCTGTAGAGTCCCATCCACAAGCCAGAACCCATGGGATTCACCTAGAAGACAATACATGCCAAAACAATACATGTTAGATACGCATATTAGCACCCCCCAAATTTGAATAAAACATCTGAAAGAAACTATAAAATAAACGTTTAAATATCTAGATGTGTAAAGGAGAAATACCTATGGAAAAGAACAGAAATGTTAGAGAATTGAATAGAGCATTTCTCAGCTCCTCAACATGAAAAATACTGCCATTAAAATTAAAACACTGTAGATATTAAATGGTAGATTATATGGAAAATAGATCTGAGAAAATCACCTAGGAATGCAGTACAGAGAGATAAAAAGTGAGAAAATATGAAAGAGGCTAATGTGAGAGACATGAGGAGAAGGTCCAACATACTGCTAAATGGAGTTTAAACAGGAAGAATAACAGGAACAGGATGGGGTGATATTTGAAGCGACAATGGCTAAAAACATTTTAGAACTGAAGGAATACTTACATATGCAAGTTAAATAAGGACATTGAGTCCTGAACAGGAGAAATAAAAATTAGTCTGCACCTTGGTACATCATAATGAAACTGCAGGCATCATATAAATAGAGAAAAATTTTTAAAGCTACCAAAGAGAAAAATGCAGGCTACCTTCAGGAAAATGACAATTAGACTAACAGGAAATTTCCCAAAAGCAACAATTAAGACCCAGGTATAGTTGAATACTGTCTGCAAAGTACTGTGGTAAATCACCTGTCAAGCTAGAAATCCATAGCTTTTTAAACTATCATCCAGGAATGAAGATAAAATAAAGACATTTTCAGATAAATTGAGACCAAAAGACATGAGACATTAACTTTTGTTTTGTTTTGTTTTGTTTTGTTTTGGGATGGAGTCTTGCTCTGTCACCCAGGCTAGAGTGCAATGGCAGATTTTGGCTCACTATTACCTCCGCCTCCCAGTTCAAGTGATTCTTCCACCTCAGCCTCCTGAGTAGCTGGGATTACAGGCACCTGCCATCATGCCCAACTAGTTTTTGTATTTTCGTAGAGATGGGGTTTCACCATGTTGGCCAAGCTGGTCCTGTACACCTGACCTCAGGTGATCTGCCTGCCTTGGCCTCCCAAAGTGCTAGGATTACAAGCATGAGCCACTGCACCCAGCCCCTGAACATTTATCAACTAATCACTGCTGAAAGAATTACTAAAATACATTCTTCAATAAGTAAGAAACTGAACTCAGGAGTAAAGTGCAAGAAGTGATGGTGATCAGAGAAACACTGGGGAGATCTAAGCAGACCTGGAGTGTATGTGTATGAGAGAAACTAGATTTAACAATGATGACTTAAGGTGTAAAAACAGCATGTATAGCTTCTAAATCCAGTAGAGCCATAGCAGAGAGGGGATATCAGGGGAACCCGCCCCCAGTATTTCAATGTAGGTTCTTTCTATTTTCCTAAGTGTTGGCTGGCTGAGAAATAAAAAGAGACAGTATGAAGAGGAATTTTATAGCTGGGCCACCGGGGGTGACATCACATATTGGTAGGACCATGATGCCCACCTGAGCCTCAAAACCAGCAAGTTTTATTAAGGGTTTCAAAAGGGGAGGGGGTGTAAGAACACGGAGTAGATAACAAAGATCACATGCTTCAAAGGGCAAAAAGCAGAACTACTAATAAGGGTCTAAACAAAGATCACATGCTTCTGAGGGAACAGGACAAAGGGCAAAAGCAGAACTACTGATAAGGGTCCAACAAAGATCACAAGGCAAAGGGCAAAAGCAGAACTACTGTTCAGGGTCTATGTTCAGCAGTGCATGTATTGTCTTGATAAACATCTTAAACAACAGAAAACAGGGTTCAAGAGCAGAGAACCAGTCTGACCACAGATTTACCAGGGCAGAGTTTTTCCCCACCCTAGTAAGCCTGAGGGTACTGCAGGAGACCAGGGCATATCTCAGTCCTTATCTCAACTGCATAAGACATACATTCCCAGAGCGGCCATTTATAGACCTCCCCCCAGGAATGCATTCCTTCCCCAGGGTATTAATATTAATATTCCTTGCTAGGAAAAGAACTTAGCGATATCTTTCCTACTTGCACGTCCGTTTATAGGCTCTCTGCAAGAAGAAAAATATGGCTTTTTGCCCGACACCGCAGGCAGTCAGACCTTATGGTTGTCTTCCCTTGTTCCCTAAAAATTGCTGTTATTCTGTTCTTTTTCAAGGTGCGCTGATTTCATATTGTTCAAACACACGTTTTACAATCAATTTATACAGTTAACACAATTATCACAGTGGTCCTGAGGTGACGTAGATCCTCAGCTTACGAAGATAACAGGATTAAGAGATGAAAGACAGGTTTAAGAAATTATAAAAGTATTGTTTGGGAATGATAAATGTCCATATTAAAATGCAATCTTCACAATTTATGTTCCTCTGCCGCGGCTCCAGCTGGTCCCTCCATTCGGGGTCCCTGACTTCCCACAACAGGGGGCTAAAAAGCTAGATCAATCCAATGAAAGGAAGAGAAGGAGAAAGAAGGGAAAGAGGAAGGAAAGTAAGTTAAAATGGTAGAGAACATCCAAACTTGTCAGTAATCATGATAACTAAAAACAGATTAAACTGAGTTATTAAAATACAGAGACTCTCAGATTTCTTAATCCAGCCTTTTGTGTTTAGAAGATATGTGTGAAATATAATTACGTGGGAAGTTTGAAACAAAGCGATCAAAAGAAAGGTGGACAGCACACCTGGCAAGTTCTAAAGAGAGCAAGAAAAAGAGGCAGAGAGAAAGAAAAACAATGTGAAGATCAGACATTTTTAAGGCAAAAAATTATTAGGAATAAAAATGGTGTTACTCAGTGCGAGAAGGAAAAAATGGGTAAAATTGGTAAAGATGTGAAGAGTCAAATCACCAAAGAAGACACCTAAATGATGAGTAAACATTTGAAAAAAATGCTGAACCTACTGGTAATGATGGAGATGGAAATAAAAGCAACCATGTACTATCCATTCAACCTCCCATCAAATGGAAAAAAAATGAAATTGGATAATGGCAAGCATTGGTGGGGATGTGGAGTAAGGGCACGCTCATGCTGTGCTGGTTGGAATGAAAGCAGATGACATGCGCAAATCTATGACTCAGAAGTTCTGTTTTCATTCTGTATCCTATAGAAATGACAAGGATATTCCTTGGGCATCATTTGTGATAGCAATAAAGAGCAAACAACCCAAGTGTCCATCAGTAATTGAATGGATAAGTAAATTGCTATACATTCAAACAAATGAAGCTCGAAGCGGTTAAAATGAATTAACTTAGTTACCTGTATCAAAATAGATACATCTCAAAGTTACTGTTGAATAAAAATAAGTTGCAGAAGGATGTGCATATCTAATTTCAAATTTACATAAAACAAAGCAGTACTGTATGCCGTTTTTGTAGATACATACATGTGTAGTGAAATAGAAACATCTGAGAGGAAATGATAGTCACCCAGACTGGATGGTTCTCTTCTTGAAAGAAGAAGAGATGGATGGGATCAGGGAAGAAGGCAGAGTAGGCCTTAACTCTGCCATGTTTAATATTTAAAAATCTGATGCACATATGGCAAAAATAGTAGCATTTGTTTACACTGTTAATTCTAGATGGTAGATTTGGAAGCTCCTGCTATTAGCATGTGTGTGTTTAAAATATTTCCTCAATTTAAAATGGCTTCTAGCTTACTGGGGGAGAGGAAAGACATACAGTAATGCAGAGAACATGTGCTGTGTTTCATTATGGGTTCCTTATAATTGGCATTCAGAGTTGAGATGCAAGAGATTTCTGCCAATTGAAGGGAGCCCCAGAATCCATCCTGGAAGAGAGATCCCCACATTGCTTTCCTGCAGAGGCTGCCTGCTTTCAGTCACCCTTTAATGGATCCACTATCCAGACCTCGTAGTCTTTTCTTTGGCCTTTGGCAAGTCCTTTCCCATTTTTCACCAATAGTGTCTCTTTCACTTTTTATGGTCTGATCACCATGAATCAGTAGTTATCCAGGGCCTTACAAAATGTTTATTACTTTGAGGAAAAACATCTAAAAAAATAGTGATGCCTTGCTTACTTCTCAAGCAAAGAGAAAATAATGACTTCTGTTTTTAGATAACATGGATTTTTATGGAAGCATTTGGATAGTGGTGTGAGGGTATTGTTTGGTTGTGTGTGTGGAAGTATTTGTGTATGTTCTGCCAAACTCCCTTGTCATTTTTCTCTTTATCAGAGAGATTCCATTTGGACGTTCTCACCTTTTAAAGTATTTTTTAATTTCCCTTTTAAAACATGTTGCTGTAAATAGTTAATAACATGTTCCATGACCTCTGTAAGGAAGGCCCATGGAGAAATAAGATTGGTCATCCCCGTCCTATGTTTGTAGCATCTAGCCCAGTCCTTTCCTATAAGTGCTGGATATCTGTGGCTGAAAAGGAACAAGAGTCTGTGGGCTTTGCCCCAGATCACAGCAGCTTCTCTGCTTTGTGGATGGTCTCACTATAACACACTAAAATCCTCATCAGTCAGTATTACTCTTGACATAAAATGAAATCATGGCATACTTTGAAAGGGTTGGTTTCAGTGCTTCTGACACATTCTCACAGGGTACAAGTAAACGGCCCAGCAGTATTGGTCTAGAAGCAATTTACCAATCACTATGAAAAGCATCTAACTTGTCTTTAAAATACACATCTGCTCCATGTTGAAGCCAAAAGGAGAATTCTGACTCAGATCTCTTATTAAGCTGCCTCAGGCTGCCAGTCTGGGTTTGATAATGAATCTTGCATTCTCAGACATTTTCTTCTTTTCCTTTGCAGAGAGAAGATGCATCAGTCTGCCATGTATGAACTATGCCAGGGGATGCACCAAATCAGCCTTCAGTTCGTTCGACTGCAGCTCACCTTTGAAGAATACACCATCATGAAAGTTTTGCTGCTACTAAGCACAAGTAAATTGATGCCCATCCTGGCACTGTTTCTATATTACCAGATCATCTTCCCCATAGGGCAGTAGCCTATTTATGGTATTCAGGTAGTTGATACCAAAAACAAAAACAAACCAAACAGAAACATTGAAGAAATGGGAGGAAGGCTTTGACCTTTGACGAACTAAGTTACTTGCAAAGTATGAAGCTTTGGGCATGTGAAAGAGCATATCCCGACATTCCTTCATCCATGCAACCACTCAGTGTTTATAAAGTGTCTGTTATGTGTATGGTAGGATTGGGCAATTCAGGAAACACAAGGGTTAATAAAGCACAGTCTTTATCCTCATGGAGTTTATACTCTAAGAAAAGTTTAAATATTTTTTTTTTTTTTTTGAGATGAAGTCTTGCTCTGTTGCCCAGGCCAGAGTGCAGTGGCATGATCTTGGCTCACTGCAACCTCCACCTCCCAGGTTCAAGCGATTCTCCTGTCTTGGTCTCCCAAGTAGCTGAGATTACAGGCATGCACCACCATGCCCAGCTAATTTTTGTATTTTTAGTAGAGATGGGCTTTCACCATGTTGGCCAGGCTGGTCTCGAACTCCTGACCTCTGGTGATCCACCAGCCTCAGTGTCCCAAAGTGCTGAGATTATAGGCATGAGCCACCGCGCCTGGCCAAAGATATCTTTAATACATATGGAAAGTAATTATTTACTATGATAGAGGTAAGGAATGTAATGGTGGTTCAAACAAGGGAAGAGCACATTCAGTTCTGGGGATCTGGGAGGGACATGTGATGCAGCTGGATCTTGGAGGGTTTTGCAAGGGTCGTAGGTTGGATAGAAGGTGTGAGATGGCATTGCCATGAGCATCAGTACGAATGAGTGTGGACCTGTGGGAAAGTCTATATAGGCAGTAACAACACTTAGCGGAAAGGGGTTGTTTTGCCTTCCAATTCTTTATTTTATTTATATACTCATTTATTTTTTAAAGGTGCATCAAGTTATGTTGGGTGGAGGAGTTGTGGGTAATAAGATTGGGGTGTGGATTAGACCAAAATATTCAATGTCCATTGAAGAAATCTGAACTTCCTTAGGTGGGCAGAAGAGGGCAATGCTGAAGGCTTTTGAGCAGTGGGATGACAGGATCAAAGCTGTATTGTATGGCTTTATAAGGGTCTCTCTGGCGGAATAGATTCAAGAGGAGAGAGACAGGATGGGAGAGAGGCAGAGACAGAGAACTTAGCCCAGCTGGAAGCACAGAGACCTGCTGGGAGCCTGTGGACATAATGGGGGGCATTACCATGACTGGTAGCATGATGGACAGGAGCAAGTGGAGTCCAGAAACATTGTAGAGTTGGCCTTGGCAGCTGCCTAGGAAGGGAAATGAAAGTGCTGTGGGTCAGAGTGACACAAGTTTTGAGCACAGAGAAATGACTAGCCACAGTAGTGATGCCATTAATAGGAATATGTTAACATCAGGACTTGGAGCAGATTGTGTGGAGTGTAAAATGGGTTCTGTTTTGGATAGGTTAATTTTTTGATACCAACTCTGTGTCTTGATAGAAACAGCCAAAAGATGGGGAGAACTGGGGACTGGGACTGTGAAGACAGGTTTGAGCATGGAGATATACATTTGAAATTATCCTTATAGAAAATTGTAGTTTAATTCCAGTGGCGAGTGGGGTTACCGTCGTCCAGAGAGAGCCAGTGGAGCTGTGTTACAGGAAGGTGGCAGAAGCTGCAGGGACAGAGACAGAACTGTCAGAGAAGTGGAGAAACTGGGAGAGTGTATGGTATTGGAAGCCACGACGTGAGAGTTTCCAAAAGGGGTGTGACTAACAGCATGGCCTCCACAGAGAAAGTTGATAACCCTTACAGAAGGCCACTGGAGCTGACCATTAGGCATCAGGCAGGTGCCAGCATGCCAGGGACTTGCAGATTGATGAGAAGCTGTTTTGGGCTGCTGGAACCAAGTATGGGAGGAGAGAAGTTAATGGCATAAAGTGCCAGAGGAGACAAGAGAGGACAGGATTAGCTTTGGCAAGGATGTGCAGCAGTTGTAAGTCTGATGACAGCACAGGCATTTTCCAACAGAGGGGAAAGAATTTGAGGAAGCTCCCATCAGAAGAGGGCGAGACCCAGAAAGATGACAGGAGACAATGTGGAGAGGAAAACGCTGAGCCGTATGCGATGGCCACTGAGGAAACTGAGAAATGTTCCAGATGTTAAAAGCCTGCAAGGATGCCACAGCGGGTGGCATGGACGTCAGAGGAGGAGAGAGTGCCTAGTGACAACCTGGAGTATCCAGTCTGTGCTAGCCCTTGCCATGGGCCCCTGAAACAGAGGTGTGGGAGAAGGGGCAGTGATCAGTAAAGTCATTTGGAGAAAACGACCAAGGCTAGCCAAGGTGCTCAGGATTGAATGCGTATAAAGAGCTGTTGTTTCCAGCAGAGAGGACTGGGTCTGCAGAAAGTAAGCTGGAATCAGGTAGTGATCAAAGCAGGAAGAGGGGACGCAGTGGTGACATGGGTAATCATCCTGCTTCACCTGTGTTTGGCACCTTGCAATTTGCAAAGTGTTTTTCCATATATTGTCTAATTTAATGCTTAAATTTACCCTGGGAGATTGATAGCCCTATTCTAAAGTTGACAACATGGAGGCACGTAAGTGTGATGTGTTGGGTATCCTCTATGAGCTAGGACTAAAACCGATGGCTTGGGACTTTACCTCCAAGTGTCATTCCTGCTCCCCTAAGAGCAGGCACCAAGAGGCTGAAAGGCAGGCGGATGGCAGGTGGCACACAATGGCAGCAGCGAGGGCAGAGTGTCCAAAAGGCAGAATCGCAGACTCCATAGCAGAGGGGGCAAACCGGCAGTCCTGGTAGGGAGGTGGGGCCAGCAATTCACAGCTGTGTTTTATTTGGCCAGCACAGGTTTTTGGGGTTGCTTTTGGCCTTTTGTTTTATTTTCATTGAATTCAATTGCCCGGGGCAGGGCATGTTCTCTCTAGTTTGCCACAGGCCCCACCATTCCTCACTAATTACACCCAGCCCCATCTCCGGCTGCTCTTGTGTTTACAACCCCTCACCTGCAGGGTCGTCCTCCTGCTCCACTCTTCACCAAGGTTTCTGTTGTTGCTGATCTGTTCTTTCTAGAGTATAACTTTGGAACTATAATCTTTAAATTCATTGAAAATGATTTTACTCCCCTTCCAAGCTAGGTTATTAACCATTACTGGTTAGAAAAATATGTTTAAAATTATGACAAATGGATGATAGAATGTAAATGAAACATTTTTTAAAGTGCTTGTGATACTAATTCTTTATGAATGTTGACTGCCCAATCTAAATTGATGTCTTATCCTTTTACATCTTTTTACATATTCACTCAGCCCGTAATAGATTCTGATACCATTTTGAAGCTACTTGAATTAATTTATTAGCCCCCAAGTAGCTCAGTACTTTGAATTCTGATTTTTTTCAATGCAGAAAAAGCAAAATAAAAAGGTAGGAAAACATAGGTAAAGCATTTTATGAACCATAAAAACTGCAGGCTTTAGTAAGCTTGTTTTGCTAATCTATGTAGAACACATGAAAATTTTTCATCTCAGGAATGTCAGATGCACACCTGATATCCAGTGTATCAAAGTTTTTTGGGACTGACATCAGGCTTTCATGTTCTTGAGGAAAGCAGACAGACTTCTACCCCAGTTGTTTCTTTGCTCTTCTCCAGATTTTGGATGATTTCCAGCAGCTCTGCTGCATTTAATAAGTAAATTCAGAAACTCTGGGCAGAACTCCAAAATTTGAGGTTTTGCTTAAGTTCTCTTTATTTGTGGGTTTGTTTCAACTTCTAAAAAATCTGGCTGGGAAACTGGTACGATATATTTCAGTTACAGCAATAATATATAAGTAATACTGTTTGACAAGTTGTTATAATTTTTAGAATTTTTGATCTACAACTATCAGAAATATAAATTTGGTTAATCTTAGATGTACCAAGTGGTATTGAAATATAATAGTGAAACTTATTTATTCTACCACTAGTTAACTTTTCATGTATAGGGTGATGTCCATATAAGTATCTATTGAAAAACTAAACATTTACTTTGTACAGTTTTATAACTTAAATGCTAATCTGTGGGTGGGAAGTGTAAGATATTTGCAAACTTTTCCTATCTTTTAGAAAGTTTTAAGTTAACATTAAAATTTTGGTAGAAATTGGATTTATGGTTTTACTATTAACTTCCTGGTTATTATCGTTATTTATGTTTTTTTACTTTTAAAATAAAGTTTTAAGGAGAAAAAATACTATTTGTTATATAATGGATAGCATTTAACATTTAATGTGAATGTCAAATATTTTAAACCACAACTAATATTGTGGCAGCCTCAGGAATTTGTGCAGTTGCTATTAGGGATTTATTTTTCCCCTCACAAAAATAGACTTAAATAAATGACAAATCAAAAGTCTCAACAATTAAACTCAAGAAGATTATTAACATAATAGTAGAAGTTAATTTGCAAGATAATACATATCTTTTTATAGGATAACAGGGTTTATTTGGAAACAGCAGTATGCCTGGCTTCCAGGGTTGCACACAATACTCAGAACCATCTCCAAGTGCTGATGACCAAAGTAAATAATTATTTATTCCAGTTATGGGAAATTAGCAAATAAATAGGTAATTAAGAAGTGAAAGTAAGAGCAGTTTCAAAATCAGAATGTTAATATCCCAAGGTGAATTTTCATTAGGTCTTTATCTCCTAAAAATAAAATTCTAGTTGATTTTCTTATTCAGTGTTAAGGCATAAACATAACTATTGGCTATAGTGGAACAAAAATGCTTAAACTCTGTCTTAAACCTGGACTTCATTTCTTAATAAAGTACTTTCACAAATGTCCTGGGACCTGCTTCTCAGCGGGTCACAGAAGCACTTGATAAGCTTACAAGTCCTGAATTTCAAAGTATTCTTTTTAAGTGAATTTTTTAAAAACACACAAAAGCTAGCCACTACATAAAAGGAAAGAAGAAAATATTATCCTTAGTTTTCTACCTTATCAAAGATACAGATGAACATGGTTCATTCTCTTTGAAAGTTTTAGATTTTGCCTTGCGTGCAGAGGCACTGTTGGTGTTCCCCCCTCACACACATAAAACAGTGTACATGAATCCTAACTTGCCAATACCTCAGAGACAGGAAAATATATTTTGATGTACAGACGCTTTATGAGGTTGTGCTGGGAGGTCATGTGCCTTGGTGGTCATGCGATCTTGGGGCAAAGTGGATAGAAAGTGCTTCTTTGTAAGCAGCGTCCTCCCCTTCGTAGATGGCCAGTTCCCCCGAATGTCTTTAATATTTGAACTTGAGAATGAGGATGTTGATTTCTAATTCTAGCCCCAACCTAGACTGTCTATGGCTCTTCAGTTATCCTGGAAAATCAAAATATATTTTCCTGTCTTGAAGTATTGGCAAGTTAGGATTCATAAACACTTGGATGACCAGCCACAAGGCAATGTGGCATTGTGGTTAAGAGGCAGGCTTTGGAAACAGACAGACCTAAGTTGATACCACCCCTTCTCTGCCTTTTTTTATTGTGTCCATGGGCAAGTGATTCAGCCTCCAGTGTTCAGTCTCCTCATCTGTAAAATGAGAATGCTATAACAGTTACATCACAATATTGGTGTCAGGGTTAAGTGAACTAGTCTGTGCAAAGTGTATGATAAGACACATCTGATAAATAGTTGTTGTTCTTTGTGTATGTATGCGTACGAGTATTTGCCAGTAGACAACTGCCATATATAGTCATAAATGCAATTAATTGAGATTTAGTATCTAACCTCAAAAGCAGTATATGACCTTATCTGCTAAGATGCTAAAGTTGTTTTCCATCCTGGAAATTTACATGTCTGCTTTCCTTAACACAGTTCCAAAGGATGGCCTCAAAAGCCAGGCTGCATTTGAAGAAATGAGGACAAATTACATCAAAGAACTGAGGAAGATGGTAACTAAGTGTCCCAACAATTCTGGGCAGAGCTGGCAGAGGTTCTACCAACTGACCAAGCTGCTGGACTCCATGCATGACGTGAGTAGAGCCCCTCCTTGGTTCCTAAGTGAAGGATCAGCAACCACATACACACTGCTCACCAAAGGAAACAGAGACTGAGAGTTTTCAGGGTGTCATGCTAGACCTCTGTTGACTCCATTAAGGATATCACCACGTCCAAGGGGCTGAAGAAGAGACCCAGAGCCAGGGAATGAGACATAGGGTTTATTGGGTACTTACATACAGGATGGGCCAAGAGTAGTGCCAGAAAACCACTCCCATTTATAAAAAGCATTCAGGTTATATAGCATTTTCGCCTAGCAACCTCCATTTAAGCCATGACAAAGGGCCTCGATCCCCTGGATGACCTGCGTTCCAAAGAGTGGGCCAGGGATTCAGATGTCCTCTATAGATTAGGAGTCAATCTCCAGGTTGGCCACGCCGAGATTCCTTAGCTTAGAACTCTGAACACATATTCTTCTTAAACCATAGGGTTATTCTCAGGGTATGCTTGAGTTATTGTTGTCAGGTGCATCTGCCATACACAGGGCTTTGGGAAGAATCAGGGTAAATCATCTGATGGAAAGCAGCAAGAATTAAAAACTAATTAAGGAATTTTTTTTTCAAATAACCTTTGGAACAAACCTCATTTACAGCAAAGAGTATGCCCTGGACCAGGGAAGGCCCTCAGATTTGCTACAGGTGTCAGATTGAGTTTCACATTTTTGCTCACAATTTAGGAAATGTTTGGTTAATAAAAATGTTTGCTTTAACATTGCATAAATAGTGTCCATCTTCTACAACTGTTAATCTAATAACCCAATCTTTCAAAAACATTATTAGTGGTTCAGGGCCAGCTTGGATCATCTCAGTCTTTGCCAACTTTTGAATCTTATATTCATTATTCTTCATAGGAGTCATCTTTCTTGTGTCAATACAGAAAGGAGATTCTAAGCTTGTTTCTAATTTAATCAATTATAGATATAGCTGAGGTGGTTTTCGCAGTTTCTACAAAATATTGATTTGGATAACTTGCTTTGTATGTCATTTAAAATATGCTTCTTGTTTCATTTTGCAAGCAGCTTCTCCAATTCTGGCTCAAAGAATGTTGTACACAGTCATGCTAATTTAGTTCTTCATATTTGTGAAGTTTCCATACTTTCTTTTGGAGAATTTATTGCCCAAGTTCATCCTGTAAGATCTGAGTAGTAAACTCCTTTAAAAATATTTTTCTATTAAGGAAAATGTTGACAGACTTGATGACCAATATTATAATGGTGTTATTATGGAAATAATGGTCCATCTTTTAGAAATTCCATTATGACAGCAGAATGTTATCTGTGGTAACTAATGGCATAAGGTTGATTGATAAAAGAATGTCACTTTCCAGTGTTTTACACTGAGACCCTGTGCATATCATTTACCTCTGCTTTATCTGAACTTTTCATATGACAAAAGTCAAATTCCCACAAGGCGAACTCAGTGATAAATAGTTTTGCTAATTGTCAGTGGCTTAAAGAATGTGACTTAGTGGAAAATCTTAGAAATAAGAGATGATGGCAAGGAAGGCTTTGGGGAACACAGCAAATTATGCTCTTCATGACTCACACAAAAAGAAATGCAGGGAACTGGAGTAAAGTCTTCCCACTCGTTTTATGTTGAAACCACAGATCATCTACATGAGAACACATAGCAGATTTACTTTCGTCTGTTAATTTCATTGAAAGGCCCTCTGAGTAGAGAATAGAATGGGGGTTTTGTGGTTCTTTCTTAAATTCTCTTATTTGTACATTTAGGCACAAGTGCAATATCAAAATTCATGTGATCATAGATGAAACATTCTGAAACAATTTCTATGTAATGAGGCTGACAACAGAAGTTAAACTTGGTTTTTCAAAAGCCCTTTGGAATTGACTTTCCTTAAGCAGCATAGCACAATGGAAACACTAAGGCCTCATCTAGTGGTCCATGGGTCAAAACCTCCTTTGCTAGCTTTTTTTTTTTTTTTTTTTTCCACCAGCACAGTGCTTGGCAGAGATAGGAACTCAATGAGTAGTTTTTTGAATGGCTGTATCATAAATTCTGATTTTAGGCAGTTTCCCAAAGGAAATTAGTGTCTTTGGGGTTAATTGAGGTATAACTGATATAGAATAAACTGAACAAATTTAAAGTCCACAATTTTATAAGTTTTGACTTCTATACACACCTGTGAAATTATCACCACAATCAAGATAGCAAATATATCTATCAGCCCAAAAGTTTTCTCCAGCCTTCCTTTAATCTTTCCACCTACCCTCCTTCTCCTCAATTACTTTCTATATTGCTTCTGTTAATCGAGATTAGTTTGCATTTTCTAGTGTTACATATAAATGTAACAATGCAGTATGTAGTCTTTTTTGGTCTGGCTTCCTTCACTTAGCATAGTAACGTTGAGATTCACTCATTCCATTTCATATATAAATAATTTGTCGTGTTTTTCTTATTGCAAAGTAGTTTCCCATTGTATTGATTTTCCCCCAATTAATTTGTGCAGTCACCTATTGATGGTTGTTTGGGTTGTTACCAGCTTGGAGGCTATTACAAATAAAGCCATGCTGAACCTTTACGTACAAGTCTTTGTACGGACATATACTTTCTCCTTTCTTGGATGAATGCCTTGTAGTGGAATACCTGGGTAATATGGCAGGTATATTTTCATATTTTAAGAAACTGCCAAACGGTTTTCCAAAATGGTTGAACAATTTACTATTCCCACAAGAAGCATATGAGGTTCAGATTGCTCCACACCCTTGCCGACTCTTGATGTGGTTAGTTGGTTTACTTTCAGCCATTCTAATAGCTGCATAGTGGTATGTTCCTGTGGTTTTCACTTGCGAAAAGATTGATGATGGTGAACATCTTTTCATGTGCTCGTTTATCTTTATGTCTTCTGTGGTGAGGTGTCTGTTCAACTCTTTGGCTCATTTTTCATAATTGGATAATTTGTTTTCTGATTGCTGAGTTTTGAGAGTTCTTTATATTTTCTGGATACAAATCCAGGTATATGACTGTAAGTATTTTCTCCCAGCGTGGTTGATCTTTTCATTCTCTTAGCAATGTCTTTTGAAGAGCAGGAGTTTGTAATTTTAACGAAGTCCAGTTGATGATTGTTTTCTCTATGGGTCATGCTTTCAGGGCTGTATCTGAGAAGCCCTAGTGTAAGCCAGTGTCACGGAGCTTTTCTCTGCGTTTCCTTCTAGCACAGCTATCCTTCACTGATAGCCTGTGTCTTGAAAATCATTTTTTCATGGTCTTCATTTTGAGTACTTTTGGTTTTTTCAAATGGAAGGTTAGTTTCAATTCATCTCACTCCACCTCGACTGGAAGAAGAATACCACTTTTTTAGAATCATTAGAATCGTTTTAATTCTAAAGCTTTATTTTGAAATATCAAAAATGTTTGATCTTAAAGGTGGCCTGACAGAAGCATCTTGAATACTCTATTTATATTCCTATTCCAAATAGAACATTGAAAAATGCATTGTAGGTCTAGAGGGACCTTTCTAACATTCACACTTACTCAGACTTGAGACTGCCTACAGCTTTTTCATTAGAGTAAATTAGTGAATCAACAGTTGTGGAATTTTCTTCAAGGGAACAAAGAACTACACAATGCGCTGGCTCTATACTCAGAGCCTAGTTCTGATCGCCTTGTGGAAAAAAGAGCATTTGTTTCTAAGGGTCACACACATAAGAACCTTTGACTGTAGATCAAAGTTCTGCTTAAAACCGTGTGTGTAGTATGCCAGCTCTTGGGACACATCCACACCGCTCTCAGGACACATGTGGATTTCTTCCACATGGTACACATATGTGCTGGAAGAATGGTCCCAAGGTGGGTGAAAGGAACGTTCTCTGAAAGAACAGGTTGATAGTTGAGTGTTTGAATCGGTTAACAACTTTAATGAATCATAAGCCCTCTGAATGTCAATCTTTCCCCAAAAAAAAAAAATTCAAACAAAGCGGCTGTGGTAAGGATACTAGGAGTAGATGTACTTTTGCATTGTAAAGGTTTAGGTGTCATATGTAAAGCATATAGAATCCTTACTCTACTAGAAAGAATTGACAATAATAATTTTTTAGCTCTTACTAAGAATAGCAGTTTTCTATGAGTGAAAGAAGCTTATTTCTAATGAATTTATTGCTAATTTCTATTCATTCTTAGAGAGATCAAGGACTTTATGTTATGGTCATTGCGTAGAAGAGTAAGTAACAAAGATGATATTAATAGTACCTCTTGAGGAAAAAATTGCCCTTTCCCTATTAAACATATGTTGCAATTTTATGTCAGTATACACACTTAGTAAAAATGTGCCTCCTGCCTAGCAGTATAGACAGTGCTGCAGAGGATACACAATAAATATAATACCAACCTGACCCCTGATAAATACTGTGCACAGTGTGCCAGCCCTCGGGACACATGCACACAACTCTCGGGACATACATGGATTTCTTCCACATGGTGCGCATACGTGTTGGTAGAATGGTAAACTTAGAGTTTACAGAGGCGACTGGAGCATAATGCAAGGTAGAAAGTAATCAGGTGTTCAAACCAGTTCCCTGGATGGTGGGACCCTTCAGAGCATGTATGTTTATGTATTCATCTGTTGGTGAGCCCTTGCCACATTCCCAGGACCAGTGGGCCAATGCAAACAGAAACTTCTGTCCTTAGTAATCGATAGAGGACGATGTTCATCTCATTCAACAAATACTTGAGTGTCTAAAAGTGCCAGGCAGTGTCATAGGAGGGAGACACCCCCAGACAGGGCAGCCAGACAGCACCTGGAGGTCACAGGGCAGCATGCTGGGACCTCCGAGGAGGTGGAGTTGTGGGCTCACTGACACTTATTCTACATTGGTACCAAGCCTTGTGAAGAAAGTGGAGTTGCTGTGCTGGTCAGGAGTCATGGAAAACTTCCAAGGGAGCATCAGAGGATCCTTATTTAATGGAAGAAGAAACAGCCCCAGAGAGTGATTTCTTAAGGTTCCTAGATAGCTGGTGGCAGCCAGAACTTCCTTGACTCACTGCTGAGTGCTCCGAACTCTGCCATTATGATGAGAGAACACTTGTGGCTGATAGCAGCTGCTCGTTTTTAGGCTGGGCTGCATTTCAGAGATCAGAAAACCATCATATAGGAATGTTAGGGACAGCTGCACCACCCTCCGGTGCTCCAGATTTGTTTGCATCTTCCCTGGCACGTTCTGGAATTCATCGTTTCTGTGAGGTGCAGGGTTACATCTTGAAGGCAGTCAACCTTGTTTTGTATTAAAACATCATGTGTGTATGTAGCAGATCCCAAAACAAAATGTTAGTTGGCCTCAACATGAGCTGAGCAGGCCTTGGCTTGGAGGCGTTTGCTTCTGTGTATGACCATTAGACCTGGATGAGAACCTCCCCCTGGGCTGGGTAGGGGTCAGTGTGTCACTCAGATGCTTTTCTCTGCACGACAGAAGGAAGGCCTCTGAGGATCCCATTGCTGAATAGCTGCTTTCTGTGTCTCCAGGGGCCATGCTAGAAGCTGACGTGGCTCTTCTCTAGCCAGGCTCTGGGAGCCATGGCTTCCCTCCTCCAAGAGGGGCAAGGTGGGTGATGTGAGGAACAGAAATCTGGTGGTACAGAAAATACTACATGTACACACTGGGGAGATGTCATTCTTTAGGTCAAAAGGGCGTTAAGTATCATTGACATGGCTGGGCGCAGTGGCTCCCACCTGTAATCCCAGTACTTTGGGAGGTGGAGGTGGGCAGATCACTTGAGATGAGGAGTTAGAGACCAGCCCGGCCAACATGGTGAAACCCCATCTCTACTAAAAATACAAAATTAGCTGGGTGTGGTGATGTGTGCCTGTAGTACCAGCTACTTGGGAGGCTGAGGTGAGAAGATTGTTTGAGCCCAGGATGCAGAGGCTGCAGTGAGACAAGATTGCATCACTGCACTCCAGCCTGGATGACAGAGCAATACCTGTCTCAAATAAAAAATAAAAAAACAAAAAACAGTAGGTGACACAATAACCACAAATGAGATGTTGCTACAAGCAGCAGAGACTATTCACAAATTACTATTACTTTTATTTTTTATTTTACTTTAAGTTCTGGGATACATGTGCAGAATGTGCTGGTTTGTTTTGTAGGTATACATGTGCCATGGTGGTTTGCTGCACCTATCAACCCGTCATCTAGGTTTTAAGCCCCACATGCATTAGGTGTTTGTCCTAATGCTCTCCCTCCCCTTGTCCCTGACCTCCCAATAGGCCCCAGTTTGTGTTGTTCCCCTCCCTGTGTCCATGTGTTTTTATTGTTCACCTCCCACTTATGAGTGAGAAAATGTAGTGTTTGCTTTTCTGTTCCTGTATTAGTTTGCTGAGAATGATGGCTTCCAGCTTCATCCATGTCCCTGCAAAGGACATGAACTTATCCTTTTTTATAGCTGTATAGTATTTGATGGTGTTTATGTGCCACATTTTCTTTACCCAGCCTATCAATGATGGGCATTTGGGTTGGTTCCAAGTCTTTGCTATCGTAAATAGTGTTGCAATAAATATACGTGTGCATGCATCTTTATAGTAGAATGATTTATAATATGATTTATAATCCTTTGGGTATATACCCAGTAATGGGATTGCAGAGTCAAATGGTATTTCTGGTTCTAGATTCTTTAGGAATTACCACACTGTCTTCCACAATGGTTGAACTAAATTACATTCCCACCAACAGTGTAAAAACATTCCTATTTCTCCACAGCCTCGCCAGCATATATTGTTTCCTGACTTTTTAATAATTGCCATTCTGACTGGCATGAGATGGTATCTCATTGTGGTTTTTATTTGCATTTCTCTAATGAGCAGTGATGATGAGCTTTTTTTCATGTTTGCTGGCTGCATAAATGTCTTTTGAGAAGGGTCTTTGCCTACTTTTTGATGGGGTTTTTGTTTTTTTTTTCTTGTAAATTTGTTTAAGTTCCTTGTAGATTATGGATATTAGGCCTTTGTTAGATGGGTAGATTGCAAAACTTTTCTCCCATTCTGTAGGTCACCTGTTCGGTCTGATAATAGTTTCTTTTGATGTGCAGAAGCTCTTTAGCATGATTAAATCCCATTTGTCAATTTTGGCTTTTGTTGCCATTGCTGTTGGTGTTTTACTCATGAAATCTTTGCCCATGCCTATGTCCTGCATGGTATTGCCTAGGTTTTCTTCTAGGGTGTTTATGGTTTTAGGTTTTACATTTAAGTCTTTAATCCATCTTGAGTTGATTTTTGTATAAGGTGTAAGGAAGTGGTCCAGTTTCAGTTTTCTGCATATGCCTAGCCAGTTTTCCTAGCACCATTTATTAAATAGGGAATCCTTTCCCCATTGCTTCTTTTTGTCAGGTTGGTCAAAAGATGGTTGTAGATGTGCAGTGTTATTTCTGAGGTTTCTGTTCTGTTCCATTGGTCTATATATCTGTTTTGGTACCAGTACCATGCTGTTTTGATTACTGTAGCCTTGTAGTATAGTTTGAATTCAGGTAGTGTAATGCCTCCAACTTTTTTCTTTTTGCTTAGTATTGTCTTGGCTATATGGGCTCTTTTTTGGTTCCATATGAAATTTAAGTTAGTTTTTTCTAATTCTGCGAAGACCGTCAATGGTAGCTTAATGGGAATAACACTGAATCTATAAATTATTTTGGGGAGTATGGCCATTTTCACAATATTGGTTCTTCCTATCCATGAGCATGGAGTGTTTTTCCATTTGTTTGTGTCCTCTCTTATTTCCTTGAGCAGTGGTTTGTAGTTCTCCTTGAAGATGTCCTTCACGTCCTTGTAAGATGTATTTTATTCTCTTTGTAACAGTTGTAAATGGGAGTTCATTCATGATTTGGCTCTTTGCTTGCCTATTGTTGGTGTATAGGAATGCTTGTGATTTTTGCACATTGATTTTATATCCTGAGACTTTGCTGAAGTTGCTTATCAGCTTAAGGAGATTTTGGGCTGAGATGATGGAGTTTTCTAAATATAGAATCATGTTATCTGCAAACAGCGACAATTTGACTTCCTTACTTCCTATTTGAATACCCTTTATATCTTTCTCTTGCCAGAACTTCCAGTACTATGTTGCATAGGCGTGGTGAGAGAGGGCATCCTTGTCTTGTGCCAGTTTTCAAAGGGAATGCTTCCAGCTTTTGCCCATTCAGTATGATATTGGCTGTGGGTTTGTCATAGATAGCTCTTATTATTTTGAGATACGTTCCATCAATACCTAGTTTATTGAGAGTTTTTAACATGAAGGGATGTTGAATTTTATCGAAGGCCTTTTCTGCATCTATTGAGATAATCATGTGGTTTTTGTCTTTGGTTCTCTTTATGTGATGGATTATGTTTATTGATTTGCATATGTCAAACCAGCCTTGCATCCCAGGGATGAAGCCGACTTGATCGTGGTGGATAAGCTTTTTGATGTACTGCTGGATTCAGTTTGCTAGTATTTTATTGAGGATTTTCACATCGATGTTCATCAGGGATATTGGCCTGAAGTTTTCTTTTTTTGTTGTATCTCTGCCAGGTTTTGGTATCAGGATGATGCTGGTCTCATAAAAATGAGTTATGGAGGATTCCCTCTTTTTCTATTGTTTGAAATACTTTCAGAAGGAATGGTACCAGCTCCTCTTTGTACCTCCCGTAGAATTTGGCTGTGAATACATCTAGTCCTGGGCTTTTTTTGGTTGGTAGGCTATTAATTACTGCCTCAATTTCAGAACAAGTTATTGGTCTATTCAAGGATTCGATATAGTTTTGAGAAGGTATGTGTGTCCAGGAATGTATCCATTTCTTCTAGATTTTCTAGTTTATTTGCAGAGAGGTGTTTATAGTATTCTCTGATGGTAGTTTGTATTTCTGTGGGATCAGTGGTGATATCCCCTTTATTATTTTTTATTCACACATTATTTTGAGAGAGTCATAGTTCATATAATTAGTGAGTGCTTTTGCATCTCACTGTGGTCCTGATAATTTCCTTCAGGATCACACTAGACGGGGCTTAGAGGGAGACACAAACCTACTTTAAGCATTTCTTACCTCATATGGAAGAATGGAAGCTGCACATTTGGCTATGTCCACCATTTACTTGGATAGCCCACTCACTTCATCTTTTATTCTGTCTTACATCTTTCCACTCAGGCAAAGTTTCTCCTCAGGAAATGTTCTGAGGCCAAAATAGGAGCCTGCCATGGAAATGAGACCACTGCAGGCAACAGAAAGAGTGTGGCCTCTGGTGCTAGGTTGCCCTTCCTTTCAGCCATCTTGGTGCTTTACTTCAGTTTTTGGCTTTCGGTTTCTTCAACTGTAAGGCAGTAATAATACCCATCTTGTAGGAAGTTTGGGGAAGTGAATGAAATAACACAAGAACCAAGACATCTACCACATAACAGGCACTGAACAAATGTTCACCCTCTCTTCTGTTGCTCAGGTGACAATGAAATAAGGCTACTGCTTCTATGTCTGTAATAAAGTACTCACAGCTGGTAGTACCATGAATGTGTATGTAAGAGACATTGAGAGATCGAGATTCAAAGCCACATTCTCTGTCACCAAGCTAAACTATTTAATATAATTGTTAGTGGTGTTATGCTGCTTTCTTCTTTGACAAGGCCATGACTGAGAAAGGCTCCAAGTAAAGGAAGAATCATTTATTCCATAGTCAGCTAACTGGTAGCAAAGCCTTCTCTTCCAAGACACCAAGGGAGAGGGGAGGACATAAATTATGCAAAAAAAAAAAAAAAAAACAAATCTCACTTTTTTTGAAAAGGACATCTTCATAGTGTAAAGATTTCAAATTAAATGAATAACTGACATGGGAGATCTTACTTATTGCCTAGTGGGTAATGGAACAATTGCTAAGGGCTTACATTATCTCTATAATGATTACTAAGGGCTTATAGTGAGAGGTGGCAGAGCCAAGTTTGAATTCCTAAAGTAGATAAGAGCTGGCATTTACATTTACAAATTTCTTCTTCCACGAGTATAGCCTAGTTCAGAATGCATTGCTCTGGCTGACTTGTGCCAATGGATGCTTATTTTCATATAAAGCATCTTTATATTTGTATAATTGGGAAAGTGCATCAAATATAGTTAAAAATAGGTGGTAAATAGGAAATAATAGGGGAAAATGTGATTTTAGTGTGAAGGAAAAGCATGGCCTAGATGCCTTGAGGTGTGGCGTGGGGAGGTCTGGACAAGCCAAGGACTGGTGTTTGTTACATGCCTGCAGCTGGGGCCGTGGAGTCCAAGTGGAATATGTAACTCTGCGTAGAGATAGAAAGGGCATCCTTATGTGTTCCTTCTTCGGTCACCACATTAATGGTTTAAGGGCAGCATCAATCAGTGGCCATGGTTGTATCTCTTGAAGCTCCTCTGGGGTTTGGAATAGGTTCATAGAGCGAGAGAGGCAACAGAATTGCTCAGTGACTGTTCCTCCCAAACTTGTTGGAAAGAAGCTTTTCATAACCAGAACACTACATTAAAAAAGAGATTTTTCAGTGTCCAGTTGTTCTTCACTCTGTGAAACGAGCCATCTCTGTCAGTTACCCTTCTAAACAGCCTCTACGGGTACGTGCAAAGGAAGGGCTACTGAGTGGCCCTGCTTCCCGGGGGGAGGGCCTAGCTTTTGGGCCGTGAGTCCACTGGCAGGGGAGGCACACGTGGTAGCCTCTACCATGCCAGGCACAGCACAGGCACTGTGGATACAACAACCACATGAGAGACCTGGGGCCTGTGTCCTCTGTGAGGACAGAGCTTGCAGTCTGATGGGGAATATAGACACGTAAACTGGATTGAAAACCTGGTATGAAAGGTGGTGTGATATGGAGTTTCAGGACCACGGGTGGAGTATCTGGAAAGGGAAGTGGCAGGGTAGAGAAGGGGCCATGGCATAAGGCAAGGGAAATGACTGCTTAGCTGTGACCCAAAAGTCAAGTCGGGGTTTGCCACATAGACGGAAGCTATTCTAAGCCAAAGGAGTTAACATCCCAAGGGAGGGAGAAGCATGCTGATTTTGAGAAATAGAGAATGTCCTTGTATCCAAGAGAGCCATGGGAGGAATGGAGAGAAAGAGGAGGGAGACAGTGATGGAATCCATAAGCCAGGTCAAGAAAGCTGTTGAGGCATTTTCACCACATTTGTAGAGAATCTGGAGCTGATCTGTCCAATGCCATTTCCACTGCCATGTGGGGCTCTTTACATTTAAATTAAGTAAGATGGAAAATGAGTCCCCCGGACACACTAGCTGCATTCAGGTGCCCCAAAGCCACATGTGGCTAGTCGCCACCATTCTGTTATAATGACAACAGAAAGCTGTGCAGAAAGTTGTGCTGAATGGTGCTGTCTGACAGAGTTGGGATGCTGGTGCTGTGGTTCGGGTGAGAGGTGGTGGAGCCAAGTTGGGGCAGGAGCACCAAGAGAGGTTCAGATGGTGGAATGATGACTCCTGGTGATGAATGGGATGGGGAGGCCGAGAGAGGAGAGAGCAAGTCAAAGAGAACTCCCCAGAGTTGGAAGTAGATAGCTGGGCAAGGTAGCACCTGCCCAGAGGAGGGGGCTCAGGGCCAGGAGATCTGGGAGGGGGGATGAAGAGCTTGTTTAGGACGTGCAGGATTTGAAAGACCTTTAGGACATTCTGGAGGAAATAGCAGGTAGACACTGAGTTCTGTTGGATCGAGGTGAGGAAGGCAGCCTGCTGCTGCAGATGTGGGAGGCAGCAGCATGTGGGTGGTCACTGAAGCTGGGAGTGGATGGAACTGCCCAGTTGTTGGTGCAGCTCGAGAAGAGGGCACAGAATGGAAGAGGGTCCAGAGGAAACACTGTGGTCAAATGGGGAGGTGGCTGCAAAATGTCTGGAAAGCGCTGCTGCTAAGGGAAGGAGGCAGAATGGGGACATTCAGGACAAGCCAGAAAAGAGAGTGTGTGCCCCCACTTTGCCCACGAGGGGCCTGAAGGGCAGAAGCTGCAGAAAGGTCAGTTAGCAAATGGCCTGAACAACTTTCAGTAACCATAGCAACTGGGAGGTGGTTGTGAAGAATAGTGGATCGACTCAAGGCATGGTAATGCTCACGGGGTTTCCAGTATCTATATTAGAAGCCACAAAGCAAACAGGGACAGCAGTCCATTTTTTTTTAATATTGAGAATGTTGTCCAGCAAAACTCCTTAGTAAAATTGCCTTAATAAACAGAAGAGAATGATGGCTCTTTCTGTTATATGGTGGGATGTATGTAAGTGAGCAGTTCGAATGTGGTTAAGAGAATATACAATGTCTTTGTGTTTATATGTTTAAGCCTGGCTAAGAAATCCCGTCAGCTTAACAAGCCTATCTTTGTAAATAATCCCGAAACTCTATTCCAGACCATGGCTGACTTTATTATGTACTGTATGCATATATGTGTATATATGTGAGGATGTGTATATATCACACATGTGAAGAGTTCAGCATCAAAGGCAGCTATGAGGCTTCTGAGCTGATCTTGTTTTTTAAGTCATGATTTAGTTCAATGATGCAGGTCCTGAGCCCTTCCTCTCCCATCACTTTCACATTACACCTTAATTATGATGGTTCATGTCCACTTGCAGCCACAGAACCTCTATCTTCTTCAGTCTTTCATGCTTGATCACAGCTTTCTGTGGCTGACTTAATGCAAAACCTGGGTAATATACTTACCTCTTTCAAGAAGGTTAATGTTTTCCCAGCGGCTGGTTTTTAGACAATTCATAGTGCTTACCAACTGTTGGTCAACAGCCAGGCAACATTCTAAGATGCAATTGTACTGTTTTAGAGAAATGAGGAGGGGGAATGTCCATATAGGAGTTTATGCTTTTTTATTATTTTATTTTTAATTGTAAAATAAGCATTTGATTTACCATGTTAACCGTTTTTCAGTGTACAGTGTGGGTGTTAAGTACATTCACATTGTTGTGCAACCAATTTCCAGAGCTCTTTGTCTTGCAAAACTAAAACTCCCCATTCCCCTCTTTCTGTCTCTATGAATTTGACTACTGGGAGTAGCTCATATGAGGAGACATACAGTATTTGTCTTTTTATGACTGGCTCATTTCACTTAGCATAATGTCCTCCAAGTTCCTCCATGTTGCAGCAGATGTCAGAATTTCCTCCCTTTATAAGGCTGAATAATATTTCGTTGTATGTATACACCACATTGTGTTTGCCTACTAATCTGTCAAGAGACATTTGGGTTGCCACCTTTTGGCTATTGTGAATAGTGCTGCTATGAACATGGATGTATAAATATCTCTTTGAGACTCTGCTTTTAATTCTTTTGGGAATATTCCCAGAAACTGGATTGCTGGATCATATGATAATTCTGCATTTATTTTTTTGAGGAAACACCAAACTTTTCCACAGCAGATACACCATTTTTCATTGCTAACAACAGCGAACAAGGATTCTAATTTCTCCACATCCTTGTGAACACTTGTTATTTTCTGAGATATCTTTTTATTGCTCATCTTCATGGTTATGAAGTGGTAACTCATTGTAGTTTTGATTTGCATTTCCCTGATTAGTGATGTTGAATACCTTTCCAGGTACTATTGGCCATTTGTAAGTCTTCTTTGAAGAAACGTCTTTCAAGTCTTTGCCCCATTTTTTAATCAATTTTTTGTTTTTTTTGTTGTTGAGCTGTAGGAGTTCTTTATATATTCTGTACATTGGCCCCTTATCCAATCTATGATTTGCAAATATTTTCTCCCATTCTCTGTTTTTGTTTGTTTTCACTTCGTTTGTTTTGGTGCCAAGATCGTCTTTCTCTTATGAATTTATAATGACAACAGAAAATAGTTTGTTTCTTTTAATCCTTAACTGGCAAAAATTGAAAGCCACGTTTGATCCCAGTTTATTTAAAGAAGGGAAAAAAGTATTTTTCTTATGATCACCAGCTCCTCTTGCTTCATCATTGATATTTCACAAGTTACAAACCCATAGAACATGTGCCTGTGTTCACAGCTAGTTTTGAAGACTTATAAGCAAGTAATTTTCTGTAAGAACACTGCAGAAAAACTAGGATCTTGCATCGTTATGGGAGGAAATCAGGCATTCCATTCCCACCTGACTGCGAGATTTGTGCTGCCACAGGGTGATCTTTCTGGAAAAAACAAACATTTTAGGGAGAAAAAAAACCACTGAAGGTCCTATAGGCTGTGCTTCTAGAAGATCACATCTAAATCAAACCTGACACACAGGAATCTTTTCCTGATCTGAAAAATATCTAGGGGAGATTTTGGGAAACTATCTTATTGTCTAACACCTGTGTCAATAAATCCCCCGCTCCTACGCAGCTCAAATCCCTCTTCTTACAATATAATAATAACTGTGTAATACCTGGGATTTACGTAGTGTCTTTCTTTCTAAGTCCTGTCATTAAATCCTTCTAATGTTTCCATGAGGCGAGGATGAGTAAATATTACTATTTAAACTTAATCACCCTCCTGTCTTAATTCCTTTCTCTATAAAAAGAAAATAATAGTAATGCTTACTTGGATTATTTTTATCCTTTTTATAGAGAAAGGAATTAAGATGGGGTGATTAAATGCATTTTCACCGTCTCATAAATGAGGCAGGAGGGAAAGAAGCACCTGAGGGAGCCATCAGGTGGCTCCTGTGGGTGGCAGCCCAGCCCTCCACCTGGGTAGTTCCATTGCTGATAGGTTAGGTGTCACTCTGGGCTTATCCATAAAGTGGGCATCTCCAGGGCCAAGTGCCATGGGTGTGTGGCCTTGCAGTCCCACTCTTGGCATAATATTCTGCTGCTCCCATCTTGAAATTCTTAATAAACTTTGAACGAGGGACCCCTTATGTTCATTTTGCACAGGGCCCCACCAATTATGCAGTTACGCAGCCTGGCCTAGGCATGATATAATCTATTTAAGATTGTGTTTGTCAGAATTCAGCCTGAAGTACAGCTTGCAATGGGTAGAACACCTTATAGGTGTGGCCAGGGAAGAAGATAGCAGAGATAGGAAAGACAAACAGTTTGGGTGGAGCAGGACATAAGAATTCAGGCAGACAAGGGACTCACTGATACGCTAAAAAAGGAACTTTTAAACCCAGGGCCTAATTTGATACAAAAAGGAAATAGTGAAGGAATTTCATAAGGAGTGAGACACTCTTAAGCAATAGAGAAATGTTATTGTCAGTGTCATTATAAAATAGAACAAATAGTTTTAAATGATTGATATTTAAAAGGCTAGGAAGATGCCAATTGACCAATTAAGTTTATCAAGGTCATAAAGAGACTAGAAAGTATATGTGGGTTAAACTGCAGACAGTCAATCCTCATCATTCTCAGATTTTGTATTTACAACTTCACCTACTCACTAAAATGTATTTGTAGCCCTAAAATCAATGCTCAGGGCACTTTTGCACGCATTCCCAGATGTGCAGAGCAGTGAAAAATGCCTGTCACCAATGTGCATGTTCCTGGCAAGGTCAAACAAGGTGACTGCTCTCTCGTTTCAGCTCTAATGCCATAAATACTCATCCTTTTGGAGGTTTACTGCATGCCATGGTTTTTTTGCATTTTTGTGCATTTTGTTGGTGAGTCTACTGTTGAGATGGCCCACAAGCATAGAGCCCCAGTGCTGTCTATGTTCCTAAGTGCAAGAAAACTATGACGTGGCTTATGGAGAAAATATGTGTGTTAAAGAAGCATCCTTCAGTCCTGAGTTACAGTGACAGTGCTATTGGCCATGAGTTCAATGTTAGGGAATTGGCAGTATACATTAAATAAGATGTCTTTAAACAGAAGCATGCATAAAACAAAGTTATATATTGGTCATTTGTTGAAAAAGTTGTGACCAGCAATATAACTGTAATAGGTTATTGCCCGATGCACACAGCAAGTCAATACACCAAGACACTGGGTTGCAGCAGAGAGGTTTAATCAGAGTCACACCAAAAGAGGAGATGGGAAGAAACCTCAAATCCATCTCCCCAGGAGTTTGGGGCAGGGGTTTTTAAGGGCTTGGGAGTGGGCGGAAGTGTGGAGGTCATTGACTGGTCTAAGAGTACAGGAGGAAGTCGCTGAACAGGGAGATGAAGAAGCCATATTCTCATGCTGATCCTGTTCCTCTGTGGGAGTCTTCAATCTGGTTGCTGGAATTCAGGGTCTGAAAAACATCTTAAGCCAGGGGTGTCCAATCTTTTGGCTTCCCTGGGCCACATTGGAAGAAGAATTGTCTTGGGCTGCACATAAAATACACTAACACTAGCGACAGCTGATGAGCTTAAAAAAAAAAAAACGCAAAAACGTCTCATCATGTTTTAAGAAAGTTTACAAATTTGTGTTGGGCCATATTCAAAGCTGTCCCGGGCCACATACAGCCCATGGGCCATGGGTTGGACAGGCTTGTCTTAAGCGATCCTTAAACAAAAGCCTTTGATTCTAGTGTCAAGAGATCCTGTCTGTATGGTCAGTATCTAGTGCTATGTGACTTTTAGCAAGTAGGAAGTGGGCCAAAGTGCAGCACGATTCATACTTAATTATAACTATATTTCTTTCCAGAACCTGGCGTGCAATTCTTGTCAACCCTACAGGGGCAGCTCAGCAGCTTGTGGGGACCTAACCCTGTATTTCCCCTAGGAGCTATTGTTCAGTATTTGTTAAATCAGTGTTCAGGTGACTTTGTAAGACATAGTTAGCTACCATGGATATCGAGGATGGACTGTGAATATATGTAACCCCCAGGAAATGTAGGCTCAAAGGGAAATGACTCCTGAAGGAACAGCCAAAAATGTGAGCCATGTGTGACAGAGGCTCTCTATTTCAATGACAAATTCTGGAACCTTTATGTTGCATGATGTCTTCGGTTACCTGGCCCTATGCCCATAGGTGCGAGGATTCTTTCTAAGGCGTTTCCTAAAGGCTAGAAGAATCTGTATGGTAACAGGAAAGCCAGATCTAAGTACCACCATATCACTTAATTTGGAGACCTCTTTTCCCCAACGTTTTAGTAGTTTTGAAAACTACTAAATCCTAAATAAGATGGAGACATTGTATACTTGATTTATATATTTTAACAAACAAACAAAACCTGTTCCTTCAAAAGCTGTTATTGAATCTGTGAGATGCCTTCCAATCCATGGGTCAGCAAACTTCTGTAGTGGGCCACGTAGTAACTGTTTTAGGCTCTGTGGGCCACACAATCTTGGTTACAGCTACTCAGCTGTGCCACTGTAGCATGACAGCAGTCACAGGATATATGTGAATGAATGAATGAGTGTGGCCGCATTCTAAACAATTTCATAACATTTGAACATGTCACAAAATATTATTATTTGGATTTTTTTTCAGTCATTTAAAAGTATAAAAAACACAAGCATGGAAAAAACTTAAAAGCATGAGGCCAGATTTGACCTGCAACTGTAGTTTGCCAGACCCTTTTTGCTTTTTGTGGCATCATAGAATCAAGGGAAGAGAAGTCCTTATCTATTGCCTTGAGACACCTTGATCTCACCTGCTCTTACCTAAGGCTGCCTCTGGCCACTAGGGTCTGCCCCTTATTGCTTGGTGTTCCTTTTTTTGGGGAGACTGAGGTAAGGATTTAACTGCCTAATCTAGATTAAACCTAATGTTAAAGTTGGTAACATATAAACACAAGTCAGCTCAGATTTTTACTTTGCTCAGCATAGTGTACATTTGCAAGAAGGATCTAGGAAATATTGAAAACAAGATTAGGAAAAGTTCATACTTCTATATACAGTAACATGCCAATGCATTGCAAACACCACCCTTTCATTACATTTCCTTTGTTCAGCAAGGTTCTAATTACCTTTTAATACAAGGAAACTTAAGGTGGAAATTAAGTAAAATTAAACAAAAAAATTAGAAGTAAATTGAGCCCATCTTGCTTAGCACAGCATCCAAACAACATGTTTTGAGGATTTAATATTCACCCCTGACCAGAGATCAGCGATTGGTGTTGAATTTGTTATAAAAATGGGGATGGAGAACAAATTAAAACATAGTCTCGATAACAATCAGATGCTAATGGATGGGGGCCGGGATGAGTTTTCAAAAATGCCCTTGGTTTCTCATGAGACACTGCAGCACCTACTCCACCCCTCCACCCTCCCAACCCAGCCAGCCCATTCCTGGGCAGGCACTGGACAGACCCAGACTGCCTGAGCCTACACCAGCCTAGACTCTGGAACCAGCCCTGGGAGGCTGCATGGGACAACCCTGCCTCTGTCACTCCATCAGCGTTACTAAGCTTCCCTCTAAGGTCCCCAAATGCCTCTCACTTGCCTAGCATTTAGCTGCTGCACCGAGCATGCTCACTGACGAACTTTTGGCCAAGAAAGTGCCTTTTAGTCTCTCTTGGTCAGATCTAGGAGGGCTTCAGGACTCTCCAAAACTCACCCACTGAGAGAGCCTGCCAGGAACACTCAGCTGAGCGATGGCATTGTGGAGCCTGGGTTTTCAGAAGGGAACCCATAGTGAGTGGTAGCGTAACCTTGTTAAGGTTGTATTTTCCTTAGGTGTAGAAACAAATCAAATGCTGCTAAATTGGTAAGGGATGGAGTTTTCATACCATGTCACGTTTTGCTCAGCCGTAACCAGACAGGGAAAAAGCAGAGCCACATGGCTCAGGGGCCTATGTGGGCCCAAGCGGGCAGCTTCCCTTTCAGCCTGCACTGGGAGCAGGTTAGGGGTTTAGAAGCTGTTTTTTCAAAATTAATATCTATTGTGGAATATACATAGCTCACAGTTTACCATTTTATCCATTTTAAGTATACAATTCAGTGGTATTAGGTCCATTCACATAGTTATGCAACCATCCACCACCATCCATCACAGAAACTATACCCCTTAAACACTAACTTCCTTTCCCCTACTCCTGGCAAGCATTATTCTGCTTTGTTTCTATGAATTTGGCTACTCTAGGTACCTGATATAAGTGGAATCATACAGTATTTGTTCTTTTTTATCTGGCTCATTTCACTTAGTTAATGTTTTTGAGGTTCATGATGCTGTAGCATGTATCAGAATTTCATTTCTTTTTGAGGCTGAATAATAGCGGTGTATGCCACATTTCGTTAATCCGTGGATGGACACTTGAGCTCTTTCCACCTTTCGGAATTGTGAATAATGCTGCTGTGAACACATTTTGTTTTTGTTTTTTGTTTTTTGTTTTTTTTTTTTAAATGAAGTTTTGCTCTTGTTGCCCAGGCTGGAATGCAGTGGTGCAATCTCAGCTCACTGCAACCTCCGCCTCCTGGGTTCAAGCAATTCGCCTGCCTCAGCCTCCCGAGTAACTGGGATTACAGGCATCCATCACCACGCCTGGCTAATTTTTTGTATTTTTAGTAGAGACTGGGTTTCACCATGTTTGCCAGGCTGGTCTCAAACTCCTGACCTCAGGTGATCCACCCGCCTCGGCCTCCCAAAGTGCTGGGATTACAGGCATGAGCCCTGTGCCCAGCTGTGAACACTTATGTACAAATATCTGTTTGAGCACTTGCTTTCAGTTCTTTTCGGTATATGCCCAGAAGTGGAATGGTGTGTCATACGGCAATTCTCTGTTTAATCTCTTTAGGAACTGTCATACTGTCCTCCAAAGCACTGCACCATTATACATTTTCACCAGTGGCATACAAATGTTCCAGTTTCTCTATATCCTTGTCAACACTTGTTATTTTCCACTGTTTTTTGAACATTTGTTATTTCCCCCTTTTTTGATAATAGCCATCCTAATGGGTGTGAAATGCTATCTCAGTGCAGTTTTAGTTTTGATTTGCATTTCTCTAATGACTAGAGATGTCAAGCATCTCTTCTTGTATCTTGTGAAGATACATTTGTGTATCTTTGGAGAAATGGCTTTGGCAAGTCCTTTATCAATTTTTTGATTCAGTTTGGTTTTTTGTAGTTGAGTTGTAGTTGTTCTTTATATATTCTGAATATTAACCCCTTATCAGATATATGACTGAAAATATCTTCTCCCATTCTTTGGCTTGCCTTTTAACTCTCTTGATGGTGGCCTTGGATGCACAGTTTTTAATTTTGATCTACTCATATTTTTTTTTCCTTTCATTGCCTATGTTTTTGGTGCCATATCCAAGAATAACACTGTTTTGTTTCAGATGAAGGCCAAACGTCTTATATAATCACTGCAGGTCATTTTCCAGTATTCACAAGGCTATTTCTGGAACAGCTGGACTAAAGACTCGCCAGTCATTTGTGTCCAGTGAAACTACTAGCGTTGGAGTATTTATAGTTGAGTTGATGTATCTTTTGCCCTAACCCCATCATATCGCTGACTAAAATTTTGATCTTTGAAAATAAAGTTTCCAATATCCCCCGCCCCAATGCTCATTTTAGGCAAAAGCTCACTCCAATTAGGTAAACATTCTGGAGTCAGCCGATAACATATAAGAAATGAGCACGCTATTGAAGTCACGTGGGACATAGAGAGGCTGTATCATTCAGGCTTCATCGCCACTTCAGTGATTGTGTAACCTCAGAACAGCAGCAGTGGCCCCAGATGTGCAGCAAGGAGGAGAGTCTCCCTGCAAGGCCTTCTGAGAAGCCTTTATTTGCGAGCAGCGAGAGCGGGGAGTGGCCGCTGGCCTGCCCCAGCAATGACTCGTAAGGGTAGTATGGAAAAGACAGATTGAGCCCCATGGCCTCATTGTCAGAGCGAGCCAAGTGCCATCAGTTGCCCTGTGACCTTGCCAGGCTCCTCTTCCACCCTGACAGCTGTGGCCCATCAGGCTGGAAAAATCATGCTGGGCATCTGTTAAACTTCTGAGATCCCAGTAAATGAATTTTGTACAGAATGAAAAGTCAATGCACGAATCTTTCTCTGATTTCTAACAATGCGGGACTCTTATTGCTGATTATAATTAGGGTTCTTGCCTCTCCATCTAGCCTGGGATCTACCAGGAAAGGCCAGTGGGCATCAGCATTGAGACAGCAGGCCAGGCCATCATTGCATTTGACTCATTGCAGTGAAGTCACTCATGCTGACGAGTAAAGGTAGAGCTTTGGCCTCGTCGCTATGACCACCCTCCCCACTCTGACCCCAGGGCCTCTAACCACAATGAGCAGAGAATGGGGCTCCTAGCACCCCTGGCATGGCATGCAGATGGAGTCATGTTAAAACTCAGCATAAACAGGCTGAAGGAAACCGGAGTCCAGGGAAAGATGGAAAGGGGTTAGCTTCATGTATTGAGTTTTGCAATATTGGTGCCACAAAATGAAGATGCTCATTTAGGTTGCCCAGTTTTTGTTTTGGTTCAATGAATAAAACTAGCAACATGCTACCCTAAAAACTACTGTTGAAATAAGTCATTCCCAAGCATTGGGAGCTTGGAATTAAGTCAGAGAAACCCAGGAGCGAGAATCCGGGCAATAGTAGCTTGGAATCCCTTTAGCCCTCAGCCCACACCAGGGCTGCACAGCAGAAACATGAAGGGGCCACTTCTGGGAGCCATGGGGAATAAGACAGGTGATTCTTCCATCAAGGAGCTTGCAGGCCGCTGTTTAAGGAGCTGCACCGTAAATAGGACAGGTTAAACCCATAAAGATGTGGACAGCAGGTTAAAGAGAAAGTGGGGTCACCAGGCTCCAAGGCTAATTGTTAAGTAAATTAGAAAAACAAAAAAGTGTCATCTGTGAGGTGAGAGGCCAGAAATGATTCCTTCAGGCTGGGCCCCAGGAAGGCCTGTGGGGAAGAGGTGACTGCAGAGAAAGAACTGGGGAAGCATCAGCTGCTGCCCACGAGCACGACATTTTCCAAAAATGGTTCCATGCCAAGTGAGTGTCTGAGGAAATTGCTGGGGCATCCCTGGGAGAGCTGTGCACACAGTCATTCTGAAGTAATTTGTTTTGAAAGGTGGCCTTTGGGATGGTCTGACTTTTCCCCCCATTCCAAAACTGACACATTCTGATGAACTGAACTCTTCCTGGTTTCATGCTTTGCAGTGGGAATAGTGGTTTGGGTTCCAGCTAGAAACGGTGCTCATTTAGAGATGCACAGCCTGGCTCCTACCGTGCCCAGCATCCCCTTCCAGAGTGTGAGTTCAGCCTGCCCTGCCTCTATCAGCTCTGTACTGGGGACAGTGTCTGATGATGTACAAGTGCTTTGTATGCATTTATATCCTCATTTCCTGGCTTTTTAAGGCTCAGGCAAGGGCCAAGTCTGCATATTCCTCAATGTGTACCCATGCACTACACCAGTCTGGTACCCAGGAGATGTTCACGTGAATGTACAGGGTGACTGTTAGATGCTTTGCCGTAACACAGCGGTGTGGCACAGGAACCAGTGTCCATTCTGGCTGGTCAGTATCTGTGCTGACCCAGATGTCTGATATGTGAATCTCACCCAGCTCTCCTGGTCTTGTCCCCACCTCCTTGAGATCTAACCACCTGCAGCTGCTAACTTCACGTGCCTGGATTTTTCCAGTTGAGATGGGGCCCTGTACTGCAGCGCCTCCCCACCTTAAACATCTGCTAAGGGCCAGGCATCTGTGGGTCCTGACCTGAAGGCTCCCCTGGCCCAGTGGCTGTAGCAGCCAGGGTTGGGGGAAGGCTGTGCAGGCCAGTGAGCACACGGAACCCAGGACCTGCAGCTCGGACCAGCTTGGTCATGTTCTCCTCAACCAGTGACTGGGGGCCCCCGCTTGGATTCTCACAGATGTTCCCTGACATCAGCAACTGCAGTCATGGCTCAGGATTTAGGCCTGCAGAGGTTTTCAGCCTTGTCCCAGGGCAGGGTGCGCCAGATGGGCTTCTGTGGCCACCAGCACTTCTGGTAGCTGCTGAGGCCTTCTGCACACCCAGCCCTGTGGGCATCCTAGCCACCCCAACAACGCAGGCTGAGCTGTTTCCTGGTAGTGGTTGGTGGTGACACCACCCCCATCCACTGGTGACGTCATGCTTACAGAGTCAAATGCCCAGCCCCCGGCTGCCAGGCCACTGCCACCTGCTGGCTCTGATGGCAGGCCCAGGTTCTGCACGAAGGCCCCATCCCTCTGCAGCTGACCAAGGCATAAACAGAAGCCCTCATGACTGGGGATGAGCTGCTTTCTCCATCTGTGGAACACGGAACAGAGGTGGGTGGGAAATGCCAACCCTAGGTTAATATGCATTGTTATTGAATAGTGTCTGGGACACCTGTCCCCAGCCAACCTGTGAGGAAAAAGAGCCAAACCCCTAGCCCCAGCCCCTCTCCATTCTGGTTTTCTTAGCATCTCCTAGGTGATGCTCAGTGCTGTGGACATGTTTATGTGGGTGTTTGTTAGATAGGGACAGAGGCTCCGAGAGGGCCTGGGACCTCCCCGTTAGCAGGTTCACAGATGTGCCCGGGGTGCATGCTGCCTCTTGTTGAAGGGTCGACTTACTCTGTTCCTTTTATTACATATGTGTCAGCGTTGTTGTCACCTGTGCACCTGTATGAACCCTTCCATGGCCCTGCTGTGTAACTTTTTGGGGATGTCAGTCGGTAGGCTGGCAGGCCTCTCCACTCTTCAGGAACTCCCTAGGTAACCCTGCACTTGCTGGTCCCCCAATGGCCATGCGACCTTCAGGTCATGTGCCAAGTCCATCTTTCCTGAGAGCCCCTCTGAACTGCACCTCCTCCCTTCCTTCGTCACACTGGCAGCACCTGCCTTTCTGTGTGTATTTCTGCTTAGTAGAAAAGAACACAGACGCCTTGAGAGATTTGTTCACTGCAGCTTCCCCAGCGCCTCACACAGAGCAGGTGCCTGGTGACTTAGCTGGATAGATGGTGAGGATGAGTTGTAGATAAAGGACACTGGCCCTCTCCAAACCCTCTGTGGCCTGAGAACAGGGAACCTTTATCCCCAGACATGAACCAGGCTTAATCCCAGAAATGTGAAAGGTGTGGCGTGTGGCCACCAGACAGTCGTCCTTGTGGTGGTTGATACTGTCTAGAAACCAAGATGTCTACCCTCGGGTTAAAACTTTAAGAAAGGAAAAAATTCCCCCTCACAGCCCTGCAGGCACCCACATGGAGGGACTCCAGGACATCCAGGTCCTGAGTGCTGCGGTGGGTGTGCAGGACTCTGCTAGCCTGATGGAAGCATCCCCACCCAGCAGTTGGCACTGCTGACTCACGGCGGCACATCTGGAGCACCACACCCAGTGTAGCTGTAGCTTTGACAGCCATGGTCCTGCCACATGAGAAAAAACAAAACAAATGGGATGGCATGTTTCTTAAATATTCCTGAAAAGGCAAAAAACAAGGTTCTCCCATCCCTCATTTTATAGAAAGGGGTACCCAAGGACCAAGTTCCACCAGAATGGCACAGAACAGGTTTCACAAACTGTGTTCCATAGAGGAAAATGGTGTTTTCTTGTGGAAGAAGTTTGGGAAGGACAGAATCAAAGCACTCTTGCTCCAGCAGTACTTCTCCCCATCTTTAATAACTTGCTCCATGTCGGGTGGAGTTTGAAGCACTTTACCTGAGTCACTCATTCATTCCTCTGAAACAACTCTGAGGCTCAGAGACTGTTCTTATCCCCAGGATACAGATGAGGAAACTGAGGCATAGCATGTGTGTATGAACATGGTGCTGTTTCCCAGCTTTCTGGGCCCAAACGTCCTGTGGGTGCAGAGCACATTAAACCACACAGTCCTTGGTAGCTTATTAGGAAAATACCACTCTGCAGACTGAGGGCAGTGACACAGGTACAAACAGAAGCATGACAGTTTTTTCCCTGATGAGATTTTCTTGATTCCTGGTTTGTATTGGATGCCTTTACCAGTTATTTACTATCTGACTCAATTAAAGCTTGCTAATTGAGTGTTTTTAAAAATCATCAGGGTAAGTTACAGATACAAGTTCACCAGACTATTAAACTATAGAGTTATTTTATGGCAGGTCACGTTCATATCGCCAGCTATAATACACTTGGAAATGACCAAAAATCATTTTTCCCGTAATGGAATATAGAACTAAATACAGAAAAATTAGAGTGAATTTTTTCTGATTTGGAATTGCTGTTCCTAGTAAATGGAATAGCAGGGCTCTTGCTGTGCAATGGTAATGCTGTGCTGCATTTATAATTTTTATTAAAGTTCTGGGGTACACGTGCCATGGTGGTTTGCTGCACCCATCAACCTGTCATCTACATTAGGTATTTCTCCTAACGCCATCCCTCCCCTAGCCCCCCACCCTCCAACAGGCCCCACTGTGTGATGTTCCCCTCCCTGTGTCTATGTGTTCTCATTGTTCAACTCCCACTTATGAGTGAGAACATGCAGTGTTTGGTTTTCTGTTCTTGTGTTAGTTTGCTGAGAATGATGGTTTCCAGCTTCATCCATGTCCCTGCAAAGAACATGAACTCATCCTTTTTATGGCTGCATAGTATTCCATGGTGTATATGTGCCACATTTTCTTTATCCAGTCTATCACTGATGGGATTTGGGTTGGTTCCAAGTCTTTGCTATTTTGAACCGTGCTGCAATAAACATACGCGTGCATGTGTCTTTATAATAAAATGATTTATAATCCTTTGGGTATATACCCAGTAATAGGATTGCTAGATCAAGTGGTATTTCTAGTTCTAGATCCTTGAGGAATCACCACACTGTCTTCCACAATGGTTGAACTAATTTGCACTCCCACAAACAGTATAAAAGTGTTCTTATTTCTCCATATCCTTTCCAGCATCTGTTGTTTCCTAACTTTTTAATGATCGCCATTCTAACTGGCATGAGGTGGTATCTCATTGTGGTTCTGATTTGCATTTCTCTAATGACCAGTGATGATGAGCTTTTTTTCAAATGTTTGTTGGCTGCGTAAATGTCTTCTTTTGAGAAGAGTCTCTTCATATCCTTTGCCCACTTTTTGATGGGGTTGTTTTTTTCTTGTAAATTTAAGTTCTTTGTAGATTCTGGATATTAGCCCTGTGTCAGATGGATAGATTGCAAAAATGTTCTCCCATTCTGTAGGCTGCCTGTTCACTCTGATGATAGTTTCTTTTGCTGTGGCAGAAGCTCTTTAGTTTATTAGATGCCATTTGTCAATTTTGGCTGTTGTTGCCATTGCTTTTGGTGTTTTAGTCATGAAGTTTTTGCCCATGCCTACGTCCTGAATGGTATTGGCTAGGTTTTCTTCTAGGGTTATTATGGTTTTAGGTCTTATGTTTAAGTCTTTAATCCATCTTGAGTTGATTTTTGTATAAGGTATAAGGAAGGGGTCCAGTTTCAGTTTTCTGCATATGGCTAGCCAGTTTTCCCTGCACCATTTATTAAATAGAGAATCCTTTCCCCATTGTTTTTTCAGGTTTGTCAAAGATCAGATGGTTGTAGATGTGTGGCATTATTTCTGAGGCCTCTGTTCTGTTCTGTTCCGTTGGTCTATATATCTGTTTTACTTTATCCTTGTAGTATAAAGTCAGGTAGCATGATTCCTCCAGCTTTGTTTTTTGCTTAGGATTATCTTGGCTATGCGGGCTCTTTTTTGGTTCCATATGAAATTTGAAGTAGTTTTTTTCTAATTCTGTGAAGAAAGTCAATGATAGCTGGTGGGGATAGCATTGAATCTATAAATTACTTTGGGCAGTAGGGCCATTTTCACGATATTTGTTCTTCCTATCCATGAGCATGGAATGCTTTTCTACTTGTTGTGTCATCTCTTATTTCCTTGAGACTTGAAGAGGTCCTTCACGTCCCTTGTGTGTTGTATTCCTAGTTATTTTATTCTGTTTGTAGCAATTGTGAATGGGAGTTCACTAATGATTTGGCTGTTTGTCTATTATTGGTGTATAGGAATGCTTGTGACTTTTGCACATTGATTTTGTATCCTGAGACTTTGCTGAAGTTGCTTATCAGCTTAAGGAGATTTTGGGCTGAGATGATGGGGTTTTCTAAATATAATCATGTCATCTGCAAACAGAGACAATTTGAATTCCTGGTCTTCCTATTTGAATACCCTTTATTTCTTTCTCTTGCCTGATTGCCCTTGCCAGAACTTCTAATACTATGTTGAAAAGAAGCGAGAGAGGGCATCCTTTTATTGTGCCGGTTTTCAAAGGGAATGCTTCCAGTTGTTGTCCATTCAGTATGATACTGGCTGTGGGTTTGGCAGAAATAGCTATTTTGAGATATGTTCCATCAATACCTAGTTTATTTTTTTGTCTGTTTTTTGAGACAGTCTTGCTCTGTCACTGAGGCTGGACTGCCGTGGTGCAATCTTGGCTCACTGCAACCTCCACCTCCCAGGTTCTAGCAGTTCTCCTGCCTCTGCCTCCTGAGTAGCTGGGATTACAGGTGTATGCCACCATGCCTGGCTAATTTTTTTTTTTTTTTTTTTTTTTTTTTTTTAGTAGAGACAGGGTTTCACCATTTTAGCCAGGCTGATCTCAAACTCCTGACCTCAAGTGATCCGCCCACCTCAGCCTCTCAAAATGCTGGGATTACAGGCGTGAGCCACCGTGCCCGGCTATTGAGAGTTTTTAGCATGAAGCCATGTTAAATTTTATCAAAGGCCTTTTTTGCATCTATGGAGATAATCATGTGGTTTTTGTCATTGGTTCTGTTTATGTGATGGATTACGTTTATTGATTTACGTATGTTGAACCAGCTTTGCATCCCAGGGATGAAGCCGACTTGATCGTGGTAGATAAGCTTTTTAATGTACTGCTGGATTCAGTTTGCCCATATTTTATTGAGGATTTTTGCATCAACATCAGGGATATTGGCCTGAAATTTTCATTTTTTGTTGTGTCTCTGCAAGGTTTGGGTATCAGGACGATCCTGGCATCATAAAATGAGTTAGGGAGGAGTCTTTTTCTATTGTTTGGAATAGTTTCAGAAGGAATGGTACCAGCTCCTCTTTGTGCCTCTGGTAAAATCTGGCTGTGAATCCGTCCAGTCCTGGACTTTTTTTGGTTGGTAGGCTATTAATTACTGCCCAATTTCAGAACTTGTTATTGGTCTGTTCAGGCATTCGACTTCTTCCTGGTTTAGACTTGAGAGGGTGTGTGTCCAGAAATTTATCCATTTCTTCTAGATTTTCTAGTTTATTTGTGTAGAGGTGTTTATAGTATTCTCTGATGGTAATTTGTATTTCTGTGGGATCAGTGGTGATATCTACTTTATCATTTTTGATTGCGTTTGATTCTTCTCTCTTTTCTTCATTAGTCTAGCAGTCTATTTTGTTGATCTTTTCAAACCAGCTCCTGGATTCATTGATTTTTTGAAGAATTTTTCATGTCTCTATCTCCTTCAGTTCTGCTCTGATCTTATTTCTTGCCTTCTGCTAGCTTTTGAATTTGTTTCCTCTTGCTTCTCTAGTTCTTTTAATTGTGATGTTAGGGTGTCAACTTTAGATCCTTCCTGCTTTCTCCTGCGGGCATTTAGTGCTATAAATTTCCGTCTAAACACTGCTTTAGCTGTGTCCCACAGATTCTGGTACATTGTGTCTTTGCTCTCATTGGTTTCAAAGAACTTACTTATTTCTACCTTAATTTCGCTATTTACCCAAGATCATTCAGGAGCAGGTTTTTCAGTTTCCATGTGGTTGTGCGTTTTGAGTGAGTTTCTTAATCCTGAGTTCTAATTCGATGGCACTGTGGTCTGAGAGACTGTTATTTCCGTTCTTTTGCATTCGCTAGGGAGTGTTTTACTTCCAATTATGTGGTCAATTTTAGAATACGTGTGATGAGCTGCTGAGAAGAATGTATATTCTGTTGATTTGGGGTGGAGAGTTCTGTAGATGTCTACTAGGTCTGCTTGGTCCAGAGCTGAGTTCAAGTTCTGAATATCTTTGTTAATTTTCTGTCTCATTGATCTAATATTGACAATGGGGTGTTAAAGTCTCCCAATATTATTGTGTGGGAGTCTAAGTCTCTGTGTATGTCTCTAAGAACTTGCTTTATGAATCTGGGTGCTCCTGTATTGGGTGCATATATGTTTAGGATAGTTAGTTAGCTCTTCTTTTTGCATTGATCCCTTTACCATTAGGTAATGCCTTCCTTTGATCTTTGTTGGTTTAAAGTCTGTTTTATCAGACACTAGGATTGGAACCCCTGCTATTTTTGCTTTCCATTTGCTTGGTAAATCTTCCTCCCTCCCTTTATTTTGAGACTATGTGTGTCTTTGCACATGAAATGGGCCTTCTCAATACAGCACACTGATGGATTTTGACTCTTGATTGAATTTGCCAGACTGTGTCTTTTAATTGGGGCGTTTAGCCTGTTTACATTTAAGGCCATTGTTATGTGTGAATTTAATCCTGTCATTATGATGCTAGCTGGTTGTTTTGCCCATTAGTTGATGCAGTTTCTTCATAGCATTGATGGTCTTTACAATTTGGCATGTTTTTGCAGTGGCTGGTACTAGTTGTTCCTTTCCATGTCTAGTGCTTCCTTCAGGAGCTCTTGTAAGGCAGGCCTGGTGGTGATACAATCTCTCAGCATTTGCTTGTCTGTAAAGGATTTTATTTCTCCTTTGCTTATGAAGCTTAGTTTGGCTGGATATGAAATTCTGGGTTGAAAATTCTTTTAAGAATGTTGAATATTGGCCCCCACTCTAACTTATAGGGTTTCTGCAGAGCAATCCGCTGTTATTCTGATGGGCTTCCCCCTTTGTGGGTAACCCGACCTTTCTCTCTGGCTTCCCTTAACATTTTTCCTTCATTTCAACCTTGGTGAATCTGACAATTATGTGTCTTGGGGTTGCTCTTCTCGAGGAGTATCTTTGTGGTGTTCTCTGTATTTCCTGAATTTGAATGTTGGCCTGTCTTGCTAGGTTGGGGAAGTTCTCCTGGATAATATCCTGAAGAGTGTTTTCCAACTTGGTTCCATTCTCCCCTTCACTTTCAGTTACACCAATCAAACGTAGATTTGGTCTTTTCATAGTCCTGTATTTCTTGGAAGTTTTGTTCGTTTCTTTTCACTCTTTTTTCTAATCTTCTATTCTTGCTTTATTCCTTTGAGTTGATCTTAAATCTCTGATATCCTTTCTGCTGCTTGATGAATTTGGCTACTGATAATTGTGTATGCTTCACGAAGTTCTTGTGCTGTGTTTTTCAGCTCCATCAGGTCATTTACATTCTTCTCTAAACTGGTTATTCTAGTTAACATTTTGTCTTTTTTCAAGGTTCTTAGCTTCCTTGCATTGGGTTAGAACATGCTCCTTTAGCTTAGAGGAGTTTGTTATTATCCACCTTCTGAAGCCTACTTCTGTCAATTCGTCAAACTCATTCTCCATCCTGTTTTGTTCCCTTGCTGACGAGGAGTTTTGATCCTTTGTAGGAGAAGAGGCGTTCTGGTTTTTGTAATTTTCAGGCTTTTTTGCACTGGTTTCTCCCCATCTTCATGGATTTATCTACCTTTGGTCTTTGATGTTGGTGGCCTTCAGATGAGGTTTCTGTGTAGACATCCTTTTTGTTGATGTTGATGCTCTTCCTTTGTTAGTTTTCCTTCTACCAGTCAGGCCCCTCTGCTGCAGGTCTGTTGGAGTTTGCTGGAGGTCCACTCCCAGACACTGTTTGCCTGGGTATCACCAGTGGAGGCTGCAGAACAGCAGAGATTGCTGCCTGTTCCTAACTCTGGAGGCTTTGTCCCAGAGGGGTACCTGCCAGATGCCAGGTGAAGCTCTCTTGTATGAGGTGTCTCTTCGTCAGGAGGCACAGGCATCAGGGACCCACTTCAGGAGGCAGTCTGCCCCTTCGCAGAACTCCAGTGCTATGTTGGGAGAACCACTGCTCTCTTCAGAGCCAGCAGGCAGGAACATTTAAGTCTGCTGAAGCTGTGCCCACAGCCACCCCTTCCCCCAGTTGCTCTGTCCCAGGGAGATGGGGTTTTATCTATAAGCCCCTGACTGGGGCTACTGCCTTTCTTTCAGAGATGCCCTGCCCAGAGAGGAAGAATCTAGTGAGGCAGTCTGGCTACAGCGGCTTTGGGGAGCTGCAGTGTGCTCCACCCAGTTGGAACTTCCCCGCAGCTTTGTTTACACTCGGAGGGGAAAACCACCTACTCAAGCCTCAGTAATGGCGGATCCCTCCCGCCACCCCACCAAGCTCGAGCATCCCAGTTCGACTTCAGACTGCCGTGCTGGCAGCAAGAATTTCAAGCCAGTGGATCTTAGCTTGCTAGGCTCTGTGGTGGTGGGATCCACTGAGCTAAACCGCTTGGTTCCTTGGCTTCGTCCCCCTTTCTAGGGAAGTGAATGGTTCTGTCTTGCTGATGTTCCAGATGCCACTGGGGTATGAAAAAAAAAAAAAACTCCTGCAGCTAGCTCAGTGTCTGTCCTAACCAGTGCCCAGTTTTGTGCTTGAAACCCAGGGCCCTGGTGGCATAGGCACCCAAGGGAATCTCCTGGTCTATGGGTTGCGAAGACTCTGGGAAAAGTGTAGTATCTGGGCCGGAATGCACCGTTACAGCACAGTCCCCCTCATGGCTTCCCTTGGCTAGGGGAGGGAGTTCCCTGACCCCTTGCACTTCCCAGGTGAGGCAACGCCCCACCCTGCTTCAGCTCACTTTCTGTGGGCTGCACCCACTGTCTAACCAGTCCCAGTGAGATGAGCCAGGTACCTCAGTTGGAAATGCAGCAATCACCCATCTTCTGCATTGATCTCACTGGGAACTGCAGACCAGAGCTGTTCCTATTTGGCCATATTGCCAGCCTCCAAATTTTTTTTAATAAATTAGGAGCAGGGCCGGGCGCGGTGGCTCACGCTTGTAATCCCAGCACTTTGGGAGGCCGAGGCGGGCGGATCACGAGGTCAGATCGAGACCACGGTGAAACCCCGTCTCTACTAAAAATAAAAAAAATTAGCCGGGCGTGGTGGCAGGTGCCTGTAGTCCCAGCTACTTGGAGAGGCTGAGGTAGGAGAATGGCGTGAACCCGGGAGGCGGAGCTTGCAGTGAGCCGAGATTGCGCCACTGCACTCCAGCCTGGGCGACAGAGTGAGACTCCATCTCAAAAAAAAAAAAAATAAAAATAAAAAATAAAATAAATTAGCAGGTCAGGTCTGGAGGGGCTGAGAAAGGTTTTTGGTTCAGAGTAGGGAAAATGAGCTAGGGGGACACCCCAGAACTTGTCCTTGATGTTTTTCACTGTCTCAAAATCAGCCTGAAATAGGAAGTAGCTGAGTCGTCTCAGGTCTGCCCCCACAGGGCAGGCACCCACAAGGAAGGAAAGAGGGCCTGGGGCTGCAGGTGGAAGTGCCAGCTGTCCCCTTGGCGGCAGCTCCATCAGCAGGCCCAGCTAGGGGAACACCACAGCTTCCTGTGCGGTGCTCTGTCCTGCTCCTCACCCTCCTGGGCATCTGTGATGCTCAGACCCTGGGCCAGCACTTGCCCCTTCCCACCAGCCCACCTTACACCCTGGGAAGGCCCATCACCAATACAAAGATACACGTGTAGCACACATTTAGAAATTAGAATTTGATGAGTGCAGTTCAGTGACCCAGTCACTATTAACTCTGTCACTGTCCCTGTTGCATCTGATACATTCAGCGCTCAAAATTGAGCTCTCAGCTGAATTTGTTTCCATGAAAGGCAGATGACATGGGTGATGTGAGCACCCTTCTTCCTCTCCCAGGACAGATGACTCTGCTGAATTAACAAAGACATGGTCTGCTGGGAGGCTTTCTGAATGTTGTCCTTTGAGTTCCCATCAGAGTCAGAATGCAGAGGGATCCAGGGTCGGAAACGAGGCCATGTCATGCCCCCTGTGTCTGTGTTACAGCTGGTGAGCGACCTGCTGGAATTCTGCTTCTACACCTTCCGAGAGTCCCATGCGCTGAAGGTAGAGTTCCCCGCAATGCTGGTGGAAATCATCAGCGACCAGCTGCCCAAGGTGGAGTCGGGGAACGCCAAGCCGCTCTACTTCCACCGGAAGTGACTGCCCGCTGCCCAGAAGAACTTTGCCTTAAGTTTCCCCGTGTTGTTCCACACCCAGAAGGACCCAAGAAAACCTGTTTTTAACATGTGATGGTTGATTCACAGTTGTTCAACAGTTTCTCAAGTTTAAAGTCATGTCAGAGGTTTGGAGCCGGGAAAGCTGTTTTTCCGTGGATTTGGCGAGACCAGAGCAGTCTGAAGGATTCCCCACCTCCAATCCCCCAGCGCTTAGAAACATGTTCCTGTTCCTCGGGATGAAAAGCCATATCTAGTCAATAACTCTGATTTTGATATTTTCACAGATGGAAGTTTTAACTATGCCATGTAGTTTCTGGTATCGTTCGCTTGTTTTAAAAGGGTTCAAGGACTAACGAACTTTTTAAAGCTTACCCTTGGTTTGCACATAAAACGTATAGTCAATCTGGGGCATTAATATTCTTTTGTTATTTAAAAAACACAAAAAAATAAAAAATAAATATATACAGATTCCTGTTGTGTAATAACAGAACTCGTGGCGTAGGGCAGCAGCTGCCTCTGAGCCCTCGCTCGTCCACGGTCTTCTGCATCACTGGTATACGCACTCGTTAGCGTCCATTTCTTATTTAATTAGAATGGATAAGATGTTAAAACAAATGCCTTGGTTTGATTTCTAGTATCTATTGTGTTGGCTTTACAAATAATTTTTTGCAGTCTTTTGCTGTGCTGTACATTACTGTATGTATAAATTATGAAGGACCTGAAATAAGGTATAAGGATCTTTTGTAAATGAGACACATACAAAAAAAATCTTTAATGGTTAATAGGATGAATGGGAAAGTATTTTTGAAAGAATTCTATTTTGCTGGAGACTATTTAAGTACTATCTTTGTCTAAACAAGGTAATTTTTTTTTGTAAAGTGCAATGTCCTGCATGCATAATGAACCGTTTACAGTGTATTTAAGAAAGGGAAAGCTGTGCCTTTTTTAGCTTCATATCTAATTTACCATTTTACAGTCTCTGTTGTAAATAACCACACTTAAACCTCTTCGGTTGTCTTGAAGCCTTTCTACTTTTTCTGTACTTCTTTTTGTTTTGTTCTTGGTCTCCCGCTTGGGGCATTTGTGGGACTCCAGCACGTTTTCTGGCTTCTGCTTCATCCTGCTCCATCGGGGAATGACACACTGCGGTGTCTGCAGCTCCTGGAAGGTGTCATTTGACAACACACATGGGAGAGGAGGTCCTAGGAGTGCTGCAGCTTTAGGAAAGCTGCCTCGTTTCCCTTTTCCTCTAGAAGCAGAACCAGCTCTAGGAGAGTGAGACTAGGAACTTGATGGCTCAGAGAGCATCTTTTCCTCCCATTTTAGAAAATCAGATTTTCTCTCTCTTGTGGGGAAAAAAAAAAAATTCCATGCACTCTCTCTGTTAAAGATCAGCTATTCCCTTCTGATCTTGGAAAGGGGTTCTGCACTCCTGGAACCGGTCACAGGAACACACAGATCATGGCAGGATGCACTGGGACGGCCCATCTTGGCCAAGGTTCAGTCTGAATGGCATGGAGACCGGGAGATGATAGATTTTAGATTTTTAAAAGGTAGGTTTTAAAAATAAATTTTATACATAAACAGTTTTGGAGAGAAACTACAGATCATATAAGCAAGACAGTGGCACTAAAATTTTTAATTCATTAATCTGTTTGGCACTGATGCAATGTATGGCTTTTCTCTTGCCCCAAATCACAAACATACGTATCTTTGGGGAAACTAACAATATGATTGCACTAAATAAACTACTTTGAATAGAGGCCAAATTAATCTTTTAAAAGTGATGATAATCATCAGGTTTACTCAGTGAAATCATATTACTTTCCAAAATCTAACAGCTGTAGCTGGAGAAGCCCATAGCCAGGAGGAAGCAGCAATTAGATCAACACTTTTCTCCAGGGTTCACCATGCAGGCAACATTACCTTGTCTTTCAAAAGACACCTGCCTTATGCAAGGGGAAACCTGTGAAAGCTGCACTCAGAGGGAGGAGTTTTTCTTACATAATTTGCAATTTCAGGAATTTAATTTATAGGCAGATCTTTAAATACAGTCAACTTACATGCACAGCAATAGGAAAGCCACACTTTGAAGGTAATAAATACACAGCATGCAGACTGGGAGTTGCTAGAAAACAAATGGCTTACTTACAAAAGCAGCTTTTAGTTCAGGCTTAGTTTTTATAAAATGGGAATTCTGACTTAACCAGGTTTGGGATGGAGATGGTCTGCATCAGCTTTTTGTATTAACAAAGTTACTGGCTCTTTGTGTGTCTCCAGGTAACTTTGCTTGATTAAACAGCAAAGCCATATTCTAAATTCACTGTTGAATGCCTGTCCCAGTCCAAATTGTCTGTCTGCTCTTATTTTTGTACCATATTGCTCTTAAAAATCTTGGTTTGGTACAGTTCATAATTCACCAAAAGTTCATATAATTTAAAAAAAAAAAACACTAAATTAGTTTAAAATGAAGCAATTTATATCTTTATGCAAAAACATATGTCTGTCTTTGCAAAGGACTGTAAGCAGATTACAATAAATCCTTTACTTTAATCACCTGTTGTTTTGGAGCGAATTCATTTGACTGTCTGTAGGTACACGTGGATTTTGTGCCCTCCCAAATCTTGACTGTATGCACTCTGCCTACATCCAAGATGGAGAACGAGGTTTTCCATGTTGGAAAGAGTCCTATGTTAGCCACATGTTAATTCTACTCTTTGGGGACTGATTAGAGACCTTGTTTTTAATACTTTTGATATATAATTCATTAAAATACTCTGTAACCATTGGATAACTATTGCCATGTAGTTGCTAAACCCTATATATACATTGCCTCATTTATCTTCACAACCACTTGAAAACTTACTCTTCAGAATTTGAGACTAATGTGAATGGAGCCCCCGTCTGACTCCAAAGTTCTTCCTCTACATGGTCTCACCCTATCATCCCCCAGGACCCTTGCGCCATCAAGAAACTCAGCTCCCCATTGGCCATGATGCTTCTGACATTTCTGCAGGCTTGTCCCCTGGATTCCACTCATTAATATGGGCCACAAAGGAGCAGTAAGCAATCACCAGCTGGTTTTTAAATAGAAAACATTTCCCACAAGATAAATTCAAGTACAGTACATTTTTAGTGTGTTACTCAACTGTTGATTGTTCAAGTTATTTGCTTTCAGCAAGAGAAGACTATTTGATAGTAAAACTCAGCTTTGTGAAACACAACAGATCCATTTCTGGAACACAGTATACCCACTGAACACAGCACAGGAAGAAAATTGGGAACACAAACTTTTGGTGTGTAAAATACTATAAGTGCAATTTTAGATTTAAAAACTTCAGAAATTTGACCTATTAGGGAACAGGGCTTTTCACAGAGAGCCCCTAACTTGAAACAAAAGCCATCTTGGGCTGGGAACCCACCCAAAGCTGGCAAGAGGCCCCTAAAATGTGCACCCTTGGCTAAAGGGGGTGCCCTTTTTGAATTGAACAGATTCATTCTTGGGTCAAGTGTGACTATTTCTAACAATCTCTAGAAGTGCTCTCAGGCCCAAAGAATTCAGCCCACAGTTAGGAATCATTAGCTAAGAACTGTGTGTCTGCCACTGAAACAGCCAGCCACTATATGCCAGAGCAGTTAAAAAAAAAAAAAAAAAATTATGCCTGGTGATGCCTATGTATTTAGAGGCATGTTTGCTTCTGTATGCTGAATTCCCTCCAAGCAAATAGAAAACATTGTCCCTTTATGTACAAATCAGCTCTAACACTTTTTATCAACTCTGCAAATGTACACAGATTAAAATGACTTGATTACAAGTATCTCTGGCACTTTAATTTCAAGTCAGCCAGTTGCTACTGTAGCAATTTTCTTGGAAATAAAACAGTAGCTTCCCAAACAACACTGGGACTGGGTAAGGCACGATCTCAACATTGATCATGGACCAAGACTGTCCAAAGCAAAGTGAACAATGGGGCAAAGTGGCAGGCAGGCAGCCGCTGCTGTGTAACAAAACATCCCGAAACTTACCGGTTTAGATCAATCACCATTTAGTATTTCTCATGAGTCTATGAGTCGGCTGGGGGAAGCAGGCTGGGCTGTGCTGACCTGAGCCAGGCTCAGCTGAGCTGGGATTGTTTGTATACCCGTGGTCAGCCTGCAGCTGTCTGGTCTGCAGTGGCGCTGCTCCATGTGGCCTCTCATCCTCCAGCAAGCTAGCCGGGGTTTATTTTCATGGCAAAGCCAGGGCTCTAAAGAAGACCCTGGAAAGGCATATAACACTTTCCATGCCTCTGACTGAATCAAGTTTGCTCCTATCCCACTGGCCAAAGCAACTTGTGAGGTCAAGCCCTGAGTCAGTCTGAAAGGACTCCACAAAAGGGCATGGGTTTGGGGAGGGGTGAAAGCTCAGGATCTTTAAATGTCTACCACACTAGTAGTTACTCAGATACTTTGCTGCAGCACGTATGTTGCCAAGACAGTGGTTTCCAAGTTTTCCCTAGTCTGAAAAACCCGTTTATATGGATCTCCATGCCCTGAGCCAGCCTGACGGAGGGTGGATAGCAGCACCTGTGAAAATTGGCCTGGCTGGGTCTGATCCTGCTGCTCCCAGCATGGGAGCTGCTCCACCTTGCAGTGTTTCCTTAGTTGCTAAACTCCACAAGGAAGAAGAAATCCAGACACCAGTGCATGGCCCTGAGCTGCCACGCATTCACTGCCCAAATTTAAAGTGCAGGTCTCTTGTTGGGCCAAAAATAGAAGTCTTTCCAATCAAGTTGATCTTCAGATAGAAAGTGTTTTCCAAGGTATTCTTCTAACCAGTAGATTGAGATACTTTTAGCTAGACATTTAAGTGTTAGAATGAGCTGGGCTGCCCAAATGAGGTAGCAATAAATTAGTGCTCAGGCCAGTCAAGGAGGAAGAGTGCTGACAAGCAACTGAGAAGACATTTGCAGAACTAGGAGCGGGAGAGCTGTTTGAGGACACACTCCTGGAATAGCATCCTCAGAGTGGACAGAGGAAAGCTACGTGGCTCAAGAAGATTCAAGAAGTTATGGAAAACATCTGGCCAGTGAAGGGGTAACCAGAACTGGCTTTGAGAGACTGGAAGGGAGAACCCCTAAGAAGGTGAGAAGATGCCCAGTCTGGAGGTGAATGGGAACAAAGGCAAGCTCAAGAGAGCAGGAGCCTGGAGTGGTGTTGGGAAGGAGGACAGAGGCTGAGCAATGTTGGCAAAGGACAAGAGCACGGAATGGCTTTTGGAGAAGAGATGCTGGCAGGAAGCAGGTGGCGATTTAGAGATGAGAAGGGGGACAGAAACCACCACAGTGTCCTGCTGCCTTGCCTTCTCCGGTCCTCTCCATTTACTAAACCCCACTTCCTACCATGCGCCCATCCAGCACAGGACATTCACTCTCATGTAACTGTCACATCCCACAGGTTGCTTCTCCTCTTTCCATTTCACAGACACAAACAGAACCATAAAAAGGTCAACTTACCGGAGGTCACCAAGATATAAAATAGCAAAAGTAGGATTTCAAAACAGCTTGTTTGTAATGCGACACGTACTTTTCACCACTGTATTACGTTCGTAGAGCTACTGTAGAAAAAGGACACAAACTGGGCACCTTAAACAGGAATGCATTTTATCCCAGTTCTGGAGGCTGGAAGTCCAAGATGGAGGCGTCAACAGGGTTCCTTCAGTGAGGGCTGAGAGAGAAGGGTCTATTCCAGGCCTCTCCCTTTGGCTTGTAGATGGCTGTCTTCTCCCTGTTTCTCTTCATGTCATCTTTCTTCTATGCGAGTCTGTCTCAGTGTCCAAATTTCCCCTTGTTTTAAGGACATCAGTCATATCGGATTAAGGCCAACCCTACTGTGCTCAGCTTAACTGGCAACATCTGCAAAGATTCTCTTTCCGGATGACATCACATTCTGAGGGACTGGGGGTTAAGGACTTCAACATATGAATTTGGGGAGTGGGAAACAATTCAACTCATAACAGCATGGCCCTGAGGACAAGATGGCACAGCAGAAAGAACATGTGACTAGCTTATTGAACCTGAGCAAGTGCTCTTTTCCATTTTCTCATCCATAAAGTGGGCTAATATCTCCTGGCTTGTGCAGTCACTGTAAGGAAAGAATGAGTTAGACATCCATCTCTGGCATGGACACCCATTGCTTTTCCCTTCCATACCCCCAACTGCAGGTATGGCTGCTTCTACAAAGGAAGGAGAGTGGGGTTGCAGCCCTTACAAGTCCTCTGGCTATGTTTTCACCTGGCATCTCCTTTATAGGCAAAGGGAATACCAGGGAAGGCCCTGTGGGTGGCACCGTCAGATGCAAGCCCTGCAGCCCCAGTGCCAACAAGAAACACATAGCCCGAGTGCTCTTTCTTGCCCCAAACCACCATACTGCCTCTGAATGAACACAGGCTATGGACCTGGTCTAGGCAGCCACAGTTGGTGCTGCAGGAGCTGAGCAAGGTGGGGCTGAGGGAAGGCCAGGCAGCCTCAGCAGAGCAGCCACACCCATCCGGCTAAAACAGCAAAACATATTCCACTCCTCTTCTAGGGGAAGGAAGATGATCCACCAAAGTAAGAAAAACACCTCCTGATCCCATTCCTCAGTACACCCTGGCCCATATCCAGGGGTAAGCTCCCTGACCAGAGGCCTTGGCAGTCCTGGCCACACTGCGGTGCATGTGTCACATTCTCAGACAGAAACACCCCTGCTCCCCTCTGGCACTACCTCACTCTTCCCCAGAGTGTCACAGGCAGGGTCTTCAGCTCTTAAGGCTACAGGAGCTTCCACAGGGCACAGCTGTGGAACTTCACTACTTGTCACCCCATCATCTGAAGGAACACAGAGGTCCCTGATAAGAAAGATGTAAGATACTGCTATTCTTATTCATAGGAGTAAGAAAAATGGAAACAGCAGTTCCTGTTAGCCAAGCCCTCCCCACATACTGGGCGTGCTGCTTCTATTAGGTCATTTCAACCCCAAACCTCTCAGTATCATTTTATTTTTAGGAGGCTGGAACAGAATCTTGGGGGTGACCATTCTTGCCCAAGGTCACACAGATAGCCAGACTTGGTGGTGATTTCTTTAAGTGGTGGTAAAAGCACTTTGAGGGGAATGGCTGGTTGGGTGCATCTCACTGTTAACAATAGGAATCTCCGGCAAGCAAACAAATCAGTCAAGGCCTGGTGCAGGGAGATTTTTAATGGCCCCTGGGGATATACCAATTAGGACTCTGCCAGGAAGCCACTCCCAACACTAACCTGAGTCTGCTCTAGCTGCCCACAGGTTTGCCTTTTCCTGCAGAGGGGCTCTCACAGAAGTGGAACATGCCAGCAACCTCTTCTCACGAGTCAGGTTTCCCTTCTACATCCCAAGCAATGAGTCGGGGCGGCAATGACAACTCAGAAAACAGGCTACTGAAGGTTATGCTGCTGCCCCAGCCCTAGGGCCAAGCCAGCCCCTGCCCAGGCCTCAGACCCGCTTGTGGTAAGGTGGCCCTGGGCTCCTCTGCGGTCTCAATGCTCTTCACTGGGCCCGTGATTATTTTAAATTATGTTGCATCGAAATTGTCCTTATTTTTATTTACAATACGGACACTTTTCAAGAAGCACATTTCCCCATACACATACAACTCCCAAACTCCACACCCTCACGTGATCCACATGAGGTGACTTCCAAGCTGTTAACTGGCAAGCTCTTGAGTCAGTTCATCTGGGGATGAGGCAACAGACACATCCGTCCTTTGATAAATGCTTGAGAAAAGTCTGACAGGTCCAGGAACCTCCCATGGGGATGCTTGGAAAGACACGCCTGCCCCAGAGCAGCCTCTGGGGCATGGGGCTGGCTTCAGAATCCTGGGGCCACTAAAACTAAGCCCCACATTCCAAGGCAAGTCCCCTCTTCCCCAAGAGGTTGTTGCACCTGTGGCTTGGAGGTGCAGGAGAATGAGGAAGCATCAGAGCAAGGCTTGCCCATGCTGGGGGTGGCCATCATCACGGGGCGGGGCAGGGTCAAGGGTGAAGGCTCCTCTGGGAAGGTCTGCTCTGCCTCCCTCTCCTCCCTCCACGCTGAAATTAATCCAGATGGAGAGATTAGCACGGAGGCCTGGAAGGCAGAGGCATGCTGGGTGCTGTGGGAGAGGGGTGTACAATGGTGCTGGTAGGAGGGCTGGTCCCAGGGCACCGAGACGGCTCACACAAACCACCCAGGGCCAAAGCCCCAGCCCTGCTGCAGGTCCTGCAGACACCAGGGTAGAGAGGCCTGTGCAGCCACTGGAGGAGGTGTGAATTCCCTTCCAGGATTGCACACATCAGAGGCTGCCGCTGCCCCCAGGAACATACCCCACTCCGAATACTCCAGGCTCCCCACTAACAGATTCCACCTGTGAGCATGCCAACAGCAGAGAGAGACGAGTCCCCATAGTAGGCTACCAATTCATAAATCAAGATGGGGCAATGACTTCCACGACCGCTTCCCCACATTAGGACAGACAAATCAAATAGTAAATTACAGTTTATTTCATTTACAGAGAGGCCTTGAGGCAAAAAGATGGTGTTTGGAAAACAGCACACGGGTGAGGAGCACCGAGAAGCCTGTTACAAATACGCCAGTGTACGCTGCCAGTGCAGTGAGTGTGGGGTCCCGCAGGTGGCCATCTAGGAAAGGCAGGCTTGAGAAGCGCATCTCTGCTTCCCTCTGGCTTGAGACCATCTCCCCTGCACCAGCAGCAGCCTCTCCAAGCTAGGCTGCCACAGCCAAGCACGCACTCTGCAAACCTATCACTGTGAGTAGTACAGTTCCCTTTAAAATCGCAGCAGCAGGTGCTCAGGGAGGAGAGGGAGCCAGGGTGGCTCTGGTGGCGTGACTGCCAGTGGAGGTGACACAGGTGGCAGAAGGCTGCCCTCCCTCTCATTCTATATGCTGGATAATTAAAAATCACAAGTCCCGATACTTGACAAATGAAAAGTCCATTTTGCGAATCCTGACATTCCCCTCCTGATCCACAATCACAGTTCTGTGCGGTGCGTCCCATCTCTGCCCACCCCTCGCCCGCCCCCAAGGCTGATTGTGATGATGGTAACTCCCAAGGGTGGAGGTACCTGTGGGTGCAGCCCAGAGCCTCGGAGAAGGCAGACAGCTCTCTGCCCCCAGGCAGGTCCCTGGGTGCCAGGGTCAGCAGGGGCTCTCAGGCCAGGAGCTACAGCAGCTTGACGTAGTTCTGTGGAATCAGCCCCCTCTTGCCGTTCAGAGTCCCTTCTAGCCAGCCAGGTTCCCTGGAGGTTTGTACTGAAAAGGAAGAGAAAAATCACTTTTACAAAATGCCCCCAAGTACTTGCCTCCTGGGTGTTCACTTAAAAGCTCAACCAGGGAGTGGCCAGTAGAGAACAGGGGCCACTTCTGGGATGTTGGGTCACAAAGTCTGCACCAGGGTCATTGACAGGCTCTGCCTCCCTGCACTGGCCACCACAATCCTCATCTACACAATCCCAAAGCAGCCTCCTAACTAGTGTCCTAGTTCCCAGAGTCCGGCCCCTTCCAATCCACTGTGCACAAACATGCTCAGTGAACTCTCTAGAATACAGAGCTGATCACATCACTCCCCGGCTTAAAGTCAAACTCAAGCTTATTGCGTTTTTGTTTTTGTTGTGTTGTTTTTTTCTTCCTGAGAGGGAGTCTCGCTGTGTCGCCCAGGCTGGAGTGCAGTGGCGCTATCTCAGCTCACTGCAGTCTCTGCCTCCCGGGTTCAAGCAATTCTCCCGCCTCGGTCTCCTGAGTAGCTGGGATTACAGGCACGCACCACCATGCCTGGCTAATTTTTGTATTTTTAGTAGAGATGGGGTTTCACCACATTGGCCAGCCTGCTCTTAAACTCCTGACCTCAGGTGATCCACTCGCCTTGGCCCCCCAAAGTGCTGGGATTACAAGCATGAGCCACCACTCCCAGCCTCAAACTCAAGCTTCTTACTGGTCTGTAACACAGGCCCCTGGGCACCTGGCTCCCAGTCGTCCCTCCAGGAGCCCTTCACACTCCATTGGCACATCATGCATGTCAGCTGCAGTGAATCATCCGGAGAAATCCCAACTGCAACTCCAGGCCTTTGCAAGCGCAGTGGCTTCTGCCTGGAATGCCTTCCCCCCACCTCTTCACCAGGTAATTCCTCCTGTTTAGAGACCTGATTGGATGCCTCCTCCTCTGAGAGTCTGGTCTGACTCCCACACTGGATGGGGAACTCCTGAAGGCAGCCTGAGCCTTATACATCTGGGCACGGTGCCTGGCACAATGGACTGTTCATAAATATTCACGTGATACTTAACGAGAAAACTGCAGCCTGGACAGCAAAGGACACAGGTCCAAGCATTCCTCACCAGTGTTCAGAAATGCAATACAGAAGCATTTCATAACCCCCCAGCTGCGGGCAGGCCCCAGCTCAAACCGCCAACCATGGTCAGGTGCAGGTGTGGCAGCCATGGCATAAAGGAAAGGTGAGGCATGGGCTACTCCAGCAGACCAACTCGGAAGGTGGCTTCTGATAACAACCCAGAAGAATAATTTCATATCAAAAACCAAGTACAGGCATACACATCGTAACACACACAAGTTTCATGAAGCAATACTCTTACCCTCACTGTGCGAACGCAATGCCTTCCTTTCTGTATTCTATTATTTTTTTCCCCATGGATTTGTGTAGAAAAGTATTATTCTTTGAATGCTAATTGCAACTCAGCGAATTGAGTTCATGGTCCTCTAGGGTATAGCTGCCCACAGTTTGGAAGACACAGACAATCCAATTCTAATTGTCCTTTGCAACAAGGTAACTGTTTGTTCTTCCCTCCCGTGGATGAACAGGAACACATTCTGGCTGTCTGCATTCCCCTAACCGCCTGCACTTCCCTTACATTCAACAAGCTTCTGGCTTCAAGGCCTCCGTGGAGCTGTTCCCTTGGGCCTGAATGCTCTTCCCTGCCTTTATGCCTGGACAGCACCTACTCGTGCTTCAACGAGGAGCTTCAGCATCCCCCCACTTCCGGGACTCCTCTCCTGGCTCCAGACTAGGTTGGGGCTCCCAGTTACGCACCCTACATGTGTGCGTGTGTACATGCATACGTGTATATATAGGAAAGACACACTGAGACATTCTCTTCTAGTCCAGACTATGAGAGCATGTAACATACATAACATGAGACCCAGCACCTAGCACCATGTCAGACACATGATTATCTGCGTAATGAATGAATAAGCAAAATCAGAGATGTGCTCTCAAAGTGATCTGGCAGCAAGTCACTTTCTTCATGCCTTCACTGACCTTGACCCTGACATTGTTCTTCATACCAGGATTTTTAGAGACTTCTCACTTCATCCAAACACCCCAGCTGGCAGTGCTACTAGTGTGCAGCCACCATCAGGTAAAAGCTTTGGATTCTATGCAAAAGAGGCCCTCAGGGTTGTAACAATGTGGGGGCCTGAGTGGCAAGGGGCCCAGGGCTAAAGTCAGAGCCCTAGAGGAGACTCCTGGCTACCTAGGTGCACCTGGGAAGTTAACCCCGGGCCTCACTCAGCTGTTACCTGTAAACGGGGTTACTAGCACTTAGCTTGCAGGACCTGCTATGAGGAGGCAGTAAGTTAGTCTCAAATATAGTCTCACCTGCACATGCTCACTATTTCTCCTCCTACCCTATACATACCACACACTTGCACAAGCACAGACTCGGTATTAATAAAAGACAGGATGAAAAGAGGAGGAAAAAGGTGATTTTCTACAATGCTGGAGGTGAAAGGAGGCTTGATTGGGGAAACCAAGGCCAGGCCGGGAATCCTGCACCTCCCCAACCAACAAACCAGAGAGACGCCTCCACAACCCCATTCACCACCTCCCCAGCCCTCCCCTCCCTGGAAGGCAGAAGCCAGCAGGGAGAGAGATGTCACTGCTTTACAGAGGCGACCAAGGGGGATCCTGTAACATCCAAGAGCCTTGGAAGTGGACCTGGCCGAGCGGTGGGCAGGGTGGGCTAGAAGGTCTGGACACCAACAGCAAGGCATCCCCAAGCACAGGAAAAGTGGTTTCGCAGCTGCAGATAAGGCTGGCAGGCTCTCCCTCCCTCTCTGAAGATCTGACCTCTCCCAGTAGCATCGAACCCCAAAATACCCATCTGGGGCTCCTCCCCTAGTTTACCACACCACTCCTCCCCCGAGCAGTGTCTACGCGGACAACAGGGCTCTGCTTTTCCATTCTTACGGGTGGAGAACATGGCAGCCTCAGTGTCTGTCATTTCCCATGCACCCTCCCTGTGCCTGCAGGTCTTAGTCCAGGAGCCTCACTCTGCTTCAGCCACGGTGTCCTCACAGCCTTTAGACCACAACAGGGAACAAGACAGGTGTGAGGCGGGGACCCCAAGTAGCACCAAAGAGAGGCAGGTCCCTTCCACCAAATCAGTTTTCAGCATAACGTAGACAGTGTATGTGACAAGTACTGAAATCACTGAAGTGTCATCATCACACGGTGAGTGCCACGAACCCACAGTCAACTTCACAACTGCCACAGGACCCACAGGGAGGCTGCGGCCTGGGCTCTGTCCTAGCTCCCACCCCGAGGCGACCAGTAGCTTGAATGTTGTGTTTCTCATTATCTTACCATGGCTACGGGTAAAATTCAGTTTTGTCACACATGCACATATCCCTAATAATACCCTATTTATTTTGCATATGTGTGAGCTTAACCAGAAGCACATAAGTCAGCAGCGCATAGTCATCTGGAACTTATGTTTTCACTCAATATTTTTTCCTCAGATTCCCCTGTGCTAGGAATCTATCTGGCAACCACATCACTGGGCTATGGGATCTATATGTGATCAACTTTCCAAGATAATGCCAAATTGTTTTCCAGGGATTATTCTGTGTCTATCTGAGACCTTTAAAGTTTAATCACCAGGGGCTTTTAAGGATTAATTTGGGCCACACCTGCTCCCCCACATCTACATGTGGATGTTGACAAAGAGCCTGGGACAGCCAGGAAAGTAGCCCCGCTGCTGCTGCTGCCGCCACGTGGGGTCACTCCTGGAAACCACCTGCCTCAGCACCCCTCACAACCCTGCCCCTGGGGAGGCAACCACTGCCCATCTGACTGGAGCGCACCTGTCTGGAAAGACAGCAGGACTGGCTGGTGGTCACCAGCAAAACCTATTTCCAGGATTCCCCAGGCCCAGAGAAAAGGGAAAGGTCCCTCTGGCCATCACAGGAACGTCCGTGCCCTGAGACCGTACAAACACAGCCCTCTCCCGAGGGTCGGGGGGCGGGGGGTTGGGAGGCATTGCCCCAGAGAAACAGCTAGGCATTAGTGAGTCTACTAGAGAAACACATCTTCCACCTAGAATTGGAACTCATAACCTAAGTCCAGGCCCACCCAGTAAGAGCAAAGAACAAGGACAGTCATGGAACTACACAATTGCTAAAGACCCCTGTGCCAACCACACTCCAGGTCAGGATATCTCACAGCTGCACACATCCCAAACTGCATAACTACTGACGAGGCCACCCAGGGGTCACTCTGACCTTGAGTTTGTTTTCTCCAAAGGCCACTGGGTGGCATAAACCGATTTCCTTTGTTGCCTGTATGAGGTACAAAAAGGAATTGCACTGCAAGAGCATCTATGGAGGCTGGAAGACTCCAAATGGGTAAGTGAACACAGGAAAAATGTCTTGGGCATTCCAGGGCACTAAGTATTTCTGGTCTGCGGAAAGGGAGCATTCCCAGCAGTACTCCTGTGGGCTGAGCTGTCTAGAGTGGCCACTTGGAGCACTGCCTGGCTCCACAGAAGCTGTGGTCAGATGACCTGCCAGTCTGTCTTCTCAGTGTCAGTTGTCAGACAGGAAGACCCCATAGCCATTTAAGGAAGGGCTTCACTAGATGTGTTCTGGGCAAGCACCTGCTTTTAACTAGCTAAGAGATCAACTATGCACAGAAGATGTAAGGTGCAAACACACACACAGATAAACCCTGCTTAAGGGCTTTAAACTTACTGTACCCTTTGAAGAAGTGTCCCTATTAAGCAGCAAGCCTAATGCTGTTGATTCTGAACACCTTCCACTGATATCTGCCCTGCTACAAAAGAATCAGGGCAGCACCTACAAGACAAGTAGCTCACATTAAATCAGACGCTCACATCCCTGGGTAGGGAGAGGGTGTCAACACATCCACAAGGTATTTTCCAAGTAGCCAGCCTTAGGGGAGGGACAGAATGAGGAGCTCCTGAGACACCCGGGGTGCCCTGGCCAGCAAAGTCCTGACAGAGCTGGATACCAGCACTGCAGAGCAAGAACCTGAGGGAGACACAAACTGGCTCAAAACGTAGCCTCGTCTGTGGCACACTACGATGTACCCAGTGTGGCATTGTGGTCAGCAGCCTCTCCCCCATACGTCTATAGCAACCCAGAACCCTCTTTTTCTAGTAGCCCCAATGCTATCTTGACACAACATCAATGTTGTGGCCATCCCTGCCGCTTAGGATGAAGAATCAGCTGCACAGATTCCTAAAGGAGCCTATCCCGGGTCACACGGAAGATAAGAAAGCCATGGTGTGGGCCCAGGCAAAATAACTGCAGAGTTCAGAATCCACGTTGCCTGCAGTCAGTGGCTCTCCCCCTCCAAAACACACGGAGACACTGGTATTTGTGTGCACATGTCTGTACACATGTACAAATGTGTGACTATGTATGTGTACGTGTGTACATGCACACTTTCTTTTTAGGAAGACTCCAAGTCATCTCGGGACTTTAGACGTGGAGAACATAAGTCTCCTGGGTCAGACGCCTACCAGCCTGTCCCCTTTTATCCAACTGGCAGATCTGCACTGGCTTTAGGCACTGACCCTCATTCACATGGCTGTGTGCCCACAGCAGGTATCCTATACCCTGTGTGATTCTGATTGGTCTAAATCCTTGCAAATGATGGATTTAGGGTAAGCATGTGACTCCGTTCTGCATACTGGGATGTGAGGATGGGTAAACTAGGAAGAAATTCCTGGAAAAGTTTTCTCATTCTCAAAGGAACACAAGGATGAGACACCTCCTTCCGCCAGAGTGTGGCCATGATACATGGAACTGTGGCAGCCATCTCGCTCCCGCCAGCGAAACCAGACAGAGGCCCAGGTCCACCAGCAGAGAGCAGTTCCGCAGAGAGATGGAAATACTTTGGTCTTTGATAACATCTTTGAGACTATGAATTAAAATTAGAGCTCCCTACTTCCAAACTTACTATTGTGTAAACTAATCCCCCCCAACCCTTTTTTTTTTTTTTTTTTTTTTTTTTTTGAGATGGGGTCTCACTGTGTTATCCAGGCTGGCCTCGAACTCCTGGGCACAAGTGATCCTCCTGCCTCAGCCTCTGCAGTAGCTGGCACAACAGGTGTGCACCACTGCACCTGATTTTAATCCATCTTCATGATTGATTCAACCAGTTGTGTCAAATTTTGTTACCTGCAGCCTAAGGTATCCTAGTAGATACACCTTCTACCAAGGTAACTATCTCACAAACCATACTGCAGGAGGGAGTTCAGAGTCTTCTAAACAAATCCAGTCACACAAAGTAAAAATTCATCACATTTCTCAAATGAGTGCGTTTCAATACTACCACCGCAGCCTCCCCTTCAGCCATATGGTGTGCTGACATGAGACAGGCCTGGGGCAGGGCAGCTACGTTCCACATTCTCTTGGCAAAACTGCATGTATGTTATGGTGATGGAGGAATGATCTTGCTTCTATTCCAAGAACAAAATTTCTCCACAAAGTCTAATTCTGTTCCATGTGGGGTTTTGTTGTTGTTGTTTGTTTTCTGACACTACCAGGAGTCTCTGTCTCTGAAGAGTACATATCACACGCATATAGAAATCTATTCTAAATGAGGCAACTTGCTTTCTAAAAAACAATCGTCAGCAAATGCTGCATTACTGACAGTACACCACTGTGCCTCGTGTTGACACATTCCACATATCCCAAACATTCTGGATAATCAACCATTCCATTCCAAGCATCTAAGGTTCCTACTGCTTCCCTGGAACTCTTCTGAGGAGCTCCACCCACACACGACATCACAGTTTCCACAGCAACCAATGCATTTCATAATGAGCAGAACTGGGGAGGGAAGAAAGAGCAGGAGAAAAAAGACACTGAGCCGTAAGAGAACTTTTTGAAATATTTAACCAGGCATAGCTCCTAAACGCTTGTGTATGAATATTAAATCCTCAAAAGCTACACCCTTGTTTCAGTATGCAAAGTCAATACCCGAATCTGGAGACTCACACACTGTTCAAATCAGCAAAAATGTAAAGCACAAAAATGGTAAGAGAAATAGAAATCAAAAATGTTTAAGGACAGTAGTATCCTCTGTTGACTCAGAGTTGGTAAACCTGAAGCATTTAAAGGACTTGGTTAGCAACTCTGGGAGAACAAAGAAAATAAAGTGTGCAAATCAGAAATATTTCCTAAGTCCAAGTGACACTAGCTTCTTCCCGTCTAGAGAGAGATGACCTGAATGAAGACCCACAAGATGAGATGGGTCGGAGAGTAATCAAGAGGAGAGCACAGTGGCATTCCAGCCATCAATGACAGGCCCCTGGCATTGGGGTCTGGGAGCCGAACACAGCAGTTTAATCCAGTCCAAAGCATCAAGGGGGAGACTCGCCCTCCCGACAACAGCACCATCGCTGACTGCTCACTCCGTGCTGCAGACTTATTAATCCTGCAGACAGGATTAATAGATGAAGCTCCCACTAACACTTACCATCCTCAAAAATTGCTCCTATTTCAAAAGATAATTCCGAGCTGTGTTCTGCTTCACACGGATACACGGCTCGAGCCTTCCGACTGCTGATGCTGAAAAGAAAGAGAATACAAAAGACACCAATGAAAATGTGGAAAACAGAGAGAAACCTCACCCCCCAACCCCCCTTCCCCAAATCTCACTGATGTCACCAGTAGGGCAACTCCTCCCGAAAAAGAAATTAACGTGGAAGTGAACATCAGGCTAAGAACAGTATTTGATTTTCAAGTAAATGATGGGTTTCAAATTCAAGCCTTTCCTCAGGGAGCCTCTCTGAGGAGCTGTCACTGAACCACTTCCCCTAACTCTCCTCCCTACCTGGTGGGATGCCCTTTCCTACCATTCAGCACTGTTAGAACCACAGGACATGTTTATCTCCAAGCACTTCAGTTGGTCTATTAGGAAAAGCACATGCACCTGGAGACACACGGCCAGCCGGCAGAGGGAGGCGGCACATCCACACTCCACAGGTGAGAAGCCACCGGCCCAGATCCACCCCGGGTGGCCACCGCTCTGGAAGGGGCTTGTTGCTTTTGCCTGAGTCTTCTGTATTTACACCCTGCCTCCACCCCAAGAAAGGCACACCAGGCCCAGCTTCTCACCATTTGTTAAAGCAACCTCTGTGTCCGTGCGTGGAAAGGATGGAAACCATGCTTTTAGCCAGTCTAATCAAATCCAAAGGAAACGCCTCGCCTCACTGATGTGGGGGAAGCCACTGACAGGAAGAAGCACCTGAGCCACTACAGGTGGAAGAGCCTGCTGGAGGCCAGCAGCTCTGTTCCTCTATGGACTTGGCCATTGGATGCCATGGAAGCAAATGTTTCCAGTGCCAGCCTGCCTACCTTTAAAACAAAGAATGTGCTTTATACTCATGAGCAAGAAGTTCTTCCAAAATAAGAACTTCTTCATAAATGCACAACCAGCACCACAAGACAGAGTAAGCTCAAGCAGGTCTCACGTAAGGCAAATTCTCCAAAGAACGTCGTTGCTACTGAACTGGGTGAGGCACGGCCCTGATACAAGGTGGTAAGTGCTGTCCATGAAGTCCGGGATGCTGGGGGTATCTGGGCAAGCTTTTGCCAGCAGAGAACACAAGAACCTGCTCAGGTTCATCAAGCCCCCACTGTATTCCACATTCCACTCCAAACCACGTACCTTTCAGGTGGCTTGTCCGCTACAGTAGCAGGAGGAGAAAAGGGGAAAGGGGACGACCCGGGTGAAAGAGGTGTCACAGCTGGGTTGGAGCTTGTTGTGGTTGGAGACTGTGGGTTAAGCCACTGGACCATAGACGATCGGGTCTGGCATGGGCTAAGGGTAGGAGTTTGAAGGACAGGATTAATAGCAGAAAGGCCACAGAACACCAAATGCACGACATCCCAATCCCAGATAACTAGGTTGCTAATTCCCCTATCACGCCTGACCAGTAGGGACAGAGTCCTCTCTGCATCCTGCCGGGGCTGCAGCCCCAACTACTGATACCAACAACCCAGAAACCAGCCACAACCCCAAACTCAAGCTGCCTTACTGTCCTTCTCCAGGTTCTCCGATCTGTCCAACCTACTAGCACCCTATGAGTTCACTAATTAGAAAACCAGAATCTAATTGATCAAAGGAGTAGTGGGACATTCAAGGTATTCACTTTTTCTAATTGTAAGGAAAACCACAGGGATCTGGCATCAGGCACATGATCGGCAGCTGCAAAAGATCAGTTAAACATTTAAAGATCTTTCACCTGCTCCTACACGTGTGGCAATTCAGAAGAAAATGCCACTGGATTCAGGCTTCCTCTAGAGAGGGCCAAAGACTTAGAAACCAATGAACAGCAAAAACTTTTGGTAACCAGAGCATTTCTTAATATTTCCATTTTTTTTAAAGTTAATGTAAACAGGTCAGTGAACAGACACCTGGAATGGCCTCTAAGCACAGAGGGAGAGTTCAAATAGTTGATGCGTGTTAATCTGAATTACTCTTCAGTGACCTCAGAACTGGAGGCGATTATGCTTTATGACATTCCCTTGAGAAGTGTCTCGTTTCATTCAGTGACATTTTGAACACGCACGTGTTCCCTGTCTGCGGCACCCAGGTGCTCTTCACCTCAGATCCCCCGTCTTCTGCTAAACCAGTACACCAGTTTCCACGAGCAGTTTCCCGAGGCTTCCGCACTCCTCAGCATGCTCTTAGATTGTTTCCCCTGCCGGAGAACTAGCACAGTGTTCTTCAGTACCAGCATGGTCTCCTGGCCAGCCCCTAGGTGCAATCCTCCAACACGGCGACACTCAGCAACCTAGGGCCAAGTTTACCCACCTGTCTCCCCATATACAATGCTCCTCCACCTGCCGGCCTACCAGGAGCCACCCCGCCCTGGCAGCCTCCCCTGTCTGCCACAGCTCTGCTTCCTGGCACGCCCACCTCTGCTTCAAGCTTTGCCTTTCCTCTCAAGCTCCCGCCCTGCTCTAATCTTGCCCTCCCTTGGCTCAGCTCCAGTTCCACCTCCCCCAATACTCCTCCTGTGGCCTCTCTAACCCATACACCTTCCCTGAAGGCCTGCGACACCAGTAAGTGAAAGGGCACGTTGATACTGGTTGTTCTCTGATGGCTTCAAGTATTTCTCTTGCCTCCACAGGAAGATCTTTAACTCTTTTTCCAGATCTCACGAAGCCAGGCAGAGTGGTGGGGACATGGAGCCATCAGCCAACATCTGAGCAACCAAATTAGAAAGCTCTAAAACCAAAACTGGATTTTACAAATCTGGTGCATAATTGACTTGGTAGGTATTTAATACACAGAAGCTTTTCTATGCTTTGGTCAGGAAAAAAAGGGGGTCATTTAAAAAAAAATTAGTCTTTGAAGAGCTTATTTACAATTCCCCTATCCAGCCATTCATCTGGGAGTCATAAAATCTATTTTATCCCAAGGGAAGATACCTTATAAATCTTAAAGTGGATCCGTATCACCAGTCACAAAAGTCACTCCGTTTTTTTAGCAGAAAAGGAACGCTGAATGTTGTCTTACTAATCAGGAAGGGAAAGGATAGGTAGGTGTGAGTGAAGCCCTGGCAGGGAATTAAGGCCGCAGTTGGCCAAACAATTGCCAAGTTATCTCCCAGCAATTATTCAAGGTGCTTGGAGGGTGTCGATGGAGGAAGATGAGATGTTTTGCCACACCCCCCATCAGCTCTTCAGAGTCATAAATCGTCAATGACTGCCATCCATCTGCCTAGAGGGAGGACAATTACAGGAAGAAGATAAAGTAACTATGTGACTATACTTATGTGGCCCTTGAAAAATAAAGAGCATAAATTTTATAGGTATTGTCTGCTTAATCTTCACATCTTTCTTTAAAAAAAAAAAAAGAAAACCTCCGTGAAAACACCCGTAGATGGGTGGGTGTGTATGTTTAGGGAAAATACCCCTCGGTTTTTAGAAAGTGAAAGAACCAATGTAATGACAGATACAAAACAGAAAGGCCTGCCTGTCCCGCACCCTGGCTTTCTCCATCTCATCCCAAAACAGGAACACAGAATCAGCAGTCCTCCGTGTTTTGGTGTGCATGTGCATGTGCGTGCGTGTGTGTAAAGGGAAAATACCCCTCGGTTTTTAGAAAGTGAAAGAACCACTGTAATGACAGACACAAAACAGAAGGGCCTGCCTGTCCCACACCGTGGCTTTCTCCATCTCATCCCAAAACAGGAACACAGAATCAGCAGTCCTTGTCCAGGGTCAAGTTCTCCACATTCATCTTTTTTGTTTTTTTTGTGATCTTTCTGTTGCTGTTTAACACATGCGCTATGTGATCTAGCACTAACCGGTTCACCAAGATTACCTCCCAGACTTCCCATGTAGACTTAAGTTTCTGCATGTGATTTCCTGGGTGTGTCTCAGAAGCCTCTACTAGGTAACTCCTTTGATTTCAGAACTACACAAGGGCAGACACACTGTGAGCTGGAATATTCACAAGACGGGGCAACGCGCAAGGCTGGAGACAGTCTCTATGGAGATGAGGCAATAAGATGTGTGGACAACTGGAAGCCTGTGAAAGAAGGAGACCTGTGCAGCCAAACAAGGTTTGGGAACCAGCAGAGTAGCTGCTTGGATAGAGGAAACTTTTCAGAGGCTTGTCGGCCAGGAAGGATAAGGTGAGGCAAGTGAGTAAATATACTTAAGTCATGTAATGGGTTCACATCTAAAGGCAGTACACGTCAGATGATGCCACATTTCACAGTGTCTCCCAAAAGCAAACTGTCCATATTTTTTGGAAGGCCAAAAAAAAAAAATGTAAACGTGAGCTTCGTTATGTAACCATCTCCTACCTTCCAAACTTTGGGTACCTTTTTAATAAGAATCAAAAGATTTTTAAAATATTATTTAAAATGTAATACCTACATTTTCTTAAAAAACGGTAGAGGAAAGTATTAGTTTTAAAAGAGAATTTCTGATATTCTCTTTCCCTTATTTTATTTAAAACATTTTGAAGGAACACGAGGCATTTTAGAATGGCAGCCCATAAGCAAAGGACGAACAACTTTTCCTCAACCTGGGCCCCAAGACAGAACTGAGCCCTAAGGCATGTATCTCTCTCCTCTCTCTCTCCCTCTCAAAGAGTGGGCTTTACCCATCATAAAAGATCTGGGTTTTCTAAGCTCCAGGTTTCTCTCTTGAGGCATGTAGGTGTGACCTGGCCCAAGCTGCATCACCTTGTAGGAACTGGAACTCAGGGAACTGGCACAAGAAAACACTGATACTGTCATTGCTGTGATTAGTAGAGGCTGTTGGCTCTGACCACGAGTCACATGCCTTCTGCCAGCATCCCAGAAACGATGGTAGGCTAATTTGGTAGCTCGCAAGCAGGGTACAATTTCAGACTCTTCACAGTTCTTGACAATCATCCCTGGGAGAACTAAAACACCACGTCATTTTTTTGTACTATGTGGTTCAGGGGAGAGCCCCAGCTTTTTCCCAAAGAACACCTTTGGGAAAAAGATCAAAGGTGATTAGTGAAATAATAATTAAAAGCTCATTATGTGCTAGAACATAATGAAATATTTTGAGAGTCCTTTCCTACCATTTCCCAAATTTAAACATTTAAAAAATCTATTTATTGCCTTTTTTTCTTGTTGTCCCTTAACTACGGATTTTTGATTAGTAAGACTGGCATGAGCACAAACCACCAATTCTGTTTAATGCCAAGCTACTGACCAAGTACAAAAAAGTACCTAAGTGCCACAAGTTTCCTGAAAGCCAAATTGCAGTTTGCGAAAATGGAGGAACAAGTCAACTGTTCCTAAAAAGCTCAGAAACCACATTTACCAAGACAGAAATATGCAGAACTACTAATATCTGTTCGCTATCTTCCCAACTTAACACACTACGCTGCAAAAGGCTTCTCCTACAACAGGATTCCTCTCCATTTTCAGTATGGAAGGCCAACGTCACCCTCCCTCTTTCTCAAAGAAAGGGGACAAATAGAAACAAGAGTGTTTCACTAAAAGCACATGAAGATTTCAAATTGCTAACTTGGAAGCACGTTCCTGAAAATGCATAGATTGAAAGCCTACCTGACTGTCCTGAGGCCACAGAGGCATTTCTTGTGTTTAGGTGGGGTGGGTGGAAGAGCTGGGAAGACAGTAAGCAAGGAAAGAATATGCATTTGTGTAAAGGATGAGGAAACTCTCTTTTTTAAAAAGAGTCAACACTCTTGCTTGGAAACACGGGCCTGAATTTCGGGGAAAGACCTTGTAGCGTTCACGTGCAGCAGTGGGGCCAAACCCCAAAACGTGAAATTATGACAGTGCTGTATATGTGGTTACTTTACAAAGTGTATTTTTAGAAAATGGAACAGATCAGCAGTCCATGCTGCTTCTGATTCAAACTGTGATCCAATCGCCTCCAGTACCAGACTCTACGCTCCACGCATATTAAAAACATTCTGGCAGTGGCAGATCACAAACATTTCAGAAAGGGGGAAGGGAGCAGGGGCCTTAACTGTTGAAACTCGACACCAGCTGCACCGATCACCACAGAACTCCTGCATCTAACAAACATTTCTTGCATAATATAGACAGGTCAGGCTTTGGGCAGCACTAGAGATACAAGCCCCTGATTCCAGCCTGTATAAGCACTGAGTGCAATCTAAATTCAAAAGGGTAGAGTGAGGAGAATACGCATTAAGAAAAGAAATGAATGCTTATTTGAAGTGACTAAATCCCCCAAATACCAAGATATTTCACTACGGTTATACAATACGAGATCAAATCAGAAGTTTGCACTGCAATGAAAGATGCTAAACTCTCATTTGCCAGGTCTCTGAGCAGAAGCTAACACATTAGTGAAATGATCTTTCATGCCAGTCTGGGAAACATACAGCATAAGTCTAAAACAGCTGTCCTGGGCAAGAGTGTTTGAAAATGTTAATAACGACAGAAGGAAATATTGTAGATCTGTATATTATGGGAAAATCTCTGTTCAAATAAATGCCAGTTATTCCTTAAGTGCCAGGAGAGGGAGAACTCCACACGCAAGCACATTGTTTAGCTCCACATGAGCACACCGAGGGACAACAGCAGTGCAGAGAAACAAAGGCCTGTGACATGCAAGTCGCCATAACCCATGGAGTTGGGGGAGGAGGCCTTTGCTGCCCATCAGGAAGGTTCAGAGTAGACCCACTGGCTCATCATTTATGGTCTGAGGACTTCCTGTGACACCACCTGCTCTCCAGCCAAGTGAGTGGAGAATGCCCAATTAATAACCATAATACAGGCACTGAGAGCCATGTAGAGATCTGCCCAGGGTCCCTCAGAGGAAGAGTGGAGGGAACACCTAATAACCATGGGGATAGCCAGGAGGGCTTCCTGGAGGAGGCAGCATCTGTGTGGAGCTAATGCTGAAGCTGATGCTACCACAGTCAACATCGTCATCACCTCCCCACACCCAGGCTCACGCGAGGCACAACTGTGCAATCTAGCCCTGTGCTAGACGCAACATGCAGGCACTAGTTCACTTATTCCCAACCACCTTATTATTCCACATGACATATGAGAAGACCATCCCAGAAAGGTGAAAGCAACTTACTCAAAGTCATGTTTCTAGTGAACCCTGTTTTGACAAGATAGCACAGATCTCAGACCCTCAAGTCCTTTTCAGTGACTAGAACGGAATATGGAAAGAATGGTGAGAGAGATGCAAGTACCGGGATATTCAGGAGGCACGATCATAACCTAAAGGCAAAGAAAGGCCATTGAAGGATTCTACGCATGGAAATTACAAATGCCTAAGACTCTGCCATTCTGCAGAGAGACCTGGGTGCCAGAGCTGGCACTGCCATTGCTGGCTGAGTGCCAGCTTGCAGTTTCTTCCTCCCCTAGGCTTGTTCCTCTTTTTGTCAGTAACTAGAGGCTATGCTGAGGAGGAAGCGAATGACTTACGAGTGCCCCCCAGAGGCTGGCCCACAGTTGCCATCATTAGCCTGCACTTAGCGTCATCCACAACTGAAACTTGGCTGAGCAACCTAAACTCCCTCAGCTAACGTGAAGAGAGTCATGACTCATCGGCTGGGTCACTGTGGGGTTTAAATGAGATGATAGGCGTAAAGCACTGAAGCATAGTAAGCAGTCAATAAAGGAAGCCCTCACTACTATTACATACTTCTGGGTCAGATCTTACCTCTGATTTCTAGGGTTATATCATCACTAACCATTTAATTTACCAAAAGACAGCAAATCAGCTATGCAAAGGGAAAAAAGTATGACTATATTAAGTAGATGTCATCATTTAAAAAATCTAAAGTTGCTTATAGAAACATAGCATCCTGGATTTGAGCTTGGAACAGAGAAAGAACATTATTGGAAAGACTGGTGAAGTCCATACGAAGTCTGTGGTTTAGTTAACAGTACTGTATCAACACTAATTTCATTAGTTTTTAACAAAGGACCACAGTTTGGTTTAGTTAACAGTACTGTATCAACACTGTTTGGTTTAGTTAACAGTACTGTATCAACACTAATTTCATTAGTTTTTAACAAAGGACCACAGTCCTGTAAGATGCTAAGAGCCAGAGGTGGAGTGGGGGCGGGAAGTGAAGTGGGGAAGTGAAGGGTCTACGGAAGCTCTGTAGTATCTTTCCAACTTTTCTGCGTACCTTAAACTATTCCAAAATGAACATTTATTTTAAATGATACATTATAAAAAGAACAACCCCACATAGGTTTTTCAGTCACTGAAACACTAAAAGCCTTCTGAAATCATAAAAAAACATTTGAGGGCATCCAAAACCCGTAGGGAAAATGTCTGGTTGGTTTAATGACAAGAAAAGATGTGTGAAACTTACACTTAAAATCACTTGCACTCTCCATCTATCACCACAGTGGTTAACTGCACTTCCTGAAGCTGGGTTTTAAGAAAGGTGGGCCCTTCCAAACAGACTTGTTTTGATTACTGATTAGCTCGAGATCAGCAAACTTATTCTGTAAAGGGCCAGAGAGTAAATACTTCAAGCTTGGCAGGCCTTCTGCAACTCCTCAATTCTGCTATCACTGTCAGTCAAGAAGCAGCCATAGACAAAACGTAAACAACTAAGTGTAGCTATGTTCCAATAAAACTTTATAAAGACAGGTGGCAGTGGGCCACAGTTTGCTCACCCCTGGATTAAATGGACCAGATAAGAAGTCTGGGAGGGACATGGGGGTTGGGGGAGATGAAGGCAATTCGGATGGAGAATCCCCTCCATCTTCACTGGTTTTGTGGTGCGGGGCTCCCTTGTTCGTGCCTGGGGCTGACCCACACATACCCAGCGCTTTCCTGCAGCAGCAGCCCTCTTCAACTGTACAAGATCACCTCTCAAGCAGTAGGGAGCCAGTCAATACATGAAGCCAGCACGTAAAAGCAGTAACTTGTTCACCTTTGAGAACAAATATCTTTATTTTGTTGTTCCCCCGAGACGGAGTCTTGCTCTGTCACTCAGGCTGGAGTGCAGTGGCGCAATCTTGGCTCATTGCACCCTCCGCCTTCCAGGTTCAAGCAATTCTCGTGCTTTGCCTCCCGAGTAGCTGGGATTACAGGTGCATACCACCATGCCAGGCTAATTTTTGTATTTTCAGTAGAAATAGGGTTTCACCATGTTGGCCAGGCTGGTCTTGAACTCCTGAACTCAAGTGATCTGCCTGCCTCAGTCTCCCAAAGTGCTGGGATTACAGGCGTGAGCCACCATGCCCAGCTGAGAGCAAATATCTTTTGCAGGAGGTAGGTGGTCAGGGAGAGGAGGAAGGGCACTGCAGGAAATCCCTCAAGCCCCATGAAGGAAGGCCTGCCACGTTTAACACTCAGTCCTCAGCCTGTGCGATCCTGAGGCTCCTACATGGATTTCCTCCTTTAACAAGAAAGGACATCACCATCTAATCATCTGACAAAGTTCACTCCCAAAGTCCACTCTCTTATAGCAAAAGTTCTTGGTTTTGCTATAAGAGAACAGGCGCAGAATTACATCTCTGACCGCTCTTCCACTCAATGAGTTCTCCTTGAATCCTACCTTCCTTCCAGATGATCACTGTGGAATCAGGTAAGAGGGCTGAACTTTAGCTTGCTAGCTGAACAGAAAAGGATCTGTAACTTCATTTCAGAAAATTAGGGGGCATTCGAGGTCTGAAGGTTACAGTCCTGCAGAGTTGCTGACAGGAATGTTTCGACCAGCTGCCACCCAATGTGAAGGCTGAACATCTTTCAACAGGGCCAAGCACAGCTCTAAAGGGACACAGATACTCCACTCAGAAAAATCCACCAATTACTTACAAAGAGATTTATGGGTTACTTGTTGTAATGGGTGAGCTACCTGGGTATACGGCTCAGAATAAGTTATAAATGTGGTTGGGTCTCAGTAGGTTCCCCGTGCTTTGATCATGTGATAGCCAAGGTCTATTCTCAGAGGCTGTGACAAAGCAGATCCCCAAAGCAAGAGGCTAGGAGAGGAGCCCCAGCTGAGTCCTCCGGGAATAAATACAGTAACTGCTAAAAACAACACAACTTCAGGTCAACATCTAGAGCTTCTCCAAGGCTAGAAAGGTTCTCTCTCTGAGCTAGTCAGTGAGGAGATTATGTAACTGATGAACCAGGAAGTCGGGGTCAAGTTAAACTAAGAATATTAAATTACATTCTCAGAGGAAAGGAAAATCCCAGCAGGTGGCTGCCTGGAGCTCTCAGGGGAGCAGTGATTGGGTTTTATTACATGTGGTATCTGGAAACCTCACCCCGGCCCAGAGGGGCAGATGTTCTTACTCCCCTTTTACAGATAATCTTGCTAAGCCTTGGTTTGCTTAAATCACTTATATAAAAGATCTTCAAGGTTGTAAGAAAAAGAACGTGGATGCAAAGCCAGGCCTGTTTGAAATCAGTGACTTACCAATGTAAACGGTCTCAAACTTATGGAGAGAGCCCGTGAGGTCCTTACCTTATTTAGATATTGAGACACAGCCAATTTATGAATAGCAAATAATAAATTACAACAATGGCATCAAGTAAGAAAATCTTTAACAACAAAAACCAGTTAAACTAAAAACCAAAAATGACTGATGCAAGACTTAATTGTTTTTAAGTCTTAAGCAGTGGAAAAGCTACTACGAAATTCAGACACGTCTTTATTTTGGGAAGTCATCTTTTCATGGTAGGGCTTTAAAGTTACATGGACTATCAACATTCTGACTTAAAAATAAAACCTCCAAATTTCAGCACCTGCAGCTACAGCACAGCAAAGGAAGACACGAATTAGGCCACACACAAGTGCCAAGTACACAACGCAGATACCAAAAATACCCCAGCAAGCCACAATGGATGTGTATTGAAGCATGCAAGGGGCCAGGCAGTAGGCATAGCATAATTTCTATACAAAGTTGGAGAGAAGAAATTCAAGGAAACACACAGGACAAAAGTTGTACCCCCAGATTGAACGTGAATAGACAATGTGATGGTACATGGCCAAGTATACAGGCCTTGAGAATCATTTCTGAAGCTGAAGGGAGACAACTAAATATCATATTACTCATAAAAAGATTATGGATGCTGCCTGGTTGCACAGATCAAATTTCCAAGTCTCTCAAGCTCCGCTGTGGGGGAGAAGGCCCTCCTGCCTGCATCTCAGCCAAGGTGTTAGATGATGAATGCGCACCAACCAGATTCAAGTGTTTATTCACCATAGATAATTATAAACCACAGCCACATGACTTAATGTAAGGTCAGTGCTCCCTCTTCAAACCAAGGGCACTGACCAATTAACAGCCATGGCTGTTTCACTGGGTTTCAGAATCAGGGCAGGGTGGAGAATACCTACAATTCAAACAATGTCCCCATATGCAACTGCACAATTTCAATTTCTACAGTAAAACAAGTCACTGGGCAGACACATGAGGGGTCAAACTCACCTGTCCTTTACTGCTTGTGTGTCTTGGGCCAATTTTCCTATGTCCTTTGTGCCTTCCAATCTTTTTAAAAATGAAGAGATATCTACCGCACTGAGTTGATGCAAGCATTAAGATGAAATGCCATCTACGAAATAGCTGAAACAAAGTCTGGTGGCCCATAATACTAAATGCTCCATGGTCTCTCAGCCTGGAAGTGCCAAGAGGGTATCTAATACTTTCTCTGCAGCCTCAACCACCAACCTCTGCTAAAGCAAAAGGTTCTACTCCCTCAAATCCCCAGACCCCCAAGAGGTAGGGGAAGGAGTTAACCTCTGTGCAGAATTTAACAGGCCGCTGTGGGCTCATAGCAAGGCAGCATGCTCCTCCTGTTCATTTGGCCCCTGTTCTTCCTTAGATTTGAGCTCCCTTAGACCTCCACTATCTAAGTGACCCTGCTGTTTACTTAGGTATGGTAACAGGTACTGGCTGCCAATTCATTCTTCACAGTACCCAGAATCAGAGACCACATCCTTCCACAAGAAGGCACTAGGCTCTATTAGAGATCTCAGTGTAACCCACTGCATTCTGTAACCAGGGCCCAGATACAAGTAAACAGAGTAAAGCTGCTAATCTTATTAGGAAATCATCCCCCTACTAACCAATAAAGATGCAGGAAGTTTTTGCAATGGGAAGTTCATTCCTTTAGGTTACTTATCACCCTCTCCTGACCTGAAATTTACAGAGCTTCCCACTTCTTATTACAAAAGCAGTATATGTTCATTTTGGTCAAGTTAGCCAAAAAAAAAAAAAAAAAGCAAATGTGCAAAAAAGCATTTTTAAAAGATAAATCTATTTTTTTTTTAAATAATCAGATTAAGATACCAACTTCTAGGGTGAACGGAGTGCCCTGGCACTCAAGGAGTGCTGGGGTTGAGGAAGCCCTCTCTGAAGGAGGAGAGAGAGGGAGGAAGGAAAGACAGAGAGAGAGGAAGGGAGGAAGTGAAGACAGGGTTCGCCAGTGACTCCCACCTTGTAATTTCTCAGTAGGCGCCAGACTTCACAGAAATCTATTAAAAGTGATCTAAAATGATTATTTTTCTGAACTTCAGGCAAATCATTCACGGTTTACTGTGGTATACTAAGCCACAAATCATATTTAAGGGGGGTTACTCTGGTATCTCCAGCAAAATTTATTGACTTCCTGAAAAGCAATCATGGAACCAACAGTCAAGTAATTCGAAATGCCAAGCAGTTGTCTCTGAGAAACCCCCATTCATTTGCCCAATTTAAAGGAAACAAGTGATTGCATTGACAAGAATAAAAATGGTTACCAGTGAGTGCACACAAAGTGTATGATGACATGCACAAGGCTGTATATGGGAATAGGAAGGTGTTAGCTAGTGATTTTAAATAACTGACATCAAGTCTGAGTAGGCACAAATCTCAGTGGCACAACGACAGCTTGAGGCACTAGCTGGGATAGACGCTTTAGGGATATCTTAACATTCAGGATAAACAAAGCCAAGCCTCTCGGTGGGCGGGAGAGGGGAATCTACTGCCCTCCTGGCCTGCCAGGGCACACAGTGAGATGCATCTCAGGGTGCCGGCACCCCCAGCTGGAGTGAGCTATTCTGAGACCATGCCATCTTGAATTTGAGAATGTGCCAGCAGAAAAAGAGGTGTTCCTTTTCATTTGAAATCTGTAGAGGAAGCAGATAGCAATGCCTGATATTTCTTAAAAGAGATTTTCTTTTGTGGCAGGGAATCTAAAAGGATTACTTGTCAAGGACCCGGCTCCATCAATTACAATAGAAGAAAACCTGTTTAGCGAAAATTACTTTATTGTGGGGAAAAAATGACTTCGGAACATTTGAAATACCTTGACCTATGATGCAATGTCCTCCAAGGAGACTGAGCTAGCAATTCTTAACTGGCAATGCAGTCACCCATCACCTTACTGAGGGTACAGGTAAGTAAGAGCTACAGATTGATTGACTGCAATGAATAATACCCACAAGTCATGAACATCAGCAGAAATCCAAGGAATCCAATTCTGCTGCATTGTTTTCTACCTATCAGAGGCAATAGCTACACCACCTATGTCAGAACCACAGCTGCTGTAAGTTTTTCTCTGCAAACTGCTTTCCAGTGGACAAGATTTTAGCATTTTTGTTCAACAGATCTACTGAGGTCCTATGTGATCCACATACATTTGGACTCCATTCCTTAGGACCTGAGACCACAGTAAAGGCATTGCCTCCTATTAAGAGCCCAGAGTAGAGTTTCAATGACTCCATAGCAACTTTGGTTAACAGGGATCTTAATGAGCATTTACTTAGAACCTATGATGTTTAATACCATACAGCTGGTATGCAGAGATAAAGGGGGAAAAGACAAGAAGAGAACATACAATGAGAACTTATAAATGCTAAGGAAACAAAACACAGTAACGAGCAAATGGTAAGATTAATTGTGTGGAATTCCTAGAGGAAGAGTTTGTAATCTTTATAAGAAAGAAGATGAATCAGCCGGGCACGGTGGCTCACACCTGTAATACCAGCACTTTGGGAGGCCGAGGTGGGTGGATCACGAGGTCAGGAGATCGAGACCATCCTGGCTAACACAGTGAAACCCCGTCTCTACTAAAAACACAAAAAATTAGCCAGGCATGGTGGCGGGTGCCTGTAGACCCAGCCACTCGGGAGGCTGAGGCAGGAGAATAGCGTGAACCCGGGAGGCGGAGCTTGCAGTGAGCTGAGATCACACCACTGCACTCCAGCCTGGGCAACAGAGCAAGACTCCATCATAAAAAAAAAAAAAAAAAAAAGATGATGACTAAGAAACCAAATGTAGTAGCCTAAGAGACATTCAGTAACACAGAGAAAGAAATGAGATTTCCAAAAGGCAGCATTTTTATAAATACATAATTAAAATAAGAAATTAAATGTTCACTAATAATTACATCAATATCACAAAAAAGTTCAAAGAATATATGATCCAATTCCTATCATTAAGAATGTTATGGCCGGGCACGGTAGCTCATGCCTGTAATCCCAGCATTTTGAAAAGCCAAGGTGGGCGGATCACTTGAGGTCAGGAGTTTGAAACCAGCCTCACCAACATGGGGAAACCCCATCTCTACCAAAAATACGAAAAGTAGCCAATGCGGTGGCACGTGCCTGTAATCCCAGCTACTGGGGAGGCTGAGGCACGAGAATCACTTGAACCCAGGAAGCGGAGTTTGCGGTGAGCTGAGATCATGCCACTGCCCTCCAGCCTGGGTGATGGAGTGAGACTCAGTCTTCCCCACCCTCCCACCGCCACCCCCACGCCGCCCCCCGAAAAAAAAACAATTTTATGATCTAGCTTGGGGTAAGGGAAAGATTAGATAGGTAGAAACATGTATTCCACATAAATATCAAATAATACTAAAAGGCAAACATTAAACAACACTCAAAGGCAACTTGAATTTCTTAGTGCCAAATAATGAGTATCAGCAAATACTGACAAGGGATCTCTTTAGAGGCTCCCTGTAGATTAGAGCATGGGGAAGACTTCCTGGAGGTGAAGATTAAATTAGACTGTTAAGATAGGTCAGGATTGGCTTGCGCAAAAAAACAGGACAGATATTTGAGGCAAAGAGAACCAAAGCATGTGGGAAGCACACACCGGCTACTGGGAGGACAGCAACGCACGGCCCTAGAAGAGTGTTTTTTAAATAAAAGAGGTGGCGCAATCACTTATCCTAATTACACTCCTCAGAGAAGCAGCTTATACTCAGCACAGCCCTGGAAGGAGGCGAGGAGCAGGAGATGGTCTTCTATATCACGTCACCTGGGAACTCCTTAGAAAGGCAAGCTCTCAGGCCCCTTTTCAGACCTACAGAATCCTCAGCTCTGGGGTGGGGCCAGCAGTGTGGGTCTCAGTGAGACCTACAGGGGGTTCTGGTGCATGCTCAAGTCCAAGAGGCACTCATCTATATACAAACTTCCTAACACAATGACAAATCTGGACTGACACACACTCATCAGTAAATCCTTTAAAAGATACATAAGAAACATTTTAGTATATACTTCAGAGAAACATAGATGTATTCCATCCATGGCACAGAAAAAAAAAAAAAATCAAGTTTCTGAAGTAGAAGAAAGTCTCCATTAAAGAAAAAAAAAAAAATCTCCTTTCCAGGCTTGCTTCATCTACTCCCCCCAACCCCCTTTTTGGCCTCTCAAGGTTGGAGTGCTTTTCATGACATTTTAAAATGTGTATGAATAGGAAGCTGGGGAATTCACTCCTCATTTGATTTATGACCAAAAATATCAAGCCCTTCTTGTTTCAGGCATGGACGTGTTGTGAATTGAGTGCTGGCTGTACCGTGGCTCATAATGTCAGTTTTCTGCAGAACTACTACGGAAGAAAGATGACTGCTTAACCTGCACTCCACTGCCTGTGATATTCACTTATTGAAAGGTATAATTAGAGATCTGGTTTTCACTAAAACATACACACGCGCTAAATTCCACCTCGAGTGTAACCAGGATTATAGATTCTGGGTGCCTAGGTAACTACTGTTATTGTTGCTTGTAGTACTACGGTGAAACAGAATTTTTATTGTGGAAAAGGAACAGTAAAGGTGACAAGCATACCTGAGTAATGTAGGATTTAAATCCACAATCCTCAGCATAAAAAATATGCACAGATGAAAACACTGGCATGAAAAATCTCATCTGGAGAATGTGTTTCCATACTTGGAGTCTCAGTTAGATTTTCAAAGTCTTCAGGTCACCCCCAAATTTTGGCATACCAAATGTCTCCCAGCCTCTCTTAATACTTAATAAATTCATAATCATTTCATGTGAATCCAGCAGTAACTATAAAAAGCCAAGTAATCTAAGGAACACTTTCCAGTCCATTTAAAGTCCCAAGAATGCCCAGCTACAGTCAGATGACACCATTATCTATAATTTATTTTAAGCAACTTTGGCTTCAACAAAATTTTTTGAAGACTCTTTGGATGGGCTGGGCATGGTGGCTCACACCTATAATACCAGCACTATGGGAGGATGGATCACTTGAGGTCAGGAGTTTGAGACCAGCCTGGCCAACATGGTGAAACCCGTCTCTACTAAAACTACAAAAATTAGCTGGCTGTGGTGGCGGACACCTGTAATCTCAGCTACTTGGGAGGCTGAGGCAGGAGAATAACTTAAACCCAGGAGGCGGAGGTTGCAGTGAACCAAGATGGTACCACCGCACTCCACCCTGGGCAACAAAAGCAAAACTCCATCTTTAAAAAAAAAAAAAAAAAGATTCTCTGGATGAATTATAAATGTATTTTTAGATAAAATTTGATTGACTAATCAAGTATTGCCTTGTAATTATTAGTGGAGTTTTCTCTTCTCTGAGCACTTGTTTGAAACGTGACGCCCTTTTGGATTCCACATCACCACCATCCTGCCTTTACTCCACAGCCTTGGTCAACACAGCCAGACAAGCCCTCACAGATTCAAGGTACTTTATTTGTATTATTTGTCCTAATATACTTGAGCTGATCTGCACATGCCTGGAACTAAACCAAACTGAGAAGATAAAATCAAATATGTCAACCATCAAGTCTCAACTCTGCAGGATGCTATGGAGCAAAACAGAGCAGAATGCTAGCATAATGCTCTCAGAAATTCGTGTAAGTAAAATATCATTCTATAGACAGTTTCAAGAGTCTGTCCATCAGCATGCATTCTCACATCTCTAAAGTTTGCATAACTAGTGGGGAAACATCTTGGGTGGGACTGTAACAAATTTCCTTTGCAGAATCCAAAACTGCCCAGGAATTGAACTTAGACCAGATTTGACATAGCATCCATCTACCCCTTCCATACTAGAAACACAGAGAGTATTCAAGAAGGGCTCTGTTTTAAGGACCCTTCTCCCTTTGGTGGCCCTTCTGATAAGAGAACAAGGGCTCCTAGATCTAATGGCTTCAGCACCTACGGGTCACTGCTCACAGAAACTTCAAAATGAACAAAGTCATGGCTTCCTCCCTTCAGCACCCAACAGAAGCATGGTTACTTACATAGTGGATGCCCAGTCTCCAAAGCTCCCTCCATCTGCCAGAAGGTGGTTTTTGTCTGGTCCCGGAGGCCCAGGGATAGCTGCAGTCACGGGAGATGGGGAGGAAAGTGAGTCCAGACTGCTGGTAGGGGTGTCCTCCTTGGAAGGGTAAGGATTGTCACCTAGGAGGGAAAAAAAGCATCGAATATCAAAAAATACCCGGAGAAGAAAAAACTCCACTAATAATTATATGGCCTTACTTGATTAGTCAATCAAATGATAAAATTACATTTACAGTTCAGCCTGACAGTATCTGGGTGTCCTGTCTTTACATTTTTTTTAATCAAAGATGCTTAAAATAAACCACAGATAATACACAATGAGGAATGTTTTCCCTACAAGAAAACACAATGATCAAAATCAGATAATGGAAGATAAAAGGCATAATGGCGGCCACAATGACTTCCTCACTATACGGAGTCCAGGTATAAACCAATGAAATCACGAATAGCTCCAAGCAGCACACCAGCCCTGTGGGATCCAACCTCTTCCTTTCTGGTCACCTATTGGTTCTTTAAGTCATTCTCAGTTGCCATTTAGTGCATAATAAATTAGACAATTCTAAAAGGGACTTGTCTTCTGAGCTGGTATCTTGGATTATAATTTCTAATAGCCCAACATTAAAATTCCATACATAGACACACTTCCATTTCCCTTTGGACATCAGGGAGGCTACTACAAGAGAGTTAGGCTTTGGTGCTAATACCACAGGATGAATTTAATACCAAAGCTAAATTTTTTTTTAAATGAGTTGCACAATTTATGCATTCACAGGGGACCATTTTATTACTATGTTTAGTATAATATCATTTGTATACATTGTGGGCTTGGGTAGAAAATGCAGAAGACAGAAAAGAGAGCTCACAAGAGCAGTTATTTCCCTCTATTAGTCTTCTGGCTTTCACGGTCCTCCCAGCTACCATAAAATGCACCTGATCTGCACCCATCAAGGCTTGGCCCTTTGGCCTAATCCTCAGTCCCCATTAAATTTTAACTGCTCCAGGCAACCCTGCAGAGGCAGCAATGTTCTATAAAGATGGCACTGACTTGGCCTTGATTTTATAGGCGATGGTCCTAAACTGCCATGGAAGCAAATGTGACACACACAGAGGTCCATAACCCCAGCCCCCAACAGCTTGTAGCTGATTAAAGCTTCACGTTTCCTCACTCCCAGGTCCTAGAAACAAAGCAAGCAAGAACGCCAGCAACAGCAAGGACCTTGCTCTCAAAAAACATCTCAGATGGATTTTTTTTTTTTTTTTTTTTTTTTTTTTGAGATGGAGTTTCACTCTTGTTGCCCAGGCTGGAGTGCAATGGCGCGATCTCGGCTCACCGCAACCTCCGCCTCCCAGGTTCAAGCAATTCTCCTGCCTCAGCCTCCCGTGTAGCTGGGATTACAGGCATGCACCACCACGCCCGGCTAATTTTCTATTTTTAGTAGAGACGGGGATTCTCCATGTTGAGGCTGGTCTCGAACTCCTGACCTCAGGTGATCCGCCTGCCTCAGCCTCCCGAAGTGCTGGGATTATGGGCGTGAGCCACCGTACCTGGCCAGATGGATTTCAAATTCTCCTAAAAATGAAGCATAAGAGAAATTCCAGGTTCTGATTAAGCTAGCTCCCCAGACTAATCTTGAAAACTGATGGTACAAAATAATTATTACTGACTCCTGACCCAGCTTACAATTAAGGGTTAAGAGAGAAAATCTCAGAAATGGAGATCTAGAACAACTGAATCCAGACAAGCAGGAATTAGAGATGGTGGTGATGGCTGGAAGAGGGAATTGTTTATGGCAGGTACTGAGGGGGACACCTGGAGGACACTGTGCAAAAGATTCTGTTAAGGAAGAGGTTTCTGTATAAGTGCTGCACACTAACCAACTGCACCACTGAAAACTCCAAGGAAGAGTTTTCTGAGCTCTTTCTTTCATAAGTGTGTTCCCGGGGAGGGTGGGGGAGATGGCTGAGCAAGAGATGAACCATATCTCCACAGGGCAGTTCTTCTCCTTGTCCTGAGTCTATTTATAAAGTCTAGAAGACTCTATGACTGCTCTTTCAGTGAAGCCACTTTTTCCACAGTGCTTCACCACAAAAACGTTCAGCTAATTGGAGAAATTCAGCTCCAACAGAAGGGCCAATTTTCAGGCAAATGGACCAAAACCCACAGACCGCTGCTATGATTTCCTTTTAATGTATTTTCTTTCTGGGATCTATCCACTTTGGAACAAAGACCACGTCATCCCCTGTGCCCAGCGAGCTCAACTCCATCCAGTTCTTCTCTGCGAAAGAGCCCAAGTGCCGCGAGGGGCTGGCCTCCAGCTTTCCCCAGCCCCTCCTTGTGTCTTTCATTCATCATGAGCAATGACTCCCCTCAAAATTAAGAGAATCTCAAATGGAACCCCAGCACGGAGTCCAGAGTAAACCTGAACATTGACCTGGCATGACGGGTGCCCTCAGTGCTCAGCTAGACGTAGCAAACTGTCATCAGTTCTGAAAGCAGGACAGGATCACCTTCACAGCAAGTCAGACGCCAGCAGCTCCCTGGCTGCAGGAGGCTGGACGCAGGCCTTCAGTCCTCCCTGGGCTGTGTGCCCTGATGGCCGGGCAAGGCATGACATGGCAGAAACAGCAAAGGAGAGTCTGGGACTGGTTTATTCCCTGACTTACACCTACCGAGAGAAACCTGTCAATGAGAAGCAACTTTGGGGAACTGGAGACCAGGGGTTTAATGTTACTTTTGAAAGATGCCTGAAATGTTTTTACAACCAGATACAGCAGATCATTTACACTGCCTCTAATCCTTTTCCCAAGCAGTCTGACAAAGCACAAATTGTCATTCAACATATTAAATCACATTCTATTAAGAGAGTTCTCTCTTCCTTCCTGCCAAACAGTGGCAATCTGAACCCTCAAGTGAAAATAATATTGGTAGAAGGGAATGTTGACATAGGCTGATCAAAGGAAAAGACACCTCACCCTACTTTCCAAGTGTATACAGTTCCTTCCTCCTTCACTGTTCAGGAATGAGCTTACCTACTTGAGAGAATGACTGAATTTGAGGGAGAATAAATTATCAGGTACACAAACGTTAAATACTCACAACCATTTCTGAAACTTTAGTTCACCAAAAATCAAATTAGCATTTTTTAACTAGTATGAAAATAATAAAACTTAAGAAATACTCTATGTTCAACAACTTCTGGAATGAATACCCATATATATATATATATATATGAAAAAATGCATATACATTTCTCCTTATATTTTTCATACATATCTATACATCTTTCATATATATCTATACATCTAAACTATCTAAATATATATATATATATATATATATTAGAGATAGGGTCTCCCTATGTTGCCCAGCTTGGTCTACGGACTTCTAGGTTCAAGTGATTCTCCTATCTTGACTTCTTTTTTAACTTCTCTGTGACTCAATTTTTATTTTTTATTTTTTTATTATTATACTTTAGGTTTTAGGGTACATGTGCACAATGTGCAGGTTTCTTACATATGTATCCATGTGCCGTGTTGGTTTGCTGCACCCATTAACTCGTCATTTAGCATTAGGTATATCTCCTAATGCTGTCCCTCCCCCCTCCCCCCACCCCACAACAGTCCCCAGAGTGTGATGTACCCCCCTTCCTGTGTCCATGTGTTCTCACTATTCAATTCCCACCTATGAGTGAGAACATGTGGTGTTTGGTTTTTTGTCCTTGCGATAGTTTACTGAGAATGATGTTTTCCAGTTTCATCCATGTCCCTACAAAGGACATGAACTCATCATTTTTTATGGCTGCATAGTATTCCATGGTGTATATCTGCCACATTTTCTTAATCCAGTCTATCATTGTTGGACATTTGGGTTGGTTCCAACTCTTTGCTATTGTGAATAGTGCCGCAATAAACATACGTGTGCATGTGTCTTTATAGCAGCATGATTTATAGTCCTTTGGGTATATACCCAGTAATGGGATGGCTGGGTCAAATGGTATTTCTAGTTCTAGATCCCTGAGGAATCGCCATACTGACTTCCACAATGGTTGAACTAGTTTACAGTCCCACCAACAGTGTACAAGTGTTCCTATTTCACCACATCCTCTCCAGCACCTGTTGTTTCCTGCCTTTTTAATGATGGCCATTCTAACTGGTGTGAGATGGTATCTTATTGTGGTTTTGATTTGCATTTCTCTGATGGCCAGTGATGATGAGCATTTTTTCATGTGTTTTTTGGCTGCATAAATGTCTTCTTTTGAGAAGTGTCTGTTCATGTCCTTTGCCCACTTTTTGATGGGGTTGTTTTTTTCTTGTAAATTTGTTGGAGTTCATTGTAGATTCTGGATATTAGCCCTTTATCAGATGAGTAGGTTGCAAAAATTTTCTCCCATTCTGTAGGTTGCCTGTTCACTCTGAGGGTAGTTTCTTTTGCTGTGCAGAAGCTCTTTAGTTTAATTAGATCCCATTGGTCAATTTTGGCTTTTGTTGCCACTGCTTTTGGTGTTTTAGACATGAAGTCCTTGCCCACGCCTATGTCCTGAATGGTATTGCCTAGGCTTTCTTCTAGGGTTTTTATGGTTTTAGGTCTAACACGTGAGTCTTTAATCCATCTTGAATTAATTTTTGTATAAGGTGTAAGGAAGGGATCTAGTTTCAGCTTTCCACATATGGCTAGCCAGTTTTCCCAGCACCATTTATTAAATAGGGAATCCTTTCCCCATTGCTTGTTTTTGTCAGGTTTGTCAAAGATCAGATAGTTGTAGATATGCAGCATTATTTCTGAGGGCTCTGTTCTGTTCCATTGATCTATGTCTCTGTTGTGGTACCAGTACCATGCTGTTTTGGTTACTGTAGCCTTGTAGTATAGTTTGAAGTCAGGTAGTGTGATGCCTCCAGCTTTGTTCTTTTGGCTTAGGATTGACTTGGTGATGCGGGCTCCTTTTTGGTTCCATATGAACTTTAAAGTAGTTTTTTCCAATTCTGTGAAGAAAGTCATTGGTAGCTTGATGGGGATGGCATTGAATCTATAAACTACCTTGGGCAGCATGGCCATTTTCACGATATTGATTCTTCCTACCCATGAGCATAGAATGTTCTTCCATTTGTTTGTATCCTCTTTTATTTCATTGAGCAGTGGTTTGTAGTTCTCCTTGAAGAGGTCCTTCACATCCCTTGTAAGTTGGATTCCTAGGTATTTTATTCTTTTTGAAGCAATTGTGAATGGGAGTTCACTCATGATTTGGCTATTTGTCTGTGATTGGTGTACAAGAATGCTTGTGATTTTTGTACATTGATTTTGTATCCTGAGACTTTGCTGAAGTTGCTTATCAGCTTAAGGAGATTTTGGGCTGAGACAATGGAGTTTTCTAGATATACAATCATGTCATCTGCAAACAGGGACAATTTGACTTCCTCTTTTCCTAATTATATACCCTTTATTTCCTTCTCCTGCCTGATTGCCCTGGCCAGAACTTCCAGCACTATGTTGAATAGGAGTGGTGACAGAAGGCATCCCTCTCTTGTGCCAGTTTTCAAAGGGAATGCTTCCAGTTTTTGCCCATTCAGTATGATATTGGCTGTGGGTTTGTCATAGATAGCTCTTATTATTTTGAGATACGTCCCATCAATACCTAATTTATTGAGTTTTTAGCATGAAGGGTTGTTGAATTTTGTCAAAGGCCTTTTCTGCATCTATTGAGATAATCATGTGGTTTTTGTCTTTGGTTCTGTTTATATGCTGGATTACATTTATTGATTTGCATGTGTTGAACAAGCCTTGCATCCCAGGGATGAAACCCACTTGATCATGGTGTATAAGCTTTTTGATGTGCTGCTGGATTCGGTTTGCCAGTATTTTATTGAAGATTTTTGCATCAATGTTCATCAAGGATATTGGTCTGAAATTCTCTTTTTTGTTTATGTCTCTGCCAGGCTTTGGTATCAGGATGATGCTGGCCTCATAAAATGTGTTACAGAGGATTCCCTCTTTTTCTATTGATTGGAATAGTTTCAGAAGGAATGGTACCAGCTCCTCCTTGTACCTCTGGTAGAATTCGGCTGTGAATCCATCTGGTCCTGGACTCTTTTTGGTTGGTAAGCTATTGATTATTGCCACAATTTCAGAGCCTGTTATTGGTCTATTCAGAGATTCAACTTCTTCCTGGTTTAGTCTTGGGAGGGTGTATTTGTCGAGGAATGTATCCATTTCTTCTAGATTTTCTAGTTTATTTGCATAGAGGTGTTTGTAGTATTCTCTGATGGTGGATTGTATTTCTGTGGGATCGGTGGTGATAACCCCTTTTTCATTTTTTATTGCATCTATTTGATTCTTCTCTGTTTTCTTCCTTATTAATCTTGCTAGCAGTCTATCAATTTTGTTGATCTTTTCAAAAAACCAGCTCCTGGATTCATTAATTTTTTTGAAGGGTTTTTTGTGTCTCTATTTCCTTCAGTTCTGCTCTGATTTTAGTTATCTCTAGCCTTCTGCTAGCTTTTGAATGTGTTTGCTGTTGCTTTTCTAGTTCTTTTAATTGTGATGTTAGGGTGTCAATTTTGGATCTTTCCTGCTTTCTCTTGTGGGCATTTAGTGCTATCAGTTTCCCTCTACATACTGCTTTGAATGTGTCCCAGTGATTCTGGTATGTTATGTCTTTGTTCTCGTTGGTTTCAAAGAACATCTTTATTTCTGGCTTCATTTTGTTATGTACCCAGTAGTCATTCAGGAGCAGGTTGTTCAGTTTCCATGTAGTTGAGCGGTTTTGAGTGAGTTTCTTAATCCTGAGTTCTAGTTTGATTGCACTGTGGTCTGAGAGACAGTCTGTTATGATTTCTGTTCTTTTACATTTGCTGAGGAGAGCTTTACTTCCAACTATGTGGTCAATTTTGGAATAGGTGTGGTGCTGAAAAAAATGTATATTCTGTTGATTTGGGGTGGAGAGTTCTGTAGATGTCTATTAGGTCCACTTTGTGCAGAGCTGAGTTCAATTCCTGGATATCCTTGTTAACTTTCTGTCTTGTTGATCTGTCTAATGTTGACAGTGGGGTGTTAAAAATCTCCCATTATTATTGTGTGGGAGTTTAAGTCCCTTTGTAGGTCACTCAGGACTTGCTTTATGAATCTGGGTGCTCCTGGGTTGGGTGCATATATATTTAGGATAGTTAGCTCTTCTTGTTGAATTGATCCCTTTACCATTATGTAATGGCCTTCTTTGTCTCTTTTGATCTTTGTTGGTTTAAAGTCTATTTTATCAGAGACTAGGATTGCAACCCCTGCCTTTTTTTGTTTTCCATTTGCTTGGTAGATCTTCCTCCATCCCTTTATTTTGAGTCTATGTGCGTCTCTGCACGTGAGATGGGTTTCCTGAATACAGCACACTGATGGGTCTTGACTCCTTATCCAGTTTGCCAGTCTGTGTCTTTTAATTGGAGCATTTAGCCCATTTACATTTAAAGTTAATATTGTTATGTGTGAATTTGATCCTGTAATTATGATGTTAGTTGGTTATTTTGCTCATTAGTTGATCCAGTTTCTTCCTAGCCTTGATGGTCTTTATAATTTGGCATGTTTTTGCAGTGGCTGGTACCGGTTTTTCCTTTCCATGTTTAGTGCTTCCTTCAGGAGCTCTTTTAGGGCAGGCCTGGTGGTGACAAAATCACTCAGCATTTGCTTGTCTGTAAAGTATTTTATTTCTCCTTCACTTATGAAGCTTAGTTTGGTTGGATATGAAATTCTGGGTTGAAAATTCTTTTCTTTAAGAATGTTGAATATCGGCCCCCACTCTCTTCTGGCTTGTAGAGTTTCTGCCGAGAGATCAGCTGTTAGTCTGACGGGCTTCCCTTTGTGAGTAACCCGACCTTTCTCTCTGGCTGCCCTTAACATTTTTTCCTTCATTTCAACTTTGGTGAATCTGACAATTATGTGTCTTGGAGTTGCTCTTCTCGAGGAGTATCTTTGTGGCGTTCTCTGTATTTCCTGAATCTGAATGTTGGCCTGCCTTGCTAGACTGGGGAAGTTCTCCTGGATAATATCTTGCAGAGTGTTTTCCAACTTGGTTCCATTCTCCCTGTCATTTTCAGGTACACCCATCGGACGTAGGTTTCGTCTTTTCACATAGTCCCAAATTTCTTGGAGGCTTTGTTCATTTCTTTTTATTCTTTTTTCTCTAAACTTCCCTTCTCACTTCATTTATTTCATCTTCCATCACTGATACCCTCTCTTCCAGTCGATCACATCGGCTCCCAAGGCTTCTGCAATCTTCATGTAGTTCTCGAAACTTGGCTTTCAGCTCCATCAGCTCCTTTAAGCCCTTCTCTCCATTGGTTATTCTAGTTACCCATTTGTCTAATTTTTTTTCAAAGTTTTTAACTTTTTTGCTATTGTTTTGAATTTCCTCCTGTAGCTCAGAGTAGTTTGATCGTCTGAAGCCTTCTTCTCTCAACTCGTCAAAGTCATTCTCCGTCCAGCTTTGTTCCGTTGCTGGTAAGGAACTGTGTTCCTTTGGAGGAGGAGAGGTGCTCTGCTTTTTAGAGTTTCCAGTTTTTCTGCTCTGTTTTTTCCCCATCTTTGTGGTTTTATCTACTTTTGGTCTTTGATGATGGTGATGTACAGATGGGTTTTTGGTGTGGATGTCCTTTCTGTTTGTTAGTTTTCCTTCTACCAGACAGGACCCTCAGCTGCAGGTTTGTTGGAGTTTGCTAGAGGTCCACTCCAGACCCTGTTTGGCTGAGTGTCAGCAGCAGTGGCTGCAGAACAGTGGATTTTTGTGAGACCACAAATTCAGCTGTCTGATAGTTCCTCTGGAAGGTACCTGGCCGAGTGATGTGTCAGTCTGTCCCTACTTGGGGGTGCCTCCCAGTTAGGCTGCTCGGGGGTCAGGGACCCACTTAGGAGGCAGTCTGTCCATTCTCAGATATCCAGCTGCGTGCTGGGAGAACCACTACTCTCTTCAAAGCTGTCAGACAGGGACATTTAAAAGTCTGCAGAGGTTCCTGCTGATTTTTTGTTTGTCTGTGCCCTGCCCCCAGAGGTGGAGCCTACAGAGGCAGGCAGGCTTCCTTGAGCTGTGGTGGGCTCCACCCAGTTCGAGCTTCCTGGCTGCTTTGTTTACCTAAGCAAGCCTGGGCAATGGTGGGTACCCCTCCCCCAGCCTCGCTGCCGCCTTGCAGTTTTATCTCAGATTGCTGTGCTAGCAATCAGCGAGATTCCGTGGGCATAGGACCCTCCAAGCCAGGTGCGGGACACAATCTCCTGGTGTGCCGTTTTCCAGGCCCATTGGAAAAGCACAGTATTAGGGTGGGACTGACCCGATTTTCCAGGTGCCGTCTATTACCCCTTTCTTTGACTAGGAAAGGGAACTCCCTGACCCCTTGCGCTTCCCGAGTGAGGCAATGACTTGCCCTGCTTTGGCTCACACACAGTGTGCTGCACCAACTGTCCTGCACCCACTGTTTGGCACTCCCTAGTGAGATGAACCCGGTACCTCAAACGGAAATGCAGAAATCACCCGTCTTCTGTGCCGCTCACGCTGGGAGCTGCAGACCGGAGCTGTTCCTATTCGGCCATCTTGGCTCCTCCCTCTCCTATCTTGACTTCTCAAAGTGTTGGGATTACAAGTATGAGCCACTACCCCTGGCTGGGAATAAAGATTTCAAATCCCACGAAGCTAACTTAAAATTGAGAATTAAAGTCAGATACACTCATTACTTTTCACCTATCATTTCTTCTGAGTGATCACACAATCTCTTCCCTTAGGTGTTACCCTTTAACAGGCATCTACAAACAGACAAATCACCTGTGGGTAAAAAGGTTGTTCCAATGAGTGAACAAAAATGGTACCAAAGGATTTATGAACAGACTCTAAGACACTCACTGGAAAATGAACTACCACCGATTAGAAGAGAAAGTAACTTCCTTGCAGCATCCACAGATTTAACTCCCACAGGGTACTTGCCAAACCCCTCCTCTCCTGATTCTTTTCTCCTTTCTCACAGCTGTCTGCAGCCATCAATTTTGCATTTCACCATCATATACTGGTTTTATAACCTGGTTTTAGGTGCCCATTTCCCTTGTACGTTTTGTCAGGGTGGAGACCACATCTTGGTCTTGGGAAGCCTTACAGAACACAAAGCAGTACCAGGCAATCTAGGAATCATCAGAAAGTATGGCAGGCTCGCTGCCACAAGAAATAGCATAAGCATGGAGAGCCACTGCCTCTACAAATTGAGAAGGGAAAAAAAATTTGAAGACCCCAACATATTCTTACAAAATCTGCACAAGTTTTGGATTCTCATCCTCTCCCATTTCGAGCCACAAGCACCTCTAATCCACTTTATTCACCCAACTAGCATTTACTGAGCTTCTCCTTATGTACAAAGGCACACCGTAGATGCTGAATTATACAGGTAGACAAGCAGTCCCTAACCCAAAGATGCCCAGAGTATAATGCAGAAAACAGGCAAAGACAAATAAAGTGGTGTTTGCTGTAATATGGTTATGTCAAGGAGCTTTGAGACCCAGAAAAAGGAGTTTTCAAAGTTACCAGTGTTAGGAGCGAAAGACAGGTGGGAGTGCAGCGACGGGAATAGGAAGAAATTATTGCCAGCTTCAAGGAAAAAGCCTCTGGTAGAGAAAATATCAAAACTGAAAGAAAAGAAACAGGAGAACATGTGGCCATTTTCAGAGCCACAGTAGTTGGATTTTGTTGGAGAACAGGGTCAAAGGCAGAAAGCAGGTACATGAAGTAGGGTAAAGAACTTTGTATCTAATGTAAAGGCATATGAATTTACTCTACAGACACCGGGAAGGTATTGCAGGGATTCAGGGATTAAGCAGGGAAGTGATACGACCTGGAGAACAGCTTCAAAAGATATTCAGTTATGACAGTCATTAGAACTCAGTGAACAAAGGTGAAGGGTAAGAGAGAAACTTAAGATGAGCCTCAGGTTCATGGCTTAGGAACTGGGTGTATGGTAGAATCATTAACTGAAATAGGGAATAAAAAAACAAGGAGCATATTGGATGAGGGAGATAATAAGACCAGTTGTAGGCATATTGGGTTTGGGGTGTCAATAAAAAATCCACGTGACAGTATCTAAGGGAGAGTTGGTTATACAACCCTAGAACTCAGAAGAGAAGCCTGAGATAGTTTTATTGATCTGAAAGTCACGCACAGAGAGTTGAAGTCACAGCACTGGATGGAGAGAATAAGGAAGAAGATGCGGAAAAGTAAAAGAACCTTAAGGGATCTTCCGGCCAAGAGAGCTGGCTTTTCTTTAAAGCAGTATTATTGTTTTTGTTGTTGTTTTGTTGTTTTAAATACAACACAGTGTTCTTTTGCAAATATTTAGGATTCCTGAACATCAATTCTCAAAAAAACTAACCACAATTGGTCAAGAGGACATGTCTTTGGTGATAGCTACTATATGTCACTTAGTCTGATATTTTATGAGCCTGAGCACATGTACAAGTGCTTTATTTTCAGGACAAACTAAAATAATCTTCAAAGATTGGCAGAACATTAGACCAAGAGGAGAAACAAGAGCTTGATAATTCTACCATTTCTAATAATTTAGAGGATGTTCATATCTTATTTTAATCTATTGATAAGCTTTTACTTCAGGTAGTTTAACTTTTTTTGTTCTGATGATGACAAACTATTCTCTTCATTCATTTTCTGGTCATGTCACTTGAACAGAACTGCTTTTGGATTGTTGGAAGGAATAAAGCTTCAGGCTTCCCTCCCATTTCATTCATTTCTTCTTTGTCTCCTCTCAGATATATTTCCTAACAGTTAAGTCAGAGATAGTTCCCCCCTGAAATCCCTTCCCTGCTGTTCTTCCACGTAGCTGAAGATTTTTTGGGCATGGTATAAAATCACAGACAGTTTCTGTTATTCCTCACAGATGGACCATCCCCATAGCAGCAAAGCTATCCCATGCTCCTCATTCTTAAACATCTGACTTATGTATTAGCAGGAGTAAGGAAGAAAAGGAGAAGACAGAAAAGAGGAAAGAAAAACGCATAAAAAGCAAAGATCTAATATATGAGTTGAATTTAATTTAAACAAACCTCACAGTCATCCACTTGGCTAGCTGGGGGACAGCTGAAACCTACTTTGGTATACAAATACTCTTCCTGTCAGGTCAGAATAAACTTAGATACTTCTAATTACCAAGTAGTTAATAGGATCAAAAGAAAGTTTTGCTGAGAACAAAGTAACTGCAATTATAACACAGAAACACTTTTATGATAAAGTTCATTCAGAAAATGTTCAGCCAAGATGGAATATTAAGAAGAAACCTACCTCTCCCTCACACATACACCAAATAACCCTCCAATCTTTTTTAATAAATAAAAATATATAACTGCCCTGATAAACTTGTTACACATTTCTGTGGAACAGGAACAAAAAAGAAACATCCAGAGGGACCACTAGCCAAAGGTTTATGGTTCCAAGACCAACCGAAACCAACAGAACCACCTAGACATTTAAACCCTGCAGGGTTCTGGCCAGGCGCTGTGACTCATGTCTGTAATCCCAGTACTTTGGGAGGCCAAGGCAGGTGGATCACCTGAGGTCAGGAGTTCGAGACCAGCCTAGCCAACACGGCAAAACCCAGTCTCTACTAGAAATACAAGAAATAGCCAGGTGTGGTGGTGCACGCCTGTAATCCCAACTACTCAGGAGGTTGAGACAGGAGAATCGCTTGAACCCAGGAGGTGGAAGTTGCAGTGAGCTGAGATCACATGACTGCACCCCAGCCTGGGCAACAGAGCAATACTCTGTCTCAAAACAAAACAAAAAAAAACTGTAGGGTTCCTTGCATCTATAATAATATACCAAACATGGGGCAGAGGGGCTACACCCAGGCTCTTCATGTGGAAATAGGGACTGGGAGAAGCTCTCCACCCTAGATGGAGGCCAAGAACCTATAAGCAAGTTCCCCACTTGCCTGGGGGATGATTTGGCCTATCCCAAGGACAAGAACATTGTGCTGGCAATAACAGCACCTGGCTCTGAACCAGCACCTAGGTGACCCCAGTGGAGGCAATAGCCAGAGAGCAAAAAGAAAGGGGAGAAGATGGATCCGACACACTCTAACCATGCATACACACAAAAAAATCCTCCTTCACCATGGACTTGTAAACTAGAACTTCTAAAAACAAAAAGAAAACTAAGACAGCAAACTCAATGAATAAGAAAACTCAGAGATTTAGAGATTTGTAACACAGAGAATAGAAGTGAAATTGCCAAAAACCAGATCCCAGAAAAAGAAACAAATTGAGACGAGGAAATATTTAAATAATAACCAAAGTCTCAAAATTAAAGAAACATCAAAGACCTCAAATATAAAGGACTGAGAGTGCCAAACGGAGGAGTAAGGAAAATCCTGCACATAAGACATATTATTTTAACATTTAAGAATATCAAATACAAAGAAAAAAACAACTGTACGGAAAAAGCAGATCATATAAAATGAAAAAGAATCAGATTGACATCAGACTTCTCAACAGCAATGTTAAATGCAGAAGGAAATTGAAGTAGTATCCTAGGCCAGGTGCGGTGGCTCACACCTGTAATCTCAGCACTTTGGGAGGTAGAGGTGGGCAGATCACTGGAGGTCCATAATTCGAGATCAACCTGGCCAACATAGTGAAATCCCATCTCTACTAAAAATACACAGAAAAAAAAATTAGCCAGGCATGGTGGTGGGTGCCTGTAATCCTAGCTACTCAGGAGGCTGAAGCATGAGAATTGCCTGAACCCAGCAGGTGGGAGTTGCAGTGAGCTGAGATCACGGCACTGCACTCCAGTCTAGGCTACAGAGTGAGACTCTATCTCAAAAAAAACAAAAAAATTGAAGTAGTATTCTTAAAGTATTAAAGAAAAAAATTTGAGCAGAGAATTATATATTCAAACTGCCTTCAAATGTGAGGGCATAATAAAACTATTATCAGATATAAAAATCCCCAAAGGATGGCCACACAAAGAACTATACTGATAACACTCTTAGAGAAATTCCCTAAGTATTTAAATAAAAAAAGCAATATAAGATGTTCAGCTAACTTGATCATGTCCATTATTGTCTTTTAAAAAATCTAAGACAAAAGAAAAGGAAAAGAACATAACTAAAATAATCCGGAACTGAAATTCTGGAAAATACCAACATGGTGGGGGTGGGTAGATCAGAGGGAGTTAACAGCCCATTAAATTATTTGTCTTACTGGAAGTGGGGAGAGAAATATAGTTTAAGAAAGTAACAGAGAAATAACACTAAGTTTCAAAACAAAGGCACCACTTCAGTAACAAAAAAAACTATCATTTTAAAAAGCAGAAGAACATTTGCTTTTTTGAAGAGAAGGCAGAAAATGGCAATTGTATCAAAATTCATTAAGTGAAAAACAAAATGACAGAAATCCTAATACGACAGTAATTGCAATATATATAAATGGCCTAAACTCACCAATTAAAACACAGCGACACTCCAAATGTATTTTTTAAACCCAATAGTATGTTGACTACAAGAAACATGCTTAAAACAAAAAGGCCAAAAAAGGTTAAAAAATAAAAGATCAAAAGATGAATATATTAACCCAATATGAACCAAAAGAAAGGTAATGATCTTAATAAACTACATGAGAATCATCTTATAATAATAAAGGAAAGAAATAGTTAAATGAGAAGATAAGCACCTAATACAGCCTCAAGCAAAAAATGACATAACTACAAAGAAAAAGAGAAAAATCAACAATTGTAGTTGCAGTTTTCTTTTTTTTTTTTTTTTTGAGACGGAGTCTCGCTCTGTCACCCAGGCTGGAGTGCAGTGGCGCGATCTCAGCTCACTGCAAGCTCCGCCTCCCAGGTTCACACCATTCTCCTGCCTCAGCCTCTCCGAGTAGCTAGGACTACAGGCGCCCGCCACTACGCCCGGCTAATTCTTTTGTATTTTTAGTAGAGACGGGGTTTCACCGTGGTCTCAATCTCCTGACCTCGTGATCCGCCCGCCTCGGCCTCCCAAAGTGCTGGGATTACAAGCGTGAGCCACTGCGCCCGGCGTTTTAAAACTCCTCTCAGATACTGCTATCAAGTTGACAAAAAAGAGAGATATCTGTAATCAAAATACAAAGCTGATATGTTTTATACACACGCATACAATTCACAATAATTAGAGGATGCACATTATTTTCAAGAACACGTGAAATATTTTTGTAGGAAGGCTATAAAGTCTTATCAAATTCCAATGGATAAATAGTATATAAATTATCTTCTCAGACCAATATTGCAAAATAATCCATATACTGGTAAACTAAACATGATTAAGAAGAAAATCATATTCTGTTGATTTGGGGTGGAGAGGAAAACTGGCTAGCCATATGTAGAAAGCTGAAATTGGATCCCTTCCTTACACCTTAAACAAAAATTAATTCAAGATGGAGTAAAGACTTAAATGTTAGACCCAAAACCATAAAAACTCTAGAAGAAAACCCTAGGCAATACCATTCAGGACATAGGCATGGGGAAGGACTTCATGTCTAAAACACCAAAAGCAATGGCAACAAAAGCCAAAATTGACAAATGGGATCTAATTAAACTAAAGAGCTTCTGCACAGCGAAAGAAACTACCCTCAGAGTGAACAGGCAACCTACAGAATGGGAGAAAATTTTTGCAATCTACCCATCTGACAAAGGGCTAATATCCAGAATCTACAAAGAACTCAAACAAATCTACAAGAAAAAAACAAATAACCCCATCAAAAAGTGGGCGAAGGACATGAACAGACACTTCTCAAAAGAAGACATTTATGCAGCCAAAAGACACATGAAAAAAATGCTCATCATCACTGGCCATCAGAGAAATCCAAATCAAAACCACAATGAGATACCATCTCACACCAGTTAGAATGGCAATCATTTAAAAAGTCAGGAAACAGGTGCTGGAGAGGATGTGGTGAAATAGGAACACTTTTACACTGTTGGTGGGACTATAAACTAGTTCAACCATTGTGGAAGACAGTGTGGCGATTTCTCAGGGATCTTGAACTAGAAATACCGTTTGACCCAGCCATCTGATTACTGGGTATATACCCAAAGGATTATAAATCATGCTGCTATAAAGACACATGCACACGTATGTTTATTGCTGCACTATTCACAATAGCAAAGACTTGGAACCAACCCAAATGTCCAACAATGATAGACTGGATTAAGAAAATGTGGCACATATACACCATGGAATACTATGAAGCCATAAAAAATGATGAATTCGTGTCCTTTGTAGGGACATGGATGAAGCTGGAAACCATCATTCTCAGCAAACTATCACAAGGACAGAAAACCAAACACCGCATGTTCTCACTCATAGATGGGAATTGAACAATGAGAACACATGGACACAGGAAGGGGAACATCACACACTGGGGCCTGTTGTGGGGTAGGGGGAGGGATAGCATTAGGAGATATACCTAATGTTAAATGACGAGTTAATGGGTGCAGCACACCAACATGGCACATGTATACATATGTAACTAACCTGCACGTTGTGCACATGTACCCTAAAACTTAAAGTATAATAAAAAAAATTCAAATTAAAAAAAAGAAGAAAATCATAATGAAAATATTTAGAACTCAATGAGAATAAAAAACATTTCATATAAAAATTTGTGAAACATGCCAAAAAATGCCAAATGGAGCTTTATGGCTTTAAAATATTTGTTAGGAAACAAGAAAGGTTCAAAACATTTTATGCCATATATAAACAGACAATTTTCCTAAATATTGGTAAAGAAAAGTCATGACTGTTTAAATATTGAAATTAAATTCAATGTGAAGTTGACTATGAAACTAGAATTTACTGAAATATATTTGATGTTTATTTCAGTACATTCAGTCAATAGGAATTACTTGTACACTATAATACACAAAACTTACTCCATAATAGTGAAAAACTATTATTAACCATTATTTTTATTATTTATTTGATGTAAGACTTTGAGCAAAATAAATCTCCAAAATCACAGTGAAAATTGATGAGAAAATGTGATCTGACATATAAAAGCTCACTCTAAACACAGGGAAATAAATCTGAAGGCTAAACATCATCTATTGTACTTAAGAGTGACTTCAACCAAAATTAAATGAACTCTTTCACCAGCAGAGGGTGACCACAACTGCTCCAATTAACATCCACCTCATGCCCCTATCCCCTTGTGCCTGAATTGATCCTCCTGTCACCCTGCATTTGCTATCTTTTAAATAGGGCCACCCAATAAAAACCAATAATCTCTTGCTTTGAGTATTTCAATGGCTTCTCTGCCCAAATGATGTGTCTCCTCTAATGATGCTGTACCCAAGGAGGACTAAAGCAACCACAATGTGGCTGAATGTCTGTACTGGAAGAGGGTTCAGGAGGTGGGGGAGGAGAAAGGATACCCTCAAGAATGAACACCTCTGGGTAAAAGTCACAGTGGCAGGCTAACAGCTCTGAGAAGAAAATCTACAGGAAGAACCTGAAATGGGGGGGATTATAAAATGCTGTAGTAGGATGAGAGTTTTGTTTGGCTAATTAGTATAAGCCTGTTTAAAATATAATCTTTGAACTAAGCATGAGATAGTCACATCCTAATTTCTACCACATGGCAAATACTATGACAATAAAATCTCCTAACCATGGCAGCCTTTCCTCCTAATGTTACCCAGGACATTCAGGGCACTGAAAAGGAGAGTGGTGTCTAGTATCAAGAAACAGAACTGGGCCGGGCACGGTGGCTCACGCCTGTAATCCCAGCACTTTGGGAGGCCGAGGCAGATGGATCACAAGGTCAGGAGATCAAGACCATCCTGGCTAACACGGTGAAACCCCATCTCTACTAAAAATACAAAAAATTAGCCAGCATGGTGGCGGGCGCCTGTAGTCCCAGCTACTCAGGAGGCTGAGGCAGGAGAATGGCGTAAACCCGGGAGGCGGAGCTTGCAGTGAGCCGAGGTCGCCACCACTGCACTCCAGCCTGGGCTACAGAGCGAGACTCCGCCTCAAGAAAAAAAAAAAAGAAAGAAAAAAAAGAAAAGAAACAGAACTGCCAAACTCATTTCATATATATTCTAGCATAATTTCTACTCTGCTAAAATAAAGTCTGGGTTGCTATACCATGTCAAAAAGTAGTACCAAATGCTACACTGAATAGTGAAAACTAAAATAAACCAAAACTTATATTTTCCTACCCCAGTTCAAATGCTTTTGGACTTGACGTTGTAAATAAAACCTAATTCTTAACAATGAATCCGGAGGTGACCTATATAAATAAAGTTAAATCTGTCTAGGAGATGGTGAAAAGCTTAAGCCAACATAGGAGATGGAACCAACAATTGGATTTTAAGATTGACAGAGATCAAAGGATATAGCTGACATCCATTCTTTTCTTTTTTTTTTTTTTTTTTTTTTTTTTTTTTTTTTTTGAGACGGAGTCTCACCCTGTCGTGAGGCTGGAGAGCAGTGGCGTGACCTTGGCTCACTGCAACCTCCACCTCCTGGGTTCAAGTGATTCTCGTACCTCAGCATCCCAAGTAGCTGGGATTACAGGCACATGCCACCACACCCACCTAATTTTTGTATTTTCAGTAGAGACAGGGTTTCACTATGTTGGCCAGGGTGGTCTCAATCTCCTGATCTCATGATCCGCCCCTGCCTGGGCCTCCCAAAGTATTGGGATTACAGGTGTGAGCCACTGTGCCCGGCCAACATCCATTCTTTAATGATCTAGTGCCTGGGAAGAGTAGAGTGCACCATACTGTTTCCTCAAATGTGGTAAATACAGGTCAAAGTATACTACTTACTCCCTACAAAAAGAGACATCTCAGACTGTCATATTGGATCAGAACAATGACTCATCTTGTATGGCATTCTGTTTTAACAAGGACATCCAAAGATGCTCTAGTTGTCCACAGCCTCTTCCTTCCTACCCAAGACTTAGAAGTGCATCATAACATCCACTTGCTTTGAAACTACTGGGGCAGCAGTTTGTCATGGACAGTGAAACATTCAAGACTTCCAATTCTGAGGAAAGGAACATGACTTCCAGAACAGCTTATGATTTATTACTGCCCCAAAGGCAGGATTACAGTTTTGTCCAAAATTTTGATTTTGCATCTTTTCACTAGTACTCCAATAATTATTAGCTTTCAGAAACTGGGTGACCAGATCCCCAAAGTTACCATAAGACTGAGGGAAACTGAAAAAGATCATGACCAAAGAACACAGAAAAACCACCTATCTCACCTAGCTGGATTATCTAAGACTGGTTTTTTTCAAGTAGCTTATTCCTCAGTTTTTGAAGAAAACCGAACAGCCTTGTTTCTTCACAGCTTACCCAGATGCTTGGCTGGACCAAAATGTCATGGTGTTCCAGGACCTCATCTACCTAGAAGTTGTAATCTATACATGGAATGACCAGTGTACACAGAGCAGTCTGAGCCGCATGACTGAGAAGTGTCAAAGTCAGGTCCAAAACACAATCAACCCCTAACCAGCCAAAGAAAACCTGGCTCTCCCTCTCCATCTATCCCTATGCTAGTCAACTTGTATTAGTCCATTCTCACGCTGCTAATAAAGACACACCTGAGACTGGGTAATTTATAAAGGAAAGAGGTTTAACTGACTCACAGTTCAGTAGGGCTGGGGAGGCCTCAGGAAACTTACAATCGTGGCAGAAGGGGAGGCAAACACATCCTTCTACACACGATGGCACGAAGGAGAAGTGCCAAGCAAAAAGGGAAAGCCCCCTTATAAAACCATCAGATCTCGTGAGAAGTCACTCACTATCACAAGAACAGCATGGAGGTAACTGCTCCCACGATTCAACTACCTCCTACTGGGTCTTTCCCACGACACGTGGGGATTAAAGGAACTACAATTCAAGATGAGATCTGGGCGGGGACACACCAAATCGTATCACGAATTCAACTGAAATGGCTAAGGAATTGAGTGAGATAACTTTCTTCATGAAGCACTATCAACAGAGGCACCAAACAGATAAGATCTACAGAAAGAAATAGTCCAAAGCAAGATAAAAATTAAAGTTGAGATATTTTTCAGCCCAGGTATTTATTCTCATCCTCTACAGAACCTAAGCCAGGGAATTATATTATCTTATACATCAGTTTTCTTTAACTGGAAAAGTATACACACACACACACACACACACACACACAGAGGCAGTTCCTTTATTAAACAAATTAGAATAGTAAAGATAGGTTATGGAATACTAAGTTTGACATTAAAATGAAACCTTTTAAAAATTGTGAATGTAGAGATATCTTTCCTAAAAAAGAAAATCAACTCTACCCTATCATCCAAAGGAAATTCTTCTTTACTGTCCATAGAGTAGTAAGTATTGCATGATTACTGCTAGAAAAAAGTCCAGATTCTTTGATCAGAAAATCTTCCTTAAGTCTTACATTAGGGGGAAAAAGGGAGAAAAATTAATACATTAACCCTGCCAACTGCCCATTAAGGAAAGAAGCTAACTGTGTTTCTCAGCATGGGCAGGTGCACTGAGATGCAGGTTATAACTGCCGCATGGTAGAGAGCTTCCTGAAGTTCCACTTAGCCCAATTCTCAGTTACACTGCAAGCTCAAGTAATGCCATCCAGGGTAGGGGGCAGAACGACCTCGCTCCTCCCATTTCATTTTCCCTCTGAAACACGGCAAGCCAAAATGGGAACTATAATGAAGCCTAATAATGTACAGATGAATGACAGTCAGTTGCTAGATAATAATTCACTTGGCTAATATAATATATCTGAAATCCTCTCTAGAAAAAGAAAAATGTGACTTCTCAAGAAAAGAGCTTCCTACTCCCCAATCCCAAAAGCACAGAAACAAAACTACATATAGCTCTGCATTCCCCCCAAAACTAAAAAGGCAGCTCCTGAACTATAAATTGTCACATTAAGGCATGAAAAGATGTAATGAAATTGCCATAAACTTAATAAGTAGATTTTATTTTCTGTTGCCCAGAGATTTAAAGAAATTAAGCATAATGCTTGCCCCAAAAAGCTACTATGACAGCTAAAATATGCCAAAAGTACATGCCAGGAAAAGCTGATTCTCTCATCAGCTGTTAAAACCAATCACATGACAAAAAAATAAAGACCCCATTATAAAGTTATAGCAACAGCTAATAGGCATCAGGTTACAACTCCAGGAACCACCTCTACCTCTTGCAAAGGTCGATGGAAATCTGCAGCAATTCAATTATAAAGCAAGTAAGACCAGTTCAGTTGCAATGTCAACAGAAGTCAAAGCAAATTGCTTTACTCTATAAAGCAAAGAGCATTTTTATGTCATAATCACAGTCCTGGGGCATTGTTTAAAGACTAAAATTTTTGCCCATATAAACAAAAAATATAACAGCCATGTGTTATTATTCTTGGGAACCCAAAACTACTCAGATACTTAAGCTGTCTTCCATAAACTTTGAGGAAGCTGCCAGTTTGACAGCACAAGAAATTTAGAGCACTGTGCTCAGAGCACAATCTCCAGTCCAGCTGAGCCAATAAGGGCTGCCAGACTCCTTGCTTTTCACCTGTCCTCCCCTATTCCTCTCACCTAAGGAGAAGGAAAGTTCATTATTAATTGCCAGATGGAGGCCAGGGCAGTGGCTCACACCTGTAATCCCAGCACTTTGGGAGGTCGAAGTGGGTGAACCACCTGAGGTCAGGAGCTCAAGACAAGCCTGGCCAACAGGGTGAAACCTGTCTCTACTAAAAATACAAAAAAAAACAAATTAGCCGGGAGTGGTGGCAGGGGCCTGTAATCCTAGCTACTCGGGAAGCTGAGGCAGGAGAATCACTTGAACCTGGGAGGCAGAGATTGCAGTGAGCCAAGATCCAGCCATTGCACTCTAGCCTGGGCAACAAAAGCGAAATGGTCTCAAAAAAATAAATAAGTAATTGCCAGAGGGAGATGCTAGTTACCAATAAACTTAGGTATAATGTTGGACAAAAATAACCAGAAATAAAAGATTAAATTACATTTTATTTGAAAGCATACCAAACATGAAAGTGTATCTGAAGCTCTTCTGCTTCAGATATCAGGCGCTCAAGAAAATATAGGCAAAAACTATTCAATATTTACCATACGTTGGCTGGTTTACATCCATTAACTCAGTTGTTCCAGGCAAAAACCATGTCAAAGTTTTATTGTGCAAACTTGTGAGGCTTAGAGGGGGATTTGCTGAGATCATAAACAACATCAAGAGGAGGACAGAAATTTAAATCCAAACTTAACCACAAGCAAGTCAACCATTCAATAAAACTCTTTGCTGCCTAAATATTTCCAGTAATAGGGATCTCCAAAACGCCAGGACAACGTCACCATGAGAAAGCAGCCTGGGCAAAAGGCGAAAGACACATGAAGTCTAACAGGAAAACACTAAGCAGTGAGAGACAGTCATTCTCAGTTAGTGCCAATGAAGTCTCCCCAGGCCAGCTCATGCTAAAGGGACTCCATTCCCTTTCTTTCTAGACTCTGCTTCTCAATCCTTCCATTTCAAAATTTTAAACGTATACCCAACACCCTAGTATGAAACACAGCTTGCTTCAGAGTTAAGCTGAAACATTTGTAAACTAAACACATATAAACGTATGTGGTATGTGTGTATATGTGTATTTATATGTATGTATTACAAGTAATACATTATAGACAAGATAGGAAATACAAATATGTATAAAGAAAATCACCAACTCTTACCACCTAAAGATAACCATTGTTATAACTGATTATTTTTCCAGATTTACTTGTATGCTTATAGTATAATTAAATATATAGTTTTTCCTTTAAAAGTGAGAACACTTTTGAAAATTCCATTTTAAAACTTGCTTTTTTCATTCAAAAGCATACTGTACATTATTTCTATGGACAAATCTTTATCATCCCAGGATGGCTAGAAGCCTATGTGTGATGAGTAAGACGTCTGCATCATCTGACTGTGTTTGGCTGGGCTGTAGAATACAAGGTCCTCTTATAAGTACATCCATACAATAGAATGCACAGAGTACTATACGGCAGTGAAGAAAGGAGAAAGCTCTCTTTGTACTGACATAAAAAGCAACACAAGATATACTATAAAATTTGAAAAAAACAAAAAAGGTACCAAACTGACTCTTCAGTGCAGAAGAGAATAAATAAGAATCCATATTCATATTTGCTTATTGTGGTGGTGAATATTGAGTGTTAACATGATTGGATTGAAGGATGCAAAGTATTGTTCCTGGGTGTGTCGGTGAGGGTGTTGCCAAAGGAGATTAACACCTAATCAGCTGCCAGAGCAGCTGGAAGAAAGCGGGCAGAAGAAGGTGGAGGACTTGACTTGCTGAGTCTTCCACAGCCATCATCTTTCTCCCAAGCTGGATGTTTCCTGCCCTCGAACATGAGAGTCCAAGTTCTTCAGATTTGGACTCCTGGACTTACACCACTGGGCTTTTGGGCTTTTGGTCACCGACTGAAGGCTGCACTGTCAGCTTCCCTACTTTTGAGGTTTTGGGACTCAGACTAGCTTCCCTGCTCCTCAGCTTGCAGATGGCCTATTGTGGGACTTCACCTTGTGATCATGTGAGTCAATATCCTTAATAAACTCCCCTTCAATATATACATCTATCTTATTCATTCTATCTCTTTAGAGAACCCTAATACACTTATAAACATAAAGAATTCTAGAAGGACAGGAAACTATAGGTTGAACCATATAAAAATGATTATATTCAATCCTGTTTGGCACATACCTACAGCAGTTTCACGAGGTACAAACTTGCTAATAACTGATCACCAATCCAATTTACATCTCAACTCTAGAAGGATTTCAGAAACCACAAGTTGAACTACATGAAATTCTCAATGATTACAACGTTTGGCCTACAATATGGGGGGGGGGGACAGTTGAAATTGCTGATATTAGATAACTTTTGACCTAAAAGATGGCAATTTTATGTGGTTCAACCCATGAACATCAATGGTTACAGATCTGCCTTGCAGACGCAGGCACTGAGTCAATGGGATGGAATAGATCTTTCCACTTTGTATCTTTTTATACTTTTTGAGTTTTCAAACATGGGAATATATTATTTATTTTTTTAAATTATTTTTAATAAAGAAGGGGAGAGGAGTGGGAGGAGAAAACAGAAAAGTAACAGCAAAATCTCGTATATTCAGGCAGCATCAAATTACCAATTGTGTTCACTTTCTAACAGCCTGTTAAAGCATCAGGTACCTGAGATATCCTCACTACAACCAATCCATGACCAGATGTTTGTTCATTTAGGTAAGTGGTGACATAAATTACAATAAAATGCTTTGGCAGTACTTAATATCATTGAAACAAAATGGGTCACTTCCCTCCCCTTCCTCTCATAAAAAAACAGGCCTGGACTTTTCTCCTGGAGGGCCCATGCTTGTTACAGTGTTTTACGTCCCACATTGAAAACCACAGTCCTCTCTGGCTCTTCCTTCTCCTTCATTTCCTGGATCAAGAACACAGCTGTGACTCCCTTACAACACTAACCATTTTTTTTTTTAAATGGAAAAACTAAGAATCATTCTTAAAATTAAAAAATAAATAGCATTGTTAGAAATGCACAGAGTATCTCTGAAAAGACCCACAAGACAAATGGCAATGTCTGTTGACTCCAGGGAAGAGAACTTCACAGTTGCCCTTATGTTCAGCACTCTAGTAGAGTGATTAAGAACCCAGACCCTGGAATCAGACTGCCTGGGTTCCATCCTAGCTTTGTCACAGATGTGGGTGAGTTATAGGCCTTCTCTATGCCTCAGTTTCCTGAACTATAAAATAGGGATAATAATACTACCCATAGGATTGTTGTGGATATTATCTAAGTTTAATAAATATTGCCAATAACAGTACTTGGTATATAATACGCTAATATGTAACTGTTCAAAGTTATTACTCTCTGAATTTTGTATCATACTCCTGCATGAACTGCTAAAGATTTTAAGAAAAAGAGTATACCTTTTAAATAGCCAAGATAATAAACAGACTTAAATAATCACTATTTCTCTTTATTTAAAGAGAAAAATAAAAACCATTACCATAAGCACATTTCATGTTCAAAAACTTGTGCTGCTGATTTTAAAGACCATTAGTAGATCCAAATGCCAGTCTCAAAATTCATTTTTTTTTTTTTTGTTGGAGATGGGGTCTTGATCTGTCACCCAGGCTGGAGTGCAGTGGTGTAATCACGGCTCACTGCAGCCTCAACCTCCCAGGCCCAACTGATCCTCCCACCTCGGCCTCCCAACATGCTGGGATTACAGGAGTGAGCCACTAGGCCTGGCCCCAAATTTCATTTTAATAGGCTTAAATGTTTTGTTTTGTTTTGTTTTCCATCTAAAGGTGACCCTGTACTCCTCCTTAATACAGCCTAGGAGGGCACAGAGGAAGGTAGAATGAGCATGCAGAGGGAACCAGGCTGCAAAGATGCAACCCAGAGCTAAGAAAAGCCAACTGGAGACAACTCATGACAAATACAAGGAGTGTTCTCTGGCACTGCCTCAGTCTTGCATCATTTCTTTTTTCTCAACAGCTGGTAAGAATTCAGTAAGTAAAAATGAACTGGCCACAGATTGACTTTGTTCTATTAATTGTACACAACACTCTTAGGTCATGGTCATTTTAATCATGGGCCATAGAGTTTTCAGAGCAACAGAAGTCACTTGGAATTGGTTATACAGAGAAATACCTTCTCCCTCAAGATTTCTGCTCATCTTCCTGGCTATCAAAGAAAATGTTTCAAATCAGTCACTCTTGACAGCCTTAAAATTCCATTTCATTCAGGATAAACAATACTTTGGTTGGTTTGAAAAGATGTTTCTTAGACAGCCCAGCTACCTCCTACACCACAAGAGTTTCAAAGGGGGCTATAAAGAGAGTGACAGCTGCTTGAATTCAGAACTAGAAATTAAAATAAAAGCTATTAGAAGTGAAGAAAAAACCCACTCCACAGGGAGACAAGCTTTAAAGATTTTTTCTCTCTTCTATAAATCTGAGTTACCTGCCATGAACTTATTTTCACCACAGAAGCAGCTATGTATTTTTTTAAAGGCATTAAATAAGCTTTTTTTTTCCTCCTCCAGAGAAAGGGGGAAATGTTCATCCCACACAGAAGCACAGTTAAAATTACATAGGAAGCAATAGAAGAAGTTGCCTTTCACTTTGTCACTAGCATTAGGGTGAGGGGGGATGCTGAGCCTCACAGGAGGTTTCTGGGGAGACACCAACGCAGGGGAGGCATCCCACATAATTTCTAGGCACGCCACAACTCAATTACAGCCCTGAATCTTCTGGCTGCCTTTTCCAACCCATTGATCTCATCATTGTAAAAGTGAGTTAAGAAATAATCTGTCTACATCTACTGTCACACATTCAAGCCTGGTCTTAGATTAAACTTCACAACACAGTAATTCCATGTCAAGGAATCATAACACTGCTGTGAGGAGATGGCAAGGGGCTTCCGGGCTTGGGAAGTTATTACCCAGAGCCCACCCATGAAATGCCATGCCAAAAAAATTGGTAAGCATGGAGAAAAGACAGACCGCCAATCTTAAGGCAAAGATCTGCTTGGTCCAGTTACCTGGATTGATTATAATTCTGCATCAAGCTGATCGCATGTTTACAAGGAAACATCAATAGCTACAGAATGTCGAAGAAAATCCATGCCAACAATGGTTTTCCAGTTGTCCTTCTCACACCTCCACATAGTTTGTGTCCTGCTAACATTGTGGGAAAGACAGAGTAGTTACAATTCACTTATGAAAAGCACATTTTCATAAAGAGGCATTCTATAGATGCTCTCTCAGAAACTGAGATTACAAAGTGCACTGCTGCCGTGAATGTGAGCTATCCTTGGCTTCTACTGAAGGGTCTCACTAGAGTGAGTGGCCTCCCATCCCTTAATACGAGCCTATGGATGAACATGGATATATGTGCCTGTGAGGAAAAATTGGAGAAAAATGAGCTCTACTTTGCTCATAGTTATAGGACTGTTCTTTTTCTAAGTAGATGGAACATTTTAGTAACTATTTACTATTTCTCTCTTTCCACTGACTTTCCATATACACTATTTCCATATACACTATTTATACCAAGACATTCTACACCATTTTTACTAAACCTATTTTTCAAAGCAGTTACACATGAGAATACATATTGAACACACTAACAAAATGGCATGTTTCCTTCCTTTTGATGGAAAGATGGTTTTTAAGCTGCAAGGAAAAAACTGAAGATAAAAACAAAAACATAAACACAATGATAGATTTACCTATGAGCCTAATCTGTGGTGAATAATGTCCACTTTATCTGCCTTGATCTCCCCATCTAGTCAGTTAAGAAGTCCCTGATTTGCTTTAACATCTCTCCCAGATATCCATTTTATTTTTGCTTTCTAGTGCTAATTCAAGCCCACTTCAACCTCAGCCTAAATTACTTCATCAGCCTTTTACCATGGCTGCCTTTCAGATTTCTACTGGCAGATTAAGTCAGATTAAGTTTCTTAAGTATTATTTTCAAAATGTTACAACTCTTCTCTCTTACTGAAAAATATTCAGTGGTTCCTCTTATCACTTTAAACCTAAAGCACCTTTCCCTGGCTTTAAGAATACTACCATACAGCAGCAGCTAGAGTTCAAGTGCTTACTATGTGCCAGACATTAGGCTAAACACATTAACAACTGAACCTTCTCAAGCATCCTCAGTGGTAGATATTATTATTACCCTGATTTTGTAGCTAATAAAATAGATTTAGAGAGGGTAAGCAATTTGTCCCTGAGTATACAGTCAGGATACATATTCCCCAGCCCAGGCTCCAATCCACCCATTTGTCCCTTAAGCTGTCTGTCCTGGGTCTAAGTCTTCCACATCAGGTCCACCCATCATTCACAACTATCAGCACTGTCCCCTTCTAATCAGGGAATCTCCTATCCTCACACCTGGCTCCGGCTCTCTGCTCCTGCCATGCCTCAGTCATGCTACTCCCCTCACCTGAAACCCTTTCCCACCCAAGTGCCAAAACAGCTCATTTCAAGGAAACCAGAAAGCCTCCCCTACAGACTTCCCTTCCTCAGAGCTAGCACTGGGCACTTACTGCCACGTTCTTATTTCACTGCAGTGACAAACAGAATGGGAATAGAAAATCAGCTCCTTGAAAGGAAAAACCGTATGTGGCAGGATGTGGAGCATATAAAAGCTCTTCAATAGATATGTGGTATAATTCTGATTTTCATATCTAGTATAATAAAAACCACTAATAAATGGTAGAGGCAAAAAAAACTTCCAAATGGCTAACAGCATTCCATCGTTTAGAATTAAAAATCGACATTTAAAAAGACTGCACAGTGGCCTGCTTTCTAGTTTTCTATTCTCTTGCTCATGCCTCAAAATCAAACCAGTTTCTTTCAACCTACCTAAGACGGCTAATTTATATCATCAGCATTGCTCTCATTGACGTGTGACATTTAAATTTTAGCTAATTATTCAAAGTTCTAATTTGTTATTACTCAGGCTGAAAGGACATCTATATATGACTTATTTGTCCTACTCTGATTTTACAGACTCATCTAGATCAAGACATGTTCCTACTCAGGATACAAGGAAATGATCATGTGTCATTGTTTACCCATCTCTGCCCCGCTCAACAGTAGTATTCTCACTTTTTGCTGAGAAGGCTCTGTATCCTCATCATGGTATCTACCACGCTGTAGGACTACAATAACACATGCTCAACAAAATGTGCTGCAGTTAGCACATTCGTGATCCAAATGTTAAAGTGCCAACCCGACGATACCCAAGTAAGACCAACACTCAAATGTTATTAAATCTTGCCAATTGGCTTGCAAGATGATTTTGTTTTCAACTCACTATAAGTCATATTTTTTTAAGTTGCCTAAATAAGTAAGCTGCTGTATCATGTTACAAAAGAAGACAGGCAAAGAATACTTAATTACACAAGAAGATACATATAAAACCCAGTTCTGTAAATGTCTAGTTTTGTTTAAAATTAGAGCTAGCATGAAGAAAGAGATTCAGATGGTAATCCTCTTCTCCCCGACTCCCCAAACCTTTGCTTAAAATTTCTTCTGCCTTGAATGAAAAATAACAAAGATCACTTTGATCTCATATAGCCTCCTGAACTTTCCTTGTATTTGGGGGAATTACAATAAACACAACAGCCCCTCTTGTCCTTACAAGAGATTGTAAGGACACGCACTTGGAGTGGGGGCAGGAGAAAACAAACACATAACATATATTTAACATTTTTAGAGTTATCTTACTAGTAGTTCTAAAGAAATAAAAACATGGGATATAACTTGAACATGAAAGCAAACCTTTGATTTCTAATCTTTTCAGCACTTAGCAGCCTACCTCATATTTTGCTTTTTCATAACTGACTTAGCCAAATCTACTCAGCTTTGATGTTGAGATTAAATGTTATATGAAAAATGAGCAATATGGCTTCAACAAAATAATAAAAGATGAGAATCTCACAAAGATTTAACAGCTGCTCTCATTTAAGAAAACTAGCCAGATACTATATCCATTTTAGTTCATATTAATCATCAGTAAAGAAGCTTAAGCAAGTAACTAGAATTTTACAGTCTTTTGCAAATAAATTTAATATCATTTAATCATATATTGCAAAGAAAAATAATGAGCATACACAGTATGGCTAAATGCGCCAATGCCGATGGAAGTCTTTACTAAAGTAAAGACACTCAGTTTATTTAGTTAAACTGGTCATCTCTCAATTGGGAGTGGGGGTGAGGTTGAACGAACATAACAGAAAACATGTCTCCCAGCAGAGGATCTCCCCTCCGGCCTCATGCTGGCTTTTCTGCATCCAGGCCCATCCTACTGTGACACATGCTATCAGGCTTGCTGACTCTTCGCTGATGCTTTTTTGATCTGCCTGATGTTGAACTGAAACCAATTCCGAGGGTGTTCCAAGACTGGCTGTTTGGGACATCACACCGTTTCATACTCTACTCAGTGCAGAAGAAGAAATAACATACTACAAACCACTTCACTCAAATACCAAATCTCTGACCAAATCATAGGGCTGAAGAACATCTCCAGTCATCCAATCCAGTTCCTCGAATCTTGGCAGATAGTCTACCTAACTTATAAGCAAAAACTATTCATCCTGTGTTTAATTAAGTCAAATTAACTTATACTACAATGAGTCAAGGGGCGGGGGCAGGGAAGAGAGAAGCATATTTGTATACACATTTTCTATCTGTCCCATATAAGCTAGAACATTTGGAAAAATAATCAACCAAAGTTGTCTACGATAATGCATATTTTAACCCAAACTAGATTAACATAGGAAGTCACTTCACTACTAAAATAAGAAAAAAAATACAAAAAAATTAAACTTTTTGAAACCTTCAAGTCATTTTGACAATTATATGATTCAAGCTACTTAAAAAAAAATTAAGTCCTAATGACAAGAATACATCTTCTTTTGGAAGTAAAGTTTTCAATATGCTAAGTGACATTCAATAACATGAAGTTTTTTTAGTATTCTTTTCCTATATGCTTCCTTTCAAATAAATGTATTCACTTTTCTTTTTTTTAGAATATGTAAAATATAAAAGCCCATGACAAAATACAGACCCTACTCTGTTCTCTCTGAAATAACTATTTTTTCACACAACTAAATCTTAACTACAAAAAACTGAGGGCAAGGGAGAATAATAGTTTCAAGTTGCTTTATCTTATCATATAACCTCTAAGATAAGATAAAATCACTATGACCAAACTTAAGAGTTTTCCTGATTCTGACAACTTAAAAAAAAAATCCCAATGTTGCAACCAAGGATGAAGATAAAGCTATGAAATACAAAATGTAGAACAAAACATCATATAAATAATGAACATAAAAACCAGACTAAAGAAGTTGAGTATCTGACAATCCTTTCCCTTAAAAATCAAGTAATTTTAACGAATTATTTTATCACCTACAAGTTAGGAAGGCTGTGATTGTACACTAGCTTGAGTGTTCCCATAAGAGATGTGCTAAATACCACTACAGAAGCTTCTTACCATTAATAATCACTTAGCAATCCAATGATCAAAAGGTTAATCCACTAAATAAATTTGATTTGATATTACGATTCCATTGCTAAGAACACCAAAATAGTAGACGTGATCCTAAGACCAAAATGTCCGTCTTTAGTCATCTGCCTCATGAAATACAGTCAATTCCATTTTGCTCAAGGGCCAATGAGCCATTTGAGGTATTCTGTGTCTTCTTGATTTCTTTTTCCTTTCCTGCTTTCCAACATTTGCTTATTTCACTATTTATTAACACTTCCATCAGAGGACAAGTGAGATGTAAGGGAAGGTGCAATTCAAACCAGTCAGTTTTACTCCTTATTAACAACTCTGCTGCGAAAGAATGAACGTGAGAAAGAGATAGAATAAAAAAGTTAGCTAGGATCAGAAGTTGAAATGAGTGTCTAAAAGGAAGTTCTGAAATTATAGCTTAATTGTAATGATTCATGCCCTTCCTCTGGAAATTAACTATCCGATTGTAAAACTAATATTTGTATCATAGGTACCTACGTCTTAAGCAATGTAAAAGAATCCCATGTTTTAGCCCCCCTGTGTCATTACAGGAGGCATTCCGAGTCTTCCTAGAGATACCTCTAAGTCAGGTAAGCTGAAGACAGTTGTCATCTGCTTGTATGGATCTCTGGTTATTAATCACCTGGTGTGTGCATGCAGCTGCCTATGATGAAGGCGTGGTATTTGTCACCATCCTCATCCCCTTCCTCACCCTGCTAATCTCACACTTCCCAACTAAGGTAACCTGGGTAGCACAAGGATAATAAATGAAAGATTCTCTTTTTTAAAAAAAAGGACTAGAAGAAGAATGAAGACTACTTTCAAATTCAGCAAATGTTCTCAATAAGAGGAAGACCTCACAACACGAGTCACAGCTTCAGGCTGCATACTGAAAACGCAGGTTTGGATACCAGAATCATCTTATTCTCCACACCAATAACCATATGATTAAAAATCAACAATGGGAGGCCTGTGCACGGCTCCCAGTCTTGTTTTGTATGGATCAGTGTTGAAAACTCAGATTTCTAGGCTCTGTAAAAACTGGGCAATCTGGCAACACTGAAACAACAGGGCCACGTGGCAATGATTAGCTGGAACAGGGTGGCTCAGATGGGATGTGAGAACTTCCACTGGCCAGAGTTCCACTGCAGCCCAGTTCCTACAAGCCAGGCCCACGTAGGCAGGTCAGCTTGCCACCCCTGCCATAAGATGAAGCATTCTGCCTGATGAACAAGTCAGAAAAATGGGGCAAGTAAGGCATACAAGCCATAAACCCCAGTGCGATAGTGAACTGTGCCTTTAATCTAGATGCATTTAACATGAGACTCCATCCGCTCCTCTCATAACAGATCTGCTTTAATTTTAGTTCCCTTTCCATTTGTCTCAGGGTTATGTAACCTCACAGGAGGTCACACAAGTCTCCCAAAAAAGAAATTTAAGCTGTCTTTTAAAAATAAAAAAAGAACCATGCATAACAAAGACAAACACAAAACTGAAACTTGCGTTTTCTCCCTTATAAAAAAGCTTCACCCTCCCTGTAAATCTCAAAATTATAATCTTAAGGGAAGAAGAAATTAAAACACAGACGACAGAAAACTGCGGCCTGCCCTGAGGACATACGATATACCATACTCTCAACATGCTATCAAGCAAAAAATATCATTAACATCTTACCATCTTCCAGCTCCAGACAAAGATTGTAGACAGCCACAGGCCTCTTGGATCTCTGGCCTTGTCTCTTCGACTGCCTTGGTGGCGCATTTGGAGGTGATGCTGACAGGCAGGTGGGCTCAGGGAATGTAGTATCAGGTGGTGTCCGAAAAATCTGCCAACAAAGCATAAAGGACAGGAATTATTTACCATGAACAGAAACCTATGTGTTACACCAGTAAACCAGCACCACAACATTTGATATGGAGTTCATTCAAGATAGGCTAGAGCCCAAAATCCATTCCTTCCAATGAAGGGAAGAGGTCATAGCCTTGTATTTTTTTAACAGAAGATTCCAAAATAAAATCTCCAATTAAATTTAAGTCTAAACAACATCAGACTGTTATACATCAAATAACTCATTCCAAAACTAAACAAGTAAAACCACCTTTAGCAGATATAGACAGTACCACAGCCCTTCATCTCCAAAGGAGGCAGCCAGGATAAAACATTAAAAACAAGTACTCCATTAAATTTTACAGAAGGTTATATTTACACCAAAACGTTGGCCTCAATTTTTTCCAAACTACATAAACAGAAACATATGACTGCAAATACTTTTTAGACATTTAAAAATAGCCTATGCTTATGAAATTACCTTTCTAGCTTCCCATTTACATTTTTCATAAAATGTTTTCTAGATTTTATCAATTCATTTAATACCCTCTAACCCCTCTTTTATTTCCCCTTCCATTTATGAAACCTAGAATATTAGCACCTTGATTTATCTATAATGTCATTCATAGATCAGTAATAATAACATTAATTAAAATGTGCTGCTCCTTTGCTTAGCAAATTTCTTCTTTTGAGAAAAGCAATTTGTGCCACAAAAGAAAGCATATCACACAGACGTGATTGATAATAGACCCCCTCCATAGCTCTGAGACCCCAGTTCGGAGGCTTCCTTCCAGCAACGCTGCAGGCCCTTCATCCTTCAATAAAGTCATAAAGTAAAATACCTTAGAGATATCAACCTAATAGAGGCTGCATCTCCAAAGGGCTGACGTTCCTCAGGTGGAAGCAGAAAACAGGAAGAAAGCCAGCCAGCTTTAAACAAAATATGAATATAAAACCCACAAATACCTAATGTATGCAGGGCTTAAATCCTAGAGGGTGGGTTGATGGATGCAGCAAACCACCATGGCACATGTATACCTATGTAACAAACCTGCACATTCTGCACATCTATCCCAGAACCTGCACATTCTGCACATGTATAATTTAAAAACAAAAAGCACTGTGAGAATGTCTCGCTGTTTTATATTTTTTAGATTAAAAGTGGTACACAACCTTCGATACAAGTGAGGGTGTATCACTTACATATGTGTATCACTGAACAACTAACAACGATGCTGGAGTTTTAATTGCACAGTCTAAAAGTTTGCATCTAAAAACTATTATATACCAATAAAAATAAGCTACTTCAAAGAGAGCATTTGCTTTACAGTCCCATACTGCCCCCTCATGTGTAAATGAAATTTTTAAAAAATGATTTGTTACTGTAGACAAATATGTGCTAGTGAAAATTTAATTTATTGCTCCTACTGGTAACCTGCCAACACCATGTTTCCACAAAATCTGTGTTCCAATAGACCACTCTGGCCAATAGCAAACGACTTATCTGTCTAAAAAATCTTCTGCTGCCTGGACTATCAACCACAGCTGGATTTACTGCCATTTGTCATTGTTCAGATGTAAGAAGGTTCTGGGGTGGTGGGAACAGGAGAGCAGTTAAATTGAGAAGTCCGATAACAGTGAAGGAGAGAAGGAAAGCCAGAAAACATGACTCCACTGAAAAAAAAAATGGCACCTGTGACATTTAAAACAGCTCCCTGGCTTACCTACTAATATGTTTGATGTTTACAAATACGGCAGATGTCTCTACGATGTCACCAGAATAGAAAACCAAACTATACACACAGCCAGTATATCCAAAGCGTAAATTAGCAATGAAAAAGTTATATCCCAACAACTGGTGATGGATAGATGATAACCTTCCAAACAGACCCTCTTATAGGATCATACTGACTGGAACAGAGCAAATGCTGAAAACTGCCCCACCTCTTTCCTCCAGTTTGAAGTGAGGGTGTTCGGGAAAGGGTGTGCGGGGGTGAGGTGTGGAGGCAACCCCAAACTACAGAGCCAGACTACCAAGCAAAATGAGACACTGCAGAGGACTGATCTCAGTCCTTCCCAGCACCTCAGTCCAAATCTCAGGGCTGGGTCCAACCTGGGTTGGTCTCCAGAAGACTTAAGACACTGTTTAGCTCACATCAGAATATCTGGGAATGAGGAACAGGCTTTGGAGTCTGTTTTGTTTTCTTTGGTTTACATCTTAAAGCTCCTCAGGTGATTCTTTTGTGTAGCCAAGACTAAGAAACAGTGATTTAGATATAGGTATTCCACAGTTATTTCACACTTGCCTTGGATGAACAAAAGTCAAAATCAAAACACCAGAAAATCGGAGTGTAAATGCATTCAACCATTGTAGAAGACAGTGTGCTGATTCCTCCAAGATTTAGAAACAGAAATATTAATATGATTTGACCCAGCAATCCCATTACTGGGTATATACCCAAAGGAACGCAAATCATTCTGTTATAAAGATACACGCACATGTATGTTCACTGCAACACTATTCACAATAGCAAAGATGTGGAATCAACCCAAATGCCCACCAATAATAGACTGGATAAAGCAAATGTGGTATATATATATTGTAGAATACTATGCAGTCATAAAAAGGAACAAGATCCTGTCCTTTGCAGGGACATGGATGGAGCTGGAAGCCATTATCCTCAGCAAACTAATGCAGGAATAAAAAAACAAAAACAAAAACAAAAAAATGCATGTTCTCACTTGTAAGTAGGAGCTGAACAAGGAGAACCCATGGATGCATGGGGTGAACACACACTGGGGCCTGTCAGCAGGGCAGGGGGAGGGAGAGCAACAGGAAGAATAGCTAATGCATGCGGGGCTTAATACCTAGGTGATGGGTTGATAGGTGCAGCAAACCAGCATGCCACACGTTCATGTAACAAACCTGCAAATCCTGTATATGTAGCCCCAGAACTTAAAAGCTGAAGGGAAAAAAAACACCAGAAAAGTTATTTCTAAAATTTGGCACTGTACATATATAATCAATTCCTTAAACCTTGCCAAGTCCTGAGGTATAAAATATGTCAAAGATTCTAAATACACACCACACCCTCAATAAGCTCTATGTTGTATAGGCTGAATATCCCAAATCCAAAAATCTGAAACCTGAAATGCTCTAAAATCTGAAACTTTTGAGCACTGACATGACACTCAAAGGAAATGCTCATTGGAGCATTTTGAATTTCAGATTTTCAGATTTGGGACACTCAACTATTACACATAAGGCAGATCTTCAAAACCCAAAAAAAAAAACGAAATTCACAACACTTCTGGTCCCAAGCATTTCCATTAAGGGATACTAAACCTGTATTAGCATTTCAGAAAGCTAAGCTATTACCCCAATTAACACAGGTAGCAAATCACAGATGCTCATCTGAGACAGCACTACCCTGGCTTTTAAATCTTAACAGCTATGAAAGGTTAGGTTAGACCTTTTTTTTTTTTTTTTTGAGGTAGAGTCTCACTCTGTCACCCAGGCTGGAGTGCAGTGGCGCAATCTCGGCTCGGCTCGGCTTGGCTCACTGCAACTTCCACCTCCTGGGTTCAAGCAATTCTCCTGCCTCAGCCTCCTGAGTAGCTGGGATTGTAGGCACGCGCCACCATGCCCAGCTAATTTTTGTATTTTTAGTAGAGATGGGGTTTCACCATGTTGGTTAGGCTGGTCTCTAACTCCTGACCTCGTGATCCGTCCGCCTCTGCCTCCTAAAGTGCTGGGATTACAGGTGTGAGCCACCATGCCAGCCAGACTTATTTCTTAACACAGTGTATCTCATTTTCTCATGTGTACAATGAGAACCATAATGCCTGTACTATAGGGATTAAGTGACATAATGTTTATAAAGTGTTCAGTACAGTGCCTGGCACACAGTAGCCAGAAATAAATGGTAGCTATTTGTATTCATAATATAATTGTAATGGTCAATAATTATAAAAATGAATTCAGACCTCATGACTCCACTCAACTGCTATTTTAGAGGGCACTAATTTCTTGGGGTCTTGAATATTCCCCAAATTCAGTGCTCTGAGCCAAGTTATTCTAAAGTGCTCTGGAAAAGGACATCAAGCAATGGGCTAAAGAAAAGTAACAAATGGAGCACCTTTTCAAAATTCCCAAGTAACCTGGAATCAAACAAGTGTTTCCTGTATTTATTTCTGCACTTTAGCACTGAAATTTTGGATATAAATTACTTCCTAATTCATTTAATACATTTAACATTTAATAAACACCTACTAGGTAGCAAGCTTTCTCATAAGCAGTTTAATAGTCTCAACAGCCTTTGAGGTAAGTACTGTTCCACACATTTTACAAATAAACAAAGCTCAAAAATTAAACAATTAGCACAAGTCTCCACGGTTTCAAAACGGTAGAGTTGGCATCTGAAGTTGGCTTTCATTCCAAAGTCACTGCTGCCAAACTATAAAAATATTATAGGTTTATGAAACAAACAACATTTAATTCTTAGGGAAAAATACTACCAGCTAGTACTGTCTTTTATCTGTTTAGAAAGAGTAAAATGGGGAATAGCTACATAAATTCACCATCCCCTATCTACATGTTCTGAGAATGCATTACCTTTATATGCATTTACATTGTCTTCTAGTGCCCCAGTTCTGAAGCCTTTTTTTTTTTTGGATACAAAGCCATGCTCTGATGGTCTCTCTGAAACACCAGGAATGACTTAAAGAGACACTGTTTTTAGATCTACAATAAGAGAAAATAGTAAAACTATTTACTTTAAAATTCTGACCTGTGATTTTGGCAATCGAATTCTAGAGGATAAAATGTAGCTTATCTTGTTCTACATTGCCAAGATGTGTATATAATACATACACAAATGTAACACTGATTTGCCAATTCTAGAACCACTGCATGGATGCAAATTCCTCTCAGTGCCCAGGTCTCTTTCTAAGATTACCCAGCTCTCCCAACTTTCCTGGCATCAAACCTCTCATTGCCTTTGTTCCACAAGAGATGAACTCATCTTAAGCAATATTGAGAATCAAGAGATTACATCTATTCAAAACTTTTTTCCACCCAAGGTGAAAATTTCTTCACAGCACCTACGTATTTACAACATAAGAAAAACTCAAGTCTGACAATCCAATGACAAAAAACACTCCACGCGTAGGCATGCCAGGTAAGGAAGTGCTTGCTTACTTGGGTCTCCTAAGAGTGCCAGCACAAACAGAAGTCTGGCACCGCTGTTCAGAGTGACAGATTCCTCAGACACAACACAATGGATGTTTATGCTCATGGGACTCAGCCATTTATATAAATCCCTCCCCAAGTCCTTCATGCTCTGCTACCAGGGACCACACGTGGAAATGACTGCACCACTTCTGCCAGAAATACTTTGCCAGTAACAGGATATAAGATGGTCTCTGCAAATTTTGCTTTAGCACACAACTTAAACCTGCTGCATTTGATTGAAATGAATTAATAAATACTTAAGTCCACAGTATCTATCTACCTATGTAATGATATCACACTTCCTCTCCCTGAATTCCTTTACATACGCACACATACTCATATATATATATATATATATATATATATATAGTTACTGGCTCATAACTGTCACAGCTCTCATTATAATGTTGGGATGCTTTAGGCCTTGGAAGCAGGCCTCAGAAAACAGAATCTCTCTTTGCTCTCCCCAAGGTAGGTATCTTCCCCTGCATTAAAGAGCTGGCCTTCCTGGCTTACCTATTAATTATTTATATTAAAAGAAAAAGCACACAACCTTTGATACAAGTGAGGGTGTATCAGGTACTGTCTATACCTGGTAAAGATAGTTTTACTTGTTTCGTTTTGGAATGAATTATTTGATGTATAACGATTTGATGTTGCTTTGACTTAAATTTAATCAGAGATTTTATTTTGGAATCCTCTATTAAAAAAATAAATTCTCTGACCTTCCTTGTCTGACTTTAGGTCATAAGACCTCCATTTCAGAAGGTGTCTCGCTCTATATTCTGGAGAAGGGAATGCTGCACAGAGAGGCCAAGAAGAATCTGAACAGTCAGGTATTGCTGGGTTTCTCTTTCAGTCCATTAGCATTAGATCAGACCCTTTTCGTACAATTATATTTCTGCTTGGTGGTCAATAATGCCCATCCAATGAAGTCTCCATAAAGGGCCCAAGAGGGTAGGGTATGAAAAGCTTCTGGAGAGCTGAACACAGAGGTTCCTGGAGGGTGGTGCACCAAGGGGAGGCATGGAAGCTCCACACCCCTTCCTCCATAGCTCACCCTATGCATCTCTTTATCTGTATCCCTAGCAATATCCTTTATTAATTAATTATTTTTTTTTTGTTTACTTGAGACAGAGGCTCACTCTGTCCCCCAGGCTGGGGTGCAGTGGTGCAACCTTGGCTCACTGCAGTCTCCGCTATCCGGGCTCAAGCAATTCTTCTGCCTCAGCCTCCCGAGTAGCTGGGATTACAGGCATGCACCACCACACCCAGCTAGTTTTTTGTTGTTGTTGTTGTTTTTTAAATAGAGATGAGGTTTCACTATGTTGCCCAGGCTGGTCTTAAACTCCTGGCCTCAAGTGATCTGCCTGCTGCAGCTTCCCAAAGTGTGCAGTGTCCCTTATAATAAATCAGTAAATGTGTTTGAGCTCTGTGAGCCACTCTAGCAAATTAATCAAAACCAAAGCAGGGGTTGTGGGAACCCCAAGTGGAAGCCAGTCAGTCAGAATTTCTGGAGGCCCGGACTTGCGACTAGCATCTGAAAAGGGGGCAGTCTTGGGGACTAAGCCCTCAATCTGTAGCATCTGGCACTACCTTCAGGTAGACGGTGTTGGAGTTGAACGGGAGGACACCTAGCTGGTGCTCACTGCAGAGCTGACTGCTTGCTTGGTGTGTAGGAAAAACCCCCACACATCTGGACACAAAGGTTTTCTGTGTTGATTATTGTGTTATAAGAAAACAATTTGCATTTTTTCCCTCAATTTTTTTTTTTCTTTCAGAGACAACGTCTTGCTCTAATTGCCCAAGATAGAGCACGGTGGCACAATCACAGGTCGCTGCAGCCTTGAACTCCTGAGCTCAAGCAATCCTCCTGCCTCGGCCTCTTAAGTAATTAGGACTTCAGGCGCATGCCACCACAACCAAGTAATTTTTAATGTTTTTTGTAGAGACAGGGTCTGTTTTGTTACCCAGGCTAATCTCAAACTCCTGGTCTCAAGTGACCCTCCCACCCCAGCCTCTCAAAGCACTGGGATTACAGGTATGAGTCACTGCATCCAGCTCCAGTAATTCTTTTTTAAAAAGATGTTTCTACCAACGCGTTCACTGGTCTTTATTATGATAGAAGATTATGTTTGTATATTCCTATGATCTCAAATAATAACAGTTGCAACTTTTGGGTATTTGCCACATGCCTGACATTATGCCAAGTGCTTGACTTACAAAGATTTGAACCCACTTCCCTCACTCCACTGTACATGTCTTGACCACTGTGTTCCATTGCCTCCAACATCACCCAGTCATACCAAGCCCCATTCACAATGTGTCCTCTGTGCTGATGTCTTATTTCACAGAACTATACTTATCCATAAGCAGACAGAGGTATTTCCAGAAGACAGCTAGAAATCAACGCAGGCTCTCCTAAGTTAATATAGAAAGGAGGGACAGAAATAAAATGTCCAATCTTCTTTCTAAAAGAGCATAGTTATAAAATGGCCAAATACTACTTTGAGCTTTGGAGTCTACAGGTTTAAGCAAACCCTGATCACCTTGGGGTTGTGTGACTAGGTTCGCTCCAAGGTAACCTGAACTTCCACCTACGACTTAACCTCAGAGTAGCTACCACATGAACAGTACAGAGAGAAAGCGATGAAAACCTTTTCCAACTCTCTGTCCTTGAATCACCATGACTAAATAAGGGTCTTTTCTAGAAAATTTAACTAGAATTGACGACAGGGTCTGACAGTAAAATACCAGTCGGGTTCAGGCTTGAGGCTGGAAATATTTTACGGTTTCATGTTTGTTCTGGTTCATTAAAACTCAGAATCTTGGAGCTGGAAAGTATCCTAGTTATCCCTTAGGCCAAGCCCATTATTTCACAGTTGAGCAAACTGAGGCCCTGTGGTTAAAGATTTGCTCATATTCATACCATTAGTCAGTGGCAGTCAGGCCTTACTCCCAGAGCAAGCCTCATGGCCAACTGCTACTTCCTATCTTGCTGGCTTTGACCCCTTCTTTCCAACAAAGTACCCCTCATGCATGTACTTCCTCTTCTGGGCAGATTTTGCTGAATAGCTGAAATTCCTCAAAGTGATTTTCTATGCATTACAGATGCAAGAGGCTGACATTAGAGCATATGAAGAGCCCTGTTTGGAGTCCTGCTGCTGCCTATCAGTATGAGGCCCTCTCTGCCATGTCACAGGAGACTAGAGAAAGGCAGCCAGGAGAAAAGAGAGGGAATAAGGGAACAGGAGACATTTCCCTGACAGTGGTCACCCATCCCACAGGCCCCAACTCAGCATGAGCTTTTCAAAAAACAACTTCAACTCTGGTTTACAACTAAAACTAAAAGAAGAAAAAAGTACTTTTCTGCAATATATCAAATTGGTAGAGTTTCTGTTTTTCTAATTTTGTTTATGTTTTATTTTGAGAAACATTTTTAGACCCCTTTCCCAAGTTCCAGTGGGACATACCATATTGATTTCAGTAGCACTCTATACGCTAAATAGAGTGATACATAGCCGACTTTGGTTTTTGCATTAAAGGTTTCAGCATATTGACAATCTTTATCAATCAGACTTTATAAAGTACAACACACTCCAGAACTACCTATTGCACCCATAGCATTTTCAGTGCCACTAACTAGGGATGCGACATCAATGCCCTGCTTCTTCCAGTGTTTCTCAAAGACCAACAGAAGGAATAATAACTTTGATAATACGCTCAGAACCAAATGGCATTAAAGAAATTTTCACTACATAAACCTTCTCCTCATCTATATCAGGTGAACCTCTCCTGATTAAGCCAAAGCTGCATCACTGTTAGGTTCACAGTGTGAACATATATCCCCAATTATAAAATGTTGTTTTCTGGTTTGCAAACCTTTAAAAACACTCCAGGTGCAGTTTTATCAATTTGCACCTGCAAACATTTGGAAAACACAGCATACAATTTCTGAAGTCAGAAGAATGCACTTCCCCAAATATAGCTGTAATGTTGACTTTCATAACCCAAATGTCTACAAATACTCTTCGCTGAGTAAAAAGCCAAAGCCTTTTTTCAATGTGTCCTTTGCTCACATGCAAACAAAAAGTTCACATTTCAGTAATAAATGCCTAGACTAACATTAATAAAATATACTCTATGTCAACTATAAGGCACACTCCATACACAACATTCCTTTTTTTCCTCCTCTTCTTCCTCCTTCTTCGATGTTGGTTACAACTTCTTTTGAGGTTCCTTTTCTCCTCTCTTTTCACCCTTCTTTCTGAGCCTCAAGCCCTCCCTTAAAAATCACTGGGTGCTACTAGCAGCACAGAAGATCAAAACATAGCAAATGTAAAATTGGCAGCCCCAAAGACCTGAGGATACTCAAGAAGAGGATTTCCTCTCCTGGGCTAGTGAGAACCCTGATAAAAAAGAGTCTTCCTTAAATGACACTGGTGAAACTTTAAACTGAATATAAGTAAACACATTTAGAACTAACTGACTCATCATCTCATGAAATTTCCAATGTGAATGCTATTTTTCTTTTGGAATACAAGCCATGACCCCTAGTCATCTGGGTAGGCTAGAGTAACTTTTCCTTTTTTTTTTTTTTGAGATGGAGTCTCGCTCTGTCGCCCAGGCTGGAGTGCAGTGGCGCAATCTCATCTCACTGCAAGCTCCACCTCCCGGGTTCATGCCATTCTCCTGCCTCAGCCTCCCGAGTAGCTGGGACTACAGGCGCCCGCCACCACGCCCAGCTACTTTTTCGTATTTTTAATAGAGATGGCGTTTCACCATGTTAGGTAACCTCGTGATCCACCTGCCCCAGCCTCCCAAAGTGCTGGGATTACAGGCATAACTTTTCCTAGAAAGAAAAAATAAGCCATGGACCTCTTCATTCTCCAAAAGGAAATGTGTGAATTTTAGTCACAATGAAGAACACATCTCTTGAAAGCAGATACATGTATTTATCAGAATCAATCTGAAACCTTTTCCAAGTACACATGTTTACAGGAATGGCTTACATATTTAAGAGAGAATCCAATATTTTCTTTTTTCCATTTCCATTTCAGCTCTAATAAAAATAAAATGCCTAAAGTAAACCCATGTTTTGAAAGTGGTCAATGGTGGCACTTTAGGACAGGCTGCCCTGAAGGTGGGGGGGCGGATTAGTATCAGCCTTCATACTGAATTATTCTTTCTAAAATTTATAGGAACAGTTTGCTTTTTTTTTAATTGATAAACATTTTTTTCCCAAATTACAATTTATTCATGTTACAAAGGTGATAATACACATTATATTCCTTGTAGAAATGTTGGCAAACACAAAACAGCTCTTTAAAGAAGGTTAAAAAAAAAAAAAAAAAACCAGACAGATACCCACCATCCCCTACACAGGAACATTTCTATAAAATTTTGATGACTATTCTTTAGGGTCTTTTTCTTTTCTTAAAACATTTTGTCATTATAAGGAAGAAAAGAGTCAATATATTTAATACAACTATATATGGACCTCAGGTTCCTAGAATTTATTGAGCCCCTGGTTATACATGAGACGTGGCCTCTGCAATATATGGGTTGGTGCAAAAGTAACTGTGGTTTTTACAATTACTTTTATACCAACTTAATATTATCTATTAAGACTAAACTTTGGGGCAAGATTCAATTTCTAAACACATTAGGACAGAGCTAGATTTTACCATTCAACTGAAATGTTTCTAAACAAGGGCTTAGAAAATCTGCAAGAATACATTTTAAAAACATTCCAACAGCACACTGTTCCCACTCTCACTCCTGTCAACTTAAGTCTAGGTGGAGGTCACACATACTGGTGCCAGGCACCAGCCTCTCCTTCAGTGTGAACTGCACAATTCACTTTAAGAAGTCTCATATATGATGACAAAGCATAATCTTTACCTCGCTCCTGCACCTTAAAATGTATAAAGGTTCCTGCTTAGATTCTTGGATGACCTATTGGTTTGGAACTCACTGCCTCTCAGACATAGCAGCCATGTCCCAAAAGCACAGGGGGAAGATTTCTCTCAGTGGGTATCACTTCACCTAGGCCTTGGACCAGCTTTGACATAAATGTTTGCAATCATAATAAATGAGGTAATGACACACTGTCAGGCGCATCCCCTTAACTGGAAGGAGAGAGAACAGTCAGGATAATAGCCATAGAACCACACACACAGGAAGGTAGAATGCCTTCATCTCTATTACTGTTGACATGCTAATAATTGTTTGGCACTTTCATCAGTAAGACATGGCCCACCTGTCAAACTGGGTCGTGCATGCTTATCTTTGTCCAAGAAAGGATTTTAAGAACCCAGCACTATCTGTTATTCTTACGTGTTTAGTTACGGGGGGATTAGCACATAGATTTTTATGTAATTCAAATCCCAACTAATAAACACAAAAGAGCCAACAATTAACGCTAAAACTAACTGGCTAAAGATGCCAAGGAACAGGATTCTTAAATATTCTCAGGGTATCTCCTGATGGATTACAGTTAATTCCAAAGAGAAAATGGCTATATTTACAACTAGGAAATAAATCAATCACTACCTGTGGCAATTTTAAAACATGGCCACAAATTCTTTGACACTCTTTCCATCAAGAGGTGGAGTCTATCTCCCTGCCCCAGGTTTCCCAAATCCGCACAGGCTCCTGAGTGCTTCAATCAATAGCTGATGGGAAAGTGAACTATATATGACTTCTGATGCTCAATCATGAAAGGCCCTACAGTCTCTAGCTTGTTTGCTGGAACACTCACTTGGAGCCCTTAGGCAGCCATGTCTGTGGGGAAGCTCAAGCTACATGAAGACACCACATGTAGGTGCTGTGCTCAACAGACCCAGGGGAGCCCAGCCTGTGAGTCAGCCCAGCCTAGGCACCAGATGTGAGTGCAGAAGCCTCCAGATGATTCCAGCCCACAGCTATTCAAAATTTCCCAGCTGAAGCTCCAGACATCAAGGAGCAGAGACAAGCTAACCTCACCCTGCCCTGCCTGAATTTGTCTCTATAATCATGAAAATAACAAGATTGGTTGTTTCAAAACACTAAATTTTGGGGTGATTTGCTATGCTCTGATAAATAACCAGAGTAACACCCAACCAAGGGATCAAAGTAAATTTCACCATTATGTCATGTGCCTCTTGTTGTGATGCACTTAGAACAATCAGCATCATCTATGTACCTCCCAAAAATACATAACTTGAATCTAACTGTGAAGAGTCAAAGTAATGATCATTTTATACAACAATTGTCCTGTACACTTCAGAAGTGCCAATGTCACGAAAGACTAAATCTGAGAAACTATTCTAAGTTAAAGGAGACTAAGTAGGCATGGCAATTATTAAACATAATGTATAATCCTGGATTGGGGCAATTTTTCTATTAAAAACGTCATTTGACAACGGGGAAGTATAAATATGGACTACCATTAGAGCAGTACATCTCAAACATTTCCACACACACACAAATCACCTGGTGTTGTTATTCAAATGCAGATTCTGATTCAGCCCAGTAGTCTTCAATTCTAACAAATTCCCAGTTAATGTCAATGTGTTGGACTACGGGCCACATTTAGAGTCATGATATATAGATAACAGTATTGTGACCATATGAAATTTCCTAAATTTGTCCTTGTTTTTAGGAGACACACATTCAAATATTTAGGGATGAAGGGTTACGATATAAAGGAACTTAGTCTCAAATTATTCAACAAAAATAGCAGTAATAGAATTATACTATATAGGGTATACAATGTTTATTTTAACCATTCTTGCAACCTTTCTGTGGGTCTAAAATTTTTCAACAAAAAAAAGGGTATGAAAGATAATATGATCAACCCTACAAGGCTGATGGTTTTATTCCAATGACACAGATGAAAAAAACAATGGTTAAAGGGATTAAACACTGGTACACAATATTACTAATAAAGGGACACAAGATCATAATGTTCATTGCTATTTAAATGTACTGTGGTCTTGAGAGAGTAACTTAACTTCTCTACAGCTCAGTCTCCTGATCTGGCTAAAAGGGTTGCACCAGACCAGAGATATCTGGAATCTCCAACATCATGTTATTAACACAGGTGTACCATTTAATCACTATATTCCTTACCTACTTCATTCACAGGGCAGAACTTCATTCTCCCTCCAACCTCATGACAAAAAAAAAGTGGCAGGGAATGGAAAACACAACTAAAAACTGTATACTTAAACTAAGACCAAAACACAGACATCTATTAAGTTTTGATTAGTTAACTATAGGAAATTTAATTTCAAAAATTAAAAACGTTTGGGAATCAAGGTATATATTCACTCTAAGGAACAGCACTGTTCCTTATTCAGATACCAGAAACCGAGGTTTCACAAAAGCAGCCTTCACAACGTTCTGAATAAAGTCACCTACGCTTCCAACACTTGAGGTCCCAAAAGGAAACTTGGCTCAAAGGGCCAAAGGCAATTTCAAACATTCATTCCTAACTGCAACAAAAAATTATGCACAAAGTGAAGAGAAGAAATTGAAGCTGAGTTAGTCCATCTGACTAGATGGAGATCCCAAATTAGGCTCTGGATTGATTACTTAAAAACTGGCGACCATCTGGAAATGTAGAAAAAGATAATCAGAAACTACTACAGGTTCACTAGAAACATGTGAATTAATTTCTTTCAGTACAGGGCTTCCAGACTGGGAAACATCAAAATTCTACACATCTACATTCTAACAAGGCCTTTAAGATTATTAATACTTTATATTCTTGCACATAAAATGAAGAAATATAGCCTAGATCAGAGGATCTTAACATTTTTTACCTCAAGACTTCTTTATACTCTTATAAAAATTATTGAGGATCTCAGCCAGGCACGGCGCCTCATGGCCATAATCCCAGCACTTTGGGAAGCCAAGGTGGGCAGATCACTTGAGGTCAGGAGTTGGAGACCAGACTGGCCAACATGGTGAAACCCTGTGTCTACTAAAAATACAAAAATTAGCCGAGCATGGTGGTGTGCACCTGTAATCCCAGCTACATGGGAGGCTGAGGCAGGAGAATTGCTTGAACCTGGGAGGCCAGAGGTTGCAGTGGGTCTATATTACGCCACTGCACTCCAGCTGAGCAACAAAGCGAGACTCCATCTTAAAAAAAAAAAAAAAAAGAAGAGACGAGACGAGACGAGACGAGAAGAGAAGCATTGAGGATCTCAAATAACTTTGTGTTTTTTTTCCCCCAAAGAACCTTTGATCATGTGGATTATCTGTTGATCTTGACAGTAAAATAATTAAAAACTTTTAAATACATGTATTATTTAATACTAAACCATTACATATTAACATAATGATTTCTTCAAAGCAAAAATAATTTAGTGAGAAGAAGGGCATTGTATCACATTTTGCAAATCTCTTTAATGTCTGACTTAGCAGTAGACAGCCGGATTCTCTATCTCCTTCTGCATTCAATGTCTTAATATCACAGGTCACATTGCCTCTGGAAAACACCACCCTACAATTGTAAAGAATGAGTGAAAAAGGCAATTATCAGAAAAATAGCTCTCACCTCACAGATCCCTGAAAAGGTCTCAGGTGACCCCAGTTCACACTTTGAGAATCCAGTCTTACATGCTGATACAGTACACCTGATTAACAAGATTAACAACATCATACCCAACAGACACTGTTCGTAGAACTACATTAATCTGCTGAGGGCTTCTCAGTCTCAGCACTATTAGCATTTCGGGCCCGCTAAGTCGTTGTTGTGGAGGGATTGTCCTGTGCACTTTAAGATGTTCAACATCACCCCAGCCTCTACCCACTAGATACACACCAGGACTACCACCACCCCCAGTGCGGATCACCAAAATTGTCTCTAGACACTACCAAATGTCCCCTTCAGGCCAAAATTGCTTGAGGTTGAGATCCACCACTTTAAACCTACAAAAACATTTCTAAGAGCATGTCTCAGAGCTCTAATTCAGTAACTGTTAGCACCGGCTTTGTTTTCATCAGCAGAGGACATGAAACTGGGAGATACTGAATAATTTCCCCGAGCAAGAAGTGCATCCAAGATGCTTTCAGCAGGTTGGAAACAAAGAGACCAGTAATACTAGATTTGACAAAAAAACTAACAAGCAGTTCCTATGTTTTAAAAAGCAGCTGCACAAGACCAGCAATGGAGACTGTGTGCCTCAGGAGGAGCAATGCAAAAGGTCAACATAAACAGGAAGCCGAGGATGAGGCCACCACAGGCCATGACTGCAAGCTGATAACCTTTTACACAAGATTAACAAACACGGGGCACATCCAGAAGGAGGAAGATGCTAACCCCAACTGCAGTCCTGATTGACTGGGACACGCTAGGGCATTACATTTCAGTTCTGCAGTAAGAGAATCACTGAGAAACAGAAGTGTCTCCAAAGACTGTGACCGGGAACATTCAAAGCTAAGTCATGCAACTGAAGGAACTAGAAAGAAACCCAGCAAGCCACAGTATCAATTTTTAAGTTCCAAAAGCATATCAACTGGAAGAGGAATAACCTTGTAAACCTTGCATTTGGCCCCAGAGGTTAAAACTGGGAATTTAGGTTGAGAAGAAAGTATATCTCAGCTGAATATAAGGAGGGGAAAAGTCTTCCGAATTGCTGACGTTACACAATGCCTGAACAGGTTAACTTGGGAGACAGCGAGTTCTGTGTCAGCAAAGTTTTACAAGGTTAAGACTGGGAGCTTTCCAAAGAGGTTCACACACCACATGCAGGGCTTGAATAGCTGACTCATGAATCACTGAAGAAGAAGATACATACCCATCCCCAGAAGAGATCCTCATCAAGCTACGTGAGCCAAGTGACTCATACTTCTCCCTACTGAGCAATCCTGTCAAGCTGACCTGTCACACTCTTCTTCCCCCATCCCTGATAAACACTCCCTGTACCATGCTGGAATCTGAGTTCTCTTCCTTCCCTGATGACATCCACAGAGTAACCATGTGAACATGCCAATGGGGTTGCCTTGATCATTTCAGGGAGGACCTGTAACAGTCATCTCATCTTAATATTCCTTTTATTCCAATTTTCTCTTTCCGAAAGAAAAGGCGTGTCAGACAGTAAGTACACAAAAAAGGTAACCATTTCATAAACACACACATTAAAGTCATTCTTATTTAGCTCTCTAAACAGTAACCCTTTCTTCTATAGAGAGAGATTTTTGTCCAAGAATAAGATGATTAACCTCCCTGAAGTGTACTAAGTCCCACCGCACCTACAGGCAATTTCGTCTAATTTTTCAACATCTTATTATGCAAAAATATGTAAATCAAGAAAAGCTATCCAGGTAGCATAGTACTGAGTGCTGTTCAGAAAAAGGCCACAAAGTTCCACTGATAAGCAAAGCATGTGTGCTGGGGAGGGCTGATGGGGAGGAAGCGAAGGGTGCATGGAAATCTTAGCCATGGAGCTGACTCTCCCAAATGCTGTTGATAGGGTGAGACAATATGAAGAGAGGGTAACTAATCACCTGTCAGATTCTCACTGCATTTTCACTGTCAGAGTTTTTTTATCACAAGAAAAGATGCAGATAACATGGTTATTCTTCTTTAAACACATAATCTTTTTAAAATATTCCCCTTTTTCCCCTTAAAAGTACTCTCCCCTGGAAGTCAATAGGAAGTAAGTCAACAGGCAAATGAAATTCACAAAACCAAAATTCATTTTCAGTGAAACTGTGGGACATAGCTTCTGTACGTTGATGAAAGAGCTCTCTAATGCTCCACAGTGGCAGACCACCACCATTTTATTATGCTCGGAATATTCTGGCTTGGGAATGTGGGCATGGCACAGCAACAATGATCAGACTCTGCTGGGGTCAGGCAGAAGACTGGAAATAGCTGGAACAGGCTGACAAGGGTCATATATTTGACGTTCCCACCGTTTTGGTTGTCAGCTGGGTGCCTCCGTTTTCCCCACGTCATGTCTGCTAAGGTCTGAGATGACCAAGAGGTTTTTTCACATGTCCAGTGCCTGGATAGGAAAGCTGGAAAAGCTAGGGCAGGCCGGGCATCCCTCCCCGTCTCTGTAGCCTCTCTACACGGTGAGCATGGGCTTCCTCAACGCTTGGCAGGCCCAGGGTGGCTGAACTTTTAACACGGCAGCTGGCTTCCTCCAGAAAAGAACATTCCAGGAGGAAAGAAGTGGCAGCTGCCAGTGTTCAGGCCTTAATTAAGAGTCACTCCTGCCATAGTACAATCATCAAAACAGTCTCAAGTTCTACCCAGGTTTAAGGGAAAGAGATACTTAGACCCACATATCTCTATGGAAGGAGTGTGAAAGAAATTTGTGGCTACTTTTAATCTGCACTAAGAGATACATGTATTTCTTTCACCTAATATTGTGTAATGAGACGGTAATTTGCATGAGTAAAATAATCATTCCCGAAGTAACATCGACATGTAAATGCTTCACAATTAATATAATACATTAAATAGATCATACACATGTAAACACTTCTCTCATTGCTTCACGTTTTTGTCATCGAAGGACAAGACACAAAAATCTCAATCATGAAAGAGAAAGGACATAAGAATGTAAAGTGTACAAACTCAAAGAAGAATCAGATTCACTGTTTAAAGTTTCTTCAAATTAAAACCTGGTCCCTCCAGCAACTTCCAGTTTTACCCAACAGATTAGTCAAATTGACATATTTCTACACTCTGAGATACAGAACTAGAATATTTGTTTTTTAACTAATATACATTTTAATAGCCATTTAGTTGGCTTTTTAGTCAAAGAAGAAAACCACAAAAGGGCCATAATAATTGATAACACTGATACATACAGAATATTGTAAAATTCACTACTCAAGCCTTCCTTCTCCCATATATTTCTATACATGTTTTTTTAAATAGAGATGGGGTCTCGCTATGTTGCCCAGGGCAGTGTCAAACTCCTGGGCTCAAGTGGTCCTCCTGCCTCAAGCCCTCAAAGTGCTCAGATTGCAGGCAGGAGCCAGCTAACCCAGCTTATATATGTATACGAATACACAAGGGATCCTAGTAGATACGGTTCCACGCTTATTTATTATTTATTTACACACTAACTGAATGTCTAATATGGGACATGCAGCGTTATAGACACTGGGAATAAACAAATAAGTGCAAAGACCCTGAGGCATAAATGTGCCTGACATGTTCCAGGAATACCAAATAGGCCGGTGTGCCTGGAGTGTAATAAGTGAGGGTATGAAGAGCAAGTTGGATCACCAAGTGGCATGAGATTCTTTTTTTAATTTAATGCAGAGTGAGACAGGATACCAGTGAATTTGAGATGGTTCCATTTTTCAGTGTATTAGTTTTCTATTGCTGTGCAACAAATTAGCATAATCTCAGCAGCTGAAAACAAAATGCTTACTCTTATTATATTTTCTGACTCATGCTTTATATAAGGAAGCTATCAATGATCTCAAAGTTCCCATGGGTCCAGAGGCTAAGCACAGCTAACCTGTGTCCTCTGCTCTGGAGGTCCTCAGCCCACAAAGCTATAATCAAGGTGTCAGCCAAGCTGTATTCTGGACGCTGGACTGGGGATCAATCTGCTTCCAAGCTCATTCAGGTTGTTGGCAGAATTCATTTCCTTGCAGTTGCAGGACAAAGGCCGTGGCTTTTGCTGACTATGGGCTGGAGGCTGCCTCAGCTCCTAGAGGATGCCTGTGGTTCCCTGCCACGTGGCCCTCTCCATAGACAGTTCATGTGGTTGATGACTTTGAAACAAATGGGAGAATTTCTCTCTCTGGTCTAAGACAATCTTATATAATAAAATATTTACCTCTGCTGTATTCTACTGAGTAGAATCAAGTTACAGATACTTGCACACAAGGGCCTGGGTCACTGGAGGTTATCTTAGGGTGTGTCTGCCACAATCACTATCACTATTTAAATCTATTCATTCTTTTCAAAAGGCTGCAGAATCTTTCTCCCACCTGTTAAAGACTATTTGTTTCTGACTTTTGCATTAAAAGACAATGTGGCAGTTAAGGTTCTCTGCATATTTGCAAAATTTTGAGAGAATATCTGTAGAGTATTTGATAGTAAAGAGATGGCCTTCAAAGCCTAAGTCAATTTTTGATTTTTGAGACAGGGTCATGATATGTTGTCCAGACTGGATTCAGACTCCTGGGCTCCTCCAGCCTCAGTCTCCTGAATAGCTGGAATTACAGGCGTGTACCACTGGACCTGGCTCTAAGTACATTTTCAAGCTTTGCCAGACACTGCCAAACCCTCTCAGAAAGGATGTTCCAGCTCACACCCCCGCCAGCAGTACAGAAAACCATGTAGTTCCTCCCCTCAAGGAGATTTCTCTCACGTCTCTTAGCAGAACTTCGTAGCTTTCTTCACATAGGTGTTCCTCGCTTGCTGATTTAGGCTTACATTCAGATAAAAGACACTGTTGGGCAAATAGGATAAAGAGTCAAGACCCATCAGTGTGCTGTATTCAGGAGACCTAACTCACATGCAGAGACACACACAGGCTCAAAATAAAGGGATGGAGGAAGATTTACCAAGCCAATGGAAAACAAAGGCAGGGGTTGCAATCCCAGTCTCTGATAAAAAAAGACTTTAAACCAACAAAGATCAAGAGACAAAGAAGGCCATTACATAATGGTAAAGGGATCAATTCAACAAAAAGAGCTAACTATCCTAAACATACATGCACCCAATACAGGAGCACCCACATTCACAAAGCAAGTCCTTAGACACCTGCAAAGAGACTTAGACTCCCACACAATAATAATGGGAGACTTTAACACCCCACTGTCAACATTAGACAGATCAACGAGACAGAAAGTTAACAAGGATATCCAGGAATTGAACTCAGCTCTGCACCAAGCAGACCTAGTAGACATCCACAGAACTCTCCACCCAAAATCAACAGAATATAAATTCTTCTCAGCACCACACCACACTTACTCCAAAATTGACCACATAGTTGGAAGTAAAGCTCTCCTCAGCAAACGTAAAAGAACAGAAATTGTGACAAACTGTCTCTCAGACCACAGTGCAAGCAAACTAGAACTCAGGATTAAGAAACTCACTCAAAACTGATCAACTACATGGAAACTGAACAACCTGCTCCTGAATGACTACTGGGTACATAACGAAATGAAGGCAGAAATAAAGATGTTCCTTGAAACCAACGAGAACAAAGACACAACATACCAGAATCTCTGGCACACATTCAAAGCACTGTGTAGATGGAAATTTATAACACTAAATGCACACAAGAGAAAGCAGGAAAGATCTAAAATTGACACCCTCACATCACAGTTAAAAGAACTAGAGAAGCAAGAGCATACACATTCAAAAGCTAGCAGAAGGCAAGACATAACTAAAATCAGAGCAGAACTGAAGGAAATAGAGACACAAAAAACCCTTCAAAAAATGAATGAATCCAGGAGCTGTTTTTTTGAAAAGATCAACAAAATGATAGAATGCTAGCAAGACTAACGAAGAAAAGAGAGAAGAATCAAATAGATGCAATAAAAAATGATAAAGGGGATATCACCACTGATCCCACAGAAATACAAACTACCATCAGAGAATACTATAAACACCTCTATGCAAATAAACTAGAAAATCTAGAAGAAATGGATAAATTCCTCAACACATACACCCTCCAAAGACTAAACCAGGAAGAAGTTGAATCCCTGAATAGACCAATAACAGGCTCTGAAATTGAGGCAATAATTAATAGCCTACCAACCAAAAAAAGTCCAGGACCAGATGGATTCACAGCCGAATTCTACCAGAGGTACAAGGAGGAACTGGTACCATTCCTTCTGAAACTATTCAAATCAATAGAAAAAGAGGGAATACTCCCTAACTCATTTTAAGAGGCCAGTATCATCTTGATACCAAAGCCTGACAGACACACAACAAAAAAAGAGAATTTTAGACCAATATTCCTGATGAACATCGATGCAAAAATCCTCAATAAAATACTGGCAAACCGAATCCAGCAGCACATCAAAAAGCTTATCCACCATGAGCAAGTGGGCTTCATCCCTGGGATGCAAGGCTGGTTCAACATAAGCACATCAATAAACTTAACCCACCATATAAACAGAACCAAAGACAAAAACCACATGATTATCTCAATAGATGCAGAAAAGGCCTTTGACAAAATTCAATAGCCCTTCATGCTAAAAACTCTCAATAAATTAGGTATTGATGGGACGTATCTCAAAATAATAAGAGCTATTTATGATAAATCCACAGCCAATATCATACTGAATGGGCAAAAACTGGAAGCATTCCCTTTGAAAATTGGCACAAGACAGGGATGCCCTCTCTCACCACTCCCATTCAACATAGTGTTGGAAGTTCTGGCCAGGGCAATCAGGCAGGAGAAAGAAATAAAGGGTATTCAGTTAGGAAAAGAGGAAGTCAAATTGTCCCTGTTTGCAGATGACATGATTGTATATTTAGAAAATCCCATTGTCTCAGCCCAAAATCTCCTTAAGCTGATAAGCAACTTCAGCAAAGTCTCAGGATACAAAATCAATGTGCAAAAATCACAAGCATTCTTATACACCAATAACAGACAAACAGAGAGTCAAATCATGAGTGAACTCCCATTCACAATTGCTTCAAAGAGAATAAAATACCTAGGAATCCAACTTACAAGGGATGTGAAGGACCTCTTCAAGGAGAACTACAAACCACTGCTCAATGAAATAAAAGAGGACACAAACAAATGGAAGAACATTCCATGTTCATGGATAGGAAGAATCAATATCATGAAAATGGCCATACTGCCCAAGGTAATTTATAGATTCAACGCCATCCCCGTCAAGCTACCAATGACTTTCTTCACAGAATTGGAAAAAACTACTTTAAAGTTCATATGGAACCAAAAAAGGGCCCGCATTGCCTAGACAATCCTAAGCCAAAAGAACAAAGCTGGAGGCATTATGCTACCTGACTTCAAACTATACTACAAGGCTATAGTAACAAAAACAGCATAGTACTGGCACCAAAACAGAGATACAGACCAATGGAACAGAACAGAGCCCTCAGAAATAATACCACACATCTACAACCATCTGATCATTGACAAACCTGACAAAAACAAGAAATGGGGAAAGGATTCCCTATTCAATAAATGGTGCTGGGAAAACTGGCTAGACATATGTAGGAAGCTGAAATTGGATCCCTTCCTTACACCTTACACAAAAATTAATTCAAGATGGATTAAAGACTTAAATGTTAGACCTAAGTTAGAAGAAAACCTAGGCAATACCATTCAGGACATAGGCATGGGCAAGGACTTCATGTCTAAAACACCAAAAGCAATGGCAACAAAAGCCAAAATTTACAGATGGCATCTAATTAAACTAAAGAGCTTCTGCACAGCAAAAGAAACTATCATCAGAGTGAACAGGCAACCTACAGAATGGGAGAAAATTTTTGCAATCTACTTATCTGACAAAGGGCTAATATCCAGAATCTACAAAGAACTCAAATCTACAAGAAAAAAACAAACAACCCCATCAAAAAGTGGGCAAAGGATATGAACAGACACTTCTCAAAAGAAGACATTTATGCAGCCAAAAGACACATGAAAAAATGCTCATCATCACTGGCCATCAGAGAAATGCAAATCAAAACCACAATGAGATACCATCTCACACCAGTTAGAATGGCCATCATTAAAAAGTCAGGAAACAACAGGTGCTGGAGAGGATGTGGAGAAATAGGAACACTTTTACACTGTTGGTGGGACTGTAAACTAGTTCAACCATTGTGGAAGTCAGTGTGGCGATTCCTCAGGGATCTAGAACTAGAAATACCATTTGACCCAGCCATCCCATTACTGGGTATACACCCAAAGGACTATAAATCATGCTGCTATAAAGACACATGCACACGTATGTTTACTGCGGCACTATTCACAATAGCAAAGACTTGGAACCAACCCAAATGTCCATCAATGATAGACTGGATTAAGAAAATGTGGCACATATACACCATGGAATACTATGCAGCCATAAAAAATGATGAGTTCATGTCCTTTGTAGGGACATGGATGAAGCTGGAAACCATCCTTCTTAGCAAACTATCACAAGGACAAAAAAACCAAACACCACATGTTCTCACTCATAGGTGGGAACTGAACAATGAGAACACATGGACACAGGAAGGGGAACATCACACACTGGGGCCTGTCATGGGGTGGGGGGAGGGGGAGGGATAGCATTAGGAGATATACCTAATGTAAATGACAAGTTAATAGGTGCAGCACACCAACATGGCACATGTATACATATGTAACAAACCTGCATGTTGTGCACATGTACCCTAGAACTTAAAGTATAATTAAAAAAAAAAGAATCCACAAAATACCAAAAAAAAAAAAAAAAAAAAAAACACTTTTAATAGGAGCTATTTTTCCCACTGTATTTTCTGATTCTTGTAGTAAGGAAGCTATCCATTCTGGTAATTCCTTTTAATCCCCCATGATCATGAATCTATGTTGTAACGGAGTGGGGGGGGTCCTTGCCCCAGAGCTCCCAAGATGGTTACCAGCCACTTCCAAGATGGTGGCAAGCCTCGTGTTCTCTGACCTGGGGTTCTTGGCCTCACGGATTCCAAGGAATGGAATCTTGGGCCATGCGGTGAGTGTTATAGCTCTATTAGAAGCTGTGGGTCATGGAAGAGAACCATGGAACCCAGTGACTAGTGTTCAGCTCCATTACGACAAACGCAGGCACCTAGCTGTGCAGAAACAATGGCAAGCCTTTAACCTGATCCGGAGCAGCAATGGGCGCCTCACTGGATCAGGAGCACAGCAGACACCCTGCCGGATCCGGAGGGATGGAAGTCAGCGGTGGGGCTGCAATGGCAGCGAACAGCAGTGGTGGATGGCGAGCAAAAGCTCAGCTTGAGCCATAACAAACACGGACCAGAAGAGTATGTAGTTGCAAGATTTAATAGAGTGAAAACAGAGCTCACAAAGGGAGGGGACCCAAAGAGGGTGGCCATTGATGGCTCAAATGCCTGGGTTTATATCCCAATCACTGTCCCTCCTGCTGTGCTCTCAGGCGATAGATGATTGGCTATTTATTTACTTCCTGTTTTTGCCTAATTAGCATTTTAGTGAGCTCTCTTTACTACCTGATTGGTCAGGCGTGAGCTAAGTTGCAAGCCCTGTGTTTAAAGATCGATGCCCTCACCTTCCCAGCTAGGCTTAGGGATTCTTAATCAGCCTAGGAAATCCAGCTAGTCCTGTCTCTCAATGTTAGCGCAACAGTTCTTCCATTTGTTTTCCAGGGCTCTCTATGTACACAATCGTATCTGTGGATAGTGCAAAATTTTCCCCTTCCAGGTTTTAAATACCACCTCGTTTCCCTCGCTTCTCTTCTTATCTAGTTCTTCCAGGGAAATAGTTAATTAGAAATAGTAAGTCATGTTGTCAATATTATAAACATTTCAACAATTAAACAGAATACTAAATTAAGGGCTAAAATACAAATTTTAAGATATATTTAGGAAGTAGCTACAATTTCTGTTTCATTGAAGTATGGTATCAGGAATTAATGTAAATTTTGTCAAATGCTTTTAGGAATCTGCTGACTTTCTTCTTTCACTTAATAATAGGATATATTAATGTATTTCCAAATACTGAGCCATGCTTGTGGCTCAATATCATCCCCTTTCAGGGATGAAACCAACCTAAACTGAACTGTTATAAAGTATTGATTCTATTTGCTGATACATGATTTAAGAGCTCTATATAATATTGATAAGTAAAACTGATCTACAACTTTATCTTTCACAGACTTGGCATTAGTGCCTTGCTGACGTCACAAAAAGAATTTGCAGTTTTCCTTCACTATGGTGTAGACCAGTTTCAATATCCAAAGATTTAACTGTTTCTTCCAAGCTTAAAAGCATTCAGCAGTGAAAATATCTGACTCTGGTGCTTTTTGGGGAATAGATGATTGATTACTCTTTGAAAATTCTCTCAGTTTATTTCACTAACTTCATTCAAATTTTTAACATTATATGCACTGTGTATCTATTATTTCCATATTTGTTTTTATACACGTAAGCCCTCTCTCCCAATCCCTTTTCTTGACTAGCCCACAGTTTATCTATTTTATCCTTCCCAATCCCCCCTGAAATTTAGGATTCATAAATGCTACTTTTTCCCTTTTCTAATTCATTAATTTCTGCTTTTATATGTGTTATTATCTTCTAATTTGGAGAGTAGGTGAATGCTTATTTCATTTTTTTCTGACTCAGTTATACAGTTACTTAAGGCTATAAACTTCTCTCAGAATGTAAGTTTTGCCCTGCCATTTCAGTTTTGATATGCTTGTTTTTGTAATATTTTTTCTAGATATTCTATAATTTTTTAAGGTTTCTACTTCAATCCATAAAACATGAAAGTTTTAAAAATTCTTTATTACTGGGACTAATTTTTTTGCTCCTATTATTACTGTTGGTAATTCCTAAATTTGAGAACTATTATGGATGAGAAAAAAGTGATATTATTTCTGTCTTTTGAAATTTGGCATTTTCCTTCGTGGCCAGAAATTGATACTCAAGACTTATCAACCTCAGAATTAATCTTTCTTGAAATTTAGTGGATTCTTTGACCAGGTTAAGTTATTCTTTGATTCAGAAAAAAAAATTCTGTTGTTTTACCATTAAAGTTATTTCTGTTCTACGTGTCTGGTTCTATACCTGTGTTGATGCCTTCTGATGGGCCATCTTTGTCCTCCACATCCAATGCTTTCTCCATCTTCTCATCTTTCTCCTTTCATTCACTGTGACTGTTTCATCAACGATCATTTTTTAACTTTTGATTCTACTCATTTCCATTTTTAAATTGTTCATTTGTTTTGAAATGTTGTTTTGGATGTCTGTTGTCTTAGCTCAGCAAGCTCCCTTAAAGAATCATATTTAGTCACTTTATTTTTGAATTCCCATTTTACTGAATAGTTCTATAGAGATTAATTTTAGTAAGTTCATTTCTTCTCTTTCTTAGATCAGTATTTCTTCCAAAATAGATTATTGATGTACAGTTACATTTTTCCCTCCTGCTGTAGACTCCACACTGGGTATTTCGGTTGGTTAATTTCAATTATACAAATGTTTTAAGCGGACAGCTTTGTTAACACTTTTTATTCACACCACTACACCAGGGGTGACAACTTCTTGAATCACTTCCCATGTTTTGGATATCTGTGTTGTTCTTCCATGCACTACAGTTTTGCCTGCTCAGTGTTCTGTCACGTGAGAGAATGGTTATTAGTCGGCTGGGGCTGCTATGACAGAATACCATAGACAGGGTAACAACAGAAATTTATCTTCTCACACTTCTGGAGGCTGCAAGTCCAAGACCATGGTGCTGGCAGGGCTAGCTTCTCCTGAGGCCTCCCTCCTTGGCTTGCAGATGGCTGCTTCTCCCTGTTCCCTCACAACATGGCCTTTGCTCTGTGCAAGCGCCTCTTAAGGACACCAGGCCTATAGGGTTAGGACCCTACCTTCATGACCTCATTTCACCTAATTACCTCCTTCAAGACCCTACCTTCGAATACAGTCACAATGGTAAAAGTTAGGGCTTCAACATATGAATTTTGGGAGGGGTCACAGTTTAGTCCATAACAAATGGGTACAGGGAGGATGAGGATTCAGCCAGGCATCTATGCAGCCTGGTCATTGCCCTCATCACTGTGGTTTTGCTAACACACTTCAAGCTGTGTTCACTCCCCTAACTGGGCTGTACACAATTCCAACAGAAGCTCTGGTCTTCCAGTCGCCCAGGGAGTCTCAGTCTCAGATGGCCAGTCTGGGCCAGTTTACCAGCCACTTCCTAGCATTCTCAAGGCACAAGATGGACAGAATATGAGATGGTCATGTTAAGACAATCACATTGGAAGTTATGAGGGTAGGAAACAAAACTTCCCCTCTATTTCAGGGTTCATCTTTCCCACCTTCCTCTCCTGAGGCAATTCATTTTTTATTTAGTTTCCATTTTGATGTTTTGTTTTCGACTGCCTTTCTGTTTATTGCTGGAGATGGCTAACTCTGGGTGTTTATGATAGAGGTTCCCATAGGCCACATCCTAGCTATTCTCTCCCTTCTCTGAAAAGAGAGGAGGACAATTAGGAGGAGCCTGTACCTTTGTGGAAGTTGCAAGTCTTTACCCAAAGCTGCCCAAACCATCTCCTGCACCTACTTCTAAAGAAGAGTTTTTGAGTATTTCACACATACAGGCCTCCTGTGGAAGGTCGAGTTGGGAGTATAAAAGAGATGGACCACCGGGCGCAGTGGCTGACGCCTGTAATCCCAGCACTTTGGGAGGCCGAGGCGGGCAGATCATGAGGTCAGGAGATGGAGACCATCCTGGCTGACATAGTGAAACCCCATCTCTACTAAAAATACAAAAGAATTAGCCGGGCGTGGTGGCGGGCGCCTGTAGTCCCAGCTACTCGGGAGGCTGAGGCAGGAGAATGGCGTGAACCCAGGAGGCGGAGCTTGCAGTGAGCAGAGATCGTGCCACTGCACTCCAGCCTGGGCGACAGAGCAAGACTACATCTAAAAAAAAAAGAGAGAGAGATGAACCATGCAAATTTTTGGAAATTTTGTTTGCTGGTCTCTAGCCTTTGTCTCTGACTGATACCAGGTTATTATTTTTTTCTTCTAACCTGCTGGTGGTCTGTATTGTAAGGCTGACAAATCTGTCTTTACTCTGTCATCTTAACACATGTTTGAGATATCTGTTTTAGATAATAATAAGTAGACAAGAAATAATGCTGGTAAATACATAAGGAAAATGTAATATATGGTAACATGTGGCAAGCTCTAACCTGATAAGCTTCCCTACTCCTCCCACACTCCACACTGTAAGTAGATCACATATTTTTATTACAGTATTTTAATATCACCTTTGCTTTTTTCACCTAGAGCCAGGGTTTCTAACCAGGTCTATTCATAGACTTTGGAGTTACTGTATGCCCTTAAATCGTATGTGAATGGTGTATACGCATTGGTATGTTTTCAGCAAGTGGGATTATTATCTTTCATCAAATCCTCAAAAGGGTGTGAAACATAAAAACCGGTTATCACTGACCTAGAGGAATGAATGGGAAGGCTGCCAAGAATGGATAGCAATGGAGAATGAAAAACAATTTATAACAGTTTGGATCTATCTCAATAATAAAATAAAGTAAAAGGGTTTTAAGTTACATAGAATGTGGATAAAAACACAGACTTCCAAAAAAGTTACACTGTGGATCTGTCTGTGGCCCTGGAAACACAGTTCTGCAGGAACCACAGAATAATACAGTTACACACAAGAAACTATTCTCATTCGGAGGACCTTTCCATGTCGATCCATCAATAAGTACAGCTTACTCTGTGCTTATTAGCACATTAAGCACAAATGACCTAATTCCTTCATTAAATTATGAAAATAATGACTAACCCTCTTAGTGGTCATTTCCCTCCATTTCCCCCTAAACATAAATGACATTCCAGAGAAATCAAGGATTTGAAGCCTTTCCTAAGAGAATGTTTCAACTTTTACTTATTGCTGGGGCAGAGAAAGACAGACAATTGCCTAAGAATGGGATAGCCTACAAATAAATTCCATTTTCAATCTACGAATAAAGCAATGTTGATTCAGCAACAAATTAAAGAGTACAGGAGATGGATATTGAGAATAACATTGAGATTACAATCCACATTTTGAGTTTCTGATGTCAACTGTTTCTTTATATGAACATATACAGAATTAGTATCATTCACAAAGGATTATAAATCTTCCCCATAACCTATTAATCCAACTACTTTAGGGATTTACTTCGGCACAAGCTAAAATCTGTAGCCCATGTGCACTTTTGGTAATTAAGAATAAGTAATAATGACGACAAACACCACACCAGCTGTGCAAGGATTAACAAGAACTTTCTTGTGCACACAGCCAGGCACCGGCACCGTGTGGCTCAAGCAACTATATAAAGCTCATGACTTTATGAAATCAAATACAGGGATTTCCTTTCTTACTCCCACACATTCCAACAGAGACATACATAAGCACTTTTGTGCAATTTAAACTTGAAGCCATCCATGTAGTAATGTTGACTGAAACACTATGCATCATTTAAGCTCAAAAGGAAAAAAATACAGCCTTGTTTTTCTTGGGACAGTAGAAGGACCACAGGGAACTTTCTAACTGTGTGGCTTAGCTGCCCGAAATCCCTTTTGGAAGAAGGCAGGCTATAAATGAATAAAGCAAGCTGTGTGACCTTGGGCAAGTTAATTTCAGCTCTCCAAGCTTCATTTTCTTGCACTGATCTGTAAACTGCAGATACATCAATACTATCTATCCTTTCAGGGTTGGCTGTTGATTCACGGTTTGCATGAACTAGAGCTTGCCCATGACTGAAACACCACCTCCTCATTGAGCCTTTAATGCCTACCCTCTCCCCCAAGCAGACTAGAATGCTTAGGAAAAAGAGTTTTGTATTTCATAATTATATCCATTATATCCTCTGCAGGCCTACTACTGTGAATGGAATAGGTAAATCTTCTGAAGACACAACTATGTTGACTCACAAATAAATGCTTAGTACACTAAGTCTTTAAATTGCAGAAATGGTGTTAACCTGACTTTGAACAAAGCAAACAACAGGCTCCTTGTAGGTCCAAACTCAGACAATCTCTAGACCATGCTACTGGGTTTCTACTGTGTCACAGTTGCACTGCTGACTTTCTCACTAAATATTGGACTTCTAGAAAGCATGACATGCTTTTTTTAATCTTTTGTATCTGTTCACATAGCAACTTAATAAATGTTTGCTGAATAAATTTATAATTGTATACAAGGATGCTAGAGACAAGTATCAGGTCATTTAACTATTGTTAAGAATAATTTCAGATATAAATGCAAGGAAAAAGAATAACACAATGAACTCCTACATACATCATCACCTAGCCAAATCAATTACTAACTCCAATCTTACCAATCTTAGTTCACCTATATTCCCACCCTTAAAATTATATTGAAGCAAATTCCAGGCAAAGTACAGATCTTTAGAGCTTCCAGTGATTAGGTTTGACTCTGCTCTAGAATTCTAGATAAATGTATCTCTGTCATATCAAGAAAAACTTAGAGCCGGGCGCGGTGGCTCACGCTTGTAATCCCAGCACTTTGGGAGGCCGAGGCGGGCGGATCACGAGGTCAGGAGATCGAGACCACGGTGAAACCCCGTCTCTATTAAAAAAAAACACAAAAAATTAGCCGAGCGTGGTGGCGGGCGCCTGTAGTCCCAGCTACTCGGAGAGGCTGAGGCAGGAGAATGGCGTGAACCCGGGAGGCGGAGCTTGCAGTGAGCCAAGATCGTGCCACTGGACTCCAGCCCGGGCGACAGAGCGAGACTCTGTCTCAAAAAAAAAAAAAACAAAACAAAAAAAAAAAAAAAAAAAAGAAAAAAGAAAAACTTACAGAATACTGCATGACAATCAAAAGAATTCATCACTATCTGGTCAAGAAAGAACAAGACATAAACAAAAGCAAAAGCCAAACCCTGCTCCCAAATCATTATGAATTAGGTATGCATAGGTAAGATATTAGAAAGAAGGTAATTCTACAAATATCTGCATAAGAAGAAGTAACGACCAATAATGTCCTGAAAGACAGAGGTGCCTTCTTCAATATGCCCTCCAATCAGTTTCTTTCTTTCTTCTTCATTAAGGCAGAAGGCTGAATACCAGAGCATCTCAAAACAACAGATGATAGGTGTCTTTCATTATTTAAGTAGAACGTCCCGTGGTACAAGCTCATACCTTCCATGGCCATCTTAAATGACCTGAAGATGGCTCATGGGAGGAGGAAAACGGCACTAATACTGGATGGCAGAAGGCTAGAAATTGTTTTATACCTTTTTATTAAAAGCCTTTTTTGGCCAGGTGCAATGGCTCACATCTGTAATCCCAGCACTCTGGGAGGCCAAGGCAGGTGGATCACCTGAGATCAGTAGTTCAAGACCAGCCTGGCCAACATGGTGAAACCCTGTCTCTACTAAAAATACAAAAATTAGCTGGGCTTGGTGGCGGGTGCCTGTAATCCCAGCTTCTCAGGAAGCTGATACAGGAGAATGGCTTGAACCCGTGAGGCAGAGGTTGCAGTAAGCGGAGATAGCACCATTGCACTCCACCCTGGGCAACAGAGCGAGACTCTATCTCAAAAAAAATTTAATTTAAAAATACAAAATAAAACACTTTTTAGAGAAAAATCCAAAAGACAAATAGAGGGAGCAGATCTGGGAGGGGTGGTCAGTGTGACTCAGTGTGAAAGGGAAGTTTGACCAGATGTAGATGCGAGAGCAGGACAAACGTGGCAACACCTGGCTTCTCCAGAAAATGTGGGGACCAAAGGACAGCATGCAATCAGGCTTAGGGGTGGAAGGAGAAAGAAAGCTCACAGAGCTGATTCTGCCCTCCAGGTCACTCTCAAAGATAAATCAACCAACTGGAAAGCTAAAACAAGGAGCGCTTTTGAGGGACTTTTCATCCTGTGCCAAATTAACCCAGTGACATAAGACTGCATGGCTTGTAATTTCCTTAACCCGTAATGACCACATTCTTCTGGATTCCCAGGCTCCACACCAAAGTTAATCCTGCATTTTTTGAATGTGGCTGACAACTCGCGCTTCACCTATAGAACGGGGAGACGCTGCCAAAGCAAAAGAGGAAAGGCTATGAATCTTTATGACAGAGAGCATCCTTGCAGGAGAACCTGAATGTCATCCTCTTCCCTGCTCCTAAGTTCCTCACTGCGGCAGTTAAAAGGTACTCAACGTGCAGAAAAAGAGTAAACACAGCAGGCCTGGGCCTGCTATCCTTAGAAAGGCCTGCCTGCAAACTTGGACCTGTTTTGGCATCTGGGAACTTGGCTGGTACACAGTTCTATAAACTGATATAAAACATCCCCTAAATGGTTAGGGTGTATCCCATGTGCCCAAACTGTTTGTACAAAAATGTGCATGTGCAGGTGTCATGCTGAACACCTCCTTGCCTTCTGGGAGCCTGGAATTTTGGTACACACTAGGTAAAGGATGCACATGTGACTATCTCCCAACAAAAACCCTGGGCACTTAGTCTCTAATACCTGGGCTTTCTTGGACTGAAACATCATCCACTTGGGGCTGCATTTTTGTTGCTGGGGAACAGTAAGCTCCGTAAGGCCCCTCCTGGGAAAAAAACATGAGGAAGCCGGGATGTGGAGTTGGATTGCTGCAGATGCCACCTGTGTCTTTTTCTCTTATGATCTGGCTGCATATTCTCACTACAGGGCAGACTTCAATCTAACTGTGAGTGCAAAAATATGTGGAGTCTCATGGGTCCTTCCAGTAAATCTCCAGACAAAGACGTGGCCCTAAGGACCTCTAACATACCCAGAGAAGCGGGCCCTAGACCTAATGGAAAGACTTCTATTTGTTTTCATTTTTTTTTTTTTAGGTTGAGGGGTACATATGTAGGTTTGTTATATAGACAAACTGTGTCACGGGGGTTTGGTGTAAAGGTTATTTTGTCACCGAGGTGAAAAGCATAGTAAACAATAGGTAGTTTTCCTTTTTTATTGAGACAGGGTCTCTCTCTGTCACTCAGGCTGCAGTGCAGTAGTGTGATCATGGCTCACTGCAACCTCGACCTCCCGGTCCCAAGCAATCCTCCCACCTCAGCCTCCCAAGTAGCTGGGATCACAGGTGTGCACCACAACACCAGGCTAGTTTTTTTGTATTTTTGTAGAGACAGGGTTTCACCATGTTGCCCAGGCTCTAATAGGCAGTTTTTTGATCCTCATGCTCCGACCTCCCTCATCCCTCAAGTAGACCCCAGTGTCTGTTGTTCCTTTTTTTGTGTCCCTATGTACTCGATGTTCGGCTGTTTATAAGTAAGAACATGTGATAATTTTCTGTTCTTATGTTAGTTCACTTAATAGACCTCCAGCTCCATCCATGTTGCTGCAAAGGACATGATCTTGTTCTTTTTAGTACTCCTTGGTGTATATGTGCCACATTTTCTTTATCTGGTCTACCACTCATGGACATTTGGATTGATTCCATTGGAAGACTCCTATTTGGAGGACCCTCTGTAGAGGCCCACTTCATCAAGTAGCCATGTTGCCCACTCTGACTTTTAGTTATCTTAGAAATTGGAAGATTAATTGAAGTCTAGCAACTGGAACTGTCATGCCCCAGTGTGCCCGAGCTAAGACTGTTAGCCCTTAGTTTAGCCATTTTCTGGCTAACATTCATTCGTCAAAATGTTTAGTTAGGTAGGATGTTAGTGTTTGCCATTCCAAAGATGCAAGAACTGAGATTCGTGCAAACGCTTACCTATTGGTTATCACCAACTAAATGCAGCATTTGTGCTTCTGAATGTTTTGAATTTGGGAGATATTCATAAGAATTCCAATGAGATAATGAGGTTGCACCATGAAGACCTGACCTGAAGGACAGGGTGCCTTCTTAATCTGCCCTCCAATCAATTTCTTTCCTCTTCCTCATTCAGGCAGAAGGCTGAGTATCAGGAGTATCCAAAACAATAGAAGGTGGGTATCTTACATTATTTAAGTAGAACGTCTTTTTGTATAGGCTCATACCTTCCATGGCCAAACTCAGGAATGATTATTTTAATAGGAGGTTTCCTTGGTGGCTGGCCCCAGGTGGGGAAAGGAACACAGCATCACTGACGGAATAAAGCATGAGTCTGAGGTGAGGGGCATCTTTACCTCCTCTCCTCTTAGTTCCTACACGGAAGCATGGGGAAAAAGTCAACACTAAAAGGCCACAAAGGCTGACTCTGAAGAAATGTTCCAGACCCCAACTTTTTATGGATCATGCTGCAGCTCTTGGTTTCCCCATGGTTCTAGGTTCCTAACCTGAGAGGTCCCCAAAATTCCTGAAAGTGTATATACTTTTTGGTGTGTATATATATAAACATTCAGTTTTCTGGAAACAGAACCCAAAGCTCTCATCACATTTTTAAAGTAGGTCTTAATGTACTAAAGCTTCAGAGCTAGATGGAGGAAAAGGCTGTCAGATGGAGGAGGGAACTGTAAAATGCTACCTGACCAAATGAACGGCAGGCCAGGGGACCAGCTAGGAGATGTGGAAGAATGCAAGGCACAGAATAGAGACTAAGATCCCAGAAAACATAATCTAGTAAATGAAATTAGTGGAAGTTCAGAGGAAAGCTACTTCTGGTTTAAACTGTGGGCTGAGTAGAGACAACTGAAAAATAAAGTTAAACAAGTTTTAGCCATAAAATTATGGGAGTCAACCAACAGGCTCAGGTTTGAATGGCTTCAAAGAGCCAGTTTCCACCTAAAACTATGTTGACCAGATACACACGCTCCATCTGTTTTCCTAAGGACTGGGCCTAAGAAGCAGCCAGCCTCAGGGACAGGCACGAGACACCTGCAGTAAGGGAAATGAAAACTACACTGAGTTAAATCAAACTCACTGAGTAAACTATGTATCAGTAAATTTATTGAACTGCAGGTGCCTCACACTCTGTATTTTCTCACACTGCTGGAGAGACGATTTGGCTGCAACCAAAACTTTGCCAAAGTGGCATAAGTAAAAGTGAATTTATTAAAAGGAATCAGCAGGAAGTAGCAAGAGCTGAGACTCAGAACCGCCTTGGATTAGTAATGAGACGCCATCAAGAGTGGAGGCAGCAAGTCTCCAGTTCTCACCCACTCCTCTTCTCCCTCCTGCAGAGCTGCCAGCTTCTCTCCTCATCACTGCCTGTTTCTGTTCTGCCTAAACCTGATCCAGCACAAAGGTGTCTTCAGCCCCAAAGCCCAGAGACAATCTCAGAGTAACTGGCTCAGTCTCCCCAAATCCTAATTCTCAATTTCTAGCAGAGAGAATCTGTCTCAGCTCAGATGGCAGTCTGATAACTCATGTGCTTAGCTCTGTGCCAGCAGCAGACCCAGAGAAGACAGGGACCAAGCCTCACTAACACGACAGGAGGGGTTCACGTCCACAGTGAGCAGTTCTCAGTGCGACTGCGCTGTCGCCTGAAGGAAATACTTGTACCAAATGACTACAGGGCACTACAGACTGAGGAGGGACCCAGAAAAAGCTAAAAAGAGGAAGCGGCTATGAGTTCAGAGTCTAGAAAGATACCCTTCTCCCAATCCTGCCGATATAGAAGGAGCAAGAAATCATTACAGAAAAAACTTTTTAAAACTTTTCTGCAAGTATCCTAGTCTGATGTAAATGGCTCTATGATTATAGACGCTTCAACAGTATATGTATTAATATATACTTTATTATTACTTACAATGAATTTGCTAAAAGCATGTCGCTTATTCTCAATACATTTGTTTACGGTTTAGAAAAGTTAGTTTTTTATATATTATGTGATGCTCTATGTTTATCTTTCCCCACTTAGTCTATCTGGTGTAATTTTAGATTTCTGAAAATATGTTGGAGACACCAAAATATTCTATTTTCAGTGATTTAGTTCAATCCGCAATAATTCTGTATCTGCTGTTTCTGAGGATCAGTGTAGCCTATTAAAGAGTGACAATGAAGACAAAAGGTTTTCACCTAAAGCCATTTCGAATGGAAGGAGCAGCAGCAGACTCTAGGGCTTAAGAATCCACCTCCAAAGCCAGGCATCCTGGGTCTGAATCCCCACTTACCAACCGTGTGAATTTGGGAAAATTCTTCACCTAAACTTCAGTTTCCTCATTTGTAAAGCAGGGATGAAAGTAATGTCTACCTTTCAGAGTTGTTGAGCAGGATCTGAATCATGATGTACTTTACAGAATATGAGCACTTAGTAAATGTGAGACATACTCTTATTCTGTATGAATTATATTGGTGATGAAGATGAGGAGGAAGATGGTAACCAGAGAGGCCTGACACTGTCTGAAGATCCTACAGAGACTGTCTTGGCTGTGGGGTGTATGTCACCCTGGAGACAGCACACTGAAAGCAGTATGAGGAGAGGGTAGGTGAACAGGGGAGAGGAGTTTGCTTTCCTGTCATTACCCTCTAGCTGTAAAAATCAGTTAACCCCTTGATTTTCTCAAAAAGTAAACAAGTAATTGCAGTCATTTAATATTAAATGTATATATTTGTATATACTTCATCAGACAACAACAGTGGAAGAGCTAAGGGACAGGCTTTGGAAACAGAGTGGGCTCAAATCCCAGTTCAGCCATCTTTAGTTCTATAACCTCGAGCAAGTTGATGACCCTCCATGAGCTTCATGTGTCTCATTTGGAAACAGCAGTGAGAGGCATGGAGTAGCTCACTTCATCCCTGTAACCACTCCATCAGGGAGGTATTTCCGTTTTTCTTATTTCATAGATGAGGAAACTGATAATGAGGTTAAACAGGTCACTTAAGTCCCTCAAAAGTCACATGACTTTTTTTTTTTCCCCAAGATGGCAGATGAGAGGCTTTCCGCATACCTCAGCCACTTGGAAATAACAAAATAGTGCATAAAGATAAACTCTGTGAGGTTTAATTCAAAAAGGAAAACGGAAATCCGCTTCAATAGCAAAGGACGCCCCAGACTCCAGAGAGGAGAAGGTGGGCAAACAGCCTCCATGATGGCATCTGGCTGGTAAAAGTGAGTGAAGCCTCAATACATAAGAGGCAGAGGACCTCCCTCTGTCACTTCTTTTACTGCTAGGGATCAGTGCAACCCAGGCCGAGGGAGAGCACTTTGTTTCTCTTGAGCCTTGGAGCGAACTTGGGGAGAAGCTTACAGACTCTGAGATGGAGACACTGAGAAAAGCTGCATGTATTTTCTCAGAACCAGGAATGACAGGGGGATGCCATTTTTAATCCAGGCTCAAACAAGGCAGTCATTCTTCAGCAATTTGGCAGCGTGGTCATGCAGACAATTTAGTCTTGGATCAAATATTGTAGCATTTGCTCTGCAGCAGGGGAAAGGCCTCCACAGCCAAAACTGAGCAACAAATATAGAAAGTAACCCAACAGTAGGTACTAGAATTGTGCTCTCCCCCATCACAGGTCCGAAAGTAAGAGGAGAGTTGCTGTAGCCACGGTTTGTCTGGGCAATGAGGCTTGCAGACAGAGCCAGCTTGGTGACCTGGAACTGGTTTGCATATGTCCCTGCTGGGTGCCCAGCCTCCTCTCCTGGGGTTATGGTGCAGCAGGGCCTTCTACACTCCACCCCCAGGCAGATTTCCATGCATTCAGAGCACGTGCTCACCTGGATCAGTAGCCTGAACCACCCATCTTTCCTGTGCAGAGACCGTGGTACAGTGAGGCCCTCTCTTCCCCACACCCAGGAGTATCTCCAGGCATTCAGAGCACCCACTTGCCTGGATCTGCAGCCAGGGCTACCCTTCCCTTCTTGTGCAGAGACTGTGGTGCAGCAGGGCCCTCTGCTCCATACCCAAGCAGATGTCCTGGCACCTGGAGGACCCACTCTCCTGGATGAGATGAGGCAGCTGCGCTGCCTCATGCAGAGAACTTGAGACCAGGTGAGGTTCCCAGCTCCACACCTAGGCACTTCTCTATGTGTCTAGTAGCCACCCATTGGACCACCCCCTCAAAGCTGATGCTCGGACCTGCCACTGGGGGACCTGTAGGTGGGCCTGCCTGGTCTGGCCTGCCCATCTTGAAGCCCTCCTCCAGGTTGGAGCAGGGCGCTCAGACCACTGTGCACCCCACAGATTGGCCCTGAGGCAACAAGAGAGCTTCCCCAGTAAACAAGGATCAAGTTTCTACTCAACTGTATTGGCCACAGCTGGCTCTTAACCCAAAAGCCACTTCTTGGCCTGGAGGTTGAATGGCACAACACAATAAGAAATCAGACATAAGCACACAGCACTCAGGAACAAGGTAAGTTTCCTGAGACCACTGCCCCCTGGTCCTACAGGAGGCAGTGAGCCTGCTCACAAGCCACCACAAAAAGGCTATTTATAACCAAAGAACTCAAACAGACACCTTGCCAGTGAAAACAGCCAGATCTGGAGACCCAACTCTTGGTGTGGTCCTCCCACAAGGGAGGTGGGAGCACAGCCTCCAAAGGCCACCGTGGGTCAAAGGAAACACGGGCATGGCATTAGCCGCTAAAGGTGGCACCACCGCAGCCCTGGAAAGAACATGGAGAGGGGGTCATCTCATACTCCCATCCCCCCTCCTCAATGTGCTGTGGCGGACTTGGCAGCGTGTCCTCCTATTGGGGCCTGGAGAGTTTGGGCTGAAAGAAACTGCTTCCTGGGGCTTCTCCAGTGGCTCCAGCAGCTGAACATGAATGTGCACTGGGGGAGGGCGCTTTTCATGCTTCTCTGTTGCCTCCCTCTGCCCATTCCCCAGGCAGCTATTACTCTTAAGCGCCATCTACTGGACTGCAGCTTAAACACCACCACCAAACAAAATTACATCCCTACAAGCAACAAAGGAGAAAGCCACTGCAGGAACTTATCTGCAACCAAGGAACTCATAAACAGCCTTGGAACTCTGAAAATACCCAGAAACGTAGCCAAACAATCTCTCACAATATACACCACAGTAATAGCCCCAAGGGCAAAAAGAATAAAAAACCAAGAACTCTCATCCAAACAATAACAAAAATAAAAAAAAAAGAAAACATCAGTTCCTTCAAATGAGAAGAAACCAGCATAAGAACTCCGGCAGTAGAAAAAGCCAGACTGTTTTGTCACCTTCAAAGGATCCCACTAGCTCCCCAGCAATGGATTCTAACCAGAATGAAATGTCTGAAATGACATATAAAGAATCCAGAATATGGATAGCAAAGAAATGCAACAAGATCAAAGAGAAAATTGAAATCCAAGACAAGAAACAACACAAAAACGACTCAAGATTCAAAAGATGATGTAGCTGTGTTAAGAAGGAACCAAACGGAACTTCTAGAATTGAAAAATTCACTATAGGAATTTCAAAATACAGTTGGAAGTCTTAACAGCAGATGAGACCATGCAAAAGAAAGAATTTCAGAACTCAAAAATCAGTGCTTCAAATGAACCCAGTCAGACAAAAATTTAAAAAAAAAAAAGGAATTTTAAAAAATGAACAGGCCAGGTGCAGTGACTCACGCCTATAATCCCAGGGAGGAGGAGGCGGGCGGATCACGAGGTCAGGAGATGGAGACCATCCTGGCTAACACGGTGAAACCTCGTCTCTACTAAAAACACAAAAAATTAGCCAGGTGTGGTGGCAGGTGCCTGTAGTCCCAGCTACTCGGGAGGCTGAGGTAGGAAAATGGCGTAAACCTGGGAGGTGGAGGTTGCAGTGAGCCGAGATCATGCCACTGCACTCCAGCCTGGGCAACAGAGTGAGGCTCCGCTTCAAAAAAAAAAAAAAAAAAAAAAAAAAAAAAAAAAAAAGAACAAAGCAGCCAGGAACAGTGGCTCATGTCTGTAATCCTAGCACTTTGGGAGGCCGACGCGGGTGGATCATTTGAGCCCAAGAGTTCAAGACGGGCCTAGGCAACATGGTGAGACCCCATCTCTACAAAAAATGCAAAAACTTAGAAGCGCATGTTCATGCACACCTGGAGTCTAGCTACTAGGAAGACTGAGGCAGAAGAATCACCTGAACCCAGAAAGTCGAGGCTGCAATGAGCCGTAATCACACCACTGCACTCCAGCCTGGGCGAGAGTAAGACCCTGTCTCAAAAAAAAAAAAAAGAAAAAAAAGAAAGTAAGTATTTCAGAAATACAAGATTATGTAAAATAACCAAATGTATACCTTATTGGCATTCCTGAGAGAAAAGAAGAGAAAATAAGCAACTTGGAAAACATATTTGGTGATAAAAGTCAGGAAAATTTCCCCAATCTTGCTAGAGAGGTTAAAATGCAGATATAAGAAATCCAGGCTGGGTGTGGTGGCTCACACCTGTAATCCCAACACTTTGGGACACCAAGGCAGGAGGACTGCTTGAGCCAAGGAGTACGAGACCAGCCTGGGCAACATAGGGAGACCCCATCTCAACACAAAATACCAAAAAAAAAAAAAAAAAAAAAAAAAGATTTAGCTGGGTGTGGTGGCACATGCCTATAGTCCCAGCTACAGTCTTGGGAAGCTGACATGGGAGGGTTGTCTGAGCCTGGGAGGAGGTCAAGACTGCAGTGAGCCATGATTGCACCACTGCACTCCAGCCTGGGCAACAGAGTGAGACCCTGTCTCAAAAAGAAAAAAAAAAGAAAAGAAACCCAGGGAACTCCTGTGAGATACAACACGACCGAGTCCAAGGAACATAGTCATCAGACTTTCCAAGATCAATGCAAAAGAAAAAATCTTAAAGGTAGCTACAGAAAAGGATCATGTTACCTATAAAAAGAAACCCATCAGACTGACAGCTGACTTCACAGAAGAAACTTTATAAACCAGAAGAGACAGGGGGCTGAGGCAAAAGGATCACCTGAGCCTGGGAAATCAAAGCCGCAGTGACCCATACTCATACCACCGCACTTCCAGCATGGGTGATGGAGCAAAACCCTGTCTTTAAAAAAAAGACTAAAAATAAAAGACATAGGGTGGCAAATTGAATTTTAAAACTAAGATCCGTCCTTCTGCTGTTTGCAAGAGACCCATCTCACATATGATCACACCCCTGGGCTCAAAGTAAAGGGATGGAGGAAAATCTACCACACAAATGGAATCAAAAAAGAGCAGAGGTCCCTACATATATATATATATATATATCAGAAAATATAGACTTTAAACCAACAACAGTAAAAAAAGGACAAGTAAGGGCATTACATAATGATAAAAGGTTAAATTCAACAAGAAGATTTAACTATTCTAAATATATTTTCACCCAACACTGGCACACCCAGATTTATAAAATAATTACTTCAAGACCTAAGAGAATACTTTGACAGCCACATAATAATAGGAGGAGACTTCAACACCTCACTGACGGCATTAGACAAATCACAGAGGCAGAAAATGAACAAAGAAATTCTGAACTTAAATTCAACACTTGACTAACTGGACCTAATAGGCATCTACAGAATACCCAACAACCACAGAGTAGTCATTCTCCTCATCTGCACATGTAACATTCTCAAAGACTGAACACATGCTCAATCATAAAGCAAGTCTCAATATACTTTTTAAAAATTGAAATCATACCAAGCATCTTCTCAGACCACAATGGAATAAAAATAGAAATTAATACCAAGAGCAACTCTAAAAAACACACAAATACATAGAAACTAAACAACTTACTCCTGAATGACTTTGGGTAAACGACAAAATTAGGGCAGAAATGGAAAACTTCTTTGAAACAAACAAAAGTAGACATAATATACCAAAATCTCTGAGATATGGCAAAAGCAATGTTAAGAGGAACGTTTATAGCACAAAACACCTACATCAAGTGGAAAGATCTCAAATTAACAACCTAACCTTGTACCTAAAGAAACCAGAAAAACAAGAACTAAACCCAAAGTTAGCAAAAGAAAAGAAATAACTAAAATCAGAGCAGAACTAAATGAAACCAAGACCCAAAAAAACCATACTAAAGATCAATGAAATGAAAAGTTGGTTCTCTGAAAGGATAAACAAGATTGATAGGCTGCTAGCTAGATTAACAAAGGAAAAGGAGAGAAGATCCAAATAAGCACAATCAAAAATAACAAAGGTGACATAACTGATACCACAGAAATAGAAAAGATCCCCAGAGACTACTATGAACATCTCTATGCACACTGATTAGAAAATCTAGAGGAAGTAGACAAATTCCTGGAAACATACAACCACACAACTTCCCAAAATTGAATCAAGAAGAAAGAGAAATCCTGAACAGACTGATAATGGAGTAATGAAACTGAATCAGTAATTTTAAAAACCTACTAACCAAGAAAAGCCCTGGACGAGATGGATTCACAGCCAAATTCTACCAGGCATACAAAAAAGAGCTGGTACGAATCCTACTGAAACAACTCCAAAAAATAGAGGAGGAGGGACTCCTTCCAAACCCTGTCTTTGAAACCAGTATCATCCTAACACTAAAAGCTGGAAAAGACAAAACAACAACAAAAAACTACATGCCAATATCTCCAGTGAACACAGATGCAAAAATCCTCAACAAAATACTAGTAAACCAAATCCAGCAGCATATCAGAAAGTTAATTAGCCATGATCAAGTAGGCTTTATTCCTGGGATGTAGCAGTGGTTCATCTACCCAAATCAATAAATGTGATTTACCACATAAACAGAATTAAAAACAAAAACCATATGATCATCTCAATAGACGCAGAAAAAGCATTTGATAAAATCCAATATGTCTTTATGATAAAAAGAAAAAAAACAAACTAGGCATTGAAAGAAGATACCTCAAATAATAAAAGCCATTTATGATGAACCCACAGCCAGCATCAGACTGAATGAGTAAAAGCTGGAAGCATTTTCCTTAAGAACTGCAACTAGACAAGGATGTCCACTCTCACCATTCCTATTCAACATACTAGAAGTCCTGCCCAGAGCAATCAGGCAAGAGAAAGCAAAGGCATTCCGAATAGGAAAAGATGAAGTCAAATTATCTGTCTCCACTGACAATATGATTCTCTAACTGGAAAACCCTAAAGATGCTGCCAAAAGACTACTAGATCTGATTAACAACTTCAGCAGAGGTTCAGGATACAAAGTCAACATATAAAAATCAACAACATTTCTTTACATCAATAACATCTGAGCTGAGAAGTAAATCATGAATTCAATCCCATTTACAATAGCCACACACCCACACAAAAACTTAGGCATATATTTAACCAAGAAAGTGAATGATGTCCATGAGAAGAACTACAAAACACTGCTGAAAGCTATCACAGACAATACAAATAAATGGTAAAGCATTCCATGCTCATGGGTTGGAAGAATCAGTATCATTAAAATCTCCATACCGCCCAAAGCAATCCACAGATTCAACATTATTTCTATCAAATTGCCAATGTCATTTTTCAGAGAATTAGAAAACACTTTCCTAAAATTCATATGGAATGAAAAAAAAAAAAAAGCCTCAACAGTCAAGGCAATCCTAAGTAAAAAGAACAAAGCCGGCTTCAAACAATATTACAAGGCTACAATAACCAAAACAGCACAGTCTGGGCACAAAAATAGACATATAGACCAATGGAACAGAACACAGACCCCTGAAATAAAGCCATACACCTACAACCAAGTCATCTTTGACAAAGTTGACAAAAAACAAGGGGGAAAGGACTTCCTATTCAATAAATGGTGCTGAGAAAACTGGCTAACTCTATGCAGCAGAATGAAACTAGACTACTACCTCTCATCACATAGAATAAATTAACTAAAGATGGAGTCAAGACTTGAATGTAAGACTTCAAACTATAAAAATTCTAGAAGAAAACCTAGGAAATACTCTTCCAAATAGTCGCCTAGGCAAAGAATTTATGAAGACCCCCAAAAGCAAATGCAACAAAATCAAAAACAGACAAATGAGACTTAATTTAAAGGGCTTCTGCACAGCAAAAGAAACTCTCAACAGAGGAAACAGACAATCTACAAAACGGGAGAAAATATCTCCGAACTATGCATCTGACAAAGGACTAATTTCCAGAATCTATAAAGAACTGAAATGAATAATTAAGAAAAAACAGCCCCATTAAAAAGTGGGCAAGAGACATGAACAGGCACATCTCAAAAGACAGACAAATGGCCAAAAAACATATGAAAAAATTGTTCAACATCATTAATCTTCAGGGAAATGCAAATTGAAACCACAATGAGATACCATCTGTATTAGGCCATTCTCAACTGCTATAAAGAACTACCTGAGACTGGGTAATTTATGAAGAAAAGGAACTTAACTGACTCACAGTTCCACAGGCTGTACATGAAGCATGGCTGGGAGGCCTCAGGAAAATTACAATCATGGTGGAAGGCGAAGGAAAAGCAAGCAGGCCTTACCGTGGTGGAGCAGGAGAGAGTGAGCAAGCAAGGGGGGAAGTGCCACACACTTTTAAACCACCAGATCTCAGACAAACTCAGTATCACAAGAACAGCATGGGGAAAATCCACCCCCATTATCCAATCACCTCCCACTAAGTCCCTCCCTCAACACTGGGAATTACAATTCAACATGAGATTTGAGTGGGAACACAGAGCCAAACCATATCACCATCTCACACCAGTCAGAATGGCGGTTATTTAAAAAGTCAAAAAATAAAGTGCTACGCTACCTGACTTCAAACTATACTACAAGGCTACAGTAACCAAAACAGCATGGTACTGATACCACAACAGAGACATAGATCAATGGAACAGAACAGAGCCCTCAGAAATAATGCTGCATATCTACAACCATCTGATCTTTGACAAGCCTGACAAAAACAAGCAATGGGGAAAGGATTCCCTATTTAATAAATGGTGCTGGGAAAACTGGCTAGCCATATGTAGAAAGCTGAAACTGGATCCCTTCCTTACACCTTATACAAAAATTAATTCAAGATGGATTAAAGACTTACGTGTTAGACCTAAAACCATAAAAACCCTAGAAGAAAGCCTAGGCAAAACCATTCAGGACATAGGCGTGGGCAAGGACTTCATGTCTAAAACACCAAAAGCAATGGCAACAAAAGCCAAAATTGACAAATGGGATCTCATTAAACTAAAGAGCTTCTGCACAGCAAAAGAAACTACCATCAGAGTAAACAGGCAACCTACAGAATGGGAGAAAATTTTTGCAACCTACTCATCTGACAAAGGGCTAATATCCAGAATCTACAATGAACTCAAACAAATTTACAAGAAGAGAACAAACAACCCCATCAAAAATTGGGCAAAGGACATGAACAGACACTTCTCAAAAGAAGACATTTATGCAGCCAAAAAACACATGAAGAAATGCTCATCATCACTGGCCATCAGAGAAATGCAAATCAAAACCACAATGAGATACCATCTCACACCAGTTAGAATGGCCATTATTAAAAAATCAGGAAACAACAGGTGCTGGAGAGGATGTGGAGAAATAGGAACAATTTTACACTGTTGGTGGGACTGTAAACTAGTTCAACCATTGTGGAAGTCAGTGTGGCGATTCCTCAGGGATCTCGAACTAGAAATACCATTTGACCCAGCCATCCCATTACTGGGTATATACCCAAAGGACTATAAATCATGCTGCTATAAAGACACATGCACATGTATGTTTATTGCGGCACTATTCACAATAGCAAAGACTTGGAACCAACCCAAATGTCCAACAATGATAGACTGGATTAAGAAAATGTGGCACATATACACCATGGAATACTATGCAGCCATAAAAAATGATGAGTTCATGTCCTTTGTAGGGACATGGATGAAATTGGAAAACATCATTCTCAGTAAACTATCACAAGGACAAAAAACCAAACACCGCATGTTCTCACTCATAGGTGGGAATTGAACAATGAGAACTCATGGACACAGGAAGGGGAACATCACACTCCGGGGACTGTTGTGGGGTGGGGGAGAGGGGGGAGGGACAGCATTAGGAGATATACCTAATGCTAAATGACGAGTTATTGGGTGCAGGAAATCAACATGGCACATGGATACATATGTAACAAACCTGCACATTGTGCACATGTACCCTAAAACCTAAAGTATAATAATAAAAATAAAAATAAAAATAAAAAAAATAAGGTGCTAGTGAGGTTGTGGGAAAAAAAGGGAATGCTTATACACTGCTGGTGGAAATGCAAATTAGCTCAGCCCCTGTGGAAAGCAGTTGGACATTTTTCAAAGAACTAAAAATAGAACTACCATTCGACCCAGCAATCCTTTACTGGGTATATATCCAAAAAAAAAATGAATAAATCCAAAAGATACATGTAGTACTTGTATGTTAATCGCAGCATTATTCACAATAACAAAGACATGGAATCAATAGAGTGCCCATCAATGGTGGACTGGATAAAGAAAAATGTGGTACATATACACCATGGAATACTATGCAGCCATAAAGTTAAAAAACCAAAATCACGTCCTTTGCAGCAACACGGATGCAGCTAAAGTTGTTATCCTAAGTGAACTAACGGAGAAACAGAAAACCAAATACTACATGTTTTCAATTATAAGTGGAAGCTAAATCTTGGGTTTACACAGATATAAAGATGAAAGTAATAGACACTGGAGACTCCAAAAGGGGAGAGAGAGGAGAGAGAAATGGTGGAAAAACTTCCTATGGAGTACTATGTTCACCATATGGGTGACAGGATCGAAGCTCCAACTTCAACACCACGTAATATTTGTCTGTAGCAAACCTGTACACGTACCCCCAAATCTAAAATAAAATGGAAAAAAAAAGTCACACAATTGAGTGGAGCTTTCAACTCAAGGAATTCCACTTTAGAGCCCACTATGCCACATTATGCTATACTGTCTATGAAATGTTCAATTAAATGTCATATAAGGAGCCCAGCCTAGTCCCTGGCACACAATCATCTTTCAATCAATGTTAGCTATTATAATTATTATTGCTCCCAATTTTATCTTGAGAGATACAAAAGAGACAGCTCTAAAAGCTTTACTTTACAAAATAAAAAAAATAGTGAGTACTAGCTCAAGGCAAAAAACCAAGCCCGTATATACCCAAACCACCCTATCCCCTCAGGAAAAGACATCTGATGGTGCCTTTCCTGGAGCCGACCTACACATATGCCACCACACTCGCCCTCTCATTCTTTCCTTCCTATCTTCCCTTCCAAGTACTCTTGGTGTTCCTGGGAATATAAACAACCTAAAAATGCAATGAAGAATAGGGTCATATTCTTCATCTTCATTTTTTATTCTGCAAATACTGATTGAATGCCAAGTTCTAAACACTGAGCTAGGCTCCGAGCAGCTCTCTTTGCAGCTCCGCATCTCCAGACGCTTGAGCAGAAGATTTCAGAGTGGGCAGGACCTCAGAGGCCTGCTTTCTTCCACCTCAATCCCATCCCTAACATGAACATGTTCTCATTATTATAAATATTATGAAGTTCTTCTTTCTAGTGAATCAAAAACTCACCTCCTGGCAAGTACTGCTCAGTTGTACTCAGTATGCTTTCTTAGACAACAAAAAATAAATCTATGCACCCTTTATATTGCAGCCCTTCAATTTTCTGGAGACTGCCTCAGTGCTTTGTCTATACTGGGCACTAAAATGATGCAGAATGACTCTCTCCTAAATTTGCTCTTATCAAACCACTCTGGTCCCAAGGGAAAATACAATCTACCATTTAGAGAGCCACATGACAGCAGAAGCGTCCAATGCCACAGCTAAAAAAAAACAGAATAAGGAAGATAATGTCATTACTATTTTCCTTCTCTCCTTAAAGAGAAAGGAAGACAGAAAGTTTCCCGTGCTTTTAAAGTCTCTTTTTAAACACTCTGGAAAATGCAAAGCCCTGCTGAGAAGAAGGAAAAAAAAACATACACAAAGCAGTAAAGTTTTCATAGCAATGCCAAACAAGTCAACATTCATGAAAACTGGGGATGGGAGGGAGTCTGAAAATTTGTCAAATATTCTTGCTATGGGATTTTGACTTCTACACTGAACAGTCAATACTCAGGCAGACACAAAGCTTTTAGAAACTTTGCAGCTTTATTATTGCTGCTGCTATTGTTGTTGTTGTTTAAGACATTTATTTTTCTCTCACATAAAAACTAGTGCTGCCTAGCAACCCAGTGCCAGCAAAGCTAAATCAAGAAGCATTTTTGGCTAGATGTTCTTTAAAGAGATTTCTTTTTCCCATTAAATGGCAAGCATGCTGTAAGACTGGAAGACTCTTGCACTTGATGGAAAATGGTTTGGATACTACTCACTCAGCCTCTTTACATATTAAAGAATGACAGAGACCAACCTACAGAAGAGGGATAAGACGTATATTGTGTTTGTAGCCACAGGAATGGAGCAGTGGATACTCCTTATCAAAAACAGTTCACATGTGGCTGTTACTGGGACAGCAGCAAGTTGAGACTGAATGGGAATCCAATTACACCAATGAACCTAGGAGCACCAATGCATTCTACTGATTGTGGCTAAGAGAGGTAGATGCAGGTCATAAAGTTGGTTGCAGGGTTAACAAGAGTAAAACAACACAGTGTGATACTCCTCTATATGTGCATGTAACTTATTATTCTGGTGACTACATTGGACACTGCTATGGTCTGACTGCATCCCTCAGAGTTCGTATGTTGAAAACATAATCCTCAATGTAATAGTGTTGAGAGATGTGAGCTTTAAGCGGTCATTAGCTCATGAGGTCTCTGCCCTCACAAATGGATTCATGTTATCTCAGGCATAGGTTTGTGATCAAGAGTGGGTTCGTTAGAAAAGCAAGTTTGGCACTCACTCGCTTGCGCATGCACTCTCTCTGTCACTCTTTTTTCACATGTTCTCTTGTCCTTCTGCCTTCTGCCATGAGACGATACATCAAGAAGGCCCTTGGCAGATGCAGCTCATCAACCTTGGGCTTTCCAGCTTACGGAACTGTAAGAAATGAAATCTCTGTTCCTTCAAAATTACCCAGTCTCAAGTATTGTTATAGCAACACAATACAGACTAAGACATATGGGAAACACATATGCCCTTCTCCCTACTGCTCTGTCTAGGTTCCTCTGTGACTGGAGGACACACACTACTCGGGGACTTTGCAGCACATGTTGCAAACAAGGATAAATCAAAGTGCCATGAAGACACCTCTGGGCAGTACAAGGCCATCAGCCATTTCGACAAAGCAAGACCACCACAATGGCCTCCACTGTCACACCAAAAAAAAGACACATTCTACCAGAGTCCCTATTACAAAGGCTAAAATGCTTATTACAAAGTTATAAAGACTCCTTGTCCAGGAAATGTTTAATGTACATGAAATGTAATTGTCCCTTGGCACAAAGTCATCCACAAAAACTGTAATACATAAAGGCTATGATATGGTTTGGCTGTGTCCCCACCCAAATCTCATCTTGAATTGTAGCTCCCATATTCCCACGTGTTGTGGGAGGGACCCAGTGGGAGATAATTGAATCATGGGGGCGGGTCTTTCCCATGCTATTCTCATGATAGTAAGTCTCATGAGATCTGATGGTTTTATAAAGGGGAGTTTCCCTGCACAAGTTCTCGTCTGCCACCATGTAAGATATGCCTTTCACCTTCCACCATGATTGTGAGGCCTCCCCAGCCCTGTGGAACTGTGAGCCCATTAAACCTCTTTCATTTGTAAATTTCCCAGTCTCGGGTATGTCTTTAACAGCAGCCTGAAAACAGACTAATACAGGCTAATACTAGGAAAAAACCTCCTGGTCATCAGGAAATCAATGAAACATCAGAGTACACTGAAGTACCACACAAAGCTAAAGTCAACCAAAGCACATTTTACATATCTCATTGAAAATCCAGTTAAAACCCTCAATGAGATCTAATCTGAATTGTATTATTATATTAATTCTGAGAGTAATATTATATTCCTTACTTTATAAATTGCCAATTTTTCAGTATTAAGACAGATATTAAAAGAAAACCACCCTGATTAATATGATCTCTGATGCTTTTCACAGGCTCTTCAGAATCTTCAAGGGGCCCTCAGGAAGTGGGGGGAGATGAGGAGGGAGTCAAATTATAAACATGAGTTTTTATTATGTTATAATGTATAAAATATAAGAATGAGGTATATGAAAAGGTTCACAACATCACTAATCATCAGAGAAATGCAAAGCAAAACTACAATGAGATATCATCTCACCCCAGTTAAAATGGCTTTTATCCAAAAGTCAGGCAATAAAAAATGTTGGCAAGGATGTAGAGAAAAGAGAACCCCTGTACATTCTTGGAATGTACCCCTATGGAGAATAGTTTGGAGGTTCCTCAAAAAACTAAAAATAGAGCTACCACATGATCCAGCAATCCCACTGCTAGGTATATACCCAAAAGAAAGGAAATCAGTATATCAAAGAGATATCTGCACTCCCATGTTTATTGCAGCACTATTCACAATCATCAAGATTTGGAAGCAGCCTAAGTGTCTATCAACAGACAAATGGATAAAGAAAATGTGATACTTACACACAGTGGAGTACTATTCAGCCTTAAAAAAGAATGAGATCCTGTCATTTACAACAGCATGGATGGAACTGAAGGCAATATGTTAAGTGAAATAAGCCAGGCATAGAAAGACAAACTTTACATGTTCTCCCTTATTTATGAGAGCAAAAAACTGAAACAATTTAACTCATGAAGATAGAGAACAGAATGATGGTTACCAGAGGCTGGGGAGGGTAGTGAGCAGTGGCGGGGGGGAGCGGGGATGGTTAATGGGCACAAAAATATAGTCAGATAGAATAAAATTCAGTATTTGATAGCAGAACAGGATGACTGAAGTTAACAATAATTTCTTATATATTTAAAAATAACTAAAAGAGTATAACTGGATGGCTTGTAACACAAAAAAGGGATAAACGCTTGAGGTGATGGAGACTCCATTTCCCCTGCTGTGATTATTACCCATGGCATGCCTGAATCAAAATATCTCATGTACCCCATAAATACATATACCAATTATGTACCCACAAAAATTAAAAATAAATAATAGACTCAATCTACACAGACTCAGTGACTCCTGAGAGGGTTCATTCCCTGTTTAAGTTCCTTTAAAGAACTCCCTATCTCAGACATGAGCTAACAGGTCACTAGACTCTGAGGGTGACCAGTGAGCCATGTAAAACTCAGGCACTAGTGGTCCTGCTCTGTCCTTCCCCTCCACGTCTATTCTGGCTTTTCCTCCTGCTTTATTCTTGTCATATGACAAAAACAACAACAAAAAAAGACACTGAATATCACTCATTCCTGAACACTCATTCACATACGCCTTACAAGTTGATCTGCACTCTGGCTCTCAACAGAAACGTCACCATTAGGCCAGTCGTGGTGGCTCAAGCCTGTAATCCCAGCACTTTAGGAAGCCGAGGCCGGTGGATCACTTGAGGTCAGGAGTTCGAGACCAGCCTGGCCAACATGATGAAACCCCATCTCTACTAAAAAATACAAAATTAGCCAGGCATGGTGGCACACGCCTGTAATCCCAGCTACTTGAGAGGCTGAGGCAGGAGAATCACTTGGACCCAGTAGGCAGAGATTGCAGTGAGCCAAGACCATGCCACTGCACTCCAGCCTGGGCAACAAGAGCAAAACTCCGTCTCGAGAAAAAAAAAAAAAAAAAAGATATGTCACTGTTGAAAGAGCTCACTCACGCCACTGGTTCATGAGCTCACATCACTAGCCCATCCTCATACTCGCCCATCTCATGTGACGTATCTGGTATCCTTGACAATGGCCCTGGACAACCCTGACACTAGCACTGACCTGATCCTGCCTGGGTTTCTTCTGGCTCCTCTATTACCCCAACAGGAAAATCTTGGTGTTTCTCAAGGATATTATTGTCTTCTCCTAGTGATGAAAAGCAAAGGCTTTGGGGGTCAGTGTCAGTTCAAACCCAAGCATTGCCACGTTTACTAGCTGTATGCTCATGAGCAAGTCAAGCTCTCACCCCTCACTTCTCTCAGATGTATAAAGAGATAATATACATAAGAATTTTCACCCATATAGGGATACTATTACATATATTTATGCAATGGGAATTTTATGTTTAATATATATATTTTTAAGTATATGGATACACAAAGAAGCATCCACATACGCTAGAATTACGTTAATACCCTTTATAGTAGACCCAAAGCATGTAACATCATGAGCATCCAGTAAATATTTTCTTACGCCAATCTCATGTGTTTAACTATACCTTACGTTATACTTTCTACCCCTAAATTCACTCATAAGTTTGAGCACCAAATCTCTGTCTAATGGACTTATCTTGAACATGTAACTACAATTCACCATGTGACAAACTGAACTCATCTTACTCCTCCCCCAAACCCCTTTGTTCCTTCCTTTTATTAGTGACACCCATATTGTCCCAGGATTGAATCTCTATCACACCTTCCCCAAGACCCCTTACAAACCCAGTCCCCGGGTTTTGCCTATTCCACCTCGCCAAATGATGCTGTCCATCCTGGAACTCCCCATTCTCACTCCCATGCCCTTCAACTATGCCAAATAACCTCTCTCCTAGCTTTTCATTCCTCTACTTCCTACTGCAAATCCGGCTGTCAGATTAAGTTTTGTGAAGCAGTTTACTTGAAAACCATGAGTGGCCCCAGTACCTATAAAAGTAAATGCAAAAGTCCTAAAGCGGCATTCTCAACCTCCCACACCTGGCCCGAATCTCTTTCCAATCTCATCTCCTGCCATTTGCCCATGTTCCAACAAGAGCTGCGTTCCCAGAACACGTACCTCCTCTCTGTGTTTCTCTGATTACATGGTCTCCCATACCCGAAATGTCCTCTTAAAACATCTCCACCTGTTCAAACTCCATTATAAAACTGATTCAAAACACTTACTGGGGAAACTTTCCAGATTCCCTGCAGTTGAACATAAACTCTCCTCTGAAGTCTCCGCCACTTTCTCGCTCATTCTCTCTCTGTCTCTCTCTCAAAGCACTTATTCTCTGCCATATCTTGTAGCTACTTTTGGACATTTCTTCTTTCCCCTACTGGACTGTCTTTACTTCCCCCAAATCTCACACCATGAATGACTCACAGCAGGCAATGGGGGAAAAAAATGCACCAAATTAATGCATAACAAGTATACTCTGTTAAGAACAGAACTTATGCAAAACTCACAAATCCTAAGGCACAACCCCAATTTGAAAATCCTTGAAAAGTTCACAGCACCCTTTGCCACCTGGGAAACAAAATTTTCTCGTTTACAAAGGAAGAAAGACCTTAATAATATTTTGGCCCAGGAACTCTTTTTTTTTTCTTTTTTTTTTTGAGACGGAGTCCCGCTCTTGTCACCCAGGCTGGCATGCAGTGGCGCAATCTCAGCTCACTGCACCCTCCACCTCCTGGTTAAAGCAATTCTCCTGCCTCAGCCTCCTGAGTAGCTGGGATTACAGGCGCCCGCCACCACACCTGGCTAATTTTTGTACTTTTTTGTAGTAGAGACAGGGTTTTGCCATGTTGGCCAGGCTGGTCTCGAACTCCTGACCTCAGGTGATCTGCCCGCCTCGGCCTCTCAAAGTGCTGAGATTACAGGAATGAGCCACCATGCTCAGCCTACATCTTTATTACGTGTAAATAATGCTAAAACATATGGATTAAGTTTCCTATAAAGTATATACAGATTTATAAAAACAGCAAGGAGGCTAGGAAAAATTGTCATCTCCAAAGCAGATTAACCAGGGGCCTTTTTCTAACTCCAAAATTCATCTAGAGCAATCCTGCTTTAATTACATGTTGAAGTTTCCTCTTTGCTTTAGTGACTTTCCTGGAGTCAACATTTTTCACATTCCTAGGGAGGAAAAACAAATAACTGAGGAAAAGAAAATGACTTCCTTCTTGTCATTTTTCGCCTGTCAGAGCCACTTTCAGTGACATACATAGGCCTCTTCCTTTCCTCCCCAGTGTAACCTTCCTTTTTTGCCCGCCTCCATCCCCTGCCGCCGTCCATTACTGTAATGTTTTCCTTTCTCAGACAACTCTTTTAAACTTTTCCTGTCCTTACTCCCTCTCTCGTTTTCATCTTGTCCTGAAACACTAAGAGGGACTAGATCCTTCCCTCCCTACTCTACAGTCAAATGTTAGGATCCTCTGGAGGGTACGCTTAGGTCAGTTGCCAGGGAAACCCGTGGCTAACATAGATCCACCATCCATATGAAGTTTTTCTGCACAAGCACCCTTGTCAGCAAAAAATATTCTTCCTCATAGCAGAGCCTGGACTCTGCAATGAAGTCCAACTGAGCAGGAACAAAGAGCCAGGAGTGGGAGTAGAAGTGTTCAAAGATGAAATGGGAGAGACAAGGTGAGGTAATGGGGAAATTTAGGTTCTCAGAACTGTTAACTAATCCAAACTGACATTCCCCATCTCCAACCCTCCAACCCTGCCACACAACCCTGCTTCCAACCCTAAACCCAAGCACACAGTGAAGAATCTGAAACTCGATGTCCATTGCTCCCTTCTGAATAGGAAGCCTGAGCACTTAATTAACATTGGTTGTGCATTCATGGAACTATCTAGCCACAGAAAGGAAGAGAAGGAAAACCGAAAGACCTCGACTTAGCTATACAAAGCTCTGAAAGCGAGGCCACTTTCGTCTGCTGTAACTATTACAACGGGCTTGCCGACGCTACTGGAAAATTCCTGTAAGATTTATTAACAAGGTGAAAGCAGCACTATCTACTTCCCAGCAGACAAATCATGTACTTATCTCCCCAGCTTCAAAAAGGGAAGAAAACAGGCAGTTGCAGCATGAAATGGAGATCCTTTTATCCAAGAGCAAGACCCAGAGCCAGTATTTTCACAAATAAATTGCATAAAAGTTTCCTAATTAGGATTTAATCAAATGGTTGTTGAGCTACTGTAACATTGTCTCAAAGCTTGTAGTCTAATTATTTTTCTTTCTAAAAATGAATAGTAGCCATCTTTCCATGAGCTGTCTGGATGGCTTAGTGCACACTAATGAGGCTTAATGACAGTTTGACAGGATCATAAAAGGAAGCATAAATTCACCACCACTGGCAAAAAAAAAAAAAAAAGGCAAAACAAAACTTCTTACACCCATAAACAAGCCGCTTTTACCATAATGGTAAAGAAAATCCCCAATCAGCTTTCAAGCTTATCTTTTCCATGAGAACCCAACATTAGCAACAAGCTAGAACTGCTCCAGCAAACAGCCAATGCAACAAGTACCCAAGAAATACTCTCACTATGCCTTCTCCAAAGGGACTATATTTCTGTTTGCCTGTCTCTTTCCCAGTCCTTCAACCCCCTCAAAATGTATTGAATTCATTATTTCATTCCATAAATATTAACTGAACACCTAATATGCACCGGGTATTACTATAAGTGGACAAAAAGATCTCTGGCTTCAAAGATCTTAGCAGAGAGAAACAGACAAGAAAATAAGTTATGTAACATATTAGACTAGCGTACGTTTATAGGATTCGAGTCCCAAAACATGGCTTCCACCCCCATATGACGACCTGCTTTCCCACAGGAGCTGGAACATTCATCTGCACATCCGGCACCTACTACATGTCTGGCATATGATGCAATCTCAATTTAAAAAAATCTTTTTAATAAACAAATGAGTGACCAAGCATTCTAACAGTTTTCAAGCTCCCTATCTTAGAGGCAGAAGTCAGGAACGTTATTAGCAAAGTGCTCATCTATAGGTGACTGAAGAAAAAAAAAATCTAAAAGTTCTTGAAAGAAAATAATGTGGTATTTAAAATCATGTTTTCCCTTGATTACAGAGAAACAAGTAAGAAAGCAAGTCACTTAAGAGATTATTCATTTTAAACCAGAAATACTTAAACCTACAGTCCACAGATTCAGGAATGCAGCTGAGCCCATTGAAATTGTTAGAACACTTAAGGGGAAAGAAGGATTTATGTGCATTTATCTGGGTTACTAACAAAAGGGTTAATAACTTTTTTCAGCTTCTCAGCATCCTGTGATCCCAAGAAGATTGAAAAGTACTGCCCTAAAGAATAAGTGTTTTTAAAAACTATATTTATATCCTTATAAAAATAAAGGTACACTTTTAACTATGAGTCACCATCATTTTTCTTAATAAGTGGAAGCTTTACTTGAGGGGGCTTGAGATAGCAGGAGAGAGGCAGGCCCTCAAGGTGATCCTATTGAGAACAGCACTCCAAGAGCATCCTGAAACCATTTTTTCCATATGTTCCCCCATAGATTATCTCATCCCTACTTATAAATGAAGCCCAGCTAAAATGAACAGATACCAGCTCCTTGCAATTCTGAATTCAAACACAAACTGCCATGGGCCAGCTCTAACATCAACAAATGCCATACTCAGGTCTTGTTTTAACTCTTATGAACAAAACCCTCTCAAATATTAATGAAACCTTCTTTCGTGTTCCAGACTGAAGTCCTCTCCTAAGTTCTTAATAAAGAAGAGACGTTTCCTCCCTAGATCAGCAGTTCTTCTTGCTGGCTACTTACCATAATTTTGGGAAAGCAAAAATTTAACAGAATACACGTGGCTATGCAGCCACTTACAAGAGTCCCTCAGGTGATTCTGATTTGTTGGGGTTGAAAATTATTGCTCTAGATTGGTCCTTTACAGAAAAGCCTTGCAGATCCCCCAGACAGTACATAGTTACACCTTGCGGGCTATCTGGTCTCTGTTTAACTACCAGACTCTTTTGTTGTACCATAAGAGTAGCCATAGACAATATGTAATCAAGGAGAAAATAACAGTAATTTGGGAAAGTGATCCCAAAGTGACAATCATGAACAGTACTTATTTCTAGTAGTTAACATGCTGAGTGGGTATGGTGGGAGGGAAGAGTATATTAAAGCAGTTTCTGCTCACCCCAACGTGGATCACCTGAGTCAACCCCATCCACCACACCTCAGGAATATTTACCCTTCCCTGCTGCCCAGATGCAATGCCTAAGCCTATTTGAAGTTTACCCTTCCCCAACTTCTCCTCCTTTACTTGTCATTCACAATAGCTAGGTGTAACCAGAAAGACTCTTTGCAAGGCAAGCAGTTTCCCAGGTGCAGAGCAGGGGCTGGCCTCACTGCCCCTCAACCCCTACTCTCAATGATGCTCATGGGTCCTCTGGCCCCATCTTACATCCTTTCAACCTTATTTGCCTTATTTTCTCTTGTAAGTTGCAAAGCCCTAACTTTATCAAGAGTACAGGGTTGCTGTGCCACATAGAATTTGAGTGAGAAATCCAAAGATGGGAATAAAAGCAACAAAAGTCCTAAATAGTTCACAACTGCCTTGATATTCACTTGCATCTGGATTAAATGCTTCTTCATTAAACCAGCAAGATAACAAAAGACCAGATAAATTTCAGATTTATGGAACTCCATCAGAAGACAGAATCTCAAGGAGAACTTCTTAGAACCAAGCTCATCATAGTGAGAATAAAAGAATTTTTTTAAACAGAGAGAGAGAAAAGGGAAATCTAAGACGATCATTGTGTAGTACATGGCGACAAGCCAAAAACAAAGTCTCTTAAGAAAAAAAAATATTTTTACCTTTTCATGGTTTTCAATTAAGATTTCCACAACAATATTCTGAAACTTCAAGTCCATGAGGGCAGCGACAGTTTCTTCCTGTGGCCTCATCAGAGTTGGTCCAAACACCACTCCTAAGTTTGCCACGGTCATCAGGTTCTGCTTGGAGTGATTTGAAACACTGAAATTGGTAAGGGGGGAGGAATCTGTTTAACCAAAGGAGCAAAAATTGTGGACTGTAAATAGTCTGCAACTCTGTATTTCCTTAAAAGCAAGGGGTCAAGAGACTTAACCACCCTCAACATCTGCCTCTGAAATAACCAGATCTGAGAAACCCTCAATGCAGACGCTCCTGCCTACTCCTCCTTTACTTCCCTCTCTTTGGTGCTCTACTCTAACCACAATGGCTTTCTTAATAACTCCATGCACAGTCGGCCCTCAGTATCCCCTGGGAATTGATGCCAGAATCCCTACAGACACCAAAATCTGCAGATGTGCAAGTCCTACAGTCAACCCAGGAAACCCATGGATTAAAAAAAAGTCAACCCTCATGTCCACAGGGAATACTGGATTTTTGATCAGTAGCTGGTTGAATCTGCCCACGCAGGACTCACAAAGGGCCAACTGTATGTGCTAAGCTTGCTTCCCCCAAAAACCCTAGTTCACTGTTCCCCTCTTCTTAGAAAACTCACTCTTTCCCCAGATTATTATACTTTTGCTTCCAAGGAATACTAGACTGCATAGCATCTCTGTAAAAGCATGCAGAGTTTGGTCAGAGCACCCACAATCACTCCTTCAGCCCAGTATCATTGTGCAGTGAATCACCTAGACAACTGTTCTCAGCAGCCCTGCAACTTAATTCAGGTCTCAATTTAAAGATACCATCTTCAAAAAGCCTTTGCATAATAACATTTTTTATAGTCTCACACTCAATGTATTCTGTCCCCTTACTCTGCTTTGTGTTTTTGCCATTTATCATCTGAAGCTCTTTTATATTTTTATTTGTAATCTGTTTTTCGTATTTTCCCCTTAGAAAGTAAGCTTCATGAAAGCTGGGACTTAGACTATCTTATTCAACTATGTATCCACTAGCACCTAAGAAAGGCATTCACTAAATATTTGTTGACCAAATGAATAAATGGCTAAACTAGCAGTGGGACCCTTGGCAAATCACAGTATCTTCTGACCTTCATTTTCTTTATATGTAAAATAAAGGTTCTAAAATATAGCATTCTTCAGCTTCCTTTCACGTCTAAAATTCTACAGTTAGAATGATCCCTATACTTAAAGAAAGGGCTAATTTCTCCACTGATCTGATTTTGCTGGTTTTTAAAAGGAGGAGGAAAAGAGAATGAAATCTATAAAATAACTCTCCATCATTGAATTAAGCCAACTTAAAGGACATGTTCAAACTTAGGTTGGTGTGAAACCAAGCTAAATATTCTAACAAACTTATATTCACATTTCCAGAATCTGTGTATAGGGTAATGTATAATATTCTCTTCTTTCACTTCAAATCAAACCCTGAGTTGCTGGCAGAGATGTTAAGCAAATAATTATACAACTTCATGAAAGCATATTTCAACAGTCTTATCCAAAACACACACAATGAGTCAAAAGTCCAGCCTGCCCTTCCAGGTGTGGTCCCCAGTTCCACCCATCACAAATCCCAGAGCACTACTCAGCACCTAGAGCAAAGTGAAGAAAGTTAAAACGAAGAAAAAGAGGCTTACTTTGTTAAGTGTTTCACCAAAATATCCAACATCTCTTTATTCTTCTCTGGCAGTTTGTGTACCAAGAAATGGACTGCATTAACACGAGATTCTGGGCTGCCGCTTTCTTCCAAAAAAAAAATAATAATAATAAAGAAAAAGAAAACAATAGTTAATAGAGAACTCAGAATCAAATATATTTCCCAAGACAAACAATGACAACAGCTCTTCTGTTCAAGATTATCAAACATGGAGAATGTAAACATATTTTGCCACCTTTAAAAGGAAAAAAAAATCTTTCTCCTTATGATGAATCTTCTCATGCCTCCCCTAATGAGGTAATTTCAGTGTGGCTGCAATCGGTGCCTTTTCTTTGGTTTATATTACAGAACGGACAGCTGCTAAGCTTCTCCTTCCAACATGCTGTGTTTCATGTCTGTTCATCATTTACTCGATGGGGTCTAGTCACTGGGTCACGCCACAATGGAATGCAAGTAAAATATCAGCAAATAGGCTATTGCATGTTACAGGTGGAACAGGATAACCCCCCACCCCCCAAAAAATATGTTGAAGTTCTAGCCCTTAGAACTCGGAGTGTGGCTGTTTTAAACTGTACTTGGGATTTAATGGCATCAGGTATGCTAAGGCATGCATGAAAATGACTGTCAGGAAGGGAAAAGTTTAGACTCACAGAGCCCTAGAAACAGACGGCATGGCATGTTGTGCAGAGCCACGTGGGGAAGCACCAGCGTCGATCAAGAGGCAGAGGAAGAACGGGGAACTTTGGCAAAGCCTCTACTGTAGTTTCTGCAGGAAGGAATGGGCAAGGCAGGGTGCGCAGGTTGAGGACTGGCTGGTTTAAAGTATTTCAGTGGGCACTGCAGCGCAAGGGCTGTCCCCAGTTGCTGGTACTCCGGACTGAAGTGACAAGGGCAGGAGAGTACAGCCTGCAGTGTAAGGGCCCACAGAGGAGGCTGGTGGGGAGGGGGGTCATGGTGCTTCGGATTGGAGAGTTCCATGTGAAAAGCCTGCAGAAGTTTAATATCTGGGCTAGCCCTGGGAGGGGCAGTTTCCTCGGTTCAGTGAGGCCCCAGATGTCAAAACATCAGAATAAAAAGGCGTGCTTAATACACGATCTTATTTGGGAAGACAGCTGTTGCAGATGTCAGTTTAGATGAGATCATAACTGAAGTAGGGTGGGGCCTCTTCATCCAATATGACTGGCGTCCTTACAAGAAAACAGAGAGGGATAGTGACCGTGTACAGGCAGCACAGGGGAGGTTGTCCTGTCACAGCAGAGGCTGGAATGAAGGACCCACAAGCCAAGGGATGCTAAGGACTGCCAGCAACCACCAGAAGCTGTGAGTGGCAAGGAGGGATCCCTCCTACGGCCTTCAGAGGGAGCACGGCCCTCCCGACATCTTGGTTTCAGACTTCCAGACTCTAGAATTGTGACGGAATTTGAATTCTTCTTTGAAGCCACTTGGTTAGTAGTAAGTACTTTGTTCCAACAGCCCTGGCAAACACATTCCCTTAACCCTGAAACTTTGGAATTATTATATGTGGCTCTTATTAACAGTGTACCCCAATTCCCTTTATTGTGTTCTTGATTGGAAAACTATCAAATAAATCAATAAAATGTTTGTTATTGAAGATTTTGCTAGTTTTCACAGGTGTCAAAGAAGTAACAAAAGAGAATTAGGTTCTAAATTTACTGCTGATGGAAAAGAAGGTTAGAAATGGCTTTGTTGTTTCACTTAGGGCTGGCCAGGGAAGCTCAGAAAGGGTCTCATAATGGAGAGCCCTTGAAGATTGGGTCCTGAAGAATGGGGAAGGGTTCAAGGAAAGGCAGGACTGAGGGGCAAGGGGAACATTCCAAATTCAGTAAATAGCATGACAAAAAGCACAGGGCCTGTGCGGAGACAGCTCTTCGAGTGTATAGATAGAAAGGTAGCCCGAGGCCAATTCTGGTCTGCAAAGGCCAATTTGAAGAAGTTGTCTCACTGCTGGCTTCTAAATTAGTCAAGTGAAAACAAAGCAAGAAAGCAATATGAATAGAGATAAATTTGGGGAAGGTATGCCTGATATTTTGTTTAAAGGATGGATTAGAATAGGAAAAAGAACTAGTTAGGAGGAAAAAGTTATTTGGGAGACAAGAAAAAAGAAATGAAAGGAGTGGCGGCCAGGCACAGTGGCTCATGCCTGTAATCCCAGCACTTTGGGAGGCCGAGGCCGAGGCAGGCAGATCACTTGAGGTCAGGAGTTCAAGACCAGCATGGCCAACATAGTGAGACCATCTCTACTAAAAATACAAAAATTAGCCAGTGTGGTGGTGTGCACCTGTAATCCAAGCTACCCAGGAGACTGAGGTGGGAAAAGTGCTTGAACCCAGGAGGCGCAGGTTGCAGTACCACTGCACTCCAGCCTGAGCAACAGAGACTCCATCTCAAAAAACTAAAAATAAAAGGAGTGAGGTAGGTGGCAGAACTACAAAGAGGGAGGTAGAACAAAGAAGTATAGGTGCCCTATGATTTATGATGGGGGGACATCCTAATAAGCCCCTCGTAAAGTCAAAAGATTGTATGTCAGGACCATCACTACACCTGGGAGTCATTGCTTCTAACTGATAGCTGACTGGTCTTGAACAAATTACCTAACTAACCTCTCTGTGCCTCAGCTCCCTCATCTGCAAAATGAAACAATATCTTAAAAAGCCATTATAAGATTCAATGCTGTAACATACATAAAGCACTTAGCCTCTGTGGCTGGCACACATGGGCACTTAATCACTGTTAGCCATTATTACTGTTGTTGTTCATGTTACTATTATTATTTGAGCACTACGATGGAAGAAGCAGAACTGACAAGTTTTAGCAGCAGACTAGCAGTGGGTCAGAAGGAAGAAGGCAGAGAGGAGCAGTGTTTCACATCTGGGTTGTCTGGTAACAGGGCCAATTCCACCAAGACACAGAAACACAGCAGCCAAAGCTGTCTTGAGGAAGGAGATGATGGTGGAGGGAATGGAGGAAGCGACATTCAAATGGTTGGTATTTAGCAGTAGCTGGAAACAGGAGGAGGCTTTAGAGATCAAGGCTAGAAATGTTCTCCAGGAGGTGTGACCACTAGCTCATGGACAAAGCCGCCGAACTTCTACAGAAAGCTAACTGAGGGCACTGTGGGGAAAAGGGCTCCAAAGATGTACAGGGAGATGTGAAGTCAAGGGCTAAGTCAAGCAGGCAATGCAGCCAAGGAGGAGGAAGAGGTGGGAGGACCAGGGAGGTTCGATGTCATCAGGAAGGCAAGTGAGAAGAAACCTGCAAAGGCTGGGCACAGCCAGTGGACTCGAGAGGTAAGGAGAGGTCAAGGAATGGAAAGACTGGGATTAAGGGGCCCTGGGTACTACCAGGTTTATCAACTGAGAGCCCCTTTCTACTAAAATGAGAAGGTTAAACAAAGAGGGAGCTGCTGGAGAAGGGGAGAAGAGTGGGATTTCAGAACACTTGTTCAGAAAGCAAAAAAAACAAGAGAATGGGAAAGAGAGGTAAAGCGGATCAAGAAAGGGGCATTTATTTTTTCAAAAGGATAATAGTTTTCCTTATGACAAAAGTTAAATACCTGTAATACTAAAATCTTGGACAACACAGAGAAAATGACCTTAGTACAAAGTACTAAATATCTGAAATATATATACATAAGAAACAGCATGCAATCAGATTAAAAAGAACTACAAACCAATCAGGGAAAAAAAGAGACAATCCAACAGACAAAAGGGCAAAAGACTGGGGCAGGAATTTCACAAAATATTTATTCCAGTGATCACAAAACCTATGAAAACAGAATAAACCTATACTGGTGAAACAGAAGTTAAAAACACAATGAAAGAGTAATACTCACCTGCCAGAATGGCTTTAAATGAATACTAAGCTTTGGCAAGGACATGAGGCAACTGAAACTTCCACATGCTAACTAGATGGGAATCATTAAAGGGTTCAACCACTCTGAACAACTGTTTGGCAGTTATCTACCAAAGCTGAACAAACACATACCCTATGACCGACGCAAAAATTCCACTCGTAGGTATATAACCAGGAAAAATGCACATAAATGCTCATTAAAATACACATACTCCTATATTCACAGCAGTGTTCTATTAGCCCAAAACTGGAAACAACCCAAATGTCCATTAACGGTAGAACAGATAAATCTACTGTGGCTTCTTGAAAATGAATGAATGTTTCATACAACAGAGATGACTCTCACAAAATGAGTAAAAGAAACCAGATACAGAAGAATATACTCTGATTCCATTTACATAAAGTTCAAATGCTGCAGCCCCAACCTACAATGTCAGGAGAGTGATCACACTTCATGGGAGTGGATAATGACCACATGGGCATGAGAAAGGGCTTCTGATGATGTTTGATTGCTTGATCTGGGGCTGATTACATGTGAAAATTCATTAAGCTGTATACTTATTTGAGCCCATGTTATATTTCGACAAAAAGTTCACTTAAAGCTACCCATAATAAATCTCATCCTAAAATAAACTGGTAAATTTTAACTATAAATCCTGCAGAGTTTTCCTTCCTTATTTTTTTTGTAATGAAATGCCTAAACAACCTATCTTATTTAATGTATCACGGACACTTTTCAGTGTCATTAAATGGAGCACCTTACCATCGATTTTATGAACACTTAGATTGTTTCCAATGTTTGTAAAGATAAGTTTGTTCCAGTTTACACCCCTAATAATAGTGTTTGAGAATGAGAAATGATATTTTACAACAGAGGACACTAAGACAGTTGTTGCTAAAGATAAAGGATGCAAAAAGGCTAAGAAATTAAAAGGCATATAAATAACACAATCAAATCATATCATAAAAAAAAAAAACTTCTAGATACAAACTAAATTTATCACCGAAAACAAAAACACAGCTATCTAAAGGGTTAGGTAATAAATTATAATCTAGTTCTTAATCTGGTATAAAAAACAAGATACTAATCAACACTGGATAAAATAAAAACAATATAACAATTTCAATTCACAGCTTTGATTTTTAAAAATAGACTTAAAGCAGCGACTCTGCAAAACAGTAGAAATTCCAAAGGAGTAAAAGGACAACCACTGAGGATAAGAATTTATATTGCAAAAATTAAAAAGTCTGGAAAACTTTGCACTAAAAACCTACTACTAACTTGTGAGTCTATCTTGCCATTAATAATAAATCTAGTTTAAATACTTTAGGATTCATTATTTAGAAACACAAGCTAGAGAAACAGTTTCCCACACTCTATGAATTACATTCTTCATTTCTCAAAATAGTGGAATTGATTTTGAAAAATAGAGTCAAAACCTGGATTCAGAAAATGTGGCACATATACACCATGGAATACTATGCAGCCATAAAAAAGGGTGAGTTTATGTCCTTTGTAGGGACATGGATGAAACTGGAAACCATCATTCTCAGCAACCTATCACAAGGACAGAAAACCAAACACCACATGTTCTCACTCATAGGTAGGAATTGAACAATGAGGACACTTGGACACAGGAAGGGGAACATCACACACCTGGGTCTGTCATGGGGTCGGGGGAGCGAGGAGGGATAGCATTAGGAGATATACCTAATGTAAATGACGAGTTAATGGGTACAGCACACCAACATGGCACATGTATACATATGTAACAAACCTGCACGTTGTGCACATGTACTCTAGAACTTAGAGTATAATTTTTAAAAATTTAAAAAAAGAAAAATAGAGTCAAAACCTTTCACTATCTTCAGTCTCTCTCCTGCTAGCCCATCCTAATCTGTTTTAAAATCACACATCCATTTCTGCCAAGTCTTTTTCCTTCTTCTTCTTCTTCAAAAAAAAAATACTCTAGGCTTTTAAAATAAAACCATTTTTTTCTCTGTCTTGTTTTGACATTAATCATCAGAGCTTTCTATTCGCAATCATTTCTATGTAGCTACAACATAATACCTTTAAGGTACTCCAAAAAAGTTTTTGAAGATAAGTCATCTAAAGTTGCTTATGCTAATGCAATTTATTTTAATTACTACTGATTGACAAAGAATGAACAGCCTACCTTAAAAAAAAAAAACTAAGATACTAAATTAATCATAATACCAAATTCTTGAAATATGCCAGGGAATTAGGAGCTTACTGTAGTGGAAAAGGCATTTTAATTGTGTAACTACAAATCAGCATCTACCACACTGTAATGTCCATCTGCTTATGATGCTGTGCCAACTAACAGAAACTGAAAAAGATGTGATCATGGAGCTTATCAAAGACACAGAGGCAGATAAATGCTAAATTATTTCAATATTGAAATGTCAAAAGTCAATGATACTGTAATTTTAGAAAGGCATTAGCAGTAACCATCCAAGCACTTCCCAAGGGATAAAGGGCTTCAGTCAACAGACATCAAGTGTTGCATTTCTCCTGTGGCATTCGTATCTACTGTGAAATGAATACATCAAGCTAAGAGGGAGGCATGCCACTAAGCATTCGGTTCCCTTAATTCCTGGATTCCTAAGCCCTTCCCCAGCAAGAATCACATGATTTTTGTCTTGCTTCCCAGGTATGTTTATAAAAAACGATAGAACATTCTGGTTAGGTAAACACCAATGTCTTGGATCCGATTATAGTTATGTTTCTCATGATAAATAACCAAAGACCTTTGTGGTAATGATTTTGCTTCCCAACTAACTTGACTACAGGAAGAAATACACTGAACATACTGTAACACAAGTGTTTTGGTTTAACTGACAGTGAAGAGATTTTTCTTCTGATGCAACAGGCATTCAGCCTTTAGTTGTCATGCTTATACTAAGCACCATGACTCCAACCCTGAGGCATGAGTCCACTCTTATCAAAATGATACAGCAAGGGCTTTGAGGCCAAAAGGCTGACACACAGATCATAGCCTACAACTTTCTCAAAGGTAACAGATATCACGCAGTAAGACATCCAGCTAGATGCCTGCCTGCTAGCCTTCCTGTGGTGGACACAATCTTTTGTATTCCTCATAGACCAGGTAACTACATTTTCATCCTATAAATTTCCATGTCAAAAGTCCATTATAGTCTCCCCCAAGATGGATCATCTACTAGGTTCGTTTTATAAGTTTAGTTTGGAATTCAGCTAACGGAGAAAGTTACATTAACTCTCTTCATTTTCTCAAAGAAAAAAATTTTTTAACTTTTCCAGTGCAGTCAATCTTTAAAAGTAAATTGATCTTTTTTTCAGAACAAGGAACATAAAACAAATGTGCCTTTTGTGGTGACAAAATAGAAATGAAATTTATATTTGTATTATGAACCCTAGAAATTAACACGGAGGTTCACAACAGGAAACTACAGGAAAGAAACTGATGAGAGAAAACGATGGGACCCAGGAGAAACCTTGAGAACTCTCAGCAGGGAGGGTAGAAGAGAAGAAACTATCTCATCACCACAGAACAGATGGAAACCACTGCACATGACTGAGAAGAATCAAAAATTAGTTTTCAAGTTGGTGTGAGAGGTGGTAACAAAGACTGCTGATGCTTAGTAATTTTAGCAGTCAGCTCAGCTAACAGACACTTGAGCAAAACAAGGTAAGCTGTGTCACCGTTCACGGAAAATGACAGCTTAACCACAATCCCGATTTTCCAACAGCATTCAAAAGGGGAGACTAATTTTGGCCACCTGATTTCTGTAACTATTTTATTCGATACTTAAAAGTCCATATGCAAAAGATTAGGAGATCTGTTCCCACACTCTCTAAAAGAGGCAATGAGTGCAGAGAAGGGTACTCAAGAGATTAAAATAAAAACTTAAAGTCTACATTGGAAACCTTGGCCCCTAAAATACACTCATTTAATGCATGTACTTTTTCTCATTAAATCAAGTTACTACAGGTCCCATTCCAACCACAACGGCACTTAGGTGCAAATCCATGCCAATGATTACAGTAGAAACAGTATTTCTTTCTGACAGTCCTGTCATCCAAATCACTGTGAAGACTATCGCAGCATTCCCACAAAGTCAGGAAGCAAAACACAAGGTACTGGTCCAACAGGTGACGATCTTGTCTGCATTTCTACAATCCTTTTCACCACTCTGCTCAAACATGCCTTCAACAAACTCTTTAAACTTATTTTCTACCACCATAGATTTTATTACCTCTTAAGATGTAAGTTCCTACCTCTTAGGAACCTCTTCATTTGGTAAAACACACTGATATTCAAATTTCAAAAACACTGCCATCAGTTATGGGGCATGATAATACTAATGATTGTGGTCATTTAAAACCTTATTCCATAATCACTTTATCTTTCTCTAATTCTCAAAGGATTCTAGATTAAAATTGGCACTCTTCTGCTTTTTCCAGTATCTAAGGCAAACAACATGAAACAATTGTCCTCCAACTAAGTTTAGTTTCTCTTTCCCCAGTTTGCCAAAAATGCCACAGGGAAGAAATCAAAACAACTAAGCATTTACTTGAGTTTTTGCCGAGAAAATTTTCCCCCACTCCCTTGATCTCACAAATTCTCTTTTTTTAAAAAATCCTCTCCCCATGTGAAAACAAAAGTGAATAGAATCCAGTTTTTGCTTTTCCGAAAGCCTCTTTTATATATAGAGTCTAATGGGGCCTACACACTACTTCTTCCTGCAACACAGGAGGAACCTTTACACTGGCTGGAGCAGGGACCTCACAAGAAGGTAACATTTAAAGCAATGTTCAGGCAGCAGTAACATTGGTCCCATAGGGAATGCTCTAAGTTTTTGAACAGATTAAACTATGGAATACATCCAAGAGGAGAAAATAAAAGGAAATGAAAATACAATTACAGCTACTGTCAGTGCACCTGTGAAAACCAATACTGCAGGTTTTAGCTAGTAGAACTAGGGTTCTAAATTTTAAATAAGGCTCCCTATAATCTGGCAAGTTACTTAACATGTCTCAACCTTCATTTCCTTCACTATTAAATACCTAACACCAGCGTACTTCAGAAGACTATGATGATTAAACAACATGCATCAAATATAGAAAGTGAGCCATATAACAGAAAACAAAGCCTCAAATGAGTGTGACTCACAAAAAATTCAATCACAAAATTCTACCAACTATAGGCCTTTTTCATTTAACATTTGATCACATATTATTCACTCTGTATCAAATACTGTTTGGAGTTCTGGCATTATCTCATGATATTCCTTCTGTCTGTAATTTAGATCTGAGTATCTTTCTATGTGAAGCCATCTCCAAACTACTGATCTCTCCAAATCTGCTCATCTCCACAACCTTTGGCAAATTAAATACTTGTGTGTTCCCTCAGCATTTTGCTCATGCCATTATTGTACATTTTGTAGTTTAATGAGAAGTATGCCCCAGTACTTGCTATAGAATTGTCTCACGGGACAAGAATCCTGGCTTGGCTTTACATATCCAGTAACATAATAGGAAATAATTAATGTATGTGAACAAATGAATAAATATACTATCCCTTTTATTCACCTCCCAAGGATATGGGGAGGTACCAAACATCATTTAAAGTGATTTCTATTTTTAACACAAACTGCAATAACAAGTTGAATTTTTCATATGGAAATTTTTCGCTTATGCTCACTACCAACTACAAAACTGTTCCTATGTACCTTTACATAATACTTACTGGCTGGAACAATGAAATCTCCGTGTAACTCATAGGTCATGAGAGGCTCTGGAAGACTCCTGTGTGAAAAGAACAGCTCAGAATTATCAAATAAATCCAAACAAGTCACTTCTGAGTTTTTTTATGAAAGGATGTTAAATTTGTTATGCATTTCTTTTTTTTTTTTCTTAATTAATGTGTACAACTTCCCTAGGGAATACCTTTACATATCAAAAAAGATACATAACTCAAACGGATCACTTTATCAACTGCTGTTGGCACCAAGCACTATCAAAGCCCTAGGCAGCCACAAATCCCTAATAGACCTAAGCATACAGTATTTCATATCTAATCTCGGAAAGTACCTTTGTGAACTTCTGGTTTTATATATAAAACTTCCTTCTACACATTAATGTATTCAAAGCCAAACACACCATCTAACCAAATGTAAGCAAACAATTTTGAAACTTCATCTCTAAGATATTAGCTGAAGATTCCACACAAAATACACAGAAAAGATTAAACAAACTCAAATCCTCTCTGCTTAAATATATTACAAAAATAAGAATTTATCTTTATGCCTATAAGATGAGAGATGAAATAAAATTGATGACAACTTTAAAAATATACACAGCATTTTCATAGTCTACAAAACAAGTTACATAAGGTAGTTTATTTTATCCTGTGATCAACAGAAATGCTACAGTTCAGTCCACCTTGCTACATATCTTAAAATTATAAAAGATCACAGCAACTAGCTTTATAAACACTTAAAGAATACCTAGACAAGTGTCAGTCTGTACAGCCTTTCTGGAGGGTAATCTCGCAAAGTATTAAGAACTTTTAAAAGGTTACAATCCTGTAACTCAGAAATTATGCTTAAAATATTTTTAAAAAATCAAAGATGCACAAACAAAATTTTTTAACATATGCAAAGCCAAGAATATTGCCAGAGATAAAGAAGGTCATTTCATATTGACAAAAGTGTCAACTTGTCAGGAAGCCAAAACAATATTAAATGTTAATAGATCTAATAAGAGAGCCCCAAAACACTCGAAGCAAAAACTGACAGAACTACAAGGAGAAATGGGCAAATCCACAACTATAATCAGAGAGTTAAACACCTCTCTGTTTCAGTAACAGAACAAGTAGAAAAATCAGGACACAGAAGATTTGAACAAAAATATCAACCAACTTAATCCAATTGGCATGTCCTTCACCTAAGTGACACTCCACTCAAAAGCAGAACACACGTTCCCAGCGCATACAGGCCATTTATTTTCCAAGATTAACCATATTCTGGGCCATGATACAAATCTCAAAAAATAAAAAGGGTTTAATTCATACAGTTTGTTTTTTGATTACAACAAAAATTGAATTAAAAATCAATAACAGAAAGATAACTGGAAAACTCAAAAGAAAGAGAAGTTAGAAAGTATTCTGAAATGAATGAAATAAAAACACAACATATCAGAATTTGAGGGATGTTGGTAAAGCAGTACTAACACGAAATTTTATGCTACTAAACACCTATATTAAAAAAGAAGAAGGGTGGTAAACCAAGCACTTCATTTTGTACCTTAATGATCTATGAGGAAAAAAAAAGTGTAAATTAAGCCCAAAGTAAGCAGAAGAGAAATAATAAAAATCAAGCAGAAATCAATGAAACAGAAAACAGAAAAATAAAGAAAATAAATTAATCCAGAACCATATCTTTTAAGATAATCCATAAAACTGATCAATCCAGCCAGAATGATTAGGAAATAAAAGAGAAAAAAACAAACAAACAACGCCAGGAATAAGAAAGGTGCCTGCAGAATCAGTGCAGATTCTAAAGATATTAAAAATAAAATAAAGAAATACTATGAGCAATTTTATGCCCATAAATTCAACAATTCAGATGAAATGGACAAATGTCTTAAAAGACACAAACTACCAAAGTTCGCTCAAGAAGAAACAGATAACCTGAGTAGTCCTATTGAATTTGTGGTTAAAAATCTTGCCAGTAAGAAAACTCTAGGGCCAGATGATGTCACTGAATGAATTCTACCAAACAATTAAGAAAGAAAAACTACTGATTCTATACAAATTCTTCCATAAAATAGAAGAGGGAATAATTTCTAACTCATTCTGTGAGGTAAGCTTTAGCCTAATATCAAAGTTAAAGACATTATGAGAAAGGTATTATGAGAAGACTACAGACCAGTATCACTCATGAACATAGATGCAACTATTCTAAATAAAATGTTACTAAATCAAATTCCACAAGATAAATAAAATAATATATCGCAAGTTGGGTTTATCACAGGAATACAATACTAGCAAAATATCTAAAAAAAAAAAAAAAATCAATGTACTTCACCAAACAAAAAGAAAACTGTATGATCATATCAACAGACAATTTAGGAGAAACAGCCTCTCCCACAAAGCATACTAGAACTACTGGAGATCCCTATGCAAAAATGAACTTGAATTCATACCTCATATCTTATGTAAAAATTAACTCAAAATGGATCACAGAACTAAGTGTAAAACCTAAAACTATAAAACTTACAGAAGAAAACATAAAAAAAACCTTTGTGACCTTGAATAAGTGCAAAGATTTCTTAATATAGCCACAAAAGAAAAACTGATGAACTAGACTTCATCAAAATTAAAACTTCTCTTTGAAAGACACTACTGAGAGAATGAAAAGACAAATCACACAATGAAGAAAATACTTGCAAAGCAGGTATCTAAGAAAGGACTTGTACTCAAAATATATTTTTTAACTTTTAAAACACAATAATATGACAATCTAAGTTGTAAAAAAGTGGGCAAAAGATATGCACAGACACTTCACCCAAGAAAATACATAAATGGAAAATAAGCACATGGAAAAAAGTTCAACATTACTAGTCATTAGGGAAGTGCAAACTAAAAGCACAATGAAATACTACCAAATACCTATTAGGATGGCTAAAATGAAAAAGACTGACCAGCTAAGAGTTGGCAAGAATGAAAAGGAAATGGAACCTTTGTATATTGTTGGTGAGGATGTAAAGAAATACATCAACTTGGGAAGAAAGTTTGTCAGTTTCCCAAAAAGTTAAGCATAATTACCACATGATCTAAATATTCCACTCCTGGGATTTATCCAAGAGAAATGAAAGCCTGTGTCCACTCAAATATAGGTATACAAATGCTTTTAGCAGCTTTATGTGCAACAGCCAAAAGTTACAAGCAAGTTAAATATCCTGCAACAGATGAACTGATTTTTAAAAATGCTGGTGTATCTATAAAATGGTCCATTAGTTAGCAGTGAGATGGAATGAACTGTTGGTATATGCTACAACATAGAAGAATCTATTCTAAGTGAAATAATACAGATTTCAAATATATACAGTGTAATTCTATTTATACAAAATTACAGGAATTGCAAAGTAACATATTAGTGGATGAGGCTACTTCGGTGGGATGTGAGAGAGATTTCAAATGGTAGGAGGAAACTTTGGGGGGTAATAATGCATAGGGTCACTATCTTGATTATGGTGATAGTTGCAGAGGTATACATATATCAAACTTATCAAAACATACACTACAAATATATGCAGCTTATTGTATGTCAACTATGTTTCAATAAAGCTGTCTTTAAAAAACAAATAAAAATAGGTCAAGCATGGTAGCTCACACCTGTAACCCCAGTGCTTTGGGAGGCCAAGGCGGGAGGATCACTTGAGACAAGGAGTTTAAGACCAGCCTAGGCAACAAAGTGAAACCCTGTCTCTATTTTTTTTTTAATGTTTTGAAAAGAAAATTGAAAAATAAAAGAAAAAAATGTTAAGGTACATATATTCCTTACATACAATTTACGATGCTATAGTATACACATACAAACACAAAATGACAACCATAAACTAAAATTTAATGCACGAGTGAAAAAGTCCTGCCCTTATTTCCCCTCCCCCTCCTTTTTCCCCTACATTCCCATTTCACAAAGAAAATGAAAAAAAAAAAAAAAATCAACTATACCACAGCCTAAATAAAGAGAAAGAAGGGCCAATCAGAAGTAAGCCTTTAGGGAGTTTGTTTCAAAATATAGACAAGCAGGAGGTAACAAAGAAGAAAAATGGTTATCTAGCAGAGAAGGAAAGTTAAAGGGTGCTAAAAAGAAAAGTGGAGTCGGTGGGGGGAATGAGAACCCTTAGAAATACATTTCTTTTCCAATAAAAATGAATTTGTATCTGACTATCTTCTACAAGTTACTTTTTTCATTGCCATATGTCTAGCTAGGCAATGCAGCATAAAAAAATAAATATTGTTAACATTAGGGAAGCAGCCATAAAAATGACAAGTTCCCCATACAGAATGTATTATGCTGAGTCACTGCAACTCTCAGCCTCCTACCCGACATGTTTTTGAGCCACCTCTCTTTGCCACTCATTGGGATCTGTTGGGGGACATAAATCATAATATTTACCTAAGCTGGCATTTCCCTCCCAAAAAGTCCCATTACAATTTCCAGGCTTAAAGGAAGTTTCCTCCAGGTAAAATCATTTGACTAGAAACATCACAAAACCACTCATTTGTCCCCTCACAACAGAAAACTGCTGTAACGAACACATTGCTGAAAATCAAAATAATGGTCTGCATAGGTAAGAAATCATTCAGAGGGCTGGTATTCAGCTCTCTAAAACATGAGAAGTTAAAAAAAATTGCCTCAAGTCAGTAGAAGAAAGAGAGAGATGCCACGCATCGGTCCACTGCACATACTTTTCCTTCTCCAAGACCCTGGAAGAACTGCTTCTTGTTTCAGTTTGGTGCTTTGGGGCTTTGGCTGTTTTCCTCCCTCCACCTCCAACACCCCATCCAATAAGATGGCTGGGTTATTTGTAGTAAGAAGAATTCAAGGGCAAGAGCTTTTTTGGGTGAGAAAAGCTATATTCAGCTTCACGCCATGGTGCCGTGAGTGACAGAGCTGGGGCTCCAACCCTGGCAGGCAGGCTGGCTCCGGACCTCCTGCTCTTGACCATCACACTGTATTACCTCTCATGCAGAAGGAAATACACTTGCTTGGGCCATAACCCTGTTGCCAAAATGGAGGTAGATAAAAACCCAGTTTTATCCCATTTGATGCATCACCAAAATTTAGAAAAAAAAAAAAAGGGTCAATTAAATCCTAATTACTGCATTTTCCATCACTAAAAATAACATAGGGGAAAAGAACAGCGACCCAACTTTCAATTCTCCCAAGGCATCTGCCATCTTATGATAATTCACTTTATCACATTCAGGCAGAATGTGTATTTTGTTAGAAGTGAAGTTATATAATAATAACATCTCATAATGTCGTTCTGTAGGCAATGTTTGTTTAAAAGTGAAATTCCATAGGATGAAGCAAGGTAATAAAATAAAAAGGCAGAAAAAGCAACACAAGACCAGGGGCAATAAGAAACCAGCTTCCAAGAATATCAAGATCCAAAAAGAAATCCTATGTACTAAATAAAAAGGGCCTCTAGTTTATTAAACAAATTCCTCCCACACAGCAAAAGAAAAGAACCATATGGAATGGAGGAAAAAAGAATGCAATTTATTGCCAAAAAGGTGGATTTCCACCCTTAGTTTTCCACCAATAACTGAGTCATCTCAGTCAATCCCTTTACCTACACTAGCTATGAGTCTACTAAACAGTAAAATGGTTTTAAAGCTATCTCCTAGAGTGGCAGTACTTCTTCTGGTCAAGTTAATATGTGCAATTCATTATATGTTTATATCCCTTACCTACTCTTTCCTTCATCTGTCTAACACAGCTTTCTCAATCTCAGAATTATTGACATTTTGAATCAAATAATTATTTGTGGGGGGAAGGTGGGCTGTCCTATGTACTGCAGGATGTCAGATGCCACCAGATGCCAGGAGCACTGCAAACCAGCAATGGTGAAAATCAATAATGTCTCCAAACATGGCCAAACATCCCACTGAGGGGCAAAATCATCCTCAGTTGAGAACCACTGTTCTAATTTCTCAGCCACAGCTCCAAGTTGCTGGGGATACTGCAGTGAACAAGACTTAAAAGATGCCTATCTTCAGGGAACTTAAATTCCTATCCTAGAGTTGGGAGTAACAAGATTCATTTTTACCATAATCCTCATCTAAACCACAGTTAGTCACTATCAGTGGCAATACTGATGTAAGTATACATCCCTTTATCAATTAGGAATAACAACAGTGCACATAACAGTTTAAGAAAAAATTTAGAACAGTGGCTGAAAACATCTTCTTTACACAAAGCACTTGAAAATAGGTAATACATAACTATCACCCACAGATAAATTTTATATCATTAAAAAGTGGGACAACCAGACAACCCAGGCTACCTGATGGGAAACAACAGAAAGAATATACCACCACTACAACAGATTCTTTTTTTTTTTTTTTTTGAGATGGAGTCTTGCTCTGTCTCCTAGGCTGGAGTGCAGTGGCTCTATCTCGGCTCACTGCAAGCTCCGCCTCCCGGGTTCCCACCATTCTCCTGCCGCAGCCACCCGAGTAGCTGAGACTACAGGTGCCCACCACTGCGCCCGGCTAATTTTTTTTTTTTTTTTTTTGTATTTTTTAGTAGAGACGGGGTTTCACCATGTTAGCCAGGATAGTCTCAATCTCCTGACCTCGTGATCCGCCTGCCTTGGCCTCTCAAAGTGCTGAGATTACAGGCGTGAGCCACTGCGCCCAGCCTACAATGCATTCTTGAAACAAAGAAAATAAAACCTAACTCTAACAAAGCCCATTTGAAAAATCTTTATCTACAGGACACAGGATCGCTAATGAAACACGTTAAATGCTATCATGAAGATATAATCAAAAATGGCCCGGGTTCATCAACAAATAAATGCCAGTGGTGGAGGAAGGGAGGAAATGTAGAGATTAAAATAGCCTTAAAACCTATCAACCAAGTGAAATGTTGGCACAGTTTAAATCCTGCAGGATTTAAACGAAATATGAAAAGACTTTTTGAAGACAGTTGGTAAAAACTGAACATGGACTGAATGCTGGATATTAATTTTGTTGTGCATAATAATTATATTTTGATTGACTTTTTAAAAATGACTTTTTGAGATAAATACTGAAGTATTTATGGGTACAGTAATATGATGTTTCAGAAAATCTTTAAAGTAGTATCTTTAAAAAGTAGCAGGTAGATCCCAGCACATTTGGAGGCTGAGGTGGGTAGATCACCTCAGGAGAGGTGACCAGCCTGGCCAACATAGCGAAACCCTGTCTCTACTAAAAATACCAAAAAATTAGCCAGACATGGTGGCAAGTGCCTGTAATCTCAGCTACTCAGGAGGCTGAGGCAGGAGAATTGCTGGAACCCAGGAGGTGGAGGTTGCAGTGAGCCAAGATCGTGCCATCGCACTCCAGCCCGGGCCAACAGCAAGACTCTGTCTCAAAAAAAAAAAAAAAAAAAAACAGTGGCAGGTAGGAAGATTAATGAATTAAGAAGGATGGAATGTTGACAACTCAAGAAGCAGGATAATAGAGCCATGAGGGTTCATTACACTAAACTCTCATCTTATGTATCTGAAATTTTTCATAATTTTTTAAAAATACAAAATACGTCATATAAGTTGATTCAAATGTATCCACTGGAACCCAAATAACTTTTACCTGAAAAACAACCCAATGTATGGTTAAAAAGAACTGGTCCTGAGGCCAGGTATGGTGGCTCACATCTGTAATCCCTGGACTTTGGGAGGCCAAGGGAGGCAGATCACTTGAGGTCAGGAGTTCAAGAACAGCCTGGTCAACATGGCGAAACCCCATCTCTACTAAAATTACAAAAATTAGCCAGGTGTGGTGGTGCAAGCCTGTAATCCCAGCTACTCAGGAGGCTGAGACACGAGAATTGCTTGAACCTGGGAGGCAGAGGTTGCAGTGAGCCAAGATCGTGCCACTGCACTCCAGCATGGGCAAAAAGAGTGAGACTTCATCTTAAAAAAAAAAAAAAAAAAGAACTGGTCCTAGGCCATTCATTTGCCATGGAAAATCTAAGTCTCCAACAGAACCACAGCATATAAAAATTACAGTTGTGATCTTTTTTCATTCTTTTTTTTAACTGTCTATATACTTGTTCTTCATCTAACCCTGAGCTTATCATTAAGTTCCTTTCTTAAAAAAAAAAAGGACACTAACTCATAAAAAAATGCTACCCTCTAACTCTAGTCCTAAATATTTTCTATTATAAATAGAAAACAACTTTATCTTAAAACCTTACCAAGTAAACTTCTTTTCAAAGAGCTTTGCATTGACATGCTGTCATAAGCCTTTAAGTTCAAATCATTTAAACTTTAAAAAATCATTTCAGCATACAATATAAAGACACAATGAATTCAATAAATAGCCTTCATTCAATCATCAGCCTCAACAAGTTGTTTCATAATGTTTAATTCCTAAAATGTACATCCACAAGAAACATCTATTTCAAAACCCAAGTCTATGTCAATTTCTGTTCTGTTGCAATTGACTTAATTACTGATGTGCATCTACTAGTTACCTTTCTTTCTGGGACACTGAGACACCTGATAAAGTTTCCCTTTTTAAAATAAGGCTTAATTTAACTATTGATATTTATGTACACAATTGGCATCTGTTTTATGTTACAGATCCAAATAGTCCATTCTTCTTTCTTGCTACTGAGAGGAGCTTACCTCAAGTACTGTTTCAGGGCACTTGTTATTGTCTTCACTTCCCAATCTGCAGAATTCTCCAGGTCCACCTCATTGCATGTTTTTACATCTAGTGAGCAAGCAAACAAGAAAAAAATAATTAAAACCTTGATCATCAAAGGTTCTCTTGTCTAGCTCACAAAGCTTCCATTTTTAAATGAGCAAACCACAATCCTGCGGTTTCCTAGGAAAACATTATATATACAATTTCTCTAAAATACTATAAGCTATGTTCTATGACTAGACACTTGTGGCACTTCAGAAAATCTGTAGTAGAGATCAAAGCAAAAAATAAGAGATGGGTTGGGAGTAAGGAAGAATTAGACATAGTATATTATTTCAACATCTACAATGTAATTCATGTATAGCTATTATCATCATCGTCGTTAACAGTATCACTCAGTAGCCTTGGCTTATAGCAAGTGGCACTTTCAGTTGTGTGCATATGGTTTGAGGTGTTTTAGGTGGCACTGTTGCCCTCATACTGTGTATTGATAGAGGCAGGAGACAGCCAACTAAGTAGGGTAGAGTCCCCAGAGAACCTCCGACCCGCCCAGGTCATTGTGCACATGAGGCTTGCCTAAACATGCCCACGGTGAAAATTTCGGTCTTTTAACACATGCTCAGTAAGGGAAATAAATCAATGTGGAGTGGCTCAGACTAAGGGCCCACATGTGCACTGGGGGAACAGGGTGGAGCTACTGGGAATTCCTGCCTTATGCAAAGGAGGAGCCAGACCTCTTCGACTCATGTGTGGTGGCCTTGCGTTCAATATGAGAGGTGGGAGCCCGCTGGTGGGACCCCCTCTCTTTGCTGAGCACTCCCCTTTAGCTTAATAAGTTCCACTCTCCTCACCCTTCACTGTGTCCGCATGTCTAATTTTTCCTGGTGATGACACAAAAACCCGGATTTAGCTGAACGAAGGAGCAAAAAAATCCTGCATCATCATGACACAGAAAACCAAGGGTGGCACCGTGAATGGCAAAATGACTATCAGAATGGCAACAAACTGGTGAAAGGATGATAAAGTTGGTCTCAGATTTTCAGGATTTCTGTTCATTCGATTATCTTTCTGAAATTAATATATGATCAACCAAAACAGAAAATGACTACACAGAGACTTAAAAAGTCATTTACAGTTAACCTTTCACATTAACACTATAATATATATACTCATCCGGGAAATATTTATTGGAAGCCTCTGTGCAACACTCCAGACATTCATTCTAACTTAAACTAGTTTTCTTTATCCAAATAGCACGTAATGATGTATTTCTCACAAACATCCTTTCAAATGGTAAGTCAGTTAATAGGGTTGCTTCTTTATAAAGTAAAAGAAGAAAATTCAAAAAGGCTAGTAAGTTCTAAAGAAAAGGTATATGGCACCAAGAAAAAAAAAAAAGGAGATGGGAGAGTCAGTAAATTGAGGAAAGGAAAGCATCAATCCTGGTAGAAATAAAATGAAAGGATGGCAGGAAAGGCAAACCCCTAAGGAGTATGGTGGCATCTTTGACTTTTAGAACTCTGGGATGGTACACTCAGGTGTGTCATGGCGGCAGGGAGGAGTGCAGCATGGGTATCACAAAGCTGGGCTTACATGCCTCTAACAACCTGGCCCAGCCATACCACCACAAGCGAGTTCCAAACCTATCTGAACATCAAATCTTCATCTGCACAATGGAGATAATGTAAATGCTCTCACAGAATGATTGAGAGCATCAAGGCAAATGAAGAATGTATACAGATTTCCATAAATAATTAAATGTAGCAGGTTACTGCCACTGCTGAGTCACGAAAAAGTACAAGCAAGCAGTGATGGTACCTACCCAAAGGAAGGAGGCAGGAAATGGGTTATGACGAATGATATTGAGCCATCGTTATCAATTTGCCTGGTTTTCTACACGCCTACTATGCAAAGGAGAAAATAAGAGATTCATGGAAAAGACTATTTCTCCCTCACTCCACGATGATGCCTTAAAGACCAAAAAAACCTCGTTGTTTCAGGGTTTTTTTCCTCCCTTATACTGTGTTTGTCTTCATAGAGAAGGAAACATCTTGTTAGCATTTCCTTTTTATAAACACTAAGAAGAAAAACCTGTCAAAAAGGGACCACCACATTAAGTCACGCATGCCACTTAAAAAGTTTTAGGCTTGGGATGATGAAGGATGGATGACAACTCAATGTTGGGCTGAAACTTTCTGAAGATAAAGTAAAACAGGAAGTGATGGTTATTTCACAGGCATAGCATCATACATATGAGGTCAATTACTCAAAGGTCTGAAGACTTTTAAAGCACTTCAACATTTCTTGATTACAGCAACTGACAGCAATACGCAATAAACTACAACAATGGCAATTGACACTGATTACATTTTGATCAGTTCCTACAATTCAGAACTCATTTGTTACTGAGCTTGTCAGACAAGCCACAGATACATTCAAGAAATCAAATTAAGCACCCTGATTAAAGGTGCAATCCTTTATAACTAGGACTAAATAATTCTGTTCTAAAGGCTTTGCCAACCAATTACTTCGGTAACTGAATATTCTCTCTCATTAAATCAATCATTTAGATCTCATTTTAACATACAAGTCAGATAATATTTTCAATCAACTTGCTACCAGCAAACCACCTTTTTAAAATCCAAGAGGCTTCTAAAGGAAATCTTTTATTTCCAGCTTTCTACCAAATTATGATTCCGTATTTTGAGAATCATATTCTTTCTATGGAAAAATAAGCCATCATTCTAAATTCATGGAATAAAAAGCAGCTGTCACATCAGAAGCAAATGACTACACAGTGTCTATGTTACTAATTCTCTCTTAAATTTTCACTGTTTTCAAATAGCTCAATCATCCCTAGCAGTCCTTTACAATCAGTGAATGCACTGGGACTAGGCAGAATTTAATAATTATTTGGGATTCAAATGTGAAAATACATTTGGAGGGTTCATTCAGAATATACGTTCTACCATAAGAAAGATAAAAACAATTTGCTTCCTTTCTGACCAGGGAAGGACACTTCATGGGTTTGTTAAAAATCTAAACTAAGAAGCACAGATAAAAAGAGTTGACTTTTTATTTGGGTGAATGTTTCACACTTACGTAACCACTGGTCATTTTTTTGAAACTGAGAATCTGCAGTCCAACCTAAATGCAAAGTGCAATTTTATGCAGCTGCTAGCACCCTACTCAACACTGACTTAGGTCCAATTTTAAAGTACTTGAAAAAGCACAGTGAATGGATGAATTCTGAAAATATGTTTTATAATTTTCAGCTACGTTAGTTCACTTTTTTCCCCAATCTATGCGACAAAGCTGTCCTACAAAGGAAACAAAGTAATGGTTTTCAAGTAAAACTCTTCTCATTTCTTGTTTTCTGTGGTTTTATATGTGAAAATAAAGTCATCCAGCCCTTCTTGCAAATCAGATTTAGAATTAACCACTGAGCTCACCAGACCACACAAGCTACTACCACATTTTCTCACAATTTCCTCTTCTTCTGCTCTAATGTTTTAAACTAAAGTAGGGAAGAAGGAAGAATGCGTAACAATTCTACCTCGTATCAGTTCTAATCTACCATGAACTACTGTAATTGATGTTTTACATTCTCACTCCATTTACTAAAAAACCATGACTCACCTAAAGACAACTCATCTGATATTTCTCCCTGCCTTTCCCAAATGTGCGAAGTTTCTGCTGTATAAAAACAATAACAACTTCTACCAAATCTGTGCGCCCTGTCTTAGAGGCTGCAAAGGGGAAGAAAAAGGCAGGTGTCTGCTCAGATGGGCATGTTCTTTCAGCAACTTAAGAAACTTGGTCCAGGGAAAGGCTCAGAGGCTGCTGGAAATCCAGCAGATAGTTGCCTTAGGCTCCCAGAGGGGAAGACAACTAAGAATACCCTCTCATCACCGGGTAGAGGAAGGCAGCTGCCTGCTCCTTTACCTGGCCTCGAGGAAAATAACTGCCTCTCTATTTAGACAGTTTTCTATGGTCAATGTCATTGCTATTTCACGCCAGCTGGAAGTTAGGGGAGAAGGAAAGAAGGGGGAGAGAATAAAGAGGATAAGGAGGGAAGAAAGGGGCAGGAGAAGGACGACGGAAGATGATAATGGAAAGAAACATTTTTCTCTATTTTAATATGAAATATGAAGTGAAAAACACACCAGAAAAAAAGAGACAAGTGAAAAAACATGCAAGAGATTAAGCATATACCCTTCTAGAAATCATTATAAACTTTTACATGAGTATTTAAAGAAGACTTCAAACACTTTAACAAACAATACAAAGTACTTTGTGTAAAAATGGCAATAAAAAATTCTAAAGTAAATAATTAGCTCTCAAGAACTACAGAGAATTGGATAAATGGCAGCTCTCCTCAAAAAATAGTACATGGCTTAGGACTGTTTCTCAAATACTTAAAAATTAAATTATTTCCCATTTCTACAAAGACAATGCATTACAAACAAAATGTTCCTTGAAAAAATTCAAATTTGAAATAAACCTATTACCTGCCGGAATAATAATAAACACTAATTGCCTTAAAAAAGCAAAGTTAAAAATCTGGCAGACCCACACAATTTTTTCCTCTTCAGGATATACATGTAACCCTTTAACAACGCAGCAAAATGCGAAGAGTTGGAGAAAAATACCCCTAAGATTATGTAGACGTGACTATTCAAAACTCTAAAACCCTTTTTTTGGAAGAGGCATTAAATTATTTCCATTTGAACACTCAGTGTTCAATATGAAGGGAAAAAACACACCAGAAAAGAGAGACAAGTCCACTCAATCAGGATAAAAGAAATAAGGAAACATTGAATTGATTAGGAAATAGCAAATAAATATCTTTTGTCAAGGGCTAAGGTTTGTATTGGTAGCATAAGGTAATAAGAAAACGGTATTAACGCTAATGAAAATCCGAAGTTTTTGACTGATAATCTTAAATTCACACTAGGAATTATCTATAGATTACTCAAAACAAATGTATATTGTGTAACCCTCTTAAATGAATGGCTTAATGAGGAGGTAACAAGTCAGTATCTGTTTCACATCAATTCTCTAACTTTCCTCTGTTTGCAGAATGGTATTACTGAAAACATAAGCATTTCCCTTGCCAGCAATATGTGTGAGGTTGTGTCACACTCATGTCCTGGGCTTTTCTACTCTGAGGCTCATGAAAAGTAAAAACAGTTTTCCAGGTCATGAATTTTTTGAGGGTTTAGATATTTAAAAACACCTTGTAAGTTAAGGACTGGCTTGGGACATTTCCCATGAGCAGAGCAAACTACCACACTGAGTTGAGCAATGCTGTACACGTAGAATTTTATGAGATGACCAACAAATTTTGAGACAGCTTAGCACTTCAAGGTGACCACAGAAAAACCCTTGTTCAAACTTTCCTTGAACAGGAACAAGATGATAATAAAAATAATGCCAGGTCCTTAGGACCAATTTACCAGCAAAATGTGCCTTTCAGTCCACATTTCCCATTCTGTTATCAATATACTCTTCCAGTTCTAATCATCATAACACCATCTTGGAAATGAAAGAAGTGTTTCTAATTTTAAAATTAAGTAAAAGCAGATGCTGTAGTCCCATTAAATTCTTCCAGCTGCTACTGAACCACTGGCAACCTGAGTCTATTTAATTTGGAGACCACTATTGGTAAAAAGGAAAATCTGACTGCCAAAATTGCACACCCAAGTTAAACCAGAGAGGCAGAAAATGAAAACAGCTTATGGAAGCGAATGTATTCTAATAAGGCTCTCCAACTGATGACAGGCAATTTCTCCTGTGGTTAATAGCTTACAAAAGATTGTTGCTTATTAAATCCTTAATTCAAATATAGGCAAACAAGCAATCCTATCCGTAGCATGACAGTTGATTTTATTCAACTTGGCTCATGCTTCCTAAAAATGACTCTTTGCTATAATGTTTTAAAATGCAGACAGGTTGGAATGCATTCACAGCACACCTGAGGGCATTGTTAATACTGATTAATTAAAGTAAGGTATCAAATAAATTAATATGTAGCAAGATCATAATGACAGATTGGTTTGATACACAGGCCCTCTAGCCTGATGAGTTATCATCACTCTTCAAGAGGCAGCCTGTTTTGGGGTGGGGGAGAAGTGGAGTGTCTTACAGGTGGAAATGAACTGACAGCAGTGTGTAATGTAAAAGCGCTTTGTCATTCACATAATGTCTGGGGTAATGAAATGAATTCACTTTCTGGCTTCCTCTAGTCTGCGATGCCAAAGAACACTGTGTTATCAGCACAGATGGAGCATGCATGGTTCTGGAGGAGAGCCTGGTGTGAACTACAAACAAGCCACTGTGAATACCAATGAATCCCTGAGAATCAGACCCTTGCTGTCAAATGACAGTTTTGGAAGCTCCATAAAAATGAGCGAGTCCCAGTGGTCTTGTCCAACCAAATGTACTGTCACAATTCTGGACAGGCTATTTGGAAGCCACGCAAATCATAGAGGCCTGACTGCCACTTCCCTGTGAGAAGCAAGCACAGGAAGATAGTCAACCAGGGGGTGCATTCTTTTTTCATTTCTTAATAAGAGGTAATAGACAATCTATGCTGACGCAAATACTAATCTACTTCTGTGGGTCAATTGTCTCTGTTCAGCAGAAAACTCCTGTAGAAAGTAGAGGAATGGAATGACAAGTATTCTCTACATTACTATGAAATATTAAGCTGTGAAGTCAATGAACATACACAAATAACACATGGAAAAATGATTAGAAAAGAGGCATACCCATTAACATACTCAGAAGTCTCTGGACCTTTGAACTCACCCCCACAACTCTGTACAATCCTTGGTCATTTATACCTATGGGAAGAAACAAACTATTAGCAAAATAGAAGACTATCATATTTTAAAAGCCATCAAACAGTTGCATTCAAAATCTTTGCTAACTAACATTAGCAGCATTCCTGTTAACTATAAAAATAACCTTTGGAAAAAGCAAGTGTTTAACAACTTGTTTTACTAGCTTTTCATCTGTAAGTTGTGGTTAAAAAAATAATCTCAGCAAACAATGTTCCATGTGGACAAAAATGAAATGCCTCAATGTTAATAAGTTAGTTAAGTATCATGGATACATTGAAATGAATACCAATCCTATTTGTAAAGATGCACTAAAACTTTTATGTTTACTGTATTTACTTGTTTACATTTTTTTTCAAAAGTTTTAGCCTTTTAAAAATATGGTGATGATTAGTACACAGAAAGAAATCATTGTTTGGATGATTCTTGAAAACCATGGAAATTCATTCAAAACTAAAGCAAAACTGTAATTTTTTTTTGAAGTTGTTACACGTCCTGTCCAGTGAGGAGCTGTGAAACTTCAAATCAATATCACCACAAAGTATACTGCAAAATGAACCAAATCAATGCATCCTCTCTCTCTACAGAAATCTGAAAACGAATTCTCCCTGAGAACGAGACATATAAAAGAAAATGTACTGTCAAACATAATTTGGTATGCTGAACAAATATTCTTATCATTTGGATTCTGATCTGAACAAATCAATGATGAAAAGACATTTTTTATGCAATTAGCAAACTGAGTGACATTAAGGGTAAGAAAATCTCCATTTGTTTAAAGTTGCATCCCGAAAGGGGTGAAAGTAACCTTACATTTGCTTTAAGAGGGAAAAAGGGATAGACGAAACAACTGTAGCAAAATCTTGATAATTACTGAATCTGGATGAGAATATGGGAATTCATTGTACCAATCTCTCTACTTTTTTATGCTTGAAAATTTTCATAATAATGACTTCCAAAAAATGTGACTTATATTTACTTCTCAAACAAGTTGCAGCTTTCTGGCTGTGTGTTTATTTTCTCCGCTACGAATGTTAAAGGTAACAAGAACACAACTGGCTGACAGGCAGATGATGCCTCTAATCTCCAAAGTTTCCAAAACAAAATAACAAAACAAAAGGCCCTGGAATTTGCCCACGAGGGTTTACTTTTTCACCTCCCTGCTCGGAGTGATGAAAAGAATACTAGTCAGAGTCTAAAGAATTAGATTCAAGTCAGTTCAGGCACTCATGAGGAAAAGAGGAAACCTCTCGGAGTCTCTATGCTGTATCTGAGATCAAAGACTGCATCCTATACCCTATGTTATGCTGGGAGGGAAATGAGATGATACTAACACGTGTCCTACAGATTGTAACTCACAGCGCACACACAAAAGCATTCATTCTTCCTTGTCAAGTTTTGTTCTTTTTCTCTTTGCCTTTTTAAAAATTATAGTTACATATACTATTTTTTTTAACTTTTAAGTTCAGGGGTGCATGTACAGGTTTGTTACATAGATAATAAATCTATGTCATGGCATTTGTTGTACAGACTATTTCATCACCCAGGTACTAAGCCTAGTGCTCATTAATTCTTCTTCCTGATCCCCTCCCTCTTCCCACCCTCCACCCTCCACCCTCCCATAGGCCCCAGTATGTGTTGTTCTCCTCTATTATGTCCATGAGTTCTCATCATTTAGCTCCCACTTATAACTGAGAACATGCAGTGTTTGGTTTTCTTTTCCTGCATTACTTTGCTAAGGATAATGGCCTCCAGTTCCATCCACGTCCCAGCAAAGGACATGATCCTCATTCCTTTTTAGGGCTGCATAGTAGTCCGTGGTACAGTATGTACCACATTTTGTTTCTTTTGGAGATAGAGTTTCACTCTTGTTGCCCAGGCTGGAGTATAATAGAGCAATCTCGGCTCACTGCAACCTCCACCTCCCAGGTTCAAGTGATTCTCCTGTCTCAGCCTCTGAAGTAGCTGGGATTACAGGCATGCTCCACCACGCCCAGCTAATTTTGTATTTTTAGTAGAGACAGGGTTTCACCATGTTGGTCAGGCTCGTCTCGAACTTCTGACCTCAGGTGGTCTGCCTGCCTCCGCCTCCCAAAGTGCTGGGATTACAGGCATGAGCCAATACGCCTGACCCCACATTTTCTTTAACCAGTCTATCACTGATGGGCATTTAGGCTGATTCCATGTCTTTGCTATTGTGAGTAGGGCTGCAATGAATATACATGTGCATGTGTGTGTATAATAGGACGATTTATATTACTGGGTATATACCCAAAGGAATATAAATCCTCTTTGCTTTTTATTCCTTATTTTTTAAGTTTTGCAAATGTCCTATTTTTCCTTCTGTTATAGGCTGAATTGTATCCCCCTAAATTCATCTGTTGACATCCTAATCCTCAGTACTTCCAAATGTGACTGTATTTAGAAATAAGGTCTTGAAAAAAAAGTAATTAAATTAAAATGAGGTCACCAGGGTGGACACAAATCCACCATGACTGGAGGCCTTGTAAGAAGAGATGAGGACACAGACATATACAGAGGGGGACCATGAGAAGACACAGGGGGAAGACAGCCATCCCCATGCCAGAGAGAGGCCTCAGAAGAAATCAACCCTGCTGATAGCTTAATATTGGACTTGTAGCCCCCAGAATTGTGAGAAAATTGATTTCTATTGTTTATTCAGCAGCCCCCGTCCCCAACCTTTTTGGCACCAGGGCCCGGTTTCGTGGAAGACAATTTTTCCACCGACTGGGGTGGGGGGATGGTTTCAGAATGATTCAAGTGCATTACATTTATTATTAGATTCTCATATGGAGCACACAACCTAGATCGCTCACATGTGCAGTTCACTATAGGGTTTGCACTCCTATCACAATCTAATGTCGCCACTGATCTGACAGGAGGCGGAGCTCAGGCCATAAGGCTCGCCCACTGCTCACCAGCTGTGAGGCCTGGTTCCAATAGGCCATGGTCTGGGGATTGGGGACCCCTGGTTTAAGTCACCCAGCCTGTGATACTTTATTATGGCAGCCGAAGCAAGCTAATAATTACTCTCTATCTCATTAGAGCTTAAAGAACCAGAAGAGTAAAGGCTAGCCCTTAGTCTACCTAAGTCTTCTCAGAACGCTAAGGAGTCACAGCAGCAGAGACACACCTTCCTGAGGGGGAGCACTCAGCGACTACAAGGGAGAAGTAGGCCGCACAGCCCTGCCAGGAGTTGGAAAAAAGAAAAGAAAGTTGCCAAAAAACACAAAAATCAGAGACCTTTTGAGCCTGATACAGGAAAAAAGACTGAGCCTCATTCCTTCCTTCTTTTTGGAAGCCAGAAGGGCATGTCCAGATAGTTTAAAATACCAGAGGGTTTCAGTACTACTCTAGTTAAGAAACCTTAAAAAGTTTGACCTCAATGGTAGAAGCCAAAAGAGCAAATCATACTCTGCATTCAAGCAAACATGCCTCTGTGAAAAGGGCCTGAATTATATGGAGAGATGAAATAAGAATGTCACTTCGGCAATAATAATCACTCTGTGCCGGTAATTACTATCAAATAATTGATCAAGTTCAAATTCATCAACCTGAGAGAAGTAGAGTTAATTGCTAATGCATACTGAGAGGTGCAAGGGGGAATTAAAGCTACTCAACACAGTTTCTACATTTTTAAATGAAATTTAAATAAACCTTGCACAAAAAGCAGCTTGGAAATAGCACGTAAAATACATACACTCAAGTCTTGTTCGATTTTCTATTTCTTGCTACACTGTTCTCAAAGGCTCTGAACTAAATGAGAGCTGGAACATACTTTTTATCTATGAACACATATATGTTCATATAAAAGGCATCAAATACATTTCAAGGATATAAACCAACCAATATGCCAAGGCATATTAGTGAGTTTATCATGTCCTTTCCAGCTTCTTTTCCAAATTTCCCTGTCAACCAAAGGGATCACTATTTCTGATCAACAAGTATTAGAAATTTGAAATCTTTGACTTCTTCCCTGTCACTTTCCAAATGCAACAAGTCAACGTCCACTCTTTCTTCAAACTTCAGACTAATTTCTGCCTCTTCAACACAGTCCTGAATTTCATGCACACACATTTATTATGGAATCCCTAAAAAGAAACACACAACTATAATCCATTCTGAACACTGTCTTCTATATTTTCAAACCACTATTATTATCTAATGTCCCCTGGATCCCCATTTAAGGGCAAGCCTTCAGATCCAGCCCACATCCTCTAGCCTTAACAAGTATGTAAGGCACACACACACACACATCCACGACGGGCCTCACCTCATCCTCCTATAGGGACTGCAGTGTATTCAACTTAATCACAACAGACGGCTCGACCATCACCCACAAATAACCAAGTTCATTGCATCCTCTGCGGCTACATGCAGGCTGAAGTCTCCCCAGCAGGAATGCTCTTCCCCTTCTCCTCACAGATTTATTCAACTGTCATATATTTATTCATCAGATATGTGCCAGGTGCTATTCTGGTTGCCCAAGATTCGACAGTGAGTAAAATTCCCATCTAAACCTTCAAAACCGGATAAAAATCCCCTTTTTGACACCGGCCCACAGTGATACTCCCTTCTTCTAAGCATAACTCATAATTGGTTCCTTTTAATTTAACACTTGATTACATTTAAAATTTTTTTATTTTTAAGGCAGGGTCTCATTCTGTCATCCAGGGTGGAATGCAGTGGTGTGTAACAGCTCCCTGCAGCCTTGGCCTCCTTGGATCAAGCTATCCTCCCATGTCAGCCCCTCGACTAGCTGGGACCACAAGCACATACTACCACACTTGGCTGAATTTATTTTTTTGTAGAGAGCAGGTCTCACTATGTTGCCTGGGCTGGTCTCAAATTCGTGGCTCAAGTGGTCCTACCGCCTCAGGGCATCCCAAAGTGCTGGGATTACAGGCAAGAGCCACTGCACCCACCAGGGTACATCTTAAAACAAGTCCACAATCTTAGTCGCAATTCCCAAAATCAAAAGTGTTAACGGATAGAGGAGTGGCATCACCAAGATGGTGGCATAGAAAGTAACCTGCTCATATCCCCATATGACAGTAAGAATTCTGCATCCATCCACCATCAAAGTCTCTCTGAGGGCATCTCAGGATTCAGGTAAAAGTTTGTGAAACCTTGGTGGAGCCCAAGACCTGGGAGGGTCGCTTTGAGAGTGCAGACCAACATCCAGGTGGCTGATGTGCCACCAGCTTGCTCCTAGATTCAAGCTTGACAATGATCCAGTCCTCCAAGGGACTTGGCTACAGCCCTGTTTGGCCTTGAGCCTGCAGCTGAAACTATCTGCCAAGGGGTCCAAAAGGAATCTTGCACATTGATGCTTTGGCAAAAAGGTTCATCTGCATACTAACAGTGGTTTCAGCAGTGAACCTGAGACGTGCCCTGTGGCTTGGCTCCAGGGCCCCTCAGCCAAGGTCCCAGCTCAGAGCTGCTTGCACATGGACCCAGAGGGAGACTCACCCATGTCTTGCAGCCTGGGAGCCAGAGCCTTCCAGATGGGCTTGCCAACCTCTGCCCCACAACAGATCCTAAGGGGACCCAGGCTCAGCTCCCGCCCCTCCCACTGCAATCAGGGAACAATCTTGTGTTGAGACCTACTAGGAGACATACACCCAAAGAGCCTGGCTCTCCAGCCTCTGCCCCAGAGCAGATCCCAAGAGGGCCTCATCTCAACTCCAGCCCATTCTGCTATAGTCAGAAATTCATCCCACCATGCAGAGACCTGCTGGGAGACACATCCTAGAACAGTCTTCGGGACTCAGGTCTTGGCCAGTATTCCCACACAGTCCCAGTACCTTTTTGGGGTCTTCCCCAGGTCCATCTGGGGCAGAAAGCCACATCAACTTCTGAGTCCTGAAGAGACTCGTGGCAAGCCTGGGCTTAGAGCATCCTCTAGTGCTGAGACAGCTGCAGTGGTCACAGGCTCAGGAAACCCAAGAGTCAGTCAGCTTAGAATCCTGGAAGGCCCTCTGAAGAACAGGCACAAAGCCAGACTGGGTAGATGAAAATAAATAGCTAATCCCTCAATGCACAGACACTGTCACACACACCTACAAGCATCAAGAGCATTCAGGGACTGGCACAGTGGCAAGTGCCTGTAATCCCAGCTACTTGGGAGGCTGAGGGAGAAGGACTGCTTGAGCGTAGGAGTTCAAGGCCATAGTGTGCTATGACTGCACCAGTGAATAGTCTCTGCACTCCATCCTAGGCAACATAGCAAAACCTTGTCCCTAAAAAAATAAACAACTTTTAAAAGAACATTCAGGGAAATATGACCTCATCTAACAGGCAATATAAGGCACCACAGACCAACCCTAAAGTGATGAAGATGTGCGATCTCTCTAAGAAATTTAAAGAAGATGAGCTTCCTTCTCAATAAACTTCAAGAATATAGAGAGAATCAATTCAGAAATTTATTGGGGAAATTTAACAGAGAGATTGAAATAATTTTTAAAATCAAAAAGAAATCCTGAAGCTGAGAAAGTATAAATGCATGACCTGAAATCAGGTTAAGTATTTTTTCCACTCTGAATGTTCATATTTCACATGTTAAAAGTAATTTCCACACCAAACCTGCCTGGAGATGTAATATTCTATTCAGTGTATGTCCCATATTACCTTTTTATTGTTTTTTCCATTTTTTTATCTCCAACTTTTAAGTTCAGAGGTACATGTGCAGGATGTGCAGGTTACATAGGTAAACGTGTGCCATAGTGGTTTGCTGCACACTCAGGTATTAAGCCCAGCATCCATTAGCTATTCTTCCTGAGCCTCTCCCTTCTTCCCTCTCCCCTGCCCTCTGACAGGTCCCAGTGTGTGTTGTTCCCCCCATGTGTCCCTGTGTTATTATTTAGCTCCCACTTGTAAGTGAAAACATGAGATATTTGGTTTTCTGTTTCTACATTACTTTGCTAAGAAAAATGGGCTCCAGCTCCATCCATGTCCCTGCAAAGGACATGATCTCATTCCTTTTTATGGCTGCATAGTATTCCATGGTATATTAAATGTACTGCATTTTCTTTATCCAGTCTATCATTGATGGGCATTTGGGTTGATTCCATGTCTTTGCTATTGTGAAAAGTAATGCAGTGAACATACGCATGCATGTGTCTTTATAATAAAACAATTTACTTTCCTTTGGGTGTATACCCAGTAATGGAATTGCTGGGTCAAATGGTATTTCTGCCTCTAGGTCTTTAAGGAATCGCCACTGTCTTTCACAATGGCTGAACTAATTTACACTCCCATCGACAGTGTGTTCCTTTTTCTCCACAATCTCACCAGCATCTGTTTTTTGACTTTTTAATAATAGCCATTCTGACCGGCTTGAGATGGTATCTCATTATGGTTTTGACTTGCATTTCTCTAATGATTAATGATGTTGCACTTTTTTTTCCTATGTTTGTTGGCCACATGTATGTCTTCTCTTGAGAAGTGTTTGTTCATGTCCTTTGCCCACTTTTCAGTAAGGTTGTTTTTCTCATGTAATTTTAAGTTCCTTATAGATTCTGGATATTACACCTTTGTCAGATGGATATATTGCAAAAATTTTCTCCCATTCTGTAGGGTGTCTGTTTGCTCTGGTGATAGTTTCTTTTGCTGTGCAAAAGCTCTTTAGTTTAGTAAGATCCCATTTGTCAATTTTTGCTTTTGTTGCAATTGCTTTTGGCATCTTCATCATGAAATCTTTGCCTGTTCCTATGTTCTGAATGATCTATTATCTTTTTTAATTAAAAAGGTCTAAATTCCAAAACACACCAAGCCTCGGAATTTTCAGATGAAGAATCATGAACCTGTATTCCACCTTTTCTCCAAACGCAGAGATATTACCTAGAAAGATACTTGGTCAACCTTGGTTTTTGCTTTTAATAGCTTTTATGGTGCCTTGTATAGAGTAGTTGGGCACAGAATAGGTATAGCTAGGTTGATCTGACTTGAAATTGATATAGAACTATAAATATAGGCTTGGGCCAAAATGGACATCACGATTCAGAACTGAAAAATTTAAGTTAAAATATCCAAATTATTGTGATTTTTCAGGATATAAATGTTCAGTGATGATATTGATATATTTTCTAACTTTTAACAAAAATTTATAACCTGGTCAATGTGTTTACAGGCCCAAAGTTTTTTTTTTTTCTCTTAATAAATTAGATTGAGATTGGTTCTGATAGTTAGCAAAGAACAGGTAAGCTTATCTCCACTATAGTGATGAGCAGCTGATGACAGCTGTCTCTGGGCAAAATGGATAAGGTAAAATCAAATGTGTCTTACTTCCTACCAACTGTCTCCTCCAATCTCCCACAACACTGTCATAGAGCACTACTCACATCACCTACATCTTCCTTGAGGAGAGGGTCAAACAGTGGGAAGTAGTCAAGTTTCATCATCATCTCTGCTCAACTGTTTCCCTCTCAAACCCAAATGGTGTTACCAGAGCCAGAGACCTGATCCAGAAAACACCTGCATGGAACTACTGAGCACTAGTGGGCATCCACTGGTCCCTGTAGGTGGGCTGGAGAAGCAAGACAGAAAATAAGATGTTCTGGGATAGTTAAAAAATCAGATGCAAAAGGAAAATAAAACTTAAGAGGGCTGATAAATGCAGGTAAACAAGAGAGGTAAAGGCTAGAGTGGCTACAACTGGCAGATAAATGTGATTATTTGAAAACAAAAAGTAGCATTAGAATAAAGGAAGCAGAAGAGAAAAGACAGGTAATTTTTAAAAATAGAAATGGTAAGCAGGGAGAAGAATACAAAATAAAAGGGAGGAAAAACTGGAAATAAATGAGAAGATAGGCTAGAAATTACATAACATTTAATTTCCTGTTAATTTCACAGGAATTGTTGAGTACTTATATTTTAGGCAGTGAGGTGGAATCAAGTGAAGACACAGGGTAAAATTAAAGAGACAATTATAATTAAAAGAGAGTAACTTGAAACTAAATAGGCCAAGAAGTTCTTTCTTATCTTTTCAGCTTCAGGTGCAGTTTTTATACCTGACAGCTCTATATTCTTAATACCTCAACTTGTCCTTAGCCTATGGTATACATTTAACGAATGAATTGAAAAATAAATGAACAATTAATATATCGATGATTAATCAGTAAAGGAAATACGGAAATAAAATATAAGACAGAAAAAGATATAACAACAAAGGAGAAGGGCTCAAAGCGAAAGATAAACACTTTTGATGGTAACAGGCATGAAATGATTAAAAAGGATTTTGCAGCCGTATGATTCTACAGAAATACATTCTCAAATTCCATGGTTCTGTAAACTAACATTGAGCTCTCATCTAGTAACCAGCAGATTGCCTGGCATGGAATGAGATGCTTCATCAATATTTGTGGAGAGACTGAATCATTTATTTGCACTCGTGTGTGTTGACAACAGGGGTAAAAGGTCATTAATGTTCATACTGGCATTCACAGGATTTACATCAAAAGTCTAACATTTCATTATTAATGAGGCACATGTGCATATATATATATACACACATGTGTATGCACAAATACAAATATAGGTTTGCATATCCCTCTAGCACTGTAAAGACAGTATCTCTATGGGTTATACAACAAACAAACATGCTTTTATGCACATAAAAATATTAATCATTATTTTAGATGCCTTATATGTATATATTTTCCTATATAATTACTAACATTAGCTAATCTTGAAATATTCTTGAAAATGAAGGAAAAACGTACTCTTCATGAAATAATTAGAAAAACTTGTGAGGAAATACCTAGCAATCTGGCTAAGAATGATGTATTATGAAGGTAATATTAAGAAAAGCAAGAAGAGACTCATGAATATTGTTTCGGATCATAGGTGGATTACAAAAATGTGATAATGTGTTCCTTACATATATTTATAACTAGTCCTCAGTAAGCACTAATGTTTAAATGTCTGTTTAAGTATAGTAAACACTTTCTAGGCTATCTGCTGCACTGGGTTACATAAAAATAAACAGGTTCATACACAAAGATACTCTTCCAAGATACTCAGCAATTCATAACATTATAACATTCTGTCAAAAATGTGTGTTTATATTAAAATGGTTTTAAATATAAGCAGACAGAAGAATGATACTCTCTACTCCATCAAAGGGACATATTCACCATCATAAATTTAAGATACGGTATTTACATAATTCTAAAGCTTTGGGAGAAGAATGCATTATTTGTAACACTTACAGTGCATTAAATACTGCCAAGCAGCAGGTAAGGGATAATTCCTAAGCATTGAGGCAGCAGATAAAGTAGAGCTGTACAAAGATGAGATTCAACATAATATTGAATAACATTTTAAACTTTCTGGACCTTGGTACCTCCATTTAAATAAAAAACAAATATATCTTGGAAATACAGATGTGTTAAGGTTACAAGATATAAATTATTACAAGTTAAGGTTACCAACATCCTGAAAGCTTCCAACTCTGCCACCTTCTAGCTATGTGACCTAGCAAGTTATTCAACCTCTCTGTGCTCAGCTTCTTCACCTGAAAATGGAGTTAATGATGGGAACTGGGTTGCTGTGAACATTAAAGGAGATAATGTTTATAAAGCAAGTGCCTGAGCTTCACACATACCAAGCAATCATTAAAAGCTTTAATTGTAGGCCGGGCGCGGTGGCTCACACTTGTAATCCCAGCACTTTGGGAGGCCGAGGCGGGCGGATTACGAGGTCAGGAGATCGAGACCACGGTGAAACCCCGTCTCTACTAAAAAATACAAAAAATTAGCCGGGCGTGGTGGCGGGCGCCTGTAGTCCCAGCTACTCGGAGAGGCTGAGGCAGGAGAATGGCGTGAACCCGGGAGGCGGAGCTTGCAGTGAGCCGAGATGGTGCCACTGCACTCCAGCCTGGGCGACAGAGCGAGACTCCATCTCAAAAAAAAAAAAAAAAAAAAAAGCTTTAATTGTAGTATAAAACTCAAAATTAATTGCAAAATAGCCAGGCACGATACATATAAATGCCCTAACCAAGTCCTTTAATCTATAAGCCCATTTTCATAAAATAAAGCACATGCTGGGAAGAGAGTCAAAATTTATTTAACAAGAATGACTCATGGAAAATATACAATTCCTACTCACCAATAACATTTGTAAGTTCTTCCCCAGATGATAATTATTTGAACAGCTGATAGAAAAACATTACAGACAGCTATTATTTGCCACCAACTAATCTGTTTTTCCCTTTCCTATAAGTCTTGCTTTCACTGGCATGTTCGCCTTCACCTATTCTTTGTGTAAACGCATTTCTGTATTGTGATGATTAGCCTCCCCACCAGCAGGCACTTTTAGGAAAGGTCTTAGGATCTCATTCCCACAGTCTTCCCACTCCCAAACAAACTAGGGACTCAACACAGAAACAAGACAGTTTGGCACGTGAGGGTGGCTGTGCCCACTGGGGTTGTCTGTCAAATCCACTCACTATTGTCCCATCCCAGGAGAAAGGTGGGAAATATTTTAAAAAGTGCAAAGCAAATACCCACTTCTGGGTCTAAACCCGTACTTTTGGAAGTACTGACAATTTTAGGCTTCTAAAGATACATCTAAGGCTTGATGCTAAGTCTCATCCTTTCGAATCCAAGTCTCAAATATGAAAGGTAGAAAGTTTACTAGCTGTAACCTCTGTCTTACGGTCAAAATGGACTGTATACTACAGGTGGCTGGCCTCGTTTTCAGTTTCTAGGCAACACAAGAGAAAACATTTTAGCTTCAGACCAGATGCCCTAGACTTGTTGCTATTCTTTCTACCCAAGCTACTGGCAAAGTGCCGAGACAGGGCCTAGAGGAAAGCGGCGGAGTAACTGGAGTTTCCAATTTCAATAGTAACCTTTGGGGCCCCACACTCTCCCAGAGGTCTCCCTATCCCAGTATCTAATACAGGCACTGGCTGTGACTCACTCAATGTGCCCTTCAGTTTTTCCTCACAGCATGAACCTTGGCAAAAGGAGTATTTCACAGCCTCTGGGCCTTCCCGTAGGATCAAGCTCCCCCATCACCACTAAGTTGCACTGTCCACCAACTCTTCCTCTCACCCTGTTTCTGCTGCCATAGGATAATTCTGACTTAGAGCCAGGAGACTAGGCTCCAAACCCCAGCTTTGCCTAGTTGCGTGACCTGTGACAGCTTTACCCTACCTTGTTCTGGCCTCTGATACCACATGTGCAACTGAGCCTATTAATATATATCTGCTCAACTACCGAGTTTTATGGAGACTGTGTGAGAGAGTGTGATATACTCCAAAAACATAAAACGCAATACGTTAAAATTTTTAATATATTGTCATATGCAGATTCTGTATTGACATTTTGTCTGCTATGAAGAGACCTCCCGAGGTGTTGCAACAATCCTCAGCAAAGACAGTGCATCTTTCTCAGCCCAAGGATGCACCTTCAGAATCCATGAAGCAGTTGTTACAGAAAAAAGGCAGATGTAACTTTAGAATGGCTTAATCCTGAATCTAGATGAACACTTCCAGATTTACTTAAATCTTCCCTCCCAACTTCCCTTTCCTACAGTACTCTCAAACTTTAAAACTTTGTTCTTTAACAGCTTGTCTTCTGTTTTTCTTTCCTTCATCTCTCCAACATCCTCAAAAAAAAGGTCAGACTATAGTGTCTCCATCTCCTCATGCTCACTGTGGTTAAGAGCGTGGGTATTTAAAACACAGTCTTGGAAGCAAGTTGTAGTATACTGCTCTCTAAGTCTGAGACTTAGACGAATCAAATCACGTTTCTTCACTTCAGGGGCTCATGCAAATGGGGATAATACCACCTGTCTCATATGGTTCTTGTGAGAAGAATAACACCTAAGAAAAAAACAAGTACAACCTCGCTATTATTTAGTTTGACTTCCCAACCACTAAACCCAATGGCTGTTTCTTATTCCTCCACCAACCTGATCTTTCTAGAGTATTTGACACAGCTGACTTCTTCCTTCTTGGAATCTCCCCTCTTATGGATTCCCTTCCAACCATCCTTCTTCCTTCTCCTCCTGTCCCTCTGGTCTTATGTCTCCATTATTCTTCTTCCTCTCATCATCAAAATAGAGGCATTCACAAAGATTCTGTCCTTTTCTCCACTATCGTCTTGACTTACACTCTCAAAACCTTACCTCTCTAAAAATAATTCCTGCCATCTCTCCTCTTGCTTTCATTCTATTTCTTATAACATGCCACTTGCATTCAGAATATCCAAAACCAGTCTCTATCCCTCCCAAACCTACCGCTCATCTTGCATTCTGCCTTGGCTAAAGGTCTCATCCACCTTGTCTGGGAAGCTTAGAGTCCATTTTCGCTTTCCCCTCTCCCTGACTTCCAATAACCAGCAGGTCATCAGATTCTGTTGGTCTGCGAAGTCTCTCTTCCTATCCATCCCTTCTTTCCATTGCAAATACTCTAGTTTAACCCTCCATCATTTCTTACCTGAATTACTCCCCAAATTCAAGCAACCACCCTGCCTGCCATCTTACCCCCATTCTATTCCCACCAATTCTATTCTCTGTCAAAGATCTCAAGACACACTCCCATCCAAATCTGTCAATCGCTCACCACAGCCTACAGAAAGAGCTAAGGCAAACGATGCAGCACAGCACCTGGGATCTGCCACTCTCTGGATACAACTGCTCACAAAGCAACTCCCCACATCATACCACCCACCACTACCAACACCACCCCAGCATGGTGGGAGCACCCTCTGTTCCAGTATCTACCCTCTGGAGCAAAGAGCAGGGTTGCTTGCAGCCTTAGCAAATAGAGATGGTGTCTCCTAGAGCAAAAGGCTTGCTTGCTGGCCATTATAAAAGATCTGAGTTTCCTGCATTCAGAGTTTTTCCTCCTATAACACAACCAACTGTATCATCCACAAGTATCACCTGGCCATCTCTGCAGTGCCCTGAGGAATCAGGGCTCAGGGAATGAGCACAAAATGCACTACTCTAGCTACTGACAGTAATAAACGGTCCAGTGTCAAAGATCCAGGAGTCTTGTGTCTTCTACTAGTATCCGTGGAACTACGCAGGATAACTGGTTAACATGAAAGTAGAGTAAAATCTGTCTTGAAGTTAGATTGAAGTTCATCTTTAAGAACAGGAACCATATTTCTAATATTTTTTTCTGTAATACCTTCCCTGTAAGAAATACCCCAAAATTACGACTAAAATCCATCTAACATGTGTGTGCCCAGGCATAGGTAAGTATTAAAGTAAGCTGGAAAGGATCTTCCAGCTCATCTCTAATGTAGCTCAGGTTTAAGTACTAGCAAAATTTTACTACGATAAATCAGAAAACAGACTCAAACTCAAGGCAAAAGTGGGCCGTTGCTTTTTGCAAGATTCCTTTTCATTCCCCTGCTGCAGAGATGGAAAACATCAGAGAAGGCCTAATGTTGTGTCTCGCTGCTGCCCTCTGCCTCTCCACCTCAGAGCAGCTGCAGTAGCAGGTACTAAATCCCAGGAGGAAGAATGCCTGTTTTTGGTTTTCAGGGTGTTTTGTAGTGTTTGTCTGGCTTCTGAGGAAAAGCTTGAGATAATCTGAAAACCGTAGTGTTCTTTCTGAGCCTCTGGCTATTTTACTGCTCGGGATATTTTAATGCTCAAACGTCCACAAATCGCTGAAGAGGAGGAGGTTAAAAGCCAAACCAGTTAATTTTGCTGTTTTTTCTAAGAGCCACATAAAATTAACAGATAAAGTGAATTTGGGTGATTTATTTCCCAATGTAAATCGCTATTTTTTAAAAAAAATAGAAAGTTCTTCAATCTCCTAGAGCCTTAAATCAATAATGACACTACTTAATTATAACTGGCCTCAATGACTAGATTTATCTCTAAATAAGCAACTCACACTTACTGGGCATTCAACATGTGCCAATGTCCTAAGCATTCTCTTTTAGTTCTCACAACAACCCCATGAAGGAGATCTGATCCTTATCCCATTTCACAGATGATAAAAAAAGACACAGAGAGGTTACATGGCAGAGTTAATACGGAGTAAAACTGAGATTACTATCAAGATAGTCCTTTTGGGCTAATGTTCTTCACCACTATGCTAACAGTGTACCATAAAATGTCACAGACTTCATCAGAATGCAATGCAAAAACAAAGCCTAGCATGCCTACTCTGTAGCAAGACAGTTCCACCAAGTTTCTTCTGTTCTAAAAACACCTTCGACACTACTTGAAAATATACCATTGTCATTTTCTGACACCTACCCAACCTCCAACCCCAAGTACACCCAGAAGCAAGATGATTTATTGTAAGGATGGAATACAGTCCTATTAATTTTCTTCATTTCTATTCTGTGGATGCATTAAAGAGGAGGAAAACACATGAAAAAATGCTCATCATCACTGGCCATCAGAGAAATGCAAATCAAAACCACAATGAGATACCATCTCACACCAGTTAGAATGGCCATCATTAAAAAATCAGGAAACAACAGGTGCTGGAGAGGATGTGGAGAAATAGGAACACTTTTACACTGTTGGTGGGACTGTAAACTAGTTCAACCATTGTGGAAGTCAGTGTGGCGATTCCTCAGGGATCTAGAAGTAGAAATACCATTTGACCCAGCCATCCCATTACTGGGTATATACCCAAAGGACTATAAATCATGCTGCTATAAAGACACATGCACACGTATGTTTATTGCAGCACTATTCACAATAGCAAAGACTTGGAACCAACCCAAATGTCCAACAACGATAGACTGGATTAAGAAAATGTGGCACATATACACCATGGAATACTATGCAGCCATAAAAAATGATGAGTTCATGTCCCTAGTAGGGACATGGATGAAACTGGAAAACATCATTCTCAGTAAACTATCACAAGGACAAAAAACCAAACACCACATGTTCTCACTCATAGGTGGGAATTGAACAATGAGAACTCATGGACACAGGAAGGGGAACATCACACTCCAGGGACTGTTGTGGGTGGGGAGAGGGGGGAGGGACAGCATTAGGAGATATACCTAATGCTAAATGACGAGTTAATGGGTGCAGCAAAACAACATGGCACATGGATACATATGTAACAAACCTGTACATGGTGCACATGTACCCTAAAACCTAAAGTATAATAATAAAAAAAAATCAAAATTAAAAAATCAAAAAAAATAAAATAAAAAAAATAAAGAGGAGGAAAATGTATAAAACCATAGGTAACAAAGAGAAAAGAAGGTTGAATTCATGGGCTGAAAAAAAAAAACAGTCACTGGACAACAGGAAAGCAGTAACAGTCCTAAACCAAACCCTAAACCACACAGACGAGTGGTAAAGGCAAGGACTTGGGGTTCGCCATCTCAGAGGAAGGATCTGCCCCTATTAATTTAATGTGACCATTCATTTGGAAACAAATAGTTTCTCAGTTTCCTTAAAACAAATAAGATTACTAATTGTGAAAATGAATATTCAGTCCTGATTTGCCTGGATTTATTATTTCAATTTTGCATTTGCATTTCTGCAGACACCACAAGATTCTTCAGCTCCCTCCCACAGAAGACTGTCCTCTATTTCCACCCACACTCACCTCACACCCATTTTGATTAAAACAGAGACAGAGAGAAACTCTAGTTTACTTGCTGCAAATTTTCTGAGGACAGCTGTTCTTTATTTTCTTCATTGCCCTTGGCAATTTAAAATTAACGCGCAACTGGTAAAATTTGTTTCAGGTTCACTCTGGACATCTTCCTTTCCATACCCCTGAAGATTAATACTGAAATTATACATTGTAATCTTCTACCAGAGCCCATCTTGAGAACCCCATACAATTCCAAAGTGCTCTAGAGGCAAAGCAATCTTCAAGCAGTAAGGTTTTCCAAAAATCTAAAACTTTGCTTTGCAAAGGAAGATAAATTTGCTTTTACATGCAACAAATGAAAGATTGTCACATCTTATATGTGGCTTCCTACTTCTATCCCATGAATTCACAGCTTGTTACAATGCTGAATTTGATAACTGACAGCTTGCCTAGATCGACGTTTTAATGCCATACTCTAGAAAATTAAAGTGAATATTCAAATTATCCACATATGGAAGATTTTTTGAGAAACTTCATAAACAAAAGTGGCATCCAAATTTAGTTTTAAATGGTAATGACTATTTTAAAAATAGCAACTAAAAGATGTTTTTAAGCAAAAGAGTCTTACATCGTTTTTGCGTATCATATAGTACATGCACCTAGGTGTCATGCAGGCCCAGAAAGAGACAAAGCACTGCTCATGGGGAGCGGCTCATTTGTACTTACTCAAAGAAATGATGTAATTACACTCCAATCTCTGAAACTATAAGACTCTTTCACACATAACATGATGTACTTTTCTATGTCTAATATATTACCTGCAGTTCAGAAAGATGCTGACATAAATTCATAAAGGAATGAAAACCAATCCTACATGTTATGTGAAAGTACCAATTCCAACCACATATAAATTCTTCCAATGACTTTAGAAATTGTTGAGACACATAATATTACCAATATGGAATTTTAGTCAAATCTGAATACTCAAGCAAAAAGCAAATGCTTACTGAGTGCTTACTATGTGTGCAAGGCATGCCTGTATTTAGAAATGAGAAGAGGCAAGCAAAGGATAAATAAGACATTTTCTCCGAGTAAACAGTAAAGTTCCAGAAACAAAGTAAACATAGGAAATATAACTTAAAATACCAGGCAGTATAACTGCCAAATGAGGCACATGCACATTTCAAGATTAAAACAATGCAGGAGAAGGATGAAGAAGGAAATGAAGATAGGCATTTAATGAATATCTACTATGTGCAAAGACTTGCTCTTTAATCCTCACAAAGCTGGGTGGGAGGTAGTGTGAATAAACTTTTTTTTTTTTTTTTTTTTTTAAGGAACTAAGGGTCTGAGAGGTTAAGAATCCTTCCAAATGCTTATCTTATTGCACCACTTTGGAACTTAACCCTGACAGCTCCTTATCACTCAAAGGCAAGGCAACCCTTCAGCAGAGTAATCTGAGTGCCTCCCTCCCTCCCTCCACTCTCCATTCCTACAGCTCCTCCTATCTTGCCTGATGGCCCTCGGGTCCCAAATGCATCACATTGTTTCCATCATCTATACTTTGACTCTCGTTCATCCCTCTGCCAAAATTCCTTCCTTCTGACACCCCACATCCTTGCAAACCTGGACAATTCCTTTTGCCCTGCAGAACTCAGCTCAAGAGTGAGAGATGTCAGAGGTGCAGGAGGGGCAGGGGAGAAGGCCAAGCCCATTGTCTTTTTCCAGAGATGTGGGCAGAGCAGATGACTTCATGATGAGAGAGCTACAAATCATGGTGGCTGCACAGTAATGTTAGTAATGTTGGTTTTCAACAAGACCAAGACAGTGGAGGAAAGGTGGTGTAAAGCTACTTGAGAATAAGGGAATGTTTTCCCACATAGGAATAAACGACTACAGGGCACCAGAAGCCAGATGTCACACAGAGATGGCAGGTGGGAGGGACTGGAGGTAAAGCAGTGGGATGAGTGAACAGGAGCTGCCATGAACACTTCTGAGTCTGTCTGAGATTCACCTAAAATGCATTTGAAATTGTAACTGCTTTTGGCTTCTGACACAAGGAAACATGACTACATTTAGCCATTTTGTTATTTCTTCCCTCAATCTCACATTTTGGGATGGAAGTTCTACCTTACATCCATCTGCTCTCTGTCATTATCCCAAATGCTATATGGCACCATGACCCAGGGCCTTCATAAACCCTACTCTCTCAGGAAAGCCCCTGTGGCATCTTCTGTCCCCGAAAGGCAGAAGATCAGAAAATTCTTCTCTCCACCTGACTACTCCTATTGGATCTCTCATTGTCTAAAGCAGAGAGACCCAACTGTCAACAATTCTGTTTCAACAGATGTGGACTGAGACCAGTAATCTGAATTTCCAAGAAGCACCCCTAGTGCTCCTGATATACGGTATGAGATCATGGACCTCTCAATTTCCTTGACATCCTTCATTACCCAAACTAACACTTCAAGGTAAAATTCCTTGCAGAATTCCTATCTACATATAACCAACTGCTAAATGTGACTGGTACGACCTCAGCAAAATCATTCGGCTGTATCTGCATTATCTACGCCATTGCCAAACCTATTATCCAGAATCAGTTACCTCACTTATAAATACTGCATCCTAAGCAGAACCCTGGGGCATCCCATGCATGACTACCAATATTAGTTTTCATATTTACTTTTTGAATGCCTGTTTCTTTGCTACCTATCACCTTCTAGTATTTACCCAGTTCCTTTACAATCAAATGCATAAGCCTGATTACCTGCTTTTACTGTTTCTCCATGTTTCCTTCACAACCAAGTTTGTCTTTTCTCAGTCACCCTTTCTCTATATCTTTGCTGAGTTTCCTCTAAACGCCAAAATATACTTTCCCATCCTTTAAACCTGAGGAAGCCTACTCCTAAAGACAGTCCTCAATTAACATCACATTCTTCCCAATCCTTCAACATGCACTCATATTCTCTTAATCAGTGCAAATTGGCAACATTTTGATCATCTGGTACACTTCAATTACTTACAAATCTTTTGTTTTGTCAGCCACTAATAAATCAAGGATTGTATGTAACCAGCATTGAACACATATCCCAGAGGCCTAGAGCATGACTATGCATGTCCTGTGATGCGCCAATAAATACTGGTTGACTGGCTTCTGATTAGAACTAGGGTTTAGATACGATAAGTCTTCTGCTATTGAGGGAACAAAAAGAATGTTGTGCTATTTTCTTTGGGACTTTGCTTATTTGTTTGGATTTAGGTTGCAGGGATTTTTTGTTTGTTTGTTTTTGTTTCCACACAGAGTCTCGCTCTGTTCCCAGGCTGGAACGCAGTGACGCGATCAGCTCACTGCAAGCTCCACCTCCCGGGTTCACGGCATTCTCCTGCCTCAGCCTCCCAAGTAGCTGGGACTGCAGGCGCCCCCACGACACCCAGCTAATTTTTTTTTTTGTATTTTTAGTAGAGACGGGGTTTCACCGTGTTAGCCAGGATGGTCTCAATCTCCTGACCTTGTGATCCGCCCTCCTCGGCCTCCCAAAGTGCTGGTATTACAGGCGTGAGCCACCGCGCCCAGCCTGTTGCTTTTTTTTTTTCCCCTTGAGACAGAATTTCGCTTTTGTCACCCAGGCTAGAGTGAAGTGGCGCAATCTCGGCTCACTGCAACCTCCATGGGTTCAAGTGATTCTCCTGCCTCAGCCTCCCAACCAGCTGGGATTACAGGCACACGCCACCATGCCCAGCTAATTTTTGTATTTTTGGTAGAGACAGGGTTTCACCATGTTGGCCAGGCTGGTCTCAAACTCCTGACCTCAGGTGATCCACCCACCTTGACCTTCCAAAGTGCTGGGATTACAGGCATGAGCCACTGTGCCCAGCCAGGTTGTGTTATTTTTTAAAAGATGTTAAGAGAAAAGCTCCCCATGTAGCAGGACACTCAACATGAAGATAACAATGGTGTATCCCACTTCTCCAGCACACAGGCAACTCTTCCATTAGGACAAACTTTGCTATGTATTAGAATCACCTAGGGAAATTTAAAGAATCCTACTTTCCAGTCCACATCCAGTAGCAATTAAGTCAGGCTGACAGGGTATAAGAGGCTGACAGGGTATGAGAGCATGGCATCAACATTTTTAAGGCCAGGTGCAGTGGCTCACGCCTGTAATCCCTGCACTTTGAGAGGCAGAGGAGGATAGATACTTAAGGTTAGGAGTTTGAGACCAGCCTCACCAACATGGTGAAACATCACCTCTACTAAAAATACAAAAAAATTAGCTGGGCATTGTGGCACACGCCTGGAATCCCAGCTACTCAGGAGGCTGAGGTAGAAGAATCACTTGAACCTGGGAGGCGGAGACGGAGGCTGCAGTGAGCCAAGACGGAGGCTGCAGTGAGCCAAGACTGTGCCACTGCACTCTAGCCTGGGCAACAGAGAGAGACTCCGTCTCCACAAAAAAAAAAAAAAAGAAAAAGAAAGAAAAAACAAATTTTTTTTAAAAGATCCCAGGTAATTTCAATGTGCAGCAAAGTTTGGGAACAACTGCCTTAGGAAGTCTTTTAGCTCAGTATAAAAAAGCAGTCACTTCCTAGTGGTAGAGCTGGTATGTATTATTAGCAAATATTTGGTAAATGGATGAAAGACCAGCTGATGTGACTCCCACATATGCCAAAACATCATGAGCAAACTACTCTATGGAAAAGTATGGTTTGTTAATTTATGCTGATACTGTAGCAAAATGGAGTTTTTCTTATCTCAAAACTAGAATAATTTCTAAATAACTGCCAGTCCTACCAAAATATATTAATATCCATAGGTCATATATTTGTTATATGTTATTTAAGATACGTTATACACTAAAAATGTCACCCTAAGAGTACTGAGAACGATAGTACAGTTTAGACATTTGTCTGAAGCCTTGCAAATACTGCAATAATATCACAAAGTTTTTAATAAAAATGTCAAATGTCATTTTTAAAAGAACATGTTAAGAAAGAGGTAAGGAGAACTGAGCCACCTTCAGAAGCAATTGGAGGCCAAAAGAGAATTTAGTAGAAGAGGAAAAATGAGTCCAATCTTACGTAATTTCTTTTTTAATTCTTAGTTTTCTACAAAAGGTAAGTATGAGAGAGTAAGGTCCCAATAATTGAATAATTAATACAGCAAGTGCTGGGTGAGGCCAGCTCAATGCCAGGCACAATGTGTGTCCTTAGAGACGCTTGGTCCTCTGCTCTAGGAGCTACAGGCAGGACTAGATTCTCAGTACCCATGTGAGAGACATGACATATTCTTTCTTCTCTCAGTCAATCATAGCTTGGGCTACTCTCGGTGATGGTGAATTAAATTTCCCCAACTGGCTTACTCAACCTCATAGCTGCCGTGATGGGTCTGTGCCCCAGGTAGGCTGGACAGCTAGGGAGCTGAAGGGCCCCTAAGTCCAGACCAGGGATGGCCAACAGAAAGACAATGTGACCCAAATAATGCAATTATATGTTTTCTAGTAGCCATACTAAATAAAGTAAAAGGAACCAAGTCAAAACTATTTCAATCGGCAAAATATTTTATCATTTTTCAATATGGGTTTACACTGATCATAAAAACATTTTTCAAAGATCTTAATGAGGGCCAGGCGCAGTGGCTCACGCCTGTAATCCCAGCACTTTGGGAGGCTGAGGCGGGCAGATCACGAGGTCAGGAGATCGAGACCATCCTGGCTAACACAGTGAAACCCCGTCTCTACTAAAAATACAAAAAATTAGCCAGGCATGGTGGTGGGCACCTGTAGTCCCAGCTACTCGGGAGGCTGAGGCAGGAGAATGGCGTGAACCCGGGAGACAGAGCTTGCAGTGAGTTGAGATCACACCACTCTACTCCAACCTGGGCCACAGAGCAAGACTCCATCTCAAAAAAAAAAAAAAAACCTTAATGAGATAGTTTAAATTATTTTTCTTATTCAGCCTTCAAAATCCAGTGTATTTAAATAAATGTATCTCATTTTATATATACATATGCTGTGATATCATGGAAGCAGTAAGATTATAAAAAGACCGTGGTTTTGATACTGTAACCAAACAAAATACAGGTCCCTAAGGCTGCCTGATTGCAGGTGAAGTTTTATGATTTTTTTACAATAAACTTCTAAGTGGGTATCTTCATCATCTTATTCATCATTTTGAATAAATGACTGGTTTAATAAATGCAACTTTAGGAAAGACCTCTGAGTAAACGTGATAAATTAATCAAAATGAGATTTTATTTTCATGATCAAAAACTACTTGAAATTAGCTCCATTCATAAAAATTAATTTCAAAGTCAAATATTTCATTTCAAAAGTTTTAGTCATAATCCTATTCTTCTATCAACATCTATAAAATATACGACCTAATCTAGAATAAGATAATATTTTGTCCATATTACTTTTTGAAACTCTTAAGTTAAAATGATCTGCTTTGTTTATGGTAATCTGTCTATGGCTTCAGAAAAAAACGAATTTATGGCAGAATTAAGTCAAAATTTGACTGAATTAAAGAGGATTAGTAGAATGTGAACACGGTGGGAAGGGACCCTCTACATACAAGCATCTTGTAAGTGGAGCTCACTTCACAATCAAGCTGTCAGTGGAAGCAGCTGGAGGACACAGGAGAACCTAGTGGAGGAGACAAGTGGCCATGACAGAACAATTTAGAGATGTACATGTGTTGTCTGTTTATCGTATCTTAAAAAACCCATGTCCCTAAATTGTGGATCTGTCTGCTGCCTTCAATACATTAGCTCAATTTTCAAGGAACCTGACGGGGAAGGTCCATTGTGGCTCTTCCATTCTGTGGTCACTCTGAAGAATGCCATCAGGCCCAATTACCAGCTGGAGAAGACAGTTTCCAAATAAAGGCAGTAGAGCCCCAGCTGAGAGCTATCCTACACCTGAATCAAAGGATGCTGATGTTCCAAGTGCATGCGATCTTTGATGGTGACACAGGAACAATCAATGTATCATTTTTGATGACCGGAGGTGTGTTTGTTGGGGACATTTCTAAAAGAATCACAGAGAATACGCTGAGAGATTCAAACACATAATCTGTATCCTGGCTCCCCTCAGTTCACCTCTGGCCACCATTATTGCGAGGCAGATGTGGGGGCAAGCAAAGAATGGGATCTGGATGTTTGCTAACAATCCGTTAATTATACTAACAATGGGCAATTCCACTGTCTTCAGAACTTGGCTTCCAGTCTAGGTTTGAGAAAAGAAGAGCCCTTCTTAGGCAGTACACTGTGCCTTTACCCTCTAGATATGCCACCACAGCTATACCATGTAGAAATGTTCCTGGATGTGGACATTGGAATCACTTCCTTTTATAACATCAGCGATGGATCCCGTATCTTTACCATTCACTGGAGTTTCTGCTACAGAGCCACAGAAATTGCTCCTGTGAATCCAATTAATGATGTTCAGGCTTCCTAAGTATTTGTCCTGTGAATAATCAGGGCACTGCCAGTTCTCCAGTTTATCCCCAGCCAAGGCAAATAAACTTTTGGCCACAAAAACAATTAGAGAAAAATTACTTCGTGCTCAAAGCTAAAAACTTTTTCTGGTTGGTGCAACCCATGGGACAAAGTTATAGGAGAAAAATATGGAACATTCCATAAGTCATACACACACACCGAATAGATGGCTTAAGAAAAATTTCATTTAAATAGCAAGTATTGTCACAGTAGTCTTTTGGGTTTGTGTTTATGTTCCAATAAATATGTTCTAAGCAGACAGATCAAAAACAGAAAGACATGAAATGAAAAGGTAAGAAAAAGGCTAATGGCTTTAACCAAACCATATGAAATACTAGTTTTTAGATAATCATACTTAGAACATGAAAACAGTGATTAGAAGTAATTCTTCAACTAGATCTCATTAAATGCTTCTGGTCATTAGTCATGTAGACTCAAGAAGTGTACAATAGTTATTAATGCTATTTACCAACTATTCCGTCTCTTTACCTGTTTTCCAAGCTCACTGTAGCCTCGACCCTTGGGATTGAGTGATCCTCCCACCTCAGCCTCCTGAGTAGCTGTCACTACAAGCAAACACTTTAACACTCAGCTAATTTTTTTAAAAAAAATTTTATACAGACAGGGTCATGCTATGTTGCCCAGACTGGTCTTGAACTCTTGGGCTCAAGCAATCCTCCCACCTCAACCTCCCAAAGTGCTGGGATTATAGGTATGGGCCAGTGCACCCAGCTGTCTTCATCATTTTCAATAATAAGTTCTGACTGTTGATTCTTTTAAACTCTTATTTTTAGTCTATTATTCCACTGAAGCAAAAGTTTCAGTAATGGAAGACCTTTGGGGAGAAAAATATTCAAAAAGAAAAATATATGCTTTTTGTCTCTTATTTTTAAATGAAAAAAGCTAACATAAAATGTGTAGACCTATTAAACATCTATATACTTATAAAAACATATTCAATGCATCCAGATTCCAATATATATTTATGCCATTCAATGTACGTAGCACTCCATAAAACCACACATACCAATCAGAAAGCCTTCTAGATAGATCCGCATCTATTCAGGCAAAAATAAGTATGTATAAAACATGCCCTTTTGGGAAAGAATTTATCCAAATTAATAAGCATGCAAATGACACAAAGTTCTACTTAAGAAACTCAGAAAAAAAAGAGACCTGAGTGTCAAGTGAAAGATACTAAGATTGCAGGGGTTTTTCTGAAATTCTTTCAAGGTACCAGGATAAGAAACAAATTTGCCGGCTCAACTTCAGTGCAGATTGAAATGAATGAAAACCTGTCAGTGTGAACTGCCACTGTAAGAGAATGTGGGAAGAATGGCTTTCTGTGGCATAGGTTGTTGTTATTGATGGGCAAATCCCCAAATCATACAGCAGCTCCTACTCCGCCAATAGCCTACAGACTAATTTCACAGGTGGCAGTCCTATCTTTCTAACAAAGACCTTGTTTGGAGAGAGAATGTGAAGGCAGTACTTCACTCCCACTAAGGCATCCAAAGTCAGACTGGAATACAGAATATATGAGAGTGAATTAAATATTCCATTCATACATACTTCACTAGATCTCTAAACAAAGAGAATGTCAACCTCCAGAAATAGCCTGTTTTGCAATGTTTAATATTTAGTTTCTCCAAAGTCTGCTGGAATGGCTGCATAGCAAAAGGGCCCAATTTTTGCTTAGAGACTTAAAAAAAAATGTTTTGGGCTATTGGTCAGTGGAGGAATCAGCTTTCCTTAAATTTAAAATGGAAACACAAACAACCCAAATATTTATCAATAGGTGAATGGATAAACAAATTGTGGTATATCCATATAATGGAATACTACCAGACTACCAGACGATAAACAGAAATTTATAGAGCTAAGTATCCACCCAACCAATGAATCTCAAAAGCATTACACAGACAAAGCCAGAGTCAAAAGACTATAAACTGCATGATTCCATTTGTACAAAAATGCTGAAAATGTTAAAAAAAAAAAAAGGGGGGGTGGGGAGGCAGAATATGTGTGATAAAAAGTAGCTCAGGGACAGGCATGGTGGCTCCTGTCTGTAATTCCAGCACTTTGGGAGGCCCAGGCAGGAGGATCACTTGAGCCCAGGAATTTGAGGCTGCAGTGAGCTATGGCTGTACCACTACACTCCAGCCTGGGTGACAGAGTGAGGCCCTGTCTTAAAAAAATAAAAATAAAAAAGCAACGCAGCAAACACAGGAAAGGAGGGAGGTAGGGGCCACAAAAGAACTCAGTGAGGGAAACAGAAATTTTCTATGTATGTAATAGTATCACAATTGCGTATGTTTTCAATTCAAAACTCTTGAGTTTGTACAGTTAAAATCAGTGAATTTTACTGTTTGCAAATTATACCTCAATAAAGCGGATTTCTTTTTTTCAGATGCAATCTCGCTCTATCACCCAGGCTGGAGTGCAGTAGCACGATCTCAGCTCACGGCAACCTCTGCCTCCCAGGTTCAACCGATTCTCCTGCCTCAGCCTCCCAAGTAGCCAGGATTATAGGTGTGTGCACCGCACCCAGCTGATTTTTGTATTTTTAGTAGAGATGGGGTTTCACCATGTTCGCCAGGATGGTCTCGAACTCCCAGCCTCAGGTGATCTGCCCACCTCAGCCTCCCAAAGTGCTGGGATTACAGGCGTGAGCCACCACGTCTGGCAAGCTGATTTTTTCAAATGGGGACGCATACAACAATGGAGGATGGAGAGTATCTTCAGAGTGCTTCAACAAAAAGTGATTACGATGAGTTGTACATCACTGCTGATTCTTCTAAGGATTCTTATGGGCTGAACTGTATCCCCCTAAAATTCTTATGTTGAAGCCCTAACCACCAGTTTCTCAGAATGTGACTATATTTAGAGATGGGAGCTTTAACAAGGTGATTAAGTTAAAAGGCGGCCTTTAGGGTGGGCCCTAATGTAATAGGCCCTTATAAGAAGCAACTTTGACATGTAAAAGAGACACCAGGGACATGGGTGCACAGGAAAAAAGGCAATCTAAGGACACAGCGGGAAGGTGGCCACCTGGAAGCCAAGAGGGGAGGCCTCAGAAGAAACCTTGAATTTGACGCCTTGATTTTGAACTTCCAGCCTCCAGAACCACGAGAAAATAAATTTCTATTCTTTAAGCCACCCAATCTGTGGTATCTTGCTATGGCAGATCTAACAGACTAAGACAATTCTCATTTCAACACTGACCTCATGTTTTAACATAGGAAAGAAATATGTAAATAAAAAGGAAAATCCCTCATTGTCATAGTAAATGAATAACTGATCCTTCTGATACTCAGAATGAGCATTTTGTGTTAACACGTTTCATTCTGTAACACTTAAATGCAAAAAGGATTTTTAATGACTTTTAGATTTTACATACCTACAGCCTCTCATGAATGAAATGATTCAATCATATTACCTCGTGTTTCAACAGCACTGATGCATTTTCTGATAATTGTGAACCCCATTTTATCCAACTGTGCACCTACAAGAAAGTTTAAAACATTAAGTGTACAATTATTTATCACATTTCTCTTCCTTTTAAAAATAGGAAAAATTATTTAAATCCAAACTAATTTTTAGATTACTATCAAAAAACTAAAGGCAGATGGGCACAGTGGCTCATATCTATAATCCCACCACTTTGGGAAGCCGAGGGAGAATGATCACTTAAGCCTGGGAGTTCCTGACTTGCCTGGGGAACATGGCAAGGCCCCACCTCTACTAAAGATGTTTTCAAATTAGCCAGGGTTAATGATGGGTGCCTATAGTCCCAGCTACTCAGGAGGCTGAAGGAGGAGGATAGCTTGAGCCCAGCAGGTAGAGGCTGCAGTGAGTTATGATCATACCACTGCACTGGGTGACAGAGCAATACCCTGTCTCCAAAAAAAAAAAAAGCTTAAGGCTATGTATTCCCTATTTAAATAATATAAACAGGAATTTTATTTATATATATATATTTTTTTATTAATTTTTTTTTTTGAGATGGAGTCTCACTCTGTCACCCAAGCTAGAGTGCTGTGGTACAATCTCAGCTCACTGCAACCTCCACCTCCTGGATTCAAGCGATTCTTCCACCCCAGCCTCCCAGGTCGCTGTGATTACAGCTGCCTGCCACCACTCCCGTCTAATTTTTTGTATTTTTAGTAGAGACAGGGTTTCACCGTGTTGGCCAGGCTGGTCTTGAATTCCTGACCTCAGGTGATCCGACCACCTTGGCCTCCCAAAGTGCTGGGATTACAGGTGCGAGCCACCGTGCCTGGAAGGAATTTCATATATTTAGAGCACTTGCTGGAATATCAGGATATCTACTTAACAATAATATACATATTTGTAATGTAAAATAATTTTAAAATTAATAACTATAATTCATTTTAAAAGTCAAAAAGAAAGTGATACAAATCTCTAAGGGAAGCTATCTAGACACAGTTAAGATATATTTTGCCAAAAATTCTAACAGCAGCTCAGTTAAACTATATATATATTATATATATACATATATATATGAATGAATGTTCTTAAATTACTTGAGAATCTACGAACACAATCATCTAAAAAAAAAACCTAGGAGGAAAAATTTTAAGAAAAGCTTTTTAAAAATATTTGGGCAACGAGCTTGAATTAAAATTTGGTATTTTACACCATGCTCCAAGCTTTTAAAATAATATATTATTATTTTCATAATAAATTTAAAACAGATGATTCATATGGCAGAGCAGGCTATTTTGGAAATATAATTTTTATACTTTTTCTAATATAGATGCTTATCTATGATTAGGCTGGCATATCTGTATACCCTAATGAATGACAATTCTTGTTTCAAAAATTAAGAGGCCAGGCGCAGTGGCTCACGCCGGTAATCCCAGCACTTTGGGAGGCCGAGGTGGGCGGATCACGAAGTCAGGAGATCAAGACCATCCTGGCTAACACAGTGAAACCCTGTCTCAACTAAAAATACAATAAATTAGCCAGGCGTGGTGGCAGGTGCCTGTAATCCCAGCTACTCGGGAGGCTGAGGCAGGAAAATGGCGTGAACCCAAGAGGCGGAGCTTGTAGAGAGTTGAGATCACACCACTGCACTCCAGCCTGGGCGACAGAGCAAGACTCCATCTCCAACAACAACAAAAATTAAGTTAAGAAAAGTACCCTTAGCCACTGCATTTAGAACCTAGGGAACAGTAACACTAATCCTTGGCTCTCAGAAGGGCTACAAGAACAATCCATGAATATAAACTTCATACATAACCCATGATGCTAAGCTTGAAGAGAATTTTAATGAATTGGGCAGTGGTTTTCTGCTCAAGAATCCACTATTCACAAAGCTTTATAAAATGGAAGTATTTATTTCTGCTTAGCAAAACTGTTTTCTAAAAAAGACATGTTTTAACGTCTCTGTAATAAGAAGGGGAAAAAAGAGAAAAGAAGGAAAGAGAAAGGGGAGAGGAGGGAATGAGGAAAGGGAAAGGGAGGAGGAGGAGGGAGGAAGGAAGAAAAGGTGTCAGAAGAAGAAGAGAACAAAGGATAGAGGGAGAAGGGAAGAAGGAAGAGGGGTAAGAAGGTGCCTCAGGGGATGTGCTGCTTGTGGCATCCTGTCAATCACCAGTGCCAGGCTACAAGAGTTGTCTTTTATTCAAACACTGGCTCAAGTGATCACAATTATATTGGAATCCTATGTTACATAACCACAGTGTTTACAAACTGTGGACATTTGATAAATGTAGCTTAATTTCTCCAAATATGTCAAAAGTAAATTCGTCAGGAACCCAGCAGATCTGATCACATTTTTATGTTTAAAAAAAAAAAAAAATCAAGGGTACAGAGCTGGGCATGTTTCATTTTCTTCAAGTACAGACAGTGGCATGTGAAGATCGTTGTCCTCGAATATTTGAATAAATTTAATTGTTGTCGCTATTGTCCAATGTGCACTGATAAACTATTTGTATAGCCTGTAGTCCAACACTATAAAGATAAAGCATATCAAGGGTAGGAAACAGGGCCTCGATATAAACAGCTCTTACCCACAGGAGTTAACTCAGACAAGAAATTGAAGGCTGCATACTTGAAACTCTTATGTGATTGTTAATAAACATCAAAGTAAATGTAGAGAAAGTATTTTGTACAATTTTTTTTTTTTTTGAGAGAAAGACTCATAGAAAAGTCCATAGGCCAGGCAAGGTGATTCACACCTGTAATCTCAGCACTTTGGAAGGCAGAGGTAGGAGGATCACTTGACCCCAGGAGTTTGAGACCAGCCTAGACAATATAGCAAGATCCTGTCTCAACAAAAAAAAAATTAAAAATAAAAAAAAATGGCCAGGTATGGTGGTACACGCCTGTAGTCCTAGCTACTCAGGAGACTGAAGTGGGACGATCACCTGAGCCCAGGAGGTTGAAGCTGCAGGGAACCAAGATCATGCCACTGACTGCAACCTGGGCGACAGAGCAAGACTTTGTATCAAAAAAAGGAAAGAAAAGCCCACAGATGGGAAAGATCAACAAGGGCTACAGTAGTCCAAGAAATGTTTAGGAGGTCCCCGTTGAATAAAACAGAATATATGCAATAGAGGATTATTACATGTAATACCCCTCTATATAATAGAGGGTGCAGAGAGTAAGCTCCCAGCAACAGCTTGACATCCATAATGTACACAAAGTAATAGATGGAAAAAGGAGAATACAATCATTTTTATAAATGAGCACTTACTTCCTTCTGGTCTTGGGATGATGGCTGTATTAAAACTATGGGACAGCTAATAAAAGAGAATGGAAAAACAATTTTTTAATCAAATCAGCAAAAATTATTCAAGTAGGCACACTGAGGACCACACACACAAAAAATACATTTTTATAAGCTTGATACTGGTTAATGTGTTAGAATAAGAAATTGGTCTTCATCCCCACTTCCTGACACAAAGCATCTAAACTCTTGGGATTTCCTGAGTAATAAGAACGTCTTTTGTTATTCATAACAAAATCCTTTTGGTCACATGTAAGTTTACGCTAATGAGGTGACTTCTTATAGAGCCCCTGGATAGGCCATCTCAGGATGGGGCTGAATACCACAAAGACCCAGTGATATTTCTTTCAGCCCTACCCACCAATTTCTTCAGCAGTGAGCTGGCAATAGAGTTCTGAAACAATGAGCTCTGATAAGCTTCCGCGTTGGTGAACATGAGGAAGTGCTGGGAGGCTGGTGTACCCACCGAGGGCATGGGGGTTCCGTGCACCCACCTCAACCTCACTTCAGACTTTGTCCTATGCATCTCTTCCACTGGGCCATTCCAGAGTTGTAACTTTTATAACATACTTCTAAATACAAGTAAAGTATTTCTCTGAGTTCTGTGAGCTAATCTGGCAAATTATTAAACTGATGAGAGGTTCACGGGAGCCCCCAATTTATAGCCAGTTAGCCAGAAGTATGGGAGGGTCCAGACTTGTGATGGGCATCTGAAGTCGGGCAGTCTTGTGGGAGTGAGCTCTAAACATGTGGGATCCAACACTAACTTCAGGCAGATAGTGCGCTGTGTTTTCTCAGTTAATAACACACTATCATATGCTCAGATGCAAAGATAATAACAAAAAGGAACATCTCCGAGACTACTTTTTCTCTCCCTGAGGTATATCAAATGAGCAAAAATAAGATAAAGGGGGCAGGGTCCTTAAGGGATTTATTGAAAGTTTGTGTATACTTGAAATACTCAGCCGTACAGCTATGAAGTGATAAGGAAACTGCTGTATTCTAACCATTAAGATGGAGCTCATGTTTTCACCAATATTTCTAAAAATCAGTATTTACCTAAAGAGATAAGTAAGTACAGCAGAAATAGCACGGTGATAATTCTAGGCAACCTTTAAGAACTGTAAGGCTGACAAATTATTTGCAAGGCTTACAACACCCACCAAAAACATGCAGTCCCTTCAGTGTCCCCATATAAATACATAGCTGAATATTGTTTTTCTGCAGACTTGCCTTTGTCTGTGTATCTCTGAATTAATCACTTGGCTCTGACTCTAAAAATGAGGTTATATATGTCTTCGAGGTTACACTGACATTGCCAACAGACTCATTTCTCAATGACTTAGTCTTTTCACTATGCATACTGACTCTCCAAAGTACCATTATTTTTTTCTGTATTTTAATGGATGCAAATCCAATATACTTCCTGCATCTCTGGGGAGAGACATTCTAGTGAGTGTGCTGTCTTTACTAAAGAAGATTAGTATAACTTGTTTTGGAGTCTCAGTAACCATAAACACTAAATACTCTTGATTCACAGCTAAAAATTTCAATGACAAATTAAGAATAAATAGAAATAAGGCTGGGTGTGGTGGCTCATGGCTCATGCCTGTAATCCCAGCACTTTGGAAGGCCAGGGTAGGTGGATCGTTTGAGGTCAGGAGTTCAAGAACAGCCTGGCCAACATGGTGAAACCTCGTCTCTACTAAAAATTACAAAAATTAGCTGGGCATGGTGGCACACGCCTGTAATCCCAGCTACTAAGGAGGCTGAAGCAGGAGAATCACTTGAACCCAGGAGGCAGAGGTTGCAGTGAGCCAAGGTCACGCCACTGCACTCCAGACTGGGCAACAGAGTGAGATTCCATCAATCAATCAATAGAAGTAAAACTACAGAGGCTAAATGCATCCCATATATGGTAAGATGACACCCAAATCTGACCAAGGATGCTTGGTTTTGGGAAGGGGGGTGTGTAAGAGTGATACATGCCCCAATATAGCATCAATTTTTATACTATGTTACTTTGGGTTTTCATTTTCCAGGTACTTCAAGATTGCCACATGCACTGCTGATCAGCCTCCTTGCTCTCGTTTCCTATACACTCACCAATGCGCTCTCTGTTACCAAGAGTTAACATTAGCTTTTGCCCATTTCATAAGCTCTATTCTGAAATCTCTCTGTTTCTGCTCTAGATGATCCCTCCTCTACTTTCAAACCACGCTCTTTTTTTTTTTTCCTCAACAATGCTGAACTGGCAAATGCTTTCCAGATAAGCCTGCCTGGTACCTGCAATGGCAGTTTACTTAGAGTCATACATAATACTTTAAGTAGAGTTTATTTAAATTGGTTCTGTGGCATTTTCTATAATTCCTCACTAAATCCCCAATAAATGATCTGCCAAATTCTCAACTCTCAAAAGCCACTAGTCCACCAAAATGAAAGTAGTGTTTCAATAGTGGCCAACAGACTGAATCCTGGTGCCTCTGGATCTATACCACTACCTTCAATTTATTCCTCAAAGCACTCTGAATACAGAGGCCCATTCACTAAGGCTACATAATACTGCATACTGTAAACTACTAGATAAAACTTTAAATTGTTACATCAAGCAAAACAATTACAGCAGTCACTTATAATATTGCCTGCACTATCTCACATTTCCTGTTCCATCTCCACTGAGATCAAAATGCATTGCAGGCATTTATTGTGTTCATCACCCAAAGTACTGTCAAGTAGGAAAGATGAAATTGAGAATTTAGACGACTTCCTCAAGCAAAGCAAATCAGAGTGGCAAGTCAAGAAAATACAGAAATAAAAACTAATGATACACCAGTCTTACATGTACTGCTGCTTGCCCAAGCCAAATTACTAGAATGTTGAATGCTTCCCACGATGATTTTTGGAATACCTGTTTCAGCAGGGAACTTTTCTCAAATACTACACAAAAATAACATAAAAATGAATGCAAGTCAATTCTAAAGGCTTTGAAATAAACTCAACCATTGATTATTCTTACAGCTTCCTTTCCACCCAGAGCTTCCAACCACTGCTTCCTTTCCTCTTCGGAAAATGCCTGCATGGTCAAGGAAACGCCAGGCCTGAAAGACACCAGTAACAGATCAGGTTACCCCTTGGCCACTAAAAGGAAAGTTTTTCCTAAGATTTAACTGTCATAACTTCTTTTTTTTTTTTTTTTTACTTTTATCTGTGGTAAAATACATGAAACCTAAAATTTATCATCTTAACCATTTTTAAGTGTAGAGTTCAGTGGCATTAAATATGTTCACAATGTTACATAACCATCACCACCATCCATTAACAGAACTTTTTTCATCTTGCAAAACTGAAACTGTGTACCCGTTGAACAATAACTTTGAATTGCTACATAAAAGCCTAATATTCCATTGTGTGCGTATATACGGCATTTTTCTTATCCATTCACAACATCCGTAGACACTTGGGTTGCTTCCACCTTTTGCCTGTTGCAAACAGTGCTGCTATGAACATGGATGTACAAATACCTGTTTAGTCCCCTGCTTTCAATTCTTTTGGGTATATATCAAGAAACTGAATTATTGGGTCATATGGAATATACATATGAATATACAAATGGCAGAGGAGTATTAAGAAAAGATGCACCCTATCAGATGTCATCAAGGAAATGCAAATTAAAATGAAATACAACACACTCATTAGAATAGCCAAAATCCAAAACATCAACACCAAAAGTTGAAGAGGATGTGGAGCAACAGGAACTCTTATTCATTGCTGGTAGCAATGCAAAATGGTATACTTTCAAAGTCTGGTTGTTTCTTACAAAAGTAAAAATACTCTTACTGTAGGACACAGCAATCACATTCCTTGGTAGTTACCTAAAGGAACTGAAAACTATGTCTACACAAGAACCTGCATGTGGATGTTTATTCACAACTACCAAATTATGTTTGACTCACAACTGCCAAAACTTTGAAGCAGCCAAGATGTCCTCAGTAGGTGAAGAGAATAAACTGTAGTACATCCTGAGGATGGAGTATCATTCAGTGCTAAAAAGAAATGAGCTACTGTGCCATGAAAAGACATGGAGGGAGCTTAAATGTATGCTACTCAGTGAAAGAAGCCTATCTGAAAAGTCTGCATACGGTGTGATTCAAGTAGATGACACTCTGGAAAAGGTCAAACTACAGAGACAGTAAAAAGATCACTGGTTGCCAGGGACTGGAGGGAAAGGGATGAACAGGTGGAGCACAACATTTTTAGGGCAGTGAAATCTTCTGTATGATACTAGAATGATGGATACATTCAGTATACATTTGGACAAACCCATAGAATGCACAACTCAAGAGTGAGCCCTAATGTAAACTATGAATTTTGGGTGATTATGATATGTCAAGGTAGGTTCCTCAGTTCTAACAAATGCAGCATTCTGGTGGGGGTGTTGATAATGGGGAATGCTATGCATGTGTGGGAGTTGGGGGGAATAAGGAAAATCTCTATCTTCCTCTTCTGACTGTGAACTGAAAACTACTCTTTAAAAAGCAGTCTCTCAGAAAAGTTTTTTTTTTTGAATGCAGAGTTGTCCCCTAAGCTGAGAAGGTGCATGGGGAACCAAAAGCACACTCTGGAGGAACTAAGATCAGCCTCCTCACTGGCGCCATGAGCCTGCTGGAGAGTGGCACAACAGAAAGCTGTGGAGGCAGACTGGGGTCCAGCCACCCAGGGCCTCCCTGGCCATGTGGGATGGTTTGGCTCTGGGTCCCTACCCAAATCTCATGTAGCATTTACAATTCCCAAAGTTGGAGAAGGGGCCTAGTGGGAGGTGACTGGATCATAGGGGTAGACTTCCCCCTTCTTGCTTTTGTTTTCAGGTTGCTGGGTGGAGAATGGACTGAAGATAGGCAAGAGTTGACTGCAAAAAGATATTAGAAGACTAAAAGGATGATACAGAATGGCAAAAATGAAAAAAGAAACAATGAATGGGCTTGGGAAATATTCCAGAAGTGCTTCTACATGCCATGGGCAACAAAATGATAAGTATGAAAGCTGTTGCTCCAAGAATAACAAATAGAAGACAGATCAACTACAATATACCATCGGTAACTAGTAAAGGAATTCAGTGACAACCATGAACCACTGTAGCAAGTAAGGACCTAATATACTTACACTCTCAAAGTCAGAAAGTCAGACCATGAGCCTAAGGAAATTCCTTGTCCTCTCTAGTTCCTTTTTGTTTTCCCCTAAAGTTTTCCACTGATGCTCATATGTGGAGGAAAAATAATATTAACTCAAGATAGATGGTTGTATATTCTTCACCAGTTACACATAGAGCAGCAAATAGAGATGCTGGACAGGAAGAAGAATGACTGATTCTAGTAACCTAAAACACAGAAATAACTGTTGAATGATGAAGGGCTTAAAGAGTTATAACTAGAAGTACAAATACTGAAGTAAGGGAAAAAGCAATTATCAGGCTTCAGATCAAACAGCCATATTATTTCTGGATAAAAATCCAAAGAAGCATAAAAAGTAAAGTATTATTATATGTCTTGCCTCCAAGCACAACGACTCAAACTTGAGCCACACAGCCCTTTGTGGAAGCCCGCAGAGAACAAATTTGTTGAAAGATGAGAGATTAAGTAGAAATGGATCATCCACAAGGAAAGAATTCCATTTGTTTATATTTTGGCAAATAATGTAATGATAACTCAAAACAGTTCCACTATTGAGAATTAACTCATCACAGTATACATTCTTCAGAACACTTCACACTTGCAACGCATTACTTTAACATTAAAGGGATCAGCCACTAGTATTAAATAAGGCTGGGTTCCCATCTTCTCACAAAGACTGCTTATATTCATTTTCTATTTACTGATTCCCTGCCTCTAAAGTATTAGTGTAGGAAAAATAAAACATTTGCTAGAACATGTTTCAACCATTTCAAATTTCTCAAGTTTTTCTTTTCTAATAATCAATTGCTTAGGACATCACTAAGAAAGAATGAGACTTTGAGAAACACTGGACACATTTCAAACCGCAGAATCAATAGCAACACACTGTTAAACCAAAATATAAAAATTCTGTAGATTTTGAAACAAAGGACATATTAATAAAATTTAATGGATGTAAAGGAAATATGGTGAATCTCAGAATAGTAAAGAGCAGAAAACTTCACAAAGAATATTGGATTATTCGCATTTAAATAAAAAATAAACTTTGGGAAGCTGAGGCAGGAAGACTGCTTAAACCCAGCAGTTTGAGACCAGCCTGGGCAAAACAACAAGAACCTGTCTCAAGGCGTGTTGTTGTTGCTGTTGTTGTTTTTTTTTTTTTTTTTTTTTAATTTATTTATAGATAGAGAAGGGTGGAAAGGGAGGAAGGTGGGAAAAAAGAGCAATCACATCTTTGTTTCATGGAGAAGCTAAGATAACATTAGTGACTCCATTAGAGCAAGAATTAGAACTGAGAAAGTTCTGATTGGGGGTTCTTGGAGCCATATTGCTGCAATGCATTCTACTGGTTCAGCTGAGAACACTGCCATTTTCTTACTCACCTAATAATTCACTTCAACCAAACTACAATCTGGGTACCTACTAAGTTCCAGATACCATTTTAAGCTCTGGATAACTCATCACATACAGCAAGTCAGAACTGATTCCTGGTGAATACACAGGCAAAAGTAAAAATTTCATGAAAGAAAAAAATAAACCAGGTGAAAAGGGGCAAGCTGCCAGGATAATCTTTATCTAAAACCCTAATTATTATCTGTAGTACCTAAGTTTGGGAATTGGAATCTGAAGAAACAATATTAAACAAGTTCTTAAATTCACAAATTATTTTTGAAAGAATTCTTAAATTCATAAATCAGCATCTCAACCTCTTTCATTCATTCATTCAAAAAAAGATACAAATACATGCTATCACCAATCAGGCACTACCCTCAGCCCAAGCATAAGAAACGGCCTATTATCTGTATTCTACATTTCACTCTGTATCTATTAAGTCTCTTTCAACTGCGTGTTCTATAGCTCTATCAAACCATGTAGAACACAGGTTTTATCCTTGTGTTTTCAGTGACAGATTACTGAGCTTATAAATTCAGAAAATACACAAAGAAAAAAGCAGAGAGAAACATTCACAACTCTAAGGAGACATTATTGTCAACAGAGTAGCTATTAAGTGAATAAACAAAGAAGCAGATACCAAAACTTATAATGGTAACAATCAGGAATATTCTATTGCTTTTCTAAGAGGAATGGTGAAAAGGAAAAAAAAAAACCAGCATGAAACAAGTTCTGCCCTACATTTTATTATGAGAAGGGGAAACTGCTAAAGCCAAAAAAAGTTTTTAAAGTTATAGAAATGTAATCAGTTTCTCATAGGGTTTCTGGGAAAAAAAGTATAAATCTATGAATCAAGCATTTTTTCCAGAGATGATAAAAGCATGTTGCCTAATTTTACTCAAGGTCAAGTCTTTATAGTAACTTCTTTCTTCTGTCCACCAAAAAAAAAAATTTCAAATAGAGCACATATGCAATGACAGTCAGAAGATTATATGTTCCAATGAAAGTGAATTCAAGCAATTAATCATTAGAGAACTGTTGCTTCCACCTGGAATGTAAAAAATTATGAGAGAACATCATTCCCACTCTACCAATAAGAACAAGATGGAGAACCTATGAAATCATTGTTTTTCAAAAAGTCATTTAAGAGCAAAGATGTAAAAAAGACCTAATGAATGAAAATCCAAAGAGTGACAAGCCACTCCCTGGACAGAAGACAAAGACACACAGACAGACAGACAGACAGACAGACAGACACACACACACACACACACACACACACACACACACACACCAGTTGCTTTCATCCATGGTGGAGCAGCAAGACAAAGGAAACCATCACAGACAAAGAAAACAGTGGAATTTTAACAAAATTTTAAAGGTAGAACACAGGCTGGTGTGATGGTTTAGAATTCCTAGGAGACCTAGACACAGAGAATCTGAACCCGCCCTCCAACTCTTGTCCGTGGGACCTCATGCACTCATGAGGAAGTCTGAGAGCAAGACTCAGAGTCCGCCCTGAGGTGGATCCGAGGGGCTACTCTATGTCCTACTCAGAGATGGCATGGCCTGCCTGGAGGGTTTCTCAAATTGTAATCCCCACATGTCAAGAAAGGGATCTGGTGTAAGGTGTAAGGTGATGGATCATGGGAGTGGTTCCCCCGTGCTGCTCTCCTGATAGTGACTGAGTTCTCACAAGATCTGGTGGTTTAAAAGTGTTTGGCAGTTCCTCACCCCATCCCACCCCACCCCATCTCTCTTTCTCTCTAAAGATAACCTAGGCAGAGGTTGAAACAGTTTGGAGGGCTCAGAAGAAGACAGGAAGATGTGGGAAGGTTTGAAACTTCCTACTGAATGGTTTTGAAGATGGGTCAACAGAGATGATCCAAACACACACAAATGGAAATCCGGTGGGAAAAGTGAAACAGAGAATCTGAAATCTCCAGGGGCAGTATCAAATGCTCTAACATAAGGTAATTCGAGTCCCAAAAAATAAACAGAAAATGGAGTAGAAGAAACATTTGACGAGATAATGACTAAGATTTTCTAAACCGGATAGTAAGAAATATCAAACCTACACATCCAAGAACCTCAATGGAACCCTGAGCAAGGCAAAACAAAAAAAAAAAATCATAAAAATTATTTAAAAAGAAATAAGGAAAGCAGCAAGAGAAAGACGACAGAAGAGAGGAGAGACTGATACGAAAAATGGATGACTTATCATCAGAAAATAAATGGAAGCCTGAAGACAATGAAATGACTTCTTTAAGATGTATAAGAGGAAATCTATGAAAATAATTCTATATCCATCAAAAATGAAGGCAATATAAAGGATATTTTCAGATAGACAAAATAGGAAAGAAATCTTCTCTTAGCAGACCTGCATTACAAGAAATGCTCAAACTAAAGGCAGCCTAAGGAACTTAAAAGAAATGGAACAAGATAAAAACCATTTTGCAGAAAAGAATAACGAAAACCATAAAGGACAAATACTTTAGTGTTAAAAAAAAAAATATGGCCCATTCTGGCTAACATGGTGAAACCCCGTCTCTACTAAAAATACAAAAAATTAGCCGGGTGTGGTGGCAGGCACCTGTAGTCTCAGCTTCTCAGGAGGCTGAGGCAGGAGAATGGCGTGAACCCAGGAGGCGGAGCTAGCAGTGAGCTGAGATCACGCTGCCTGGGCAACAGAGTGAGACTCCATCTCAAAAAATAAATAAATATATATATACAGCCAAAAAAGTTGCACCTACATGTATGCATATACCTGTATGTAAATAAACAGTAAACTTCTTTAAAAGACCACTGATTATTGATTTCATAAAGTAAAATTAGTCATGTATAATTACTTCATAACATATGTAGTTCAAATGCCATGTAATTCCCACATTCATAGTGTATGTAGAATTAGAATATATAATAACAAGAGCACAGAGAGCAAAAGGATGATTGGAAGTCATCCACTGTTCTAAGGGTCTTTGTTTTTGAGAAGGCAGATACTATGATTATTTTAAAATGCATGTTATACTCTGAGACACTATCTAAAAAAATACATTAAAAGGCATAACGAAAAATCATTAGAAAAGGCAACAGCAAAAAAATGAAGAAAAGCAAACATGGAAACTAGAAATCAAAATCAAGATGGCAGATTTAAGCCCATACGTATCAAAAATTATATATGGATTGGCTGGGCATAGTGGCTCATGCCTGTAATCCCAACACTTTAGGAAGCCAAGGAAAGAAGATGGTTTGAAGTCAAGAGTTCAAGACCAGCCTGGGCAACATAGCAAAACCCTATCTCTACAAAAAAAATAGTAATAATAGTAAAATAATAATAATTATATATAAATTAAAACTCTGCTTAAAAAGCAACAGCTAGCATATTTTTTAAAAACAGAACTCAATTATATGCTGTTTATTAAAAAACAAAGTTTAAACAAAGAATCAGATAAAAGGGTGAAAAAAGATATGCTGTACAGACAGTGTAAGAAAGCAAGTGTAGCTATATTACTGTTAGAAGGTAGATTTCAAGATAATTATTAGCACAGAGAGAGATTTCATAAGAGGGTCATTAAGACAATATGCACACATGCAAAAAAATCCTTTTGATATTCAATACATATTGATAGACTGTAAACTGTTTTCTCTGACCAAAAGAGTACTTAAGTAGAAAAAAAGCAATAATATTACATGTGGAATATCTCCAGCCATTTGGAATTTTAAAAAAATACTTCTAAATATCACATTTTTTATCTATAGCCTAATCACATAAGGAAATAAATCATTTTTAACCAAATTATAATAAAAACAGCTGAAACAGTCCTTAGGAGAAAATTTATACATTCAAATGCCCATCTCAAAAACAAAGTGTAAAATTAATGATCTGTGCTTCTAACTTAGGGAATGAAAAGAAAAATTAAATCCAAAGTTAAAAAAAAATAAATTCAGAAACGAATGAAATAAAAAGTGGTTAATATGGATTCTCTGAAAATATTAACAAAATTGATAAACCTCTAGGCAAGAATTATCAAGAAAATACGAAACAAAAATCCCTACCAAGCATAAATCTTATAGATATGAAAGGAACAAGTAGATATGATACTTATGCCAATAAAGTCAACAACTTAGAGACGATAAATTCCTTGAAAACCACAATTTATCAAAACCCAAGAAAAATAGGAAATCCGAATATCATTATATCCTCTAAATAAAATGAATTTAAAAATTTTAAACTTCTCACAAAGAAAACTCTAGGCAAAGATGACTTCATAGGTGAATTACCTCAAACACTTAATACCAATATGACACACACATTTATGAAAAAACAGTGAAGAAGGGAAAACTTCCCAATTCTTCTGTAGCCATCTTAACCTTGGTACCAAGACCAGACAAGGACATAAAAAAATGAAGATCATAACACACACATCTCTCATGAACATAAATTTAAAAATCCTTAACCGAATACCAGCAAAATGGATGAAGCAGGTACAAAAAGCTAGTACATCATGACCAAGTAGAGTTTAATCTCAGAAATGTGAGGTTAACTTACAAAATTCAGTGTAATTCACATCCAAAGATTAAAGAAATATATTTAATGATCATTTCAAGAGACACTGAGAAACATTTTGTCAAAATTCCAACCAATTCATGCTTAAAACTGGGAATAAAAACTTTCTCAAAATGAAAAGGGCATCTACAAGCAATTTTCAGCTAATGTTACACTTTAAATAATGAACACTTTTCCTATTAAGATCAGGAACAAGGCAAGATGGCCAATAACACCACTCCTGCCAAACGTTTTACAGGCAATCTCAGGCAGTGTAGGCAGGCAAGTAAAAGAAATAAAAAGCATACAGATCGGAAAGGAAGAAATAAAGCTGTCTTTTTTTTTTTTTTTTTTTTTTTTGAGACAAGGTCTCTCTCTGTTGCCCAGGCTGTAGTACAGTGACACGATTATGGCTCACTGAAGCTTTGAACTTCCTGGGCTCAAGCTGTCTTCCCACCTCAGCCTCCTGAGTAGCTGGGACTACAGGCACATATCACCATACCTGGCTAATTTTTTTTATTTTTTATTTTTTGAGACAGGGTCTCATTATCTCATTATATTGCCCAGGCTGGTCTCTAACCCTGAGCTAAAGTGATCTTCCTGCCTCAGCTTCCTAAAGTGCTGGGATTATAGGTGTCAACCACCATGCCTGGCCCTAATGCTGTTTTTATCACATATAAAATCACTGTGTACATTTAAAAATCCTAAAGAAACTGCCAGAACTAATAGAACTAGTAAGTGCACTTAGCAATATTGTAAGATACAAAAACCAAGTATGTTTCTACATGCTAATAGTGACCAGTTGGAAATTAAAGGTAAAACAAATATCATTTTAAATTATCATGCAGAAACATAAAACATTTAGGAAAATTTAACACCAAAAAAAAATGCCCATGACTTCTATGCTGAAAACTGTAAAACATTACTGGGATAAATGGAAAGTCTAAATAAATGGAAAATCAAGTTCATGAACTGTAAGGTTCTAAATTCACAATATTGACCTATGGGTTTTGGGGGTTTTCTTGTAAAAATAGATTAATTCTAAAATTTATATGGAAACACCAAGGACCTACAATAGCCAAAATTGTTTTAAAAAGAACAGAGGACTTGTACCACCTGACTAACGATACAGTAATCAAGGTAAGTGTGTAACTGGCAAAAGAACAGACAAAGAGATGCAACAGAATAGAGAATCTAGAAATAGACCTACAGATGCACAGCCAAGTGATTTTTTAGAAAGGTGCCAAAACAATTAAATGAGAGGCAAGTCTATCAATAAATGGTGATGGAAATACTGGCTATTCACCTGGGGAAAAAATAAACAAACCTCAACCCTCATGTCTCACACCATACATCCCCCAAAAATCTTCACGAGTCATGGACTAATTATAAAGCTTTTAAAAGAAAACATCAGAAAATTTCTTCAAAACTATAGAGTAAAAAAAATATTTCTTGGTGCAAAAAGCCCTTAATAAAATGTTTTTAAACTGATAAATTCAACTTCAAGTTAAAATGTTCTTCTCATCAAAAGACACTGAAGAAAAAGGCAAGCCACAGATCAGAGAAAATATTCACTATTATTATATCTAGTAAATGATTTGTTTCTACATAATTCCTACAATTCAGTAACAAAAAGATCAACACAATTTTTAAATGGGCAGAAGATTTTAATAGACACTTCATGACAGAAGAAACATAAATGGCCAATAAGCACAGGAAGAAGTGCTCAACATCTCTAGTCAAAATTGGCTAAAATGAAAAAGAGTAACATAACCAAAGTTTAGTAAGGAAGTGGAGCAAATAGAACTCTCATACACTGCTGGTGGGAGGGTAAAATTACTTTGTAAGCTTAATTGCCTGAGAAGTCAAACATACATATACCATACCCCAGCAATCCCACACCAAAGTATTTACGCAAGATTAATAAAAACATATCTCCACAAAAACTCTCGTACAAAACTTTTTATTCTGGCTTTATTTTCAGAAAAGCTAAAAATTTTTCTATGGCCCATGCCCCAGTATCCTTCAGCATACAATTTAAAAATAAATCCATATTAATGTCAATTCAGATTTCCATTTAAATATCAGAGCCCATATAAAATATGTCTTAATACATCACTATCAACAGTATCATCTTTAAGGAAAATTCTTACATTCTATGAAAAACACAGAGACCTATATACCAGAAATGCTGTTTCTAATTCTACCAACTCCATGTTCTACCAGTTCCACTAAAATTCTTTTAAAATAACTTACTTTGCTCTTCTTTCTACATTGGTATCTTGGTAGTTCCTGAGTAACTGATCATCATTGAACAAATCACATGGAAGAGTCAAGACACAAAGCCCTTTCCATTTGGCTTTACTTCATTGCTTATACTATAACCAAATTAAGCTATGGTTACTTTTTATTGAAATATATATATATATATATATATAGTTCTATTTACAGATTATATATAGATGAAATACATATGAAATATGTGAAATATATGATATATACTTATTGAAATATATATTATATTTATATATTGAATATATATTGAAATATATATATTTCAATAAAAAGGTATAATTCCACTTACATAAAAAAAAATTTACATTTAAAAAGTTTACTTCCTGCCAGGCATGGTGGCTCACATCTGTAATCCCAGCACTTTGGGAAGCTGAGGCAGGTGGATCACCTGAGATCAGGAGTTCAAGACCAGCCTGACCAACATGGTGAAACCCGTCTCTATTAAAAATACAAAAATTAGCTGGGCATGGTGGCTCACACCTGTAATCCCAGCTACTTAGGAGGCTGAGGCAGGAGAATCGCTAGAACCCGGGAGGCAGAGGTTGCAGTGAGCCAAGATCACGCCATTGCACTCCAGCCTGGGGGACAGGGCAAGACTCCATCTCAAAAAAAAAAAAAGTTTACTTCCATTCAATTCCACAAGTATTTGTAGGGGTCTCTATTTTATCACATGCATTAAATCAGGACTTCTCAACAGTGGCACTCCTGACATTTTGGACCAGATGATGTTTTGTTGCAGAAGCCTGCCCTGTGCCCTGGACGGTGTTCAGCAGCACAGCTGTCCTCTATCCTCTAGATGTCTGTAGCAACTCCCTGCCCTCTTCTAACCCCCAGCCCCCAAATACACAGTTAAAATACATTATATCAGTGTCTCCAGATATTGCCCAATGTCCCCTGGGAGCAACATCGCCCACAGTTGAGAACCTCTGATTTAAAGGATTATCTCAACATGTGTTCTCCATACTTCCTGTGATTCCTTTTTGCCTTGGGCCCCCCTTCGTCTGAGTCTCCAAACTGGTTACCTCATCTTCAAGAGTCAATTTTAAAAATCACTTTCTTTAGTAAGCTCTCCCAGCCAAGCCCACACTGCCCCATGCTGCTCAACTCCCACAGCACCTTAGACCTCTGAACTGTTACTTGCTTCTAAATCCTCCTGGTCTGTGAGTTCCCTCAATTTCAAGTCTTTTAATTTCTAGTTTATTGTTGTATCTTCAGTGCCAAAAACAGTCAAAAATTGTCTAGGTGCCTGGATGTGAGGCTCTATAAAATGCTTACAAGTATTAGTATAGTTAATGTGTTACACAAACATTCTTATATTCAGTCAAATTGCATGGGCTTCTGAAGGCAACATGCTCTTAACTCACTCTTTTAAATTGTGAAACGGTACAGCATCGTGCAAACAGATACTAAATAAAGTCGCTGGTATAAAATCACTGTAAAACACCCAATGCTTCAGATACATAGGTGATTTCCTCCTCTCTTCCTCAACATAAAAATATAAATAAGTGAATTCTTCAAGTCAGAAGCATCTTGCCATCCTTTCAAGAGTGATATGGGAACCAGGCAAAATGAAACCAAATATAATATTCGAAATGTCAGATTAACGAGAGCAAAACGGGAAGCATTTTCTTTAAGCAGTGCCTGAATGTGATGTGTGGGAGAACTCTCACAGAATGGGTAATTATTTATCAAGCAAATGTGTGGGGGGGTCACAGCACAAAGTGGCATGTGGCAAGCATGCCAATGAAGCTAACAGCATGTTATATAACACAATTGTTGGGGCGGGGGAAGGGTGATATTCCACCCTTCAGGGAAGAAAGCTACACCTCCTGACAGACTACAACTTACCACGGAGAAAACATCCATACAAAATACAATGTCTCCAACCTAAAAAAATGAGAGACCTAATCATTTCACAGCCCATGGTCTCTGAAATGTGGCTGACATCATGTAGTGATAGTTTTAGTGATTTAAGACCCTTCTTTTAGCTATGGTATGTATTTAGTTGCAGCTGTGTTCCATTGTTTAAAATAGCTCTATTGAGATGTAAGTCACACCATAAAACTTACCCACTGACAATGTACAGTTCAACAGCTTGTAACATATCCACAGAATTGCATAACCATCACCAAAATCAATTTTAGAACATTTTTATCACCCTAGGGGGTAAAAAGAAAACCTGTACCCATTAACCATCACTCCCCATTTCTTTCCAAACCTCTAGACCTAATCACTCATTTACTCTCTATCTATATAGATGTGTCTGTCCTGCACATTTCATATAAATGGAATCATATATACATGGCCTTTTACGACTGGCTTCTTTCACTTAGCATTATGTTCTCAAGTGTCATTCATACGTATGGCTATACCACCTTTTATTTATCCATTCATCTCTTAACAGACATTTAGGTTGTTTCTACTTTTTGGCTATTATAAATAATGCTTCTATGAACATTCATTCACAAGTTTCTGTGTAAACATATGCTTTCATTTCTCTTGAATGTATAGCTAGGAGCAGAATTTCTGGGTCAGAGGACAATGTTATGTTTCGTTTTCTGAAGAACTGCCAAACTGTTTTCCAAAGCAGCATTCCATTTAAATTCTCACTCTCAGTGTATGAGGATTTCAATTTCTCTACATTCTTGCCAGTACTTGTTATTATCTGACTTTTTATTTATAGCCATCCTAGAAGATACAAAGTGGCATATCACTGTGGTTTTGATTTGCATTTCCCTAACAGCTAACAATATTAAGCATTTTTTCATGTGTTTATTGGCCACTTGTGTTTTTTTGTTTGTTTGTCTGTGATGGAGTCTCACTCTGTTGCTCAGGCTGGAGTCCAATGGCGTGATCTCAGCTCACTGCAACCTCCATCTCCCGGGTTCAAGTGATTCTCCTGCCTCAGCCTCCCGAGTAGCTGGGATTATAGGCACCCACCACCACACCCAGTTAATTTTTGCATTTTTAGTAGAGACGGGGTTTCACCATGTTGGCCAGGCTAGTTTCGAACTCCTGACCTCAGGTGATCCGCCCACCTCGGCCTCCCAAAGTGCTGGGATTATAGGCATGAGCCACTGCGCCCAGCCAACCACTTGTATATTTTCTTTGGAAAAATGTCTAAATTCAGGTCTTTTGACCATTTCATTGTTATTTGTCTATATATTATTGAGTTATAATGGTTTTTTATATATTCTAGAAACAAGTCCCTTATCAGACATTATTTTCAAATCTGTGGTCTTAAAGGCTGTCTCTTAGCTAAGAAAAATTCAAAGTAACCCTTTGGTAAATTGAGGGAGAAAAAAATGAAACACACATCCATCTAACCATTGATAATCAAAGTAGTAATGGCTAGCTGGGCTCCACACCACCCTCCATTAGCCATTCTCCCATTGGTTCTCAGTAATAGTAAAGTACTAAAACAACACATGGACCTCTGAAAACAAAAGACAGCAATTTCCCAACCTTAGGATTTAGAAGCCTCCCTTGCAACTAGGTATAACCACATAACTCCATTCCAGCCAATGGTCTGTGAGCAAAAGTAGTCTATGCAACCACTGCAAAATGTCCCTACAACCGGACAGTGCTATGTGATAAATGAAACAGTGCTATATGCTGTCTCATGCCTCGGGTGACTGATAAAACTAAACCATGCTCAAGAGAGAGCAGCATTATATCAGCTGTGATCTGGCAACCTCTGGGCTTCCCAAACAAGAGAAAAAATAAACTTTAACCCCTTTTAAGCCATTTTATTTTGACTTTTTCTGTTATATGCAACCAAATCTGATCTGAAATAATGCCACAAATAAGTAAAAGCTCTTGATTTATATCTACACAGATCAAATGCAAGCCCAGCCTCTACCGTGCAGTTTATTAAATATCACCTACTTCAAAATGCTACCCGGCTGCCCTTCCAACACAGGAAATAAAAAAATAGCAAAAACAGATACTTGTAAAGAAGACAAAATATGTTTATATTAGACATATGCAATCAACTGAGAAATTGCTATAAGAAGGTACCCAATATGAGGGCCAGGTGTGGTGGTTCATGCCTGTAATCCCAGCACTTTGGGAGGCAGAAGCAGGCAGATCACCTGAGGTCAGGAGTTCAAGACCAGTCTGGCCAATATGGTGAAACCCCATCTCTAGCAAAAACACAAAAATTAGCCGGGCGTGGTGGTGTTTGCCTGTAATCCCAGCTACCTGGGAGGCTGAGGCAGAAGAATCACTCAAACCTAGGAGACAGAGGTTGCAGTGAGCCAAGATCGTGCCATTGCACTGCACACTGGGTGACAAAAGCAAAACTCCATCTCAAAAAAAAAAAGGAGGTACCCAATACGAACCTTGTACAAACTGCATCAGAAATCCCTTTATAATACCCACACACTCCACAACAAGTTAGGTTTATTTTTCTTGAAGCAGAATGAAGACACTGGAGCTCACAGTATAGCGGTGTGGTGCAGAAGAAAAGGACAGTTGACTGACAGTTGCTTGATTGAATCTAATCACAGTTCAGTCACTTCTGAGCAACAATTCAATTTCATTTAATCCAGTACAAATCTGATAAATGTCCACCATGTATAAAGCATTACATGTGGTATTGTGTACCAAGTAACACTAAGTAAGACAGTGTTCCTACCCTCATGGAATTCATAATCTAATAGACAAGGAACAAATTTCTTATAATTCCCGGATTCCTGATTCTACCTAGGAATCAGGAGAGTAGACAACAGAAGAGCCCACCTCATTCACACTTTTCACTAAATAATGCTTTCGAAGCCCCAGAATTACAGATCTCAAAGTACATTCACCTTCCGCCAGCAGATTTTGCTCCACATGAGACTAACCGTAAGACACAGACGGTGGTGAACGGCAGGAAACTAAGGAACCCCAAACAGTATCTACTGGTAACAGCAAACCAGAATAGATGTTTCTCTGTTTAGAAATGAGGAAATAAACCATTAAAAGGGGGAGGGGGGGGAATCTGTAATTGTTTTTAAAAAGCAGCTTGATCTTTTAGACTAAAGGATATGAACACACCAAAAAAATTATTTTCCAAGTTAACCAAGGAGCTTTTGGACTTAAGCATGTATAACTTTTAAGAAAAAATAAAGCTTTATATATTAGTATTTATATGGTAGGAATGAATTCATATACCTATATAACATGTTAGAGGAATGTAACTACCCCCCCTCCCACTCCCAAGACTTATTGGAAAACTTTCAAAAAACAATCACCATTCACCACATCGACACTGTTTGAAATGCCTTTTAGACACCCCAGAAGCAATACTGAGTAGGCAGCTGGATATAAGAAGCTGGAGGTCAGGGACAAGATCCAGGTAGAGATAATAAATTTGCAAGTTACCAATATACGGATGGCACATAAAGTCATAAGACTGGACAAGGTCATAAAAAAGTGTGAGTGAAGAGCGAAAACATCTAAGGGCTGAACCCCAGAGAACTCCAACATCCACGGGTCTGGGAAACAAAGAACTAGCAAAGAAGTATAAAAAGTGAAGAAGCCAGTGATGTGAGAGGGAGGTGTGAGATCCTTGAGGCAAGTGTATGATGGAGGAGAGAGTGATGGGCCATGTCAGGGATGCTGCGAGGAAAAGACCATGAGCACTGGGAATCGACCACCAGGCACAGCAACAGGGAGACCACTGATGACCTCAACAAAAACAAGTGCAGTGGAGAGAAAGGGCAAAGGCCTGAGTAGACAGCTCAAAAGAGAAGAGGAAAGAAATAGAAACAATTTTTTTTTTTTTTGAGATGGAGTCTCGCTCTGTCGCCCAGCCTGGAGTGAGGTGGTGCCATCTCAGCTCACTGCAACCTCCACCTCCCAGGTTCAAGCAATTCTCCTGTCTTAGCCTCCTGAGTAGCTGGGACTACAAGCGCCCGCCACCACACCCGGCTAATTTTTGTATCTTTAGTAGAGACGGGGTTTAACCGTATCGGCCAGGCTGCTCTTGCACTCCTGACCTCAGGTAATCCACCCACCTCGGCCTCCCAAAGTGCTGGGATTACAGGCATGAGCCACCGCACCTGGCCAGGAAAGAAATTTGAGACCATAAATGTAACAGCTTTTTGAAGAATTGTTATTGTTTATAGGAGTTAAAAAATGGGCAGTAAATGAAAGGGAAGGGTGGTTTCATTGGTGATGGTGGCTGTAGTGGCTTTTGTTTTTTTCAGATGAATGAAATAAGAGCATTTCACTTGCTGCCAGGAGGCAAAACTAATGTTAACAAGAAAGAAAAAGTAGAGTTGCTTGAGTAATATCCTGGAGTAGTGGAGAGAAGATGGGAAGAGGAAATGGAAACACCTGAACAGAGGAGTTGGTCTCCATCAGGAACACAGGCAGCTCCCACAGGCAGGGAGGAAGGGCAGGTCGTCTGGGCACTGAGGGTAGAGGTGGGTGTCTAGAGCGGGAAAGAGCTCTTGTTACAGCTTCTATTTTCACAACAAAATAGGACACAAAGTCATCAGGAAAGGGAGGCAGTGTCAGAGCTTAAGAGAGAGAGGAAAATATAAAATATTCAACTAGGAGTGTACAGCAACTAAGGAAACACAGTATGGGCCAGGCAGGGTGACTCACGCCTGCAATCCCAGCACTTTAGGAGGCCGAGGCAGGCGGATCTCTTGAGTTCAGGAGTTCAAGGTGAAACTGAAACTCCGTCTACTAAAAATACAAAAATTAGTCAGGTATGGTGGCACACACCTGCAGTCTCAGCTACTCAGGAGGCTAAGGCATGAGAATTGCCTGAACCCGGGAGGCGGAGGTTGCGGTGAGCAGAGATGGTGCCACTGCCCTCCAGCCTGGGTGACAGAGCGAGACTCCATCTCAAAGAAAAAAAAGAAAAAGAAAACACAGTATGATCAGTGGCTACCATGAATGGCCTACTGGAGGACAGTGGTCATGTATTTGAAGTGATCCCATGAATACAGTAGAACTTGCTTCTCTAGAAAGAGAGAAGGCAGAACTGAATCTTCAGTTGGGATTGTGCAAACAAGCAAAATAAAGAAGGAAAGAAGCAGTGGAGTGAAGGGTATTAAAAAGGGACTGTGATGAGTGACTATGAAATTTCAACTAGTTAAGGAAGAAAGTGAGTACACGAGGAACAACGGACTGCAGGGCTTAACTGGGGAATCTAACGGTGCTTATTAGGAAAGATGGTGGTAGAAAGAGAAAGTCTTGCAATCAGGATTGCTGAGGACTGCAGTTCCTTGCAATGACAAGGTCTAAGGAATGAACACCGGAGAGAACGGCTGAGGTACAGTAAAGAACAAGGTCACCGAAGGAGAGGAACTTAACAAGTCAAGATGCCAAGTGCTGAAAGCATCATCTAAAGCCATGCTGAAATTACCAAGACTTGTAAAAAGAGCAGAATTGGCAATGCACTGGTTGAGTATCCTTTATCCAAAATGCTTGGGACCAGAAGGGTTTTGGATTTCAGATGTTTTTGGATTTTAGAATATTTGCACATACAAAATGAGATACCTTGGGAATGGAAACCAAATCTCAACAAGAAATTCATGTGTATTTCATATACACCTTATACATGTAGCCTGTAGATAACTTTGTACAACATTTTTAATAATTTTGTGCATGAAACGAAGTTCTGACTACAACCCATCACATGAGGTCAGGTATGGAATTCTCCACTTGTGGCATTACGCCAGTGCTAAAAAAGTTTTGCATTTGGAAGCATTATAGATCTCAGATTTTAGGATTAGGGAGCTAAAGATTCTAGAAGCAGTTCAAAACACAGAAAAAGGGTAAGAAAACTACACATTACAGAAAGATACACTTTCAAGTGTGAAACCATGAGAATGGATGGATACAGAAAAACAACTATAGGAAATGGCAACATTTAAAGGAGCAACAGCAGAACTGGAGAGGACCAAGAGATCTGAGGGAGAACCAGAATGGTTAACTGTCATGGAAGTAAAAGGATGGAGAGTTTCGGGAGGTCAAACGTGAATAACAAATCAAATGCTGCCATAGCCGCCAAGCTCTGTACCCAATTTCCTCCCAGGCTTCTCTTCATAATGACCCACAGCAATCTAACTCAATGTGACTGATATGGTTTGGCTGTGTCCCCACCCAAGTCTCATCTTGAATTGTAGCTCCCATAATCCCCATATGTTGTGGGAGGGACCTGGTGGGAGGTAACTGAATCATGGGAATGGGTTTTTCCCATGCTGTTCTCGAGACAGTGAATAAGTCTCACGAGATCTAATGGTTTTTATAAAGGGCAGTTCCCTGCACACGTTCTCTTGCCTGCTGCCATGTAAGATGTGCCTTTGCTCCTCTTTCGCCTTCTGCCATGATTATGAGGCCTCCCCAACCATATGGAACTGTAAGTCCATTAAACCTCTTTTTCTTTATAAATTACCCAGTCTTGGGTATTTCTTCATAGCAGTATGAAAATGAACTAACACAATGACCCAAACTAATTTCAATGTCTTCCCCCATCCTTATGCCCCCACTTTGTTTCCCACCTTAGTAAATGGTACCATCTAGGTACTCAAGCCAGAAACCTTCCCCACTCGTTCACCCTCTACTGCAACATCCAGTTTATCCCCAAAAATCTACCCCACTTGGCTCCACCCCCACTGCCACCACACCAATTCTGGCCCTCTCACCCTGTCCTTAAACTACTTCCTCTTGTCCCCTCTTGCTACCTCCAAATCTTTCTTACTCTGCCAGAATGAGCTTTGAGAAATACAAATATAATTGTCACTCACTGCCCTGCTTAAAACTATTTAATGGATTAAGTTCAAAAACTTCAAGTTCAGGCCCTTGCCCCATCTCAAGCCTCTTCTCCCACTCTCTCTGGCTCTTGCACTAGTGACACTAGGTGTCTCAAATACATCATGCTCTCTCCTGTCTCCAGGCCTCCACATGTGACACTCACTCTACCTGGCACATAACTCTCAATCCCAGCTGACTCCACATAACCCTTTAGTTTATGAATTTAGATGTTAGATCCTCTGTGTGCCTTTATTTAGCCACCTAAACTAGATTAGGTCCCCCTGCCAGGAGTTCCCAGAAAGGAGCTGTGCGCCTCAATGGAAGTAAACTAGAGACTTCTGCAAGAAAAAAGACGGAAGCTAAAATGGGAGGGAATCCAGGCCCCTATGCCTCTTTAATAAGGGAACCCACTTTTTTTGCTTTATATATGCATTAACATGAAATTTTATTTGAAAAGAGGGTCTCCCTATAAAGCACTTGAAAACCACTAGAATAGATCACCGACCTAAAGTCCTCCCCTGTTCCAAGAGTCTCCCTACAGGTATTACCCTTCATATGTGTAAGCACCTCCATAGGAATCTCTCATCAATGTCTTTGAGGGGTAGAGAGTGGCTCCAATAATAGCAAGGATCATGGCTGACAAAAAAAAAAAAAAGAAAGAAAGAAAATTGGGGATGATCAAGGTCTCAGAGAAAACCAGAGACTCCGGATGATTAAAGTGATTAAACTGCATTATAGAAGTACCCTGCTTTCAAAACTAATCAGATTCACCTCACTTAACATATTCTCTAGTAGACAGCACTGCTAACTCATCTTTGTCAATTATTTAGAAAACATTCTGACTATGTGGTAATCTGCAGAGACTTATGGCACAGTGGTTAAGAGGTAGGGCTCAAGCTGGGCACAGTGACTCTTGCCTGTAATCCCAGCACTTTGGGAGGCCAAGGCGGATGGATCCCTTAAGATCAGGAGTTCAAGACCAGCCTGGCCAACATAGTGAAACCCTGTCTCTACTAAAAATACAAAAATTAGCCGGGTGTGGTAGTGTGCCCCTATAATCCCAGCTACTCAGGAGGCTGAGGCAGAAGAATCACTTGAACCTAGGAGGGAGAGGTCGCAGTGAGCCAAGATTGCACCACTGCACTCCAGCCTGGGCAAAAAGGGTGAGATTCGTCTCAAAAAAAAAAAAAAAAAAAAAAAGAAAGAAAAAAGAAAAAGATAAGATGTGGGGCTCTAGGCAGAGAATGCAGGGGCTCAAATCTCAGCTCTTCAACTACCCACTAGCTACATGACCTTGGGGAAATTGCTCAAATGCTCTGTGCCTCAGTTTCTCATCATAAAATGGAAACAGTAACAACTACCTGACAGAGCTATGGCAAGGAATTAGCTGAGATAAAACACAGAATCATTTAGAACAGTGGCACTCAGAAAAGAATCCAATGCTACCCATGGGTGTGTGCGCACAGATGTATGTTCAACTTGTGTTAAACTGACTAATTCCCTTCTTAAAGTTTGGAAGAGTTCTTACTGGCTTGAAATTTAGGCCAGGCATGGTGGCTCATACCTGTAGTCCTATGACTTTGGGAGGCCAAGGTGGGAGGATTGCTTGAGTCCAGGGGTTTTGAGACCAGCTTGGGCAACACAGCAAGACCCAATCTCTTTTTCACTGACATTCTCTTTCATATTTTTCCTATCTTGGCAAAATGCTTATTTAACCACTTGTCCTTTTCACAGTAGTGCCAAACTTATCACGGTGCTTAAGGGCCTGTTTTTATATACAATAAAATGGTCTTCAATTCATTTATTATAGAGTGAAGCACTTATCCTTCCTATCTGCACTACCCCCAGAGACTCAACTATATCATCTAAGAGAGGAAGCAGCATTAATTACTTTTGTATTCCTGGGTTCTGACCTGAACTTTTGCTTTAACAAATCTCATAAGCTTTTATTATACAAACATAGAACAGCCTTACCTAGAAACTATCACTGCCAAAACCAGGGCTGGCAAGGAATCGCTGTACTGTCAGCCATTAAAAAACAAATATTCTATGAGCACTAGGATTTTCCTTAATGCTACTGGAGGACATAGAAATTAATGCCAGACAAGTAGTAATACTGATGAACAAATTTTTCTCTTCTACTTCTTCCTCTCTGGCGATTCTTTTACAACTAAATAATTGGAAGTCACACAATAAGAAAAAAAAAAAAATTCATCTTTGAATAAACAGAAGGAGTTTGCCTAAGACCCTCCATCACATACAGGATGTAGACACTGAAAACCCCCCACACACACAAATGAGTGTTGTTCTGTATTAGTAGCTAGCTACCTATCACCCCTTTTTAGCTTTGTTACCCAGTTCCTTTTGCCATTGTTCTCTTCATGCTACAAATTAGGCTTGGATCAACAATGAAAAGTTCCAAGGCAATCTTTTTTTTTTTTTTTTCAAACGGAGTCTCACTCTGTCACCCAGGCTAGAGTGCAGTGGTACCATCTTGGCTCACTGCAGCCTCCGCCTCCTGGGTTCAAGCGGTTCTCCTGCCTCAGCCTCCCATGTAGCTGGGACTACAGGTGTACGCCACCATGCCTGGTTAATTTTTGTATTTTTAGTAGAGACAGGGTTTCACCATGTTAGCCAGGATGGTCTTGAACTCCTGACCTTGTGATCTGCCCACCTCGGCTTCCCAAAGTGCTGGGATTACAGGCGTGAGCCACTGCACCTGGCCTCCAAGGTTATTTTTTAAGTGACAACCCTGGTTAGAACGACTCCTAACTAAATCAAGATGAAACTATCACCCCATGGCTAAAACCGGTGACCAAGACTAAACAGCTTATAATGAACACACAGCCTGGAAATATAGCAAGGTAACATTCTCCCACGCCACGGAAATCACAGTTGCAACTAACCTCTATTTTTTTTAATCATTTTTTAAAATGACTCTTTCACCGTGTCCAATAATTCCAATAACTTACCGATCAGCAGCTTCTATGTCAAAACAAAACCTTCTGTCAATGGAGTCAGTATGCCTCTTGGTACATTCTTTCAAAAAGAACACCTCTCCGTCCCCCTGCAAATAATCATTTTGAACATTCTCAAAACCTACAGGGTAAGTATATACACACTCAGCCATTCTATACTGGAGAGCACGGGAGCAAGGTTCAAGATCTTAAGTCCCTTCTCTTTACCCTATCCTCTTTCAAACTGGCTTATTTAAATGCTATTTAGAATCTAAAATATTAATATTTTTGTCATTCTCCTGATTCTTTTGAGAAGGGAGTCTCGCTCTTTCACCCAGGCTGGAGTGCAGTGGCACGATCTTGGCTCACTGCAACCTCCATCTCCCAGGTTCAAGTGATTCTCCTGCCTCAGCCTCCAGAGTAGCTGGGATTATAGGCATGCACCACCACGCCTGGCTGACTTTTGTATTTTCAGTAGAGACAGGATTTCACCATGTTGGCCAGGCTGGTGTCGATCTCCTGACTTCAGATGATCCACCCACCTCGGCCTTCCAAAGTGCTGGGATTACAGGTGTGAGCCACCGTGCCCGGCCATTCTCTTGATTCTTAAAATTTTCTAGACCTTACTGATTATGGTAATGTTAAGCCAGACAATACCAATGTTAATTTTTTTTTTTTTTTTTTTTTGACAGTCTTGCTCTGTTGCCCAGGCTGGAGTGCAGTGGTGCAATCTCGGCTCACTGCAAACTCCGCCTCCTGGGTTCAAGCAACTCTGTGACTCAGCCATCCAAGTAGCTAGGATTACAGGTGAGCATCACCATGACTGGCTAATTTTTGTACTTTTAGTAGAGACAGTATTTCATCATGTTGGCCAGGCCAGTCTCGAACTCCTGACCTCAAGTGATATGCCCACCTCAGCCTCCCAAAGTGCTGGGATTACAGGCGTGAGCCACTGTACCTGGCCAAATGTTAATTTTTAAAAGCAGATTAACAGTACAGTTTTTAGATACTGGAATACTGTCAGTCTCTTATTGTACTCTTTTTTTAGTGTAAAAATTTATTTCATATTATGTCATACCACATGTCACAAACCATATGTGACTATTTTTGGCCTATAAAAATTACAATTCCATACAGGTCAACCTAAAAGTACACCAATAACCCTAGATTAAATATTTTGATAATCTAAAGCTAGAACCATTTAATCTATGCAATTTCTCTCTTTCCTATGTGAATCACCCTGAATTTATCTTTACTTAATTTGCAATGCAGAAATACAGGTGCTCAGTAAAAGAACAACTACATAAAGCATGAGTACACACTTATTGAACATTTTTACGTTTTCCAGAACGTGAAGATCTCTAAATAACAAACATTAAGATATACAAATATTCAAAATCTCACAGTTATATTCCATAACATATTTATTATTATTATTTGGAGGCTAAAACAGAAAGATATCACTAAGTAGAAATATCTTAGGACTTGAATTGGCTCTGACAGGAAACTCAGTCTCAAACCTGATGCTTCAAGAGCCATCTCCTCACTTCCTTCTCCTCACCATGACTAATTTTCCATGTCTGTTTCATTACTATATAAATGTGTTTTTATTAAAAGCTGCTTTAAATATTTTTCAAGGAAAGGCATAGTATAAGTAAATAGAAGTGAACGTACGGTTTTTTTTTTTATTCACCTAAGCAAATCCATACCCATTCACCCAGTAAGCAATGAATTAACCTGCTTTCTTAAAATGTGTTATCAATTATGTTCAACATTGGTGGGAAGAGTTTTGTCTCTAGGCCATTAATTATTGTAATAAGCTGCAGATTCCATTTAAAATACATATAAAGATCACCTTTCCTCACAGCCAACTCTGGGAGGTCTTCTTGCTCTTTTCTTACTATCATGCTTTGCTGTTTTAATTTCAAGGGGAACAGTTAACTAAATGGTGAATACCTATGTGAGAACTTTGTAAGATGAACTGCACAACAGTAAAATTTATTATAGATCACTCTTCTTTGTTTTCAGGCTATGAACAGCAAGTCAGCTCCATTGTATAAATGCTGAGGAACCACTGAGTCATGAAAGCTTGCTGTCAGTGTTACCTTTATCTTCCAAACAGTGACATAAAAGGATTCTATTGTTCACCCAAAAAATATCTAGTGGTTAAAACTGCATATTCTCACTCTTAAGTGGGAGCTGACAATGAGAACACATGGACATGACAAGGGGAACATCACACACTGGGGTCTGTGAGGGGGCTGGGGGCTAGGGGAGGGATAGCATTAGGAGAAATATCTAATGTAGATGACGGGTTGAAGGGTGCAGCAAATCATCATGACACATGTATACCTATGTAACAAACCTGCACGTTCCGCACATGTATCCCAGAACTTAAATTAAAAAAAAAAAAAATCTAGTGGTTTAAAACCCATGCATGCAATTCAGAAAACATATATATTGTTCTGTCTTCTGGCCCATTTCACTTAAAAACAAAACAAAGATTTTAATACTAAAAATTTATTTACCATCACTGAATATAAACCATTAAAATATAAACCATTAAAATGACACCCTCAAACACTACCTCTGACAGACTAAAATCTATTCTATGTTGAATCAAATACTTACAAGTTTCCCTCCAGATCTGTGCTCAAATGGGATCATGTTAAACTTCTTCGCTGCTTTTCGATACATGCAATAGTGTTTGACCCAACTGGAACCAAACGGAGCAGGCCCTTCAACAAAAAAACAGCCCTTTATATTTTCCCTCATAAATAAGCAGATATGCAGAGTTATAAACACATTACTAAAAGGCAGCAACAAATACAGTTGAATCAATGAAACAGATCAGCAATACTGCTGGTTCTAAGAGGAAGAGGGAAAAACTAGGGAAAATAAGAAGAGATACTTTGAAACAAAACTCTAAGACAGACTTAGCAACAAAGAAGTGATTTAAAGACATACTGTTTAAATAGTTTGCTAGAAAAATCAACAGTTATCTCCTACCTGAAAATCTCTTAATTGTGAGCTCTATTTTTTGTTTGTTTCTAGGTATTAAGAGCTCACAAGGGTTTCAAAAGTTCCATCCCATATATGAGATGGTCTGGGATTTAATTCTGGCCTCTCAAAATGATAGAATTGTAGAATCATAGTGCTAAGAAGCATCTAGTCTAAAAATCCACCTCGTGCTTTAAGTCCAGCACCCTGGTAAGCAGCTGTTCTTACTGATGATTGAAAGCTAGCCTTTAAAAATGAAGTATGGGCCGGGCGCAGTGGCTCACGCCTGTAATCCCAGCACTTTGGGAGGCCAAGGCGGGTGGATCACGAAGTCAGGAGATGGAGACCATCCTGGCCAACGTGGTGAAACTCTGTCTCTACTAAAATACAAAAAATTTAGCCAGGCATGGTGGCACGTGCCTGTAGTCCCAGCTACTCGGGAGGCTGAGGCAGGGGAATAGCCTGAACCCAGGAGGCGGAGGTTGCAGTGAGCTGAGATAGCGCCACTGCACTCCAGCCTGGGTGACAGAGACTCCGTCTCAAAAAAAAAAAAAAAAAAAAAATACAAAAAATACAAAAATTAGCTGGGTGTGGTGGTGCGTGCCGGTAATCCCAGCTACTGGGGAGGGTGCGGCAGAATAGCTTGAACCCAGGCGGCGGAAGTTGCAGTGAGATGAGATCGTGCCACCGCACTCCAACCTGGGTGACGGAGCAACACTGTCAAAAAATAAAATAAAATAAATTAACATTGGTATTGTCTGGCTTAACATTACTGTAATCAGTAAGGTCTAGAAAATCTTAAGAACCAAGAGAATGGCCGGGCATGGTGGCTCATGCCTGTAATCCCAGCAAAAAATAAAGTATGAATAATAAGAAATGTAAGACTCAATAGGAGTGACTGTCCAAGTATGCCCCAGAACATTCTCTGAACCCCTTTTTCCACTCTTACTAAGTCAGCAGTACCACCACCAGGGCTCATAGGACAATTCTGTATGTCAGAGGGACCTCTAGCATCTGGAACTTCACATGCCAATAAAAGTCCAACCGTAACAAATTAAAGGTTAGGCCCAGCAGAAGTTGACAATTTCTTACTTTACTGAGTCAACACATTTTTTAAAAAGCAATTAACATCTGTTATCACCGTAATTTCATGTACGAACAAAGCTTCTACACCTACAAATCAAAAAAGCTCAGAAAGGCAAAAATAACCCATGTAAAAGGAATGCTTTTAGCTAGCTTTAGGAAAAGCTAATTACATTATTTGGGATAGGGGTAATAGATGAAAGGGGTTACCAGACCACAATCAATTTTATCTCAGACCATCATTAGTCCAAAGACCTGAATTTGGGAACCATTGCTTTGTGTTTTAAAGAACCAGCATTTGTACTGTGTTCTATGGTTCACAAAAAATATTGCACAGATATTTTATTTAACTCTAAGAAAAAAAAAACTGCCCAGAGAGGATGATACTGTCTTTTTAATCTAAAAAAAATTTAAGCTTAGCCCAAATGCCTGGAAAATGACAAAGCCGAACCTTAAATCAGAATCTCTGGGCCCAAATATCAAGGTCTTTCCACTACTTAAAGCCACCATTCCCTTCTGACAACCAACAGAGCCTATTCAACCAGCTCTGAGCACACACACTAATGATGTTCTTTCACGCCTGTCCAAGCACCAAGAAATGTACAGAAGACATTACCAACACAGACTCCAGGTTCAGAATGACAACTCCAGCATTTAGTAGTTGTATGACCTAGGGAACATTATTTACCTCCCAGTGCCTCCATTTTCATTCATAAATGGGGAAGAGTAATAGTACCTTATACTTCATAGGGCTGTTTTATGGATAAATGAGACAAGTTGTATACGAGTTTAGCACAGTGCTGGGTATATAGTAATGAGCGAAGAATTTTACCACTACCGTTATGTTGTTTCAGTCCAATTTTCTCTCAAAGGCAACAGTGATGAATCTAAAAATTAAAGTTTCCTGTGATTTTTCACTTGGGCATATAATAAAAAATAATTCTAACATTCTCAAGACTATCGAGGTTTTTTTTTTGTTTTTGTTTTTTCTTTTTTTGAGACAGAGTCTCGCTTTGTCACCCAGGCTGGAGTGCAGTGGCGCGATCTTGGCTCACTGCACGCTCCGCCTCCCAGGTTCATGCCATTCTCCTGCCTCCGCCTCCCGAGTAGCTGGGACTATAGGCGTCCGCCACTACGCCCAGCTAATTTTTTATATTTTTTAGTAGAGACGGGGTTTCACTGTATTAGCCAGGATGGTCTCGATCTCCTGACCTTGTGATCCACCCACCTCAGCCTCCCAGAGTGCTGGGATTACAAGCGTGAGCCACCGCGCCCGGCCCTATCTTGAGTTTTAATTTACTTCTTTCAAATTCAATTTTAAAAACTGAGATTAAGAAGATAATGTATGAGAAAAATGGAAACTTCTGCCATATCATACTACTGCTCACAAGAGGTGAAGGCTGCGAGATTCCAGGTTAAATAAGGGCAAATAGAAAAGGCACAACCATCCTGCTGTCTGCATAGAACATTAACTTCTATTCAAAGCACAGATACCCTGTAACCATTTCCTGAATCATGTCTACTACTAAATTTTTAGGTCAGATTGAAAGTCCTGTAAATCAGCCACACGTAAATGAAGTGAAAACTGTAAAACACCCTAATTACAGTTAAGGGTGGAGAGGGAGGGAAATAGTAAAGAGACACATTTCACATTCTCATCCTTTCTGCTAACTAGTAATTGGGTTGTACAGTTGAAGTAGTAAAGGTTAAAAACTTAGCTGTTAAAATAAGACCAAATGTTCAAAGTCTGAAAGAAATACAGGTCTTTTAATTTTCAAAATGAGAACAATCTATGCACTGCATATTTGCTAAGACAGCAACAAAGACTAAAAAGCCTACAAGTTAGGATGCCACGTAGGAATATCTTTTATCACCATCTGCAATCTTCCTGATGATTTCAGTAAGAACCAGCTATCTCAGATTGGTGGGAACAAAAATGGTATGAAGGAAGAAGAAAAATACTAATATGTCCCTCTTGACCTTAAGATGACGGAGAGGCAGGGTTGTGGGAGGGAGAGGATGTGTACGTGTGTATGAATGTGTGTGCCTGTGTGCACTGGTGATGAGGGTAAAGGTGAGGGGGAAGGAGAAAAAACATAATACCCTCGTAACTCTGGCTCATTTTCAGCCTTACACCAAATTCTGACTCTCCCACAAGCATGTTCCTGGGGTGCACACAGTGTAAAACAGAAGCTAGTGGGGTGTCTGAAGAACAGGGTGCTCACAGCCACTCCTAACCTCACAGTACCGCCTTCTCCAGGGCTGGAATGTGTTTCTCCTAAACATGAAATATACACCCACTAGGTGATAGGAGCAGGCAGAGAAAGGGGTAGGAATAATTGCCCAAAATGTCACAGTAACGGCAAGAATAGCAGAGTGTTCAATAATTTGCATTTTTAAGCAGCCACACAGCCACTGCTGGAGGGCCTCTTACTTTTTTCCTGGACATACAGGTAGCCTTCGGCTGTAAACTGACTTGCTCGTTTGTGGTCCTTGGGATTCTGTCTGATTTTGTTCATAAGCTCTTCCACTTCTGACCTTGTTCCTTCAAATCGAGTCCGTGTCTGAAATGGATTAAAAAACACACATAAATGTTAAGTTCTCATATGAGTTTTCTCATGAACATTTTAAAGTCTCTGCATAAATGTAATTACATTTTTTAACTCTAAATAACTTTTTTATAAATTTCTCAAAATACCCCCATTCTTTCCAGTGTGCCTCCTGAGATTCATGTGCAAAGAATAAAAAAATAGTGGTAAAATAGCTACCAGAGGAGTATAAGCCAAGGTTACTACAGGTTACTTTGGAGGCTTTCTAACACCATTAATAATTTTATTATTCAAAATAAAAATTCCTGCCTTCAGGTCTCACACTATTACTAAATTTTAGGTTTAAAACTTAAGTAGGTTTTAATATATCTACCTGAGAAGTATTTCCTTTGCAACAACCAATCTGACTCAATCAATCTGATTTGTTACTGTTACATTAGCCGTCTGTAAATACTCAGAATCTGAAAAAGTTTAATTCTTCTTTGCAAACTAATAAATACAAGTGTCAGTTTTTCCAGGTCATGGCAATTGCACTTGAAAATGACATTTCTTCCCAGAAGACAGAAGGGGGAAAGAAATCTCACCTACACAAATAATGTCTTTGATATCTGAGGAGACAAATCACATTTCTAAAACCCAGGACACTTGGTGTGCCAATATCTGTCAAACGGCTACACTGAAAATGTATATACAAGGTGAAGTGACAGAATTACCAAGGCAATTGTGATGAGTCGGCACCACCGTGTTCCTGGACACTTCTTTCATCCAGGCTCAAAAATAATTGTATTAACACCAAAAAACTGCTGATGTGAAACTGTGGAGGAACTGAAACAGAAAATTATTATTGAAATTTCTCCTCTTTCCTCCCTACAATAAAAGGGACTGCCAAGGGTCCTAAGCGTGGCAAAATGTTAGAATGGCACATCTTTTTTGTAAAGGGATGGAGAGTCTGATAAATGTAGATTGTAAAAGGGAAAACCTGCCTGCAGGTTTTTTTTAAAAAAAAAACACAAACTAAGAGCTGCAAGAAAAATCAGCTTATGTCCTGTAAGAAAGTGTAAGCCTCCAAAGAAAGTAGAACTCAGTTGTTGATGGCTAGGTTCCCTCTCTCCCTCCATTTCTCCAGGTTTTCTTATCCCCAATTTTTTTTTTTTTTTTTTTTTTAAAGACAGGGTCTCACTCTGTCTCCCAGGCTGGAGTACAGTGGCATGGTAATACCTCACCGCAGCCTCAACCTCCTGAACTCAAGTCGTCCTCTCACCTCAGCCTCCAGAGGAACTGGGACTACAGGCGTACACCACCACGCCAGGCTAAATGTGTGTGTGTGTGTGTGTGTGTGTGTGTGTGTTTGTAGAGACAGGGGTCTCACCACGGGGCCCAGGCTGGTCTCGAACTCCTGGGCTCAAGCAATCTACCCACTTCAGCCTCCCACACTGTTGGGATTATAAGCATGAGCCACCATCCCCTGCCCTTATCCCCATCTTTGTCCTAATTTCACCCTGATTTTATTCCCCTCCTTGGTCATTTTGCTGAGATTCCTCCCAACCCTCATTTCCCCCCATGTGTGTATAATATATATACACATATGCATATATGTGCATGCCATACATGTATGGATGCTATCACAGGTGTGAACATGTGCACACACTTCTGTTTCAGCCAATAATCCTATTATTTATGTTCATGCTCAAATTGCCCTAGATTTGAGCAGCAGGAGTTCCTTCGAACTGGCTTCTGTCTTTTGACTGGTCCCCTTAATTCTTCGACCAGTTCCTTACCTTCTGGTCCAATAAGGTACCCTAGGCTCATCTTATACTTCCCCTGCCCCAGTCCTGGAAAGGAACTCTTGTTCTTTTTAGTGGAGAGTATTTAGTATTTGGAAACCAAGATCTGGGAACAGTGTGCTCACAGCTAAGGACTTCTCAGCAGACAGCCTCAGGAAATAGATGTACACACAGCTGAGGCTTAACACAGGCTTGAACTTTGTGGATCTACTTATATATGGATTTTCCTCCCCATCTACAACTCTTGCGACAAGATTTGGGCACAGTGTGCTCACTTCTAAGTCTTCTCAGCAGACAGCCTTAGGAAATAGATGTACATACAGTTGAGCCTTAATACAGGCTTGAACTCTGTGGATCTACTTATACATGGATTTTCCTCCCCATCTACAACTCCTGCGACAGCAACTCTTCCTCCTCAGCCTACTCGTTATGAAGACACACAGGAAGGCCTTTATGATGATCCACTTCCACTTAATGAATAGTACGTATATTTTCTCTTCCTGATGATTTTTATAGTAACATTTTCTTTTCTCTAGCTTACTTCATTGTAAGAACACAGTATATCATACATAGAACACACAAAATATGTGGTAATCAACTACTTCTGTTATGGGTAAGGCTTCTGATCAACAGTAGGTGATTAGTAGTCAAGTTTGGGGGAAGTCAAAAGTTACCTGCAGACATCCAATAGCGCAGGGGTGCTAACCCCAACGTTGTTCAAGGGTCAACTGTATACACAGAGCACACGTGTTTATACAAACACACAATCACTACTTCTATATCTACCTATATATTTGAAAACCCATGACTTCCTACCAAGAAATCTAATTCTACTCCAGTTCTTCAGGTTTCTTTCCAGTCTCTCTCCTTCCAAATTTGTGAATTTCTTCCCAGACAGTAAGAAGCCTGGTTCTCATTCTCAACATGTCTGCTTATGTGCCCACTTAACATCTCTACTCAGCATAAGCAATCTCCCAAATGCCCCAGCAGCCACCTCTGTCTCATCACCACTCCACTATCCCTGCTGCAGACGTCTCCATCCCTCACTACCTGACTTCCTCAGAGGTTTATTTTCTGCACTGGGAATGGAAGGCTTTTTTTTTTTTTTTTTTTTTTTTTTGACCGAGTCTCACTCTGTTGCTCAGGCTGGAGAAAAGTGACACAATCACAGTTCACTGCAGCCTCGACCTCCCAGGCTCAAATGATCTTCCCACCTCAGCCTCCCGAGTACAGGGACTACTCACATGCACCACCACCTCCAGCTAATTTTTCTCTATTTTTTGTGGAGACAGGGTCTCACTGTGTTGCCCAGGCTGGTCCTGAACTCTGGGGCTCAAGTGATCCTCCTGCCTCGATATCCCAAAGTGCTGGGTTTATAGGCGTGAGTCACCATCCCCAGCTACTATTTTTCAAATGTACCATTTTTAAGTAAATTATGAATTGAAAACTTTGCATAAGATCAGTAGAATGGCTAAAACCTTGCAGTTTCCAATTATAAGTTCCAAATACATATGAGGGCATCTTCTAATTACAATAATGTTAGACCCCAAACCTTACAGTAGGTAACATTTGAGCATTTACATGGTTCTTTAATCCTCACAATAATCTATACGGTAGGACACTGTCTAATGCTATCTATCTAATAAAAGATCATTGCTGCCTTGTTTTCGTTACATGCTTTAGTAATTAAACATTTCCAAATAAACTAGCTTTAAATTAAGCCTTATTATTTTAGTATTTTAAATCTGATTGAAAGAGAAAACACCTTTAAAAAACTTTTTTCTGGGCTGGTCACGGTGGTTCACGCCTGTAATCCCAGCACTGTGGGAGGCCAAGGGGGTGGATCACGAGGTCAGGAGATCGAGGCCATCCTGCCTAATAGAAACTAATCCGTATCATCGTAAAACAGAGAGACAGACATGAATAGTCCTATTTGGGGGGCAAAAACAAAAGGGATAAGTGAGACTAAAGCTAACCATAAGCCCACCCCTCAAGTAATGGCTGTTATATTTTGATGTGGCCATTTCTAATCTCTTTTAAAAACACACACACGGCTGGGCGCGGTGGCTCACGCCTGTAATCCCAGCACTTTGGGAGGCCGAGGTGGGCGGATCACAAGGTCAGGAGATCGAGACCATCCTGGCTAACATGGTGAAACCCCGTCTCTACTAAAAATACAAAAATTAGCCGGGCACGGTGGCAGGCGCCTGTAGTCCCAGCTACTCGGGAGGCTGAGGCAGGAGAATGGCCTGAACCCAGGAGGCGGAGCTTACAGTGAGCCGAGACTGGGCCACTGCACTCCAGCCTGGGCAACAGAGCGAGACTCCATCTCAAAAAAAAAAAAAAAAAAAAAAAAAAACAACACACACACACACACACACACACACACACACACACACAGAGTCTGTAGTTTTGGTATTCTACTTTCCTTAGAACATTGCGACAAAAATATTTTTCCCATATTCTTAAATACTTCCTACCCATTCTTGTTATCTTCTAGGGACTCTTTACAAATCCTAAAATTTTGCACACTGTATTTCCTTCCAGGAAGAATTCTATTCTAGTCTCTTCTTCCCCACATTCTTTGGGAGACAGAAATCACAAAAGTTCAAAATTAGTTTCTTAAAATATTCTTTAAAATTTGAGGCAATTTCCAAATTTCTTCTGGAAAACCCATTTCCTAAAAGCCATCTTGCTGCTTTCTTGATTTCCATTTACTACTCTAGATTACAGAAAATGAAGACTCCATTTCTCAAAAAAAAAAAAAAAAAAAAAAAAAAAAAAAAAAAAATCTAGCCACTTTTACAATACAGTAGGTATTATCAGATGGGGAAAAATAGGTTTTCGCTTTTAAATACCTTTTACCTTTTTCTGACTATAAAAGTTTTGCTTTCTTACTAAAATTAAATACTAAAAAGATGACCAAAATATTTATGATGTTATAATGCAGAGGCAGTTAACATTTGATTATGTTTCCTAAAATACATATATGCGGCTGGGCGCGGTGGCTCACGCCTGTAATCCCAACACTTTGGGAGGCCAAGGCAGGCGGATCACGAGGTCAGGAGATCGAGACCATCCTGACTAACACAGTGAATCCCCATCTCTACCAAAAAATACAAAAAAATTAGCCGGGCAGGGTGGCAGGTGCCTGTAGTCCCAGCTACAGGCAGGAGAATGTCATGAACCCGGGAGGCGGAGCTTGCAGTGAGCCAAGATTGATTGGGCCACTGCACTCCAGCCTGGGTGACAGGGCGAGACTCCATCTCAAACAAACAAACAAATAAATGCCACACACACACACACACACACACACACACACAAACTGGGACTTTTTTCAACAATATGTTGTTTTATATACCCAGCATTTTCTCTTTATCATAATAAAAAACTGACATCAAGGAATGAGATGAATAGCCAAGAAATGAGCAAATTACATCACTGAGGTATAGCAGATGATACAGAATGAGTGACCCGCTTTTCATAAGTGCTCGTGTTTCTGATAAAAAAAAAAATTAGCTAGAAGCTAAAATTTTGAAGAGCAAAGACGCCACCTAGATCAGGTGTTCTCAATACTGAAGGTGACGCAGAGAGAAACTCTGAGTTGTAAGAGTGTTTATCAAGAAACAGCCAAATAAAATCAAGAGAGAAATATTTAGAGAAAAGGTTGAGAATGTAGGGTGATTTACTGATGACCACATCCTTAAGTGACAGAGAATACAAAAAAGGCTTTTTTACAATAAACTGTCATTTCCCCATTTCTCTACAGAAAATGATTACTGTTGTCAATTGTGTAAGTTCTAAATATTTTAAGGATTCCAACCAGGTCATTTTGTGAAACATTTCAAATGATAGCTTAGCTTCAAGGTTTGCTCATAAGATTTCCAGACTGAATACTGCTCATTCCCATCTAAATATTTAATGCCTCTGAAAGTTTTTTGGTTTATATAAAGGTAAATAGACCCCCCTTCCCCACAGGTGTGTTATAAACACACTTCCACAAATAAACCAGCTGTGCAAGGAGTTTCACTGAACATCCCAAGAGACTGACGTTTCCCTACAGCTCACCCCAGAGTCTGAGGCAGAGAGCTGGCTTCAAGGGCATTCACCTATGCAGTCTACACGGCCCTGTGCTCAGAAGAGCTTCTGCTTGGTTTAATGATCAAATGCCTCCAATCTGAAACTCTTAATTATCTCTAAATAAGGGGCACTATCTTCTTCATTTTACCTTGATTCTAGAAGTTGTATATACAGTCTTGCCTGAAGGTTCTCATTCTGGCCAGCCCTGCACTTGACAGATGAGGTCCAGACAGAAGAGGTGAATCTCCACAAATTATATAGCCAGTAAGTGGAGGGGAAAACATGAGTTATAATCTCAAGCAGGGGTCCCCAACCCCCAGGCTGCTGACCGGTACTGGTCCATGGCCTGTTAGGAACCGGGTCACACGGCAGGAGGTGAGCGGCAGGTGAGCATAACCGCCTGAGTCCACCTTCTGTCAGATCCGCAGTGGCATTAGATTCTCACAGGACCATGAACCCTATTGTTAACTGCGCACGTGAAGGATCTAGATTGTGCAGTCCTTATGAGAATCTAATGCCTGATGACCTGAGGTGGAAGAGTTTCATCACGAAACCATACCCGACCTTCTCCCACCCCCAGTGCATCTATAGAATTGTCTTCCTTAAAACCAGTCCCTGGTGCCAAAAAGGTTGGGGACCACTTATGTAAACTATCTAGTGTTCTTTTTACATAACTGTTTTCTGCTGCCTGCAAAAATATTCTGAATAATCTCAACATCGGCCAGGCATGGTGGCTCACCCCCATAATGCCAGGATCTTGGGAGGCTGAGGAAGGAGGATCACTTGAACTCTGAAGCTTGAGCAGCCTGGGCAACACAATGAGATTCCATCTCTACCAAAAAGAAAAAAAAATTAGCTGGGTGTGCTGGCATGCATCTGTAGTCCCAGTTACTCAGGAGGCTGAGGCAGGAGGACTACTTGAGCCTAGAAGGTTGAGGCTGCAGTGAGCAATGATTGTGCCATTGTACTTCAGCCTCAGTGACAGAGTGACACCCTGTCTCAAAAAAAACCCCAAAAAAACTCAACATCATTAGACTCAATATTCTACCACCTACAGGGACAATTTTGGGATGACTAGAATGAATCCACACATATCCATTTTGGATTTTTAAGTTTTGTCACATTATAGTCATACCACATATTTTATAACTGTTTTCACAAATTGTGAGACCACAGCAGCAGAAAAAGAATCTACTCCAGAACTCTACCATTAGCCCAGCTGAATATCCAAACAATCCTCAAATACAAGTTGACACATAAATTATAAAAATAAGAGGTTTTATCAGCTACACTCCCAAGTATAGGGAACTGTACATAAAAAAAAAAAAAAGTTAGAAACAAAATCTACACAAAAAGTATTCACCCTCAACTTTTTTTATTTTTTTTTGAGACAGAGTCTCACTCTGTCGCCCAGGCTGGAGTGCAGTGGCACAGTCTCAGATCACTGCAACCTCCGCTTCCCCGGTTCAAGCAATTCTCCTGCCTCAGCCTCCCCGAGTAGCTGGGATTACAGGCGCACTCCACCACACCCAGCTAATTTTCGTATTTTTAGTGGAGACAGGGTTTCACCATGTTGGCCAGGATGGTCTCAATCTCTTGACCTCGCGATCTGCCCGTCTAGGCCTCCCAAAGTGCTGGGATTACAGGCATGAACCACTGTGCCTGGCCCACTCTCAACTTCTAATTGTGAAAGAAATGAAGAGCAGGCAACAACCACAGCTTCCCATCCAAATACCTGTGTGTCTTTCATTATGTGCTGTGAGTCTGTCACAAAGCTATCTCACTACATTCCTAATGAGACCTCAAATTACGCTCAACATACCCTGACCAGCTCGTCAATGAGGACGCTTCCAGGATCAACTAGTATTGAAAGGAAAAACACACACCACCTGATCAAAATGACATATAGTATACGGCGTAGTAACATTCTCCTAAATCTCTTTATCTGAGACCTGGCAGAAAGCACACATTTTCCAAAGGAAAATAATCAAGACCAATAGCAACTGTAAACACCAATGCATTAGTAAATATGCATAAAATGTAGGGAAGAAATTCTACTCAAATGATAAGCCTGTCTGGGAACAAAAATCAAGATGCTCAGTTAAAGGAGAAGAAATGTAGTGCATTATAAATTCAGCGCCTTAAAGTTGAGTGCTCTTTTGTCTGTTGCAGACATAGCTGATTTAGAGTTAACATAACAAAGCTTATCCTTAGAATTGACCCAGAAACTGCAGGAAAAGCCGCCAGGAGGCAGAATTTCCCAAGCCTCAACCAACTGTAGAGCAGTTGGTCACACCAACAGTTGACCAGCAGGTGGCAGCATACGCTCAATTTCTCAGTCCAACAGATCAGCGTTGTCTTCATTTAAGGCTTTTCATAAAACACACAAATGAAAAATACACTTTTCGAACATCTTTTTATAAAGAAAGCTTTCATTTCCTTACATTCTGAATGTTGATCTGTAGTTCCATTTTGTAGTGATTGAAGTCTTTGGCAAGTTCGTGGCCCTGATGATAGAAGGTAAACATCCCCTGAAAAAATGACAGCATCTAAGGCACAGGAAGAAAAGAGATATTAGCACAAAAAAACTCAGGAGAAAAAAAGAATCATATAAACAACCAAGTGTTCCCCCCACCATCTCACTGTTATTCCACTGAAATAAACTGATTAAAGGGAAGTCACTAATATTCAAGTAAACCCAAGTACATATTATCTATTAATTGGTCTTTATAGAAAATGATGCTTTTTTTCCCTTAAATATCACAGCCATTAGACAGCTTATATGGCATATTCTGCAGGAAAAATTGAATTATAAAGTCATCCATTTGTCCTCTTTAGTCAGGAGAATCCCAATATTTGTAATTGAAATCTTATCACTATTGGTTGATACAATCTTTAAGAAAGTAAAATCACAGAATCAAAGAGCTCCAGGCTCTCCCCAGCCACATCCAGCTGACTGCAACCCCTGTGTCTTGTTGACAAAGATGTTCCATGACTTGCCAGGGGCAGCCTCAAATCCATGATTAAACCTTTACTTTTCTACCAACTCCCAACCTGTTCCTGAATTAGAGGGCTGTTGCCTCTGATCCGCATGTGAGTCAATAAATCTAAAGTCAAGAGAAGTGATCTGGGGAGAGAGTTAAGGAAATCTTGAGATTCATTTTCTTCCAAATGCCACACCGTGGGTGGTTAGGAATCTGGGGCTCTGACACCAAATGCCCAGCAGGCTCCATTCCCAACGTCAGCCATGACTTGTTATGGGACCTTGGGCAAATTATTCAACCTTCCTCTACTTCTATTTCCTTATCTCCTCATTGAGTTATAGTGTGGAATAATGAGTTCAGTACAACACTTAGAACAATGACTTGAACAGAGACTGAGCATTATAAATGCCCAATAAAAGCAGGCCATTATTATTATTTCACATTAAAAAGAAAGCTTTGAGGAGGTTGAGTTTTTCTCTAATGGTTTAGGTTAACGACTATCGCTCCAACTAAACCATAGCTCCACAAATGCTCATTTTTAATCATTACTTGGTTATTCTTGTTTCTACAAACCATACACACAATGAGTAAATTGTAGAGTGTATGAATGTTATCTTAATAAAGCTGTTTAAGAAAAAGAAACCATTCAACAAGTTGATATTAAAATTAAAATGAATCCTGAGAATAAGTTCCAGTGTTTTGCTGAAATCCACATGAAATATCCTTTACATTATGATATATACATTCATGTGCATATATCTTCATATATAAACAACTGAAGCTACTAGAAAACATCTATATAATCACAAACAAAAATCATGTGTTTCTAATATAAGTAAAAAGAAATGTTAGAGTAACTTACAAAATTGTCTCAAATGTTCCATATCCTGCTTCTAAACTTAGATTGCCATAAGCATTGTGAGTTGTGTTCGAAGTCATGTTACAAACGATTGTATAAAGTAGCAAAGTTTAAACTGGTATAAACAACCCATGTTCACTCATTCTAGTATAAATTATTTCAGAGAAATTTTTAAAAGATAGAGCTATAGGCTAAGGTGGCAGAAATTGCACCTGATTGCCTTCCTTGAGATCATGTAGCAATGGGAATATTATATGTTGCAGTGCAAATACAGCTGAGAACCACTGATTTAGAGGCAATTCCTTGACTTCATGGCTATCTGTGTCTGCCCTTTTCAATATGTCTCTTTCATGTTTATGCACTATGGCCTCTAGTAACTATAAACCATAAATCAGATCTAGGAAGATAAATACTTATCTTATATTGCAAAAATCCACCAGCAAACAACTTGTCAATAATACTCACAGGTTCCACAAACTCAAACTTCTTTCTTTCTTGGATTTCCTGCAGCTTACACACATACTCGAGAGACAGTTCATAGAAGTGTTGCCGGTTCTGCTCCACTTGGATATCTGCCTATGTTAAAATCACAGAGGTTAGTCAAACTGGAGATGGTGAAAAGTGAAACCCTACATCAGAGGTCATCACACTGTGGTCCACGAGCCAAAATACAGTGTGCTGCCTGATTTTGTAAATAAAGTATTGCAACACAGGCACGACCATTCATTTATTTATTGTCTGTGGCTACTTTCCTGCTGCAACAGCAGAATTGAGCAGGTGCAACAGGAACTTTATGGTCCACAAAAGTCTAAAATATTTACTATCAGTTTCTTTGCAGAAAAAGCTTGTGACTCCTACTCTGTATGTTGAGGCTGACCCCCAAGAACTGAAGATCAAAGGGGCTTCTCTTTGTGAAAAACTCGCCCCAACCACAACTGATGCCCCAAGGCTGAACCACATGCAATCACAATCAACAAACATTTCAATGAACAAATCCTCTAAGAATAAAGTCTGCCTGAGAAAGGGCCCAGCACCTCAGCGCTCAGGGAGTGATGGTGGCAGGTGAGAAGGAGCCAGCCATGGCAGCATCTCAAGAACCCGGCTCTCAAAGGTGGGCCAGGGCTGGATGCCCATCTGCGGCCCTCACAACGTCTGATCCCCTAGGAGAGATGGGGGCACCAGCTGGTCAGGACGCTATTCCAAAAAAAGCTTCCAGCTTAGCTTGCCTAACTAGAAAGAAACTGGGAGAAGAGCATGACTCCACAGAGAATAGTGGAGAGAGAACTCATGTCCAAGAAACCATTCTTACTAGGTATCATGTGATATTTTTCCTAACTTAGCTAATTTTACTCTTAAAAATATTTATCTGGGCATTTCTCCAGAGAGGATATACAAAAGGCCAATAAGCACATGAAAAGACATTCAACATCGCTCATCATTAGGATGCAAATCAAACTCACAAGAAGATGCCACCTCACACTCACTAGGGTGGCTACAACCAAAAAAGAAAAGTAGTGGTGTTTGTGAGGATGTCAAGAAACTGAAACCCTTGTGCATCATTAGTAGGAATGCAAGATGGTACAAGCACTGTGAAAAATAGTGCTTCAAGTAAAATAATATTGAAATATAACGTGTTACTAAGCTAACATGAAAATTTCTACCTAACACTCCTCAAAATCATATTTTTGTGCCTTCATTAACCAGAATTAAATAGTTCAGCCACCAGCAGTTAACAGGCACAACTCCCAGCAAAAAATTAATTTTTCCCTCAAATGAAAAATAGTATTACCACATGACCCAGCAATTCTACAGCTGGGCATATACCCAAAAGAACTGAAAGCAGAGACTCAAACAGATATGTGTACACCCCTGTTCATAGCAGCAGGGGGCAAAGTGACCCCAATGCCCATGGATGGATGGATGGATGGATGGATGGATGGATGAGTAAATAAAATGTAGCCAATCCATATGTATAACGGAATATTATTCAGCCTTAGACAGGAAGGAAATTCTGATACATGCTACAACATGGATGAACCTTGAGGACATCAGGCTAAGTGAAATAAACTAGTCATAAAGGGACAGATACTATATGATCCCACTCATATGAGACACCTAGAGTAGTTAAATTCATAGAAACTGAAAGCAGAATGACTGACGGCTGCCAGGGGCTGGAACAGGGGAGAATGGAGAGTTACTGTTAACAGAGCTGCAGTCTGGGAAGATTTTTTAAAAAGCCCTGGAGATGCATGGTGGTGACAGTTGCAAGACAACGTGAATGTACTTAATAGCACTGAGCCATAGACTTTAAAATAAAACCATACATTTTATTGAAATTTTATTCACGTTTTATAACCAAAAATGTGTTGTTTTTGAAAAGCATTTAACACATTTGAAACACATTTCAAAATGTAATAAAAAACATTTCAGCAAATACATTTATATTACTAAGCTAAAATGAGAATTTCTACCTAACACTCCTCCAAATCATATTTTTGTGCCTCCAATAACCAGAGTTTGATAGTTCAGCCATCAGCAGTTAGTTGGCACATCTCCCAGCAAAAACACTGTAATTTTGTTGAGTATTTAATAAAGACATAAGAAGGGTGGTTTCCTCATTTGTTATTACTGCAAAGGCTCTTGAAGAAATTTATACCAGCATCAGATTTATCAATTTGATTTTATCTTTTAGCAAATTCTCTCTCCTGGTTGTTCTTGCTACTGTAATTACCCTTGCATTACCAGTCAACCTCTGTCACCAACCCCTTAATGTTCTGAAAATCCAGAACTGTTGTGCCACATGCTCTGTGATTAAATCACCAGAATCCCTGGGATCACTGGCAATGATGGTAGCAGCGGCCAGTCCGGAGCAGCTGCCGTGAGGACACCAGCTGCAGAGGGCCAAGTGCGGCCAGGGCTGCGCACTCCATGGTGCCCGCGGGGGCCAGAAACAGGCAGGAGCCCTAACTTCTACAGAGTTATCAGGGCAGGAGCCCCATGCTCCCAGACACAGCTGCAGCTGCGCAGCCACAGCTCTGGACCAGGGCATCTCTGTGCTCTTGGGGGCCGGCGAAGGCCCACTGCCCCGCCAGCAGGCTCAAGAAGTGCCTGCTCCTGCTCCCTGGCCTCTCCCTGCTCCCAGCGCCTGATCCAGTGTGGAGCAAAGTTGTAGCCAAGCCCAGGTACTGTTGCCACCCAGCCGGGTATGCGTGCACACAGGGTGGTGCTGACATGCCGGCGCCCCTGGCACCCCAACCTCCGGCTCGGCCCCCTCTGGACTTTGGATGCCAACAAGCACAGGAGGGAGGCCAGGGGGCTGAGAGCAGCTCGACAGGGGCCTGCAGGCACCTCTCGGCGCAAATACCTTGGGCGCCGTGGATGACATGTTGACAGCTGTGGGAGACAGGTTCCTAGGTGGGAAGGGACAGGTCCCTGGTGAAACCCCACCTCCAAGCCAGGGACGGCCTGAAGCCCGGGAGCCGCTGGGCTGCCAGTTCTGGGTTGAGTCTGCAGCCGGGGATGAAAACTTACGGTGCTTTTTCCAGGCCCACTCATGGCTGTGCATGGACCAATCAGCACACTTCCTCCCTTCTGAGCCCAGAAAAACTCTGGACTCAGCTAGACTCAGAAAGACATGGGGACTACCAGCTGTTGGAAGGAGCAACCCCCTGGGGGTCTCCTCCACTAGTCAGGATGACCTACCTGTGGAAAGGAGCTATGCACTACAGGTCTCCTCTCCACTGAGAGCCGGACACTCATTACGTCGACCTGCCTGCAGAAAAGGGCTACTCACTTCAGGTCTCCTGAGAACTGTTCTGTTGCTCAATGAAGTTCCCCTGTACCTCGCTCACCCTCCAGTTGTCTGCATACCTCATTCCTCTTGGATGTGGGACAAGAACTTGGGACCCAAGGAATGGCCAGACTGAAAGAGCTGTAACACAAACAGGGGTGATCCTCCCCCTCCCCCTGCTCACTACATTGTGGGCAATGAGGAAAGAGCTGCGGCCTCTTCAGGGAGCCCAGACCTAGGGGCTCCCTAAGCCAGGGCTGTGACATCCTCTTTGGGGCTCTGCAGTTCCTGGTGTCAAGTTTCTGGGAGCCACCGTGTTCCCGGTGCCCACAATGGAAGCGAACTGCAGTATGCCTGGTCCAGCCACAGTCTTTCACGGAGCCAGTGCCCGTGCCTGGAGCTGCCTCCCCCACCACAGTCAGCATGCCTGGCTGTGCAGTGACCAGAGGACCCTGAACTCACTCATGAACTCCCCGCCACTCCGTGCCTGGCTCGCCCGTGGCAGGCATGAGATCCAGGCCAGTAGCACAAGCCGAGTGCAGCCTGCCAGGAAGAGCAGGCAGAACAAGCCCAGCGGGCCAGAGCAAAACTCGGGCAAAGGCATCACCAGCCACAGAGGTTTCTGGCTGGAAAAGCGACATCCTAAAAATCCCGTGACAACAGCCCTCACTTACAAGAATGCCATGGACGTCCAAGTTGTAACTAGGGTCATAAAATGATTTCCTTCAGCCTGACCAAATCTAAAAGGCAATCACTATACGTTTTACTACTCCAAGCAAATCACTAGTTTTTAACAAATACACAATTTCAATTTGATTATCAACTAATTTCTAGCCATTCCTGCTGTAAATACACGTAAGAAAGTAGACAAGTCTCACATAAAGTTATTCAGGGAATCTGCTTCTCAAGTAGATTATTATTATACTGAAATATCATCTGGCTACTTGGGAAGAAAAAATAGACTTCAAAAATAAACAGAAATGGAATTTTCTCAAATATCCAATACTTGTTACAGTACAACTATTAAGTAGAATGTAGGGGTGTGGATGGAGGTAGAAGCTATTATGCCCAATAAACATAGAGGTATAGCAGCAAGGCCTCAGAGAACTGCCAAAATAGCCAGCATGGTGTATGCCACAATTTTCTCCTGGGTTTTTTTTTTTGTTTTTTTTTTTTTTTGAGACAGTGCTGTCGCCCAGGTTGGAGTGCAGTGGCCCGATCTCGGCTCACTGCAAGCTCCACCTCCTGGGTTCACGCCATTCTCCTGCCTCAGCCTCCAGAGTAGCTGGGACTACAGGCACCCGCTACCACACCCTGCTAATTTTTTGTATTTTTAGTAGAGACGGGGTTTCACCATGTTAGCCAGGATGGTCTCGATCTCTTGATCTCGTGATCCACCCGCCTCGGCCTCCCACAGTGCTGGGATTACAGGCGTTAGCCACGCGCCCAGCCTTCTCCTGTTATTTTCAATTCAAACAAGAGAGAATGAATTATGTACGTTTCTAAGCCTTTGTTCAGTATCATTCTCTGTAACTCTTATTAATCTCTTGAGCATCTCAATTCACTGAAAATTAGCATTACATTAACCACTGCCAAAAGTAATGAATATCCAAACCTAACATTTTCCCCTTTAAAAATCATTTCCCCTATTAAGGGCTTCACACTTAAAATAGAAGGCTGTTTCAGTGAGAGCACGTAAGTTTGTAAAAAGCAAACAGAGCAAGATAAAAAAGTGTATGTAATTTAAATGACACAAATTATTCATCGTTAGGATCTCTTCATGTTTCTGGAGGTTAATTATCCTTGGGACTGATAAATTGCTGGAGCCCCAGCTCACTGTTCAAGCATCTCCACACTAGTTCATTCAATAAATATACATTAAGAACCTACTCCCTAACAGGTACTATTCTAGGCACTGAAGATAGAACACTGAATAAGACAATGTTGTTGCCTTCAAGAAGCTTACATTCTAGTGGAAGAAGCCACGTAACACAAACGCACAGTTTGTCAAAAGGTTTCAAGACTATGAAAAAAATAGGCTGGGCCCTGTGGCTCATGCCTGTAATCCCAGCACTTTGGGAGGCCAAGGTGGGTGGATCGCCTGAGGTCAGGAGTTCAAGAGCAGCCTGGCCAACATAATGAAACCCCAGTCTCTACTAAAAATACAAAAAATTAGCTGGGCGTGGTAGTGGGCGCCTGTAATCCCAGCTACACAGGAGACGGAGGCAGGAAAATCACTTGAACCCGGAAGGTGGAGGTTGCAGTGAGCCAAGATCTCACCATTGCACTCCAGCCTGGACAAGAGCAAAACTCCATCTCAAAAAAAAAAAAAAAAAAAAAAAAAAAAAGAAATGTGAAAAAAATATAAAGCAGAGTAAAGGGGACATTCTAAATAAGAAGGTCAGGAAAAACTTTTAATAAACTGACCTCTGAGTGGAGAGTATTTGGAAGAGTAATTGAAGGTTCGAGACACATGGATCCCTGTTGAAAACATACCAGGCAGAAGGAAAACAAATACATCGGCCCTGAGTATATACTATGCTGACCCCAGCTGGGTTGGGTGCAGAACATATAGGATCTTGTGGGCCCTGGGGCCTCTGGAGAAGCCATTAGGAGGGTTTGGAGAAGAACGAGTCGTGAGAAGTGGACACACTCTGATTATATTCTGGAACTAAAGATGACATACTGATGGACTAGATGGGGAGTGTAAGAGAAGGGGCCAAGGTGACTCCAAAGATGTTGCCTAAGCAAAGTTTAAAATGAGATACCTAATGAGAAAGTGAACTGGATTTGGAAATTTACTTGGGGAATGAAGATCTTTTTTATGATACCTGAAAATGGAGGTGAGAGCAAACAGGTATAGAACTGCTAGCATAAAGGAGGCCTGTAAAAGCTGCAGCTGTCATCTCAAAATTGACAGAGGGCAGGAGATGAGGGAGCACACAATATGCCACAAGGAGAGAACAGAGCCCTACCCAAAGTACTGCAGTAAGGACGAAGTGGTGTAAAAGCTCCTTTCTCTTTTATGAACTGTCAAGTGCCATCCAAATGTCAGTAAAAGGTATCAGAGACACAAAAGAAAAGTCACATGTGGATAATGTCAAACAAACCATACACACACAGAGTATGTAACTAAATAGCTGACATTTAAATATAATCCAGGTTTACACAAGACTTAATACTGTGTCATTTTGATAATACTTCAATAAGTGTTTATGACAGTAGTACATAATGTCCAGATTCCTTATGTGTTAAAAAACAAGGAAAAAAATATACAATTTTGTGGGATGAGACAAAATCCTAACAATGGCAAACAGCATTACTTTTAATAAAAGCATTATGTTTTGAATTGTAAACAACTGAGTTTCCATCCAAGTGTGTGAGTGAGAGAAACAAATGGCAGGGGATTTAGAAGTAAACAAAGAGAAAATGAAAAATAAAATATAAATTCCTTCCTGCTTACATATGGCTGCCTCCAAAATAAATGAGTCTATTAATACAAGTAAAACAGATGCTCTCTTTCCAACAAAGCTGAACCTCCTGAATTCTCAGCATTAAATAAGATTAATGCTGCCTTCACATAAACGCATAATGGTATATGAGCTTATTAAATTCAATTCATTTCTTCAAGAACTCCCAAAAGCCAATTAATTGTTCTATTCCTGCAAATAATATATCTGTTCTTCACTAATGCTGGTTTAAAATTATGTTCCTGTAAAATAATACTCAGAAACAAAAATTTTACTACTATGAATCCATACCTCATTAATTACTATAAGATGTATTCATTATTTTGTCTTGTTTCACAAGGACTTTTTCTTAATTTATGACAATACCTGTTCACTTTTTGTTATCTCTATATAATGCCAGATGAAAAGTTATCAAAAGTAAAGCACATTTTTAAAAGACATGTATTGCTTGTCAAATTTTGAAAACTTAACAGAAAAATAAAAAATTGTACCTCTTGTAAATGTGAGTCTTTCTTTTTTGCTGATAAATTCAAATGTTTATCAATTAGACTATAATTCTTTTCTGTCTCTTTGTCAAACTTCTTTTTTTCTTCCTACAAATAAAAAAAAAAACTATGATTAAACAGAAACAAAAGGATACACATGGTTAATCCACTGGGAAGCTCAAATTATGAAAAATATCTGAAAATAAAACAAAGCACCACTCTGAATGTGATAAAGCTATCTAAAAAAAACATATCTGTACCAAGCCTACTGCTTAATCATCAAGACAGCATTAGGATAGAAGAGACACTTTTATTTCTTCCTTTAATGGACTTTTTTCCAAGCCTATGTTATTTTTCAGTTCTTTATACTTAGCAGTGTTAAGAATTAATTCCATGTCACTCACCCCTCACCAACCGAATGAAACAGAATACATAAGAAAAATAACATAAAGCTTAAAAAAGCAAACTTGCTCCAGATTTTGGCACAGACGTGGAATTCGTGTAAAATGGAATAATAGGCCAGTGGCTCACACCTGTAATCTCAGCACTTTGGGAGGCCAAGACGGGCGGATCACCTGAGGTCAGGAGTTTGAGACCAGCCAGCTATCGTGGTGAAATGCCGTCTCTACTAAAAATACAAAAATTAGCAGGGTGTGGTGGCACACACCTGTAATCCCAGCTACTCAGGAGGCTGAGGCGCGAGAATCACTCGAACCCCAGAGGCGGAGGTTGCAGTGAGTCGAGATCACACCACTGCACTCCAGCCTGGGCAACAGGGTGAGACTCTGTCTCAATCAATCGTTTTACTCCAGATTTTCAAAAACTCATAATACATAATCAGTGTTGGAAAAAAAAACATCTTGGGAAAGATCTTCCCTAATGGTCCAGTATGAATACAGGTTAAGTATCCCTTCTCTGAAATGCTTAGAACCAGAAGTGGTAGAGATTTTTGGATATTTTTGAATTTTGGAATATCTGTGTATACAAAGAGAGGTATCTTGGGTATGGGGCCTAAGTGTAAACGTGAAATTCATTTCTGTTTTGTATACACCTATCACACATAGCCTAAAGGTAATTTTATACAATATTTTTAATAATTTTGTACATGATACAAAGCTTATGTACACTGAACCATCATAGAGCAAGAGGCCAGGTGTGGAATTTTCCACTTGTAGTGTCATTTCAAATTTTGGAGCATATCGGATTTCAGATTCAGGATGATCAACCTGTATAGCAATAAGATTCTCTGACCAGAAATGTCATCTACTTTCCCAAACCTTTCAGTGATTTCTGTAACACTATTTAACATATGTATCAATAGGCCAACAGGGCCTAAAATAATATTGATATACCAGTACTCACCTTTTGGTTAACATCACAAACATTTCTTAGGTACTGTCTAGAATTAGGACATACTTGCATTCCTTTTGCTATAGAAGCTTTTTGAGAAAATAAGTACACACATTCATAAATGCAGAGAAGACGGGCTGTCTCCCCTAAAGCTGCAGCCAACTTGATAGATTTTTAATAAACATTCTTGAGTATCAATGAGAGCACACCGTGTCCTCATGCTGGCAAAATGTTTCCATTAATTTCAAATTCTCCCTAACTCTCCACCCCTCCTAAAAAAGGAACATTCTCTTCCCTAATTTTCCAACTTGTATTTTCCAAAGCAAAAATAATGAACTATTCCAGCCTTTTCTGGTATGATTTCTTTCCTGTTAGGCAAAGAGATTAAACAAAGCATGTTAATTCTCTACTTCTTTTATTTATCTTTTTTCACCACATGGGACCACACGCTGTTCTTCTGGAAACCCAGGACAGTATGTCCCCTGTCAGGTCATCTAAAAGCCCTCAATTAATTCCCCCATAATGATGGAGGAGGAGAGACTCAGAAACTGAGGTTTCTTCCCTTTTCTACTCCAAGGTTAATTACCAACTAGCTGCATAACTTTAAAAAAAAAAAAAAAAAAACCATCCGACAATACAGAACCTAAGTTTTCTTACCAAAAAGATCAGCGACTTTTCTTTAACTGCCTCATAGATCCAGACCTAAAATTCTGTGATCCTATGGTTCACCCATGTGTAGAAATGGAACCAAAAAACAGCAGAAGTTTTATTTTAACCTCTTTTACTTAATAGTCACTCTTTTGTTGATAGAGAGGACCAGAGGACTTTATTTTTCTTTATGCTCTAGGTTTTTTTTTTAATTTACAACTAAGTCCAAGGTATTGATATTACATGGTTACTCTCGTTTCTGCTTTTCATTATGCTCGTCCACTATTTTAACAACAGAAAATAAACTGAAACAAACAGATGCCCATTATCTAAAAATGTCCACTATTTTAAAAAGTTGATGTTGTGAAGTACACACTGAATTAGGTGTCAGAAGATCCAAGCTGCAGTCCTAGCCACTCATTACTCTGTGACTCTGTAACAAGGTCACAAACATTCTCTGAGCATCTGTTTCTCAGATTTAAACAAAAGACAAATGAAGTCAGGCCCCTGCATTTGCCCACAAGACTGCTGCAAAGCAAGGTCACATAGTAAGAAGCACTATCACTGCAGACTAGTACTTACCAGGAACATGGAAAACATTTTTACCACCTTATTTGATTTAATCTGAATCACAGAAAGGGGTAGAGGAAGGGGTGACGCTTTAATCAGCAGTCAAAACACCCAGCACACTCAGCAATTGAAGGCTATGAAAATCAACATGTGGGTAAAGTTGGGAATGAAACAAAAAGGAGACATCAAGCCTTTATGAAGAAAGAATTTAGCCAAGAAACAACAATAACAACATCACACCCACTAAGCTTAGAATAGAAATATCTTCGTCCATATATGGTATGGTATTATACAAATGCTGCTGTGTTTTGGTTTTGAATCTTAAAATGCAGGTAATTATTTCTTCCTGCATTTGTTCTTAATGTCATTATAGAGTATTATTGTTTCTTTGTGCTCATATGATTTCTTGTGCTGAAATGATACAAATTTCAAAGGAAACTATTCACGTAGCATTCAATAAAGAATGGAGCTTTTTTTCCCCAACACTGCATTACAGAAAAAAATATATAAATGTAACAGCATAATCCAAAAAGTTCCAACAAGGATCAAGTTAAATACAATATGAAAACTTTTCTTATAAATCAGACATTACAAAAACTGAAATGAGTCTGGGCCAGGCAGTAATCTAATGAGTGGAAACAGGCTGGGAGAGAAATGCAATCAGGAGTGGTAGGCAATGAAAACCAGATAGTCCTCGTCTACTCCAGAGACGAAGGCAGCCATTACTCAGTGCCAGAACATTTTTGCCTCGTGAGAACACAGACCCAGTATGTTAACCATGTCTTCTGATTTCTCTGGAACTGCTGAAAAATCCAATGATTTTTATGGTGGCAACACATTTTTTTTTATTGTAACAACATGAGGAAGCCAAACAAAATTTATAAGTTGAATATGGTAGAAGTCAGCTTTCTAATCTGTTATAAAATTGCACATGCAAAACTTTTTTTAAAAGTAGAGCTACTACTTACAACAGCATTTTGGGTCAAAAAAAGACATACATTATATAAACAGTAGAAGAGAAGAACCTAAGAACCCCAATTCAAATAACCGGATCTTTTGAATACCATTAGAGGTAAAAACTATATAAATTTGTCATTACAAATCACTGGGTTAAAAAAAAGGAAGAGACAATTCAACCATTGGTGCTGGCATGACTGTTTAACTACTGGGAAGCAGAAAGAGAACCTTATCTCACATCAAAATTAATTCCAGATGGATTGAAAGAGTCACAAGTAAACAATGAAGCCATAGAGAATATTTTCAACAAATCTCAGAATAGAGAAGGATCTTCTAAGCAAAAAAGAAATGGAAGAAGCTATAAGAACTTGTAAATATCAAAAAAAAAACATAATAAGCAAAGGGCACACAGCAAAGGGGGGAGGATTACAACCAATATGTAAGAACGTAGGGAAACATTCATAACACAAAATATATTCTTCATTAAGCAGTTTTTTGCAAAAAAAAACACACAATGTTTCCATTGAAAAATGGATAAAGAACACAAAGAATTCATAAAAGTTTAAACATAACTGTGAATCGCCCATTTTTCTATAGGGTACTAGATTATTTTGCTTTAGAAGAGGAAAGAATTTGTTACTAGATGACTTTTTTTGAATTTTCTGTATTTTCCAATTGTTTAGGATGAGGAGATGGAAAAAGCTTATTTTCAAACTATAAAATTAAATAATGTTTACTGTTGGACTCGTCTAGAGAAGAACTTAAATATGGCAGGTCCTTGAATAGCATCGTTTCATTATAACATTAACAAGGGAAAAATAAAAACCGATTCATGGCCAGGGCCACTGTCCGTGTGGAGTCTGCATGTTCTCCCGTGCCTGTGTGGGTTCTCTCTGGGTATCTACTATTTCCTCCCACATCTCTTAGGTCAGTTCACCGGCATGTCTAAATAGTACTGTGTGAGTGGGTGTGGGATCATGCCCTGTCCAAGGCTGGTGTTCACCTTGCACTCTGAGCTGCTGAGATGGGCTCCGGGCACCTGCGACCCTGAACAGGAGTGAGTAAATGATTACCTTGTTTTCATTAATCTTTCTTAAATGTATGTATAGCTCACATTTATTTCAATATTTAATATTAAAAGTGTTGTGGTCTTGAGAAGTTTGGTGATGTTGAGGTCAGGAGTTTGAGACCAGCCTGACCAACATGGTGAAACCCGCCATCTCTACTAAAAATACAAAATTAGCCTGGCGTGGTGGCGCGTGTCTGTAATTCCAGCTACTTGGGAGGCTAAGGCATGAGAATCACTTGAACTTGGGAGGCAGAGATTGTAGTGAGCCGAGATCACACCATTCTACTCCAGCCTGGGTTACAAGGGCGAAACTCCACTCCGTTTAAAAAAAAAAAAAAAAGTTTGGTGATGTTTCTGAGACCAGACATATGACATAAAAACTTTTGTTTACATCAATCGGCCCATGGTAAAACTGGCTTCCTTATGAGTTGCTTTGCTTCAATTCAGTTTCCAAGAACCTACTGATAATGTTAAGTGAGGCGTCCTCACTCCAGCGGGAAGAAGGCACACCCTCCCTTAACTCCCACGCCAAGTGTCACTCGTTCCTACTTGACACTTCATTTGCCCTGTCCTACCCCAACCCACCCCTTTAAGCTCCTCTAGCCTCTCTAAAGAGACGAGAATTCAGCTCCATTCTCACAGAACAGAGCACTTGAGTCCAGACCCAGAAGGGTGCCCGGCAGACACCTGTCAGAGCACAAGTGAACGGCCAGCACAGGAGTGCAGCAGCACCAATGCTGGCAAAGTGCCACCTCGGTTCCTCAACGGTGGCTCCAGAGTCACTAATCCAGTGCCTTAGCACTATTTGTCCATAAAGGTCATAAGCCACATGCTATGGCTTGTCACCCCTAAGCCCAGAATGCAGAGAATGGACAAAAAGCTAAGCAATTCCTGTTTGGCAATGTGACGGGGAGCAAGCCATGAATGGGATAATAAAATTACTCTATGGATACCAGCCCCCAAACTAGACACTTCAGGTACATTATCAAATTCACTTAATTCTCACAATAACCTCCTGAGACAAGTGTCGTAAGTCTCATTTTATAGACCAGGAAACTGAGACTTAGAGGCCTTAAGTCACTTGCCCCAAATCACATGGCTAATTAAGGCACCGAAAGAGGATTCAAACCAGGAAGAATTAAATCTTTCTGAAAGACTTTCTGGTGCTCCAAAGATGAGATGATAGAGTACATCCCAGGGCACCTATGCTTACCGCTATTACAGCACTTTTCACAATATATTTTTCTTGCTTTTTTGACAGTCTCGCAAAAAGTTGCTAACTTCCTGAAGGCTGGCCAGTGTTGTAATTCCTAGTTATATCTCAGGGCCTCTAATACTATGCCGTATGATAGGCACTAGTGTGTTTTATTACTGAATGAAAGAAATGTAATTAAACTAAATCAATATTGTTTCTGCTCTATTAAATATAATGTAATATGGGAAATTATCCAGACAGGTTTACGTTTTACTCAGTTTTGTAGTAATTTACAGAATCTTTGGAAGTCTGTATTTAAAATGTATTCATTAGGCTGTGCACAGTGGCTCAAGCCGGTAATCCCAGAACTTTGGAAGGCCGAGGCAGAGGGATCACTTGAGCCCAGGAGTTCAAGACCAGCCTGGGCAACATAGAGAGACCTTGTCTCTACAAAAGTAATTTTAAAATTAGCCATGCATGGTGGCAGGCACCTGTAGTCCTGGCTGCTCAGATCATCTGACCTAGGAGTTCAAGACTACAGCCCAGCCTGCTGGACAACAGAATGAAATCCTGTCTTTAAAAAAAAAAAAAAAATTATTAGTCATAGTCTTGGAAAGAAATTTGGAGTAGAGGTCTGGTAATGAGCTTAGGTGATAAGTCATAATTTGTGATATGAACATCTATTAAGTTTTCTGCCTAAAATTATTCTTCTCTTGGATAAATGGATAAAATTATAATTGGCTCTTTCCAAGACAGCATCTGAATAGATTCTATTCTCAATCCAGTTAGTTGCATCCACTTGACATCGTGTGCTGCTGCTTGCCCAAACTCACATTTTCATTACTTGGTCAAATGTCCAGAAAAGCAATTTATCCCACATTAACTCTTACCATGTTCTGGTATTTCTCGGGGTTTTTTCTCAACGTACTTGGCCCCTAAGTTGTTCAGGATCTGTACTGGTTCCTGTAGCTACCCACAAAGTCCTGTGGGACATTTGGCAATAAGTGCCAAGCTCAAGAAGGGTGAAGGAGCTTCAAAAGAAAACAAGAACTCAGCTAGGCCCTGGAGAAACTCTTGATGTGATGCATCAGGGAACAACCTGTGTCCTGTTGTGTCCAGAATTGGTTCCTTCTGGTGGGTTCTTGGGCTCACTGAACTCAAGAATGAAGCCGCAGACCCTAGCAGTGAGTGTTACAGTTCTTAAAGATGGTGTGTCCAGAGTTTGTCCCTTCAGATGTTCAGATGTGTCCAGAGTTTCTTCCTTCTGGTGGGTTCATGGTCTTGCTGACTTAGGAGTGAAGCTGCAGACCTTCGCAGTGAGTGTTACAGCTCTTAAAGGTGGCACGTCCAGAGTTGCTCATTCCTCCCGGTGGGTTTGTGGTCTCGCTGACTTCAGGACTGAAGCCGCAGACCTTCGCGGTGAGTGTTAAAGCTCTTAAAGGTGGCGCACACGGAGTTGTCTGTTCCTCCCGGTGGGTTCATGGTCTCGCTGGCTTCAGGAGTGAAGCTGCAGACCTTCGCGGTGAGTGTTACAGCTCATAAAGGTAGCGTGGACCTAAAGAGTGAGCAGCAGCCAGATTTATTGCGATGAGCTAAAGAACAAAGCTACCAGAGCATGGAAGGGGCCCAAGGTTGCCCCTGCTGGCGCGGATGGCCAGCTTTTATTCCCTTATTTGGCCCCACCCACATCCTGCTGATTGGTTCATTTTACAGAGTGCTGATTAATCCATTTTACAGAGTGCTGATTGGTCCATTTTTACAGAGTGTTGATTGGTGCATTTACAAACCTTTAGCTAGACAAAGAACGCTGATTGATGCATTTTCACAGATGCTGATTGGTGCATTTACAAACCTTTAGCTAGACACAGAGTGCTGGTTGGTGTGTTTTTACGGAGTGCTGATTGGTGCATTTACAAACCTTTGGCTAGATGTAGAGCACTGATTGGTGCGTTTACAATCCTGTAGCTAGACAGAAAAGTTCTCCAAGTCCCCACCCGACCCAGAAGCCCAGCCGGCTTCACCTCTCACTGGGATGGCAAAAGGGCTTTTTGAACAAAAGCTAGAACCTAGCAAGCACATAAGAAAATGCAGCAGAACCTATAAAATGGAGGGATACGTCCAAACCAAACAGATAGGGCTCAAGGAGAGCATATCCAAATATAAGCAAAACAGTAGACAATACCTGGAGGCTTTTCAAAATCCAATTTACAAAAACCACCTAGACACTTAGAATACGTTTAAACCATAGTTAAACATGGAACTGGGCTTCTGGAAACCGGAGAAGGTAAAAGCACAGGGAACTGAAAGAGCTTCAGGCAAGGGCTACAACATTACCAGATGGGAAACAGGAGACGGGGAAAGATCAAAATGTTGACCCCCATATCTAAAAATTCTGATGTGGTCAATTTTTAAAGACTTTTTTCTTAAATCCCCATGTGAAAACTGTTTTATGCTGTCTACAAAAAGCTCTTTAACCTAAGAGAGTAAAGTCTTTTTGAAGTATCCCGTGTAAGCAGATTTAATCAGAAGAACAAGACTGTGTGCTTGCCAAAATATGACTGAATGTTTAGGCAGCACAGATGCAGAAAGTAATTCAAATACCCAAACTTAAACCCTTTCCTGTTTCTTCTAGAATTATCAGTTGGATAGGCTATTAGATACTTTATGTATTAAGGCAGGGTAGGGGCTGGTAGAGAATTTAAAAAAAAAAAAAAAAACACAGTCTTTTAAAGATTTAACAACCTAATGGAAAGGACAGATGTTTACATAGTTTACATATCGTTACAGAACACAGACAACCACCTTTCTCTACTGTTTATTATGGTATACAAAACTAGCAGGAAAAAGGGCTTCTCCCTATGACCTACAATGACAGGCTCTTCACAGGTGACATCCATAGGTACAACAGTCAACACACATACTGTTCTGAGAAAGACTGCACATAACATAAACTCTTTCTAAACTTGAAGCCAGAAGAACAGGGAGGGATACAGAAATAGGACTTCAGGAAAGAATTTGGTTATTAAATAGCTCAAAGCACAGAATAAACTATTGTAACCATTTCTCCTTTTAAAAGGATTACTTATTGTGCAAGTTGCTTTGCAGGATATACTCTAAACAAATGTTAACATCAGAAGCTGGAAAGTTTAGGGGGGAAAATGAGTCAATAGAAGATTCAAGGTCAGACATTTCTAAATTCCAGTAGAATAGATGGCAAGTAAAAGTAAACATGTTCACTCGCACTCAATTTTCATTTCCATAATATACCTTCACACATATAGCACCATCCAATTCAAATGAGAAAAATAAGAAATAGATGTTGTTTACATGGAATACCTGCCAATGAAATGTTAAAAGAGAATGAACCAAAATGCAACAAGCTTTAAAAGAGCTTAAAGAGACACAATCAAAACAAAATCATAAAACTATAAAACAGTAGTCAGATCCCCCAAGTCCTTCATTTTACAGATAAGAAACTAAAGCCAATTACTTAGTCAAGGTCACAGAAGTGAAAGCTGACCTCCAATCTCCTGCTGCAAAGCCAGAGGGGACAACCCAGCTGCCTGAACACGGCAAACAATCCAAGGAAGGAGCTTGGTGTGGTGCCCCCAATGATCTCCCACTGTTCACAGGGTCTGAGCCTCAATTCGTAGCGCTTCATTAAAAACTGTAATACGGTATGCCAAAAAGAAATGTCTAATATTTTCACAAGTCACTTAAATGAGAATTCATTCCATAAACAGCAATTACAGAGCTGGAACTCCTTGGGTTCATCTGTGTGGTTAAGCTACTGAGGCCATAGTGTTTATTTCCACCAAGGGATTTTAGTCATTTCTTTTAGGAAGAGAAAAAAAACCTCACATCCCCAGCCATGTGGGGGAAAAAAATACAAATATAAAAACTCCCTTCCCTACCTAAAATTGATGTTAATTCCCCTCTCCTTGGGCCAAGCCAAAAATGGTCAACAGCATGCAAATGTTACTTTTTCTTTCTCAAGTACATACATAAAATTCAGGAAAGACTGGTGGAAATTATTTCTCTGGGGTAATTTCAAAGCTCAGATTGCACACTTTAAATAAGTTGCTAAATATATCTCAGGTTCCTTGTGGCAAAACCACTGCATTATTCCTGGAAATCATGGTTAAATCCCAGATCCTTAAGTACAGAGTCTGTGGTTCACTCACCTTTGAATCCCCAGCACAATACTATACAACACACAATATAATGCACAATACCATAACAATACTGGCACATAAGAGAGGCTCAATAAATATTTGTTAAATTGAAGGAAATTACATCCAATAACTTAATAGTCCCTTCCTAGTTTCAATGGCATCGCAGTGTGGCAGCGTCTATAATCTTAAACCCTACTGTAATGCTACACTCCTACATAAAACTGAGGTGCACACAGAAATAACTACACTCCCCCCAGTGATAAGCTCCTTCTATTCAGAGCAAATGTGTTGTTTGGTTACAGGTATTTTTAAAACTCTACATGGAAAGGTGTAGCCCAAGAAGATTACTAGAGGTTTACTACCTTGTCCAGGTGTTTTTGTTTTGTTTTCAATTCCATAACCCCCAAAGGGGGAAAAGCACATTTCAAACATAAAACAACAGATGGTTTGCTCCAGCATCTCCTTCAAAGCTGCCAAATGTGAATAAAGTGTACCACGAAGCAGTAGAGGCATCTATGTTTTCTGTTTATGAGTGTATTCAAATTAGACACAAACCTTTACAGCTCCAAGTTGCTCTTTTCTGAATTTTTCCAAGGGTTTAATCAGGGTTTCAGTTACACTTAATGCCTAGAGAACAAGAGTGATAACAAAAGAGCACAGCATTAGGTTTCCAAAGAGGAAAAAATTAGTATTTCATTTCCCTCTTCCACCCCACCCAGAAAGAAAATGAACAACGTATTTAACGGCTTTATCTCACTCTGCCAATGCAACAATTAAATCACTTCTCAACTTATTAAAGCACTAGAACTCCATAAATATTTTCAGGGAAGAGGAGGTGGGCAGATTGCCAGTGAAATGTACAACACAGCCCCAACTCTCTTCCACGAAACAGCAAGAGGGCTGTCTGTAAACAACAAAGGGGTCTATCACATTCATTAACAGAACACTTCTGTTTAAGATTGTTATTTTCCTTCTCCCTCCTTAGAAATTTAAAATTCAATTACATTCCTTTATTGATAATCAGACTACATTATGTAAAGAACTAGGACTGTAGCTACTTGTTCAAATACAACCAGTCTGCCCTTCATTACAGAAACCTCCTAAAGATTTAAGGTATATTAGCAAAGTAGAGTCACTGGAGGCTCACAAAAAAGTCAAATGCTTGGGCATGCTAGCAAACATGACATCAGGGAAGCTCACATGAGAGAAGCCACACACAAACTCCAACCACAACCACATTTATTTCTTATGTTGGCTGGTTTGGGGCTTTTCATGTTAAGCCACAAAATGCTGAAAATGCAAATAAAAGAAAATATTCATCGAAAGAAAACATACTTAGTAACAATATACTGGTGAGTAGTGGCTTCTCACGCTCTGCTTCGAGGAGACCAGAAACACCCAAAATAGAAAAGAAAATCTCAAAACACTATTTAAGAAAGCGCCATCCCTCTTTTTAGAAAGATACTCAAAAATCCAAGCTTAACATTACAGAAAAAATAAGTGATTTGGAATAGAAAAAGATTCTTAATGTAACCAAAGGCTCCTTAGCAGTGTTTCATTATGTGAGGGTTTCTCCCAAACAGACCTTCATACTCTAAGGTAGGGAACACTCAACATAAGCGACTATGCCCACATTCAAGATGCTCAGTTTCAACTTTCTACCCCAGGCTGACCCCTGGATTCCCCTCACTCCCACCTGGATAATTTGCTGCTTGGGTGTAAAACAGCTGGGGCAACAAACCTCTAAAAGAAAGAATTACGAGCAACAAAGAAAAGGGATCATCTTTCAAAATATCATTTTATCCTCTCTACATTTTAGACAATGTGACCTACAGCAATGGCAAACCAAAGAGTCCTACAAAGCACCACCAGCCAGGAATCCTGACTCCCCAAATAATATGGAATGTCCCACATTCCATTTGCGAGTGCAGATACAAGAAGTGCTAGCATACATTTTCACAATGCATGAATTTACACACAGTGTCTCATAGATTAACTTAAGGCACACTTACATGAGCACCTCTGTCATTTTTTAAGCTCCCACATCTGGATCTACCCAACTAGTGTTCCCAAATAAACCTCCATATAATATGTGTTCTGTGAAACTGGTACACTCAAGAAAGAAGTCGGCCCAGAACGAACTGCAGGGATCACAGAAGCTAACAACTGCTCAAGTTCACAGAGGATAGGAATAGGGATTCCAAGTCACATAAGTCTGGGCCCACCAAGCATAACCACCATGCAACATGGCAATAAAAGTACCAAAGAGGTGCTTCTCCAAAGTTGCCATCTTAATAAACTTTAAATATTTACCTATTTTACGAGATAAATAGCTGTTGAGCTTGCAATGCCAGGTGATGGGGATACAGCTGTGAATAAAACAAGCACAGCCCCCTGCCTTCGTGGAAATTACTGTTCCGTAGAGAAGATGTAAACCAGATACATGAACACCTAAGGAGATACATAAGCGCACATTCTAGTAATTCCTTCCAATGAAGAAAAGTAGGAGTACAGTGAGGAATGCATTAGAGGAGGTCTAAGGAGAAATGTGTGCAAAGAGAACTTCTTCAAAGTAGTGACATTTAAGCTAAAACCTAAAAGGTGAGAAGGAATCCATGGTGCAAAGGTCAAGAGAAATTGTTTCCTGCCGAGATCAGCAGAGGGAAAGGATGAAGGTGAGCAGTTTGAGCATTACAGGGAATGTCAAAAGACCAGAATGGCTGAAGCATAAGGAGCAATGAAGTGAGCCCACAGAGCTGAGTGATGGCAGGGGATCAGAGTGCCCTGGGCCTGTGGGCTCCGGGAAAGGTTAGCATTTTATTGGGGGTACAATGGAAAACCACAGGAGGGTTTTTAAGCAGTGAATTGACACAACGATAATTAGAGCTTTTCAAGATTACTCTGGCTGCTGAGGGAGAGATGAGAGGTACAGAAAACTGGCAGACAGACTAGTTAGGAGGCTTCTAGAGTGGTACACGAAGAGATGGTGGTGGTTCAAATTAAGGCAACCAACAACAGAAGTAAAGAGAAGTAGACAGATTTGAGAGATATTTGCAGGTGGCGTCAAAGTAATGAGAGATTGACCAAATGGAAAAGGTGAAGATTTCCAGGATCCCTCCCAGATTTCTGGCATAAACAAATGAAGAGATAACAATTCTATTTATTGCCAGGCACAGACAGACAAGCGTCACATGCTCTCACTTATTTGTGGGATGCAAAAATCAAAGCAATTGAACTCATGAAGATAGAGAGTAGAAGGATGGTTACCAGAAGCTGGGAAGTATAGTAGGGGGGAGGTAGGGATTGTTAATGGGTACAAAAAAATAGTTTGAAAGAATGAATGATACCTAGTATTTGATAGCACAACAGAGTGACCATACTCAAAATAATTTAATTGTACATCTTAAAATAACTAAAAGAGTATAATTAGATTGTAACACAAAGGATAAATGCTTGAGCGGATGGATACCCTATTTTCCATGATGTGACTATTATACATTGCACGCCTCTATCAAAATATCTAATATACCCCATAAAAATATATACCTATTATATACTCACAAATCCTAAAAATAAAAATAAATTTAAAAATAAAAAATAAAGGACACTATTTACTGCAACAGGGAAAATCTTGAGGGAAAGCAGCTGGGAGCACACACTAAGGGCTCATGTTAAATCCAAGATTCTGAGAAACGCCCAAGATCTTAGTAAAACGGGCTGTCAGAGACACAGGTCCACAGCCTAGAAGAGACGCCGAGGTCAGAGATACCAATTTTGTCCTCATCAGCAAGTAGATGGCATTTGAAGTCATGCAAGTAGAGAGGTAGGACAGTAGAAAAATGGAAATGTCTCAGACCAAGTACTTAGATCAGGAAACAAAAGAACAGAGGGAAACGATGGCAATGAGACTGGAGAAAGCTACCAGGGTGCTGGATAAAAGAAGAAAGGGGTTCAGGCCGGGTGCAGTGGCTCACGCCTGTAATCCCAACACTTTGGGAGGCCGAGGCAGGTGGATCACCTGAGGTCAGGAGTTCGAGACCAGTCTGACCAACATGGAGAAACCCTGTCTCTACTAAAAGTACAAAATGAGCTGGGCAGTGCCTGTAATCCCAGCTACTCGGGAGGCTGAGGTAGGAGAATCGCTTGAACCCAGGAGGCAGAGGTTGCGGTGAGCTGAGATCGTGCCACTGCACTCCAGCCTGGGCAACACAGCGAAACTCCGTCTCAAAGAAAAAGAAAAAAAAAAAAAAAAAAAAAAAGGAGTTCAGCTGTGTGGGCTGTAGAGACGTTTTAAAGAAAGAATGAGAGCTCAGCAATATCCATGGCAAGGTGACAGAAAGGGCCGGGCTGGAGTTGATTTATGACTGACAGGTGAGACCATGTGGGGAACAACCCTTCCTCAAAGAATGACCAGGTGGGGCAGTAGAGAGAGAGGATGACTGCTGAAAGAGAACATGCCATAAAGTGAAGGCATGTATTCTTATAAGACAGCTGGTATTTAAGAGATGAGAGCATGTCTAAATGCCCATGTGAAGAATCCAGAAAGAATGGTTCAAAGTCTCTGACATGGGAGGAGATGGGATGCTGAGCATGCATGGAGGGTTGGCCTGTCATAGAGTCAAGATCCTTCCCTTCCTTGTGACAGAAGGAGAAAAGGGGTGGCAGTACAAATGGGTTTGTGGGCTTCATGACAAAAAGCTGAGAGTTGCTACCAAATGGCTATTTTTTCCATAAAGTACAAAACAAGGTCACTTGCAGAGAGTTTGAGCATGAGAAGTTTCACACCCAACTAACTGAAGAATGAATGAATCATTACAAATGGGACAACACTTCTTAGAGAAACAAGAAGGCCTTTTGAGATAGGTGAAAAGGAGTTTATGAAGTTATCATCTGCCTTATTGTGGGATTTTCTCCAGCAAGGAAGGGAAAAGGTGGGTGGCTGAGTTCATCCCAGGCGAGTGTTTCTAAGAGATGTGAACGCGTCAGCACAATATGACGTGGCAGACAAAGTGCTGGCAAGCTGCGTAGAGCTACTGGGGAGCAGAGGAGGAAGGCCCCCTGGGTAAGAGAAGACTTCCTGAAGGAGATTATGCACAGCTCAGCCTGAAACAGAGGGAAGTTGTTCTCCAGGCAAAGGCCTTCCATGTGGAGAGGGGAAAACAACAATTTCAGGGCGTGGAACCTAAGCAGCTCGGTGTCACTAAAGCAAACAAGGAGATCAGAGAGGATCACAAGACAAGGCTAGAGATATCGGATGGTCTCCATTAGCCATCAGAATGGGACCCAGGAAATGCTCAGAAAGTAGATGTAGGTTATCAATAATATAGATATATGAAGGCATTTTAAAATAAGAACCCCCAAAACTCCATACTCTGGAGTAAACACTGTCTTCCACCAAAAGAACCAGGCTACAAAGATTAACACAAGAGCAATTTTAGGTCATTATATTTTTCCTTCATTTGGAGAATTCAATGCAATATCCGTCTGAGCCCCAAAGGCTAACACTAGAAGTAGAAAAAGAATATAAGGGTTTCACGGCCAGGCATGGTGGCTCACACCCCATAATCCTAGTGCTTTTGGAGGCCGAGGCGGGTGGATCACTCGAGGTCAGGAGTTTGAGACCAGCTGGTCAATATGGTGAAACTCCATCTCTACTAAAAATACAACAAAATTAGCCGGGCATGGTGGCAGGCACCTGTAATCCCAGCTACTCATAAGGCTGAGGTAGGAAGAATCGCTTGAACCCGGAAGGCAGTGGTTGCAGCGAGCCAAGATCGCACCACTGCACTCTAGCAAGGGTGACAGAGCAAGACTCCGTCTTGGGGGTGACATGGGAGGAAGAATATAAGGGTTTCTGCCTTACTGTCTTCAGATCAGTAAGCAAATTTCCAAAACAAGGATAGTAGTAGTTGTGGCAAATAACACTATATCCAACTCATTAATAAAAAATTTTTTATTAAAAATACTTTTAAGAGCTTAAAATTATGATTTTCCTTCTTTAGCAAAGTCTGATTTTATAACTTCTAAACTGAACCTAAAAATCATATTTAAGAACAAAATAATAAAGGAGCCAATAAATGTTTCAATAAGGCAATGTCAATTGAGCAACAAGAATTTCCTTTTCTCAAAATAGGCTGGAAGTTCCATGGAATCTCTCAGTTCCTGCTATAATTTCACAGAAATATTATATAATATTTGTTAGTAGTAAGTGTTACTGATGTTTCCTAATGCTGAAACACGATCCCTCTTCCCCAGCAACAAATGAATACCAAATCTAGGACTGTCCCTAAAACTTAAAAGGCAATTTACAGTGATGACAGTTTCCCAATGTCAAGGAGATGGCTGAAGTAATAATATTGAGAAGTTTTCAAATACTAACATATTAGAAATTAGATAAGAGAACAAGTACAGAATGTGATTTTATAGCCACACATACAGATTACATAATCATATTCCTATAAAATACTTGAACCAGCCAAGAAAAGAAGTTGCAAAATGCCTTTGCTAATGAGCCTTGAAAAGGGTTTTGGATAGCTCTGCTTGGAAACAAAAGGCAGCTTCTTGAACATAAAATAATCAGATGCTCTCTCCTCACAGCAGGAGTCAGCCAACTTTTTCCATAAAAGACCAGGTAGTAAATAATTTAGGCTTTGCAGCCATGCAGCCGCAGTTCCAACTACTTATCTCTGCTGTGGTGGCACAAAAGCAGCCACAGGCAGCATATGAATGATGGGTCCAGGTGTGTTCCAACGAAACTTGACTTACAAAAAGAGGAAGCAAGGTAGATCAGGCCCATGGGTCACTGTTTGCCAAACCCTGCCTGAGAGGATCATCTTGAGTATCATGGCAATAAAATGCTTTACTTACGCTTATCTTGTATTTTTTAAAAATACACATTTACCATATTTGCAGCCAATCAGAAGTTGGGAAGGAAGGTGGAATGCTGGATAAAAGAATCACAGTTCAAGGAGCTCTCGAGCTGAAGAGAGGGACTCAAAAGTAGGGCCGTTAGGATTTGCCTGGGATAAGCAATCTACAGGATGCTGAAAGGCAACTGCTCAGGTTGCCTCTCGATGTCTCGAGAACAGGTCACATGAGTTTCATGCTGGGCTCAAATCTCCTAAAATGTTCTGTTAACTGAAAGTTTAACATAAGCCAATGGAGCCACAAATTGACCCTGTAGCATACACAGGTTACACATACCGCCTGAATCCAAACAAGGTAAGCACTCGACTGCATCCCCCGTCAGATCAGAGCTTACCTCAATAGCATGGTTACCACGTTTTAAAAGAGCCATTTCCAACTGGGGTAAAGCAGGAATGTAACCAGAATGCTAAAAAGGTTTAGGAGGAAGAAATAAAAAAAACTAGATGTTTCATATGAGTGGGGAGGAAGAGAACATTTAGTGGAAACATGAAAGCTGTCTTTAAATATTTCAATGGGTACTGCATGAGAGAAGAAAAAAAAATCATTCTGATTTGCTTAAAGGGAGCAAAGCCAGGTTTGATGGGTAGAAGCTGTAGAGTAGCAGATTTGGGTTTCCTATCATAGGGACTCAAGAGAACTATAATGCAACAGGCTGCCTGGCAAGGTGGTGACCTCCAGCTCCCTCCACATAACCAAGCAGAGACTAGATGACCCATGACCAAAAAATACCCTCTCACACATGCCTGCACTGGGAGAAAGCTGGCCAAGAGGACAGCAGAGGTCCTCATCCATCTCTATCAATCTGGGATTCTAAATGAGCTGGGAGACACAGAAGTACAAACTACATTTCCATGCTGTAGTTTTGAGAATCATGCTATGACGGCAAACTAGAGAATCCATTAGAAAGAACTTCATGATTCAAAGTAAAAAGATTATTATATAACAGTGTAGAGGATTAAAATGTTTCCCACAATTACTCAAGTCTGAAATCCTTTTTCATCAGACATTTGGACGTAAGGATCTTAAATGTCTAAAAAGGAAAGGAAAGTTATGTTATCTTAATCTATCCTCCACAGTCCACGCTAGAGCTAAAAAATCTGTCGAGAATAACAACCAATCTGCAGAGAATCAGACTCCACTGTGGGGAGGAACCACTCCAACAACTTCACATTCCCCCACACTGGAAATCAAAGTCTAAGTTCTGATGTCATAAATTCTAAAGACAATAGGACTTAGGGCTATAACACCATACTCAGTAAAAACACAACAAAGGCATACCTACATCCTATGATATCTTTAGTAACAATTTTCTAAAGTCTCAGTCTAGGTAAAACTGAGTAAATCAGTATAACTACTAAATCATGCCTTTCTAATTACTCAGTACTAACAAGGATAGGCTGAGTATAGTGAAACAGAAGGAATTTTACATCCGTTCCCCAGAACACTCATTATTTTAAGCCTGGATTCCAAGTGTTTTTGACCCCAGAGGAATGCATAATCTTAGAACAAAGGAATATTTCCCCTATTTTCTCCCATGACCTTTTAGATACTTCCCATTTCATTAAACTAAAGGGGAAATTCTGTTTTCCAATTCTAATGTCAAGAATAGCAGCAAAGAAACCATTCAGCAAAAACACAGCTCTTATTTTTCCTTGAAACGGAATCTTAAACGGTGCCTAGAAACTTTATATATACAGAGATAGATAGATAGACAGACAGACAGACAGACAGACAAAGATAGATCCAAACATAAAGGAATCTTTTTCCCAAAATGATCTGTTAGAAAAAAAAGAACTTGCCTCCTGTAAGAGTTAAGAGTCTTCTAAAGGAGTGGACTTTCCCATTATTTTGATCAACAACTGTTTGAGGAATCTTAGCCTAAAACAGCCCTAATCACATTTAGTTTCAGATACTTAGAGATTACAAACAGGACTAAGTTACAAAAACAAGGGGAAGCTAAGAAATTTAAGATATTTAGTTACAATTCCAGAGATGACTTCAAAATTTTGTATTCAGTGATTTTATAAAGCTCACTTTAAAAGGAGTAAGATCAGTGGTTACATTAAGCAAATCATAGCCTGGGCAACAAGGCATAAACCCCATCTCTATAAAGAATACAAAAAATTAGCCAGGCGGGGTGGCATGCTTCTGTAGTCTCAGCTACCCAGGAGGCTAAGGTGGGAGGCTAGCTTGAGGCCAGGAGGGTGAGGCTGCAGGGAACAGTGACTACACCACTGCACTCCAGCCCAGGCAACAGAGTTACACCCTGTGAAGAAGAGGAGGAGGAAGAGAAATCATGAAAACATATCCCAGAGTTAAGTTTTTGGTGTGTGTGTGTGTGTGTGTGTGTGTGTGTGTGTGTGTGTGTGTGTGTGTTTAAGAGACAAGGGTCTCACTCTGTCACCCAGGCTTGGAGTGCAATGGTGTGATAACAGATCACTACAGCCTCGAAATCGTGGACTCAAACAATCCTCCTGCTTCAGCCTCCTGAGTAGCTGGAATTACGGATTCAAGCCACTGTGCCAGGTTCAGGAATAAGTTTTTTAAAGAGACTGTCCAAATGGGCTGCTAACATGTACTTTTGACTTGAGATCAAATTTCCAGTGAAAGCATCAGAAAGATTTTAAAAGGTGCTATAGCTCAAAGAACTCAGGCAGATATGGCCATCAATGCTCTGGAAAGCTGTACTGAAAAATTCAGAATGTATCTCCATGATGAATATACTAATCTCAAAGGTGCCAAGAGCTGGGACAAAGTTTTTATTAAATAAGTGGGGAAAATGTTTCTAAAATATATGCTGATTTTGCCTATTATTTAATTTTAAATATGGACACATATTTAATCAAATAAATGATGAAGGTAGACATCTGATTATCTAGCATATGTACACATGCATACCTAAAAGTATACATATTCAAGTTGTCTAAAAGAATTGTATTATGTTTAATCTTCTGGGAAAATAATGTTGTCTTACAATCAGTCACATATATGAACATCAGTCCTTCTGGGCTGCCCAGCACTTGAAACCCCTTCCTATGTTTGAGGAATTCTCCTTCCCACTGAAGCAAAGTCTACCTCCCACCATAAAAGCCAAAAATGACAGACACTGGCTTGCAGTAAGGTAATGACACCTAGCTAGGGTTCCACTAATGAGATGCTCCCATCCAAGACTTTGATTCAGAAGCTAGTGTTTTAAAAAAAAAAAAAAAAAAAAAAAACCAGCGACCAGAGATTCTAGCAAGGTGGCAGCAACCAGTCTAATTTCCAGAGGCAGCAGCAGTTCTTCCAACAGCCACAGGGCAGTGGGGCTCTTGGTGCAAACTGTGGTGTCCACATCCAGTAGCAATAGTGGCATCTGCTCTAAGCCCAGCTCTGTGGTACAATCTGGGCATCATTCCTGGTTCCTCACATCTCTTAAAGATACAACAAGACACCCAATACCCTTTAATGAATTTCCTTTATGTTCAAACTAGCTAGTGCTTGCAACTAAGAATCCAGACTAATAAAGGATTAGTATTTTTTGGAATTTCAGAACCGTAATAAACAATCTTGCCAAAATGCTTTCGCATTCTTTTCTCTATACTCCTAACACAAGAGTTCCCCTAATTAAACCAACTCATTATCAATTAATTACATCACTCTCCCTCCACACTCACCCTTTGGTACCTCTTTTCTCCATCTATCCAGCCTCTCTGGCCTATGCCTTCCCCATCATTCTAGGCTTAAGTTTTAATAGAAACATTAAGATGGCCAATAAAGTTCCCCCACTTTAATACCTGACATAAGAGAAAGAACAAGAGTCAAAAGATTAATGCTGACAAAAAGTGAAAAAGTTTCACAATCGATTTTGCTAAAAGAGCCCTTCAGCAGGGAAAAATAGGAGGCCAACGTGTTTTCATTTTGGCTCTGCCCTAACTAGTCCTATTTTTAGATGACAGAAAATAACAATTTCTTTTTGTTACCTGAATATCCTCAACTATAAAACTAGGAATAATACTTTCTCCCTACCTAAAACAATTTTTAAAAAAAGGCACATCATACTTGAAGCAATTGTAACTTCCCAACAAATCCCAGTATGGTATTTTATTTTCAAGCACAGCTCAAGCTAATCTAATTTTCCCAGTAGAGAAAATAATGTAAAAATGAAATTCAATTTTATGACAGTAATAGCTCAAACTCATTAGCTAAGTACTAGCTTACTTAGTACTTAATGAACCCACGCACAAAGCTCTAACTTGGACATATGTGCTCAGGGGCTATAAATTAATTCCACAGGGTTCAAACTTGAAAAACAAGAGCCAGTTAATAGGAAATGGCTGTTGAATAATGCCTCATTCTTTCAGACCAAAGACAACTCACCTAATAAGTTAGAAACTATGATTTTAAAGTATATATCCCAAATCGACTAGTTCAATTATCACACTTCTGCTTTCATAGAGCTAATCCAAGAATAAAATGTCTCCAGTAAGAATTTTATCAACTTTCAATCCTGAACTGTGAAAAAGCTTGGGAAGAATATTATTATGAGACGAATTAAAAACCCCATAGAAATGAAAGTTTCATGAGGCAATTTTGGATTTTTTTTTAGTTTTACATAAGAGAGAATTTTAGTTTCTGAAGTGAATGGTATGACTCAGTGGCACAGCCAGAAATGGAACCTCGTGCATACTAAGGCAATAAATTGTTAAATCAAGAAAATAAAATAGGCCAGGCACAGTGGCTCATGCCTGTAATCCCAGCACTTTGGAAGGCCAAGGCAGGCAGATCACCTGAGGTCAGGAGTTTGAGACCAGCCTGGCCAACATGGTGAAACCCTGTCTCTACTAAAAATACAAAATTAGCCAGGCATGGTGGCACATGCCTGTAACCCCAGCTACTCAGGGAGACTGAGGCAGGAAAATCTCTGGAACCTGGGAGGCAGAGGCTGCAGTGAGCCAAGATCCTGCCACTGCACTCCAGCCTGGGCAACAGAGCAAGACTTAAGGGAAAAGGAAAAGAAAAAGAAAATCTGAGAGAAGAAAAGAAACATTCAGAAAAGAATGGCTTTAATCAATGACAAAAGCTTTTCTTTCCAGCCCATCTGTGATGCACGGGTTAAGAGAAAAAAGTGGCAGTCAACAGTAAAAAAGGAGGGGTGCAGGGTTGAGAGACTCTTGGGAACTCATTCTCTACCAGGTGGCCACTAGCTGAGCACTCTGGACAAGGGTTTCCTCATTGTATCCTCAGGTGTGAGAACACGGTAGCTCATAGTAGGCACTCAAAATATTTATAAATGAAGTGGGATTCTCCTATAAATTTAGATAATTTAAAGAACAGCATTTCTACATAAAAGCAACATTTTCTGCTTTTGGTGATAATAGTAACCGATGAATGACAATGCTAAGTACCCTGAATCTTTTACTCCAAATGGTTCATTTTTGTTAGTCCAGGTCCTCTAAGAAGCAGACACCAAGACAGGATGAGACACACAAGAAATTTATTAGGGGAAACATCTGTGACAGAAAATGGGGAGGGAGCAAGGGAAGACGGGAGGGGCCATCAGACAGTGATGCAGGTCTGACCCAGGGGAAGGAGACAGGGAAGGAAAGCAGGCCGGGTGGGGGGGTGTGTATGCGTGTGGGGGTGGGTGGGTGGGTGTGTATGGGTGTCGGGGTGGGGGTGGGGGGGTGGGTGTGTATGGGTGTCGGGGTGGGGGTGGGTGGGTGGGTGTGTATGGGTGTCGGGGTGGGGGTGGGGGGGTGGGGGGGTGTGTATGGGTGGGTGTGTATGCGTGTGGGGGTGGGTGGGTGGGTGTGTATGGGTGTCGGGGTGGGGGTGGGGGGGTGGGGGGGTGTGTATGGGTGGGTGTGTATGCGTGTGGGGGTGGGTGGGTGGGTGTGTATGGGTGTCGGGGTGGGGGTGGGGGGGTGGGGGGGTGTGTATGGGTGGGTGTGTATGCGTGTGGGGGTGGGTGGGTGGGTGTGTATGGGTGTCGGGGTGGGGGTGGGGGGGTGGGGGGGTGTGTATGGGTGGGTGTGTATGCGTGTGGGGGTGGGTGGGTGGGTGTGTATGGGTGTCGGGGTGGGGGTGGGGGGGTGGGGGGGTGTGTATGGGTGGGTGTGTATGCGTGTGGGGGTGGGTGGGTGGGTGTGTATGGGTGTGGGGGTGGGTGTGTATTGGTGTGGGGGTGGAGGTGGGTGTGTATTGGTGTAGGGGTGGAGGTGAGTGTGTGTGTGTGTGTGTGTGGTGTATGCGTGTGAGGCTGCAGTGTCATTCTGGGGTAAGTCTGACAAGGCTGCCGTTAGAAGGCTTGGGACATTCAAACAAGTTGAAACTTAATCCCCAACCTGGCATTATTGAGAGGTGGGGCCTTAAAAGATGAATGGATTCATCCACTGATGAATTAATGGGTTAATGAATTTTATTAATTTTTTTGAGATGCGGTCTCACGCTATCACCCAGACTCTAGAGTGCAGTGGCACAATAATGGCTCTCTGCAGCCTCAACCTCCCAGGCTCAAGCAATCCTCCCACCTCAGCCTCCCACGTAGCTGGGCCTACAGGTGCATGCCACCACCACACCTGACTTCCCCCCGCCCCTGCAGAAATGAGGTCTCACTATGTTGCCCAGACTGGTCTTGAACTCCTGGGCTCAAGCAATCCTCGTGCCTCACCTCCCAAGGTGCTGGGACTACAGGTGTAAGCCACCATTCCCAGCCTAATGAGTTAATGGATTAATGGATTATCACAGAAGTAGACTGGTGACTTTACAGAAAGAAAAAGGAAGAGACCTGAGTCCCCCAACCTCGGAGTTCTCAGCCTCCGTAACTGTAAGAAACAAAATCCTTTTATTTACCTAGTTTCAGGTACTCTGTTATAAGCAACAGAAAACAGAAAAACATAGGCAGAACGTAGGAGGCATGGCTTTCACACTAACACAATTGAACCACAGAGCAGCTGGGCCTGATAGTCAATGTCACTCCTCTTCCCTCTATCTGAGAGGTGCCCATGGCTTCCACAGCTTCGAGACCATATTTTCCCACTACTTTGGCATTTTCTTGAATCTCTAACACAATCTCTACCACCAACTTAATACATATATCATTGAATCTAATCACCACGAACTGTAAAACACTCCATTATTTTATATCCTACCACAAAAAAATCCTGCTAATGTGTAAATAGCTTAACACTTAGCACTTTTATATATATTGAAAAAGCTCTTTGAAAGGTATGTTTTCATCATGTATCCCTCTTGTGCATAAAGAAGCAAACTACATTTGTTAACATATTTCTAAAACTTCTTCAGAGTCCAACTCCTCTGAATCACTTTTCATCTCAGTCACCAAAATCTGGTTTTTCCCACATGAATTAGTCTGTTTTCACACTGCTATGAAGTTACTGCTTGAGACTGGGTAATTTATAAACAAAAGATGTTTGATTGACTCACAGTTCCACATGGCTGCAGAGGTCTCAGGAAACTTACAATCTTGGCACAAAGGTGAAGGGGAAGCAGGGCACGTCTTACATGGTGGCAGGAGAGAAACCAAGTTCAGGGTAAACTGCCACTTTTAAACCATCAGCTCTCGTGAGAACTCCCTCACTATAACAAGAACAGCATGGGGAAAACTGGCCCCATGACCCAATCACCTCCCACCAGGTCACTCCCTCAACATATAGGGATTACAATTCAAGGTGAGATTTGGGTGGGGACACAGAGCCAAACCGTATCACCACACATATTTTTCCTCTGTGCCACTGAGAATACTGGAGATGCATCATTTCTTCAAAGGGTACTCTAAGGAGCTCCATTCTTGTATCCAGGATTTTCTTCCAAGATGATGGCAGGCACCCACTCTTTGGATACTGATACCAGCACTTCCTTGACCTAACCAGGTCTCAGTGGAAGGTTTTCAAACCACCACCAAGATTCATATTTCTTCCTTAAGTGGTCTGTGGACTGAAATACTGAGGAGCTACAGTTGTCCAAAGAGTAAAAGAGAAGTAACCTCATGTCCCTTTCATGACTGCTGCCTGGTGGATAGCAACTATAAGATACATATCCATTTCACTAATGTTCAAAGGTGAAAGGAAAAATATTATGTCTTACAAAGAGAAAAAGGCAAGGCATAATGTCTTTAGGATACTAGAAGATGTGAAAGATTCTATTTTCATCTCTGTCATGACCTTATTTAGTGAAGTAGAAACTCCACCCTCAATGAGCTCCAATTTCCTCTGGTTTTTTTGTTTGCTTTTTTTTTTTTTTTTTTGAGACAGTGTCTTGCTCTGTCACCCAGGCTGGAGTGCAGTGGCACGATTTCAGCTCATTACAACCTCCGCCTCCTGGGTTCAAGTGATTCTCCTGCCTCAGCCTCCTGAGTAGCTAGGATTACAGGCACCCGCCACCACGAACAGCTAATTTTTGTATTTTTAGCAGAGACAGGGTTTCACCATGTTGGTCAGGATGGTCACGAACTCCTGACCTCAAGATCCACCCACCTCGGCCTCCCAAAGTGCTGGGATTACAGGCGTGAGCTACCGCGCCTGGACTCCTCTTTTAAAAAAAAAAAAAAAAAAATTAAGTGGCCAAATATAAGTCTCCCTAAGTTCTCTTCAGTTCTTTGTTTTCATAGTCAAGGCTACACCATCTAATATTTTCATGACATGGTCTAAAGACTGATCCTAGGTACCTTGGCTCATCCCAAAATATTTTCCTAGTAAACAGTAGACTCAGCTGCACACATTCCCAATAATGGAATCACTCCTCTGGATTAGACAATTAAATGAATGGGCTGGTTACATTCTAGGATCCCTTGTGTGTATGTGGGTGGGTGTGTGTATGTCGGGGCAGTCAGGGGGAAGAAGAGTGCAGAGTTGGCTGACTCCTCAGAAGCAGAGAATACACCCTAAGGATATGAAATTCAGGAAATGTAAGTTTCAACAGGGAAGTAGAATCTGATGATGACAAGGCTGGAAGGCCACAGATGATAATGAGTCACCAACAGAGAGGACACTGAGTCACAGGGCAAGGCCTTGCAGGGAAAGGGGTCCAAGAAGGAGACAGGCCTCCTGCCTAAGACAATCTTCACTCATTTTAGAATTTTGATTTGAGTTATTCCTGACTGTGATCTCTATAGGATTTTGAGTCAGTAAATTAAACTCTCAAATGGTACATTCCTGAAAAACAGGTTTTACAAAGACATCCCTATCTGACTGAATAAGAGGCTTACGGGGGGGGGCGGGGGGGGGGGGAAGAGAATTGTAAGAAAAAGCAATGCTGTGCAATTGTAAAGGTCAGTTCCAAGAAGGAAAAAGTCTTCATAAAATTAGGTCACTGACAACTTTTAAACCAAACTGAGAAATGTTTTCACAAATAAGTTCAAGATGAATTTCCTCCATTCTGAATGTGCCTGCCAACAGAAATCCACATAAACTGTAAAAGAACTGATTAAAACAAGCTTCACATGCCATATAAAATATTGTAAATATAATAAGATGAAACTAAAAGCATAATCTTTTTAATGGCATCTAATGCCTTAGGTACTTATCCTATAGGAACTCACAAGCAATATTAAATACAAAGTAAGTAACACTAAAAATCCTACTAAACCTGTTCCATTAACACAAACCAGCTATAGTCTCAAATCCTTTGGAAACGAGAAGTGAAAGCTTAGGCTTTCGAACACTATTTTAACCTCCTGACAGGGACACAGTCATCACAAAACAATTTAGAGCGTATCCAACTTCCAGACAGATCTAGCCCTAAGGAAAGGATTGCCAGCCAAGATTTCACTAGCACGCTAAGCCAGTAGCTCTGATTTCAGCCTGCTTCAGAATCACCTGGAGAGTTTCATGGAAGACCAGCTGACAGAGTTTCTGACTCAGTAGTTCCGGGGTGGGCCTGAGAATGTGCATTTCTAGCACGTTCCTAAAGTGATGCTGGACTGGGGACCATACTTTGATGACAGGTGCCCTAGGGCATACTACAGAAAGAATAGCATATTTTCTCCTAAAAGGTGGAATGCATTTAACTCATTTTAACCAACATATATATTCTTTTAGTAATACTCTGAAACACTTTTTAAAAAATATTTAGGTAAGTACAAAAGTTAATTGTGGTTTCAACCAGGTGCGGTGGCTCACATCTGTAATCCCAACACTTTGGCAGACCAAGTCGTGCAGATCACATGAGGTCACAAGTTCAAGACCAGCCTGGCCAACATGGTGAAACCCCGTCTCTACTAAAAATACAAAAATTAGCCGGGTGTGGTGGCAAGTGCCTATAGTCCCAGCTGCTCAAGAGGCTGAAGGCAGGATAATTACTTGAACATGAGAGGCAGAGGCTGCAGTGAGCCAAGATCCTACCACTGCACTTCAGCCTGGGAGACACAGCAAGGCTCCCCTCCTCAAAAAAAAAAAAAAAAAAAGGAATTGTGGTTTTGACCATTTAAAAAAAAATGGCAAAAACCGCAATTACTTTTGTACCAACCTAATAGTTTGGAACAAAAATCCGTGTCAAAAGTCCAAAAAGTTATGGAAGAGATTTGAGAGCATGAAAGCATGATGAGAAGGGGGTGCAGTAAAGCACAGGCCAGGGCTGAGAGAGCAGGCATCACATCTTGCCAGCGACGGGCCATCTGAATGCTAACAAAAGCCTTTGGTATGCAGCAGCTTAGTACCTTCCCTACAGGGGCAAAAGCTCAGGGCAGGTCACCCAGGAAGTGATCCCGGGCCTGGTATTTTCACAAGGGTAAAGTCTGTGGTAGAGAAAAACAACAGAAAAAGAAAGGGTCTCAAAAGCCTGAAGAGTCTGCATAGGCAAACGGCTTTCCTGCCCAAATGGGGAAAGGAGTGCAGCCGTGGACAAGACACTTCCCCACATCTGCTTAGCAGCTCAGTCTGCCCCCAGCACCCTCAGGATGAGAGGGAGGCGGAACAGCTCCATCTCAGGCACCTTTTGTGCACCATCGGGCAAGCTCCACCTTCTCTCTCCTGGCACTCCCGCTTCCCTGCAGCTTTCCTGAACCTCTGGGTCTCAACCAATTGCCCTTATTTGCCAGAATCCTGAGAAACTGAGCAACCATTTTAGGCTACGGATGAAACTCAATGGTCTGATAAAAGAATACACGTAGAGAAGTAAACGCAATATGAAGGGCTTTTAAAAGAACAACATAAACACTACGGCACTATTTTAAAAGTCATTAGATTCCTGGACAGCTGCCCACCTCAGATAAGTACAACATGTCCTGCCATGCCTGAGAGAACATCTCTGGAATTCTGGCAGCAACACACCACACAGCCCTTTCCTCTGAGAACACACACACAAGTGAATACAGCAGTTGCAGCCACTAACTGTATCAGATCTGGCTCCCCAGGTTGAGTTCTTCACCTCCACAGTCAAGGTTGGCAACATTATCAGCAAAAACTACTCACTCAAAAACACGGTCCTGGCAGGGCGCAGTGGCTCACATCTGTAATCCCAGCACTTTCAGAGATCGAGGTGGGTGGATCACCTGAGGTCAGGAGTTTGAGACCAGCCTGCCCAACATGGCGAAACCTCATGTCTACTAAAAATACAACAAACTGGCTGGGAGCAGTGGCTCACACCTGTAATCCCAGCACTATGGGGGGCCGAGGCAGGAAGATCACAAGCTCAGGAGATCGAGACCAACCTGGCTACCACGGTGAAACACTGTCTCTACTAAAAATACAAAAAAAATTAGCCGGACATAGTGGCACATGCATGTAGTCCCAGCTACTCAGAAGGCTGAGGCAGGAGAAACGCTTGAACCCAGGAGGCGGAGGTTGCAGTGAGCTGAGATCGCACCACTGCACTCCAGCCTGGGCAACAGAGCAAGACTCCATCTCAAAAAAAAAAAAAAAAAAAAAATTAGCCAGGCATGGTGGCAGCGCCTGTAATCCCAGCTACTGGGGAAGCTGAGGCAGGAAAATCGCTTGAACCTGGGAGGCAGAGGTTGCAGTGAGCTGAGATCATGCCACTGTACTCCAGCCTGGGCAACAAAAACGAAACTCCATCTCAAAAAAAAAAAAAAAAAAAAAAAAAACACTGTCTTGACTTTTTAAAGGGTGAGGCATGTGTATTCATAGAAATTATACTTCTTTGAGTGTGGAGGAAAACACTGACTTTTTTTCTTAGACTGGCAATTGCTCTACTTCTCTCTCCAACAATTCATTTTAGTAGGAACAAAGCTGGACATTGTTGGGGGAAAAAGAAGGAGCTATGCAAACATATCCTTCCCTCTTTTCGAAATTTCAACAGTTTCCCCTCAAGGAGGAAACTAGACATAGCTAAGGCTCATCCTTCAACTCAGCCCAGATATCACCTCTCCAAGATGCCTTCCCTGAATTCCTCAATCACTTGATTACCACGAAGCATGTTGGAAATCACATGCCTTCAGCCATCTCCTCCAATGGATGAATCACTACTTATGTCTTTATCTTTATAGCATGTGGCACAATGCTTGGCATGTGGCAGGCACACACTATTTGTTGAACTGTATACCTAATACAGCCTATTTAGGTATAGAGATGAGGCGTATGAACATATATAACTGGTGGCTGAAAACCAACAGGGATTGTTTAGCATACACACAGATGACTTTATCCCTTAAAACCTAAAGTCCCGGCTGGGCGTGGTGGCTCACGCCTGTAATCCCAGCACTTTGGGAGGCAGAGACGGGCGGATCACGAGGTCAGGAGATCGAGACCATCTTGGCTAGCACGGTGAAACCCCGTTTCTACCAAAAATACAAAAAATTAGCCGGGCGTGTTGGCGGGCGCCTGTAGTCCCAGCTACTCGGGAGGCTGAGGCAGGAGAATGGCGCAGGGGAGGCGGAGCTTGCAGTGAGCTGAGATCGCGCCACTGCAGTCCAACCTGGGGGACACATCGAGACTCCGTCTCAAAAAAAACAAACAAACAAACAAAAAAAACCTAAAGTCCCTTCTTACCCTTAAGATTCAGAAAGCTTTTTAAAATAGTTGACATTACTGTTTGCCTTCTAAAATAGACATATGTAGTTTTAACATTTTAATGACTCAGTCTTAATTATGAATATCCAATTATTAATATTATGCTGCACCATTATTCAATTTAGGATTTCAGAAAATACTAAACTAATTGCTTTTAAAGATAAAGTGGACTGGGCACAGTGGCTTATGCCTGTAATCCCAGCACTTTGGGTGAACGAGGCGGGCAGATCACAAGGTCAAGAAATCGAGATCATCCTGGCCAACATGGAGAAACCACATCTCTACTAAAAATACAAAAATGAGCTGGACGTGGTGGTGCATGCCTGTAGTCCCCGCTACTCAGGAGGCTGAGGCAGGAAAATCGCTTGAACCTGGGAGGTGGAGGCTGCAGTGAGCTGAGACAGCACCACTGCACTCAGGCCTGGTGACAGAGTGAGACTCCATCTCAAAAAAAAAAAAAAAAAAAGATTAAGTGGCCACTATGAAATCCTTGGAACCGATTTTAGACTACTTCTACCTCCATTTTACAGTCATTTTGCACTCCTTTCTTAATCTGTGGCTTTTAACATGCTGATGGTTTATAAAACTTTTAAGTTAAAAAAATTTTAAGTACAACAAGAGTCTTTCAAAGTTCTCAGAATGTACGGGCAACCATTTTAGCTGCTTAAAGACATTCCTTTTCTCCTTGTCCCGGTGTCGGGGTATGGGCTTGCTAAACTACACAAAGGCCCTCTGCTGTGTCTCCACCCCACAAACTCTAGCTCCAATACTTCTTCCATAAACCCTTTCCTAACAGCCGCAAGCTTAGGGGCTGCCCACTCCATGTGAGCCACACTATCTTTGCTGGCGCACTTTGTATATTGTTTTCTTTTCTCATTCTTTGCCTGAAGCACTTAGTATAGGCTATTTAATTAGCTCTTTACCACTTACTCTCCAGTATCACACTGGAAATTTCTTGAGGCAAGTATCTATTCTTACTCAAAAGTTTCATGCGAGTGTTCGGTAATGCATCAGTTATGTTTTAGTAAGCATTCAAAGGTATTTAAAGAAACAAAGGTAGCCACAGTGATTCCACTTTAAAAAGAAAAAAAAGTGATCACTATCAAGATGAGAAGTACCCAAACAATGTCAATATGGGTTAAGTATCCAACTGTTCAACTTTTACTAATTTCATTATTGCAACTCACTGATAACTTGGGAAAGTACTATTTTAAAGGTTTCTGAGGCACATATAAAAGGATCAGGAATTCTTGCAAAGGAGAAAAAAAGCGGATGGGGAGAAGAGCCTATAGATTTAAAGTGACTTGGAAATGTATCAATCAAATGTATTATGTTTGGACTCAGATTCAAACAGACCAACTGTTATTGAGGGCGGGAGTTGGGGAGGGAAAGAGAGACAGAATTTGAATGAGTATCAGGAAAACTTGAATATGACCTAATTTTTCGCAAAATTAAGAAATTACTGATTATGATAAAGATACTGTGTTTTTTTAAGTGTCTGCTTTTTGAGATATATACTGAAGTGAATGAAACTGGGCTTTCTGTCAAAACAATGAGGAGAGCATGGGGTCAAGGGGAGTAAGGATCACAGGAGAAACGAGACTGGTCTGAGGCTAGGTGTCGAGTCCTTGTAGTTTCATTGTATATTTCTCTCGACTTTGGTACATGTTTGAAATTTTCCAAGCTAAAAAGGAAGAAAGCATTAGGAGGTGTCCTGTTAATTCCGTGGTTGGCTGTGGCTGCCACCCACCCCAGCTCTGGACAGCGTCCTGCTTTCCAGCAGGTGTTTCTGTTCCCACAATGAGTTGTGTATGACACACCACACCACTCCTAAGGTTCATGGCCTCATACAGACACCACCCTATTCTCGTTCCTACCCTGCATGGGAACCCAACCTCATCTAACACAGAGACCCTATCAACCTCCATCACAGCTGGAGCTTAAACCAGTCAGTTGCCTAACAACAGCTCTGCAAACCATGCCGTCCACTCCACACAGCCTGGAACCAAAGCCATGTTCCCGTTTTTGGACCTCATCATTCTATTTCAAGGAACCTAAAACAGAAACAGAATACTGAGCCTGACAATGGTCACATGCTATTTCTGTAGAGCTAAAATCCAGCACCACTCTGCTCAGAACTTTTCTTCCAGACACCAGGATGATGCCCTTTGTGCAGTATCCTACTGAAAAGGCAGTCAGCACCTCACCACTCCAGATATGCTGTAGCCCCGCCCCACCTGGCTCCTTGCCCTGTATTGTTTTGTAGCATTTTTCACTGCCTGCCAATGGATTACAGGTTTATTTCTACTTCACTACCCCCCGCCTAGAATCTAACCTCCATGAAGGCAGGGACTTTTGCTTTCTTTGCCTTTACCTATGACCTGAGATTCTCAACAGCAACTGGAACATAAAAAGAGATCAATAGGTATGTGCTCAATGTTCAGGATGCCAGGAAAGTACAACTATCAAAGAGGGTTAAGAAAAAAAAACTGAGGCCGGGCGCGGTGGCTCACGCTTGTAATCCCAGCACTTTGGGATGCTGAGGCGGGCAGATCACGAGGTCAGGAGATGGAGACCACAGTGAAACCCCGTCTCTACTAAAAATACAAAAAAAAAAATTAGCTGGGCATGGTGGCGGGCACCTGTAGTCCCAGCTACTCAGAGAGGCTGAGGCAGGAGAATGGCATGAACCCGGGAGGCGGAGCTTGCAGTGAGCCGAGATCGCACCACTGCACTCCAGCCTGGGTGACAGAGCGAGACTCCGTCTCAAAAAAAAAAAAAAAAAAAAGAAACAAAAATTGACACTATTAACATAAACTAAGAACATGTACCTCACCAGCCCACACATCTGCTCCATGTACTAGAAAGGTGATGTCATGGCACTATTTTTATTCACCATCTTATTTAGTCTTTCCTAAATAGCTGAAAAATTGATGACTACAGGATCAAGTGAATAATGATTCTGTCAGTGTGTGCCAGAAAAACCTCATGGGACCACAGTGTCTTCACACACCCTCTACAGTATCTACAATATATACACACAAATTACCTCAAAATTTAGGAACGAGTGCAAATTATATTAGGGCTTTCTTTTTTTTTTTGAGACAGAGTCTCGCTCTGTTGCCCAGGCTGGAGTGCAGTGGCGCGATCTTGGCTCACTGCAAGCTCTGCCTCCCAGGTTCACACCATTCTCCTGCCTCAGCCTCCCGGGTAGCTAGGACTACAGGTGCCCGCCACCACGCCTGGCTAATTTTTTTGTATTTTTAGTAGAGATGGGGTTTCACCGTGTTAGTCAGGATGGTCGCAATCTCCTGACCTCGTGATCCGCCCGCCTCGGCCTCCCAAAGTGCTGGGATTACAGGCGTGAGCCACCGCGCCCGGCCTTATTAGGGCTTTTGAGGACATACGTCTCTGTCACTTTTCTTTTTTTTTTTTTTTGAGATGGAGTCTCACTCTGTCACCCAGGCTGGAGTGCAATGGTGCCATCTCAGCTCACTGTAACCTCCACCTTCCGGGTTCAAGTGATTCTCCTGCCTCAGCCTCCCAAGTAGCTGGGACTACAGGTGCCCACCACAACACCCAGCTAATTTTTGTACTTTTAGTAGAGGCAGGGTTTCACCAGGTTGGCCAGGCTGGTCTCAAACTTCTGACCTCAGGTGATCCACCCACCTCAGCCTCCTAAAGTGCTGGGATTACAGGCATCAGCCACTTCACCCGGCCCTCTATCACTTTTTAAATCCAAATCAGTGTCCTCCCACAGCCCTAGCCAACATAAACCCCCACCAGCCACCACCCAGGAAATTAGAGTGACACCTATGAAACCAGCTGCAGTGACAGGGAGGGCAGTTCAGAGTGCCTGCTTCTTAACACATACCAGCTCTACCTCCTAGATGCCATGTGATCTAGGGCAAGGTAATGTGCCTCAGTTTCCTCATCTGTTAAATGGGGAACAATAGCAGAATCTATCTCACAGGGTTGATGTGAGAATTCAGTGACTTAGTATTAGGTAAACAGCTTTGAACAGCTCCTGGCTGATATGGTTTGGCTCTGTGTCCCCACCCAAATCTTACATGAACGCATAAACTCCATAATCCCCACGTCAAGGGCAGGACCAGGTGGAGGTAATTGGATCATGGGGGTGGTTTCCCGCATGCTGTTCTCATGATAGTGAGTTCCTGTGAGATCTGAAGGTTCTATAAGCATCTGGCATTTCCCCTGCCTGCACTCAACTCCATCCTGCCACCTTGTGAAGAAGGGGCCAGCTTCTCCTTTGCCTTCCACCATTACTGTAAGTTTCCAGAGGCCTCCCCAGCAATGCAGAACTGTGAGTCAATTAAACCTCTTTCCTTTATAAATTACCCAGTCTCAGGTATTTCTTTATAGCAGTGTGAGAGCGGACTAATACACTGGCACACAGTCAAGGTAAACCAACTTAGCTAATATGTCCAGTATTATTTCTACCACATCTAAACCCACTCATACACTTACACCGCAACATAATTCTAGATAGTACTTATTTTCAAGAATATAGAAAAAATAATCTGTATTTTTTTTTTTTGAGACAGAGTCCCGCTCTGTTGCAAAGTTTGGAGTGCAGTGGTTCACTCTCAGCTCACTGCAACCTCCATCTCCCGGGTTCAAGCGATTCTCTTGACTCAGCCTCCCAAGTAGCTGGGATTACAGGTGCATGCCACTACACCCAGCTAATTTTTTTGTATTTCTAGTAGAGAAATCACCAAGTTGGCCAGGCTGGTCTCGAACTCCTGACCTCAGGTGACCCGCCTGCCTCAGCCTCCCAAAGTGCTGGGATTACAAGCATGAGCCACCTCGCCCAGCCTGAATCTGTGTTTTTTTTTAAGCCTGAAATAAATGGTGAGAATAGATGGTGTGTCACAACCTGGTAGCAATTCTGCTGTAAATCTGGCTTAATTAAAGAATATCATTAGGAAGGTAATGTAAGCTTTTAAGAAAAGCAGGCAATTATTCAATAACCCCAAAATTTACAGTTGAGTGCAAATGAGATCATACACTCAAGGCACTCAGCACAGCACTGCATATGAAGAGCACCCCATGGAGGACAGCTGTTTTTTGTTTTTTGTTTTGTTTTTTCTTCTTTTTGAGACAGAGTCTTGCTCTGTCACCCAGGCTGGAGGGCAGTGGCACAATCTCGGCTCACTGCAACCTCAGCCTCCCGGGCTCAAGTGATCCTTCCACCTCAGCCTCCTGAGTAGCTGGAACCATGGGCACATGCCACCATGCCTGGCTAGTTTTTGTATTTTCGTAGAGATGGGGTTTCACCATGTGGGCCAGGCTGGTCTCGAACTCCTGAGCTTGTGCAGTCCACCCACCTTAGCCTCCTAAAGGGCTAGAATTTCAGGCATGACCCACCATGCCTGGCCAAGGGTAGTTGTTCTTATTCTTGTTATGATCATGTATCTTGATGCAAAGTGGGATCTCAAAGACCTCCAAGGCCCAACTTCTCTCCCTTTCCATGCAGCCTAGAAATCTACAGGCGTATGAGTCAGGCACTAACATCGCCCAGCTGTCCTCTGTTTCTACATAAGCTTTTCTGCTTTTATCCCCCTGATATATTAAGCTTCTGCATGAGAGCCTACGTAAATGAAAGTGCTCTGCTGCAACAAAAAGCTAGAAAGCAGTGATGTAGTCTCACTGTCCACTTTACAGATGAAGAAGCAAGGCCTTGGGTCGAGAGGTCCAGCAGCTTCTTCAAGTTCTGACCGTGGTCAGCACCCTCATGGAACTAGAAACCAGGGCTCCGGAAACCTCATCTTTCCACTACAATGCACTACTGTACTCAGAGATAAATGCTTCACAACTTCTACCAGAACTAGCTTCCAAACCCAGATTTTTCCCCCTTGAAAGCTAACTTATTAATTTACACCCTCTCAACTCACCATAATTTCTCTCTGTTCCTCCAGATTCTTCAAAAAATTTGAAAATTCACGTAAAGAAGCATCTGTAAGAAGAAAGGAGTGATTATTTGGTGGCCATGGCAAAGGAAAACAAACCAAAATATCATGTTTAATTACCTATGCATCGTTCATCATCTGTCACAGCATCACCGATAAACTCAAACTTAAAGTCTCTGAGTGAATGAGCAAACTTCCGCTGGGCCACTGACAGACCTAGAAAGAAAAGTATAATGATGACTTGGGTTCTTGCTTTAAGTCAAGGCATAAAAGAAATTTACTCCTCCTAAAATTGGTAAAGCTGTAGAGCTCTCCTCCACTCAATCTATGAGAAGGCGTGACCCAACTCCCTTGCCAAATGGCCCGCCATCTTCAACCTGGCACGCTCCAGGTAGCCTCTGCCTTCTAGTTTATACCCTGCCACAGAACAGATGCTGGAGAAATGTTTATTCCCTCCCCTACCTCCTTCTTCCTCAGATCTGATTATTTCACATTGTTCCGTAAAGTATTCTCCCTTTCTCTGCTCACTCCAGTCAGGACTTGCCCAATTCTAAAGTTCAGGCTGTGATTAGGAACACACACACCTGATAGTGGCTTGATGCGATCTGGCTGCGTGCCATGGTTTCAGACATAAGAAACTCAAAAGCCCAAGGTCAGCCAACCAGCTGCTCTTAACCAATTGCCAAATAACCACTCCAGCCAGAGAAATCCAGAAGATTCAAAAAGAGTTCATAGAAAACAGCATCAGAGAGGTAACTGAAGGCCAAGAAGAAATGGTAGGAAGAATTAAGTCTGCAAAAGACCTACAGAGGTCCTCATCTTAATTGGAGATTAATAGTGGAAAACTCTACTTCTAAAATAGGCCAACATTTATTTTACAGGCCTTGCACCATGCTAGGTGATACACATTTCATTTCATTCAAAAATTCTCAAGAGATATATAAAGATTATTATATCATTTTACAAACAAAGAAGCCAAACCTCAAAGATGTTGAGTAATTTGCATAAGGTTGGCACAGCTACAAACAATAGCAGCAAAGGCTTGCTTCTTCTTCAGAACCATTGGTCCAAAGGCCACAACCTGAGCAGTATACAATCCTGCCTCTGGTTTAAAGCACTTTCTAAGAAGGTGTTCACTGATTTCTGCACTTCACACAGCTGCTGTCTTCCTGTGTGTCTCCTTCACACATTACTTTCATAATCAAGACTGAGTCATATTATGGTAATAAAATTGTTTAATAGACTGTTTTTAGAGCAGTTTTAGGTTCACAGTAAAACTGAGCTGAAGATACAAAGGTTCCCCATATAGCCCCTGCTCCACCACATGCACAGCCTCTAACCTTTTCATCATTCCCCACTGTCAGTTTTTGAAACTTCATTTTTCCTCTAATTCATGTTTATCATGCTGTTCTCAATTTTTTTAAATAATATGTAAACACTGAAAGACCTAAGTATGAAAAGGCAAAACTGTAAAACTTTTGGATCATCCAGGATTGTAATTTCTTACACCTAAAGTATAGAAGAAAAGCACCAAGCATAAAGTGAAATGGAATGGATTGCAAGCATGGACCAATCCTTCAGCCCTCCTTGCAGGCACATCTCAGTGCACTGACATTACAGCTCCTCCCATGGAAACTCATCTATTTTCCACCCCTTGAACCTGGGCTAGTCTTGTAGCCAACAGAATACAGAGAAAGTGACACTGTGCCAATTCAGAGCCTCCACCTCAAAGAATGTTACACACCTCTGCTCCACTCTCACGGAACCCTCAGTCCTCCATGAGAACAAGCCCAGGCTCGCCGGCTCACTGATGAATGACTCCTGGCTCAGTGGCCCCCTATGGTTGCCGCAGCAGCAGCGCACCAGCCAGCCAGCCAGCCAGCCTGCAGAGGCAGAGCTTCCCTGTACATGCATGAGGCCGTTCAGAGGGACATGAAACTGCCCAGTGAGTAAAGCACACACTGGAATAAAGGGCTGCTGTTTTAGCCATTAGGTTTGGGGGTAATTGAAAAGACAACTGATAAACAAAAATTAATAAAATTTGGTTGTGTTAAAATGTAAAATATGGCCAGTGTGGTGGTTCACACCCGTCATCCCAGCACTTTGGAAGGCCAAGGTGGGCAGATCACTTGAGGCCAGGAGTTTGAGACTAGCCCGGCCAACATGGTGAAACCCTATCTCTACTAAAATTACAAAAATTAGCTGGGCATGGTGGTGCACGCCTTTAATACCAGCTACTTGGGAGGCTGAGGCATGAGAATCACTTGAACCCAGGAGGAGAAGGTTGCAGTGAGCCAAGATCATGCCACCGCACTCCAGCCTAGGCAATAGAGGAGACCCTGTCTCAAAAAAAAAAAAAAAAAAAAAAAAAAAAAAAAAAAACTGGCCGAGGTAGCCCACGCCTGTAATCCCAGCACTTTGGGAGGCCAAGGCAGGTGGATCACCTGAGGTCAGGAGGTGGAGACCAGCGTGGCCAACACAGTGAAACCCCGTCTCTATTAAAAACACAAAAATTAGCCGGGCGTGGTGGTGGTTGCCTGTAGTCCCAGCTACTACTCAGGAGGCTGAGGCAGGAGAATCACTTGAACCTAGGAGGCGGAGGTTGCAGTGAGCCAGGATCACACCACTGCACTCCAGCCTGGGTGAGAGAATTAGACTGTCTCAAAAAAATAAAGTAAATAAATAAAATAACTTAGTTCCTAATGTAAACCAGCCAAACATACAATTGTTCTCTAAGATCTAGACACACTGGTTGTTCTTGGTTCACACATGCCAAACTCACTCCAGTCTGAAAACCTTTACTTGCTGTTCCCTGAGCCCACATCTTTACTGGCCCACTCCTCCAACACCATGGCTCGGCTCAAGAATCCTCCCTACCTCAGCCTTCCTAGGATAGGGCTAGTCCTAGGCACTGTGGCCCTCTCCATTCTACTGCCGTCTTATTTCCTTCATAGCACTTATTCACCCAAATTTATTTAGTCGATGTTTGCACATTGTCACCTATCTTCTCACTCCAGAACCTCATTTCCCTGAAGCGACGGCTGTCAGTCTTGTGCTTCTCTACATCCCTGAAACAGCAGCCAAAACTGTAAATAAGATACAACGGGCTGGGCACGGTGGCTTAGGCCTATAATCCCAGCACTCTGGGAGGCCGAGACGGGCGGACCAACCTGGCCAACATGGTGAAACCCCATCTCTACTAGAAATACAAGAGGTAGCCAGGCGTGGTGGCAGGTGCCTGTAGTCCCAGCTACTCAGGAGGCTGAGGCAGGAGAATGGCATGAACCCAGGAGGCAAAGCATGCAGTGAGCTGAGATAGCGCCACTGCACTCCAGCCTGGTCGACAGAGCGAGACTCCGTCTCAAGAAAAAATAAAATAAAATAAAATAAAAAATAAAAATAAAAATAAAAAATAAAAAGATATAGGATGATTTTTATTTCAGGTACCAATTTCCAAATATTGATAGTTTATGGGTTTACAATTTTTAGTAGTTACATACACATTATTCTATTTTGCTGTTTGCTTTGCCAGATCGCAACAGGATCTTGTTTATATGTGTACATTTACACATAATATATACGAACATGTATGTTTATATTTACTTACCTATGTATTTTTTATATATTGCTATGAATAGACTGGCGTAAACTACATATTCTTCCATTGGAGCTGTTTCATTATTTTATCCAAAATTACTAGATCAAAGGCTGCAGGTTATTTTAAAGATGGTGTTTCATATGGTCAGAATAGTAGGTTCTCTGGAAAGTTAAAACTTAAATGCACCAATTTTTCAGCATTTCATGCCTAATTTCATTAGTTGAAAATGTTTGTAACAGATTAAATTGGGGCTCATTTGCATAACCAACCTGATGTATTTCTCCCTATGTAAATAGCATGCTTTGTACCTGTGCTAAGAATTATAGTTATATCATTTCTTCATTTTAAAATATAAGCATTTCTATCACTCATTTTCCCCTTTCTGGTGATCTCGTCTTAGGGTTTTACCAGAGTTCATTATGCAAAATTTTTATTGTTAAAAATCTGACCACACCATATTCTATTTCTTTTAATAATTATAAATGTAATTTCCTTTCCATTACTTTATACATTTTAAATTTATTTTCCCATGCAGTTCATATTTTATAGATGTCTTCTTCCTTTCAAAACAAAAGCATAAGGCAGTTTGCTAAACTTAATGCAGTCCATTAAATGTATTTTCTTTCCAATATCATTTCACATAAAACAAGCAGTTTCTAACTAAATTAGTTACAAAGACCAGCAACATCTCTGCCTGGATTAGATGCAGGGCAGGGAGAATACAGGAAACTAACCAACTAACTTTTTTTTTTTTTTTTTTGGTGACAGAGTTTCACTCTTGTCACCCAGGCTGGAATGCAATGGCAGGATCTCAACTCACCGCAAACTCTGCCTCCCGGATTCAAGCAATTATCCTGCCTCAGCCTCCCGAGTAGCTGGAATTACAGGCATATGCCATCACGCCCGGCTAATTTTTTTTTATTTTTAGTAGAGATGGGGTTTCTCCATGTTGGTCAGGCTGCTGTCGAACTCCCGACCTCAGGTGATCCACCTGCCTCGGCCCCCCAAAGAGCTGGGATTACAAGCGTGAGCCACCGCGCTCCGCCTAACCAACTAACCTTTATTGAGTGCCTGCTCTACGCTAATTGACTTACAAGTATTGTTTCAATTATTCTTAATACACCAGCAGGGTAGGTGTTGCTATTACCTTTAAAAAAAAAAAAAAAAAAAAAAAAAGAAAAAGAAAAAAAAAAAGATAGGTTGTGACTCAATCAAGTCACAGACCTCTTTACACTGCTGGTAATAAGTAATCAAGTCACAGACCTCTTTACACTGCTGGTAATAAGTCCTGGAGGCAAAGGATCAACTCCCTGGTTTCTCAGACTCCCACCAATGTCTGTTCCATTACACCATTCAATCTTTCAAGAGATTTCACATTATTCCCAGGTCCTTTGCCCAGATCTCAATTGGTGTGAAACCATCAGGCTCTCTAAACGACTCTAGAGCAGAATTGTAACTAAATGGAAAAATCATTTATTTGTACTTCCATGCCCCCATTCTCCTCTGCCTGCTAATTCCTGAGTATTGTGAATTAATACTGCTCTTGAGATACCCTCAAGGCTGTTATATATTGGTGGATAATGCCAAGTCTGACTGTGCACAAAAAGCACAGCTAACATAAAAGAATGAATGTGACCTGCACCCTTCAAATGAACTTGCCACCTCAGAGTCTTCCAGACCTGAATTTTTGTGTCTTGATCTACAGGCAAATAGGAGAGACAATGTAGGTGATCTAATTCTTCCCAGGGTTAGGAGCAGTTTGAGAGATGAGGGGTTATATTTGAGATGTGCTGAGTTTGAGAGGTAGGATACCACATGGAGAGATCCAACCTCGTTTTGAATTCAGGTGTGGACAGCCTCTAGATTCTGGCCTGAACTGCCACTGCTTGTCCTTGATTCTACAAATGAGAAAATTATCTTATAGCAGAGCCACCTATTTGTCAACAATTTTTAGTTAAGACCATGAGATATTAGACGAACACACACTCTGCTGGGGGGATGGGGAGCATCTCTGTTTGGGTCACCTTACCTTGACTACCCATCTAGGCAGCACTGTCAGTGCAGGATAACCTCTTAAGTTACAAGCCTGAGCCCTTGCCATGAAGTTGTCACTACTAACTCCTACAACTTCCCACCCCACCAACGAAAGCACTAATGGGGATGCTTTTAAAAATGCAGCATGTTCTATAATCCTGGGCTTGAAAAGAAAAAGGGTATGGTCAATAAATATACTCTTGTCACTCATTAAATCTGAATATAGGATTCTTTATAAATCATAATAGATCCCACAGCCCTTTATAAAATAGACAAATTGCACCTGGAAGCTCATATTCTTTATGTAGAGAGCCAAATAATTAGATTATCAACTACACAAAGGTCTGCTGAGGGAGCTGCCCCTGACTCTGCACAACAAAACATGCACCAAAATTCTTTCATGTTTTATCTAAAGAGGAACAGGGTACAGACTCTAAGAACTTAGTACCCTTCATGCCAGCGAAATAATGTTGACATTAATCCAAGTAACTTGGAAGTGAAATGAAATTCCTCTAGGATTGTAGACTGGCTTCATATTTTCCTTCATGTTTTCCTGTTTTACAAAACCAGCAGTGGTACTATATGCAAAAATGACATTATGGCTTCTCTGTACAGGTTAAAAAATAAAGCAAATAACTAACTCATTTGGTAGATTTAAAAAATGCTGCAAACAACTCATAAGCCCAGAATGCATCACGGGGCTAGTTTAGGCCTAAAGGCCAAATCACAGGCTGTTCCAGAAGCAGCTCATGGGCCAACATTGTCTCTGGCTGTATTCTGGTAAAGCATTCCTGGCCCTAACTCTTGAGTCCAGCTTGCCTGGGGTGTCTGTGTAATGAATTCTTATCATAGAATACACATCTGAAGTCACTTGAATGACCTGAAGTGACAAATTTATGGGGTAAAAGGAAAACAAGTAGAGCCCACAAAGGTGCACAGGCCCCAAAAGAAACCCATAAACCTGGAGCACAGAGCTCAAGGCCAATATTGCACATGACAGACAACCAAACACCAAAATAGCCAAATAATTATGAAGAATCCTTCAGGAGTGACGTGGGGACTGGAGAGAATCCCACAGGCGGCTCCACACTGGAGACCACCATCCAGCCTTCCCTAAACATTCCACAAATGCTGAGAAACTACTGGGGCTAGGCACTGTCTAGAGAGAGTACCTGCCACATCAGGATGGGAGATAGGACGAGAATGCTGGTGACCACCTAGCCCACTCGGTTTTCCAACTGTCTTTGGCCACAGATTCCTCTGTTTAAAGACAATCTCATTTACAGTAGGAACAGGAAAACCAGATAAAACAGCTGACACTTATGTATTCATTTCCTATTGCTGTAGTAACAAATTACCACAAATGCAGTGGCTTACAACAACGCTAATTTATTATCTAACAGTTTTTGGAGGTCGGAAGTCTAAAATGGGGGAAGTCTCATGGGGCTAAAATCAAGGTGTCGGCAGGACTGTCTCCACTCTGTCACCTAGACTAGCGTGTAGTGCCACTATCATAGCTCCCTGCAGCCTTGAACTCCTGGGCTCATGAGAAACTCCCACCTCAACCTCTTGAGTAGCTGGGACTACAGGCATGAACCACCACCACCACACCTATTTTTTTTATTTTTTGTAGCGATGGGGTCTCACTACACTGCCCAGGCTGGTCTTGAACTCCTAGGGTCAAGTGATCCTCCTGCCTTGGCCCTCTAAAGTGCTGGGATTACAGGTGTGAGACACAGCGCCCAGCCTGACCTTTGTTTCTGTCATCACATCTCTTCTCTGACTCTTTTAAGGACCACTGTGATTACAATGGGCCCTAAAATAATCCAAGATAACCCCCCCCCAATAATCTCAGGGTCTTTAATCACATCTGAAAGTCCCTTTTTCCATGTAAAATAACATATTCACAGGTTCACTGGAGGGCCACTATTCTGGCTACCACGCCTTATAACATCAGGTACTCTACTAATCACTTTACATTTGTAGATTCAGTTAACTATCACTACAACAGAGGAGGGCACAGACACAGGTTACCCAACTTGCCCAAGGTCATACAACTGGGAAGTAGTGGAACCCAGAGATGCGTTGAGAACAGACTGAACATGGACAAGGGTGGCAGCAGGGTGACAAGTTAGGAGGCTCCTGTCCTGATCCAGGTGAGAGATGAGGAGGGTCCTTTAAGGATTTTCTGGTAACTGTGCCAACACCTAGTGAGACTCAGAAGTCTCAACCTAATGACTGTGGGCTCTAGGTGCAAACAAATCTTTTAAGCTTCTTGGCTTCAACGCCAAGAAAGCCTGGTTTATGGGTGCTATGGTAATTAGTAGAGTGGTGGTTCCTCTGTGTTATGGGTTGAACTGTGTTCTCCCCAAATTTATATACTGAAATCCAAACCCCCAGAATCTGAGAATGTGTCCTTATTGGAACTAGGGTCTTTACAGAAGTAATCAGTTAAAATGAGGTCATTAAGAATGGGCCCTGCTCCAATATGACTTGTGTTCTTATAAAAAGAAGAAATTAGGACACAAGAGAAACAATATACAGATGAGAACACTATTTCAAAGCATTGTTTTTAAAGATCATGGAAGTTACGGTCAATGACAAAACACAGCATTATTCAAACATTTTGGTAGCAAATATAGTAACTTGGCAAATAAAGTGGTTTCCCAAATATGCTAAGAAAGGGAATACCAAAAGAAAAACACTCCCACATGTGGGAGTAATGTCAAGACAAGTTACCTTGTTAACCACAGAATATACTTACGGCCCAAAGCAAATACTAGTAGGGATTTAGATGTCAGGTGTTCATCTTGCTTAACAAATATGAGCTTGTTCACTCCTCTGCCATTGGAGTATCAACATTTCACGGCACAAATGAGAAACTTAGTTCCCAATGAAAGCCAAGAGTTACTGTATAACTCCCTCATTTCTCTCAAATTCTTTAATATTTATTTTCCTTCAAATAAATTTAAAGCTTGGAAAAAAAAAAAGATGCATCCTAGCAAAGGGCTAAAACATCCTCTTTTGTGATCAAAGACAAGCCATGATGACAAGAACTAAACAAACCACAAGAAATGACCAATGACTTGTTGGGCATCTATCACTTGCTCAGCACAGCCCATGGTGCTGTATGACTACAAACCAGGTGAGGCTGCTGCCCTAAGGAGTCCACGCCCTAGATCTGAGAGAAATCACCATCCCGTGTTGCATAGGAACGGAGGGGTCCAGATTTGCAAATTCCACAGGAGTGCAATAGAAGACATATTCCAAAAAAAAGAAGAAAATAAATTAGTGCTATCAGGAAAACACAGCATGGAATATGGAGACTTGAAGATAGTACTACAAAGTGAGTTCAATTTATATCACTCTAAATTGCAGAAGAGGTATTAAGGCAATAAGAACAAAATGAGAGTAAACCTTTCGAAGGGAAAGGAAAGGACTACATATGCTACATAGCTGCTGTTAAGTTAGGACCTTTTGAATGCAAAGCCTCAAATAATGAGAATACAATTACAAGGAGACCAGGAAAACATGTGAGCAACTTGCTTTGAGAAAAAACTCACAGTACAGCTATGTCTGAGATCTTCTCCCTGGGCCTCTGCCATTAACCTAACTTGGCTTCTCTCTGTGTGTTTAGTTTTCTCTGCCGCATGCAATTGTCACATCTTCTCTTCTACTTCGTATTAATTCTTGCTGTCAGACTCTGGGTTTGCTGCCATGTCACTGCCTGGCAGGCCTGTCCTCATGCCATTAGCTCATGGCATTCTTTCAATTTTGGCTCCCATGGCTTTTTCCTTCTAATTTCCCAAATTAAAATTGTCAAGAGAATCAAATTGGCTTGGCTCATGTTTTTCCCACAGAAGGCCATGACAGAGGTAGCTGTCTGGTGTCTCATCCCAATCAAATCAGCCACCCCAGGAAAAGGAGAAGAGGGAGGACGCAGTCCTCAGAGAGCTTTCTCCCCAGCAGGGGCTGTGGGCAGAGCAGTGTCCTTCACAGGAGCTGTGAAGTAGCTAGCAGAGGCCATGAGTGACAACTCGGGTATAGGCCAGTGAGTATAAAAACATCCCTTAAAGGCCAAAATTATGTTTGAAGACTTTACTACATTAACACATACAATTCTTTTATTTAAAAAAAAAAAAAAAAAGGGCTCCTAAAGCAGAAACCAATCCATGTGAAAAACTGCAACAGGCAGTACCTGAGTCCATGAGATGGGCCACTGAAACATAAGGAACTGTGTTCAACATAAAGAAATTTGAACACTCATTATTAACTGGAAAATTGTTTCACACCAGTGCTTCCAAGCAGTTTAAGTAAGTGCAATAACCATCTAATATTTATTTAGCACTCCCTATGTGCCAGTCACTGCTCCAAGTGAGTACTCTGCATGTATTAGTGCATTTAATGCTCACTATACCAAATTACGTGGACATTTTCACACCGTATTTTATAGACAAGCGTAAGAAAGCGCAGACAAGTCAGATCACATTAAATGGTAAAGCCAGGCTTTGGGTCCTGGGTTTAGTTCTCAGTCTAAACCATCACAATATGCTGCCTCGGTGTGGGGAACAAACACTGCTCAGGCCACAGTTGGGCCACAAAAGCCCTTTCTTTTGTAAAATGTATGTGAATAATCAAAATATCTTGATTATGTTGAAATATTAGGAGAAGAAAGAAGCAGAGGTGGGGGAAAGGCTTTATGGGCAGCTCCCGGAGAAGGAACAGTTCCCAGGAAGACTGGAAGCAAACGGAGAGCTACACTGAGGATCACAAAGCCAACAGGAGGAAAGAAGGAAGGAAAGAACATCTGGAAATGTGGCTGTTAGAAAATGAATGTGCTGGCTGGGTAGTGAGGTCTGTGAAGTATTCCTCACAAGCAAGGTCAAGGTAGACCCCAGAATCAACATAATCCACAGCACCCCAGAGCATACTGACACAGGCCTGGACCTCCTGAAAACTAGCTGTGTTCAAAGAGGGAGAAGGTGTTACATAAATATGTAACCAAGTACCCCATTTTTCAAAGAGATGTTTTCTTTTTTTCATTCCCCACTTCCTACGCAGCCTTTTAGAAATGCTAAAAAATAGCTTTTTACTCCCTCCTTCACCAGCCATTCCCTACTAAGTTCATCCAAGTCCTCGAGAGTTAGTCAATTTACAGACCAAAGCATGCCTGCTATGGAACTCTCACCCATCAGGAGGTTGCCTGGAGAGAAGAGTCAAAAAACATGCCCACTACTCTCTCCCACCTGAGGGGTTTACAGCCTAGTCACACCCATGAAGACGCCAGCAGTCACCAGCTCAGCCACCTCGTTGATAAGGCACCAAGCTAACCCAGGTATCCCCCGACTTGCTCACATCCTCCCTTGATTTTTAAAAGTGCCCACTTTCTGCTCCAAAAGCTAAGGAGTAAATTTGGATGTGGGACACCTGTGCTTCTTCCTCTAAGCTAGCTTTGGAAATAAATCACCGTCTTTACATCGGAGCTCACTCTTGTTAATTGCAAGTGGCTAGTGACCAATCTGCAAGCAGGTTACAGATAAAGAGACAAATGTCAACTTGTAAAACATCAATGAAAGCAGGAGAAAAGTATACAGTTGCAAATAAAACAGCTGTTTCGAAGGTAAGCTCCCCCCCAAAAAAGAAAACCTTAACCAGTGTGTTGTTTTTTTTTTTTTTTAAAAAGCCATTTCATATTTGTCAGTATTTTTCAAATATTCTTCACTGAGCATAAACTGCTTTTAAGTAAGTTAAAACGAAACAAAAAGAATGGATGGTACCCAATTATCAGGACGGTCAGGGCTGCAGGATAATGTGGCCATGCTTACAAGTCAAGATTATCATTCCTGGGCTGTTACTTGAGGAACTACACAAATCACATGCCTCAGGTAGACCAAACTCCCTAGGGAGCAGTGAACCCCAATATACACAGTGAGTTCACACATGTTCTACACTTGTTTCAGAAGCCAGTGTGTTAAAAGAATGGCCAGTATTCCAACGAGGAGCTACTACAAGAGAAAGAGAATTCTCACAAGCGGACACTGGGGGCCTGGGGCCCGTACTTACCAGCCTGACTTGGGTGGGACTGAGGGTTGCAGCTAGGACATGGTGAAGCCAGGAATAAAAGAAGTCCCTTATTAACATAACAGAAGCTGTTGAACTTAGTAGCAGAACACTGAAAATGAAGAGGAAGCCAGGCTTGATCTAAGGGCCATAGGAAAGAGAGGATTAAGGCAAGGAGCTAGGAAGCAAAGAAAGAGACTTGAGAAAGTCAAGAATGGAGAGCCTCCAGGGGAGCTCAACTTGTCCCGGAAGGGAAACTCTGAGGTCAGGGATATTTCTATTCATTTTGTTCACTGCCATAACCACAGGGTCTAGAACAAAATGAGGCACAGAGTAGATGTTCAATTAGTATTTGTTGAGCTAATGAAGTGACAGACCCTGTCACGATGGCTTTAGGAAGATTCCCCAGATAGATCTCGCAAGAACTCAACCCTGTGGGCTCTGTTCTAAAAGATGGGACAGTCACTGAGGGCCCTCTATCTGGGCTACTGCCCTCACCATACCCTAAGGCATTACAGAGAGGTCTTTGGTGTGGAGGCAAAGCACCGTATGTGCATTTAGGTTCTCCACAAATAGGTTTACAGTTGTGTTACTTCAGGCCCAACACATTCTCTAGCTGAGCCTGAATCTCTCAAACTGGCAACTCTGCACCACTACTTCCAGAATTTGTAAAGATGAGATGTAAACATTCAGATGGTTAATATAAAAGTTTGTTAAATACTCAGAAGCCACAGGTTCATGTAAGACATCTTCAACTTCTGATGCAGAAGTTAGAAGACTGGTTGCACCTTTTAATTCATCTCTACCAAGTTTCAGAGCTAAGGGCCAATGATAATAATGGCGATAATGTTAACTGTGAACAATGAATGCAATTCACAAAATAAATAGAAATCACTAGTAAACACCAAAAAATGTTTCCAACTTCACTAGTAATAAAAGAAATGCAAGTTTTAAATAACAGTTTTCGCCAGATGGCCAACTATGTTTCGAACAATGAAACGGTACTCGCAGGAGCAAGGGTAAATGATCTCTTGCCTGTAACAGTAGGGAAGAAAAAAAGGGAGAATCTTGTGCCCACCACTCAATATCACTCCTTTCTTCTTCCTGCTCAAAAAGGGTGAATGTAAATAAGCTGCCATAAGAAATTGAAAATCTCTATAAAGAGATACTATATGTGACATACTTATAGAGAAAATACTAAATGATAGTATGACAGTTGTTAATAGCAGTAGTCTCAACCTTAAAATTTAGCATATAATAAAAACAAAGTAAGGTTAGGTATCTTTTGGAAAAGCGTTCTCCTAAATCTCCTTGGCCTATAGCAGGGGTCCCCAACCCCTGGGTCCCAGATCAGCAGGGGCATTAGATTCTCAAAGGAGCGTGACCCTATTGTGAACTATGCACACGTGAGGGATCTACGTTGCATGCTCCTTATGAGAATCTAATGATAAATGTTATGCACTTGAGTCATCTCAAAACCATCCCCCAACCCAATCCATGGAAAAACTGTCTTCCATGAAACCAGTCCCTGGTGCACAAAAAGGTTGGGGACTGCTGGTGTATAGTATAGTGCAATGATTGAGAATGTGGGTCTGAAGTCAGAGTGGGGCTCACAAACCCGTGTCACCAGTGACCAGCTATGTGACTCTGGGCAGGTGACAATGCTTCCAAGCTTTAGTTTCTTCATCAACAACCTAGAACCAATATTGGAGTTTACATGTTGAACTGCAGTGAAGGAAAATAATGAATCAAATATTACTAAGTTATCCTGTCTGGATGACAAAGACAGGAACCATTAAAAAGAAAAAGGGAAGTCAAGAGAGGAAGCTAATTTAAGGTCAAGAAAAAAAAATGCATGTTAGCTATTTCAGAATGCAGCAGATTAACTACACAAATTCCACAAACGGTTGCAGATAAAGGTCAGGGCCAGAAATTTTGACTGTCGATTATTTGAAGAAAGGTGATTAACATTAAACAAGGAATGGTGTTTTGTTTTTTATAGAGACGAGGTCTCGCTATGTTGCCCAGGCTGGAGTGCCGTGGCTATCCACAGGCACGATGCTATACTGATCAGCACAGGAGTTTTGACCTGCTCCATTTCTGACCTGGGCCAACTGGCTCCTCCTCAGGCTCCCAAGAGGTCACCATACTGATGCCAAACTTAGTGCAGACACCTGATTAACATCGCACACCACACTACGGCCAGGAACTCCTGGGCTCAAGAGATCCTCCTGCCTCGGCCTCCTGGGAAGCTGGGACAACAGGTGCCACCAGGGCAGCTGGCAAGAATAGTTTTTAAAAGGAAAAAGTAGAGGAAATCTAGAGTTAAAATAGAGAATTAAACTAAGAAGGAGACTCACAAATGGACAGCAGAACAGAAGGGAGGGGGCAGAGGGAGAAAAGGCAGCTAAAATGAGGTCCAAGAAGAGTGCAGAACCAGAGGGGGCCCAGAGTTGAGAATGCTCCAAAATGCCAAATGTTTTAGGTTGTCATTTTTGGCAAGAAATAATTCCATGACACATCATACTTGATTCCTGCCTTTCCCTTAACCCCCTACACATCCACTCTACATGCAAACATCCCACGGATCTGCTCACTTCTCTATCTCCACTGTGAACACATTACTCTGCTCCCACTCTTTCCTCCAACCCAACTCCCACACAGCAGCAAAACTTAACTTAAAATATGAATTGGATCTCCTTACTCCCCTGCTTAAAACCTTCAGTATCATTCTATTGTATTCAGGATAAAATCCAATTCCTTCCCAGAGTCTGAAAGACCCTGCATGGTCTGATCTCTGCTCACTCTGCAGCCTCATCAACCCCTAAGCTAACCTAACTCCAGCTTCAATAGCCTCCCTTCTGTTCCTGGAAAAAAAAAAAAAATGCCAAAGTTTTTTCCTTCCTTGCAGTCTTTGTACATGCTCTGCCTTCCTCCTAGAATGCACTTCTCTCACCTTCTCCAAAACCCAAATACAACCTGCATAAGAAACCCCCGGCCAGCTCTCAGTGGGCTCACCTCCAAAAGCCTTTGTAACTGGGGTCCCACAGTTGTTAGTTGTATATAAAGTAGACGCACACAGTGGCAGGATGTGCGATCCATACTTTCTAACTTCAACTAGCTTTGATTCTAAATCGGTAGATTACTGAAAAGACCACACAAAGGCATGTAAGAAATAATTATTCATTGAACAAAGATCCACATGCCTATAAAGCACATTTTCCCGTTACCTTTTTATTACTGATACTCTGGATTTAACTTCATCATTGATTCTCTCTTCCCCTATACACACATACAACCAAAGGAGGACGAGGACCTTCATGAACTTTTTCTGGACCATTAATAAAATTCAGGCTCCAGTTCAAAGGACACTAAGCAGGAGAGTGCTAGCATCCTCTAGTCACCAAGTGATACGGGGTTCATTATTCTATTTGTTCAACTTTTTTCAAAATTGATTTTGTGTGCTTTGATTTTTATTTGATTACAATTATGTCTCTGGTATAAAATGCCATTGATGTACAGTCTTTATTTTCTCTATTACAAGTTTGATATATAATAATTTGGTTTTAAATATTTTCCTCTTTATGGCTTTTTTGGATTATGCTTTTGAACTCTATTTTTAGGTAGTCAAATGTTTTCCCATTATTTTGAAGAAGGCAGTTCCTTCTGTCACTTACACACTTAAAATATACCCACCTCTTTACATTCCTGGCCATTTTAGAAAAATTCACTTTAATTTTCTAATTGCCCTATATTTAAAAAAAATTCTGGAATATAAGTTCTTCTGTTCCTTTTTCTTCCTGCATCACCTTTTGAATAGTTTCATGTCATACTTTTTATTACCTAATACAATCACTTATAATGTTTCTCTTTTAGAGCTTTAATTATCGTTTCAAAATTCTTAACAATAGTAAGCATCTACTGTTACGCAGGATATTTCATATAAAAATCATTCCTAATCCTTAGAAATCCTACAAGGTAGATCTTATGTTTCCATTTCATGTATTGGGGGGTGGGGGACAGACCTCAAGGGAAGCAAAATATGTCACACAGTAAAATCAGAATCAAACCCAGGTCTCTCCAATTCCTAACTCATGACCTTGCCATTTTCAAAGCTTCATTCTCAAACTGTTCAGCAGAATTACCTGCCCCCACACTAAATGGCACTGGGCTGTTGGGTTTAATTTGACATATGAAATAGGTGTAGCATCCTTTCACCAGGTTTCACGCCTACTAGAGACTTGGAAAACCAATGGATCTACTTCTTAGAACTGGGTGGCAGGGGCAGTTTCGTCGCGCCTACCGGCAATGCTATTCAAAATGTTGGCCCCTTTAGCTGGGCAGGATGGCATACACTTGTAGGAGGCTGAGGCAGGAGGATCACTTAAGGCCAAGAATTCAAGGTTGTAGTGAGCTATGATGGCATCACCACACTCCAGCCTGGGCAACAGGGTGACATCTCGCCTCAAAAAAGATAATATGCTGGCGCCTGAAGGGTTTGTCACAGGTCTCTGCCAGACAACAAATCTGTACAGAATGTAAATTAACCAAGTCACTGAGCACTTTGTTTAGTTTAACTAACATTTTCCCACAGCAATACTTTCTTGATGAAAGCAGCAAACTCCTTATCATATGCAACAGTCTGCAGACAGGCATTGATCTATAAGCAGGAACTCCATCCCCCCCAGCCAAAAAAAGAAAAAAACCTCTCTGATTACTTAATCTGGTACTACATCATGCCAGATTATACTAATAATAAATTATATATTATACAATATTCATACATAATAATATATGTTATCTGATTACTATAATCTGGCATTACTATAATCTGGTATTGAAACACTTTTGGACAAACTAACACAAAAGTCTAAATGAGACTAACATTATGAAAAGTGAGATAATAGATATATGTAACTATGATGTCTGGAGAGCCGATTTAGACAAATTTAGAGTAAATTTGATCCGACCTGGAAAGCTGCCTGGACTCTGGACACTGAGGTGGTAAGATGGGTGGGGAGAGCTCTCAGCATTGCAAATCTGCCCTGCCTGGATTCAGTCACTCAGCTCCCTTAGCATGTGTGCGTGGTAGTTCTTGTGAGTTAAATAAATATGAACAAAAGGCTATGGATTTTATAAATAAAAATTTTATTATAATAAAGGGCTCATTGGGTGGAAAATATTGTATAAGCACAAACTTGTAGGCTTCTTTTTAGCATTCAGGGTTGAGAGTAAACAATCTTAAATTTGAGACAGTTTGGGATTATTAGCCCTTTGTGTTAGCATAAAGTTTCATAGGTGTGTTATCCACACTGTATGCAATATTACATGAGTAAGATAATTAATTTACCTTTTTTATATCTTTTTAAACAGACAGGGTCTTGCTCTGTCGCCCACGATGCAGTGGTGCAATCATAGCTCACTGTTGCCGCAAATTCTGATCTCAAGTGATCCTCCTACCTCAGCCTCCCAAAGTGCTAGAATTATAGGTGTGAGCCACTATGCCTGGCCTAATTTAAATTATAAATTATTATTTTGCTTTGGTTTTCTAAGAACTAACTTTTTAAAAAAATGAAGAGAAGGGATATGACAAATCAATATTATTAAAATGGCCATACTGCCCAAAGCAATTTACAGATTCAGTGTTCTTCCTATCAAACTACCATTGACATTCTTCATAGAATTAGAAAAACTATCCTAAAATCCACATGGAACCAAAAAAGAGCCTGAATAGCCAAAGCAATTCTAAGCAAAAGGAATAAAGCTGGAGGTATCACATTTCCTGACTTCAAACTGTACTACAAGGCTACAGTAACCAAAATAGCATGGTACTGGTACAAAGACACACAGACAAATGCAACAGAAAAAACAGCCCAGAAATAAAGCCACACACCTACAACCATCTGATCTCTGACAAAATCAACAAAAACAAACAATGGGGAAAGAACTCCCTATTCAGTAAATACTGCTGGAATAACTGGCTAGCCATAGGCAGAAGACTGAAACTAGACCCCCTTCCTTACTCCATATACAAAAATCAACTCAAGATGAATTAAAGACTTCAATGTAAAACCTAACACTATAAAAACTCTTGAAGAAAACCTAGGAAATACCATTCTGGACAGAGGACCCTAGCCAAGATTTCATGATGAAGATGCCAAAAGCAACTGCAACAGAAACAAAAATTGACAAATGGGACCTAATTAAACAAAAGAGCCTCTGCACAGCAAAAAGAAATTATCAACAGAGTAAACAGACAACCCACAGAATAGGAGACAATATTTCCAAACTATGCATCTGACAAAGGTCTAATATCCAGAATCTATAAGGAACTTAAATTAACAAGCAAAAAACAAACAACCTCATTAAAAAATGGACAAAGGACAAGAACTTTTCAAAAGACGACATACATGTGGCCAACAATCGTATAAAAAAAAAGCTCAGCATCACTCATAATTAGAAAAATGCAAATCAAAACTACAATGAGATACCATCTCACATCAGTCACAATGGCTACCAAAAAGTCAAAAAATAGCAAATGCTGGCAATGCTGTGGAGAAAAGGGAACACTTATACACTGCTAATGGAAATGTAAACTAGTTCAACCAGTCTGGAGATTTCTCAACTTAAAACAGAACTACCATTTGACCCAGCAATCCCATTATTGGGTATATACCCAGAGAAGAATAGAAATCATTCTACCATAAAGACACACACACATTTATGTTCATCGCAGCACTATTCACAATAGCAAAGATATGGAAATCAACCTAGATGTCCATCAGTGGTAGACTGGATAAAGAAAATGTGGTACATATATACCATGGAATAATATATGGCCATAAAAAAAAAGAACACGATCATGTCCTTTGCAGCAACATGGATGGAGCTGCAGGCCATTATCCTAAGCAAATGCAGGAACATAAAACCAAATATCGCATGCTCTCAGTTATATATGGAAGCTAAACACTGACTACACATGGACACGAAGAAGGAAACAACAGACCTGGGGGGCTACTTGAGGGTGGAGGGTAGAAGGAGGGTGAGGATCAAAAACAAACTACCTATTGGGTACCATGCTTATTACCTGGATGACAAAATAATCTGTACACCAAACCCCCGTGACACACAGTTTACCTATATAACAAACCTGCACATGTACCCCTGAACCTGAAAGAAAAAAAAAAACTAAAAATACAACTACCATATGATCCAGCATTCCCACTACCGAATATTTATCCAAGGGAAAGAAAATCAGCATATCAAAGGGAAGCCTGCACACCTCATGTTTACTAAAGCTGTAGTCACAACAGCCAAAACATAGAATTAACCTAAGTGTCCATCAATGGATGAATGGATAAAGAAAATGTGGTCTATAGATAGATACAATGGAATACTATTCAGCCAGAGAAAAGAATAAAATACTGTAATTTACAGCAACATGGATAGAACTGGAGGTCATTATATTAAGTAAAACAAGCCACACACAGAAAGACAAGTATCACGTGTTCTCACTCAAATGTGTGGGCCAATAAAGTTGACCTCATGGAAGTAGAGAGAAGAATGGTGGTTACCAGAGGCAGGGAAGCATAGGAGAGGGGCAATAAAGAGGTTGGCTAATGGGTACAAACAGAGTTAGACAGAATGAATAACTTCTAGTGTTTGACAGTACAGTAGGGTGACTATAATTAAAAATATTTCAAAATAACAAGAAAAGATATGAAATGTTCCCAAAGCACATGATAAATCTTTAAGGCAATAGATATCCCAATTACCCTGATTTGATCATTATACATTGTATGCATGTATCAAACTATCACATGTATCCCATAAACATGTACAGTTATGTGTCAGTAAAAAAAGAAAAAGAAATAGGCTGGATGCAGTGGTTCACGCCTGTAATCCCAGCACTTTGGGAGGCCGAGGCAGGTGAATCACTTGAGGCCAGGAGTTCAAGACCAGCCTGGCCAACATGGCGAAACCCCATCTCTACTAAAATTACAAAAATCAGCTTGGCATTGTGATGCACACCTGTAATCCCAGTTACTTGAGAGGCTGAGGCATGAGCATCGCTTGAACCCAACAGGCAGAGGTTGCAGTGAACCAAGATCACACCATTGCACTCCAGCCTGGGCAAGAGAGCAACGCTCAATCTCAAAAAAAAAAAAAAAGCAATAAACAAAACTGAGGGGAAAAAAAATGGAGAGAGGTTGATAAATAGAATTTACAGACCCCCCCAACTCTTACATGTCACAGTCCGCACTTCCACACAGCAAAGGAGTTCTCCAAAACTTTGGCGGCACCAGGTTTCATTTGGAGGACATTTTGAAGGGATACCAGCAAAACAGAACATGCAGAAAACAGCAGGATAAGGGGTCTTCAAGATTGATGAGAAACAACTTTGAGAAGGTAAAGTCACAACATCTGTTCTGAATTTTGACAGATATTAACAAGAACAATTATTAGATTCACCCTGCATGGTTCTAGAGACCCAACAAAAAGCCAGTGTAGGTAGAAGTTACAGGGAGACGGAGCTGGTTTAGTGCAAAGCAGAATTGGCCACCTGCAATCCAACAGGCTGCTTCATTACAAGTAACTATGAGACACAAATACCACGATTTATATTGTAGAGACGCTCATGCTGAGGACAGAGAGGCTACAAACATGGTCCAAAGTGGGCCCGGCCCAATGCTAACAGTCTTTGAGTCTGAGCCAGTAAACAGTCGGTACATTGTTGGCATTACTACTACCTACCACCTTACCTTTAGGATCACAGCTCAGCTATATTATGCATTAGAGAAAACAAGTTCGCAAAATCAACCATCATCACACTATCACTTTTTTAAGAAGCTTCACCCTAACTCCTGAACATCTCATTTTAGCCTATGGATCACCTATGTTGCAGTTTTACTATGAGTGATGAGAAAAGTTCTCCAAAACCCAGTATGTTTAATTCCATTCTTCAATACAGGTCAGAGATATTTTTCAGCAAGACTATTAAGTAGGGAACAGGAAGGAAAAACAAAAGTTGAAGCAAAAGGAGTAAGTCCATATGGAAAGAAGAAAAACAGAGTCAGTCCACCCTCATACGCCCCACTCCTCCGACCCGTCAGTCATCATTACTCAAGCATCATTACTCAAGTGACATTCAACAGGGCCACTGTTTAGTCCTATTTGCTCTGCCTAGTTCTCGCTGTGCCTCAAGGAGAGAAATCAATGCCTCCCATCCCAGACATCCAAAGAGTTTGGGGATGAGTTCCACTCTGGCTCCATTTTCTGTAAAATCCCTGGGGACTTCAAAAAACATTACAAACAATTTAACAGTTAACTTCTGGGTTTCTCCATTTCTCCATCTCTGCAGCAGAGGAAAAAAAAGCTTCATGGAGAACTATTTTGAGAGGTATCTGATGTCTGCAGAGTAAACAGCGATGACCTGATGAAAAGTCCCACATAATGCTAAGCTATGAGATTAATTCGCTTGGGTGGTGCCACCAACCTTCATTATGTTCTTTGCTCTCTTTGAAGTATAATACAAATGGTGAAGATAACCAGTGAGAGAACTTTCTTTTGCAAGAAACATTTTATAAGGCCCTTCAAATATTTTATAGTAAAAAACAGACGGTATGTTATTTTAGCTTTACAAAAAATGATTAATGTTAAAATTGGAACAAACAGCATGTTATTCACTCTTAATATAATTGAACACTGGATTCTTTTCCTGTATTCTGAGAGGTTTTCCACTTGATATATAAATTATTTTGTGTGTTAACATTATAAAGCCCGGAGCATTACAGCACAGCAATGGTTCTCTTTTCTTCCAGAGAAGTCTTCAACTTAGTTTGCTACAAAAAAACAAATAGTGGATTCATTAAGACGAGTCTGTCTGTGTTCTGTAATTAACAACCAATAGAGCCCCAGGACCAGTCATTTAACCTAACTGGTTCTCATGTTTCCTTACCTCCATAAGACCCCTGAGTGATATGTTTTGCTGAACGTAGAAAAATAAATGCTGAATTTTTCTGACATTTTTCATTGCTTTTTAAAATTCCAACATCTAAGAATGAATGAGGCTGGGCACGGTGGCTCATGCCTGTTATCTCAGCACTTTCAAATGCAGAGGTGGGCAGATCACTTGAGGCCAGGAGTTCAAGACCAGCCTGGCCAACATGGCGAAACGCTGTCTCTACTAAACATACAAAAATTAGCCAGGCATGGTGTCAGGCACCTGTAGTCCCAGCTACTTGGGAGGCACAAGAATCACTTAATCCCACAAGGCATAGGTTGCAGTGAGACAAGATTGTGCCACTGCACTCCAGCCTGGGTGACAGAGTAAGACGCTGTGTCAAAAAAGAGAAAGGAAAAAAATAATGAATGACAAGGCACAAGACAGCATAGAACTATGTCTCTCTGCTCCTCCCTACTAAGCACTATAAACCCTAGAAATAGCAGAGGAGATAACCAAAGGATAACTCTGAAAGATGGTAAGAAGAAAACAAACCAGTTTGTGACCCCAAAAATGGAAGAACAGCTCAGTGAAACAGTATCATCTTGCATCCCCCTATGCAAAGTGGTCACCCAGACCCACCATTTCCCAACCCATGACATGACAACAAAAGACAGCTCAGGTAGGCTCATTCCTATGACCCAGATCAAACGAGTCCCCCTCATATCAGGTAAGTCCTACACCATCCAAAAGAAGGACCAACCTAAAGCCCCACCAACAATAACTAGGGGAGCCTCGACATATACAATAGGGCAGACACAAGACTGCCCAGCTACAAGTGACCTGGCCCACGAAGCCTCTCTGGTCACATGGGCCTAAGACTCCCTTCCATTGCACACAGACATGAGGAAAACCGTGGGGCACAGGTAGAGAGATTCCATCTCAACAAGTGTCTGGCTCAAGAGCTCTCTGTCCCCCACAGGAAGGGGGACCATGCCACAGTCAGGAAAGCCCCTCAGTCCCCAGGGTCCTGAGACTACATTTCCCCCATTGGGAGACACCTAGTAGCCCAGCCTAGGGAAATCCCTTCTGCCTCCACAGCCAGCAATAACAGCAGGGGGAAATGAGACGAGAACCCTAGCAGCATCTAACCACCAGGCAACCACCACAAAGGCTCTGAAAGTTAAACTGTCATTGGAACCACAGCCCACAAATGTAGGGCAGGACCTGTGTGCTAAGACTAACTGGGTGGCTGCCTGCCAAAACAAAAGATTTAAATGGGATTCAGAACATTCCCAATGACCGCCTCCCTCCGCCCTGCCAAAAAAAAAAAAATTGATAAAATGTCCAGGATACAGTCAAAAATCACCCACCATACCAAGAACCAGCAAAATCCCAAGTGAAATTCCCATTTTAGCCAAAAACTGACCCTAACCCTGAGATAAATCAGATGTTGAAATTATCTGATGAGGATTTTAAAGCAGCCCTCTTACAAGTGCTTCAATAATCAATTATAAAGTCTGTTGAAACAAATGAGAAACTAGAAAATCTCAGAAGAGAAATTATTTTAAAAACCAAATATAAATTATACAACTGAAAAGTACAGTAATAAAAACTCATTTGATATGCTCAATAGTAGGATGAAAATGATAGGATAAAAAAAATCACTGAACTTGAGGAAAGAACAACAGAATTCACTCTATCAGAACAACAGAAAACAGGCTGTGAAAATAAGCAGAGCCTCAGAGACCTGTGGAACAGCAAAATGTCCAGCCTTGTATCACTGAGCCCCAACAGGAAAAAGAGAATAGGGCTAAAAGAATATTCAAAGAAATAATGGCTGAAAACATTCCAAATTTGGTAAAAGACATAAACAGATTTAAGAAGCTGAGCAAATTTATGATCAGAATAAACAAAGAGAGGCCATCCCAGCATTTGGGAAGCCAAAGCAGGCGGATCACTTGAGGTCAGGAGTTTGTGACCAGCCTGGCAAACATGGCAAAACCCCGTCCCATCTCTACTAAAAATACAAAAATTAGCCAGGCATACTTATGCATGCCTGTAGTCCCAGCTACTCAGGAGGCTGAGACAGGAGAATCGCTTGAACCCGGGAGGCAGAGGTTGCAGTGGGCTGAGATCACACCAATGCATTCCAGCCTGGGTGACAGAGTGAGACTCTATCTCGAAGAAAAAAAAAAAAAAAGAACAAAAAGAAATTCAGGCCAAGGCTAGGATCAATGGTAAACATCAATAACTAGTCTTCTGAAAACTAAAGACAAAGAAAAAATCTGCTTGAAAGCAGGCAGAGAGAAATGATACATAATCTGTAAGGAACACCGATTCCAATGACAATGGATTTCCCATCTGAAACCATGGAGACTAAAGGAAGAAGCACATTTTTCAAGTACGGGCAGGGCGGTAAAAAGTCTATATATTTTTTCATTTATATATTTTTATATATATTTATATATTTATTTATATATATATTATATATATATTTTATATATAATACATATATATATATATATATATATATATATATATATATATAGAAAGAGAGAGAGAGAGAGTCAGTCTCAAACTCCTGGCCTCAGGTGATGCACCGCCTTGGCCTCCCAAAGTGCTGGGATTACAGGCATGAGCTACTGCACCCAGCCAAGGTTAATCTTTTGTATTTTTAGTAGAGACAGGGTTTCAACATGTTGGCCAGGCTGGTCACGAACTCCTGGACTCAAGTGATCCACCCACCTAGGCCGCCCAAAGTACAGGGGTTACAGGCATGAGCCACCACGCCTAGCCAAAATTATATTTTTTAACACAGAAGATTCAAAATTGTCTACAAGATGACCTCTAACTTAAAAGAGTTTATAATCTAAGGAGGGATGAAACATATAAAACCAAAATACAAATAATAATAGCAGGTGTTGTATAAGTAACACAGCCAGAGAAAACGAAGATGGTTCAAAGGCAGGTACCGATATTTTGGGCTGCCATGATCAGAGAAAATTTCAAAGATAAGTCACAACAAATGGTCCACACACTACATTTAAATAAAGCTACTGAAAGAATGTATCCTTCATGAAAAGAAAAAAAAAAAAAAAGTAAAAGCAAAACTCAAGAGACGTAAAAGCAAAAAGTATGTTTACAGGAGAGTACAGGGAGGAATTCTTCATCTGCCACTTAAGAAACACCTGAACAGGGGACAAAGAAGCATCACTCTCAATTCTTGGTCCTCGATCTAATCAGAAATGCAGAGGAAAATGTGAGAGACAGATGAAATGGGAAACAGGACAAAGAGGAGAGGGATGGGATGATATGGCATGGGATGGGTTGGGGTGGGATGAGCTGGATGAGATGCGATGCCACTAAAGAAGATTGACTGTACAGACCCTCAGGGAACATAGCAGAGGGCACAATTAACTCTTTCTGGGAAAGGCAGAGAAGGTTTCGCAGTGTTAAGGCTGGATCTCAAAACATTAGACCGAAGTGACAAGTTACAAGTGGGGAGGTGTCCAGACGCGTTGGCTGGCAGGGTGCGATGGCTCATGCCTGTAATCCCAGCACTCTGGGAGGCTGAGGCGGGCAGATCACGAGGTCAAGAGATCGAGACCATCCTGGCCAACAGGTGAAACCCCGTCTCTACTAAAAATACAAAAATTAGCTGGGTGTGGTGGTGTGCACCTGTAGTCCCAGCTACTCCAGAGGCTGAGGCAGGAGAATCACTTGAACCTGGGAGGAGGAGGCTGCAGTGAGCAGAGATAGCGCCATTGCACTCCAGCCTACTTCATCTTCAAAAAAACAAAAACAAAAACAAAACAAAACAAAACAAAGTGGGGAGGGTACATTGGACCACGAGAAAAACAAACAACTCCAGACATGCACACAGTATAATGGTGGCAGTGGAAGGGTGAGGAACATAGAAGGCAGGCTGGGGTCAGTGTAAAGACCTGGGCTAAGAGGTTGGATCTTCATCTGGAGGGTAGTAAGGAGTCATGGAAGAATTTCAAACAGAGAAGTGATACCAAAAGAAAAAAAACTGAATAACTTTGAGGACACTGAATAGAATTAAATGAAAGGAAAAGGCACTAGAGGAGAGAAAACCAGTTACAGGCTATTCAGTTCCTTTTAACAACTTTGAACCCCATGATATGCCATGCTCCAGGCCAGATGCTTAAAACACAAAGATTATTTCCATCACTGTCCTTTCAAACTAAGGAGACAGCAATGTAAGCAGAGAGAAGGGAAGAGAAACAGGAAACTACATCCTACAAGCATTTCAGAGCTAAAATCAACAAGGCTCCGTGGAAGGGCTCTATGGCATGAGGGAAAAGACAAAAACGAGGTTTTTACATTAGAAATCATAGAATGTTATAACTATGGCCGGTGCTAGCATTCTAGAAATAAGGAACAGGCCGGGCGCAGTGGCTCACGCCTGTAATCCCAGCACTTTAAGAGGCCAAGGCGGGTGGATCACAAGGTCAGGAGATCGAGACCATCCTGGTTAACACAGTGAAACCTCATCTCTACTAAAAATACAAAAAATTAGCCAGGCATGGTGGCAGACACCTGTAATCCCAGCTACTCGGGAGGCTGAGGCAGGAGAATCGCTTGAACCTGGGAGGCGGAGCTTGCAGTGAGCCGAGATGACACCACTGCACTCCAGCCATGGGTGACAGAGTGAAACTCCTCAAGAAAAGAAAAATTAAAAAAAAAGAAAAGAAATAAGGAACAAAAGAGACGAACCAGTATTTGGGTACCAGATTGAGAAGGAATTATGTACCTCCTTTAAGAGGAAGTTTTGTTGTTGTCTCTTCCAGGAGGGCCCTCCTCCCAACCTCCCAGGTGTCTCCTTCCAGTATGCTTTTAAAAAAACGCTCGTAGATATATAAATATATTTTACCACAATGGGTAACTACATGTGTGTTTGTCTCTCCCACTAGATTATATATTCCCCAAGGGCAGGGATTAATTATATTCATCTTTCTATCTCTATTGCACAGGACCCAGCAAGGTTTCAACAAATGTTCAATGAATGGAGAAAATAGAAGAAACTTTATACTTTTACAAAACTAGTATAAACTTATTTTCTATCACATTACTAAATCATTCCTCCTCTACTACAAGAAGGGGGGGAAATTACAAACAAATAGCTCTAGGTCTTCTATTTCTGTTTGAAAAGTCTAAAAATTAATCATGTTTCCAAAAGCAAAAAAACATAATATTGTAAAGGTCAATCAAAAGAAGGCTGGGCATGATGGCTCATGTCTGTAATCTCAGCACTTTGAGAGGCCGAGGCGGGTGGATCACGAGGTCAGGAGTTTGAGACCAGCTTGTCCAGTATGATGAAACCCCATCTCTACTAAAAATACAAAAATTAGCTGGATGTGGTGGTGCACACCTATAATCCCAGCTATTCGGGAGGCTGAGGCAGGAGAATTGCTTGAATCTGGGAGGCAGAAGTTACAGTGAGCCAAGATCACGTCACAGCACTCCAGCCTGGGTGACAGAGTGAGACTGTCTCCCCCAAAAAAAATAAATTAATTAATTAAAAAAATAAAAAATAAATAAAAATCTGAGGCTCCAGCAGCTCCTCATCCAGTCACCTCACATTTACTGAGCACCTACTACGTACCAAGCACCACAGTGAATACTACACAGCTCCTACCTTCAAAGAGCTCACACTCCAGAAGTTGCCTTTGTAAACTGCTGCACCAGAGAATGTTTCATAAAAATCTGTCTCCTCTGAAGGACCCACAGAGACCCTGTAAGATTCATTAGCAGGCCAAAGAGTAGAGCTAACCCTCAAGGCAAAAAATACAATTTTTGACTGCAGCAGAACCAAGATCTCCTTACAGGATGTTTTGTAGGAAAAAAGGAGAGGAGGTATAAAAAGACAAACGTAGGATAAAAGGTAAAAAAGTAAATACACTAGCAGTATTTTTTTTTTTTTTTTTTTTTTTGAGACGGAGTCTCACTGTGTCCCCCAGGTTGGAGTGCAGTGGCGCGATCTCAGCTCACTGCAAGCTCCGCCTCCTGGGTTCACGCCATTCTCTCGCCTCAGCCTCCGGAGTAGCTGGGACTACGGGCGCCCACCAACACGCCCAGCTAATTTTTTGTATTTTTAGTAGAAACAGGGTTTCACCGTGTTAGCCAAGATGGTCTCGATCTCTTACAAGGCACTTTCAAAAGGCAAGTAGATTACATATCAAAACTCAAATGGGCATAGCATGGTGGCTCACACCTGTAATCTCAGCGCTGCAGGAGGCCAAAGCAGTAGGATTACTTAAGGCCAGGAGTTCAAGGCTGCAGTGAGCTATGATGGTGTAACTACACTCCAGCATAGGTGACACAGTGAGACCCTATCTCTAAGGAAAAAAACTACAAAGGCCACCCTTGACCGGCAGCTGCTACCTTACAAAGAAAGCCACAAAAGAAATTAATATTTCACTAGCTGCCACACTATATGGAACTGACTATAGTCAACGGCAAAAGCGGCTGGAAACCTCAAAACGTACTTTAAATATTGAATTTGTATGGTAAAGTATGAGTGATAACATCTTGGAAACAACCTAGATGTCTATCAGAAGGGGAACTGGTTACACTGTCCTGTACTTCCATGATAGAACACCACAAGAACATTAAAATCATGTTTCAAAAACCACTAAATGGCACTGTAACATGTTTGTTACTGCATGATCTTGGGCTACTTTGACATCTCGGTCTCAACACTCCTCATCTATGAAATGGAGACAATGGAATACTCGATGGCAATGGGAATGAACAATCCCAAACTACATGCAATAGCATGAAACGTAACAAAATATGTACCATATAACTCAATTTCCAGAAAACACGAAAACCAGTCCCAAAAATTCTGCTACTAGAAGTCAAGATTATGGTTCTTGGGGGCTTTGAAGCCCTGAGACTCGTCGAGTGTGTACATGTTATTTTACTCTGGATGCTAGTTACACTGGTGAATGTGACTCATGAAAATCTATCCAGTTGTATACTCATAAAAGTGCACATATATATGTGGTACATTTCAATAAAAAAAATTTTCATGGAGATAATTACAGGATCCTGTTCATAGGAATGTTGTGAGAATTAACATTATGTTGCAAAGACTGACATAAAACGTTGCCTGCCTAATCACGAGTGAGTGCACAATAAATATTAGGTATTCTTATAATCCTCCTAATGCTACAACACAAGAAGCTCTACTAAGTGTTCTCTCAATGAACAAATTTCTGAAGTGAAATGAATCACTCACAACCTCTGCAAAACCATAACCACTCTGTAAATTTCCTATGGCACTTACTTTGCACTTTCCACCATAATTATTTGTGTTCGAGCCTGTCCCTCCCCTACACTTACAGCTCCCTAAGGGTAAAACACTTGGCAGTCTTTGTATCCTTCACAACACACACAACAGCAGGCTACTCAATCACTGCAGTCCGTGATCTGCAGAACATTTTAAGAATGGAAGAATTGTTTGAAAATTAAACATTTTACTGGGCAAAATAATGTCCCTTCTACACTTTATTTTTTAAGGTGCTGAATCTACTTTGTGGGTGGAACTTTAGATTCTTTTAAGAATGCCTATGTGTTTCTACTTGTTCACTTCTTCATTCCACAAATACGTATCGATGTACAAAGGTCAAGAAGCTTACTGTTAAGGGGGAAGGCACGTAAACAGGCACGGATGATTTGTTTCTGCAAGGCGCCTCAGTAGAGGAGGATCCATGGCTCCGTATTATGTTAAATCCCTGACTTGGTGATTCCTGGACAGTTAAGCAGTATACATATGAAGCCTCAGAAGTGAGAAAAGGCTGATACTTTCTCATTTTAAGAGGGGATCTGAGTACTTTTATTCCCTACTGTGAGCCCAGGCTGAGATGGACAAACTTGTTTGTATTTTTGGCTAAATAGCTATGCAGGGAGATCCCAGGTCCAACTCCTCCTTTCAAGGCCCCATTCTTTTTCTAGATATAGCTGTTAAGGCTCCAGGCATTTTGTTTCTCACTCTGATGCAAGTTCAACTCCTAAGATATTGCTCTGAAATTCTGTTCTTTCTTCACTGTCACATCCTGGGTATTCTTCCCAGAATTTATAATCACAACTGTACATTTGCGTTAAAAAAATATATATATATATAATATATATACATATATATGTTATATTTTACCCAATATTGCTAAGTATTTTGTGAAGTGCAACACCTACCATACAAATATATATATATACATATATACACACATACATATACACACACACTTTTTTTTTTTTTCCAGACAGAGTCTCACTCTGTCGCCCAGGCTGGAGTGCAGTGGTGCAATCTCTTGGCTCACTGCAACCTCCGCCTCCCAGGTTCAAGTGATTCTCCTGCCTCAGCCTCCCGAGTAGCTAGGACTACAGGCGTGCATCACCACGCCCAGCCTATTTTTGTATTTTTAGTGGAGACGGGTTTCACCACGTTAGCCAGGCTGGTCTCAAACTCCTGACATCAAGTGATCTGCCTGCCTCAGCCTCCCAAAGTGCTGGGATTACAGGAGTGAGCCACCTCACGTGGCCAACTACCTTGTATTTTTAATACACCTTCAACCCACATCCCCCAGGACTCCTACAGAGAAAGCTCAACTGAAAAGGAGTTCACAGAGTGAAACTAAAAACACAAAAGAAAAAAAATTCCCCATAAGCAAAACAGAGCAGACACTACAAAAGAACAGGGATGAGACCAAAACCAACACAACAACTTGGATAAATCATAATAATGGAGAATAAGAAAAGCAAGGCCCCAGAAGACCACAAAGAGAACTAGATAAGGAATAATAAAGCTCAGGTAGTATATATAAAGAGGGAAGAGGCCGAGAGACGGAGTCAGGAGAAGCACAGGAAGTTGTTGGTAATGTCGCAGAACCTGATGAGCTCACAGGTGTTCATTATATTATAAATAAAGCAAATAAAAGGGCCATGCAAACACAAATGATAATAATGGGTTGTGAATCAAGGATGATGATTAATCTACTTCTCTGAACCTGAGTCCCTGTCACCAATAAAGAAGGAGGGAAGGAAGAGGACATGTTATAAATAGGCAGCTCAAAAAGAAAAAGCTTGAAAGGCCAACAAATATGTGAAAAGATATTCAACCTCACTCCAATCAGGAAAATGTAGCATTCAAGTTAGAAACAATAAGGTATCACTTTTACATCAACAGATGAGCAAAAACTCAAAAGTTTCACAATACAAAATACTGGAAAAGATGCAGCTCAACAAAATCACCAGTACAATGCAGAGGGAATGTAATCTGACTACTGTGTAAAGCAATGTGTACTATCGAGTAAAGGTGAAGACAACCTTGGAGTGAAAGACGCTCACGTGCTATCACACAGCAATTCCACTCTCACGTGATGTCCCCAGAGAAACGCACATACACATCATACACGCGTCAGGAGACATGTATAAGAATGTTCACCAGCAGTGCTATTTACATTAATGAAAATTTGGAAACACTCCAAAAATATCTGACAACAGAACAGACTAAGATACTGTAGGACAGGCTGGGCACGATGGCTCACGCCTGTAATCCCAGCACTTTGAGAGGCCAAGGCAGGTGGATCACCTGAGGTCAGGAGTTCGAGACGAGCCTGGCCAACACAGTGAAACCCCATCTCTACTAAAAATACAAAAACTAGCTGGACATGGTGGCAGGGGCCTGTAATCTCAGCTACTAGGGAGGCTGAGGCTGGAGAATCGCTGGAACCCAGGAGGCGGAAGTTGCAGGGAGCCGAGATTGTGCCACTGTACTCCAGCCTGGGCAACTCCATGCCCCGCATGGGGGGGGAAAAATATATATATATATATATATATATATATATATATATATGCGCGCATGTGCGCATGCACACACACACACAGTAAAATATTCAATGGAATGCTATATATTAGGTTTTTTAAAAAGAACTACAGAATGTAGCAAAAAGGAAAAAATAATGTGGCTTTTTTTCCTCCTAAAGTACAGAAGAGGCCGGGCGCAGTGGCTCATGCCTGTAATCTTAGCACTTTGGGAGGCTGAGGCAGGCAGATCACCTGAGGCTAGGAGTTCGAGACCAGCCTGGCCAACGTAGCAAAACCCTGTCTCTGCTAAAAATACAAAAATTAGCCAGACGTGGTGGCAGGTGCTTGTAATCCCAGCTACTCGGGAGGCCAAGGCAGGAGAATCGCTTGAACCTGGGACACGGAGGCTGCAGTGAGCTGAGATCGCACCACTGCACTCCAGCCTTGGTGACAAAGTGAGACTCTGTCTCAAAAGAAAAAAAAAGTGCAGAAGAATATGTACAGTTTGCTGTTATTTTCATAAAGTTTCAAAACAATATACCTTACATTACTCATAAACTCATACATATATAATAAAGTATAAAAACACATGTGGCAATGAAACATCCCAAATCCACAATAGTGGTTACTTATAGAATGGTAAGGACACAGGATGAGGAGGGTTCACAGGAGCCTTCAACTCCCACAGAGATTTACTTATATTAAAAAATATTTTGACTTGTTTCCTTCAAATATTAAAATCTGATAAAGCCAAATGCACGTACTGAAGTATTCAATATAGTATTCTCTATGTACTATGTTTACAATATTTCATCCAAAAGGAAACACAGGACCAGAAGGAAACTTGATAAAACTTATTTGGAATATGATAGTTAGAAAATAACAGCATATAACTTTAACACTGGCCACCAAATGTGGGCTACTCTGTCTCAGGTTTTTATTATCCCTTTGGCACAGAATCTAGCACAGGGCCTGACTCATAAGAGGTGCTCAAGTAAATATTTGCTTAATGAACTGGCCAAGCAGGTAGAAAAAAAGTCCAATTATTAATGTAGTCACTTCTGAATATTTTCAAATGTTTTGTTACATCTTGGAATATTTGAGAGTATGAATAATAATTACTGATACACTGGATCTTCTCAACAATTGAGAACATACTTTCGGCCAGGCAGCCCATTTTTTTAAAGGCATTACTAGGTGTTACGAACTGAATGTTTGCGTTTCCCCCAAAATTCATATGTTGAAACACTAAACCCCGTGTGAGGTGGCACCTCTGGGAGTTGATTAGGTTTAGATGAGGTCACAAAGGTGAAGCCCACCTTATGGAATTATTGTAAGAGGAGGAGACTCAAGCATGTGTTTTCTCTCTCTCTCTTCCCGTGTCCCAAGTGAGGACACAGCGAGAAGGTGGCGTGCAAGTCAGGAAGTGGGCCCTCACCAGATACCGAATATACCAGCACCTTGATCTTGGACTTCCCAGCCTCCAGAACTGTGAGAACTAAATGTCTGTTGTTGGAGCCACCCAGTCTATGGTATTTTGTTATGGCAGCCTGAGCTAAGAGACTAAGATTTAAAAAAAAAAAAAAAAAAAAAATCCACACACCAACACACCTTTCTGTTCATTACGAACACACCTTCTTAATTGCTAATAGGAAAGGTTCCAATGTGAGCCCTCATAAATCCCTGCCTTGGGGAGCTGATGAGACTCCCACACATCATCTGCATCCTGTCTCCCTGGACCAACAGGAATGCTCTGATTTTTAATGACTTCCATCTGTTTTACAGATGAAGCTTTGCTTCTTTGGTAAAGACCCAAATAGGAAGTGAAAATACAAAAGGTCAGGGTTCTAATACCAACTAGCTGTGTGCACTGGGCAGTCCAGTTAGTCTCCATTTACCTGAAAACTATCTAAAATGTGAGATTTGGCCAGGTGGCCAAGGCGTCTTCTGTTTCTAAATCAGAATATTGCATTAGTTAGGAATGTCATTTAAAATATGTCATTTAAACTGTCATTTAAAACATGTCATTTAAAACATGTCATTTAAAACATGTCATTTAAAACATGTCATTTAAAACACGTCATTTAAAACATGTCATTTAAAACATGTCATTTAAAACATGTCATTTAAAACACGTCATTTAAAACATGTCATTTAAAACATGTGAGCCGGGCATGGTGGCTCACGCCTGTAATTAGCACTTTGGGAGGCCGAGGCCAGGAGTTCAAGACCAGCCTGGTCAACAGAGTGAAACCCTATCTCTACTAAAAATACAAAAAAATTAGCTAACCATGGTGGCACATGCCTGTAATACGAGCTACCCGGGAGGCTGAAGCTCAAGAATCGCTTGAACCGGGGAGGCGGAGGTTGCAGTGAGCTGAGATCATGTCACTGCACACCAGCCTGGGTGACAGAGTGAGACTCTGACTCAAACATAAATAAAATATGTGGAAAACACAACCAAGTGGCCCTCAGCTCACTTAAATAGAAAGGCACCTTGATGAAATGTTGCTTAGATAATAATTATGCCATGCTGAACTTAAGCTTACAGTTGAATTGACTTCTCCACAACTGAATGGAAAGCAGCAGATAGTGCTCACAAAAATAGCCTCCTTCCCCAGTGCTCACTCCCAAAGACAGTTGGAGACGCTAAGAGGGGAGGTCACACTCACAAAAGCAGTCACCACCTTGCAGTTTTCACTGATGTCATCAGTTCTGTGAAAATTTCATTAGCTGAGGAGAGCTGCTGCTGCAAGAACCGGATGAGTTTATGGCATCAACATCATGTTTATAATTCTTTCATAATATTAACTGATGTTTCAACCAAAACCTGGTTTTATTCCATCTGAGTGACTTTCCAGATGTTGCTGTACAGCTTGTAGCTTAATAAAGCACGAATATTTTCTGAAGCATGTGAAAATATCTAGATTTCCTGGTGTCATGGGAATCTGCTAAAGCACTGATAATTAGAGCTCTCAGCAAATATCTCAAGAATATTGTTCCCCATTTTTACCAACAAGAGAGATCAAGCATGGATATCATTTGAGATAATCAGACTGTTTATAACCCACTGTGCAAATTCTACACACCAAATACCACAAATGTGTAAAAAGGAACAGAGCAGGCTAGTAGAGGTTAATGGAGGAACCTGCCCTTCCCAGCCCCATGTGCTGATCTCCTTACCCTTGGTCTCACCCCTAATCTCACCAAGGACTGGACAAACAAAAGTGCTTTCACAAGTTTTCCTTCATACCTTCACTGGACCTCAGAAGCACTTTTTTTTTGAGAGGGAGTCTTGCTCTGTCACCCAGGCTGAAGTGCAATGGCGTGATCTCAGCTCACTGCAACCTCCATCTCCCAGGTTCAAGCAATTCTCCTGTCCCAGCCTCCTGAGTAGCTGAGATTACAGGCGCATGCCACCACCCCCGGCTAATTTTTTTTTTTATTTTTAATAGAGACAGGGTTTTACCATGTTGGTCAGGCTGGTCTCAAACTCCTAACCTCGTGAACCATCCACCTAGGCCTCCCAAAGTGCTGGGATTACACGTGCAAGCCACCACGCCCGGCCCCTCAGAAACACTTTTTAAAAAAACCAAACCAAATTTTTTAAAAGGAGCTATTTATGATGTCCATGTGGAATGGCAGGGGCGTGTTTGGTTTGTGGATATAAGGAAAAGAGATGTGGAGAGGAACGGATGATAAATCCTAAAGTAAATTCTCACAAAGTTTTTTCATATCCGGGAACTATTTGGGTTTTAAATTCTTAGCCCTGATTTTGCCTTAAGCCCCTTATTCCTAATCCTATCAAAGGTATCCTCCTCATTCACTTTCTAAGTCACAGACCCTCTAACCCTCACAGGTCGGGTGCCTCACATCAACTCCAGCCACACTGCTGCTGTCTTCCCCCCAGGCATCACGACTTCCAAAGATGAGGCTCTGTTACTACTCCATAGGCTGTGCACACAAGGCGGCAGGATTCGGTGGTCACTGGTCATGGCACCAGGCGGCCAGGTGAAATGAGAAGTACAACAGGGGAACTGGATGTGAGGGCTGAGCCAGGGCAGCACGAAGGCAGTGGGCTCAGACTTTGGCCCCCTCCAAAGCTGAGACCAAAATGAGGTTTTTCTCATTCTAATCCCATCTGACTCAACAAACTGCTGCCAGATTAGTTTTCCCAATTCCAACCACCTCTCCTGCCCAGAGTCCCCCAGATTCCTTAGCTGATCCTCACAGCCTTCCACAGTCTGGCAAGAACACACTTGCAAACCTCCTCCCCCACCCGCTTCCATCACTCCATTCAGCCAAGAGAGTGATTCATTTTCACCTTCATGAGCTTCATCTTCTCCCCCTGCTGATGTTGTGTTCATGTGTTTCCTAAACTGAAAATACTCTTTCCTCATCTGTGTGTTTCAACCCTGCCTTTATTCATTCAAATATTGAGCCCTCACTGTGCCAAGTGCATCTCAGATCCCAAGGAAAAGAAAAAAAAAAAAAATCAATACTACTTCTGCCAGAATGTCACACCTGATCCTCCCGCTGAAAATACCCTCCTTGCTTCTAAAGCCTCCAGCACCCGATTACGTGACAATCCTGATCTTCTAGTTTCCACCTTGGTCATTTGCTGAGAAGATATGACTAGTGAGAAGAGCTGCACCTTCTTCAGCACACAGGCCGAGCACGCCAGGCCCCTTCAGAATAGAGAAGAAAGCACTTCAGGAACAAAAAAGTGACTGACAGCATATCACATGCTCCCAAGAGGTGGAGATAAGAAGTGAAAAGCATCCTCTAAACTGAGTCCAGGGAGGTCAGAGGTGTGACCCTGGAGAAGGCCACTGTCACAAGAGTGAGGACAGCAGAGAACTACACAGGAGGGAGGGTTGAACAAAGAAAGGGCAGGAGAAAAGAAAGCACAGGCTGAATACACAGACTCATTTCTGTAACCCACCTTTCCTCCACCCATACCCCCAAATAGCTTTAACAGGTCTTACAGGTTCAAGATAGTAATCACTGTTGAATAAATTCCAACACAAAAACTAATCTATGCCATCCCATATGCATGACCTGCATAATATTTAACAATGCTTTAAGTTACCATTTTATCCTCAATTATCCTTTGAAACATTACAACTTTTTTCCCACTGCTGTACACTGAAACTCAACGAATTTTCCCCCCTTTTGCTCCCGCAGATGGGAAAGTATCTGGGTTAGGGGAAAGAGATCAATGGAAAAGCGGAAAAAGAAAATCCTTCCTACAGATTTTGAGACTCACGCCACATCTCCCTGCCATTGCTAAGAACTAAGCTGCTTTTCACGGATGCCGCAGCAGGCTCCTAGACTTCCCAGTCTCACCGGGCAGTTACTCAGGTGGTCACATAACCTGAATGTTGGTGTTTCCAGATTCACAAAACAAACACATTTAGAGACACAATTTGGTCTGTTTTCATAGTAACATGAATGCAAATCAGTTCTTTGATATGATGCAGCTGCTTAAAAGAGGCTTCCAAGCTCTCCAGTTGCCAGCTAATAAGGTTACTTCCTCTTAATAACCTACTTCACGGCCCTTTTTAGAGCTTTCACAGCTCCTCAGCCCAAGGTCTCCCTCTGCCTTACTTTTAACCAAAAAAGCAACCATGCACCTGGAAATTAGGAAACCAACAGCTTTTCAACAATCTACCTCAGAAAAATTCTTGTCAATAAACACACAAATCTCAATTTTCCCGAAATCAGAAACAAGTTTGACCTGTAAAAGGAGTTAATACATTCAGTTTTTCACTACTAGAGACTTGAAAAATGTATTTGGTGACAAATTATGAAAATAGGGAGTGGTTTGCCTACCTAAAGGATAAAGAAAATGAGCATCATTTAAGTAAACTATGAGCTATGCCTTTATAATTATTTAGAAACCTATTATAATATTAAAATCTCAGAGTACAATCTTCCTTATATGAAATACTTGCTGAAAATCCACACTAATTGGCCAAAGTCACAGCTAACAATGACAGAGTGAAAATCAAATGCCTGTCCTCTTAGCAGTACATTTCTTCAAGCAGCTTAGTATTTTCATTTTAAGAAAAAAGAGCTCAGACATGATAATGTTGTAGGGGGAGGGAAGGTTGTCTGGATGACTTCTGTTTGAAAGCATAAACTACATGTCATTTATGTGCTAGATATCATATACATACACCCATGGGATGCCCAAGGAATTCATGGCAGGACTTACGGTATCATAAACACTACCTTTGCAATATTTGTGTTCTAAAAGTTACACACTATTGATCTGATGGGCATAATACAGCTTTCACTTATGCCTAAAGTTCTTAAGTCACCTTTCGAAAGCAACTGGGAATCTGTACCAATACATGTCAAATCCGGGACCAGAGAACAGAAAGAAGTAAAAATGGAGCACTGGATTGCAGACACAGCAGAAGAAATAAAACACAACAAGCCATCACTTGAAAACTGGGAAATGTAAAAGCAAAACTACAGCCTTGTGATTTTATTTTTAGACTTAGTGATGCCTGAACATTCAAAAACTCTGTTTCAACGTTAAGTACTAATCATAAAGGTTCTGAAAGCTAAACAAGTCAATATTCAGGGTTGTTCTTTCCCTTTAGATGTTATTCTTATTTTTTTTTTTTTTTTTTAGAAAATAGTTGTCCACACATTTCATCATTTTGGAATCAACTGCATATATATATATATATATATATATATATATAAAAAATACATTACATATATTTTATAATATATATTATATATGTTATATATTTCATAATATATTATATATTATATTTTTATAATACATATTATATATTTTTATATTTTATAATTTATATAATATAAAACATATATTATATATTTTATAATATATGTTTTATATTATATATTTTATAATATATGTTTTATATTATATATTATATATTAATTAAATACATAAATATATAAATATATAAAATATATTATATAATTTATCATATAATTCAATATATAATATGTAATTTATTAAATATAATTTAATATATAATATGTAATTTATTAAATATAATTTAATATATAATATGTAATTTATTAAATATAATTTAATATATGTAATTTATTAAATATAATTTAATATATGTAATTTATTAAATATAATTTAAAATATATATAATTTATTAAATATAATTTACTATATTATATATATAATTTATGATATATAATTTATGATGTATAATTTAATATATTATATATAATTTATGATGTATAATTTAATATATTATATATAATTTATGATGTATAATTTAATATATTATATATAATTTATGATGTATAATATATTATATATAATTTATGATGTATAATTTAATATATTATATATAATTTATGATGTATAATTTAATATATTATATATAATTTATGATGTATAATTTAATATATTATATATAATTTATGATGTATAATTTAATATATTATATATAATTTATGATGTATAATTTATTATATATAATTTATGATGTATAATTTAATATATTATATATAATTTATGATGTATAATTTAATATATTATATATAATTTATGATATATAATTTAATATATTATATATAATTTATGATATATAATTTAATATATTATATATAATTTATGATATATAATTTAATATATTATATATAATTTATATATAATATATATAATTATATAATATATATAATTTAATATATATTATATACAGTATGTAATATATATTTTATGTTGTTTTTATATATATATGAAAATTCTTCCTGAGTCTTTGGAGTCTTTAGAGACTAGCTGAGCTGTGAATAACTCAGGAATGCTGTCAAACTAACCAGGAAGTCTTTACACACATACATTTTCCAGAAGTCTCTTCTTTCCTGTTTGCAAACTGGTCTGACCCCTCAGAGCAAGTTGTACCACAGTCAGTACTGGGCATCTCAGACTGCTAATATCTAAATGCAGCATGACAGTCCCTGCATCTCAGGACTGGCATGCTGCATTTAGATATTAGCAGTGACTGAACCGATTACCAGACAGGGCTTTACGAAACACCTTCAGGTCATTTGACCCAGCGATGTACACACAGTTCTCACAAAGCAGATTTCTCAGCTTTAGTTCTTGCTGATGTTAAGACGACTCTTTCTGCTGACAACTGTTTCCACAAAGTATTCTCTAACTAGTAAATGACTCATACCGGAAGAACCCACTCCCGAAAATGTATTAATTTCATGCTGATGATAAAATGCATACGCCAGGTGGAAAATGCCACCAGCACTCCATGACACTACACAACTTCAAAGACAGAGTCTTGCTCCTCATGAAAACTCAACGTAGTTCAACAGGCCCAGTACATGATCTTTCAACCATACTGTGCCAAACTGTCAATTTTCAGAGTCAAGTATTTGTATGCCTAAGCCCCACGCACCCACCACAATTAAATTCAGTATGATTCAGTCTCTCTGCAGGATATTCACCTTATGGCAATGTGGAAAATGCTGCACTAGCAATAAAACTGTTCTCTTCATTCAAGTTGTTACTTCACTATATTACCCCTTTGCAAGGCAAGGTCACAAGAGACATACCAAGCTGTAAAACTATTCAGTGACTTTTTAAAAACCACTTATTTCACCGTATTTCAGAAATCAATGAAACTCAACTGTCAGTTTTCCAATGTGGAAACTCAGATTTAAAATAGATACCTAAAGTTTAGCAATATGTATCAAGAATTATACAAATCTGACTCTAAGAATTTAACTATGGAAACACTGAAGCATAAAGATGTATTTTGCTATCACTTATAATAACAAATAGCTGGAAAGAAATCTAGATTAGTAACTGTATGCAATTAATAAAGAAAACTAAGCCGAGATTGCGCCACTGCACTCCAGCCTGGGCGACACAGCAAGACTCTGTCTCACAAAAAAAAAAAAGAAAAAGAAAAAAATGAAAGAAAACTGGTACATTTAGAAGGTGAAACAATTAGCCATTAACGATATTCTCAGTAAAACATTTAGTATGGCAACATAGTCATAATAAGGTCTACTATACCCTTTTTTAAAAATGGAGAACAAAACAAAAATGTCATAGTAGGAACATAGTTGAGGGTCTTGACAAGGAGATATTTAAGATGTAAAAGCAGCTCCCCGTATTTTTAAATGTGTATATATGACTTGCATATTCCCAATATGTAGGGTTAGCCTACATCCTGGCTTGCCAGGTCCAGCCCAATGTAAATATGAAATCATGTCCCAGTTTGGTCAAAAATTAAACGGTTGCCACACCTACCTATTCCCCAATAGTTTCTGGCACGATCTTAGCTCACTGCAACCCCCACCTCCCAGGTTCAAGCAATTCTCCTGCCTCAGCCTCTTGAGTAGCTGGGACTACAGGGACAGCTAAATTTTGTATTTTTTAGTAGAGACGGGGTTTCACCACGTTGGCCAGGACGGTCTTGATCTCTTGACCTCGTGATCCGCCCGCCTCGGCCTCCCGAAATGCTGGTATTACAGGCGTGAGTCACCGCGCCCAGCCCCCCGAGTAGTCCTAGGTTAGGTCACTAACAGTTCCTTCCTAAAACTATAGGATTAAGTTTCCCACCATCAAATGCAAATCTGAGCCCTTACGTCTTCTCTCATTCTCTCAAGTTGCCAAAAGTGGGAGGTGGAGGACAAAGGGCTTAACCCACACAAAATCGATGCTACCAGCCTAGTGAGGCATCTTCCCTTGGCCCAGTCCACCCTCAGTGGACTTGCTCTCAGAGGATGCCATGCCAGCAGCACTCCTTTAGGTACCTGCTCACCCTGCTGTGCCTCAAGTTCTGTCACTACTTGCCTTTTCTGTCACCCCATGGCTGCTTCCCTGCTTGTACCACCCACAAGATGAGGCAGGATTGTCATGACCTGGGTATTTCCTTCTCTCTGGATAGGCAAGTGACTTCCCCTTCTCAAGTCCCTTTCCATGCAAAGGAGAAGAGGGGAATCCCACAACAGGGCTGCCTGCTCCCTGCACTGATAATACAGTTCAGTCTTTTTTTCCTTGTCTCCTTCTTCCCAAGGCCTTAAAGCCTCAAAAAGACACACGCAAATGAGACCGAGCTGAGCACAGCATTTCATCACCTCTATAAACACTGCCCTCTTTCCTTCAGGCCTGCTGGCCAGGCTCCCTCCTCCACTATGGTACCATTTTGTTTCACCCTTAGGGGGGCTACTGCCACTCCCAGTAACGTGACCGCATGCAAAGTTGGGGGTGTAGCTAGATACTGGGGTAGGAGAGGAGAGGTAGGGCAGAATCTGGCACCTAACTCCATACACTGGCATACTGAGCCTCGGCCCTGATCCAGACGCGGGACCAGCTCTGCTCCCAGATCCACCCACAGCCACGGAAAAGGGGAAGTGAAAAGAGCAGAGGAGTAATTTATGGATAGCCCACAGATTTTTAATTTTACAATTATGTTCCAACTTTTCTACAATGAGCATGTATTACTTTGAAAATGAGGGGAAAACTGAAATAAACAACTCTGTAAGTGTTCATAATGTTCAGATAATTAGAAATTAGTAACTTCCAGAAAAATTAAAGAGATACTGCAATCCCATGTAACAAGGCTTAGGTGCGAAGACAAAAGTGACATTGTCCCACTCATACTCGGGCAAGACTATAAGGGTGTAAGTGTCTAAGGAAAATTACAGTGAAATGGCTTAGCGCATTTTTAAACAATATTCTTCCATTTAAACCTCAGAATAAGAGGAAATTTCAGGGTCAAGAGATTACATATTTAGAATCATGAAAAGCTTAAATATTACAGACAAAAACAATTAAAAGGCATAGTACATTCATAGACCCTTTGTTCTGAAAACATGATAGGCAATCATCTTTGGAAGAAAATAACTTAAACTCAGTTTTAAAATAACTGATCATTTGTGCTCTTGCTCTGACTTCCCCTTTCTGTCAATGTGATCACCATTCCCCAGGCTCCCAAACTGAAGGAAATGTTGGGTCACCTTTGCATTCTTCTCTCTTCCTTACCTTCCTCACTGAACATCCAGCCTTCCAATTCTCTCTCCCAAATGCACTCCTGAGATAATCCATCTGCGGGACACTGCACCATGCTACAGCTTGCTTCCCCCCCTCAGGCCCCTTCCCCATCTAGCAAATTAACTGAAAGGAGATGCCAATAATATTCTCCTGATCAAAATTTGTCAATGGCTTCCCACTGCCTAAAGAGAGTGCCAGCTCCTTAGGCTGGTACTCAAGATCCCTGGGCCCAGGGCCACTGCTTCATACAAGTCACAATGCAGTGCACACCTGCGAAGAGTGGTCCCTGGAGGTGGATGCCAGGCTGTCCTACCTCCACCTCTGCTCCAGCATGACTCCTCTGGCCGCAGCTTACATGCTCCCCACAGCAGTGGTTCTCAAGTGCAGCCCCTGAACCAGCAACATCAGCATCACCTGGGAACCTGCTAGAAATGCAAATTCTAGGGTGCTACCACAGGACCTACTGAAATGGAAACTGAGGATGCGGTCCAGCAGATGACTGATACACACAAACCCTGAGAACCACTGCCCGGAAGAAACCCTCCACATCTACCAAACTCAGGTATTCGCTGTTCCCGTGTCATGATTTCTACTTTCCTTCTCAGTCCCTTAGTTCACAGGACAGCTTCCTCCCCGCCACCTACCTAAATCCTATCTACAGTTTAAGTCCTTCCACCATAAACCCTTTACTGGTCATTCTAAGTGTTCTTATTTTTTGGCCTCCAACAGAATTCATTCCCTGTATCACTCACTCAACACTTATTAAAATGAAATGGAGCAAGAGGATAACACTGCAAAGGAGACTACAAACAGATTTTATAAAATGTGCCAATTTGAAGCAAAAAGGAGCGACATCCAGGAATCATGTGTTAAGAAATACTCTAAGGCTATATCCAGGCAGGAATAGGACATTTTGATTAGCAACACCCCTATGAGCAGCTTCTTGGGGTATGAGGGAGAGAACACGTGCATATTTACTACAAATTTCTCATCCCTGCTCTAGGGCTTTAACCCAACTGAAATATGAAAAAGGGCAGCGAAAGACCCTAAGACAAAACAGACTTCAGTTAGCATAACTTTTGCCCACCATTTAATGCTCTGTGCCCTTGGCAGGCAGGTCTCCAACAGGACTGTGAGAAAGTGGCTCATGTCATGGCAGATCTCAGTAAGTTATGTCCCAGGTTAAAGAGTTGTAGCACACTGTAAACACAATGCATATCTAATTGTTTTCCCAGAATAACCCCCCAGTTACACTAGGCCACGTGATATGAGGGGCAAAAAGAGGCATTTTATGTCAGACATCTGTCATACAACACGCAACATCCACTCTTTCAAAGGTGAGGAAATTCACACACATGCAAAAATCCCGTCTGAGCAGGCACTGAAAAAATGCCATCTATTTCAAACCATTTTGCTCCTCTCAGCGCTAAACCGACACTTCTAGCAGGATCTCCCCTGTCACAAACCCATGTAGTTTTTACATCACTGATACCTCCACCTAAAGTATAAGCAACTTGAAGGCAGAAAGCAAGACTTGTCTGGATCCTCATGTCATCTAGTTGAGTGCCATGCATAGACTAATGAACAGTATCTACACACTGGCTGGACCTGCAACGTGCCTTTCTAGCATGAGGATTCCAATTCGTCAAGTTTTATCTCCCCATCTATAGGAAGGAGTGTCTTTAGAAACTTGGATTATTAAAAACACAAAATTGATGGCACAATAAGGACCACAATGTATAATTTCATGTATGTTATTCAAAGAAACAAAAAGCAGAGTCCACTCCCCCAACACCTCCTGGTTCACCTTTTACTACTTAGAGAAGGAAACTATCCCTCCAGAAGTATACTAAAGATGCTGCTGGAAATGACACAGACATGAGTCACCCTTGAAGGCCAGGCAGTGTGATCCAGTGTTAGAGATCTGACTGTCTGACAGGAAGGTTATATCTTTAAGCCTTAGGTTCAACATGAGGTCAACTTTGAAAATCACACCCTACCCGGCCGGGTGCCGTGGCTCACTCCTGTAATCCCAGCACTTTGGGAGGCGGGCAGATCACGAGGTCATGAGATCGAGACCATCCTGGCTAACACAGTGAAACCCCATCTCTACCAAAAAAATACAAAAACATTAGCCGGGCATGGTGGTGGGTGCCTGTAGTCCCAGCTACTAGGGAGGCTGAGGCAGGAGAATGGCGTGAACCCAGAAGGTGGAGCTTTCAGTGAGCCGAGATCGCACCAACGCACTCCAGCCTGGGTGACAGAGTGAGACTCCATCTAAAAAAAAAAAGAAAAAAAAAAGAAAGTCATACCCTACCCAGATGATTCTATCCAGCCACACAGACTCTAATTCAATTAGCAAAGACAGAAAACCAAATTTCCTAGTAAAAGGCCAGAGATACATAGCTGAAACGCAAATCATGCATACGCACCTTAAAACAGTTTAACATTAATGTAAATTTATGTCCAAAAGAAGAAAACTGACTGTAACAGCTATCAGCATAGCAGTTATTTTCTGCTGCCAGGACAAGCCCAGCCATAGGTTGATCAGATCAGTGATGAATATAGCCACTTATCTCCAGAGCCTCAATGTCACTGCAGGCCACCAGGAAGGAAAGACACGCTCTCTCGTAGGACAGAGCCCACCCCAAAGCTTTTACCATAGTACTATCGCCCTAATGAAAGTCCTCGAAACTCTTCACAGCATCTGGACGAACTGCATTTTGCTGTCTCAGCCTTCAACAGGCAAGGTGAAGTCTATGCTGCAATACAAGTCCCAGTGCACCAAGCTCCCAATGCTGCCCCATGAGCGGGGCAGCTGTTCCCTATCAAATCTTCACTCAACAGAAGCAGCACAGCTTCAAGTTACATGGGCAAGGAAACAAAGGGAATAGGAGATTCTCTCTTGTGCACATTTATCAAAAGTTCTAGAACAATGATTTCTAGTCAGCTTGCTGTCTTGGGAGGCCCCACAGGTAGTCTCAGAAGGGAGAAATATGCTTCACATTGAACCAGAACAACTATTAAAATTCTATCACTCAGGCTGGGAACGGTAGCTCACGCCTGTAATCCTGGCACTTTGGGAGGCCAAGGCGGGTGGATCACTTGAGATCAGCCTTTCGAGACCAGCTGGCCAACATGGTAAAACCACATCTCTACTAAAAATACAAAAATTAGCTGGGCGTGGTGACGCGTTCCTGTAATTCCAGCTACTCAGGAGTCTGAGGCAGGAGAATTGCTTGAACCCGGGAGGCAGAGGTTGCAGTGAGCCGAGATCGCACCACTGCACTCCAGCCTGGGTGACAGAGCAAGACTCCGTATTAGAATTTTTTTTTTCCATCATTCATTCGCAAAAGGGCAATTTCCTCATTAGTAGTAGGTTGTATCTGTTGCCACTAGCAGGTCTACACAAGATAAATACACCAGCTACAAGTGAATGATTATGCAGAGGCCATAAATGATTGCAAGTAGTGGTATTTTATATTATCAAAAGTCAGAAATCTCAAAAAATTCTCCATCTGAAAAACTGTGGAGCTTACTTTTCGGAGCCTGGATTTAAATCTGGGCTTTGGGCTCAGTGCCATCATATCCAACTTACGGAACTTTTCTATGCCTCAGTTTCCTAGTGTGTAAAATGGAGAGGTTGTCGTGGGAAGGGTCAAATAACATACATTATATCTCATGACAGTATTTGGTATATAGTAAGCATTCTATCAGTATTAGTGATATTATTATCATCATCAGAGCCTGCCACTATCCAGATGTGCTGCATACATGCTGTTTTACACCATAATCCTGTGCAAAAGGATTTAGAGCCCCCATGCCTAGGGAGGGAGGAAACTAAGACTCAGTGTGCATTATTTATTTGTACTAATATGCTGAGTGGCAGAGCCAGAATTCAAACCCAGGTCAGCCTAGCCAAAAAGCCTGTGACCTTTCCATATTCCCACTCTGCCTTCTGGGTGAAAAGGAAACCAGGACCAGCGGTACTGACAATAATCACCTTTCTCCTACCAGGCCAGGCTACAATGTGCTTATTCTGCACATGTGAGAGCAAGGCTTAGATAGGCCGCTAGTGCAGCTCTGAGGAAGAGTCTTAACTGTCACTGGCCCCTGAGGCTGGCCCGTAAGACAACAGGTATTGCTTTCTCCTAGCAACCTCTCACACACAGCTCTGCTCATGCAGAGAGACCATCTCCATTAGCCTCAGCCTAGGGCAGAACAGCAAACAGCAGGACTCATTTAAAGCCTATTTATTTCTAAAGGCTGGGGACTGGCCAGGAGGAGGGATGAAAGCTTTAGGCCTGGACTCCAGAAGTGAGACTGCTGAGGGCACTTAATGACCATCAGGCCAGGTGCAGTGGCTCACGCCTGTAATCCCAACACTTTGGGGGGCTGAGGTGAGCGGATCACGAGGTCAGGAGTTCAAGACCAGCCTGGCCAACATGGTGAAACCCCGTCTCTACTAAAAATACAAAAATTAGCCAGGCATGGTGGCAAGAGCCTGTAATCCCAGCTACTCAGAAGTAGAGTACTCCTGAGACAGTAGAATCACTTGAAACCGGAAGGCAGAGGTTGCAGTGAGCCAAGATCATGCCACTGCACTCCAACATGGACAAAAGGGCGAAACTCCATCTCAAAAAAAAAAAAAAAAATACATCAAGGAGGAAAGGGCTGTGGCAAAGGATCAGCATGGAGAAGACAGCAGAACAAGTGTTTCTATGTCAGCTGGGGGTCCTGTTGAGACTCTGTCAATGACAAAGTGTTCTTCTCATCTCTGCCAAGAATCTTCTCTTTGCCCCAAGAGGTAATCTTGCTTACCTCTTTAAGCAAGTTCAAGGAAGAAACGAAATACACACTAGTGCTCAGGTAAAAGCATTATTTGAATTTTATATAATCTTCCACAACACACAAGAAGCTTTGTAACTCCTGGGTGGTCACCCTCTCATGAAATAAACAAAGTCACAGGAAATAAAGAGGCTGAGCCCTAAAGGTTATAATAAAAAGTAAATATGTTATAGAATAAAGAAACCAGAGGAGAAGAAAAAGAGATTAAAACTTTGACTTCAAAATTGTCCTTATATAACCCTTGTCCTAAAGACATACTTTAAACCCTACAGACACAAACCTAGGTCATGTTTTCCACCTGCACACTCGTACAGGCAAACCAAACCCATCCAACAACATTGGATATCTGCAGAAATAAATTCTGCCACACAGATTCCACTAAGAACAACAGTTCATGCTTGCCTAGCCTGGGGAATCTTAGATTTTGGCTGGAGACTCCAAGACAAATTAGGTCAGGAATGTGGAACAAATGGAAGTGGATATCAACTTGGTCTGAACATGGTCAAATACAGGAATTTAACATGTACTAAGATAATAAGAGTCAATATTTTTATACAGGGCTAACTATGTGCCAGGCACTATCCTAAATTGCCTTACATTTATTAACTCATTTCATTCTCACAACAATCTTATGAATATTATTATTATCCCATTTTACAGCTGAGGAAACTGGGGCAGAGAGAAGTAACTTGCCCAAGATCACAAAGCTGGAGTGGCAGAGCCAGGAATGATTCACCCAGGCAATCACGTTCCCCAGTCTCTGCTTCTAACCAGATGTGCTGCTTCTCAAATGGCTGCAAAACATATCTCGAGCTACACTTGACAACTAATCAAGGACCAAAGAACAAAGACAAGGAAAGAATGCTATAAAGGGGTTTCCAGGAGCTCTCAAATGTGCATCTGTTTCAGAGCAGTCCAGGTTCTTAATGTATTGACTCACATTCTGAAGAACCAAGGTAGAGAATCAAGAATCTTCTTTTTGCCCCATAGGGATTCCCTGTCGTTCCACTTTAAGGCTTTTGGTTCACAGAGTGCATGCTTTTTAACACTGTTTTAAGTTCTACCCACGAAAAACAGATAACTGTTTTTAAATCCTTACTTATGACATCATGGCAACAATGAAAATCACATACTGGAAAACATGACAATGTCAGTTTGCCGTGTCATAACTCAGAATACAATATTTAAGTGTACATCTGAGTTGATTTCTAATACATACTGTAAAACATAACACTGCTTCCCAGGCTGTCTCTGGGTAGCTGTAATCCTAAAACACAGAGCCTTTCATGTTCTCTTTGCTATGAAGGCTAACATTCCAAGGGATGTTTATATTAGCACAAAAGCCACTTTCCACAAGATAATGTCTCTTCCCATGTGGCACATAGGATGCTGCAAAATTCTAACTTGTGATGAACTGGGTGAACTTACTATAAAGCTCTGTAAAGTGTTTAAAAGACATGATAATATATACATACATATGTAGATTAATGAAAATACATATATATGTATATATTACATACATTAACCTACAAGAAGTCAGCATGTTTAGAAGGGAAACCTGTTATTTTTAAATATTTTCAAATAACTCTATCTTGACAATACATTTTAACAGCTTCTTAACATAAAGTGTCCCTTCTACCTACAAAGAAAAAACTAAAGCAAAATGCAGAAGACATTTACCCAAATATTTTGTACATAGTGTTCTTTTTACCACTTAACTCTGGAATGCAGAAGTTCCATCAAAATCTTTCCTAATTAATTCCAAAAGAGTTCCACCTAACTGCCTATATGTATTGCTTTTGGAATTCTAATCAGTTCCGCCTACCCAATGACTCAAACTGAAATACTAAGAGATACGACAGCTGCACTCATCCACCCCACCAAGAATAGCTTTCAGGAAACCAAGCTCCAGTTGGAAAACTACATTTAGTAACCCCACTAGACTTAAGAGAATGCTCCAGGAAGCTTCCCATCATTAATAATAAAAATGCCTGTAAAAACTCTGTAATAACATTTGTAGAATACATAATTTCCCCTAGAAGTCAGCAAGTTAAACAATTCTGTGGCCGTTTATACCCTAGGATTTTAAACTCATGTGTTTTTGTTTGGAATTCCCTGGGTGATAGACGATTGCTAATGCCTTGTCAAACATTCAAGAGAGACATTCTCAGAGGAATTACAGATCACTCGCCACAAGGCACAGGCCTGTGGTACAAGTCTGAGCTAGAACATTAAGTCAATAAGCCTGTACTCATTTTTCTCTCATGTTGCTTTCTCACTCACCTATCCCACCTTGCTCTAAACTTCCCATCTGTCTGTAGAACTGTGGCTTTAAAAAAAAAAAAAAAACTGCTGAGAGGAGAGAGGAGAAAAGCGGAGCAGACCTAAAAATCACAAACTGTGTGATGTAGTGTTAACTGGCAGATACACCCTACCACCAGGTGGAAACACAGAACCTAGGGAGAGGGAGCTGAAGTCCACTGCTGTTATCTAGAGAAGTCTTAGACACTTCTGCCAACTGGGAAGGGAACAAAGGCCTAGCGCAGTTTAAAGGTGGAGATGGCACGTCCCAGTGGGCAGAGAGCAGAAGCAGAGAGAACTTCTCAGGAGAGATCCCCTTAAATTGGCATTAAATTACTCATTTAGGGCCTGGCGCAGTTGCTCACGCCTGTAATCCCAGCACTTTAGGAGGCCAAGGAGGGCAGATCACGAGGTCAAGAGATCAAGACCATCCTGCCCAACATGGTGAAACCCAACCTCTATTAAAAATACAAAAATTAGCTGGGCGTGGTGGCACACACCTGTGGTCCCAGCTATTCAGGAGGCTGAGGCAGGAAAATCGCTAGAACCTGGGAGGCGGAGGTTGCAGTGAGCCGAGGTAGCACCACTACACTACAGCCTGGTGACAAGGCAAGACTCCATCTCAAGAAAAAAAAAAAATTACTCCTTTAGTTGCAAGAGTGGAGGCAAAGAAGATAAGAATTATGAAAAGAGGCACCTACATAATTAAAACAGAATTTCACCAACATTTATTTACTGTTTATACTTGGATAGAATATAAAGAAAACAAGATTCTACCCTGCTCTAGCAAGGAGAAAGCTAACATTAAGCATGCACTAAGCTCACATGTGTATATTATTTCATTTAATCCTAACAACACAACACTTGAATGGGTACAAAAAAATTGTGCGACCTAGTATTTGCTAGCACAACAGGGTGACTATAGTCAAAAATAATTTAATCATACATTTTAAAATAAAAGAGTGTATTTGTTTGCAACAATAACAACAAAAATGCCTCAGGTGATAGACACCCTATTTACCCTGATGTAATTATTACACATTGCATGCCTGTATCAAAATATTACAGATAACCCACAAATATATATACCTACTCTGTACCCACAAAAATTAAAAAGTAAAATAAACCCACTTGAGGCACATGTCATTTTCACTGCTGTTACAGGCTGCTAGATACGTCCCTCAAGTACTCATGTTGAATTCCTTACCCCCAGAATGTGACTATACTCAGACACAGGATCCTTTTTTTCTGTTTAAACAGAGACAGGGGTCTCTCCATGTTGCCCAGGCTGGTCTCAAACTCCTAGGCTTAAGTGATCTTCCAGCCTGGGCCTCCCAAAGTGCTACCATTACAGGAAATATAGAGTCTTTAAGGAGGTAATTAAGTTAAAATGAGGTCATTAGGGTGGGCCCTAATCCAATATTACTGGTCTCCTTAAAAGAAAAGGAGATTAGGACAAAGATACAGGCACAGAGGTAAGACCATGTGACAAGAGCCACCTACAAGCCAAGGAGAGGCGCCTCAGAGGAAACCAATCCTGCCAACACCTTGATCTCAGACTTCTAGCCTTCAGAATTACTAGAAAATAAGACTGCTGTTTAAGCTGCCCAGTCTGTGGTACTCAGCTATGGCTGTCCTAGCAGACTCATACAACTGTCATCACAGAAAACAACACCGAAGCTCAGAGGGGCTAAGTAACTTGACTGAGGTTATGAAGCCAGTATGTAGCAGAGGTGGAATCTGAATCCAGGTCAAAATACAAACAAGTCTTTCCAAGTTACTTAGCTTGGTACAAAGAAGTGCTCAATATATACTGATTACTTTTTTCCATAACACCACATGACTATAAGTTAAATACAGGATACAGAGATATAGCCATAAAACAATGTGATACAGGCTATCATTTCTTTGAGATCAAGTCTCGTTCTACTGCCCAGGCTGGAGTGCAGCAGCACAATCTCAGCTCACTGCAATCTCTGCCTCCTGGGTTCAAGCAATTCTCATGCCTCAGACTCCCAAGTAGCTGGGATTACAGGCGCCCACCAACATGCCCAGCTAATTTTTGTATTTTTAGTAGAGATGGGGTTTCACCATGTTGGCCAGGCTGGTCTCTAACTCCTGACCTCCAGTGATCCTCCCAAAGTGCTGGGATTACAGACAGGCGTGAGCCACTGGCACCTGGCCACGGGCTATCATTTCTAAGTGTTGTGATAGACAAATACTACTGTATCAGCAAGTCTACAGACTGGAGTTGAGCTCAAAATGGAGGCAGATTCTCCAATTATAACATTCATACTAAGGCCAAGGTATCACCTGGTCTAAGTCAGTGGTGGCAAGGATGGACAGGAATGGCTGGTGTATGAACACACACTCCATCTCTATGTGATCAAAGATGACAGCCCCAGAAAACTTTTTTCTTGCTTGTCACAGGCCCTTATGCTGTTATCTGGAACATGTGCATAAAATACAGAATGATCTTTCAACATTCCACATTAATTATTCTTAGCTCAATGAAGTACTCCTTATTCCACTGTTAAAGAAAAGCGGCAGTCCCTTCAGGCTCCTCTCTTTTCCCTTTTCCTCCCTCAACAGGTCTTAATTCCAGCCGCTGGTTTTAAAACCAGGGTACAAGAGAAAACAGGTTCCATGATAGTATCCTATAGTTTCTTATCTGAAAAGATCAGGAAATGGGTCATTATAACCAAAAGAAAAAAATATCTCAAACAGATGCCCAACTTTCAAAACAATTAAAAGACAATAAACACATGGCATTAAAGTTACAATGAGTAGAATGTCATCTCTGATGATTCAAGAGGGTTTTGTGGAACCTCAGGGTGATCATTATAAGTATTAATCATCTCTGTAGAAAGAACCTGTTAACATATGGAAATCCCAGGGAAACAATGTCAGCTAACAAGGAATTTATTACATAAAGAGAAGCAATGCAGCACATACCTGAAATAAAATCCTTGATGCACAATTTTTAATGTATATTATACAATTAAAACCAAACAGAACAGAGAAACATGAAAACCTTAGATGCCTATAGAATGTATACTTATTCTCTAAATAGGGGATCATCTTGAGTTATGGATGGATACCTTCATTTTTCCTTCTTCCTCAACAACATTTACTGAGTAATTTCTCTAATTACCTTCATTGGTGGTAATTAGGATCATGATGGATACCTTTATTTTTCCCTCTTCTTCAACATTTACTGAGTAATTTCCCTAATGACCAGAACTGCTATGTATGGTGAGAAAATGTCTCATCATTGAAACATATTAGTCCTACCTTAAAGCGTTATCCAGTTCCTGAGAGCAATAACGAAATCACACTGCATAGTTAATTTCTGCCCTTTTTTATGTTTTTTTAATTTTCATATGCTGAATGAAGGCCAGAAAATTTTCCCCCTAGGCTGGGCGCAGTGGCTCACACCTGTAATCCCAGCACTTTGGGAGGCCGAAGCAGGCAGATCACTTGAAGTCAGGAGATCAAAACCAGCCTGGCCAACATGGGGAAACCCTGTCTGTACTAAAAATACAAAATTAGCCAGGTATAGTGGTGTGTGCCTCTAATCCCAGCTACTTGGGAGTCTGAGGAAGAAGAATCGCTTGAACCCAGGAGGCAGAGGCTGCAGTGAACACAGATCGCACCACTGCACTCCAGTCTGGGTGACAGAGCGGGATTCCCTGTCAAAAAAAAAAAAAAAGAAAAGAAAAAATTTTCCCCCATTTTTAAGCACTTAAATGTTTAAACAAACTCAGAAACAAAGTTGTCACCAAATTTATTCAGCTTCTACAATTTCTACCATCCATTTCTACTTTAAAAGGACAAAAATATTATGGTTTTGAAAAAAGTAAACTTAGCAGAAGAGATACCTAGAATGAACAATTATTTCATTATGTTCAAGTCTCTGGCTTCAGAGAAAATTTAGTAAGTAAAATTCATTAAATCTCAATCTTTAATTACTTTTTTTTTTTTTTAATTAGGGAGACCACTGTGATGGGGCAAGGAATTTGGCAAGATAAGTTACTAACAAATCTTTAAGCTGATGTTAACAGTGGAATCTTTAGAATTATTTGACAGGTTTACAATGTTTCCAGACACTCAAAAAACCACTAGTACGTTCTTATCAGGAAGTATTTTACAACGTAATAAAGTAATGTAAGTACTGCCATCCTCAGATAGCTCCATGATTCATTCAGCCTGACACTCAGCTGTGGCAATAGTAGTGGGGAGCAGGAACCAGGCGGAGGGCCCAGAGAGGAAGAAGCCGCCACTCACAGTATAATTGCACTGAGAAAGCTACTTTCACCAGAAATCTAAGCCTTTCAAGGTCAGGAGCCATCCCTTATTCTTTCCTGAATATTCAGCAGCTAGGACATGGGCCAACCAGATACAGGTATTTATTCAGTGTAAATATGTAAAAGTCATCCCGGAATAGTCCATTAACAAATATATGTTTCATGCCTGAAGACTTACACTGCACCATGGGTGCAGGGAAAGGTACTCCCTAGTATATTCATATACAACACATTTCATAATTTGATAATCTCATATCTTCGCTCCCTTTCTAAAGGGCTCTAATGTGTCTGTCCTGTTATTTAAGAGCTATTCCCTTGATAATACAAATATATTATTCACTGGTCCTCCACTGCCATCGCAATTATTTTCAATTTTGCCTTTTTGCTAGGGAAAGGACTCCAGTTGGACAAAAGCCACAGGTTAGAAGAAAACTAACGTTTTATTTTTTCAGATATGTAATCTCATTATGTTGCCCAGAGTGGAGTGCGGTGGCTATTCACAGGCATGACCATGGCACCCTACAGCCTAGAACTCCTGGGCTCAAGCGATCCTCCTACCTCAGCCTCCCAAGTAACTGGGACTACAGGTGCACGCTTATGCCTAGATTTTCAAGATGATTCTTGATAAACTTTTAATATAGGCTCAGTCTTCTTTATAGGAGCAAAACCAGCAATTTTTTAAAGTTAAAGGTAAATATCAGTCCTCACAATGTTTTTCAAAATTCTGATACTAGACATGCAGGGAAACTAAGTTATCACTCAGAACCCCTATATGATTTTTGCCATGTGGATTAAAAAAAAGATTATTTTTTCTGCAGCCCACACATATTAAGGCTTCACTTATAGTTCACCCAGCCAACTTTAATTAGAAGAAGTTAAACTAGTATTTACCAATCTTTGTCCTTTGAGAAAGAAAAGAATGTTTTGAGAAGAGAGACCCTGGTTAAATAAACTTAGGAACTGATGGGTTTAAACAAAGTAAACAGATTTCTTTGCTGCTGGATTTGCTTTAACATACAGGTAGGCTGGGCGCGGTGGCTCACACCTGTAATCCCAGCACTTTGGGAGGCCAAAGTGGGTGGATTGCTTGAGGTCAAGAGTTTGAGATCAGCCTGGCCAACATGGAGAAACCCCATCTCTACTAGAAATACAAAAAACTTATCTGGGCATGGTGGCAGGCGCCTGTAATCCCAGATACTTTGAAGGCTGACGCAGGAGAATCGCTTGAATCTGGGAGGCGGAGGATGCAGTGTGCCAAGATCACACTACTGCACTCACTCCAGCCTGGCGATAGAGCAAGACTCCATCACTAAATAAATAAATATATATATATATATATATATATATGAACTCAAAATATATATGTATGAATATAGTTACATATATAATATATATTTATATTATATATATTTTTTGAGATGGAGTCTTGCTCTATCACCCAGGCTGGAGTGCAGTGTGTGTGGGTGTGTGTGGGTGTATATATACACATATATATGTGTGTATACATACATATATACACATACAACCACACACACCCACACACACAGTTATACAGTCAGCCCTCCATATCCATGAGTTCTGCATCCATGGATTCAACTGACTGCAATCAAAACAATTTGAGGGAAAAAACTGATGGTTGCTTACATACTGACTTTTTTCTTCTTATATTCCCTGAACAACACAATATAACTATTTACATAGCATTTACATTGTATTAAGTATCATAAGTAATCTAGAGATGATTTAAACCATATGGGAGGGAGGACATGTGTGGGTTATATGCAAATACGACATTTTTTACCCCCCTCAGATGGAGTCTTGCTCTGTCGCTCAGGCTGGAGGGCAGTGGCATGATCTCAGCTCACTGCAACCTCTGCCTCCCAGGGTCAAGCAATTCTCCTGCCTCAGCCTCCCGAGTAGCTGGGACTACAGGCACCCACCACCACACCTGGCTTTTTTTTTTTCTTTTTCCAGTAAACACAGGGTTTCACCACGTTGGCCAGGCTGGTCTCAAACTCCTGACCTCAAGTGATCCACCAGCCTCAGACTCCCAAAGTGCTGGGATTACAGGTACCGCACCCAGCCAACAAATACTACCATTTCATAAGGGACTTGAGAGCATCTGCAGATTTGGGTATTCAAGGGGTTCCTGAAACTAATCCCCCGAGGATATAGAGGGATAACTGTAATCACAGCACTGTGTATCTCCAAAATGGGATAGAACATGTCATGAGCTATAGAAGAATTCTGACTTCAGATACTGTGTGCATGAAACTTCTTTTGTTTTTATTGAGACAAGGTCTCATCGTGTTGCCCAGGTTGGAGGGCAGTGGTGCAATCATGGCTCACTGCAGCCTCGAATTCCTGGGTTCAAGAAATCCTCCCACCTCAGCCTCCCAAGTAGCTCGGACAACAGGCATGCGCCACCACACCCAGCTAATTTTTGTATTTTTTTGTAAAGACAGGCTTTGACCATGTTGGTCAGGCCTGTCTCGAACTCCTGACCTCAAGTGACCTGCCCACCTTGGCCTCCCAAAGTGCTGTGATTACAGGCATGAGCCACCACACCCAACCTCATTAAACTTCTATCAGCACTAGCATTCTTCAGCAAACACTCAGAATTGCTGAGTTATATCCCACCTTGTGTTTTAATCAGAAGACATAACACAATAGACACACCCATTACTTTGCAGTCTGTCAGGAATGAAAATGGGCGTGGCACATTGAAATACACATACATCCCCCCCCACACACACACACACCACAGCACACACACCCATCCCTGTTCTAATGTGTACTTTATATTTCCAGGTATGATATTGGAAACACCTGGCTGTGAATTACATAAACTTCATTCAAAAATATTTGCTAAATAGATTTTAAATGACTCACAATGACAAATTATGGCTAATAAGAAAAACTGAAAATAGCATGGACTCCTGGATTTCCCCACTCCCCTAAAATAAAATGATGCAACATCATCATTAGTCCACAGTCTATTCTAAAAATTAACTTGGAATCTATGAATACCTACAGAGGTTATGAGTTGACTTCAGAGTATCCAAAAGCCCTAAAACTTGTGCAAGATTACTTGTACTTGGGCATTTTTGTGGAAAAGCAGCTCCTACTTTTATTTCTCAAAGGGTTCCATGGCCCAAAATATTACTTTTAAAAACACTCTCAGCAGGTTACTGAAAAATAACCTTACAGCTCCTCAGCACATCTGTCATATAAAACACACTTAATAAATGTTTACTGGGCTGGGTGCAGTGGCTCATGACTCTAATCCCAGCACTTTGGGAGGTCAAGGCACGCAGATCACTTGAGGCCAGGAGTTCAAGACCAGCCTGGGTAACATGGCAAAACTCCGTCTCTACTAAAAATACAAAAGTTAGCTGGGCATGGTGATGTACGCCTATAAATCCCAGCTACTTGGGAGGCTGAGGCACGAGAATCCCTTGAACCCAAGAGGTGGAGGTTGCAGGGAGTTGAGATCACACCACTGCCCTCCACCCTCGGCAACAGATTGAGACTCTATCTCAAAAAATAAAAAAATGTTTGCTGAATTTTAATTGAGTCCAGATTTGGAGATTTTACCTCAAAGTCACTATTACTGCATGGGAGCTGATGGGAGATCAGCCATACTTCAAAGTCACCTCCCACAGAACAGGCACTTCCTACAGTGTTAGGTGTGCCTGGTCTTCAGGTGCTATTTACTGACCCACCTCTCTCCTGGCAAGCTCAGGCTAGGGTCTCCAGCCTCACCTATCTCCAAGTCTAAAAATATGAAATCTAAACTCAAAGTGGCATTGAAGGCTACTTTCCCACCCTCATCTCACATTACTCCCCCACCAAAATTAGCTCGATCAATACCCCAAACAGACCTTGTACTTTCCCACCCAGTTTTCTCACAAGTTTTATACATTACTCAGAAACTTGCTCACGTCCTACCTTCCAGGAAACCTATCCAACTCTATTCAGCTGATTTTGATTCCCACTAAAGATCAAGAATCACTGTCTGGGCCAGGCATGGTGGTTCACCATGTAATCCCAGCACTTTGGGAGGCTGAGGCAGGCAGATTACCCGAGGTCAGGAGTTTGAGACCAGCCTGGCCAGCATGGTGAAACCCTGTCTCTACTAAAAATACAGAAATTAGCCAGGCATGGCTGCGTACGCCTGTAATCCCAGCTACTCAGGAGGCTGAGGCACAAGAATCGCCTGAGCCCAGAAAGTTGAGGCTGCAGCGAGCCGTGAATGTCCCACTGCACCCCAGCCTGGGCGACACAGCAAGACTCTGTTTAAAAAAAAAAAAAAAAAAAAAGAATCACTATCTGTCTATAAAAATTATTCTCAATCCCACTACATGTTAGATTGCAGGGTTCTCAAACAAACCAATGCCCAGCCTTCATCCCAAAGCAAGCAGAATAAAATCACTCAGCCAGGCCAGGCCAGGTGCAGTGGCTCATGCCTGTAATCCCAGCACTTTGGGAGGTCAGGGCAGGCGGATCACGAGGTCAGGAGATCGAGACCATCCTGTCCAACATGGTGAAACCCCACCTCACTAAAAACACAAAAATTAGCTGGGTATGGTGGCACATGCCTATAGTCCCAGCTACTCAAGAGGCTGAGGCAGGAGAATCGCTTGAACCCGGGAGGTGGAGGTTGCAGTGAGCTGAGATTGTGCCACTGCACTCCAGCCTGGTGACAGAGCGAGACTGTCTCAAAAAAAAAAAAAAAAAAAACTATTATCTACTCCTACTACAACCACCACCATTACCATTAATTCCAGTAAACTTGTTTTAGTACATCTCAGATAACGTTTAACAATAGCTAAACTTATAGATTATCAGACCAATTAAAATTTAACAAAAAAAATCACTCAGCCATTTTCTTAAAGGCATTAGTATTTAAAAGTTTCTCAAGTGATTCTAATACATAATGAAAGGTGAGAACCACTGTTCTTTAGTAGCCATCTTGCAATAAATCTTATACAGTTTTATTATGGGTTTTCTGTTTTCATATTATATAATTAGCTCATTCTGCTTTTACTTTCCTTATGTTTATGTCCTGTCAAAGTTTATGTCCTGTCTCCTTAACCATAAAAGTCTTTTGTTATCCTTCACTACTCCTAGCAAATGGGATACAGAGTAGATAAGGGCGACAGATGTTCTGATTAGCAACAATCTACCCCACTCCCCATCACAGTCCACTTAGTCAAGTTAAAAAATAAAGCAATTATCTTTTTTTTGCTAGTCCACTTACCCAATCAACTCTTGTTTTCCTTTTGTTAAACTTCCACTAGGCTATCATTCTGTATCTTCTAAAACTAATTATCTTTAGATCTATCAATGCTAAAGAGTATAACCAGTTAGAAATAACATTAATTTGTGGCATACCTAGATTTCAAAAGGAATGAATTTCTGGGCAGGACGCAGTGGCTCCCACCTGTAATCCCAGCACTTTGGGAGGCTGAGGAAGGCAGACTGCTTGATGCCAGGAGTTCAAGACAAGCCTGGTCAACATGGTGAAACCAGATCTCTACTAAAAATACAAAAGTTAGCTGGGCATGGTGGCGCATGCCTGTGGTCCCAGCTACTCGGGAGGCTGAGGCAGGAGAATAGCTTGAACTTACGAGGCAGAGGTTGCCGTGAGCTGAGATTGTGCCACTGCACTCCAGCCTGGGTGACAGAGCAAGACTCTGTCTCAAAAAATAAAAATAAAAAAAGAGGGAATGAATTTCTAATGGAGAATCTGGCAGTTTCTGAGCTGGGTATAAGCATGAAAAGCAGAGACAAGAGAATGAACAAGAAAAGATGCTGTTGCTGCTGTTACTGCTACATAAAGTCCAAAGCAAGTGGCTACTCATTTAATTCACTTAACTTTTTCTCCTTCTTTTTTCCTAGTAATGCCTTCTTTAAAATCACCTTCAAAGTCACTTAGCATCAATCAGCACAAAATCTTAAGAAAACTCTACTGCTATGAAAGGTAAACTAGCCCGTATATTCCAAATGGGCAGGTTTCCCAATTCATTCTGTTTGCTGTGATTTGTTTACAGAATTCCAGGCAATTATATTTTATGGAGAATAAATTTAAATGCCTGATATAATTGCTAACTCAACAAAAACATTCCTTCCTTTCCTGTAAGACTGCTCCTTCTCCTGTGGAAAAGAGAAAGAGATAAATTCAAATATAAAGTTTTGAGAATCAGAGAGGAACCACTAAAATAATGCTTCAGACCCACAAGGTTGAAATCGAATGCTGTTGGTGCCACCCAAAAGCACCAAAGAAGCCACATACAAATGTGAAACATACACAGAACCCACTTGTGGTCAGTACAGCGATTACTATTAAAAGGAGAAAACCCTAGAAAAGATTTTTAAAATTTTAAACAAATTTAACTCTATAAAGAGATTAGGCTGGGTGCAGTGGCTCACACCTGTAATCCTAGAGTGTTCAGAGGTCAAGGAGGGAGGATTGCTTGGGGCCAGGAGTTCAAGACCAGAACGGGTAACATAGCAAGACCCTGTCTCTACAAAAAATTTAAAAATCAGCTGGTCATGGTGGTGCTTGCCTGTAATCCCAACTACTCGGGAGGCTGAGGCAGGAGGATTGCTTGAGCCTGGAAGGTGGACGCAGCAGTAGGTTATGATCACACCACTGCACTCCAGCCTGGGCAACAGAGCAAGACTCTGCGTCAAAAAAAAAAAAAAAAAAAAAAAGTGAACTCTAACTTATAAAATAAACTGCCTATTTTTACCTACAACCAGCTCTTTTACAGTTCTCAGTTGAGAGCTATTAATTTCACACTCAGCCTTTTGTTCCAATACACATAGTTTGCCCAAGTCTGGCAGGCTGGCAGCCACCCAGGAACTACCATCTCTCAGCCACTGAAAGCCCCACCCGCCAGTCACAGCAGAGCAGTTTTCCCATCCCTCCCAGAGGAGACTAACATAGCCCCCTTCAACTGGGACTTAGCGAAACCAGCCTGAATGAGCCTGAAAAAAGAAATAAGATACGAATTAGGGTAGGGAATAAAGGGCAATGTTCAAAACAAGAGGGAAAAATGGGAGAGGCCAAAATGAGCCAAGGCTAAAATCATGCACAAGGAATCTCTGTGTATATCCAACAGAGTAAGTCCATCATAGGCCAGGTATGGACTTGGGGGACAGACAAACCCTTTATGTTGAAGGACTACCCCAAGCCTTAGAAAAGTATGGCTCCTCCCCATCTACCTTCCCACCCAGACTCTGCCTCTCCCCGATTTGCCGCTCTGTCCACAAGCAGCACACAGTGATGTGGACTCACGGGAGCTGCTGGATTCAACCCCTGACCTTGCCAAGTAGAAACCTGGTAAATCTGGACAAGCTGGTTAAGCTCTCTAGATCTTGATATAGTCATCTGTAAACATTTCTATACTAACTGGATATTGTACCCTGACACACCTCCTTCAGTTATTGTGAAAATCTAATGAGCTGAGCATGTAAACCTAAGCTTTTTGTAAATGGTCAGCCTCTACAAATGTCAGGTGTAGATACTGTGTATTATCCTCCCAAACTGGAAGAGTGGAAGCCTGAATACAGGGAAGCAGCAAGGTTACAGATGCAAGACCACGGGGCTAGTGGGCACTGAAATGTACCTGGGCTGAATGGATTCGTACTATATGTATAAAATACACAGTGAAAGGCCAGGCCCAGCGTCTCATGCCTATAATTCCAGCACTTTGGGAGGCTGAGGCGGGTGGATCACCTGAAGTCAGGAGTTGGAGATCAGCCTGGCCAACACAGTGAAACCCCGTCTCTACTAAAAAAAATACAAAAATTAGCCAGGCATAGTGGCAGGTGCCTGTAATCCCAGCTACTCAGGAGCCTGAGGCAGGAGAATCACTTGAGCCTGGAAGGTGAAGGTTGCAGTGAGCCAAGATCCTGCCACTGCATTCCAGCCTGGGTGACAGAGTGAGACCCTGTCTCAAAATAAATTAATTAATCAAATTAAATTAAATACATAGTGAAGTCCAAAGACTATCTGAAAAAAAAAAAAAAAGCATGAAAAATATCTCAATCATTTTTATGCTGATTACACGTTGAAATAATATTTTGGATATGCCAGATTAAGTAAAATATTAAAATTAATGTCACCTGTTTCCTTTTTAAAGTGGGGGGGGGGGATCACTTTGCTGCCCAGGCAGGAGTGTAGTGGCTACTCACAGGCACAAACATAGCACACTACAGCCTCGAACTCCTGCCCTAAAGGGATCCTCCCACCTTAGCCTCCCAAGTAACTGGGACTACAGACACATGCCATTACACCTTCACCTGTTTTTTAATTTTTTAATGGGGTTACTAGAAAATTTTAAATGATGTATGTGCCTTGCATTATATTTGTATTCATAGTAATGAGCTACACTTTGACTTATGAATTCATTCTGGCAGTTTCCTGGTTTGGGCAAGTTATTTCACCTCTGAGCCTCTGTTTCTCTAACAATAAAATGGAGATAACAGTTCTTCAATGAGACAACATACAGAGTTCTCAGACAAAACTGGTAAGTGGAAGTTTAACAAAGTAACACAGTGTTATCACTATTTTATTACAATAATTTATTACTATTAGCAAAGTAATAAACCATTTGTTCAGCAAATTATCTTTGTATCTACCATGGGTTATGTATTCTAAGACAAAAGCCTCTGCCTCCATGAACCTTGCACTGAGGAAAACAGACAATAATTAAAGTAGATACATAAAAAATACACCACCTGTTTTGGGTTTTTTTTTTGTTTGTTTGTTTGTTTGTTTTTTGAGACAGAGTCTCACTCTGTTACCCAAACTGGAGTGCAGTGGCACAATCTCCGCTCACTGCAACCTCCTCCTCCCAGGAACAAGGGATTCTCATGTCTCAGCCTCCCACGTAGCTGGGACTACAGGCACGCACCACCACGCCCAACTAATTTTTGTATTTTTAGTAGAGATCGGGTTTCACCATGTTGGCCATGGTGGTCTCGAACTCCTGGCCTCAAGTGATCCTCCTGCCTCGGCCTCCCAAAGTTCTGGGATTACAGGCCTGAGCCACCACACCCAGCCTAAAAAAATAATAATAATAAATTTAAAAAATTAAAAAATAAATACACCACCTGTATTCTAACAACCTGCCTGAAAAATAGGCAGGCACAGGGGACCAAGAATGGAGAAGGAACGCACATTTAAACAGCGTGGTCAGAAAGGCCTCCCTAAGCAACACACTGAGGCATGGACCTGTTATCATCAGCATCAAAAAGTATTAGCCAAAAGGGGACAGGGTTTCTTTTTGGGGTGATGAATATGTTCTAAAATTGACTGTGGTGATGGCTACACTAATCTGTGACTATACTAAAAGCCATTGATTATACATTTTAAATGGGTGAACTGTGTGGTGTGTGAATTATATCTCAATAAGCTGCTAAAAATTAAAATATCAAAAAAATTAGCCAAAGATTTAGGCTTATTCATACATAACTACACCAAATTTTTTTTTTTTTTTAGATGAAGTTTCACTCTTGTTGCCCAGGCTGGAGTGCAATGGCACAATCTCGGCTCACCACAACCTCCGCGTCTAGGTTCAAGCAATTCTCCTGCCTCAGCCTCCCGGGTAGCTAGGATTACAGGCATGCGCCACCACGCCCAGCTAATTTTTGTATTTTTAATACAGACGGGGTTTCTCCATGTTGGCCAGGCTGGTCTCACCAAATTCTTTATAGAGGTGGAAAACAGTTCCTTTATCTAACGTTTATAAAACCAATAGGGGTGCACAAAGCAAGCTATGGCACACGTACCAGGCTTGTATTTGTATGGTGCCTGCCCCTCTTCTCCCTGGCCCTGGTGAGGTAGCAGTCTCGGGCGCACCTGTTCTGTATCACAGGTGACTGGACAGGGACAGGCACCAGATCCCAGGGAAGCCAACAGACAGGTTGGCCAATGACCAGCATGAGCCAGGCCTGACAGCCTCTCCCCAAACAAGGACAACGGTAATTAGCTGAGCCAACCAGATTCTCTTAGGAGGTAACTGAAGAACAGGTAAGTACCCAGGTGCGCAGTCATGGGAGGTGACGCTGAGGACACTCACCGTATAGAGGCCCATGGGTAAGCCAACGTTCAGAGGAAGCAGAGGCTACGAACAGACGGAAGTTGTCAGTGCTACAGCAGATGGAAAGCTGGTAAAGGGAAATCTAGATGATGGACATGGCAGCAAAACTGGGAGGACCAGCTGAGTCACAAAGCCTTCTCTTAAAGCTAGACTGCCCTGGCCAGGCGTGGTGGCTCACGCCTGTAATCTTAGCACTTTGGATGGCCGAGACAGGCGGATTGCCTGAGCTCAGGAGTTCAAGACCAGCCTGGGCAACACTGTGAAACCCCATTTCTATTAAAATACAAAAGAAATTAGCTGGGCGTGGCGGCATACACCTGTAGTCCCAGCTACTCGGGAGGCTGAGGCAGGGGAATTGCTTGAACGCGGGAGACAGAGGTTGCAGTGAGCCCAGATCGCGCCACTGCACTCCAGCCTGGGCCACAAAGCAAGACTCTGTCTCTTTAAAAAAAAAAAAAAAAAAAAAGCCTGGACTGTCCTGTGTTCCCACTGACTTTCAGGTTCTGATATCCAATGTTTGCCTCATCTCCTAAGCTGAAAAAATTATCAACTTTGACTTATATTTTTCAGCAAATTTAAAGAAGCCACTATAGCCCACTTTCTCTCTGGCAGCATTCATTTCTCTCGCTCCCTCTCTCTCTCTCGCTCTCTCTACAACTGCACTGCCATCAGCCTAGACCAACCAAGGCCCCTCTCCTCAAGGTGAGCCTTTTCCATTATACCAGGTATTCATGAATGCCCTTCCCTCTTCTTATAATCTGATGAAAAAAAAAAAAAATTACACAGAACCTTTTGTGTTGTATTCCCATAACTAGACTGTAAATTCTAGTAAGACAATACATTACACATTTGCATCTCTCCCTCTAACTCCCTGAGACCAATAACAATATAGTGCTTGCTCCCCCGTATCCAGGGAGGATATATTCCAAGATCCCCAGCGGATGCCTAAAACCATGAATAGCACTGTAAACCTTATATACACTATTTCTTCCTATACATACAACCATACAGTGTGGATACCCTGGACAAAGGGATGATTCACATCCCAGGTGGGATGGAGCAGGATGGCACATGATTCCATCACACTACTCAGAATAGCACACAATTTAAAACTCACGAATTATTTCTGGAATTTTTCATGTCCTATTTTCAGATCATGGGTAACTGAAACCACGGATAAGGGGGGACTATGGTATAGTTCATATTAACAGTGCTCATCAAAGACCTGCTGATTAACTGAAGTTAATGGAGAAACACTCCTGAGATGCCCACTCTAGAGTTTGTAACTGTTTTTAGAAGATCCAGAATTGGTTGGTTCAACAGCCATTCCAATATTTTATACTCCCCCCACCACCCGCGCCTTCCTCTACAACAAGGGCTGGACCACAAACAACTTTTTCCCAGACTTACTTGGGGCTAGGGAGAGCAATTAAGAACTGTGGCCCATGAGATATTAGCAGAAGCCGACTGGAGAGTCCTGGGAAAGCCTTGGATACAGATCTTTCCTTTCCTTTTTTTTTTTTTTTTTGCCTCCTAGAAAGTGGGTGGGTGTAATGGCTAGGCCATCTTGCAACCATGAGGAAAAAGGCAAGAAATTTTTAGAATCCTCACCACTGACAACTAGCCAGCAACCACCTACTATTGACTTATTATGTGACAGAAAAAAAAAATTACCAACAGGGTCAAGGTCTATCAACTGGCTCTTCTGTTCCATGCAGCTCTTCTGTTACATTCATTACTGATGCATTGCTCCTCAACACATATGTGAAATAAATAATACAACACAAGGACAAAATACAAAGCAAACAGCCACAAAGGCTGACTCATAATGCACTACACATACACACCCACAACCACTCACACACACCCACACCCCACCTTCTTTCGTGATAGTCCAGCTTCTAAAAGAGCCAAATAGAAAAGTATCACCTACACTATATAAGGGCAAGAGAAGGACAAGAGACAGTATCTACTTTACTGTGTTTATAAGAGCAAAAGTACAGCTACTTCCTAAAATATTTCAGCAGCTCGCCAAAGAAAAGGCCAATGACGTTAGTGTTTTCCAAAACGGCCCTCTCTTTCTTCTTGATAACATGGAACTGACATTTTTTTTTCTTTCTTTTTTTTTTTTGAGACGGAGTTTTGCTCTTGTTGCCCAGGCTGGAGTGCAATGTCGTGATCTCGGCTCACAGCAAACTCCGCCTCCCGAGTTCAAGCGATTCTCCTGCCTCAGCCTCCCGAGTAGCTAGGGTCCCTTCCTGTTTAAAAACAGTCAAATGGAACAAAACACCTTGCAGTTTTCTAGAATAAATTAACTGGGAAGAAATGCCATGAACACAGAACGCCCAGACTGAGTTGATCGCAAAAAACTGGTTATGTAAGAGAAAATTTAACAAGTAAAAATAAATAAGTAAAAATTTTAATGAGAACAAAATGGTATTTTTGTTCTTAAAATAACAAAAACTTCAAATGTTACATCTTTGGTTTTACTTAAATAAGTTTGCTTTTATTATATCTTTATTGTTTGGAATGTTTTTAAAGCAGTCATTTTGAAAGAATTTTTTTTTTTTTTTGAGATGGAGTTTCACTCTTGTCGCCCAGACTGTAGTGCAACTGCACAGTCTCGGTTCACTGCAACCTCCATTTCCTGGGTTCAAGCAATTCTCCTGCCTCAGCCTCTCAAGTAGCTGGGACTATAGGCGTCTGCTAATTTTTGCATTTTTTATTAGAGACAGGGTTTCACCATGTTGGTCAGGCTGGTCTCGAGCTCCTGACCTCAGGTGATCCGGCCGCCTCCACCTCCCGAAGTGCTGGGATTACAGACGTGAGCTACCACGCCCAGCCGGATTTTAATATTTCTTCAGGGACTTTATTATAATTCCAACAGAATAATGTACAACTTGTATAGCAAAATCATTTATATTTGTCTTTTTCCTGTTATTTTTCTTTATGTTAAACAAATTCAGTGCTAATGCACATGTGTAACAGTAAAATTTCACCCAAATGCTCCAGCTGGTGAAAGACAAAAAAAAAATTGAATACAATTATATTCAGTATGTTGAATATAAACTATCATCAAGGAATGACAACAGAAATTCATCCAAAGGAACTAAATTTCTGACAACCCCCACTGAGCTTTTCTTTCTATCTGGAGTCAGTTTTGGGCCCTCAATAGTTTTGAACACTATCCCAACTGTGCCCCAGAACACTGACTCCTTTCTAAGCCTGTCTTAACGTTCTGAAGTTTCATCAACTCAACTAAGGCCAAAACAACTTTCTAGCCCCTTTCACCTCCTGTGCATTATGATTTATCATTTTCATCAAAGTACTCAGCAGGAATTTCCAAGAGGAGCTACAATAGCAACAAATGGTATGGAGTTACTTACAAAAGGTATCGTATGCCTTATGTAAGTGACGCCTGGAAACAGAACAAGAATTACAGGCCCTGGATTCCCTCAATTTGCATCTGCTTCTTTGCTGCACCTAAACATTCTAAACTTCTGGGACTTCCACCTCAAACATTCCAGGAGCCAGATAGGTACTGACTCAGTGCCTATGAGCATGGCACTGTTCTAGATACTGCTGGAGGACGAAAGACAGACACTGCCCTCAGTAAGCCAGGAGTTTACTGGAACCTGGAACACAGGCTAGGTGAGGGGTATCGAAGTTTTTAGGAACGTTAGGTCTTTCTTAGAGTGAGTAATAGCAGATGAATGGAAGCCCCAAACTATGAAATAACGTCACATCATCTTTGCTCAATTTGTTAATCTCTCTAACCACAAATTAAGCATCGAAAGGAAGGACTCTCATACATGTGGAATTATTAAACGGTGCAGCCTAAATACTCTCTCACTCTCATCCCAATGTAAATTTTCAACATTCATGAATACGTGAGCATCATGAAAATAGTTTCGAAAGGGGAAAAAAATCATTCTCTCAAATATAATTTCCTCATTTACTGGTTCATTTCCTTAATTACTTGTTCACTGCAAACAAACATAAGAAAATTGACTTCAGGCCGGGGCAGTGGCTCACGCCTGTAATCCCAGCACTCTGGGAGGCTGAGGCAGGCAGATCACCTGAGATCAGGAGTTCAAGACCAGCCTGGCCAACATGGTGAAACTCCATCTCCACTAAAAAAAAAAAAAAAAAAAAAACCAAAAAATTAGCCAGGTACGGTGGTGCACACCTGTAGTCCCAGCTACTCAGGAGGCTGAGGCAAGAGAATCGCTTGAACCCAGGAGGCGGAGGTTGTAGTAAGCCGAGATCGCATCACTGTACTCCAGCCTGGACAACAGACTGTGTCTCAAAAAAAAAAAAAAAAAAGAAAAGAAAATTGACTTCAGAGTAAACTCAACACTAGAAATGAGCTTCGTGAACCAACAGGATAGAGCAGATATCTAAGTGGCCACTGCAGGCAAGTTTCATGTTTCCTCATCTATGGTGTAAGACGGTTGAACATTCCTACCAGCTCCAACGCAGCAGTCAGGAGACGAGTTTTATTGCCAGCTTTCCATATGCAAATTGAGGTTTACTAAATTCAGTATTTACTGGCTAAACTCTGAAATGTTTTAAAATTGACTACAGTGTCTTCACTGATACTATTACTTTGCCATATGACTTTGGACAAAATTCTTAACCTTCTGGGTAGCAGGCTCCTCATAGGTGAATCAGGAGAAAATTTACTTCAGATTAAATACATTGAGAATACCATCACCAAAGAGAATGAAAATACATCTAAAAATAAAACGAATGGCTATCATTCGGGAAGAAAATAAGATGGCAACACAGGCATGAGATAAGCAGCAAATTTAATCAAGGGCCCAGATCAGCATTAATAGTAAAGCAGGCCAGGCGCGGCGGCTCACGCCTGTAATCCCAGCACTTTGGGAGGCCAAGGTGGGAGGATCACTTGAGGTCAGGAATTTGAGACCAGCCTGGCCAACATGGCAAAACTCCATCTTCACTAAAATACAGAAATCAGCCAGGCATGGCGGCGCACACCTGTAATTCCAGCTACTCGGGAGGCTGAGGCACAAGAATCACTTGATCCCAGGAGGTGGAGGTTGCAGTGAGCCAAGATCGCGCCAGCCTAAGCAACAAAGTGAGACCCCATCACCAAAAAAAAAAAAAAAAAAAGATCAAACTGTGAGTACAGATTAAACCTGTGTACCCTCTATTAAATCATTAACAGTAACATTACTTTTTAAAGTCTGCTTTGTTTAAAAGCAAACAACAGCGTTTTTTAAATTTTTTGTAATGCAAATAAAATAGAATAGCCACTATTCCAGATTATATGAAAATGACTTCCTTTCCTATAACTTTTAATAGCTTAAAGGAAGTTTCTATCACTTGATGGAAAATTTTTAAATTCCCGAAAGTAAGCTTTGCAGACATTAACAACCCCACGACTTTACACAAGATAACACCCCAAATCAGATCTGTGAAATACTGTATCAATGACAATTATGCATGCTTTTCTATAATACTAAAGGCTTGGCTGGGCGTTGTGGCTCATGCCTGTAATTTCAGCACTTTGGGAGGCCAAGGCATGAGGTTAGGAGATCGAGACCATCCTGGCCAACATGGTGAAACCCTGTCTCTACTAAAAATACAAAATTAGCTGGGCATGGTGGCACATGCCTGTAGTCTTAGCTACTCAGGAGGCTGAGGCAGGAGAATTATTTGAACCTGGGAGTCAGAGGTGGCAGTGAGTTGAGATCACGCCACTGCACTCCAACCTGACGGCAGAGCGAGACTCCATCTAAAAAAAGAAAAAAGAAAAACTAAAGGCTTCAGAGAGTGTATAACTTGCAGGAGCCTCAGCTTCCTAGGTGAGTACCCTTGGGCAAATGTCAACCTCTCTAAACCCACATTCTTAAATTGCAAAATGGCGATTATTACAAGATTAACTCTCAGAGGACTGCTGTGAGAAATGCTAACTCCTGTGAAAACACTTAGCACAGTCTCTGAAACACAAGTGCTCCAAAAAAAGCAAAAAAAAAAAAAAAGGCCAGGTGCAGTGGCTCACACCTGTAATCCCAGTACTTTAGGGGGCCGGAGGTAGGTAGATCACTTGAGGCCAGGAGTTGGAGACCAGCCTGGCCAACATGGTGAAACCCCATCTCTACTAAAAATACAAAAAATTGGCCAGGTGTGGTGGCATGCACCTGTCATCCCAGCTACTCAGGAGGCTGAATCAGGAGAATTGCTTGAACCCGGGAGGCAGAGGTTGCAGTGAGCTGAGATCGCGCCACTGCACCCTGGCCTGGGTGAAAGAGCAAGACTCTGTCTCAAAAAAAAAAAAAAAAAAAAAAAAAAACAACAACAACTGTTATCTACTCCTACTACAACCACCACATTATTATCATTAATTCCAGTAAACTTGTTTTAGTACTTCTCAGATAATGTTTAACAATAGCTAAACTTATAGATTATCAGGCCAATTAAAATCTAACATCTCTAATCCAAAACAATAGTGATCTACTCATTGTTCGGTATTTTTGTTTTTGGTTTTGAGGTGGTGTCTCGCTCGGTTGCCCAGGCTGGAGTGCAGTGGCCAGATCTAGGCTCACTGCAACCTCTGCCTTCTGGGCTCAAGAGATTCTCCTGCCTCAGCCTCCCAAGTAGATGGGACTATAGGCACACACCATCACACCCGGCTAATTTTTATATTTTTTAGTACAGACGGGGTTTCACCATGTTGATCAGGCTGGTCTCCAACTCCTGATCTCAAGCGACCTGCCCAAAATGAGCCCACCAAAGCTCACTGTTTTAAATTGAAGGTATTTCATGGCCAGGCGCCGGTGGCTCACACCTGTAATCCCAGCACTTTGGGAGGCTGAGGCGGGTGGATCACGAGGTCAGGAGTTTGATGCCAGCCTGGCCAATATGGTGAAACCCCGTCTCTACTAAAAAATACAAAAATTAGCCAGGCGTGGTGGTGCGTGACTGTAGTCCCAGCTACTAAGGAGGCTGAGGCAGGAGAATCGCTTGTACCCAGGAGGCAGAGGTTGCAGTGCGCTGAGATCACGCCACTGCACTCCAGCCTGGGTTACACAGTGAGATTACATCCCCCCCTCCCAAAAAAAAGATATTTTACATGCACTTCCATTTAAGCAAATCCAACACATAAAAATGGATATTAATGCACACAAAACAAATAGGTTGGGTGATGACTATTCCCTTTAAAGAAATCATCACCAATCCCTCTTAATTTATATGTAAACTACAATTATATTATGCACACAAAAACACAATGCACACACACAAAGCTGAATTACGTATTAATCCCGTTCCATTCTTTCTTCCTAATGTACACTCTGACTTTTGCTTTGCATTCATTAAACTGATGCCACAGTCAGGAAGAAATTAAACACCTCCCTTCATTCTAGGTGACCCTCCAACACCTTCCAAGGGTCAAATGCTCCCTGATGCATTCACTTCCACCATGGTACCAACTCCCTCTCCACTCCTTTCCATTTTGTTCTCACTGCATACATTAAACCGAGGAACTGTGTTGACTCAAAACTATACTTTCAGCTTTAAAGCTTTTGGAATGAAAATTTTAAGGTCAAAAAATACAAAGGTCTTTACAAAGTTGCCTCTTTGTTTTCTGGACAAAGAAGCACTTTTTAAAATCTTTTTGTTCTTTGCTTGTCAAGATAAATCAGTCCTGCCACACTCAGGTAAACACTGCCAAAAAGCACTCAACCATCTTACTGCAAACAAAACACTCTTGGCTGTGGTTAAGTGATACATCCTGTTTCTGGATAAATGGCTGTTCATCAACAGGTTAATTTGCATAGCCATTCAAGCCTTTTAAACAGTATCAATTAAGCCACAACAGTCGATTCTAAAAGATTTCGGAGTTTACATAAAAAAAATTTAGTTTGACCGTCTCAGTTCTCTTATTGCAATGAACACAAAATAGTGCAAATAGCTACCTACTGTCAAATTGTTACTTTGGATTTTATCCTGCATACACAATAAACTTGAAAGATGGAAAATATTTCCAGAGACTATAATATAGTTTCAGAAGAAAGTAATTTAGACAACTTTTCTAGATGCTTATAGGATTTCTCAATTGATTTCAGATTTAAAATTAAATCAAGAACATGCAAAATTAGAAAATACATATGCTCTAATTTCCATTCAAGAAATGTTTTCTTTGTTTAAAGGGAAAAAGAATGTAAAATTATTCAATCCATTCTGCTGAATGAATTATACCCCAAAAAATTAGTTTTTCTTAACGATGCTTTGTTTCTCCAAAAATAAATAGGAGAACTATCAGTGTCAGAAATTTAAATTAAGCCAGTAAACTGCTATTTAATTTTTTAAATATTTTCTTGGCCTATAACAAGCTAAGGTGTTGTAAATATTAAGTATTTTAATCTAAATTTTTTCCTCTAGTCAGGAGTTCTGTTATAAGGCATAGATACCTCACTGTGCCAACAACCTTGTCCTTGTATCCAGGCAAGCTACAGGAATCACAGCCTTCATTTCTACCCTCTCACCAATTTCATCTCTCTCACCTCCTCTATCATGGTTAAAATTTATCAACCAAGCAATGGGGAAAAAATAGAAGGCATACTTATTTTGACTCACTGTCTTCATATAGTCCTCATTTGTTTTACCACGTGCAGTCCCTAGGCCCAGATCAAAACAAGTCTAATAAAGTGAGTTTCAAAAGTAAAAGTTCTCTTATGTATAGGATATCAGCTTTCTTAAGACACAGGGTCTCACTCTGTTGCCCAGGCTGGAGTATAGTGGCATGATCACAGCTCACTGCAGCATCAATCGCCCAGGCTCAAGCAATCCTCCCACCTCAGTCTCCCAAGTAGCTAGGACTACAGGTGTGTGACCCCTCGCCCCCAACCCTGTTTTTAGAAATAGGGTCTATGTTGCCCAGGCTGGTCTCAAACTCCTAACCTTAATCAATCTTCCTGCCTCAGTCTCCCAAATTGCTGGAATTACAGGCCTGAGCCACAGTGCCCAGGCTATCTACTGCTTTTTGTATGTTTAATGTACATAACTTGATGTGTTTGCAGGTAAGCATACACCTGTGAAACCATCAAACCACCATCATTATCAATGCCATCACATCCGAAAGTTTCCTCCCATCCCTGTACCATTTTGTTTTTGTTTTGTTTTCCTTTTGTGGAAAGAGCACTTAATATAAGATCTACCCTCTTAGGAAAATTGTAAGTATACAATATTGTTGGCCGGGCGCAGTGGCTCACGCTTGTAATCCCAGCACTTTGGGAGGCCGAGGCGGGCGGATCACGAGGTCAGGAGATTGAGACCACGGTGAAACCCCGTCTCTACTAAAAATACAAAAGAATTAGCCGGGCGTGGTGGCGGGCGCCTGTAGTCCCAGCTACTCGGAGAGGCTGAGGCAGGAGAATGGCGTGAACCCGGGAGGCGGAGCTTGCAGTGAGCCGAGATTGCGCCACTGCACTCCAGCCTGGGAGACAGAGCAAGACTCCGTCTCAAAAAAAAAAAAAAAAAAAAGTATACAATATTGTTAATCATATGCTCTATATTATACAGATCTCCAGGTCTTATTTTGTAAAACTAAAACTTTGTACAGGACATCAGCTTTTTACTAGTTTCTATACCCTTTGTTGTGAGCTGTGGCATTCTGTCCAAGCAATCACTTGCTGCCCACTTCTTCACCCGACTGGTAGGCACATGATTCAGGCTGGCCAAAGTACAACATCCACCACATCTCAGTGACTGGTCTATGCTGGGCAAGTGACCCAGGACTGATAAGTCCTTTACATAGAGCAACCACAGGTCCAGGTATACTTGTAGCAATTCCAGTTCATGGCTATTGTCTTAGCATAACTGTACTTCTCAAGAGTAGCTGGGTTTAGATTACGTGGGCTCCCTATCTCTAAGGCAGAGTTTCTCAACCTCAGCACTATGAACATTTGGGGCTGGATCGTTCTTCATTGTAGGGGAGCTGTCCTGTGCACTGCAGGGTGTTTGGCGGCATCACTGGCCTCTGCCCGCTAGAAACCATAGCATCTCCCTAAAGTAACAACCAAAATTGTCTCTAGACATTCAAAATCACCCATTTGAGAACCAATGGTCTAGGGGAAAAGAGTCAGTATTCTCTGGAATTGCCAGTGCAGTAAGAAAGGTCTTTAGTCTTCAGTCTTCACCCATAAGCCAAAATTCCTTTTTTTTTTTTTTTTTTGCTTTAACAAGGTTTTAGTCTGATTCCTCTCACTGGCAGCTGAAATAAATGAGCATCCATAGTATTTTTATAACAATAATCTGAAGAAGGGGAAAGAAAAGGTTCAGATTAATTTTTAAACTCTATCCTTTCCACAAAAAACATGACACCAACTCTAGCTCTAGAAACACATGCATAGAACTTCTCCACTCATATTCTCCCTCTGAAGCATCTGAAGGTCTCCACACTCCACATCCCTGAAGAGATGCTGTGTGGCCACCTGCACAGCAGTAAGGGTGTCCAGCCCTGAAGGGAAGACAAGGGCTATCTGCATACCACCCACTGATGGGTATCTTTTGTAAGCATTTATTTCTTCTAGGCATTGTTTCTTAAACTAGGTTGAACCTAAGTAGTTAGCTAGAAAAGAGCAAGAGAAGATATTTTTAAATAATAGATAATTATTCCATTTTTAACTCTTACAAGTTCTATTCCTCCTCTTCTCTTAGACAAAGAGGCAGATTCTTGTAAGTCCTACAATCTTCCCAGATGATGCCACAGACATTTTCTTCCCTGTAGACATCCAAAGAGAATCAGCATGACTCCAGTGAGATAAAAGAGAAAATCGGTTTTAATACTTTGTGGGGAGGGGGCGAAGATTAAGGACTGTTTGGGTCTTTTAAGTGCAACAGAACAAAGTGTGAAATAAAGTCTGAAACAGGGGCATTTCTTGGTATCATGAGGGTTGTTTACCCAAACATTTAACTCCTTTTTCTCCCCTAACGCCATTACCTCTTCTCAGCTTAACATCTATATGCCATCCCACTCAGTTCAAACAGACTATGAGGAAAACCACACTTACAAGTCATGTATTATTAATATCAACCAGAAAAAGAATGTGGTGGGAGAGAGATTAAAACAGAATTACTGAATCTTGTCATCTACCTCAGGGAAAATAAATCCATCAGTTGACAGTTTCCTCCATGTCCTGCCATAAATCTACAAATTTGAGTATGTAGAGATCATTTCCATCTCCTCTGTCATGAAACAGGTGAAAGGTACGCCCTCCTGCCCCTTCTTCACCTAGAATATGAATCCCACCTTCTATATTGAGAAGCACGCTGCCAGGCATGGTGGCTCACACCTACAATCCCAGCACTTTGGTAAGCTGAGGTGGGCAGATCACCTGAGGTCAGGAGTTCAAGACCAGCCTGGCCAACATGGTGAAACCCCATCTCTACTAAAAATACAAAAATTAATGGGGCGTGGTGGCAGGCGAGCTATTCAGGAGGCTGAGGCAGGAGAATCACTTGAACATGGGAGGTGGAGGTTGCAGTGAGCCAAGATCATGCCACTGCATTCCAGCCTGGGCAAAGAGCAAAACTCCATCTCAAAAAAAAAAAAAAAAAAAGGCAGGCCTGGCGCAGTGGCTCACGCCTGTAACTCTAGCACTTTGGGAGGCCGAGGCAGGCGGATCACAAGGTTAAGAGATCGAGACCATCCTGGTCAACATGGTAAAACCCCGTCTCTACTAAAAAATACAAAAATTAGCTGGGCATGGTGGCGCATACCTGTAGTCCCAGCTACTCTGGAGGCCGAGGCAGAAGAATCGCTTTAACCCAGGAGGCAGAGGATGCAGTGAGCCAAGATCACGCCACTGCACTCCAGCCTGGCGACAGAGTGAGACTCTGTCTCAAAATAAATAAATAAATAAGAAGCACTTTGTGGCGGGGCACAATGCCTCACACCTGTAATCTCAGCACTTTGGGAGGCCGAGGCGCGCAGATCACAAGGTCAGGAGTTCGAGACAAGCCTGACCAACATGGTGAAACCCCATCTCTACTAAAAAGATACAAAAAATTAGCCAGGCGTGGTGGTGCATGCCTGTAATCCCAGCTACTCAGGAGGCTGAGGCAGGAGAATCGCTTGAATCTGGCAGGTGGAGGTTGCAGTGAGCCGAGATCACACCACTGCACTCCAGCCTAGGCAACAAGAGTGAAACTCCATCTCAAAAAAAAAAAAAAAAAAAAAAAAAAGGCTGGGCACGGTGGCTCACGCCTGTAATCCCAGCACTTTGGGAGGCCGAGGCGGGTGGATCACAAGGTCAGGAGATGGAGACCATCCTGGCTAACACTGTGAAACCCCATCTCCACTAAAAATACAAAAAATTAGCAGGGCATGGTTGTGGGCGCCTGTAGTCCCAGCTACTCGGGAGGCTGAGGCAGGAGAATGGGCGTGAACCCAGGAGGCGGAGCTTGCAGTGAGCTCAGATTGCGCCACTGCATTCCAGCCTGGGTGACAGAGCAAGACTCCATCTCAAAATAAATAAATAAATAAAAAAGAAAAGAAAAAAAAAACACCTTGTGCTCTGAGATGGACCCCTGAATCTTCCATCTCATCCTCTCCCACTAACCACGTAATCTGGGTCTACAGCCATACCACCCTGAACACATTCAACCCTGTCTGATCTCAGAAGCCAAGCAGGGTCAAGCCTGCTTGAAGACAGGGTTGAATGTTTTGAAGTATTTGGATGGCAGAACAAATAATTTAGGAGAGCTATCCATACCCAGGCTCACTGACTTTCCTCACACTCCCTTCTCAGTCCTCTGCAAGCAGGCTCCCAGCTCTGCTTGGCCACCTAAACTACTCTCCCACTATTACCAATGACAGTGTGTGGCCAACACAACATCACCTTGACTCAAGCTACTTGACTTCTCTGTGGCATGGCCTTGTCCACTCCCTCCTGCTTTCTGAACACTCTTTCTCCTTGGCTTTTGAGACCCTCTCCTGGTTTTCCATCTCTCTGTCAATGGCTTGTTTCTCAGACCTCAAGTTCTTTTCACCTACCCCTTAAAAGATGGAGCTCCTCCGGATTTGCCCTGACTCTCTCCCTGCCTTCTCCCTCTACATTCTCTCCCAGCAGCCTCGGTATTCAGCTGCATGGCATCATTTCCCATCCATATGCTGTGTCTCCAGAATCTTTATCTCCAGCTGTATTCCCCATTCCCGAAATACACACCCATAAAAGAAACAAACTACTGAACATGTCTCCTGGCTACTAGGAAATACCTTGGCCTCCACATCCTAAACCGAAAACTCATCCTCTCTCCCACAAAAGCTGCTGCTGTGGCAGGACCTCAGTGAACTGCACTCACCAGCCCACAACCGAAACTGAGGTGTCAGGGCAGCCCCCACACCCAATCACCCCCTACAGCCTGCAGCTGCTAAGTCCTGACTCCTCTTCTGCCACCAAAGTCTCTGGCCTAGATGACTGACCCCCCAACCTCCAGTCCTGCTTTCCTCCAATTCGTTTGCACAACCGCACCCCGAGAAAGCTTTCTACGACAATTCAAATCACACCACTCCCCTCCTCAAAACTTTTCAATCACTTCCCACTGTCCTTAGAGTAAAGCCCTCAACCTGCTTTCCAAGGCCCTTCCCGACCCTCCCCCACCCCCTCGACAGCACCATTCTTACCCTCAATGCAGATTCCCTGGCCCACCTGAGCACCATTTTTCCATCCACAAGATATGCTCTCTCTGACCTCTCAGATGCATTTTCCCTGCACTTGGAGAATACTTCTTCCCCACTCTCAGCAGGGAAAGCTCTGATCCTTCCTTTTGGTCTCAGCCTAGAAGTTTTATTTTCTTGAAGTCTTCTTGGAACAACCAAACTAGGTAGTCCTGTTAACTAGGGTCATCGCATCCCACACTGATTCAACAATGTGAATGTAACTGCTTTTTAAATAAATTTGCGTCTCCTGCACTAGAACTCTTCTGCACAAATACACATGTTTCTTCTCACTGTTAAACCTCTAGCAACTAGCCCACCATAGCTAGAGTTCAGTGACAAGATGACACCCCTCCACCACTGTCATAAATAAGGTTGTTCTAGTGATGACTGAACAGATTTTTAATTTGTTTTCTACGCCTAGCAAACACACACTTCACTATGGTTCAGTCAATTTTTCTAAGTACTTTAAAAATAATTTAAGCCTCACAACATTTTAAACATGTAACTATTATCCACTTTATTCTTTTTTATTTATTTATTTTTTTTTTTGAGAAGGAGTTTCACTCTTGTTGCCCAGGCTGGAGTGCAATGGCGCAATCTTGGCTCACCGCAACCTCTCTGCCTCCCGGATTCAAGCGACTCTCCTGCCTCAGCCTCCAGAGTAGCTGAGATTACAGGCATGCACCACCATGCCCGGCTAATTTTATATTTTTAGTAGAGATGGGGTTTCTCCATGTTTGTCAGGCTGGTCTCCACCTCCCGACCTCAGGTGATCCACCCGCCTCAGCCTCCCAAAGTGCTGGAATTACAGGCGTGCACCACTGCGCCCAGCTGACTATTATCCACATTTTACAGAGGAGGAAATCAAGGCACAGAGAAGTTAAACAACTTGCCCAAGGTCACACAGTAAGTAAACCTGGTTTCAAAGACCTATCTATTTTAGTATGTTTGCTGTGCTGCCTTTGACTTGCGTATCACAAAACAAAAACAAAACTATCGGCTGGGTGCGGTGGCTTACACCTGTAATCCCAGCACTTTGAGAGGCTGAGGCAGGTGGATCATGAGGTCAGGCATTCGAGACCATCCTGGTCAACATGGTGAAACCCCATCTCCACTAAAAATACAAAAAAAAAATAGCCAGACGTGGTGGTACACACCTGTAATCCCAGCTACTCAGGGAGGTTGAGGCAGGAGAATCACTTGAACCCAGGAGGCGGAGGTTGCGGTGAGCTGAGATCACGCCACAGCACTGCAGCCTGGGTGACAGAGTGAGACTGTCTCCAAAAATAAAAAAATAAAAACTATCTGTCAGCATGGCAGAGAATCTGCCCGATTCTCAAATAAATGGAATGTCATGTCAAGGACACTATATTCCCTTGTACTTCTGGCTTTGTCCCCAAAACTTAAAAAAAAAAGGCTTTCAGTAATACATCAGATTTCAACACACTATTATGGATGGTTTCTCCTATGTATAAATAAATGAGAGGCCTATATTCAGCTCTGTGCTTCGAAATATGGTTAGATTGGAAGAAAAAAACATGCGCTGGGCATGGTGGCTCACGCCTGTAATCCCAGGACTTTGGGAGGCCGAGACAGGTGGATCACCTGAGGTCAGGAGTTCAAGACCAGCCTGGCCAACGTGGTGAAACCCCATCTCTACTAAAAATACAAAAATATTAGCCAGGCATGGTGGCAGATGCCTATAATCCCAGCTACTCAGGATGCTGGGGCAGGAGAATCGCTTGAACCTGGGAGGCAGAGGTTGCAGTGAGCCGAGATTGTGCCATTACACTCCATCCTGAGCTATAAGAGCAAGACTCCATCTCAAAAAAAAAAAAAAAAAATGTGTTCACAGACTCTTTCTCCCATAGCTATGGGTAAAGCCACAACTGTGCTCCAGTCCAACCAAAGAAAGATAGTTATTTTAATAATAATAGTAAAAATAATAGGCACCTACCATAGCCAAGCAGAGCCTAAGATCTTTTAATATGTAATGTGAGGATTAAATACCACCACGCAGTGAGGCAGAGTTCTTACTAGGGCCATTTTACTAATAAAGAAAAATGTAGGCACTGAAGGCTTAAGTAACTTGCCCAAAGTCACATAGCTAATAAACAGTGAAGCCAACTTTACAGTCAGAGAAGAAAGCACTCATTTTTTTTTTTTAAGAGACCATTCCACATCCTGTATTCTGACCTGAGGTGACACTGCTGTGGCCAAATTGAGTTCTTCCAGCCACACACCTCACCATGACTTGCCACCGAGAGTGAGGGTAAGAAGGTGCCTGTGGGTGAACAAGTCAACAAGTCAGGAGAAATCACACTCACCATTGAAATATTAAGTGGCACTGGATTAATGTCTTCCTGAGGAAACACAGGGAGGAAATTCTAGTTGGACCAGGGAGTCAGGCCTAGCAATGGCAGCAACTTGGGGTGTGATTCCAGTCCATCTCAGAGTTTACAGAGATGCCTGCCTTTACAATGCAAAGCGCCTGGTGTTTTCCCCTGGTGTGTGTGTGTGTGTGTGTGTGTGTGTGTGTAAAGAGAACGATATCAAGATGCCTGCCTTTAGAATGTAAAGCGTCTGGTGTTTTTCAGTGTGTGTGTGTGTGTGTGTGTGTGTGTGTGTGTGTGTGTGTGTGTTATAAAAAGAACAATATCAAGGCCTTCTCAATACAAAAGCATCCCCCTGGCAATTACGTTCCTGTGTTAGGATAAGTAAGGGAAGCAGACCTGCCAGTGTTTGCTTTGGGGCTTGCCACAAGATACCATCCAGTCCCTGCCTGAAAATCATGTTCATCTGCCCCAACTAGCTTGACAGTTACCAGAATTCTCCACGTACATTGTGTTTATACAAACATCATTTTTCTCTTTCTAGTCAGAAGTCTAATTTCAATGAAGCAAAATGCCTTTTAAAGATTTTTTGTTTCTGACTCAAACCAGTTCTCGTACAGTCCTGAGACATGAACTGGCTTACTCTGATTATCCATGCTAGGCTGGTAACAACAATATCAAAAAGAAAATGGGTTAAATGTCTTTAAGATTCATGGATTTATTAATTACTGACTGTTTTGAAAGCTAGTATCCTAAATTTATAAAACTAATTTCAATAAGGCTTTCATCATGAATATTCCCTATTTAGTTTTATCATCCAAAAAATGCATAGGTAGAAGGTACATCATCATAGAACATCAATTAACAAAGTCCTTTTAAATGTCACTTGTAGGAAAAAAAGGTTGAACTAAACGAAATAAAGTTACATACATCCAATTGGATGAATCTCACAAATGTATTCAGGGGGAAAAAAGTATAGGATTAAACCATTATATAAAGTCTAAACACATGCAAACACATTATATATTGTTTATGGATGTGCCCAACTGTATCAAAATGCCTAGGAATAATAAACACCAGATCTGAGATAGGTCCTACCCCTTGGGGAGAAGAATGGGTATACAAGATGCTTTCATTAAGCTGGGGGGAGGGGGGAAAACAAATGCATGTTTATTGTGAGACTATCTTTTTATATTTCTAAAGTATCTCAAACTTTTTAAAGGAAAAAACAAGCCTAATACTAAAAGAATAAGTTAAAAGTTACTCTACTGAAAGGTAGGACAAGGAATGGGGAGGAAAAGAGGAAGGTGGAGATTGAGAGAGACAGACAGAGTGGAGGTCTGTGTCTTGTAATGGATCCTAAATCAACCCAACCTTGGAATGTCTATACTGTACTCATAATACAAATTAGCAATCAGTTTAAATTACAATAATGACCCCAGAGGGGTCTTAAAATTTAACAAAATTTAAATCAGTCATAATACTAAGGTAAAAAGAATATTCTAACTAGATCAAATGTACACACACTCTAGATAATCAAGATTGATCATCACTTCCCTAGCAGAAGACCACAGTTACACCCCTTTACAGAGACAGATCATTATTGTGGTTCAGGGTTTTGGAGTTAGACAAACCCAGGTTCACATTCCAGCTCCACCAATGACAAATTGTGATTTAGACAAGCTACTAATCTCTCTGAATTCACTGAGGTCAGGAGTTCAGGACCAGCCTGGCCAACATGGTGAAACTCCATCTCTACAAAAAATACAAAAATTAGCCAGGCCTGGTGGCACACACCTGTAATCCTAGCTACAGGGTGTGTAGCTGAGGCTGAGGAAGGAGACTTGCTTGAACCTGGGAGGCGGAGGTTGCAGTGAGCCAAGATCGCACCACTGCACTCCAGCCTGGGCAACAGAACAAGACTCTGTCTCAAAAAAAAAAAAAAAAAAGCAACCCAGTAAGGCCAGACGCAGTGGCTCACGTCTGTATTCCCAGGACTTTTGGAGGCCGAGGCAGCTGGATCACCTGATGTCAGGAGTTCAAGACCAGCCTGGCCAACGTGGTGAAACCCCGTCTCTACAAAAAACACAAAAATTAGCCCGGTGTGGTGGCAGGCGCCTGTAATCCCAGCTACTTGGGAGGCTGAGGCAGGAGAATCGCTTGAACCTGAGAGGCAGAGGTTGCAGTGAGTCGAGATCACGCCATTGCACTCCAGCCTGGGCAACAAAAGCAAAACTCCGTCAAAAAAAAAAAAAGCCCAAAATATGAAGTGATAAACAGCTATTGAAGTCACAATTCAAAACAGCTTCTTTAGGAATTTGTCCAGAGCACTTTGAGGATTCTGCTGTAGGGAACAGGATTACCTAACAGCTCTTAGGAAAATCCCTCTTAGGGATGTCTCTGGCTGTCTTCTTTTATTGTGAATTTACCATAGCAAATACAAGCTGTTAGGATTTCCAGCATGTCAGATGCTGGAAACCCTAATTTTGAGTTCACATCCTCAAAAACTATCTCTGTAATTTAAAGTATCTGATGATTGCAGTCACTTACATTGTCATGTCAATACCTTGGGCTGAATTCTGTCATCAAGTCTTCCTTATCAGTCCCTTGGAGGAAAGGCCTGCTGCTGACTGCCTGAACCTCGACTGTAGATTGCTCACTAGATTTGCAATGACCTTAGCAACACATTCTACTTCATCTTCAAATCTTTGTGAATCAAAAATAAATTCTAGAAAATATTTTCCCAAGATACCACTGAGCTCTGATTTGCCAATGTTTTTTCTTTTTTCTTTTTTTCGAGATGGAGTCTCGCTCTGTTGCCCAGGATGGAGTGCAATGGCGTGATTTCAGCTCACTGCAACCTCCGTCTCCTGGATTCAAGCAACTCTCCTGCCTTGGCCTCCCAAGAAGCTAGGATTGCAGGTGCCTGCCACCATACCCGGCTAGTATTTTTTTTGTATTTTTAGTAGAGATGGGGTTTCACCATGTTCTCCAGACAGTCTTGAGCTCCTGACCTCAAGTGATCCACCCGCCTCGGCCTCCCAAAGTGCTGGGATTATAGACGTGTGAGCCACTGAGCCCAGCCACCAATGTGTTTTCAAGATTTTCCAGCATCCTGAACTACAATCAAAATTTGGAAGCCTTTCCAGGGTTTGACAATTTTGTCTCTCTTCTTGGTCACTGGTAATGGTGCTTTGGAGAAATATACTGTTAGGGGTAATAAACACTAAAAGGTTAGATACCTGGTCTAGGGTGCAGAACAGCTATTTTGGGGCAAGAACAGGGCCTTAATATTAAAATGTATGCCTGTAATTTAGATATGTCATCATAATTGTTAACCTTTGAGCACTTATACTAAATGCTTTACGTGTATTAACAAATCCTACTTTTAATCCAATATAGTAGGTCGTATTATAATTTCTATTTTATTGACGAGAACGCAGATACAGAAAAGCTAAGCAGCTTGAGCAAGGATCCCGTCAGCAGTTGGTTGAGCTTAGGTATGAACCCAGCCAGGCTAGTACCTCAGCTTATGCTCTTAATCTTCTATATTATATTCCATCAGCTATTTTAAAGATTAAACACAAAAATACCCTCCTCTGTGTATTCTTTATCCAAAAGTCTACAATGTACCCTAGTCCCCTCAAAAACAAAAAACAGCAACAAGGAGCTGGTCAAAGGAACCCCAGCAGACGGGAGGACAGAGAAAGGCAATGTGACAAAAAGACACTGAGAACATTAGATTGCTGACTGGCTAGTAAAAAATCTATTCTAAATAAACATGGCTCAGCTGGTGGCCTGGTGGGAGGCTCTAAATAGGAACAACTCTAAATGGAGTCAAAGACCACCTGCAGTGAGTAAAGCATTTCAAGCTTTTCAAGCCTGTCTGGGTCCCCACCCTGGCTCAAGTCTGATTGTAATTATTTTCACAGCCAGTCTACATTCACACTGGAGACCAGCCACTGTAATAAAACCCCAAGTGACAGTTTGACTTATCCCGGGTGACGCCCCAAATTGTAGGAGCTCTATGGTAACTTCTTCAAGGCAAAGAATGTGTATGAGTACTCCTTTCCATTTGGGAAAAAATTATACTGCAACTTATTAACTTTTTAAAATAGCATTTTATTTTCTGTATCTCTCAATTCCACTTGATGGGAGCATAATCACAAAATTTACAATTACACCACTTTATCAAAATTAGGCCATTAAGGCCGGACGCAGTGGCTGACATCTGTAATCTCAGCACTTCGGGAGACCGAGGTGGACGGATCACATGAGGCCAGGAGTTCATGACCAAACATGGTGAAACCTTGTCTTTACAAAAAAAAAAAAAAAAAAAGTACAAAAATTAGCTGGGCATGGTGGCACGTGCCTGTAATCCCAGCTACTTGGGAGGCTGAGGCACAAGAATCACTTGAACCCGGGAGACGGAGGTTGCCCTGAGCCAAGATTGCGCCACTGCATTCCAGCCTAGGCGACAAGGTGAGACTCATGTCTCAAAATTTTAAAAATCTAAAAGATAATAATAAATAAATAAAAAACCTAGGGCATTAAGTAGCAGAAAACCCAACTCAAAACTGTCTTATATCATTTAACAAGACATTCAAAGCACAGAAAAACCCACAGGTCTCCCAACAGCATCAAGAACCCAAATTCGGTTAGCGCACTATGCCACTTACTCTCAGGCCCAAGATAGTGGGTAGCAGTTCCAGGCATCATGAGAGAACACAGAAAAGTAGAAAACCATCTTTCTTCATCTTGACAAAAGGAAACGTCTCCCTGAAGTATCCAGAAGACTTCCTGTCATGTCTCCTTGGCCAGAACTGGGATACAACCTCATTCTTATAATAATTACCAACCCAGAAAATGGGTTTATCATAACTGACTTATAGTTTCTTAACCCTGACTGCTCTAACAGTTCCCCCAGGTGATTTTATTGAGCAGCTAGGATTGGGAACCACTGAGTTAGATTAATCGGAATTACCCTGAAATGCCTTCCCCTGAGTCATCTGAAAAGGATGCAGACACTTGAATGAAATCTGGATTGTCAGAGGGGAAAAGGAATGTTGGCTGAACCAGCAGTAGTGTCTACACAACCATTTTACATTTGGGTTTCAAAAACACTTTCACACTATTTTATTTATTCCTCAAGGCTTTCTGTATCAGTCCCATTTTACAAAAAAAAAAGGAAACCAAGGCTCAAGTTTACAAAATAGGAAAATTATTTTTAGTCTTCCGAATCTCAGTAGGTTTAATGTGATGGCAACTTAAGAAATTTCCCCAAAAGAATATTTCTCTGAAAGAGTAAACATAAAGACAGCCAAAGGGAACTTTTACGTTTTTCCTAAGAGGAACAAAGCAAAAACCATTAAAATGCCGAGGCGAGAAGTACCAAAACCAAGTCTGGAAGACCTAAATTCTTGTCCTGGCTCTGCCACTAACAAGGTCATTTACATCCTTTTCCATGCCTGTTTAGTAACAGCAGACTCACTAATGAGAGCCCCTTCAGCTTCACAGACGCGCACACACACACACACACACACACACACACACACACACACACACAGAGCTAGACAATTTAAGTTTACTACAGAGCATTTTATATCACTGTATTAGTGCTTAATAACTGCAAGGACTATTTGTTTTAAAAAATTTTCTCTAAAGAACAAGATACATTTTCTCAAGACTGCCTAACGTAAAATTTATGAGAAAAGCATACATGGTTTATTGCTGTTTCTGGCAACTTGTTATCTACCTGTACGAATCATAAGCAACTGAAACTACATAGACATCACAAAGGCTTACAAAAGTTTAAATTGCATTGAAAGAAGACACTGGTTATTTTAAGAAAAGAAAGTACTTTAAAAAGAAAACTAAAAAAGCCATTTGAACAAAGAATTCATTGAATTGAGTGAATAATCTCCAAATCTACCACTAAAATGACTGGCTCTTCTCTCTGGAGTTCCTCCCCACCCCCAGTGCTATCTCCAACTTCACCCTACACAAAAATGTGCAATACTGTCTCTAAACCATCTCTTTGCTATTATGTCAGGCTTCTGCTGAAAAGCCTTCAAGTAACTCTCCACAAGATAAAGTCCACACTCCTAACCTTGTTTTTATGGCCCTCCACAATCTAAAACTGACCTCTCCATCCATCCCAGTCTACTACTCCCTGAAAAACCACCACTCCAGCCAAACTAGTCTCTTCAAACACTGCGAGTGTTCTGGTTTCTTCTGGTTTCCAATATGATAAGGCTCTACTCCTTATCACCAGTGAGTTCCAAAACTTTCACAAACCTCCTCCACTCTAACATACAAACCCTTGTCCCTGGAAAAGTTAGAATACTTGTCACTAAATTTTTAACCTTGTCACAGGTATGTGTCTATATCCTTTATTTCAAGAATTTAGCACAGTGCAGGAAAGAGTTCAAAAATGTTTCTTAGATTGAAGTAATTTCAACTACAGGACGATAAACTCAAGGGCAAGGGCCTCTACCCCATTATAAATCTGTATCTAATTCCAGTATTTAGCAAATTGTAGGTGCTAAATATTTGCGGATTGCTATCTAATTTTAACTCAGCAGTAAGCCTCAGGTCGCATAGGCCTCAAAACTCTAAATATTTATGGAAGACTTCAAAGCATCAAGACAACAAAATTACATATTGAAATCTTCCAAGAATGTAATGCAAACAGGAGACATTTTGCAGGGCAATTAAAAACAGAAATCACTTAAATACACAATTCTCAAAATGCTCAAAAGGCCATTTTTGTAAAACAAAATGTAAAATATCTGGAAATATAAACAATCTGACCTAGTGGGTTTTATTCTTTCTGTAGGTCCTCCACCCAATGTCATCCCTTGACTCTCTGATGTTATACAAAAGCTCAACTGGTTAGATGAACCATTTACGTAGACTACAATTTCAAATAACCTCATCAAGCCATTTTCAAATGCTGCAGAACCTTATTAGTTCCCCTAAGAGGTAGAGAGGGGAAGCTGGACGCAAAAGAGTAAGATCTGCTCAATTTTCCTACGGCCACGCCCTACCCAGTGAAGAAGAATTAAACTCAGGTCCCCCGACTTTAGTCCAAGGCTCTTAGTCTTTGATAGGAACTAGAAGTAAACTTTAGGGAGCACGCGGGAAAAGGCATGTGAACTACAGCTGTGTTCCTGTCACCTTCTGAGAAAGAATTTAAACATAAATTCTTAATGAACATAACGAGGAAAAAAAGACACTTCCCAATTACTCTCAAAGCATGATTACAAGTTATGTTTCTTGTGCTAAAGGACGAGAATCAAAATGAGTAAGATATCAATTCACAAATTCAAGAAAGTCTACAGTCTGGAGGAAGACTGACATCTGGCCCCCCAGATGCACTGGCTGCTGCTGGAACCTAATGCATGTGTCTTGATGGCAGGAAAGCTAATATGCAGTCACAGAAATAGCTTTCCACCAGTGGCCAAACTGGCTTTGCCCTCTGCCTCTCTCCACATCTCTCTAGCTCCAGAGGGAACTACTACAACCAATGAGAGAGAAGGTACATTCCCCCGGCCACTGACTCTGGTTAACATCAAGTTACAGAAAGAGTCCTCAGTCCTCATTCTCGTGTTCCCTCTGCACCCCCGCCCCCAACTCCTCCTTTCTATGCTCACTCCTCCATATGCATAGCGCCCCCCTACTTCCCACCTAACACACATACCAGACGCCAAGGGCCTGGAGAGCCCTCAACCAAATAAGCCCACTTGTCACATGTCCCAGAGTCCCATTTCTGATTCAAGCAGCAGAGACTTAAAAACAAAACAAAAAAACCCTAAGTGAGTCCCAATCCTGATTTTGCAACACCAAAGAGGTCAGAGAACCAAAAGGAACCTTGGAGATCATCCAGAGAAGTTGAGTGACTTGCTTCCAAAATTACAGGGATGGCTCACTAAATTCTTCCCACAGAAATGTACTTCAACTTATTCATTAAATGCATATTTACTGTACCAGACACCATGCTGGGTGCCCGAGACAGTATGATCAATATGTTTTAATCGCCCTTAATGAAAAATGGGGCGGGGCGCGGTCTGGAGAACAGTGAGATGGGGGATTTTCCCCAGAGGTGGTATCTACAAACAAATGTACAAGGGACGAATACCTCAGGCTGAGAATTACTGAACTGAGAATCTAGGTGAGGGATGAAGGCCCTAAGAACCCAGCCCCTCAAGGCTGGATACTGCCCAAGTCCCTGTCTGCTGTATGGGCAGGTCTTTTAAACGGGAAAAGGGGACATTCACCGCCATCCTCCGAAGGGGTTATGGATCCAAGGGATGGTCAGGCTACCCAGCTCCTCACTGGAGCTAATTCCGCCCCATTTTCCAGCAGCATCACTAACTCAGTATTTCTGCACGAATTTTGGCCCCTTCTCTCCTAGAAAGACTCTCCTCAACTACACTAAAATACAGTTAACTCTCCTGTATCTCGTGTCTTCTTCAGAGTTTAAGAGACAGAAGTTCAGGGGAGGAAGGCACCAAGCCTAACCGGGGTGGAATTCCCTATTTGCAAGCAGTGCCCGCCTGGGCTAGAGGGCAGGCTGTCAGCTCACCCTTCCAAACCCCAATCTTTGAACCCTCCTCAGCACGGGAGAGGAGGAATGTGCGGAAGCAGCATAAAGCCAGGTGGACTTTCTGGTTTGGCACGTGAAGGACCTGGAACAGGACTGTCGGGGAAGATCAGACAATGAGAGGGAAAAGGTGAAGCTTAAGGGGACTCTGGAAAACGCAACACCCCCGCAGGGTTTCAAAGAATCCCCAGGAAATTTCTTTTGATAAGTCACAAAACAAAACTAGATGCCTCGGTTTTGAAGGAGATTGTGAGTAGCTTTAGGCAGCAATGAAACCGGACTCCGGGCCAGGAGTGCGTAGGGTCGGTCTAGCGGAGCGGGCAGTCAGCGAGGGGTGTTCGGCGGCGGCCAGGCGGGGCCCGCAGGCAGCTCGTTCCCGCCGCCGCAGAGCCGCAGGGGCGGGAATGGGGACTCGCCGCGCTGCCTCGAGGAGGAATGACTCCAGGGACCCCCCCGGGGTTCCGAGAGAGCTGGGCTGGTCCGGAATGAATTCCCCATTCCTCTGACTGCTGGCCCCGGACACGAGACCCTCCGCCTCCTGCCGAGAGAGGCTCCTCCCCGCCTCGCCACGCCGCAGCCCGTCCGCGCCCGCGTTCCCTCTTACTTTTGGTCGCAGCGATGAGGTTCTTCCCGTCCTTGATGAGCTCTTTGATGAACTTGTTGGTCCTCTCGAGTTCCGCTTCGTGAGCGCGGATCCTCTCCCGGAACCACGGGCTGTCGAGGTAGCAGTCGCTGAACTCCAGGGGCTGCAGCCCCATGACTGCAGCGGTCGCTGCGCGGTGCGCACGGCCTCGCGCTCCTGCCCGAGCCGAGCTCCGAGGCCGCTGCCAGGTGCGGCCCCGCGCGTTCAGGGAGCCCGGAGGAGCTAGCAGGCCCGGGCGCGCGGCGAGCGCGGCACAGACATGTCCCGTAGAGCCGAGTCCTGCGGCGCGTAGGAGCTGCCACCGAGACCAGCGCGAGCTGCGGCGCCCCAATCCCGGCAGCCCCAGCCGAGCTCTGAGCGCCCGCGGCCCCGCCCCGCCCGGCCCGGCCCCCGCGCGGCAGACACTCCCCGAGGCGCCACCCGCCCGGGCCCGCGCTCCCGCTCGCCCCCTTCTCTTTCCTCCGCCTTCTTTCTTCCTCCCTTCCCTTCCCTGGACGCCTCTTCCTTCTCTTCCCCACGTGCAGCCGCCCCTCCTCTTCCTTCCGAGGCGTCCTGGGGCTAGAATTTCGCCCCGCGGCTCCCCTCCACCACGGGCGCGCGCCCCTCCCCTTTGCTTGGGCTCCCAGGGCCGGGGTGACTCACAATCGGCTCCCCGCTGCACGGAACCCGACCGGGACCGAGAAGGAGCGTCTTAATTGCAGTCGTTAGTCCCCGCAGGCGGGCGACATAACTCTGAAGCGGCTGCCTTGCAGGAGGAGATGATTAACTTATCTCATTTATCCTGGGACGCCCCCCAACCCCGATCTGGGAACGAACTCGCACATGGGGCTCTTTTCCTTATCCTGGCTCCTTTCCCAGTTTAAAGTGAGATGCATGGTAAATCTCTGCTTGAGATCGAAGCCTTACAATGGCAAGAACGTTTTCTTGGTGGCCCAGCAGCCGCTATTACACTTCTCTACGTATCCGCACTAAATGACTTAGGTGAAGGGAGAGGGCTGGCTAAACCACAGAAAAGTTGTTTCTGTTGTGTTCAGCACATTAAATTTGCTGGGGTAGGTAGAGACGATCTTTATTATTCTAAAAATAACCACCGGAAAACATGCCAGGTAACGTGTGGTTTTCACCGCGTGGGGGTGACATCAATGAGAATTTATGTCAGTGCCCTCAAAAAGCCTATTTTATGTGTTCTGAAACAACTCCAGTGTGTCCCAAAAAAAAGTTAAGGCATTTTAAAGTATTGAAATGTATACCTTAAGCCAGACGCGGTGGCTCACGCCTATAATCCCAACAGTTTGGGAGACGGAGGCGGGTGGATCACCTGAGGTCAGGACTTGGAGACCAGCCTGGCTAACATGGTGAAACCCCCTCTCTACTTAAAATACAAAAATTACCCAGGTGCGGTGGCGCGTGCCTGTAGTCCCAGCTGAGGCAGGAGAATCGCTTGAACCCAGGAGGCGGAGGTTGCAGTGAGTCGTGATCATGCCACTGCACTCCAGCCTGGGCGACAGAGCGAGACAATGTCTCAAAAAAAAAAAGTATTTCTTAAAAAAAACCACTAATAGTTCATTAGAGTAACTTTTCATAATCGCAATTTATTAAGCAATTATTATGTGCCGGGCACCCGCTAGAAACTCCATACATCTACAAACTCGCAATGTAGACTTACATAATGTGATGGTAATATTAACGAGAAACTTCAAAGTAATTCCTCAAGATGTTCAGACTTTCAGCTGGGTAATTAAGAATCTGTTTGGACGGCATGTTGTAGGAGGGTAGCCCTCCGGAACAAGTTAAATAAGCCTCCTACTCAATAAGCCCTTTTGTTACAAAACAGCACCAGGAGTGCCTAACCCGCAGATAAACATTATTACTCTAATGTCCATCCTCCAGAGAGTTCAAAGTGTTTTACAAATAACTTTTAGGCGGTGAAAGCTTCAGTTCCTACTAAAACCAGCAGGAGACTGGAGTCTACAGAAAAGAGAATAAAAGAGGCAAATAAAGGGGAAGACAAGCAGAGAAGGAGTGTAAACAAAAATGAGGGCCTTGCGAAACAGCCAAACACTGACCACACTCAATCCTCAGAACAGAAACCCAAACTTTTTCTCATAGATGGGCTGCTGACACTTCTTCAGTATTCAACATGGAGGTTACCATGTGACCCAGCAAGTCCACTCTTAGATATATACCCAAAAGAAATGAAAATATATGTCCACGCAAATAGTTACGCACAAATATTCATAGCAGCATTATTCGTAATAGCCAAAAAGTAGAATCAACCAAAATGTCCTTCATCGGCTGTGTAATGGATGCACAAAATGTTTATGTCCATAAAATGAAATATTAATCTACAATAAAAAGGAATGAAGTACTGACAGGTGCTATGGCACAATGAACGATGAAAACGTTATGCTAAGTAAAAGAACACAGCTGCAAAAGGCCATATATAATACTATCCATTTATATGAAATGTTCAAAACAGGTAAATCTATAGAGGCAGAAAGATTAGTGGTTGCTAGAGACTGGGGGATAGAGTGGAGGGTATATGTAGTCAGGAGTTTATTTTCAGGGTGATGAAAATTATTAATATTTTTATTTTTTATAGAGATAGGGTCTCACTATGTTGCCCAGGCTTTTCTCAAACTCCTGAGTTCACATGATGCTCCCACCTTGGTCTCCCAAAGTGCTGGAGTTACGGGAGTGAGCCGCTGAGCCTGGCCAAAAACAATTTAAATTTAAATTTTGGTAATGGTTGCACAATTCTGAATATACTCAAAATCACTTAATTGTATGTGTTAAATTGGTGGATTTCTTTTGGTCTGTGACATATATATCAATAAAAAAATGTTTTAAGATGAACTACTCTAGAACTGCTTCTCCTTCTTTACCACATTAGACTTCAAGCTGTAAAAACTCTGGTTTGTTCAGTGTGCCCTGTTCTTTAGATACTTGGAGGAAAAAAAAGTTGTTTAAAACAATGTCAAAACATCATAAAAAATATTACTTATCACTTCACACACATGTACACCCAGTGTTAAAGAGCTAGTGAATATGAATCTTAATTCATTACCAAATAGGTCCACAGTAATCACCATGAGTGGAGGGGCCTGATTAATTTTGTTTTATTCAGCTATGCCTATGCAGTGTCTGGTACAAGTGATCAGTAAGTGTGGAATGAATAAGTATAACTAACTGAAGAGAAATCTCTGTACAGTGGACAGTGGAAAGATAGATATTTAGGAGTTCCAGCTCCAGCTTTACTACTTGTTGTGCAACCTTAGCAAAGGTAATTTTCTGTAAACCTCAGACTTACCATCAGTGAAATGGAGATGATGACATTGCAGCTGCAGGTTGCTTGAGAAGATTTAATGAAATTGTGTTTGTAAAGTGCCTGCTGAAAATTATGATAATGATGAGACTAAAGGAAGAAGGAGGTGTGGAGGTTGGGCTGAAGAGAGGGATGAGGGAGAGGAGGAGTCAGATTACATTCCATCAATGTAGGAAAGATTTTCGGGGCAGGAGAGCCCTTAAATCATAGTTTTAAACCATGTAAGACAGAACTCAAGAAAAGTGGCCACAAAAGCAGATGCTACTGAGTTTCCAGGTTTCATCTTAATTAATCAATTATCCCCACAAATATTTACTGATCATTTATATGTATTAGGCACCATATTAGGTGCTTGTGATGCAGCAGCACACAAAACAGTCCTCACTGTGCTTTTGATCTCGGGGGGAGACTGACCTCATCCCAGAAAAAAAGAAAAAAATCACACACATATATATCCAATTGAAAATTAAAGCACCATGCAGTTAAAGTCGAAGGGTGTGTGAGAGGTTATAATTGGAACACCTGATAGAGATTGGGGATGGGTCAAGGAAGGCCTCATTGAGGAAGTGATATGAAAATGATAATTTAATCAATGACCAGGAATATCAGTAGGAGTTAACTGTTAAATAGAGGTAGGAACAGAGTAGTACAGACATGGGACCAGCCTGTGCAGGCCCCTGAGATGGCACATTCAAGAGATGAACAGGTCAGGCGGCTGAAGCCCAGTGAGAGAGACTGGCTCACAACAATGCTGGGTGGTGAAGGATAGGCAGGGTCAGATGGTACAGAGCCTCTAAGTCTTATTTAGGATTTGGGACTGTATCCCAATGCTGTTGCGAGCCTTTGAAGAGTTTTATGCATGTAGTAAAATGATCCGGATTGTGTTTTCTCTCTAGCTGCTGTGTGGAGAATGGAAATCCAGACAGAAGGTGGTTGGAGTTGTCTGGGCGAGAAATGGAATAGCTCAACCCTCCAAGGTGACCCTTCAAGGAGACAGCGAGAAATAGACAGAAATGAAATATATTTTAGAAGGAGATTCTGGGACTTGACAATAGCCTGGATATTGGAAATGAGGAAGAAGGGGTCAGCGATGGCCCCCAGGCTCGTGGCATGGTAAGTTAGGTGGATGGATATGCCACTTACTGAAAGGATAACATGAGGTAAGAAGCTGGCATGGCAGTGTTGGTGATGACTGGGATGGAAGGATGTGTTTCAGTGTAAACTCATGAAGTTTGAGATGCCTGGGAGACATTCAAGTCCCTAAGTCAGGTAGGCACTGACACCCAAATGGCATTTTTATGCTTTACTCAGTGCTTGGATTAGTTAGGGATTTGAATCAATGCAAGCTGGTCAAGTTTCAGTCTACATGAAATAGAGGTTAACATATAGGAAACCTTCCTTTGATGTAGGTTCCGCTGCATATGATACTGTAGTTTTTGTGTTGTGATGACTCACAGAGTACCTACCTGTAAAGTTAAATATGGGTCTACTGAATCCTTGGATATGTTTCAGGTTGTGAGTCAGAATTAGGTTCAGACACATTATAACAGAAAATCCAAAATCACTGGTTTTTAAACCATAAGGGGTTTATATTTCCCTTTCTCTCATAAAAAGGAGTCCATGATTCCAGAGTCCCCAAGGAAGCACCGGCTTCCATCCTCAATGTCACCTCATGGTACAAGATGGCTCCTAGAGGTCCTTCTGGGAGGAAAGAAGGGAAAAGATAGAAGGGCCCCTGACCCCACTGAATCAGCTTCTTTTCTCAGCATTCCTGTGCATCTCACACAACATTTTATTTTTTATCTCATTGATCAGATCTTAATCAAATGGCCACACCTCACTGCAAAGGGAAGATGAAAAATGTGGTCTTTTTCCCAGGTACATAAGTGAAATGTATTTTCCTACAAAGAGAAAAGGGATAGGAGATTTTGAGCAGGAACCTAGCAGTCTCTGCTGCAGGCTGACACCTTTGTGAGTGAGGTATATAATTACAGCTATGCAAAAAACTAAATTATGTAAATAGAAGAAATTTAAAATAATTCTTCGGGTCTCTTGCAGACTGTGTAAAGCTGCTTTCTCTCACAAGTATTAAAAACAAAACACAAAAAGAAACAAAAATGCCAAAATAACTTAAGAAATTATTGAAACACATCACTGAAAACCTCCACAGTGAGGCAGTTGAAGCTTCTGAAGCAGTTATCAGCATTCCAGCTCCATTTCTCTGTGATTCTCTTGGCTCTGCCTGCCTTCTTGGAATTGACTTCAGCCTCCGGAAAGCTTCTTTCATGAGAACCAAATAGCATCAACATTTACAGACTCACCTACAGGTGAGACAATACCCCTTCCTGAGCTAGAAAGTTGCTCCCTTATCACAACTACTTTAATCTGGGAATCAAAGCATTTCAAGAGACTGCCATTCCCTGAGTCCCTTGGACCTGGAGGCCTGCCACTCGATCACTGAGCCCAAGATGGGGGTAATGCCAAGTAGCTTGGGCCATTAAGGGGTCACCTTTGAGCATGGGGCAGGCTGATCCAACAAGATATGAGGATACTACACAACGAGTTTGTGAACTGGTAACCTATAAAAGTATAATGGTGATGCTTGTACAACAATGTGAATATACTTAATGCCACTGAACCGCACGCTTAAAAAGAAAGCATAATGAAGGAAGAATAAAGGACTCCTTCATCTCCCCCTTTATGTCACTCATCTTCCTCTAATAACCTTTTCTTTCTTTTTTTTTTTTGAGATGGAGTCTCCCTCTGTCACGCAGGCTGGAGTGCCATGGCGCTATCTTGGCTCACTGCAACCCTCGCCTCCCTCCCGGGGTCAAGTGATTTTTCCGCCTCAGCCTCCCAAGTAGCTGGGATTACAGGCATGCGCCATCATGCTCAGCTAATTTTTGTATTTTTAGTAGAGACTGTTGGCCAGGCTGGCCTTGAACTCCTGACCTCAGGTGATCCACCCACCTCTGCCTCCCAAAGTGCTGGGATTACACGCGTGAGTCACTGTGCCCAGCCATACCCTTTCCTTAAAGACATATTGTCTCACAGAATAATAATAATGGTCCAAATGTGTTTGACATTTTAATTACACCTATATTTTTAAAAGAACCTTTTTCTTCACACCACCCCTATTGAGAGTTTGTGACTAGCAGTCTGAGTAATGAAATTTGAGAAAGGCTATGCTATGAACACTAAGCTGGGTACGCTCTGCTGAGAGTCACCCCAGGATCTCTGTATATTCCAGGATTGCAGTGGGTGCACCAGTGTAGTGTGGTGTGCAGAAACTACTACTTGTGCTGGGTGTGGTGGCTCTTGCCTGTAATCCCCGCACTTTGGGAGGCTGAGGCGGGTGGATCACGAGGTCAGGAGTTCAAGACCAGCCTGGCCAATGTGGTGAAACCCCGTCTCTACTAAAAATACAGAAATTAGCTGAGTGTGGTGGCATGCGCCTGTAATCCCAGCTGCTTGGGAGGCTGAGGCAGGAGAATTGCTTGAACCTGGGAGGCAGAGGTTGCAGTGAGCCAAGAGCATGGCCACTATACTCCAGACTGGGCGACAGAGCAAGACTCCGTCTCCAAAAAAAAAAAAAAAAGAAACTACTATTTGTGCCTCCAGCATTTACTGAGCACCCATTATGTGCCAGGTACTATGCTAGAACTGGGACAGCAATAGCAAAAACAAACAAACAAAAACCTAGCATGATTCATGATCTCATGGACTAATATCCTCCAATCAGAGTGAAAGAAAATAAATCATTGCAAATATAAATGTCAAGTGAAATCTCTGGTAAGCACTAGGAAGAAGCCTGCTCTTCAGGGGCCTTTGGCCTATTCTGAGATGTCAGTGAGGATGTGACAACTGAGCTGAAATCTGAAGCACCAGGAGTGAATGGACGGAGGTGAAGTGGATGTGATGTGCAGAGGGAAGAAGCGTTCCCAGAGGAGGCTTTGTGGAAGAACCAGTACAAGTAACTGAAACTGCGGCCATGTGGTGGGAGCACTATGGGCTGAGATGAGGCTGAAGAGGGAGTGAGGGCCCATCCTACCTGCTCAGCACCAGCCCTGCTTCTATCCTTGAGAACACTGAGCGTGGGCTTCGGGCTTCGCTGCTTTTTTTCTCAGGAGAGCTCACCTTTTCCAGTACTTCTGGGCATCAAAGCTTGGAAGAGTTTAGGACCTCAAGGAAGTTTTAGAACTAGTACACTTAACTAGGGATATTTGGTCGGCAAATATTGATTGAGTACACAGGGTGGGGAAAGCACTGTGGTAAGCAAGTGCTAAGGCGAAATAGTCCCTCATCTCAAGCGTTTACAATCTGGTATACTCTAGCCATGCAGAATAAGCTGACAAGAGGATAATTCTAAAACAAAGCACACTGCTGCTTCCTCCAGCCCGCCTGACAGCCTGGTTGAGAAGTGGGCGTTCCTACTGAAACTGGGATGGGGAAGAGGGAGGGTGGGTATGTGGGGGAGATTCTCCAGTCCTCCCACATTGAAATTCATATCTTCTCAGCTGGGTGCCGTGGCTCATGCCTGTAATCCCAACACTTCTCAAGGCTGAGGCGGGTGGATCACTTGAGGTCAGGAGTTGGAGGCCAGCCTGGCCAACATGGTGAAACCCCGCCTCTACTAAAAATTTAAAAAAAAAAAAAACACCTGTGGTGGCACGTGCCTGTAATCCCAGCTACTCTTTAGGCTGAGGCAGGAGAATCACCTGAACCTGGGAGGCGGAGGTTGCAGTGAGCCGAGATCATGCCAAGGCACTTCAGCCTGAGAGACAGAGTGAGACTATCTCAAGAAGGAAGGAAGGAAAGGAGGAAGGAAGGGAGGTAGGGTGGGGAGGGAGGGAGGGAGAAAATAAATCCATATCCTCTGAGGAAATCTAGGACTCCTATCTTTTCAAGTTTGGAGGTAGAAGAACCTGGCTCAAGGAGATGTGGGGGGTCAAAGCACACAACCAGTACCTGCCCCAGGTGGAGTCTCCTGTTAGTGCAATCACTGCTTCTCCCGCCCCCAGCTTTTGGAGAGACTTGGCATGGAGAGGAGGAAGCTGGGTAGATCACATACAGTAATATCTGAGCACACACTGCATATAGCAGCAAGCATTCCTCACTGCCCATAGACCTCTGAGGCAAATGCTGCCCTCCTTCCTATGACATGTGATCAACTGACCAAAGCAGGAACCTTGCAGTTTGCTTTATTCAGGTATCAACTGAGACTTTTTAAATGATGGAGAGAAAGAGAAGAGCTCTAAAGAGAATGTTTTTCGCGGCACTCCAAACGTCCCTTCTATGATCCAGAGAAAGGTTTCCAGAAGGTGACTTTCAACCAGGCAAATATCCAGCCACCAGAAATTCAACCTGCCACTATTAGAGGCACACTCTCAGAGTCCACTGGCACCTCAGTAAAATAGAAAGTGAAAAAATATAAAAATGTGTGTACTTATCCTTTGACCCAGTAATTTCAGACCTGACCATTTACCCTAAGGAAAGGTTTTTTATTTATGAGACAGAGTCTCGCCCCGTTGCCCAGGTTGGAGTGCAGTGACACGATCTGGGCTCACTACAACCTCTGCCTCCCAGGGTCAAGTGATTCTCCTGCCTCAGCCTCCTGAGTAGCTGGGATTACAGGTATGTGCCACCACACACAGCTAATTTTTGTATTTTTAATAGAGACGAAATTTCACCATGTTGACCAGGCTGGTCTCAAACTCCTGGCCTCAAGTGATTCCCCTGCCTCGGCCTCCCAAAGTGCTGGGATTACGGGAGTGAGCCACCACACCCAGCAGAAATTAATCTTTTAAATGTATATGCTTGGCCCGGCACAGCGGCTCATACCTGTAGCCTGGGTGACAAAGACTCCGTCTCAATAAATAAATAAATAAATACAATTTTTTTAAAAAAAGGCTGGGCGTGGTGGCTCACACCTATAATCCCAGCACTTTGGGAGGCAGAGGTGGGAGGATCACGAGGTCAGGAGTTCAAGACCAGCCTGGCAAACATGGTGCAACCCCATCTCTACTAAAAATACAAAAATTAGTCTAGGTGTGGTGGTGGACGCCTGTAATCCCAGCTATTTGGGAAGCTGAGGTAGGAGAATCGCTTGAACCCGGGAGGCAGAGGTTGCAGTGAGCCGAGATCGTGCCACTGCACTCCAGTCTGGGCAACAGAGCAAGACTCCATCTCAAAAAAAAAAAAAAGTATATGCTTAAGGCTATTTGTTGCAGGAAAGAAAAAAAGAATGCAGCAGCCACTTAACAATTAGAAAATAGTAAAATAAATCAGCATATATTAACTCAATAGGAATCCTGGGTTTATGTGCTTTGATGCCATTAAAATGATCGTTTTTACTCTAAATAATGGACATTGGCATTTTGGAATGCCCAGCATTCATTCCCACTTCCCAACATTACCATGATTTCCACCGGGGTAATCATTTTCCCACATAACATGTAGTCTTTGTAAAATTCCTGTGCCTGCCTCATGCTAGGGAATCCAGAGAGATCCCTAGAGATTCCTTCTATAAATCTTTCCTCTCAGACCTGCCACAGCCAAGGGCTGGGCACGTGACCTAAGCTTGGCCAACCAGACTTTCCCAAGACTTTGACTTTTGAACGTAGTAAAGCACTGACAGAAGAGACAGAGTTCATCTTTTCCAGCCAGGAGTGTTGAAACAGACCTGCTGCTGGGGAGGCTACCAGGCTTCTTCCAAAGCTGGTTCTTTAAGGCTTCCTTAACGCCTCCATATGCTTCAAATAAAATACCCTTTTGCTTAAGTTGACAGAATCGGTGTTTCTTCCTTGCAACCAGAGATTAGTAGACTCCTAGATTGGTAGTAGAAGGAAACAGACCTTCAGGGAAGTCATGGGGTGTTTAGAATCAATTATCTGGCTGAGATTGAACAGAAAACAGAACACTCCCATTTATATTCTAAAAGGGGAACCTGGTGGTTCATGGCACACACTGGAGAAACAAGTCATTAAGTTATCATCTTAGATTATTTAGTTCTAAGTAGCATGACCTTAAATCCTCTTTTGTTTGGAACTGGTCTGCTTTATACCTATTGTCCTGGCGTGCGCTTCGTTTGGTCTGTTTCGCCTGGATTTTGTGTGTGTGTTTGTTTGTTTGTTTTAAGAGACAAGGTCTCCCTCTGTTGCCCAGGCTGGAGTATCATGGCATAATCATAGTTCACTGCAGCCTTGAACTCCTGGGCCCAAGTGATCTTCCTGCCTCAGCCTCCCAAAGTGCTGAGATTACAGGCATGAGCCACCACACCTGGCCTGGATTTCTCATTTTAAAATGGGGTTCTACTACAAATAATGCATAGAAGCTTTTAAAAAGAGGCCAGGCATCATGGCTCATGCCTGTAATCCCAGCACTTTGGGAGGCCAAGGTGGACAGATTACTTGAGATCAGGAGTTCAACACCAGCCTGGCCAACATGGCAAAACCCCATCTCTATTAAAAATAGAAAAATAGCCAGGCATGGTGGTGGGTACCTGTAATCCCAACTACTTGGGAGGCTGAGGCAGGAGAATTGCTTGAATCCAGGAGGCGGAGGTTGCAGTGAGCTGAGATTGCAGCCCTGCACTCCAGCCTGGGTGACAGAGTGAGACTCTGTCTCAAAAAAAAAAAAAAAAAGAGGCCAGGATGGGTTTGCTGGACCATCACTCTGTTTTTAACTCCTACTATGGTCTCATCTAGTAGTGTGCGAGACACATGTGCAGTGAACAGAGTTCTCACTTTAACACGTGGATAATCTGACAGATGACCAAGGATAACCCATTTTTCTCCTTTTTTTTTGAGATGGAGTTTCACTCTGTTGCCCAGGCTGGAGTGCAATGGCGTGATCTCAGACTCCCAGGTTCAAGCGATTCTCCTGCCTCAGCCTCCCAAGTAGCTGGGATTACAGGCATGTGCCACCACTCCAGCTAATTTTGTATTTTTAGTAGAGATGGGGTTTCTCCATGTTGGTCAGGCTGGTCTCCAACTCCTGACCTCAGGTGATCCACCCACTTCAGCCTCCCAAAGTGCTGGGATTACAGGTGTGAGCCACCACATCCAGCCAACCCATCTTTCTTTTTCTGACGTTTCCAGAAGCAAGGTAACCAACACTTATTTTTAAGAATGGTAAGAAGGATACTTGCTGATAAAATGAAGCTCTCTGACATACAATCAGGTAGAGACAGCTACCCCTTCCAGTATTACTGGCCAGAGGAGAAGCAGTTGATACTGCTAATCTTGCTGGCTATTTTGGTGTACCAACTAGTTTCAGAGTGGCCCGGGCAGTAACCTGCATGATGAACAAAGTCGCCAGGCCAGTCAGCAGGGTCAACAGGAAGCATAGAAAATTACAGGTTGAGTGTAAGATGTACAAGAAAATGGAGGCTGAGCAAAGCTGCCATAGAGCACATAGAGGCTATAGCTATTTGTCTTTTATTATATTATACAAATCTACAGCTATTAAAATGCTTTATGGTTTGGTAATACTTTTTTTTTTTGCAAAAACAAAAGCTTTTGGCAGAAATGCATTAAAGGAAAGAGTGTATATTTAACGAAAAATGAAGTACTCATATCCCATTTCTCAAAAAAGCTGCTCATGAATTTTTAAAGAGTTTTTTGTGTTTTTGTGTGTGTGTGTGTGTGTTTTTTTTTTTTTTTTTTTGACGGAGTCTCGCTCTGCAGCTCAGGCTGGAGTGCAGTAGTGCAATCTCGGCTCACTGCAAGCTCCACCTCCCGGGTTCATGCCATTCTCCCACCTCAGCCTCCCAAGTAGCTGGGACTACAGGCACCCACCACCACGCCTGGCTAATTTTTTTGTATTTTTTTAGTAGAGATGGAGTTTCACCATGTTAGCCAGGATGGTCTCGATCTCCTGACCTTGTGATCCGCCTGCCTCGGTCTCCCAAAGTGCTGGGATTACAGGCGTGAGCCACCGCGCCCGGCCTGTAAAGAGTTTTAACATTTATCATCCACCATGGGGTTTCTTCTGTGACATGACTAATCACATGAAAACCAGAGGGTCCAAGGCTGTTGGAAAACATCCGCATCCACTTCAAAAAGTAGAAGTTATTAAGAAAGCTAGGCCCAAAGATGGCAATTTAACATGTTTAGCTACAACAGGATGTTTACATACCACTCTGTGAAACGTGACTTTTCACTTATGTCAAATGACTGTTTTTCTAAATTAATTGTTTTATCTTCTTTTTCCAGGATTTCTTGGGTAAAAATGAAACATTAATGTGTGATCTCCATTAATAGAAAATAAAAGTTTGGACAGGGCACTGTGGCTTATGCCTGTAATCCCAGCACTTTGGGAGGCTGAGGCGGGTGGATGATGAGGTCAGGAGTTTGAAACCAGCCTGGCCAAGATGATGAAACCCCGTCTCTACTAAAAATACAAAAATTAGTCGCATGTGGTGGCACGTGCCTGTAATCCTAGCTACTCGGGAGGCTGAGGCAGGAGAATTGCTTGAACCTGGGAGGCGGAGGTTGCAGTGAGCTGAGATCGCATCATTGCGCTCCAGCCTGGGCAACAAGTGTGAAACTCTGTCTTAAAAAAAAAAAAGAAAGAAAGGAAAGAAAGAAAACTTTCTAAGGAGTTATGAAGCCAGCTTTATATAATGTGGATGTGAATGAAGATATAGAGACTTCTGGTACTCACCCATATCCAGTTCTCTCTTCTAGGGCCCAAAGGAGGGATAGAGTTTCTAGCCCCTGCTGTGTTACTCATTTTAACTGTGTTCTTCTGGCTCTAGTGGAAGGGAAATGCGTGATTTTTCAAGCCGAAGCATTTAATTTCTGGTGCAACGCTCTCCAGTATGTTCTTGTCCTGCCTTTGTAACTATGAACTCCCCCTGTTCCCAATAGAAAATCTAGGAAATGTTTGGACCCTGTATTAGCCTGGAACTCTGAAAGACTGTGTGAAGCAGAGACACTCACTGACTGGCACAGAATTTGTAACTTGAGTGAGAAATAAATTTCTCTAGTGTTTAAGCCAGAAGATTTTAGAATTGTTTGTTATCACAGAACAGCCTTTCCTATTCTGACTAATTCATTCGAATTCCAATATCTTAGGAAGAGGGAAGAGTACTACTGATGGGATTGAAGAACATATAGCAAAAGAGTGGCAAAACTGAAGAAATATTTTTAACTTTTTCTTTGTTTAGTGGGTATAGAATTTCTACTGGGATAATGAAAAAGTTCTGTAAATGGATAGTAGTGACGGTTGTACGACCTTATGAATGTACTTAATGCCACTGAATTATACACTTAAACATGGTTAAAGTGGTAAAATATGTATTATGTGTATTTACCACAATAAAAAATTACCAAAGAAGGGTTTTTCTACCAAAGTCCTCCATTATTGATAAGAGTTAGAAAAATAGGCACTCATATATTGTTGGTGAGACTATACATAGGTACATCTTTCTAGAGACAATTTTGGTGGTGCTTATTAAAAGACTTTTGAAATGTTTTGCCCTTTCATTCATTTATTCCTCTTCTGAGAATTTAACCTAAATTTCTAAAAATAATTTACAAAGTTTTATGTAAAATGATCATAACTCCTGAATGATTTAAAAAAAAATAATGACAGGCTTACATCTGTAATCCTAACACTTTGGGAGGCTGAGGTGGGTGGATCCCTTGAGCCCAGGAGCTCAAGACCAGCCTGGGCAACATGGTGAAACCCTGCCTCTACAAAAAATAAGCTGAGCATGGTGGTGCACACCTGTAGTCCCAGCTACTCGGAGGCTAAGGCAGGAAGATTGCCTGAGCCTGGGAGGTGGAGGTTGCAGTGACCTGAGAATGCACCACTGCACTCCAGCCTGGGTGACAGAGAGAAACCCCCTGTCTCAGAAAAAAAAAAAAAAAAAAAGGGAGGGAGAGACCATGTCTCGATATGTTGGTCAGGCTAGACTGCAGTGGCTATTCACAGGCTCAGTCATAGCCTCAATCTTAAGTTCACTGTCGCCACAAACTCCTGGGCACAAGCAGTCTTCCTGCCTCAGCTTCCCAAGTAGCTGAGACTATGGAACCTGCCACAGTGCTTGGCTTGCCAGCATGATTTTTATAAGCCAAAAATTTGAAACAGTTTAGACTTGACCAAGATGAATTGCTTAAGTAACTTAGAAAATATTAATATAATTGGGCACTATGTGGATCTTTTAAATTATAGTGTAGTAGAATACTTAATGACATAGGAGAAATGCTCCAATATAATGTTTAGTGAAAAAAGATACAAAGCCTAGGTCTTAAGTTGAGTAATGAGTTCTTAGGTGTTGAGTTTATTAAGTTTTATTACTTAGATTTATGTAAGGTTAGTTTGACAGTATTGATTCTTAATGAATCTATGCTGATTTTCTGTTCATAAAATTACTTACTTTTTTTTTTTTTTTTTTTTTTTTTTTTTTTTTTTTTTTGAGATGGAGTCTTGCTCTGTGCCCAGGCTGGAGTGCAGTTGCACGATCTCAGCTCATTGCAACCTCCACCTCCCAGGTTCAAGCGATTCTCTTGCCTCAGCCTCCCCAGTACCTAGGATTATAGGCATGCACCACCACACCTGGCTAATTTTTGTATTTTTAGTAGAGACAGGGGTTTCACCATGTTGACCAGACTGGCTGGTCTCGAACTCCTGACCTCATGATCTGCCCGCCTCAGCCTCCCAAAGTGCTGGGATTATAGGCGTGAGCCACCACACCCAACCCCCATAAAATTACTTTCTAAGACTTAACATTAGTTGCATGATTACAACCCAAGTTCTCTCAATATCTTAGGATATACTTTATCTGGGAATAAATTAAATACATTATTAAAATAACTAAATGTTTTTAAAATCTCCTCTTATTTCTTACCTTCCTTGGCTTTAGTTTCACTCTCGACCATTCCTCTTTTAACCTTTCCATTTGAAGGTAGTTACTGAGAGAAGAGAAAAAAAGAGATGTTAGTTCTGCTTTCTCTGTTATCTTTTCAATATTACATCATCTTTCCCTGAACAGAGTCTTTTTGTTTTTGTTCTTGTGTAAGAGCATGACCTTGAAAAGATTCTTCTGGGGATTTTTGGTTATTTTTCACACCTCTAAACTCATCTTGGATTCTGCTTTTCCTGGTATTATTATTCAAGGGTCATGCTGCTGTCTAGTATCAGGTAAATTTACACACCTGTCCATTGTCTCATATTTTGTGTTCAGTAGAGGAATGCTTTACAGTCACTCCTGGTTTTTTTAGATAACTCTTTTTTTTTTCTCCCTCCATATTGGGATTATTTAAGACAACAGTATTTAACCTGAGTTATAGGAATCCCCAAATATATGTAAAGACTTTCCAAGGACAATTGGTATGGGTAATTTATTTCCAGATCCTCAACTTCTATTTCTCCTTTTTCCCAAAATTGATCTGCCTGAAAAAATGTCTTGCAGATTCTCCTTTTCCACCTCCCCTTTCACATTAACCTTTTTCCCAAGGAAGAGGAGAAGGTAGAAGAGAGCACTGCAAATTTATTTATCCTGTATCTTGGTCTCAAGATATAAAAATATCCATAGTACCAAAGGGACAATTTGAAATACTTTTTCAACTGGAAGCCTTCTGTAGGAACTAACCCACCATCATGCTTTTTGTCTTTCCCTGCCTAACGCACATTTCTGTTAAGGACAAGTCATAGCCTTAGAAACTGCCCCTTTGAGAAGTTCTGAATATATATTATAGGGTGAGGTAGTAGGAGTAATGACAATTTCTCTTTATTGATTTGCCTCTCCCATCCCTAAATATAATTAGAGAATGCATGGTTCTTAAGGAAGATATATGTGAAAGCAATTAAAGACAGTGTCTTTTAGAAACGCTGAACACTAAAAATGGCTCTTCTTTTTTCTAATTTGAACATAAGCATTTTTTCTTTACCCCCTTCAATCTTCTTTCCTAAAATGTGTTGTCAGCTGGAAAGAAAAGCACTTTGAACAGATTAGTCATGCTAATTATTTAAAATATAACTGAAATGTCTTCTAGTACTACTAAGATTTTTGAAACATACTGAAGAAAACCTGTGCAAAAAAAATTTTACATGACTTATTTCAGATTAACTTTGCATTATTCAATAAGGAAGGTAAAACCGATTTATCAACTCACATCGTGAACTAATTTATCCATTTACTGACAATCTTTCTGTGCCTCTGATTCTTCTTCTGCTAAATGGAACCTCTATACTAAACTATACCTCTTCACTGAGTTCTTTCAGACATTAAACGAGTCAACCTAGAATCTACGCAAAGCACATAGAACCTTACCTGGTGCATAGTAAGTGCTCTTCATGTTGAAATGCTCCTTCTTCTGAGTCTTGGTCCTCTTCTCTTTGTCTGTATCTCCCTTTGTAATCTCACTCAGTCTCCTGGCTTTACAAACCATCCATATGCTAATAATTTCCAAATTTATATTTCTAATGCCTGCCTGTTCACTCCAGAACTCCAGACTCATCTATTCAACAGCCTTCTGGACATCTCCATGTGGATACTTAATTGATATCTCAAACTTACTATCTCCAAACTGACCTCTTGTTCTTTTCTCTTTCCAAACCTGCTCCATCTTTAGCCTTTTCCCTGTCACTTGATGTCAACATCATCCTTCATTGTTCAAATCTAAAAAACTTGGGAGTCAATCTGAACTCCTTTCTTTCTCTCATACCCCACGTGCAATCTGTCTTCCTGCAAAAAATATATCCAGAATCTGACCACCATTCACTCCCACCACTGCTGTCTCCTGCTGCAAGCCACTGTTATCTCTCTCCTGGATTACTGAAATAGACTCCCTGCTTTTATCTTTTCTTCTATCTTTGCTCCCTGCAGTCTATTTGAAGCATAGCAGCCAGAATGATTCTTCTAAAATGAAAATCAGATCATGTCATTCCTCTGCTTAAAAACCTTCAATACAGCCCCCCATACATAACACAACAACCTTTTAAAAAAGTTATGTAGGCCGGGCGCGGTGACTCACGTCTGTAATCCCAGCACTTTGGGAGGCCAAGGCAGGTGGATCACTTGAGGTCAGGAGTTTGAGACCAGCCTGGCCAACATAATGAAACCCTGTCTCTACTAAATATACAAAAATTAGCTGGGTGTGGTGACACGCGCCTGTAATCTCAGCTACTCAGGAGGCCAAGGCAGGAGAATCTCTTGAACCCAGGAGGTGGAGGTTGCAGTAAGCCAAAATCCTGCCACTGCACTACAGACTGGGCGACAAAGTGAGACTCTTGTCTCCAAATAAATAATACAAATAAAAAGTTGGCCAGGCACAGTGGCTCATGCTTATAATCCCAGCACTTTGGGAGGCCAAAGCGGGTGGATCACCTGAGGTCGGAAGTTCAAGACCAGCCTGGTCAACATGGTGAAACCCCGTCTCTACTAAAAATACAAAAATTAGCTGGGGGTGGTGGTGTGCACCTGTAGTCCTAGCTACTTGGGAGGCTGGGGCAGAAGAATCACTAGAACCAGGGAGGTGAAAGTTGCAGTGAGCCGAGATCTCACCATTGCACTCCAGCCTGGGCAACAAGAGTGAAACTCCATCTCAAAATAAATAAATAAATAAAATAAAAAAGTAAAAAGTTATATAAACTGGCCAGGCATGGTGGCTCACTCCTCTAATCCCAGCACTTTGGGAGGCCGAGGTGGGCAGATCACTTGAGGTCAGGGGTTTGAGACCAGCCTGGCCAACATGGTGAAACTTCATCTCTATTAAAAATACAAAAATTAGCCGTGTGTGGTGGCACATACCTGTAATCCCAGCTACTCAGGAGGCTGAGGCAGGAGAATTGCTTGAGCCCGGGAGGCAGAGGTTGTAGTGAGCCAAGATTGTGTCACTGCACTCCAACCTGGGCAACAGGGCGAGACTCTGTCTCTAAATAAATAAATAAATAAATAAATAAAAGGTTATATAAACTTACAGTTGTGTATATGCACATTAATTTTTTCAAAACAGAGCAAAAATATTCACCAAATTATTTCCAGTGATTACCTCATGGTGGTAACATTTGCCATTTGACTCAGTAACATTACTTCAAGAAACTTATCTATAGAACATAATCAGGCTGTACCCAAAGATTTAAGTTCAAGAATGTGAATCACAACAATATTTACAGTAGGCAAAAATTTAAAATAGCCTAAGTGTCCAACAACAGGAAACTAATAAATTATAACTAGGCCAGATGATGAATAATCTTACAAGGTTGAACATGGTTTTTAAAAAATCAATCACACGTTGTTAGTGAAAAAAAATTATAAAATAGCAAGTAAGGCTATGAGATCAACTTTGCAAATTAAAAACTATATACGATGAAAGGAAAAGATTTGAAGGATATGCACCAAAATATTAACAGTCATTGCATAGGAATGACACACAGGTGGCCATGATCCAGGGCTGAGTAGCTGTGGAAGAGCCACTACTTGCTATTAGCCAACCTCCTTGGAATTGACAAACTCAGAACAAATGTGCAGATTTTAATCAACACTTCTTGCAATGCTCTGCAGTGTCGGCTTAAGCAACCATCTCTTTTAAAGGCTGCAAATGCACTCATAGAGTATATCAAATGAATATAAAGATGTTTTAACTCTGAATTTGGTATAATAAAAATCATTCTTTTTTTTGTTTGTTTTTTGAGACTGCGTCTCACTCTATCGCCCAGGCTGGAGTGCAATGGTGCTATCTCGGCTCACTGCAACCTCCGCCTCCCGGGTTCAAGTGATTCTCCTGCCTCAGCCTCCCGAGTAGCTGGGACTACAGGCATGCGCCACCATGCCTGGCTAATTTTTGTGTTTTTAGTAGAGACGGGGTTTCACCCTGTTGGCCAGGCTGGTCTCAAATTCCTGACCTCAGGTGCTCTGCCTGCCTCGGCCTCCCAAAGTGCTGAGATTTATAGACGTGAGCCACCGTGACCAGCCACAAAAATTACTCTTATACAGCATACTTGGGAACGAGGGAAAAAAAAAAATCCCCTAATGCTTTTAGGAATTTAGGCCCTCTAAATCTTTGCCAGATTAGGATAGGTTGAGCTATTTTTTTGCAATGACTGAAAAGAGTTTCCCAAGAGCTTCCTATCAGTTTTAATTTGTTTGAAAAAGCAGTTAAAAGTACAAGAAATGTTACTTGTCCTGTTCAGTTCCTAATATCCAGTTTTTAACTCACAGTTTTCTTGGACTTTAAATATTGAGCTTAACTTAGTCCTTAGAATTTTGTTTTATGTGTCTCTTGTTACTTGCTGAATGAAGTGATCAAAAGAAGAGAAGAAATTCTAAATTCATAACTGTCTTTCTACCAGTCTATCAGGCCATCAGGCCTCAGCCATCTTTACCCAGAGAACAAAAATAATATGATTAAGGAGTCTAAGAAGTCTTCTCTCTTTATTCTTTTTTTTTTATTCTAACTTTTATTTTAGGTTCGGGGGTACATGTGCAGGTTTGTTATGTGGGTAAATTATGTGTTGCTGGGGTTTGATGTACAAAGATTTCATCACCCAGGTAGTGAGCACAGTACCCAGTAGGTAGTTTTCTGCTCCTCACCCTTCTTTCACCCTCCACCCTCAAGTAAACCCCGTGTCTATTGTTCCCATCTCTGTGTCCATGTGTACTCAATGTTTAGCTCCCTCTTATAAGAGAGACCATGCCATATTTGGTTTTCTGTTTCTGCGTTAATTCGCTTGGGATAATGGCCTCCACCTGATTCCATGTTGCTGCAATCTATTCTTTACATAACTAAAGCATAGATTCCACTTGAACTATTTATTTATTTTCACTGAAAAGTAAAACAAACACAAAAGCAGAATACAAAGCTCATAAGCAATATAATGAACTACAAGGCTATCAGAAGTGACCTACAAGCAGCTGGGCGTGGTGGCTCACGCCTGTAATCCCAGCACTTTGGGAAGCTGAGGCAAGCAGATCACCTGAGGTCAGAAGTTTCAGACTAGGCCGGGCGCGGTGGCTCACGCTTGTAATCCCAGCACTTTGGGAGGCCGAGGCGGGCGGATCACGAGGTCAGGAGATGGAGACCACGGTGAAACCCCGTCTCTACTAAAAATACAAAAAATTAGCCGGGCGTGGTGGCGGGCGCCTGTAGTCCCAGCTAATCGGAAAGGCTGAGGCAGGAGAATGGCGTGAACCCGGGAGGCGGAGCTTGCAGTGAGCCGAGATTGCGCCACTGCACTCCAGCCTGGGCGACAGAGCGAGACTCCGCCTCAAAAAAAAAAAAAAAAAGAAGTTTCAGACTAGCCTGGCCAACGTGGTGAAACCCCATCTTTACTAAAAATACAAAAAAAATTAGCCAGGCATGGTGGTGCATGCCTGTAGTCCCAGCTACTCAGGAGGCTAAGGCAGGAGAATCGCTTGAACCCAGGAGGCAGAGGTTGCAATAAGCCGAGATCGCGCCACCGCACTCCAGCCTGGGTGACAGAGCAAGACTCTGTCTCAAAAAAAAAAAAAAGAAGAAGTGACCTAAAAGCCAAGTTTCTAGTCTTTTTTCCCCAAATTTCAGGTAATGAAATGCAACCATAAAAGGTATCAAGTATACAATAAAACAGATTGACCAGCACATTCCTTGATTTTATCACTTAGTTTTGTCATAAGGCATGGAGACTGCCCCTTAAAATCCACATGTTTAATAATGAGAATATAAAATTTTACAAGACTTTTGTTGCAAAACTAGAACTGTATTAGAACACAGCCACTTTGCTCTTTTGTAACATAAAACAGAATTTACCAATCAACAGTCCCCATGAAAGATGGGAAGATCTGATTATGTGCTTATGAAAGCTTAAGACTTTTTTTTTTTTTTTTGAGACAGCGTTTCGCTCTTGTTGCCCAGGCTAAAGTGTGATGGCACGATCTCAGCTCACCACAACCTCAGCCTCCCGGTTCAAGTGATTCTCCTGCCTCAGCCTCCTGAGTAGCTGGGATTACAGGCATGCACCACCATGCCTGGCTAATTTTGTATTTTTAGTAGAGATGGGGGTTTCTCCATGTTGGTCAGGCTGGTCTCGAACTCCCGACCTCAGGTGATCCACCTGCCTCGGCCTCCCGAAGTGCTGGGATTACAGGCATGAGCCACCATGCCCGGCCAAAAGCTTAAGACTTTTGTTGTTTTTTGGGGTTTTGTTTTTTTGAATTTTTGGTGGTTTTTCCAGACTATTTTGGCATTCTTTGAAAAGAAGTTGAAATTCTATTATTTTCTGGGGAGACAGAAAAGTAGAAATTGCTAACATAAAATATGGGTTTCTCATCAGTATCAAAGCAACATTAACTGTAGGCTTACTTGGTGTGTGTGAAATAAGAGGAATGCCTGTTTTGGTCACCTCCAAAGAGATGTATATTGTGTATGTTTATTGAATTTAAAATCTGAATGTAATGACAGATTTAAAAAAAAAAAAACCTCTAAAGAGTATAACAAAGAGAAAATCATCCGCTCCTGGAGCTGTATTCAAATCTAAAGTGGAATTTTCTCTCTGAATTTATACTGTGGTTCGCAATTTAGGAATTGAGAATTCCTGGAAGAAAACTACCCTAAAGTCTAAGCTGTTGCTGTTTTATTTGTGATAGTTAATTTTAAAACTATACTTAGCACAAATACGGATTGGTATTTCATTGCTTTAAAAATGGGCATGCTTTTCTAATTCAATAAATGCAAAAAATAAAAATAAAATTGGACAGATTGCAATCTGTCTAACTACTTAGGGGCTGAAAATTGCCATTATCAATAGATTAAATGATCAATGGATTAGATAATGGCAATTTTCAGCCCCTATATAGTTAGGGGCTACTTCAGTGGTATTTGCAATCACACAGAAGTAAAAGGAGCACTTGTTTTCAATACATAGTCATCAAAACTACACAAATAATTAATCCTGAACAAACTAAACTGCTGATATTTGACATTAGGCACCCCCTGCAAATTTAAAGGGCTTAAATAAAGAGGGGATAGGCCAGGCGCAGTGGCTCACATCGGTAATCCCAGCACTTTGGGACACCTGAGGTCGGGAGTTTGAGACCAGCCTAACATGGACAAATCCCATCTCTATTGAAAATACAAAATTAGTTGGGTGTGGTGGTGTGCACCTGTAATCCCAGCTACTCGGGAGGCTGAGGCAGGAGAATCACTTGAACCTGGGAGGCGGAAGTTGCAGTGAGCCGATATCATGCCATTGCACTCCAGCCTGGGCAACAAGAGCAAAACTCCATCTCAAAAAAATAATCATAATAAAAATAAAAAAAAAAAGATGGTATAAATACTCATTGGTATATTGAGGATAAATTTCATGGACTCTTTATGTCCATAGTACTGCTCTTAGTTGCTAAGGCTCCACTATGGTTTGAATATTTGCCCCCTCCAAAACTCACGGTGAAACATAATCCACAATGTGGCAGTATTGAGAGGGCCTTTAACAGGTGATAGTCTCTTAAGAACTCTTCCCCTCATGAAATGATTAGTCCATTCATGAATTCACAAATTCATGGCTTAATCGATTAACGGATTTTCATGCAAGTGGGACCAGTGGCTTTAAGAGAAGAGGAAGAGAAACTTGAGCTGGCTCAGCTCCCTCACCATATGATGGCTTTTTTAAAAAAAAAGGATAAATTAGGCCGGGCACGGTGGCTCATGCCTGTAATCCCAGCACTTTGGGAGGCCGAGGTGGGTGGATCACGAGGTCAGGAGATCGAGACCATCCTGGCTAACACGGTGAAACCCCGTCTCTACTAAAAATACAAAAAATTAGCCGGGCGTGGTGGCAGGCGCCTGTAGTCCCAGCTACTAGGGAGGCTGAGGCAGGAGAATGGCATGAACCCAGGACGGGGAGCTTGCAGTGAGCTGAGATCGTGCCACAGCCCTCCAGCCTTGGTGACAGAGTGAGACTCCTTCTCAAAAAAAAAAAAAAAAAGATAAATCATAAAAAGGCTTTATTAAAAAAAAGATATTCATTTTCAGGTATTCTGTTATAAGCATAGAAAATGGACTAAGTCAGTTCCTTTCCCACAAAAACTTAACCTTCTATGAGAACTTTGCAATTTACATATTTAAATTAAGTTGGTCCAAGGTTTTGCCCATCTTTCTTTTCCTTCTTTTTTCCTGGGGATTTATGTTGTATAGACCTCAGAGGCATCTGGCTCAGGATGTGCTGGCATGGGCCATTCCCGCTAGCCTTTGGCTGTCAGCCCCTTTCCCCGAAGTTCCGTGTCTGCCACCATGTCTGCCACCATGTCTGCTAGCCTCACTCCCACCACAAGGCCCCGCCCACTTTTACCCACTTCTGTATTGCTTTGGTGAGAAGGCTCCTGAAACTGTGGGATGTTCAGTGGATGTTCAGTGTCCTGGAGAGTGGGGAGGAGTATCTGTTTCAGACACCTTCCTCCGCGTGTGGTGAGTGGGGGCCTCTCACTGAGGCCTGCTGGAAGCAAGGCGAAGACCCTCTCTGCTCTAAAGTCTTCACCATCCCCCTGGGGAATTTCCTGCCTTCTTAGCTGATTGAGGAAAGTGGGAAGGGGGTACAGTTCTTTCCTGGGCACCTACCAGCATCTACATTCTAGTCACATTGTTAGAAAGGGGTCCCAATCCAGACCCCGAGAGAAGGCTCTTGGATCTCACGCAAGAAAGAATTCGAGAGGAATCCATAAGGTGAAAGCAAGTTTATTAGGAAAGTAAAGGAATAAAGAATGGCTGCTCCACAGGCAGAGCAGCCCCGTGGGCCGCTGGTTGGGCTATTCTTGTGGTTATTTTCTCTCTCTCTTTCTCTTTCACTCTCTCCCTCTTTCTTTCTCTTTCTCTCTCTCTCTCTTTCTCTCTTTCGAGTCTCACTCTGTTGCTCAAGCTGGAATGCAGTGGTGCAATGCAGCGAGCTCACCACAGCCTCTGCCTCCAGGGTTCAAATGCTTCTCGAGCCTCAGCCTCCCAAATAGCTGGAATTACAGGCACGCGCCACCAGGCCCCACTAATTTTTGCATTTTTAGCGGAGACGGAGGTTTCGCCATACTGGACAGGCAAATCTCAAACCCCTGACCTCAAGTGATCCGCCTGCCTTGGCCTTCCAAAGTGCTGGGATTACAGGCATGAGCAACTGTTCCCAGCCTTATTTCTTGATCACATGCTAAACAAGGGGTGGATTATTTATAAATTTTCCGGGAAAGGGGTGGGCAATTCCCAGAATTGAGGGTTCCTCCCCTTTTTAAATCATATAGGGTAACTTCCTGACATTGCCATGGCATTTGTAAACTGTCATGGCACTGGTGGGAGTGCCTTTTAGCATGCTAATGCATTATAATTAGCATATAATGAACAGCGAGGATGACCAGAAGTCATTCTCGTCACTGTCTCGGTTTTGGTGGGTTTTCGCCAGCTTCCTTACCACAACCTGTTTTATCAGCCAGGTCTTTGTGACCTGTACCTTGTGCCGACCTCCTATCTCATCCTGTAACTTAGAATGCCTAACCTGTTGGGAATGCAGCCCAGTAGGTCTCAGCCTCATTTTACCCAGCCCCTATTCAAGATGGAGGCACTCTGGTTCAAATGCCTCTGACATGCCCTCAGGTTCTCTTCCAGCAAGTTGAACTTTTATTTCCTTTTGGTAAACAACTTCATACCTCCTGAGGATTTGGTTTATGGTATAATCACTCCGCCCTGAGTCTTCCCAGCTCTAAATTATTTAGAACTTTGAAAACTTGTTTCCTGTCTTAAAAAAAAAAAAAAAAATCTGGCTCTTATAATAAAAAGCCTACTGTTTTACCTTTGATTTTAAAATTCCATTCAGAAACGCAGTTGTCATCTTCGTTTTTGGCTATGTCACCCTTATCCTGAGCAACCCATTGCTTTGATTTAGTGGGTGAAGAGGGATGCCTGTGGTTGGGAGAGAAACTGGAAAACCTGTGAAGAAGAGAAATATTAATTATGATATCCGATTGTATCCCACTACATTAATCAGGAAGTGTGTTTATTAGCAAATATGTGATAAGTGGCAATCAAGGGTGATACGGGCCCCCTAGTGGGCATTTGGAACTGTGCATGACATTTCTAGTCACAGTGACTTCAGGATTTAGTGGCATTTAGTAGGCATAGGGCAGGGATAGTAAATATACTGAAATGTGCAGAACAACTCCATACACAATGTCAATAGCTCCCTGATAAAAATACCAAAAACGTTCTTCTCTGCTGGGGCTTTTCCAGTCTCTGGCCCCATCCATGTTACTATAGGACACAGCCCCAGGGCCCTCTGCTTAGGCATCAGGTCCTACTTGCTTACTTCTGAAACCTGACTCTTCCTCTCCACAATTCCCTGGGACTAGCCTGGCTCCCCCACACCGCCCCGCCCCATGACATCTTTGCATCTGTCCAGCCTGAGTTGTTTGGGAGAAAAGCAAGGTGTCTCACCAGGAGGTATATTTAGGTGTTCTGTCCTTTAACTTCAGGTTCCTCTTGTATCCTAAATCCATGAAGTGGCTTAAGGATTTTGACTCTGAACTTGCTTAGCCAGTTTCCTATAGAAATGCACAGAAATGGCCAGGCGCACTGGCTCACGCCTCTAATCCCAGCACTTTGGGAGGCCGAGGCGGGCAGATCACAAGGTCAGGAGATCGAGACCATCCTGGCTAACACAGTGAAACCCCGTCTGTACTAAAAATACAAAAAATTAGCCAGGCGTGGTGGCGGGTGCCTGTAGTCCCAGCTGCTTGGGAGGCTGAGGCAGGAGAATGATGTGAACCCGGGAGGCGGAGCTTGCAGTGAGCTGAGATCATGCTACTGCACTCCAGCCTGGCGACAGAGCGAGACTGTCTCAAAAAAAAAAAAAAAAGAAATGCACAGAAATTATTCTCCTGGTTCCCATTGTCATTCCGATCATTGCTATGTGCAAGAGAAAAATGTGAAAGATCTTAAATTTCAGGCTGGGGGCAGTGTCTCATACCTATAATCCTGGCACTTTGGGAGGCCAAGGTGGGCAGATCACCTGAGGTTGGGAGTTTGAGACCAGCATGGCCAGCATAAGTGAAACCCCATCTCTACTAAAAATACAAAAATTAGCCAGGCGTGGTGGCACGCGCCTGTAGTCCCAGCTACTCTGGAGGCTGTGGCAAGAGAATCACTTGAACCTGGGAGGCAGAGGTTGCAGTGGGCTGAGATCATGCCATTGCCTGGACATTCATGAAAAGAGGTCAAAATATGAACACTAACAGAAGTTTGAAAGAAGTTCATTTCAGTCCTCATAGATGACTTTGGGGGGATGGGTTCAAGACTTCATTAAAGGAAGTCACTGTAGATGTGGTGGAAATGGCAAAATTGGAAGTGGAGCCTGAAGACGTGACTGAATTGCTGCAATCTCTTGACAGAACGTGAACAGATGCTTCTTACAGATGAGCAAAGAAAGTGGTTTCTTGAGATGGAATCTACTCCTGGTGAAGATATTGTGAACATTGTCAAAATGACAACAAACGATTTAGAATATTGATGAAATATTATCTAAATATTCTAACTTGGTTACTAAAGGAGCAGCAGAGTTTGAGAGGATTGACTCCAAGTTTTAAAGAAGTTCTACTGTGAGTAAAATGCTATCAAACAGCATCATGTGCTACAGAGAAATCTTTCTTGAAAGGAAGAGTCAATTAATATAGCAAATTTTATTGTTGTCTTATTTAGAAATTGCCACAGCCACCCCAACTTTCAGCAACATCTGCCCTGATCAGTCAGCAGCAATCAACATTGAGGCAAGAGCCTCCACAAGCAGAAATTACGACTTGCTGAAGGCTCAGGTGATGGTTTGCCTTTTTTTTTTTTTTTTAGCAATAAAGCATTTTTTAATTAAGGCATGCACACTTTTTTAAACAAATAATGCTATTGCATACTTAATAGACTACAGGGTAGTGTAAACATAACTTTTTTTTTTTTTTTTGATGCAGAGTCTTGCTCTGTCGCCCAGGCTGGAGTGCAATTGTGATTTTGGCTCACTGCAACCTCCGCCTCCCGGGTTCAAGCAATTCTCCTGCCTCAGCCTCCCAAGTAGCTGGGATTACAGGCATGCACCATCATGCCTGGCTAATTTTTGTATTTTTATTAAAGATGGGGTTTCACTATGTTGGCCAGGCTGGTCTCAAACTCCTGACCTCAGGTGATCTGCCCACCTTGGCCTTCCAAAGTGCTGGAATTACAGGCATGAGCCACTGCGCCCGGCCAGAAATTTAAGATCTTTCACATTTTCCCCCTGGCTGGTCTTGAACTCCTAGGCTCAAGTGATCCTCCCATCACAGCCTCCCAAAGCGCTGGGATTACAGGGGTAAGCCACCACACCTGGCCCAAAAATGATATTTTAAAACAATAATGACCAGCCTGGGCAACATAGGGAGACCTCATCTCTACAAATAATAAAATGAAAATTAAAATTAAAAATAAGATGTCTTTTTTTATTATTGAGGTATGATGAAACCAACAGAGCAGGAGATGATTTCTAACATAGTGTAAACCTAAAATAGTCAAAAAGCTTAGGATCTAGTTAAAAGAGTTTATTTAAAAGCCAAGTGTGAGGGTGGCCATCTGGGTAGCAGAGCTACACCAAAGAATGGTGATTGGCACTTGTAATCCCAGCTACTCAGGAGGCTGAGGCAGGAGAATCACTTGACCCTGGGAGGCAGAGGTTGCAGTGAGCCACGATCACACCACTGCACTCCAGCCTGGGTGACAGAGCACTACTGTGTCACACACACACACACACACACAAAATGGTGATTAGTGGCTGGGTGCTGTGGCTCACGCCTGTAATCCCAGCACTTTGGGATGCCAAGGCAGGTGAATCACCTAAGATCAGGAATTTGAGACCAGTCTGGCCAACATAGAGAAACCCTGTCTGTACTAAAAATACAAAAATTAGCTGAGTGTGGTGGTAGGCCCCTGTAATCCCAGTTACTTGGGAGTATGAGGCAGGAGAATTGCTTCAACTCAGGCACCTGGGAGATGGAGGTTGCCCTAACCTGAGATTGCACCACTGCACGCCAGCCTGGGGTTAAAAAAAAAAAAAAAAAAAAAAAAGGATGGTGATTAGTGACCTGATGTGGAGAAAAATGAGAAATGAGGATGGTTTATATAGGCAAAATAGAGGTGTTGAACAAAATAACATTTTCTATATGAAGACTAACATATAGATATGAGATTTGATGGGCTACTATTGATTACACTCTAACAGGGTTGTTTAACATTTTATTGTAACAGTCATAGGGTCTCTATTTTTACAGCATTTAGTCTAGGTTTGAATTAAGAATAGGGATTCTGGTTAATGTATAACATCTCAACACAAAGTTTAGAAAGCAATGGTCATGCACCAGAGAAGAAAAACAGTCATGTTATGTGAGTCAGCTTTTAGGGTTTAACTTTTCTCTTTGGCAAAATAAATTTGGAAAGTCCTAAACTTTTATTTATTTATTAATTATTTATTATTTATTTATTTTACAGTAGGTTCATTGATGGTAACAAATGCATTACTCTGGTATGGGATGTTGATATTAAAAGAGGCTGCATGTTGCTGGGTCAGGGTCATGTGAAAATTTTCTGTACTTTCCATTCAATTTCGTTGTGAACCTAAAATTGGTCTAAAGTCTTCTTAAAAATTGCCAATTCCAAGGTCATGATGATTTGCACCTATGTTTTCTTCTATAAGTTTTGTAGTTTTTGTTATTATATTTAGATTGTTGATCCATTTTGAAGTTTTGTATATGTTGTAAGGCAAATTTTCAACTTCAGAATTATTTTGGATGTGGATACCCACTTGTTTCAACAGCATTTGTGAAAAAGACAATTCTTTCGCCACCAAATGGTTTTGGTACCCTTGTCAAAAATCAAGTGATCAGGCTGGGCGTGGTGGCTCACGCCTGTAATCCCAGCACTTTGGGAGGCCGAGGCGGGTGGATCATGAGGTCAGGAGATCAAGACCATCCTGGCTAACACGGTGAAACTCCGTCTCTACTAAAATACAAAAAATTAGCCGGGCATGGTGGCGGACGCCTGTAGTCCCAGCTACTTGGGAGGCTGAGGCAGGAGAATGGTGTGAACCCGGGAGGTGGAGATTGCAGTGAGGTGAGATGGTGCCACTGCACTCCAGCCTGGGTGACAGAGCAGGACTCCATCTCAAAAAAAAAAAAAAAAAATCAAGTGATCGCTGGCTGGGCACGGTGACTTATACCTATAATCCAAGCACTTTGGGAGGCTGAGGTGGGAGGATCACTTGAGCCCAGGAATTTGAGACCAGCCTGCACAACATGACAAAACCCTGTCTCTATAAAAAATAACAAAATTAGCTGCATGTGGTGGCATGCACCTGTAGTCCCAGCAACTTGGGGAGCTGAGGTGGGAGGATTGCTTGAGCCCAGGAGGTCAAAGCTGCAGTGAGCCGTGATTGTGCCTCTGCACTCCAGCCTGGGTGACAAAGCAAGACCCTGTCTCAAAACAAAAACAAAAACAAAAATCAAGTGATCATAAAAGCATGGGTTCATGTATGAACTCACAGTTTTATTCCATTGATCTAGCCTTGTATTAGTATCACACTCTCTTGATGGCTATAGCTTTGTAGTAAGTTTTCAGAATGAAGAAGAGTGAGGACTCCAACTGTGTTCTTTCTCAAGTTTTTTTTGGCTATTCTGTGTCCTTTCCAATTCCATATGAATTTTAGAATCAACTTTTCTATTTCTTAACAAGGCAATTGGCATTTTTGTTGTTGTTGTTTGAGACAGTCTCACTCTGTCACCCAGGCTGTAGTGCAGTGGCACAATCTCGGCTCACTGCAGCCTCCGCAGTGAGGTACAGTGAGGTACCTGAACCCTCCTGGGTTCAAGTGATTCTCATGTCTCAGCCTCCCGATTAGCTGGGATTACAGGTGCCCACCACCATGCCTGGCTAATTTTTGTATTATTTTTTACCAGAGGCAGGGGTTCGCTATGTTAGTCAGGCTGGTCTCAAACTCCTGACCTCAGGTGATCCACTGCCTTGACCTCCCAAAGTGCTGGGATTACAGGTGTGAGCCACTGTGTCTGGTCGACAGTTGGAATTTTGACAGTGATTGCACTGAATTTATAGAACACTTTGGAGTATCACCATCTTAACAATAGTAAGTCTTATAATCTGTGAACAGAAGATGCCTTTCCATTTATTTAGATCTTTAATTTCTTTCAGCAATGTTTTTAGTGTTTAGTGTACAACCCTACTATGTTAAATTTATTCCCAAGTATTTTATTCTTTTAATGCTTTCATAAGTGGGATTGTTTTATTATTTCATTTTCAGATTGTTCATTATTAATGCATAGAAATGCAACCGATTTCTAAATATTGTATTCTGCAACGTTCTTGAGCTTGTTTAGTAGCTCTAAGAGTGTTTTTTTGTAGATCCTTTAAAGTTTTATACATGTAAGATTATTTCACTTGCAAACAGTGATAATTTTATTTCTTCCTTTCAAATCTGTATACCTTTTATTTCTTTTTCTTGTTTAATTGCCCTAGCTAGAATCTTCAGCACAATGTTAAATAGAATGGTGAAAGTTGACATCCTTGTCTTATTTCTGATTTTAGGAGGAATGCTTTTAATGTTTCACTATTACGTATGCTATCTCTGGGCTTTTTATAGATGCTCTTTAGCAGACTTAGAAAGTTTTCTTCTATTTCTAGTTTCTCATGTGCTATTGTCATAAAAAGGATTTAGATTTTGTCACTTTTTCTGGGTCTATTGATAGGATTGCGTGGGTTTTCTCCCCCTTCATTCTATTACTATGATATGTTACATTGATTAAGTTTTATAAGTTAAATCAGCCTAGCATTCCTGGGATAAATCCCACTTGATTATCATGTATAATCCTTTTTATATGCTGCTGGATTTGGTTTGCTAGCTTTTTATTGAGAATATTTGCATATATACGCATAAGATATATTATTCTCTAATTTTCTTTTCTTCAAATATTGTGTCTGGCTTTAGCATCAGGGTATTACTGGACTCATAGACTGAGTTCAGTGTTCCTTTCCCTTCTATTTTTTTGGAAGACTTTTAGAAAAACTTGTATTAATATTAAATTTTTTAAAATTGACACATTGTAATTGTACATAGGGATTGGGTACGATTTGATAGTTCAATGCACGTATGTATTATATAATTATTACATTAGGGTAGTTAGCACATCCATTATCTCATGCATTGATCTTCTTTGTGCTTATTACATTTAAACACTCTCTTCTAGCTATTTTGTAATATACAATACCCTATAGTTAACCATAGTTACCCTACTGTGCAATAAAATACCAGAAGTTATGAAATTATTCCTCCAATCTAATTGTAGCTTTGTACCTTTTGACCAAAATCATCCCCTCCTCCTCTCTTCCTACCCATCTCCAGTTTCTGATAACCACTGCTCTGCTCTGTCCTTTTTTTTTTTGAAATGGAGTCTCACTCTGTCACGCGGCTGGAGTGCAGTGGTGACCTTGGCTCACTGCACCTTTCGCCTCCTGGGTTCAAGTGATTCTCTTGCCTCAGCCTCCTGAGTAGCTGGGATTACAAGTGCCCACCACCATGCCCAGCTAGTTTTTGTATTTTTAGTAGAGATGGGGTTTCACCATGTTGGCCAGGCTGGTCTCCAACTCCTGACCTCAAGTGATCCACTCAATTTGGCCTCCCAAAGTGCTGGGATTATAGGCATGAGCCACTGCGCCCAGCCTCCAATTGTGCAGATTCATCTTTTGGGGGGTGGGGGTGAAACATGGGTTTGTGTGCCCTCATGCCTTGGTCATTCTGTCAGGCCTAGACTCCAGGCAGCTGGTGTAGTAGTGCTGTAGGCACCTGTGTTTTTGTGGTAGAATGATGACAGGGCCTCAGGGATAGAGCGAGGCAGTGGATATTGGCCTCCAGGGCAGAACACATTTTAGCAGTGGGTCTGTATTCAAGATGGCACCATGCTGTAGCACTTTAGGTTGTGGGGATGTGGGTGCACAATGTGGGCTCCTACTCTGGAGCAACGCAGCCATGTAAATTCCTGGCAACTCTCTAAACTGGATATGGAACCTGTGAAAACTGGGGGGCCCTCCTGTAGGAAGGACTACTGACATCTGTGGTGGTAATGAAGTCTCCAGCTTATCTTTTCCCCGTAGAAAGACTTCCCTGGCTCTGAGCCAATCCTGTTGATGGATAGAGTGTTGTAGATGCAAGGTGTCTTGAGCTTTCCAGTGTACTTCTTCAGTCACTTGAGTTGAAATAGTGCTGTTTATTTATTGTTCTATTCCTTTTTTTTTTGCAGATGGAGTCTCGCTTCATCACCAGGCTGGAGTGCAGTGGTGCAAACTCAGCTCACTGCAACCTCTGCCTCTTGGGTTCAAGAGCTTCTCCTGCTTTAGCCTCCCTAGTAGCTGGGACTACAGGCAGGTGCCACCACATCCATCTAATTTTTTGTATTTTTAGTAAAGACGAGGTTTCACTGTGTTAACCAGGATGGTGTTCTATTCCATTTTTATGGGGGATATGAGCATCAGGCAACTCTTAGCTGTCTTGCTGATGTCAGTTTGTGTTAATCTTATTAAACTATTTGATAGAGTACACTAGTGAAGTCATCTGGTCCTGGGATTTGTTTGTTTGTTTGTTTTTTGAGACAGGGTCTCACCCTATCACCCAGCCTAGAGTGCAGTGGCATGATCATGGCTCACTCCAGCCTCAACCTCCTGGGCTCAAGTGATCCTCCCACCTCAGTCTCTTGAGTAGCTAGGGACTACAGGCAAGTGTCACCACGACTGGCTAATTAAAAAAAAAAAAACAACATTTATTTTTGGTAGAGACAGGGTCTTGCCATGTTGCCTAGGCTGGTCTCAAACTCTTGAACTGAAGCAATACATCCACCTTGCCTTCCTAAAGTGCTAGGATTACAGGCATGAGCCACTGTACCAAGCTGAGTCCTGGCTTTTTTTGCTGAAAGTTTTTTAAAAATTAGCTTTATCTCTTTACTTGTTATAGGTTTATTTAGATTTTCTATTTTTTCATAGGTCAGTTTTGCTAATTTGTGTATTTCTAGGAATTTGTACATTTAATCTAGGTTGTCTAATTTGTTGTCATACAATTTTTTCCTAGTATTTCATTATAATTATTTTTATTTCTGTAAGACTGGTAGTAATGTCTCATATTTCATTTATGATTTTAGTAATTTGACTCTTTTCTCTTTTTTTTTGTTCAGACTAGCTAAAGGTGCCAGTTTTGTTAATCTTTTCAAGAAATTGGTTTTTAGTTTCATTTATCTTCTCTATTGTTTTTCTATTTTCTAAATAATTTATTTCCACACTTTTGCTTGCTTTGGGTTTAGTTTGCTCTTGTTTTTAAAATTTATTTTTTTCGAGGTAGAGTCTATTCATTTTATTTTAATTTTTCTGTTCTATTATTAATAAATAATTCTATTCTATTTTATTGTTAATTTTCATCTCTTTTTTTTTTTTTTGAGATAGGTCTCACTTTGTCGCCTAGACTGGAGTGCAGTGGCGTGATCTCAGCTCACTGCAACCTCTGCCTCCTTGGTTCAAGTGATTCCCCTGCCTCAGCCTCCCGAGTAGCTGGGACTACAGATGCATGCCACCACACCTGGCTAATTTTTTGTATTTTGGGTACAATTTTTTTGTATTTTGTTACAAATGGGGTTTCACCATGTTGGCCAGGATGGTCTCGATCTCCTGACCTCATGATCCTCCCACCTTGGCCTCCCAAAGTGCTGGGATTACAGGTGTGAGCCACCGCCCCCGACCAGTTTATGCATTTTTAGTAGAGATGGGGTTTTGCCATGTTGGCCAGGCTGGTGTCAAACTCCTGACCTCAAGTGATCCATCTGCCTCGGCCTCCTAAAGTGCTGGGATTACAGGTATGAGCCACCATACCCAGCCTGATTTCAATTTTTAAATCTTATTTAGGCTTATTTTATGAGCTAACTATAGTCTATTGTAGAGAATTTTCCATGTGCACTTGAGAAGTGTGTATTCTGTTGTTGAGTGGATCATTATACACATGTTTAAGTCTAGTTGATATACAGTGATGTTCATATCTCCTATTTCTTTGTGGATTTTCCGTCTAATTGTTGTATCCATTATTAAATGTAAGGTATTGAAGTCCCCTGACTATCATTTTAAATTGTCCTTTTCTTTTTTAACGTAGTCAGTTTTAGCCTCATGTATTTCAGGGCTCTCTTGTTGGGTGCATATATACTATAATTGTTATGTCTTTTGATGAATTGACCCTTTTACCATTATATAACGTTCTTCTTTGTCTAACAATTTTTGTTTTAAAGTCTATTTTGTCTGGTGTTAGTATAGCCACAACAGCTCTATTATCAGTACTGTTTGCATGAAATACATTTTGCATTCTTTTGCTTTCAACTGATTTGTGTATTTAATCTAAAGTGAATCTCTTGAAGATAGCATATAGTTGAGAGTTGGGTTCTGTTTTTGTTTGTTTGTTTGTTTGTTTTTTTGAGACGGAGTCTCACTCTTGTCACCAAGGCAGGAGTGCAATGGTGCGATCTTGGCTCACTACAACCTCCGCCTCCTGGGTTCAAGTGATTCTCCTGCCTCAGCCTCCTGAGTACTTGGGATTACCACAAATTCCGGCTAAATTTTTTTTTGGTATTTTTAGTAGAGACAAGGTTTCACCATGTTGGCCAGGCTGATCTCAAACTCTTCAGGTGATCCACCCACCTTGGCTTCCCAAAGTGCTGGGATTACAGGCGTGAGCCACCGCACCGGCCTGGATTCTGTGTTTTTTTTTGTTTGTTTGTTTGAGACGAAGTCTTGCTCTTATCCCCCAGGCTGGAGTGCAATGGCGCGATCTCGGCTCACTGCAACCTCCGCCTCCCAGTTTCAAACAATTCTTTTGCCTCAGCCTCCTGGGTAGCTGGGATTACAGGCGCCCACCACCACACTCAGCTAATTTTTGTATTTTTAGTAGAGACAGGGTTTTACCATGTTGGCCAGGCTGGTCTCAAACTCCTGACCTCAGGTGGTCAGCCCACCTCGGCCCCGCAAAGTGCTGGGATTACAGGCATGAACCACTGAGCCCGGCCTCTGGTTTTTAGTTTTGTTTTGTTTTTTGAGACGGTGTCTCGCTCTGTCGCCCAGGCTGGAGTTCTGTGGCAAGATCTCGGCTCACTGCAAGCTCTGTCTCCCAGGTTCACACCATTCTCCCACCTCAGCCTCCCTAGTAGCTGGGACTACAGGTGCCCGCCACCACCCCCGGCTAATTTTGTTTTTGTATTTTTAGTAGAGATGGGGTTTCACCATGTTAGCCAGGATGGTCTCAATCTCCTGACCTCGTGATCCTTCCGCCTTGTCCTCCCAAAGTGTTGGGATTACAGGCGTGAGCCACCGCGCCCAGCCCAGCCTGTTTTTAAAAATCACTGTGACATGACAGTTTTATATTTTTATCTCTTCATTGATATTTGCAATTTGACAAGACATGATTCGTATATTTACTTTAGTTCTTAAGACATGGCTTGGCTATTGATCATATTTAAAATAGCCAATTTAAAGTCTGTCTAAAAAGCCCAAATATCTAGGCTTTCTCAGGCATAGTTTCTATAAATTTATTTTTCCTGTTTATAGACCATAATTTTTTATTTCTTGGCATGCCTTATAACTTCTTGTTGAAAGCTGGACATTTTAAATATTATAATATGGCATTTCTAGAAATCAGCTCCTCCCCCTTCCCTAGAGTGTGTTGTTGTGCTAGTATTGTAGTTATATTTTGTTTAGTGAATTTTCTGAACTAATTTTATAGTCTGTTCTTTGTTACATGTGGATCCTGAAGTCTCTGTTACATTAGCTTACTGGTCAGCTAATGAGAGAACAGAGATTTTCTTAAATACCTGGGACCAAAAAATCTTCCAGTCTTTGCAGTGGGGCTCTGTGCATTCATTGTGCCATGCTTTCAGTACTCACCAGGCATTTTACAACTCTGCCTTAGCCTTCATATCCTACTTTTTTAGAGCCTCATGGTCAGGAGGACGGGTAAGTTTAGGGTCTTTTTCAACTTTCCCAGGGCATTTGCATAGCCCTGAGCATGCATTTCACCTTCTTGATTCTCAAGAATCTGTCAGAACTTTTGAAAACCCTTATAGACCGTCTCATTCTCCAGCCTTTCCTCCCAAGCTTTTTGATTAGTCTATTGATTGACCTAGCTATTGTCTATCACCACAGGCAGCAGGAACCTATTTAGACATCTTAGGAAAATATTTAGACGTTAGACTAAACTTAGTCTAACGTCTAAATATTTTCAACAAATGCCCTGCAGCAAGAAGCTTTAGCCCTAGGCTAGTTAGAAGTTAGGTGAAATAAAGACAAGCCTTTCAATCAGTATTCCAGGGAGCCACCAAACAGGTCAGAACAGGTAATTTGTACATGATGTGCATATTTCCATCTCTGGTACCAGGAATGTGGGCTGTTATTTTCATGCTACTACTGATCTGAGGAGTGGGAGATAGAACAGCGCTTAAGCTGACAGAGGAACAGTGTAGTGAATTGTAATACTGTCCTCTAGTATTCACTCTGTTCTTTCCATGAGTATGTAAACTGAAGTGCAGGAAGAGTGTATATCCCTCTCCCTTCCGGGTTGGACTCAACCACAATAACATGCTTTCACCAATAGAGTGTGAGAGGACATTTTTATTTTATTTATTTATTTATTTATTTTTTGAGATGGAGTCTCACTCTGTCATCCAGGCTGGAGTGCAGTGGCACGATCTCAGCTCACTGTAACCTCTGCCTCCCTGATTCAAGCAGTTCTCCTGCCTCAGCCTCCCGAGTAGCTGGGATTACAGGCGCGTGCCACCACACCTGGCTAATTTTTTGTATTTTTAGTAGAGATGGGGTTTCACAATGTTAGCCAGGATGGTCTTGATCTCCCGACCTTGTGATCTGCCTGTCTTGGCCTCCCAAAGTGCTGGGATTACAGGCGTGAGCCACTGCACCCGACCTAGAGAGGACATGACATACATACAGTTTTGCAGAAACTTTAAGAAGCATCATGATTTTTTAGTAGTTCCATGGCTTTCCCTCTCTGCCATGAGAATGAGCAGGTTTCACATAGGAACTGCTTTTTTAATCTGCAATCCAGGATGAGCGAACACATGGTGCAGAGTCATAGCCTTCTCAAAATCTGAGCAGCATTGTAGGCAATTTGTAATCTACATGTAATATAAGCAAGAAATGGTCCCTTCTTTTCTAAGGTACTTGTTATGGTCTAAATGTGTCCAAAATTCATGTTAAAATTTACTCACCTGTGTTACAGTATTCAAAGTTGGGGTCTTTAGATCAATTAAGTCGTGAGGACTTCTGCACTTGTGAATACGATTAGTGATGCTTTAAAAGGGCTGGTAGAGGACAGATGCGGTGGCTCACTCCTGTAATCCAGCACTTTGGGAGGCCAAGGCAGGTGGATAACCTGAAGTCAGGAGTTCGAGACCAGCCTGGCCAACATGGTGAAACCCCGTCTCTACTAAAAATACAAAAATTAGCTGGGCATGGTGGGGGGTGCCAGTAATTCCAGCTACTTGGGAGACTGAAGCAGGAGATTCGCTTGAATCTGCGAGGTGGAGCTTTCAGTGAGCGGAGATCGTGCCATTGCACTTCAGCCTGGGCAACAGAGCGAGACTCTGTCTCAAAAAAAAAAAAAAAAAATGCTGGTGGAAACAACCTAGGCCATTTTTGGCCTTTTCCATCCTTTCTGCCACGTGAAGACACAGAGTTCATCACTTCTACAGGATACAGCATCGAAGGTGCCATCTTGGAAGCAGAGCCTGGGCCCTTACCAGACACCAAAGCTGCCATCGGTCTGATCTTCAACTTATCAGCCTCCAGAACTGTAAGAAAGAAATCTCTATTATTTATAAGTTATTCAGTCTCAGCTATTTTTTATCAATTGACTAAGACAGCACTGAATTTTCAGAGTTGTTTGTTATGTGGTATAATCTGATAAAAGCTGACTAATGTAAACAGTTCCCAGAAAAAGAGGGAAAGATACTGGCTAGTAAAACATTAAATTACTTAAAACATTGCCTACTATACAGAATGCATTCAATAAATATCAATATATTAAATTATATTTGTATATGGATAACTAGCACTTTTTATTAGAATCAAAACACAGACTGTTCTGGAGAAAAACCACAAAATTCTAACTTTCCAACTTTCACTTTTATCAAGTCATTAAAAAATCCTTATCATAAAGATGAATTATAATATACAGTAGTTCCCCCCTTTCTGTGGTTTCAGTTACCCATGATATAGTACAATAAGATATTTAGAGAGAGAGAGAGAGAGGCCATATTCACATAACATTTATTATAGTATATTATTATAATAATAATACTAATTTCTTTTGAGACACAGTTTCGCTCTTGTTGCCCAGCCTGGAGTGCAATGACACAATCTCAGCTCACTGCAACCTCCGCCTCCCGGGTTCAAGCTATTCTTCTGTTTCAGGCTCCCAAGTAACTGGAATTACAGGCATGCACCACCATGCCCGGCTAATTTTATATTTTTAGTACAGACGGGGTTTCACCATGTTGATCAGGCTGGTCTTGAACTCCTGACCTCAGACGATCCATCTGCCTCGACCTCCTAAAGAGCTTGGATTACAGGTGTCAGCCACCGGGCCCGCCCTATTATAACTATTCTATTTTATTATTAATTTTCATCTCTGTTTTTTTTTTTGAGACAGGGTCTCACTCTGTTGCCCAGACCGGAGTGCAGTGGTGCAATCTTGGCTCACCACAACCTCTGTTTTCCAGGCTCAAGCAATTCTCCTGCCTCAGCCTCCTGAGTAGCTGGGATTACAGGCACGCACCACCATGCCCAGCTAATTTTTGTATTTTTAGTAGAGGCAGGGTTTCACCACGTTGGCCAGGCTGGTCTCGAACTCCTGACCTCAAATGATCTACCTGCCTAGGCCTCCCAAAGTGCTAGGATTACAGGCATGAGCCACTGCGCCCAGCCTAATTTTCATCTTTTACTGTGCCTAATTAAACTTTATCATAGGAATGTATGTATAAGAAAAAACACAGTCTATATAGAGTTTGTTATTATTCGTGGTTTCAGGCATCACCTGAGGGTCATGGAATGTATCCTTCATGGATAAGGAGAACTACTATATTGAGAAAAATGTAATTATTCACATTTTTTATATTTCTTTATTCTATATGCTATTGCTCTGACTAGATTTATGAGAGACCCTGGTCCTACTGGCAACTCATTTATAAGCCATTTCTTAGGATTGTTCATTTCCATAAAATCTTATTCATTTCATCCAATATCTTACTTTCTTCTATTAGCAATTTCAGAAGAGGCTTTGCCGCTCTTTCCTCATTCTGCATTTTGTGATGCATATTTCCTCCCTCTACACACTTTTCCAGGAGAATTATAATCATTGCTACAACTTCAACCTATCAACTTAGTTACAACTTTCAGCTGGGCGCAGGGGCGCATGCCTGTAATCCCAGCACTTTGGGAGGTTGAGGCAAGAGGATCACTGGAGCCCAGAGATTCCAGACCGGCCCGTTCAACGTGGAGAGACCACATCTCTACAAAAACCACAAAAATTAGACAGGTGTGATGGCGTGTTCCTGTAGTCTCGGCTACTCCGGAGGCTGAGGTGGGAGGATTACTTGAGCCTGCAAGATTGAAGCTGCAGTTTCCCATGATTGCACCAAGCCTGGGCAACACAGCAAGATTCTGTCTCTGAAAACAAACAAACAAACAAACAAAATCCATCCAAATACTTATATCTAGACCAGATATTTCCAGTGAACTCTAAACATACTTTCTCATCGGCCCACTGGACATCTTCACTTGATGTCCAGATATCTCAAACACAGCCATTTAACTGATAAGCTACAGGTCGCATTTGTTAGTTTTCTTTAAGGTCTTGTGATTCATGGTGACATCTGTCCCTGAATAAAGAATCTTATGAGTTCCTCAAATTGTTGACCTACTGATTAATGTATAACCTACTAACACTAAAAAGAATGCTGATTTATTTTTCAATCATAAAGTTTTTTTTTTTTTTGAGTCAGAGTCTTATTCTGTTGCCCAGGCTGGAGTGAAGTGGCACGATCTCCACTCACTGCAACCTCTGCCTCCCAGGTTCAAGCGATTCTCGTGCCTTAGCCTCCCCGGTAGTTGGGATTACAGGCACACCCCACCATGCCCCGTTGATTTTTTGTATTTTTAGTAAAGACGGGGTTTTGCCATGTTTCCCAGGCTGGTCTCAAACTCCTGAGCTCAGGCAATCCACCCGCCTCAGCCACCCAAAGTGCAGGATTACAGGTATGAGCCACCGTGCCTGGCCAGGATCATAAAGTTTTACTGATTGTCTTGCATGCAGACATTTTAGCCTATATGTTGCAGTCTGTGGCCAATGATTATAACCTCTGTGTTACACCCATCAATGAAAAAATACAACTCTGGTATGAGAAGTCCCCCTACCTTCTCCTACACTGTCTTATAAAAGCCTTCCAACTTGTAACAGACTCTGGAACACTCCCAACTTTGTTGATGTGTCTTCCTGGGTCAATCTTCATATTTGACTACAGTAAACCTTTATCAAATTATTTCTCTCTCAACAGCCTTAATTTTGGTTGATATAACTAATCATTTTTCTCTTCAAATCTGTTCATCTCCCTTCTCTACACTTCATATCCTGGTTAATGGCACCACCTGGTTGCTTATGCCAAAAGTACTGGCATCATCTTCAATTTTTCCCTTTTTCTTTTTTTTTTTTTTTTTTTTTTTGAGACAGAGTTTCAGTCTTGTTACCCTGGCTGGAATGCAATGACAATCTTGACTCACTGCAACCTCTGCCTCCCGGGTTCAAGCGATTCTCCCGCTTCAGTCTCCCAAGTAGCTGGGATTATAGGCACCTGCAACCATGCCTGGCTAATTTTTGTGTTTTTAATAGACACAGGGTTTCACCATGTTGGTCAGGCTGCTGTCAAACTCCTGACCTCAGGTGATCCACCCGCCTCAGCCTCCCAAGGTGCTGGGATTACAGGCGTGAGCCACTGCGCCCGGCCTAATTTCTCCCTTTTTCTTATGTCCCTGCTACTCCTATCGTGTAGTTGTTTTAAGTCCTGTAATCTTTGTTTTTATCACATCTTTCAATTCTTCCTCTTTCTCTAGTTCTCCTTAGCGCCTCCATTTCAGGTTAATCAGATATTTAATGACTTCTTTTGCTCTAGTTACTATTTTGAATGCTAGTGATGAAAAATGAATAAGACATACTTCCTTGAGGCCTAGGAACTCATTTTCTAGTCAGGAGGACAAACAGACCATTTGAACATAATAGGGTAAGTGTTGAGACAGCATTATGAACAGGGGACAATGAGAAATTTTAAAAAGATGCTTTGCCTAAACTAGGTGATCTGGTTTGGCTCTGTCTCCCCACCCAAATCTCAGGTTGAATTGTAATCCCTACATGTCAGGGGAGGAGCCTAGTGGGAGGTGATTGGATCCTGGGGTCAGATTACCCCCTTGCTATTCTCGTTCTCATGAGATCTGATGGTTTAAAAGTGTGTGGCACTTCCCCCTTCGTTCTCTCTCCTGCCTCCATGTAAAGAAGGTACTTGTTTCCCCTTCATCTTCTGCCACGATTATAAGTTTCCTAAGGCCTCCCAGTCATGCCTCCAGTTAAGCCTGTGGAACTGTGTGTTAATTAAACCTCTTCTCTTTGTCAATTACCCAGTCTCAGGTAGTTCTTTATAGCAGAGTGAGAATGGACCTGGTGCAGAGTAGCACTCAAGTGGATTTTCCGTCATATTGTCTCTGAACTCTGCTGTCACATTATTATAGGACCTTGTACACTCAGAACACTCAGATTCCAAACCCAGCCTTGGTCGGGACATTATTACCATTTTATATTTAAATTGACTTCTAGATTTTGAAATTGCATATGGAACAATTAGAAAAGGGCTATTATAAAACAACAAAGTATCCTAATTGTAGTTAAAAGTATTGAATAAGCTGGAAATACTCAGCAGTGAGAATGTATTAAAGTAAATTTCAATCCCAACAGTTGGTCTGTAGCCATAGTATTTTGTTGATCCAATTATAAAATTTTCTCTTCAACAGGTAACTCAGTAAGATGAACATTCTATTCCTCATCATATAATAATTACTTAAATTCAAAATAATTCAATTGAGAGAATCCTCACAATTCTAACAGGTCATAAAAATTATATTTTCACTCCCTACATTGGCCTTATGTCTTATAACATATTTCTTAAAGACAGTATCTTTAATTTTTTTTTTGAGACAGTCTCACTCTGTCTCTTTTTCTTATGTCCCTGCTACTCCTATCATGTAGTTGTTTTAAGTCCTGTAATCTTTGTTTTTATCACATCTTTCAATTCTTCCTTTCTCTAGTTCTCCTTAGCACCTCCATTTCAGGTTAATCAGATATTTAATGACTTCTTTTGCAGTGGTGCGATCTTGGCTCACTACAACCTCCACCTCCCGGGTTCAAGTGATTCTTGTGCCTCACCCTCACAAGTAGCTGGGACTACAGGTGCGTGCCACCATGCCTGTCTAATTTTTGTATTTTTGGTAGACACGGGGTTTTGCCTTGTTGAACCAGGCTGGTCCCCAACTTCTGACCTCAGGTGATCCACTTGCCTCAGCCTCCCAAAGTGCTGGGATTACAGATATGAGCCACCACACATCTTTAAATCTATAGGTAACCATAGCAAAAATACTCATGCCCAGCCCTGTTCCAGGCTAGTTAAATTAGCATCTCTGGGGATGAGGTCTAGGCACTGACACTGTTTAAAAGCTCCCCAAATAATCCTAAAATGCACAAAGGGTTGTGAACAGGGCTCCAAACCAAAAATAAAACAAACCAGATTGCAGAAAAATGTATAAACCTCACAGAGCACAGTGGCTCACACCTGTAGTCCTAGGACTTTTGCAGGCTGAGGTGGGAGGATTGCTTGAGGCCAGGAGTTCGAGGGCAGCTTGGGCCACATGCTAAGACTCTATCTGTACAATAAATTAAAAAATTAGTTGTGTGTGGTGGTGTGGACCTGTAGTCCCAGCTACTCAGGAGGCTGAGGTAGAAGGATCACTTGATCTAAGAGTTTGAGGCTGCAGTGAGCTATAATCATGCCACTGCACTCCATCCCGGGCAGCAGAGTGATAGATACCCTGTCTCTACAAAGAAAAAAAAAAGAAAAAGAAAAAGAAAAAAAGAATGAACCAGGCTGGGCGCAGTGCCTCACGCCTGAAATCCCAGCACTTTGGGAGATCGAGGTGGGTGGATCATGAGGACAGGAGTTCAAAATCAGCCTGGCCAAGATGGTGAAACCCCTAAAAAAAAAAAAAAAATTAGCAGGTGGTGGGTGCCTGTAATCCCAGCTACTCGGGAGGCTGAGGCAGAGAATTGTTTGAACATGGGTGGAGTATGCAGTGAGCCAAGATCACACCACTGCACTCCAGCCTGGGTGACAGAGCGAGACTCCATCTCAAAAAAAAAAAAAAAAAGAACTTCTACATTTATAAACACAGGATAGTTTGTGTCCAGCAAGCTGTTTGTCCCTTGTTAATATGCTTTATTTTTATTTTTTATTAATTAATTTATTTAGAGACCGAGTCTGGCTCTGTCACCCAGGCTGGAGTGCAGTGACATGATCAGGGCTCACTACCACCTCCATCTCCCAGGCTCAAACAATCCTCCCACCTCAGCCTCCCAAATAGCTGAGACTACAGGCACACGCCACCACACCCAGCTAATTTTTGTATTTTTAGTAGAGACAAGGTTTTCACCATGTTGCCCAGGCTGGTCTTGAACTCCTGACTTCAAGTCATCTGACCACCTTGGCCTCCCAAAGTGCTGGGATTAAGGCGTGAGCCACTGCTCCCGGCTCCTTGTTAATACACTTTCTATGAGCATTTTTCCCACCTGTTAACCTTAAACTTTTGCACATTGGAAATTTGACGAAGAGCCCTTCAGCTGGTTTTACTTCTGTGTTTGGCATCTGTGGTTTGTTGACAAGGTGCCCGGAATATGATGAAACACAACCACATTTGGACCTGCCTCCCAGTCAGCAGTGGTCTTCTGTATCATTGAGGTTTTTCTTAGAATCCTAAAAGAGGGTAAAAAGGAAATGCAAAGGAAGGAACCAAATAGACTCTCAGAGGTAAAGATAATAGTTGTGAGGGGCAAAACGGCTATTGTCAACAAAAAAGTGATGCTTTCAATGTTTCTAAAGAAATCTTTGATTTAGAATTAAAAAGTAGGCCGGGCACGATGGCTCACGCCTGTAATCCCAGCACTTTGGGAGGCCGAGGCGGGTGGATCACGAGGTCAGGAGACCAAGACCACCCTGGCTAACAGGGTGAAACCCCGTCTCTACTAAAAATACAAAAAAAATTAGCCGGGCGTGGTGGCGGGCGCCTGTAGTCCCAGCTACTCAGGAGGCTGAGGCAGGAGAATGGCATGAACCCGGGAGGCAGAGCTTGCAGTGAGCCAAGATGGTGCCACTGCATTCCAGCCTGGGCAATAGAGCGAGACTCCGTCTCGAAAAAAAAAAAGAATGAAAAAGTATAACCTACATTCTGCCTTTGTTTTTCATTGTACTTCTGGGTTCTTTGAATATAGGGCTCTTCCAAAAGGCATGAAAGGTAATTACAATAAATTCAGTTAATCTTCATAAAGATGAAGAACCCTAAGTAACTCAGCCTCAACCAGCACTGAGGTAATAAAGGAACAGAAAATAGTAATCAAAATATATTTACTATTCCAGTTTATCTATTTATTTGAGACACGGTCTTGTTCTGTTGCTAGAGCGCAGTGGTGCAATCATAGCTTACTGAAGCTTCCAACTCCTGGGAGATCCTCCCATCTCAGACTCCTGAGTAGCTAGGACCACTGATGTGTGCCACGACACCCAGCTAACTTTTTTATTTTAAATTTTTTGTAGAGGTGGAGTCTTACTATGCTGCTCAGGCTGGTCTTGAACTCCTGGCCTGAAGTGATTCTCCAGCCTTAGCCTCTCAAAGCTCTGCAATTACAGGCATGAGTCACCACACCCAGCCAATTCCAGTTTCTTTTTTTTTTTCTTCTGTTTCTGGTTTGCTCTGTTTTTTTTTTTTAATTGAAGTTCTAGGGTGCATGTGCACAATGTGCAGGTTTGTTACATATGTATACATGTGCCATGTTGGTGTGCTGCACCCATTAACTTGTCACTTACATTAGGTATATCTCCTAATGCTATCCCTCCCCTCTCCTCCCACCCCACGACAGGCCCAGGTGTGTGATGTTCCCCTTCCTGTGTCCAGGTGTTCTCATTGTTCAATTCCCACCTATGAGTGAGAACATGTGGTGTTTGGTTTTCTGTCCTTGCGATAGTTTGCTCAGAATGATGGTTTCCAGCTTCATCCATGTCCCTACAAAGGACATGAGCTCACCCTTTTTTATGGCTGCATAGTATTCCACTGTGTGTATGTGCCACATTTTCTTTTTCTTTTTTTTTTTTTTGAGACGGAGTCTCGCACTGTCACCCAGGCTGGAGTGCAGTGGCACGATCTCGGCTCACTGCAAGCTCCGCCTCCCAGGTTCATGCCATTCTCTTGCCTCAGCCTCCTGAGTAGCTGGGACTACAGGTGCCCACCACCATGCCCGGCTAATTTTTTATATTTTTAGTAGAGATGGGGTTTCACCGTGTTAGCCAGGATGGTCGCGATCTCCTGACTTCGTGATCTGCCTGCCTCAGCCTCCCAAAATGCTGGGATTACAGGTGTGAGCCACCGCGCCAGGCCATGTGCCACATTTTCTTAATCCAATCTATCATTGATGGGCATTTGGGTTGGTTCCAAGTCTTTGCTATTGTGAATAGTGCCGCAATAAACATACGAGTGCATGTGTCTTTATAGTAGCATGATTTATAATCCTTTAGGTGTATACCCAGTAATGGGATGGCTGGATCAAATGGTATTTCTAGTTCTAGATCCCTGAGGAATCACCACACTGTCTTCCACAATGGTTGAACTAGTTTACAGTCCCACCAACAGTGTAAAAGTGTTCCTATTTCTCCACATCCTCTCCAGCACCTGTTTTTTCCTGATTTTTTGATGATCGCCATTCTAACTGGTGTGAGATGGTATCTCGTTGTGGTTTTGATTTGCATTTCTCTGATGGCCAGTGATGATGAGCATTTTTTCATGTGTCTGTTGGCTGCACAAATGTCTTCTTTTGAGAAGTGTCTGTTCATATCCTTTGCCCAATTTTTGATGGGGTTGTTTGATTTTTTCTTGTAAATTTGTTTAAGTTCTTTGTAGATTCTGGATATTAGCCCTTTGTCAGATGGGTAGATTGCAAAAATTTTCTCCCATTCTGTAGGTTGCCTGTTCACTCTGAAGGTAGTTTCTTTTGATGTGCAGAAGCTCTTTAGTTGAATTAGATCCCATTTGTCAATTTTGGCTTTTGTTGCCATTGCTTTTGGCGTCTTAGACATGAAGTCCTTGCCCATGCCTATGTCCTGAATGGTATTGCCTAGGATTTCTTCTAGGGTTTTTATGGTTTTAGGTCTAACATTTAAGTCTTTCATCCATCTTGAATTAATTTTTGTATAAGGTGTAAGGAAGGGATCTAGTTTCAGCTTTCTACATATGGCTAGCCAGTTTTCCCAGCACCATTTATTAAATAGGGAAAGCTTTCCCCATTTCTTGTTTTTGTCAGGTTTGTCAAAGATCAGATGGTTGTAGATGTGTGGTATTATTTCTGATGGCTCTGTTCTGTTCCATTGGTCTATATCTCTGTTTTGGTACCAGTACCATGCTGTTTTGGTTACTATAGCCTTGTAGTATAGTTTGAAGTCAGGTAGCATGATGCCTCCAGCTTTGTTCTTTTGGCTTAGGATTGTCTTGACAATGCGGGCTCTTTTTTTGGTTCCATATGAACTTTAAAGTAGTTTTTTCCAATTCTGTGAAGAAAGTCATTGGTAGCTTGATGGGGATGGCACTGAATCTGTAAATTACCTTGGGCAGTATGGCCATTTTCACGATATTGATTCTTCCTATCCATGAGCATGGAATGTTCTTCCATTTGTTTGTGTCCTCTCTTATTTCATTGAGCAGTGGTTTGTAATTCTCCTTGAAGAGGTCCTTCACATCCCTCGTAAGTTGGATTCCTAGGTACTTTATTCTTTTTGAAGCAATTGTGAATGGGAGTTCACTCATGATTTAGCTGTTTGTCTGTTATTGGTGTATAGGAATGCCTGTGATTTTTGCACATTGATTTTGTATCCTGAGACTTTGCTGAAGTTGCTTATCAGCTTAAGGAGATTTTGGGCTGAGACGATGGGGTTTTCTAAATACACAATCATGTCTTCTGCAAACAGGGACAATTTGACTTCCTCTTTTCCTAATTGAATACCCTTTATTTCTTTCTCCTGCCTGATTGCCCTGGCCAGAACTTCCAACACTATGTTGAATAGGAGTGGTGAGAGAGGGCATCCCTGTCTTGTGTCAGTTTTCAAAGGGAATGCTTCCAGTTTTTGCCCATTCAGTATGATACTGGCCGTGGGTTTGTCATAAATAGCTCTTATTATTTTGAGATACTTCCCATCAATACCTAATTTATTGAGAGTTTTTAGCGTGAAGGGCTGTTGCCAATTCCAGTTTCTTAAGGTGACCAGATGTTCCATGTTATTTGTATCATTCCATTTTTTCAAATGACCTATTCTATGTACAGAAAGTCTTGGAGTTATAGATAAACCACCAAAAAATGCAAATAATTGGCCGGGCGCAGAGGCTCATGCCTGTAATCCCAGCACTTTGGGAGGCTGAGGCGGGTGGATCACCTGAGGTCCGGAGCTGGAGACCAGCCTGACCAACATGGAGAAACCCTGTCTCTACTAAAAATACAAAATTAGCCGGGCATGGTGGTGCATGCCTGTAATCCTAGTTACTCGGAAGGCTGAGGCAGGAGAATCTCTTCAACCCAGGAGGCAGAGGTTGCAGTGAGCCGCGATCACACCATTGCACTCCAGCCTGGGCAACAAGAACAAAACTCCGTCTCAAAAAAAAAAAAAAAAAAAAAAGAAGAAAAAAAAAAGAAATGCAAATAATCTGCGCCTTCTCTAGCTTAATCATATTTTATCTCAGTGAAACCCGGCAGTTCACGAAGTTATTTGAAGTAGTTCACAAGGGCCAGAAAGCATTAGTCACACCTTTTTAGTGATAGTCATTGCTCACAGGTTGATACTCTAGTGGTGATGATGAAGTTGGCTTCTTTCATATCTTTTCTTTTTTTCTTTTTGAGACGGAGTCTCTCTCTGTCGCCCAGGCTGGAGTGCAGTGGCAGGATCTCAGCTCACTGCAAGCTCTGCCTCCCGGGTTGACGCCATTCTCTTGCCTCAGCCTCCTGAGTAGCTGAGACTACAGGCACCTGCCACCATGCCTGGCTAATTTTTTGTATTTTTTAGTAGAGACGAAGTTTCACCGTGTTAGCCAGTATGGTCTCGACCACCTGACCTCGTGATCCACCCGCCTCGGCCTCCCAAAGTGCTGTGATTACAGGCGTGAGCCACTGGGCCTGGCCCTTTCATATCTTTTCTACCCTCTCTCCACTTCCTGCCAAGTCCCTCCTCCATCTCTTGTCCTCCACAGACTTGGTAGAAATATGTTCAGTGTAAGTTTCATGCAGTCTAGGTGTTTTAGGTGCTTAGGTTATCTCAATGAACCAAACAGACCAAAAAACAAAATGGAGTAAAACAAAATTAAAGAAACTCTGCCCCTGTGGAAGCAGAAAGCATGCCCTGGAGTACAAGATAATTTGTAAAGTGAAGTAATTCAGCTGAAGCAGGGACTCACAGAGGTGACTGGAAGGATGACGTTTCAGTAATACATCTCCAATCCACTTCTCTGCAGTGAAAGACTGGGAGGTTTCTTTCTGCTTTCTGGAAAGAGGTTTCGGCCAACTACATTTGACTCTTAAAGGATATAGGTGCCTACACTTTTGATCAAATGCTTACAGGTGTTAGTAACCTAATTTTTATTTTAATAATCCAGATTATTTATTTATTTATTTTGAGACGGAGTCTCACTCTGTCGCCCAGGCTGGAGTGCAGTGGCGCAACCTCGGCTCACAGCAAGCTCAGCCTCCCGGGTTCACACCATTCTCCTGCCTCAACCTCCCAAGTAACTGGGACTACAGGCACCTGCCACCACACCCAGCTAATTTTTGTATTTTTAGTAGTAACGGGGTTTCACCGTGTTAGCCAGAATGGTCTCGATCTCCTGACCTCGTGATCTGCCCGCCTCGGCCTCCCAAAGTGCTGGGGTTACAGGCGTGAGCCACCACGCCCAGCTATCCAGATAATTTTTAAAGGATTCTAGATAATCGTAACAATGGATAACATTAACTCTATATGTATATCAGATAATAAAATGTTTCTATATATATTATCTCATTTGATGGTTATAGTGCTCTTGTGACTAAAGTAGGAAAGGTAGCTTTAATAGGCCTTTTTAAAATACATAATCTTAAGGAATGCTGATTGGATGAGATAGAAGCAACCAAGCTTGGTCTCAAATGCCCTTTTTAAAGAAGTCTGATGGCCCTTTCATGTTCTGTTGATTCCTACTAGGAATAGAAAGGCCTTAGCCTTAGACGTTTCAGTTTCATTAAGAAAATATCATACGTTAAGTCCTAATTTGTTTTGCACAGAAAGTAGCAATTAAGGATAGGAGAGAAATAGGAACATGAATAGTTGGAAAAGTCTACGTGCAAAACCTAGGAGTGGGGATATACTTTGCATTAAATTATTATTATTATTGTTATTTTTGACATTGAGTTTCACTCTTAGCACCCAGGCTGGAGTGCAATGCCAGGATCTTGGCTCACTGCAACCTCTGCCTCCTGAGTTCAAGCGATTCTCCTGCCTCAGCCTCCCAAGTAGCTGGGATTACAGACACCCACCACCACGCCTGGCTAATTTTTGTATTTTTTTTTTTTTCAGTAGAGACAGGGCTTCACACGTTGGCTAGGCTGGTCTCGAACCCCTGATCTCAAGTGATCTGCCCGCCTTGGCCGCCCAAAGTGCTGGGATTACAGGCGTGAGCCACCGCGCTGGCCCTTTGCATTAAAATAAACAAAAATCACCACCCTGGCCAACATCGTGAAACCCCGTCTCTACTAAAAATACAAAAATTAGCTTGGCGTGGTGGCACTCCCCTGTGGTCCCAACTACTCGGGAGGCTGAGGCAGAAGAATCGCTTGAACTTGGGAGGTAGAGGCTGCAGTGAGCCGAGACTGCACCACTGCACTCCAGCCTGGCGACAGAGTGAGACTCTGTCTCAAAAAAAAAAAAAATAATAATAATAAAAATAAAAAAAAAAAGAAAAAGAAAGAAGAAAAAATCAAAGTCCTTACTTTGCATCATAATCCGCTAGGTGCAAAGGTCACAAAAATGATTAAGAATAGCTCACAATCTAGTGAACTGGAACCTGAAAAACTGATTAGGATTTACACAGGCGAGTGCTCAGAAAACAGGGTAGTTCAGATAATTGGATCAGAAGAGAAGGCAAAAATGCATGACGTGTTTTTGAGAATTAGAGGAGCCCTCAAAATGTATTAGTTTGATATGCAAAATGCTCGATTTAACATATTCTCCATTAATGTATTTTAAAATGGGGACAAAAATAACTTTTCAGCCATAATAACTATGCTCCCCTCCCTTTGAGTTTCGAATCTGTATCTTAGAGGCCATACTTGAATGTGGAAAAACTTTGTATTAATGTAAACACTATACGGTGATAAGACACGGAACAGTGAAATAACCCCTAAGCTCATCTTATAACTGAACAGATAGGTGGTCAGGGAACTTGGATTTGAACCATGCCTATGCCACTAGCTGGTTGTGTGACCTTGAGCAAGTCACTTCTCAGGATATCACGTTTGCCATCATTAAGACGAGTGTGATCCAAAGGTCCACCTAGCCAGGTTTTGTGAGAATGATTTGAAATGCCTGTGAAAGCATTTCCTCTACCACGTCTGAGATGCTTTTGTTATCTCCAGGTTCTCTCAGGTCTTGAAATTTTGTGCATCACGATCCAAAATGTCTTAAGCATCATCACAAATGCTTGACCGTCCCTCATGAGCGGGTGGCGCTTCGCGCTGCCTGGGTCTGTGCAACAGGGTCTTGCAGTCGAAAGCTACACACTCCTGGAGTGCAAGAGGGAGAGAAAGCTCTGCTTTCAGCTGGAGAAAAAAAAGGGAGCGAGACCAGACAGGTCCTGCCGCAGACGTTCTCCTATGCTCACGCACAGTGGTCTCTCCTGCGGGAATGGGCGGCAGTGACGTGCCCACGTCGGGCGCGCTGGCGTTCACGTAGCGTGCGCCGCTGGCCAGGTCCGCAATAGTGGGGTGTGCGTCACGGTCTGCGCCGCCCGCGGAGCCAGGACGGGACAGAGCTTCCGCCTGGGCTGGGGTTGGCGAGTTCACCCGCGGCGTAGGGTAACTTTGCTGTACTGTTTTTTGAGCAGTTGTGTAGTCCCTGGAAGTGTAGCATCGAGAGAGTTTTCTAATTCCGTTTACAAAATATCCTCCCTTTGGCCATACAAGTGGTGACTGCCATGTCGAACTCGCGGCCCAGGTCCCGCCGAGACGCCGGGGGTGGCGCTGGGGCAGCCGGCCGGGACGAGCTGGTGTCGCGGTCTTTGCAGAGCGCAGAGCACTGTCTGGGCGTCCAGGACTTCGGCACTGCCTATGCCCACTACCTCCTCGTGCTCAGCCTGGCGCCAGAGCTGAAAGACAACGTGAAGGTGAGCGTCCATTTTTCTCACTTGCTGGCAGATCCAACGTCCTCGTAAAAAAAAATAGAAAAAGAAAAAAAAAAAAGCGGAGGGGCTAGGGTGCGTGGCTGGGTGGTTGCTGTTAATATTTAGGGCCCTTTTTTCTCACTTGCTGGCCGATCCAACGTCCTCGTAAAAAAAAAAATTAGAAAAAAAAAAGGCGGAGGGGCTAGGGTGCTTGGTTGGGTGGTTGCTATTAATATTTACTGTTTAACCTTGACACATTTCGTTTATTCACACCTACGACCAGCCCAGAGGAAAATCCTGCCGTCGTCACCTTCGAAATATGTCCAGAATCTTACCAGTTCTCACCATCTTCCCCTTTACTACCCTGGTTCGAGCTTCAGTCATCTGCCAGCTGTTGCAGTCGGCTCTCAACTGAGCTCTCTCCTGCAGTCTGTGTCAACATAGCTAGCTTTTTGCAACAAAAGTCAAATGTTGTCATTTCTCGGTTTCAAAACTTTCATCTCGTTTAAAATTCTAAAGGCCCTCGAATTGGAAATGAGGTCTCACGTGATCCTCTTCTCCTTATATCTAATTTAAGCATGCCCTGTCTTAAGGGCTTTTGGATTTGTTATATTGTGTGTAGTAGGAATATAGTGGGCTTCTAGTTGAATAAAGTGTGTAATTAGCCTAAAGTGATTATCATTTAATGATGCACTTTAAACTTCAATTATTGGATTATTTGCAACAATTACTCTGTTGAAATGCTGTTCTTTTTTGAAGTGCTTTTAGAATCTAAATTATGAAAAATGATTTAACTTAAATTTGCAATTACTTTGCTTCATTTAGACCCAGGGTTTGTCAACCTCAGCACTACTGACATTTTGAATGGGATAATTCTTTGTTATGGGGGAGGGGAGATGTCCTGTGCATTGCAGTATGTTTGGCAGCATCCTTGATCTCTACCCACTAAATGTCAGTAGCGTCTAGATGTTTGTAGTTCACGTAAACTTAGTGTAAATTTCAGGACCAGCTGGCCTACTTGAGGAGGAGATGATATGTTGAGATACAGTTTGCTTCTCTTGGTAAGCAGCAATAGAAAAATGGATCAACTCAAGTGATCTTTCCTCAGTTACTTGTTTCTTAGTTTCCTCTTCTGTGAAACAGGGACACAGCCTCTCTTAAAAATATTTACTGGGTATTAAAAATATATTTAGACTGGGTGTGCTGGCTCACGCCTGTAATCCCAGCACTTTGGGAGGCGGAGGCGGGTGGATCACAAGGTCAGGAGTTCGAGACCAGCCTGGCCAATATGGTGAAATCCTGTCTCTACTAAAAATTAAAAAAATAGGCCGGGTGCGGTGGCTCACGCCTGTAACCTCAGCACTTTGGGAGGCAGAGGTGGGCGGATCACCTGAGGTCAGGAGTTCGAGACCAGCCTACATGGAGAAACCCCGTCTCTACTAAAACTACAAAATTAGCCGGGCGTGGTGGTGCATGCCTGTAATCCCAGCTACTCGAGAGGCTGAGGCAGGAGAATTGCTTGAACTTGGGAGGCAGAGGTTGCAGTGAGCCAAGATCGCGCCATTGCACTCCAGCCTGGGCAACAAGAGTGAAACTGTCTCAAAAAAAAAAAAAAAAAAAAAAAGTTAAAAAATGAGCTGGGCGTGGTGGCATGTGCCTGTAGTCCCAGCTACTCAGGAGGCTGACGCAGAAGAATCGCTTGAACTTGGGAGGTGGAGGTTGCAGTGAGTCCAGATTGTGCCACTGCACTCCAGCCTGGGCGACAGAGTATGACTCTGTCAAAAAGAAAAAATAAAAAAGTGTATTTAAAATTTGTAGTGCAATGCCTGCAATTCTGTAGGGTAAGCAACTAGTCTGTTTCCTGCCGAACGAAGTCTGTTTTTATTTGTATGGGCCCCCTGTAAAATGCTCATTGCCTGCTACTCTATTCCCCATACCCAAACTCCAGCCACACCAAGCCGCTTATCTGTAGACCCTCTGATCCATTTCATATAATCTGTGTGTGTGTGTGTGTGTGTGTTTTTTTTTTTTTTGATAGAGTCTCACTGTATCACTCAGGCTGGAATGCAGTGGTGTGATCTCGGTTCACTGCAACCTCTACCTCCTGGGTTCAAGCAATTCTCCTGCCTCAGCCTCCCGAGTAGCAGGGATTATAGGTGTTCGCCACCATGCTTGGCTAATTTTTATATTTTTAGTAGAGATGGGTTTCACCATATTGGCCAGGCTGGTCTCGAACTCCCAACCTCAGGTGATCTGCCTGCCTTGGCCTCCCAAAGGGCTGGGATTACAGGTGTGAGCCACCGTGCCTGGCCAGAATCTCCTTTCTTATCCTTGTCTCTCTAGTAAACTCCCTCAAGATTCAGTTCCAAGTATCAGCGCTTTTATATAAAATATGTGAAGATGATTTAAAATATTTTAATGACTAAAGCTTTCCCTCTTTCCACAGTGTTGCAGCATGGAGAATGGATGGAGGGAGATGTGATTGGAACTAGAGTGACAGCCTGGACAGGCTGTTGCTGTAGTCCAGCAAGTGGTTACAAGGGCCAGATTAGGTTGTAACTGTGGTAATGGAGAGGAGGTAACAGATTTAAAGATATTGAGAGAGCATTGGCTAGGTTTGAAACAGTGTATGTGGAGTTAAGGTACCATTATAAGGTGACTTTGTGGTTTGAGGTTGAGTGGTGTCTTAATCTTATAGCCTGTGTCAGAGGAGTATGATGAGTTCAGTTTAGAACATTTTGAACCTTTCCAAAATTAAATTTCTCTCTATAGGGCCTCTGTGAGGATGAGAACAAGATTTATGTTGCCTCAGTTCTTTGCACAAGGATTGTTCAGGAAATATTTGAGTAGGACTACATTTGCAATGGCTGGAGATCCACTGCCTGGTTGAAATGACTAATAGGAAGCTATATCTATGAGTCTGAGGTTCAGAAGAGAAGGTCTTGACTAGAGATGTAAATGTAGCATCCATTAACACATGAGTGATAATAAATGCTTTAGGGATGGATGAGAGAAAGAAGAAGAGGGCCAAGGACAAACTCCAAAAACACAGGAGCCCACAAAAATGAGGCAGTTGGAGAATAAGGAGAATGTGATATAGCAGCTAAGAGTGGGGGGAGTTTAGATAGTGGTCAGACTAATTCTGCTTATTACTGCCATGTAGGTGGTAAAATTCATTCATTTGTGCACTTGTTCAGAAAACAGTGCCTACTAAAGTTAAATGAAATTTAAGGTGATCATTCAATAGTGATTAAGTTCTATTGCTTGGAATCTTCAACTAATGTATGCTCTTTCATCTTTTATGTTACTGACTAATTCATAATTTTTTTCTTATTTGTAAAGGAAACTTTTCAGTACACACTTTTCAGATGGGCTGAAGAGCTTGATGCTCTCAATCGGATACAAGACTTACTTGGTTGCTATGAGCAGGCCTTGGAACTGTTTCCTGATGATGAAGTGATTTGCAATAGTATGGGGGAGCATCTCTTCAGGTTTGTAGTGATTTTAGTATTGCTTGTTAAGAATTATTCTGTATTAGTCTGGATAGGGATAAATCATACAGTAATTTTAACAGGGAAAGTTTAATATGGAGAATTATTAAGGAGAATTGAAAAGAATAGCAGATATATAATATCATAGCAGTTTTAATATTTTGTAATATACTGCATAATAGCCACTGCCCCAGGAGTAAGATAGACTATCCAAGGAAGAGTTCCCCTCACTGGGCTGAGTGCCACACCTTATTGGAGAGGGCACAGCTGGGATTCTCAGGATGGCAGAAAAGTCACTGTAGTGCCTTGCCAGGGAACTTCTTGATTTGTTTTCTGGACCTGGGTATAGTTTTGCCTCTTGGGATGCCAGAGAAGGCCTCATGGGGAAGTATCTCATCAGAGGTACTCCATTACAAAACCATGTAGTAGAGTAAGAAGCCTTGGGGAAGCTGCTGACCCTTGGATGCTGCTAGCTGCCATGCATTTCAGGAGCTTGGTGCTAGAGAAGCCCTAAGCAGGAAGCAAAACTCTTTCTTCCTACAGTGTCTCTCTAGCACTTGTTTTTTTTTTTTTTTGGCAGAGTCTCACTTTGTAGCCCAGGCTGGAGTGAAGTGGCGTGATCTCAGCTCACTGCAACCTCCACCTTCTGGGTTCAAGTGATTCTCGTGCCTCAGCCTCCTGAGAAGCTGGTATTACAGGCGCCTGCCACTCCACCCGACTAATTTTTGTATTTTTAGTAGAGACAGGGTTTCACCATGTTGGCCAGGCTGGTCTCGAACTCCTGACCTCAAGCGATCCACCCACCTCAGCCTCCCAAAGTGCTGGGATTACAGGTGTGAGCCACTGCGCCTGGCCTCCAGCACTTTTTTTTTTTTTGAGACAATGTGTCACTGTGTCGCTCAGGTTGGAGTGCAGTATCACCATCACGGCTCATGGCAACCTTGATCTCCCAGGCTCCGGTGATCTTCCCATCTCAGCAGCCCCCCAACGTGCACTCCAGTAGCTGGAATTGCAGTACATGCCACCACACCTGGCTAATTTTTTGTCTTTTTTGTAGAGACAGGATTTTGCCATGTTGTTGCCCAAGCTGGTCTGGAACTCCTGGGCTCAAGCGATCCTCTGGCCTCGGCCTCCCAAAGCACTGGGATTACAGACTTGAGCCACCGCACCTGGCCTCTCTGCACTTTTTACCAACAAAGCTTACCCTTGTGCCAACTGGTGGGAGAATATTAAAGGGCCAGATACATTTTTCACAGAGCAGGCAAAAAGGTGAATTTGGCAATAAGTTGATAACTTACATGTTGGGAGTCTTGGAACCACTCCCAGATTTGCTGATTTGCAGGAAGGGCTCACAGGCCTCACCATATAGTCCTAGTCATGGCTCTTGTGTATTACTGTGAATGGATACAAAGCAAAATTTGCAAAGTGTAAATGTGTATGGGGCAAAGTGTAAAGGAAAACCAGGTGCAAGCCTCAAAGTTCCTTTTTCAGTGAAGTCACACAGGATGCACTTCATTCCCATGGTGAGTTATGAAATGTTGCCAACCAGGGAAACTCATTAGAGGCTCAATGCCCAGGGTTTCTGCTGGGAGCTGGACACTTAGGTACCCTCTGCCTGGCATATACTAAAATCCTAGATTCCCAGAAGAAAAGCAGGTCAGCTGTTGAGCATAAACCACATTGTTTGTATAATCAGTTTAGGAACACTATCGGTTAGGATAGTGAGAACCCTCCCAAAATCCAAATTCCCAGATGCCAGCCAAGGGACAGTTTTGTAATCAGGCCTTTCAAAGGATGGCAGTCAGGCCTGCTATGTTAACTCTTTCTGCATACTAGTACATGTGCACGAAGAATTCTGTGAAAGTACAGGAAATAAAATGAATGGTTAACATTGCTTCTGAGTTTGAACGTTTCAGAGTAATGGGGACTCAGCATGGTTCTGCCAAGTTTGAAAGTGACAGTTGCTCACATTCCTAGGAATTTAGTTAATGAATCTCATTTTAAATGTTCCTTTTAGGTATTTTCATGCATTTCCTCACTAATTGCTTTCTCTTTCCCTCAAATCACATCCAGCTAAAAAAAACCTTAATATTATGAATAATGAACTACAAGATTCCTAAGTGACCACAGAATTTCTCTTATTAAATGTATCTTGAGTTCATTAGCTGTTAACAATCAATCTGCTACCTTTGTCTCTGGTGCCCATGGGGCCCTTGCGTGGCTCACTAGACTGTGCAGGGCTAGGGCTCTGGGAATGCAGTGTATGTAGTCTGTACAGTTTTAAGACATTAAATTAATAGAGCAATCAACTCATTATGCTTTTTTTTTCAGTGTGGAGAAATAATGTTTTATAAATAACTTTTAAGAAGAACATGGATCATTAACCTGACAAATGTACTCCTGTGTGATAATTAATGTAAACTCTTTATATGGTCATTCACAATAAGTTGTATGAATATTTATTACAATTTTGAATCGTACGTCTCTCCTCAGAAAAAATTTTGAGATTTGATGTGTAGCATTTTTTGTTAACAATTGCTTATTTGAAAAATTCTAGGTCGGGCATGGCGGCTCATGCCTATGTTCCCAGCACTTTGGGAGGCCGAAGCAGGCAGATCATTTGAGGTCAGGAGTTCGAGACCAGCCTGGCCAACATAGTGAAACCCTGTTTCTACTAAAAAAAATACAAAAAGTAGACAGGTGTGGTGGCACGCATCTGTAGTCCCAGCTACTCGGGAGGCTGAGTTAGGAAAATCCCTTGAACCTGGGAGGTGGAAGTTGCAGTGAGCCAAAATTGCGCGACTGCACTCCAGCCTGGGTGACAGAGCGAGACTCCGTCTCAAAAAAAAAAAAAAAAAAATTCTACCTGTCAAGACAGAATGACTTTCTGTTGAGGCTGCTTAATAAATTGAAAATATAAACAAAGTAGTAGTGAGTTTTTTATGTATACATAAGTGTTTTTGTAAATGAAATGTAACTTTTTCATAGAACAGCCTTTTTTTCCTTTGGAATTTTTGTGTACTTTCCATAGAAACTTTATAATTAGGAAAAACTGGTGAAAACAAAAAATTTTTGTTTTGGGTTTGTTTTAATACATCTAATTTCACTGCCTTGTACAAAATAATGGGAGAATTCTTATTTAGGAAACATGATTATAATGTCCTGTTTTATATAGAAAGATCCCTTTACATGTTCAGTAATTGTTCTCTAGTATCATTCTTTTCCTTATTTGGTTATATTAAGTTTTTTTTTTTTTTTTTTTTTTTTTGAGACGGAGTCTTGCTTTGTCACCCAGGCTGGAGTGCAGTGGCAGGATCTCAGCTCACTGCAACCTCCAACTCCCAGGTTCAAGCAATTTTCATGCCTCAGCCTCCGGAGTAGCTGGAATTACAGGTACACGCCACCACGCCCGGCTAATTTTTGTATTTTTAGTAGAGATGGGGTTTCACCATGTTGCCCAGGCTGGTCTTGACCTCCTGACCTCTAGTGATCCCCCCGCCTCGGCCTCCCAAAGTGGCGCCCAAAGACATGAGCTACGATGCCCAGCCAAGTTGTATTAAGTTTTATTCAATGAAAAGTTCTATATAAGAAACACTTTGGCCGGGCGCGGTGGCTCAAGCCTGTTATCCCAGCACTTTGGGAGGCCGAGGTGGGCGGATCACAAGGTCAGGAGATCGAGACCATCCTGGCTAACACGGTGAAACCCCATCTCTACTAAAAATACAAAAAAAAAAAAATTAGCCGGGCGTGTTGGCAGGCGCCTGTAGTCCCAGCTACTTGGGAGGCTGAGGCAGGAGAATGGCGTGAACCCGGGAGGTGGAGCTTGCAGTGAGCCGAGATCGCGCCACTGCACTCCAGCCAGGGGGACAGAGAAAGACTCCGTCTCAAAAAAAAAAAAAAAAAAAAAAAAAAAAAAAAACACTTTGCCAAACTTTATTAGCTAGTGTCAGTAATGTAACTGCAAGGCATTTTAACAGTCTTAATTAACATGGAGTGACAATGAATTCTCCTTTAAAAAACAAATATTTGATAGTTTTTAATTGTAGAGTATGTTAATAAGCAGAAAAATAAGTTAGACAATTAACTGAGGGTTACTTGTTCGTGTTAACAGCTAACCTGATCAGCTACAGCATCCATTTTCTACAAATTAGCAACCTCTTTCCACCTAAATGAAATTTGTTTTAAAATATTTTTAAAAATCTTTTTTTATGAGTAATCTCAAATTAGTTAAAAAAAATCTATATTTTAATTCCAAAGTTTTCTTTTGTTCTTTATATAATGAGAGTGACTCTATAGGATTCAATTATATTTCCAGATTATACATATATGGTGATCATAACATTCCAAGACTTATGTTTCAGGATAAACTCAATTTAACAGAAAAGGGGAACTCTACATACTTTTGGCAGATTGTAACTTTTGGTGACCTGTTGTTGTAGGACATTAGTCTGAGCAGTTACCAGTCATTGAGACAAAAAGTACTTGCTATTAGTTTGCTTTGGGGAGATGTAACTAAGCAAAATTTCTAAATTGGACGGTAGCAGTTCAGAATTTGGGATAGTGTGAATGTGGCTTTTGCTATAGAATTTACCTTTGTTCTTGACTTACAATGGTTCTTGGGGTTTTTGTTCTATACTCCTTTTGTCATCAAAAATAGCGTATCATTTACTCCCCACCAAAAGAATCTGTTCCAGGAGAAAAATATTTCCAAAGTAAATGATAGCTGCTTCTCCTGACACTTATTTGTGTAATAAAATGTGTCTGGAGTGTCTCAACTTCACAACCTTTTGTTAGTCCAGTAGCATCAGATTTAAACAAAATGTGTTTAAATTGCTAATCAAGAAGATAATGTTTTTCCTAGTTAAAAGAAAAAGGGCATTCTGGCATTCTTATGCTTCACTGATATGTTGTATCATATCAGTGATAAATATTGGGTCTTTCAATGATATATGCTTTAATGGAGTAGATTATATATTTTTTAGATTAGAATTTCAGTTTAAGGAAATTGATAATATATTAAATATCAAACCTAAGGGAAGCACAAACCCAGGAAATTATTAGGGGTGTGTTTAATACCCATTGCTGAGTTAGTTTCACAACAAATAATGATTACATACAATGTACATGGTACTATACTATGTACAATGGTAGTTGCAAATAAGAACAAGATAGTTCTACCTTCAAGATAACTTAAAATAACATATATTAACTGAAAACATTGAAATTTTCACCTAAATCATGAGTGTCTCTTATTTGACATAGGATCATTGCTTTTTGTTAGAGTGCAGTCCCCTGTTTGGACTTCTAGAATGTCTCTTTTGCTTAAACCATACCTGGAATGAGTAGTATGATTAAGTGTCTCTAGCCGGGTGCGGTGGCTCACGCCTGTAATCTCAGCACTTTGGGAGGCCAAGGTGAGCGTATCACCTGAGGTTGGGAGTTTGCGACCAGCCTGATCAACATGGAGAAACCTCATCTCTACTAAAAATACAAAATTAGCCGGACGTGGTGGCGCATTCCTGTAATCCCAGCTACTTGGGAGGCTGAGGCAGGAGAATCGCTTGAACCTGGGAGGCAGAGGTTGCAGTGAGCCAAGATCATGCCATTGCACTCCAGCCTTGGCAACAAGAACGAAACTCTGTGTCAAAAAAAAAAAAAAAAAGTTTCTCTAAACTTGGCAGAATGCTTAAAGGTACTTATGAAGAACTATGAATGAAGAGGGTTCTACTAGCCCAGTTCTGTTCAATGTGTGGTCCACACATTGGTGCTCACCCACAGATTACTGGTTAATGACAGGTAAGTATAGAAATTGAAAGTTAGTGTTTGGAAATGGGTATAGCAACTTGACATTGCTGTAAATCCAAGCATATAGTTAGGAAACTCTAATGCAGAAGAGAGTATATAGATCAGTTTGGGTGCTGCTGAAATCTGGTATTACTTGAGCTCCATATGAATCATGTGCAATACAGCCGTATCAGTCTGCAAACAATTAGATGTTTAAGAAAGGGAGGATTCTCTCCTTCTCAGTATTGCACTTGACTAGTCTTAAAAATAAAAAAATTAAGAAAAAAAGGGAGGAGAGATTCTTCATTACAGATAGTTTGAGAAGCACTGTTCTAGAGGGTTGGATAGGTTTTTTTTCTCCTTTTATTTTTTATTTGCTCACATATAATTAAATAGTACTTAATTTAAATGACTTGCCTTTGATTTTCTTCCAGAGCATTTATTTAGCTTAGTGTCTGTAGGCACAATGGTTCCCTTTCTGCGGTGATATTTATTTACTTAGTGTAATATTTAATTAAAATATGTAATTATAATAACAAGTACAACTGACATAAACTGATCTGGCAGCAAATACAACTGACTCTTGATGACTGTTCAACTCAGTTGCTGAGACAAAAGGCATGCCGGCCCCCACAAAGAGGAACCTACTAAGCCATAGGCATTAGAGTGTTGCACAGAGGGAATGGAGTTGGCTAAATGGAGGATGACTGTGAGAACTTCTGCTATACATTAGTATAACAGTAATTTATAGTCAGGTACTTGTTTGTCTCCCGGAATATGTAAATATAGTGGTTCAGAAAAGAAAGAAATACTGAGGCTTGCAGTCCTCACAGACAGCTTCCCAAAAGAGGTAGCACTTGGATTGGCAAGATTTGGGGTGATGGCATGGAATTCCCAGACCAAGTGAGTGGCATAAACAAAGGAACTGCAATTGGTAGCATATAGTTGAATATCTTTTGTCTTTTGTCATTTTTTACTCTAGAATGGGCTTTAGGGATGAAGCAGCTGGGTATTTTCATAAAGCAGTGAAGCTAAACCCTGATTTCAGTGATGCAAAGGAGAATTTTTATCGTGTTGCAAACTGGTTGGTGGAACGCTGGCACTTTATCATGCTTAATGACACCAAGAGGAATACAATTTATAATGCAGCAATCCAAAAGGCAATTTGTTTGGGGTCCAAAAGTGTTTTGGACATTGGAGCAGGAACTGGAATACTAAGGTTGGTCGTAATTGCATTTTAATGATATATACATGTATTCTAACGTAAATTAAAGATTTTGCCAGATATAGAAAATTTAACATTGGAATTTAAAAGTATTTCTTATAATCTTGTTAGGGTTATTTATGTAACTTATGTTTTTTACAATAACTTTTATCAAGAACTGGACATAACTGCTAAGAAAAATTTGGGAGTATTGAAATTTTAAATAATGAATTTAAGAGTCTTTTTTATGTTAACATTCTGATGGAATCTAGTTGTCTAAGTTAAAGCCCGTTAGTATTCATTAAAGATACAATGCCAGTTGTGTCTTAATAGAGTAGATCCCATGGTTTATTGTATGATTTGTTTCTAGACAAGAATATTAGTTTATTTTTTAATGCAGAATGAGTAATGGTTGTGTTAAAGAATAAAAGGAAAAACCCCACATTTTAGCATCATCATTTCCTTAAAATTTGAGAAAATACAGTAGATTATTTTTTCTTGATGGAGAACTTTTTTCCCTTGTAGCATGTTTGCTAAAAAAGCTGGAGCACATTCCGTGTATGCCTGTGAGTTATCCAAGACCATGTATGAACTTGCCTGTGATGTCGTGGCAGCAAACAAGATGGAAGCAGGGATCAAACTCTTACATATGAAGTCACTTGACATAGAGATTCCAAAACATATTCCCGAAAGGTATTATCATGTAAACTAATTTTAGTGTTGATACTTCTCCATTTTTAAGAAACTAAGATATATTTCTAGCTTTCAGTCCAAACAAAATGCTACAAAACCCTTATTTTCTAAAGATATGGATATAGGATAGGATAGTTTATTATAAGACATTTAAATAAAATTACATTCTTTATTAAAAATATTTAAAGATCTTAGGCCGGGCGCGGTGGCTCACGCTTGTAATCCTAGCACTTTGGGAGGCCGAGGCGGGCGGATCATGAGGTCAGGAGATCGAGACCACAGTGAAACCCCATCTCTACTAAAAATACAAAAAATTAGCCGGGCGTGGTGGCGGGTGCCTGTAGTCCCAGCTACTCGGAGAGGCTGAGGCAGGAGAATGGCGTGAACGCAGGAGGCGGAGCTTGCAGTGAGCCGAGATTGCGCCACTGCACTCCAGCCTGGGCGACAGAGCAAGACTCCATCTCAAAAAAAAAAAAAAAAAAAAAAAAAAAAAAATTTAAAGATCTTGAGAAAAATTTGTGGCAAGGGATCAGATAAACTTGATCTTAGCAAGTTACTTTACCTTTGTTAATTTCAGTGTTCTCATTTGTAAAAATGGATAATTCATCCTGTGTGGTCAATAACTGCTTAAAAGTTGTACTTAAAAAGAAAACATAAGCAGTTGAGATTCAATGGACTTATCACATTTTGTGTTAATATACTTGTTTAAAATGAAAGCTTTGGAAATGTCAGCTGTCAGTATATTTTGGCATGGGCCCTTTAAATGATTTGAATATAAGTCATATAAGTCTTGGCTTTTTATTATGTTTTCTCACTCCGATCCATATCACAAGGGTGATGGAATTTTAGAGCTAGAAGGAATTTGAAAATGATCTGATTCCACACTAGTCATTTTAGAGACAAAGTTTTCTTTATGTAGCACTTACTTTACCTATCTCTTCTGGGTTTATCTTCCAATCTTACTTCAATTCAGTTTGTATTGAAAGAAGATGTTTTTGTGCCTTATATCAACTATGACTTTAAAAAGTCTTCTTCCATATATATAATAGTATTTATGTTAACATAGTACCTACACTTTTCAATCGTCTCTACATTTATTCTCATGAAAAAATTCCTATTAGATTAAGGCAAATGTCATACCCATTTTATAGAAAGAACCACTAAAACACTGTCCTCAATTGTCTTGTTCCACTTGGGCTGCCATAACGAAATACCACAGAGTGGGTAGCTTTAACAATAGGCATTTATTTTCTCACAGTTCTGGAGGCTGGAAGACCGTGATCAAGGTGTTGGCAAATTTGGTTTCTTGTGAGGAGTCTCTTCCTGGATTGCAGATTCTGCTTTCTTGTGTCTTTACACGGCCTTTCCTTCTCCAGTATAGTCAGTTTCAGGGTTAAGGGCTTCAATATGAATTTTGAGAAGGACATGAGTTAGCATGAATCAAAGTTACCTTAATTTAATCTACGTTTTTCTCACAGATAATGTTGTAGAAAGATCTATTGGTTTTGAACCAGGAGCTATGGATTCCAGATTAGACTACTATTAATTTATTTTGACCTTAAGCAAATGTCTAGACCTCAAGGTATTGGACTAGATGATTTGAAACACTTTTCACATTCTAAGTGTATGCAATCATAAATACTGGATATTTTCTGTATATAAGACGTTGGGTTTAGGCACTGGAGGATACCAGTCATTCTTACCCTCAAGGCACTTACAATCTAGATAGGAAGATAAAGAATATTGATGAAACTTTTCTTATCTTCTAACTACATAAATGAGTGATACTGGCAATAAATGCTGAAGGAGTTCAGAGAAGGGAGAAACTATTTTCGTATGTCTTTGAGTAAAATTTTCTAGAAAGAATGGACAGAAGAGCAGAGTTCTGTGGACTAGGCTTTTTCTAAGACTCAGGCAGTGGGTAAAGCAAGAGAAGTGATAAGAGAGGCACAGTCAACATATAGCAGGCAATCATGGATGATGCAGTGTCATAGAAGGTAGAGATAGATTTTGAGAGGGAGGGCTCTCTCCTGCAATCAGTGTTATTTGGAGATAAAAAAAATGATAACTGAGAAAGAGGATTCATTTTGATAAGTAGGGAGTTATTGATGGTAGAGAATATTTTTATAGACTGTTGGAGATGGAAGTCTTCTTGCTTGGCATTAAGGAAGAGACTGATAAAGGTAATGGGTATGAACCACCCTTAAAGATGTAGGCAACGAAAAAATAACCTGGAGAGGGAACAAGGCCAAGTGAAGGTTGTCATTCCCCACCTCCCCCCACCCTTCATCTTCCAAACCAAGGAGAAGGAGCCAGTGGAGAACAAAGGAGCTTAAGGAACATTTGAGTAAAGTTCCTCAAGATTCAGTAGTAGATCTTAAAAATGAAATGTATTAGGATATTTTACATATGGACTGTTTCTATAATATACTCTTCCTTTCTCCTCTCAGCTTTGACATCTTTATATAATAGCATGATATTTTACTTACATATATCTTTAAAAAATCATTCTATAGAGTATCCCTAGTTGTAACAGAAACTGTCGATGCAGGTTTATTTGGAGAAGGAATTGTGGAGAGTTTGATTCATGCATGGGAGAATTTACTTTTACAGCCAAAGGTAAGCAGTATGAAAATACTTAAAACTGATTAAGAGTTTGTTATTTCATCAGAGATTTATTGAATCCTTAGTATATTTACAAAGCAATATGAAATATATTTTCCATTGCCAAGGTGTACATACTGTGTGGTTGGAAAGAAATCTATGCAAAAAACTTTTACTGGCCGGGCGCAGTGGCTCATGCCTGTAATCCCAGCACTTTGGGAGGCCCAGGTGGGTGGATCACCTGAGGTCAGGAGTTTGAGACCAGCGTTACCAACATAGAGAAACCCCATCTCTACTAAAAATACAAAATTAGCCGAGTGTGGTGGCACATGCCTGTAATCCCAGCTACTTGTGAGGCTGAGGCAGGAGAATCGCTTGAACCCAGGAGGCGGAGGTTGCAGTGAGCCGAGGTCGCGCCATTGCACTCCAGCCTGGGCAACAAGAGTGAAACTCCGTCTCAAACAAAACAAAACAAAACAACATAAAAACATTTACTAACAACATGATTCAATGTATAATTATGTGCCTGAATGAGATATACGGGCAAAAATACTCCAGGGAAGAATTCATAGGAATTGAGATTACTTTATGGATGGACTGACTATGGAATTCTTGAGTAGGGTTGAAAAACGGAGGTATTTTCAGTCTTGCAGACCTCACTGCCTAGAATTTTGGCAAATTATCAGAAGGGAGTATAGTAATAGCTGGTTTGGTACTGTTTTCAGGTACCTGTTGAACCCAGGCTATGGTTTGGACAAGACTGTTATAATTGCCAAATTATATTTTGCATTGAAATCCTCTGTTGTAGCCCACAAATCGTTGATTTGGTTTATATGATATGTGTTATCAATGAAAGGATTTTAATATGTAATAAAAATTCAATGTTAACAAAATTCTTTGGATTTAAAATTGCTAGTTAAAGGTTGAAAAGAGCAATTTTTTTTTTTTTTTTTTGAAGTAGCAACAGGGTTTCACCATATTGGCCTGGCTGGTCTTGAACTCCTGGCCTCAAGTGATCCGCCTGCCTTGGTCTCCCAAAGTGCTGGGATTGCAGGTGTGAGCCACCGCTCCTGGCCAAGCAATTTATTTTTAAGTAGGTATTGATATTGATTTCTTGATCAAAGTCATACCCAAGTCTTTTTTTCTATGCAGAGTTACAGTCCTTTCCCCCTCCCATCCTCCCTCTTTTCTTGTATCCTTTGCATTTGTATTGTGAGAAAATAGATATATATTCATACATATATAGCAATGAAAATACTTACTCTGTTTTTTTGAGATGGGCTCTCACTCTCTTGCCCAGGTAGGAGCACAGTGGCATGTTTTTTTTAGCTTACTGCAGCCTCAAACTCCCGGGCTCAAGTGGCCCTCCCACCTCAGCCTCACAATGTCACCATACTCGGCTAATTAAAAAAAATTTTTTTTTCTGTAGAGACATGGTCTTGCTATGTTGCCTAGGCTGGTCTCAAACTCCTGGCCTCAAGTGGTCCTCTCTCCTTGGCTTTCCAAAGTGCTGGAATTGCAGGTGTGCGCTGCCAGGCCTGGCCAAAAATACTTTTTTTTTTTTTTTTTTTTTTTTTTTTGAGATGGAGTCTTGCTCTGTAGGCCAGGCTGGAGTGCAGTGGCGTGATCTCGGCTCACTGCAGCCTCTGCCTCCCGGATTCAAGCGATTCTCCTGCCTCAGCCTCCCAAGTAGCTGGGACTACAGGTGCGTGCCACCATGCCCAGCTAATTTTTTGTATTTTTAGTAGAGATGGGGTTTCACCGTGTTAGCCAGGATGGTCTCAATCTCCTGACCTCGTGATCCGCCTGCCTCGGCCTCCTAAAGTGCTGGGATTACAGGCGTGAGCTACAGTGCCCAGCCCAAAAATATTTTTTAAGGAAGAAAAAAAAATCTTTAACTTACTTCATCCTTACTTATTGTCTTTTTGGGTTTTTTAAATTATATTTTCATAGCTTATCATTATGCACACATATTTTTACATACATGTGATAACGTAATTCTTACTGTTATTTTTTTTAGACCAAAGGTGAAAGTGCTAATTGTGAAAAGTATGGGAAAATTATACCAGCAAGTGCCGTTATATTTGGGATGGCAGTAGAATGTGCGGAGATAAGAAGACATCATAGGTAAGTGTATTAGTCCGTTTTCACACTGCTATAAAGAATCTCCCAAGATTGGGTAATTTATAAAGGAAAGAGGTTTAAATGACTCACAGTTCTGAATGCTGAGGAGGCCTCAGGAAACTTACAAACATGGCAGAAGGGGAAGCAGGCACATCTTATATGGCAGCAGGCAGGTTGGGGGGGGCGGGGGGGGCAGAGAGAGAGAGAGAGAGACAGAGACAGCACAAGAACGCGTGGGTGAGTGTAGGAAAAACTACCATTTGTAAAACCATCAGATCTTGTGAGAATTCACTCCCTATCATGAGAACAGTGTGGAAGAAACCGTTCTCACAATCCAGTCACTTCCCTCCCTCAACAAGTGGGGATTACAATTTGAGATGAGATTTGGGTGGGGACGCAGAGTCAAACCATATCAGTAAGTGACTATTTAAATAGTAAATATTGAAAAATAGTAATTGCAAAGAGAATATTACAGAGGTTAGTTAGTGAATATGTATTTGGGTGAGGATTTGTAGTTTTGTGACCTTTAAATTCATGCTGCTTACACTGGTCTTATTCTTTTTTTTTTGCGTATTTTAAGTGAAACTTCATGGTTAAAGCCAGTTTTTTTTAAAATGGAAAATTAATTTTGTTACAGCTTAGGACTCTGTAGTTGTGATATATTCATGTAGAAAAATATTAAGTTCTCACTGATTTTAGGTGAAGTTGGAATGAAAGATTCCACTGTGAAAATAAATTTTGGTCTTAATTACTTCAATTTACCTTTTCTTAATAATTTCACTAGTACTATAATGATTTGTAGTTGGGCTGGATGGAATTTTAGGATCTTTCTAAGCTTCTACCAATAACCTAATCGTAAATGTAGCATGTAAATATTTTAGGACATACTGATAAGTGGTTTGAAAAAAATGAAAACCACTGTGAACCCCTCACCAGTAAGTAACTACTTTTCATCTTTGTTATATATTCCTTTACTCTTTTTCTTTGTATGTTACAGGGAGATAGTAAAAATGTTTAGAGATTGGCAGGACACAGGGCACTAACCAGACAGTGGACTTAATTAGCAGATTGGCTGAATTAGAATGTACTGGTTGAATATTAGTTCGATGTAAGTAAATGTAGGTGTGTGTAAATTTAATTTTGTTTAAAAACTCAGTAAATATATTTGCCTTTCCTTTGTGAGCCTTTTCATGTAATAGATTTGGTTCATGACTTTAAAAAATCAACTTATTTGTGTTGTAGTTATCGGAGTTTAGAATTTTTGGATTGCTTCCACTTTTCTGCTTTTAGGGAGTAGGATAAACATCTTTGCACTTATGTCTTTGTGGACTTGTTTCTATTATTTTCTTAGGATAAATTCCTTAATAAGGAATTACTGAGTTAAAGAATATGTACAGTTTTCAGGCTGTAGGGATGCCTTACTGCATTGCCCACCAGAAAAGCTAGGTTGTGTCTTGCTGAGATTTCTTGCTGTAACATGGCCGGACTCCTTCTTTCAATAGTTCCTCTTTAGGAGACCACTAATATTGTTTGTCTAAGTAAAGTAGAAATTAAATGGCTGGTATCTACATTTTGAAAAAGAGTAACTCATTATTGACTCACTTATTTAGCAAATGAGTGCCTGACTACAGTAGAAGCACCATAGGAGCTTATGTAAAAATAAAAAGGGTTTACAGTTTGGTTCAATAGGTGTATAGGTGTAGGTCTGGATGAATGAGGCCAATATCTTTTTTTTTTTTTTTTAAACAAAGTTCAGCATTATGGGTTGAGGACTATGAAGAAAGGTGTTGACAAAATACATGTGAGTGCTACTGTTTTACCTGGTAGAAACATTTATAAATCATTATTATAAAAATTGCCATTTGGCACCTAATCAGCTGAATTTAATGCTTTTCTCAATAAGCAAATGTTTAAGAATATCCAAGGAAACTGAAACTTGCCTTATTAGATATAAAAACCTAGAAATAAAAGACAGTAATGTATTGATGCAGAAAGACAAATACATCTGTGGAGCACAATGAAGAATCTAGATACAGACCTTTGAATTTATATGGATTTAGTATATGATACAGGTGTGATATTTCAGATCATTGGGGAAGGGATAAACTATTCAGGAAATGGAAATGGTGTGCTTCATTTGGGGAAAAACGTTAGATCCCTACTTTTAATTCTGGGTGAGTTAAACATCTGAGCGTCAAAAAAATCTATTTGATGGAGACCTTCCAAAGCAAAACACAGAGTAGGGCCCAGAAGCCACAGAACATTGACAAATGTGACCACATTTTAAAACAATTGAAAAAAATCTATCTGGTGAAGGATACTATAAAGTTAAAAAACAAGTGACAGACTGAGATAAATATTTGCAACTTTTATAACAAAGCATGAATATAATTGTCTATTAATCAGAGAAATGGTAATTAAAACCAATGGGATAACATTTTCTAACTGCTTATGTTAGCACATTAAAGTTGTTTGATATCTTATTTTCCCATAGGTTTAGGGAAAATTCATACACTGTTGGTGCAACATTTTAGTAGCTTGATTTGGCCTTTTCTAGCAACACTAAGGATGTTTGTAGTCCTTGATCTAGCATTTCCGTGTCTGGGAATCTATCCTGATAAATACTCATACATGTGTGCAGTGATGTGTGTACAAGGATGTTCACTATAATACTGTAATTGAAAAAATGAAACAAATTATCAATGTTTATATTAATAAGAAAGTATTTCAATAAATTATGATGTAACAGTCACCTAATGTAGTATTATGCAAACAAATGGTTAAGGAACATGTATAGACAAGGAAAGAAGTTTATGGTATACTGTTAAGTGAGAAAGACAAGGCATAATCTTAGGAGCAGTGAGCATACCTAGAACTCAGATCTTGGTTTTTAAATACCATTTCTCACCAAAAGGAACTATAGCTTCTTGGAGCAATGGCTGATTCCAGTACTGGGGTGGAATAGATTCAATATGATTCTGGGACATCTTGTATTAGAAAGTGGGGAAGTGCTCAAAAAGGGATTTGGTGAGGGAAAGGGGAGCAAAAGGACAGAGCTGCATGCTTGAAGACTCTCCTGCTGGCCAAATCTGGGACAATTTAATCACCAAAATAAATAAGGTTTTAATGGATTAAAACCCACTGAATAAGAATCCCTGAATTTCTATGTATTTTAAGCAGATTAATAAATACATAAATGGGGATAAAAGTGCAGCTCGTCCTTACAGTAAATGCCAACTAATAGTATAGAAAAAATGAGGCAGAATTACTTTTTGGAAGCAAGAATCATGAATAGATGCTAAATCAATGGAGGGAAATCTGATGAGGATCAGGGCATTTATATAGTTTCGAAGTATCTTTCAAATTACTACAAAAGGAAAGATTGTAAGTATATAGGGAAGAAGCCACACAACATTTTTTTGTTTTTATTTATTTTTTTTGTTTAGACAGAGTTTTCCTCTTGTTTCCCAGGCTGGAATGCAGTGGCGCGATCTTGGCTCACTGCAACCTCCGCCTCCCATGTTCAAGTGATTCACCTGCCTCAGCCTCCCAAGTAGCTGGGATTACAGGCATGCCTGCCACCATGCCTGGCTGATTTTTTGTGTTTTTTTTTAGTAGAGAGGGGTTTCATCATGTTGGCCAGGTTGGTCTCGAACTCTTGACCTCAGGTGATCCACTTGCCTCGGCCTCCCCAAGTGCTGGGATTACAGGCGTGAGCCACTGTGTCCGGCCTGCTTTTTAAAAAATTTAATTTAATTTAATTTTACTTTAAGTTCTGGGATACATGTGCAGAACGTCCAGGTTTGTTACATAGATATACATGTGCCATGGTGGTTTGCTGCACCTGTCAACCCATCATCTAGGTTTTAAGCCCTGCATGCATTAGGTATTTGTCCTAATGCTCTCCCTCCCCTTGCCCCTATCCCCAAACAGGCCCTGGTGACCACACATCTTAACCAAGTGATTAAAGCTAACATCAACAGTAAGATTCCTCCAGATTCGATGCTTTGAGGATGCATTGCTTATATAGTACCACATCCAAAATGTACAGCCTGCAATCTAATTGTGAGAAAACCTCAGACAAACCCTAGTTGGGACCATTCTGTAAAACAATTGGCCTACCTTCTTAAAAAATGTCAGTGACATGAGAGACAAAGCAAAGATTAAGAACTGTTTAAGATGAAAGGAGATTAAAGAGACAGGACAGCTAAATTGAAACTATGACCTGTATTTGGGAAAAAAACTATATATATACATTTTGATCTTGCTGTGTTGCCCTGGTTGGAGCACAGTGGCTCAATCTCATGGCTCACTGCAGTCTTGACCTACCAAGCTCAAGTGATCCTCCCACTTCAGCCTCCTGAGGAGCTGCAACCACAGGTGTGCACCACTGTCTGGTTAATTTTTTAAAGTTTTATAGAGACAGGGTCTTGCTGTCTTGCTGTGTTGAACTCCTGGACTCAAGGGATCCTTCTGCCTTAGCTTCCTAAAGTGCTTGGATTACAGGCATGAGCCACTGTGCCCTGCCTGCATTATTGATTTTTGATTCAGTTGACAAATACAGACTATGAACTGTAGGTTAGGTAATACTGAATTTGATTGCTGTGATTAAGAGAATATTCTCATTTTTAATAAAGATACACAAGTATCTTTTGAGAGATAAATAGGCATGATGAATACAACCTACTCACAAATGATACAGAATGTTTCAGTAACGTACAAATAGAGTGTTATATACAAATATTAAAAAAGGTATGGAAGGATACACATTAAACTTTTAACAGTGAAGAAATGAGAGGACGAGTACTGTGAAGGTGGACTTTTTACCATATGGCTTGAAGTTTTGACAATATATATTCACGTAGTTTATAATACATTAGCAAGAAATTGTCTGGCTGGACGCAGTGGCTCACGCCTGTAATACCAGCACTTTGGGAGGCCATGGTGGGCAGATCGCCTGAGTTTAGGAGTTTGAGAGCAGCCTGGGCAACACGGTGAAACCCTGTCTCTATAAAAAATACAAAAATTAGCTGGGCGTGGTGGCATGCACCTGTAGTCCCAGCTACTCAGGAAGCGGAGATAGGAGAATTGCTTGAGCCTGGTAGATGGAGGTTGTTGCAGTGAGCCAAGATCACACCTTTGTACTCCAGCCTGGGCGACAGCATGAGATCTTGTCTCACACACAAAAAATTGTCACATCTTTTTTGTTTCAATTTGTGACTTTTAATTTTGAGTTATTAAAATCATAGTAGACCGGGAGCGGTGGTTCATACCTGTAATCCTGGCACTTTGGGAGGCTGAGGCGGGCGGATCATGAGGCCAGGAGATCGAGACCATCCTGGCTAACACGGTGAAACCCCGTCTCTACTAAAAATACAAAAAAGTAGCCAGGCGTGGTGGCAGGCGCCTGTAGTCCCAGCTACTTGAGAGGCTGAGGCAGGAGAATGGCGTGAACCTGGGAGGCTGAGCTTGCAGTGAGCCGAGATTGTGCCACTGCACTCCAGCCTGGGTGACAGAGCAAGACTCTGTCTCAAAAAAAAAAAAAAATCATTAGTGGTTCCATTTGCTGATTCATCTTTTGAGAGTGTAATAATCTGTAAAAGTAGATTATTTGAACTTTTAAAATTTTATAAAGGCACATTCTCTTAAAAAAGTGCCACTGAGATGAGGTAAGGTGAGATGAGGTTGGAGTATTTTCCTTTTACAAAATGTTTAAATTTTCATAAAGTGTTTTTTCATTGTAAATTTCCTTTTTTGTTTTTTTGAGACAGGGTCTCGTTCTGTTGCCCAGGCTGGAGTGCAGTGATGTGATCATAGCTCATTGCAGCCTTGAACTCCTAGGTTCAGGTGATCCTCCTGCTTCAGCCTCCCAAGTAACTAGAACTCTAGGCACACACCACCATACCTGGCTATTTTATTTTATTTTACATAGAAGAATCTTGCTATGTTGTCCATGCTGGTCTCTAACTCCTGGACTCAAGTGATCCTCCCACCTTGGCCTCCCAAAGTACTGGGATTACAGGCGTAAGCCACCATGCCTGGCCCAATGTAAATTTTTATTGACATCAAACATTGTTATAGCAAGTATGTAAGCCATAAGTTTATGATTTGATGAATTTTCATGAAGTTGATAGACCTGGGTAATCAGTGCTGAGATCAAGGACCAGAATATTACCGCTATATAATATAAAGTGTGCAGGAAGAAACCCCATCTCTTTACCAGCGCCCCACTCTCCCTAAAGCACCTACTATCCTGACTTCTAACACCGTAGATTAGTGTTGCTTGTTTTGAATTTTATACAAATAGAACCATACAGTGTGACTTGTTTTTGTGTGCCTAGCTTCTTTTGTGTTTAGTTTGTTTATTCTCATTGCTGAATCATACTCCATTATATGACTATACTAGATTTGTCTGTTATACTACTGATAGATGTTTAGGTTATATCAGTTTTTTTTGGCTATCAGAAGCAGTGTAGCTATAAACATTCTTGAACATTCTTTTGGTGATAATATGTATTAATTTCTGTTGACTATATTCTCAGAAGTGGAAATGCCAAACACTGTGAGGTTCGTACATTAAGAATGAATCTGAATAGGTATGCTCAGCTCCAATTGGTACTACAAAGTAGTCTTCCAAAGTATAATTTTACACTCCAATGGTGTATGAGACTGTATCCTTACCATACTTGCTATTGACTACTTGTTTTTTTCCATTCTGTCAGATGTGTAGTATGCATTGTGATTTTTTTTTTTTTTTTTTTTTTTGAGACGGAGTCTCGCTCTGTTGCCCAGGCTGGAGTGCAGTGGCGCGATCTCGGCTCACAGCAAGCTCAGCCTCCCGGGTTCATGCCATTCTCCTGCCTCAGCCTCCCGAGTAGCTGGGACTACAGGCGCCTGCCAACACGCCCGGCTAATCTTTTGTATTTTTAGTAGAGAGGGTTTCACTCTGTTAGCCAGGATGGTCTCGATCTCCTGACCTCGTGATCCACCCGCCTTGGCCTCCCAAAGTGCTGGGATTACAGGCGTGGGCTACCGCGCCCGGCCTGCGTTGTGATTTTAACTCCATTTCCCGGGTGGCTGTTGAAGCCGAGCACCTTTTCATGTGCTTATTGGCCATTTGGATATGTTCTTTTGTGAAGTGTCTAAGTCTTTTGCCCATTTTTGTTTTTTATTAATATGTAGGAATTTTAAAATCTATTTTGGACATGAGCCCTTTATTGAATATAGTTATTACAAATACCTTCTCTCAGTTGGTTGCTTTTTACTGTATTACAGGGCGTTTTTTTTTTTTTTTTAGTGAGCAGACATTCTTAATTTTATTATAGACCTATTTATAGTTGTTTTCCTTTATAGTTAGTGGTTTTATATGTGTGTGTATTATGTAGTTATGTTTAAGAAATCTTTGCTCATGAGGTTTTATTTCATTTTTGTATTTATTTTTTCTGGACTCAGTATTACATATGTTACTTGATTCTAAAAAAATCCATCTTCCTACCCCTCCCCTTTTTTCTCTCTCTCCAGAGTGGGTATTAAGGACATTGCTGGTATCCATTTGCCAACAAATGTGAAATTTCAGAGTCCGGCTTATTCTTCTGTAGATACTGAAGAAACAATTGAACCTTATACAACTGAAAAGATGAGTCAAGTTCCTGGAGGATATTTGGCTTTGACAGAGTGCTTTGAAATTATGACAGTAGATTTCAACAACCTTCAGGTGAAAAAAAAATTCAGTTACTATTTTCAAGGATTAAATTTCATGCGTTGTTTAAAATAATGTATAGGACAGACAGTCATATTTTATGAGTTTGCATGAAGATTCCACTTATTGTACGTAAAGAAAATGATTAAAGGGTAATTAGAATTTCTTCCTGAAATTATTTGCTTTCTTTCTTGCTTGCTTGCTTGCTTTCTTGCTTTCCTTGCTTTCCTTTCTTTCTTTTCTTTCTTTGACAGTGTCTTGCTCTGTCACCCAGGCTGGAGTGCAGTGGCACCATCTCGGCTCACTGCAGCCTCGACCTCTCGGGTTCAAGCAATCCTCCTGCCTCAGTCCCCCAAGTAGCTGGGACTACAGGCATGTACCACTGTGCCCGGCTAATTTTTGTATTTTTAGTAGAGATGGGGTTTTGCCGTGTTGCCCAGGCTGGTCTTGGACTCTGAGCTCAAGCAATCTGCTGACCTTGGCCTCCGCAAGTGTTAGGATTACAGGCATAGGAGCCACTGTGCCCAGCTCGCTTATTTAAATACAGAGAAAACCACTCCTAAGATTGTTGGGAATATATAGGGTGCCAGGTGCTTTCACTTGTGTTCTTAGGCAGCTCTTATGACATACTGACATACAATTAAAATTATCCTTGTGTTACACAGATGAGGAAATTGTTGCTCACATTAAATAATTTCCCCCCAAATTATTCAGCATGTGAATACAGGGGCAGGAATTCTAACCTTTTCTCTATATCATGAATTCTATCAGGAATTCTGACTTTTCTCTATATCATGCTGCCATTTCAAATTAACAAAATGAGCAATAATCCAAATCTTTAGGTTGTATGTGCATTATGGTGACCAGCCTTCATGGTTTGCCCAGGACTGAAGGGGGTTCTGAGACTTGAGACTTTCTGTTTTGAAACCAAGACAGTCCTAGGAAAAGCAAGAGAAGCTGATCACTCTAGTGTGTGTGTTGGTGAATGGCGTGAGGATGTTCTGTATAAAGAAAGTGCCCAGCCAGGCGAGGTGGCTCACGCCTGTCCTCCCAGCACTTTGGGAGGCCGAGGCAGGTGGATTACCTGAGGTCAGGAGTTCAGGACCAGCCTAGCCAACATGGTGAAACCCTGTCTCTACTAAAAAAATACAAAAAAATTAGCTGGGTGTGTTGGTGGGCGCCTGTAATCCCAGCTACTTGGGAGGCTGAGACAGGAGAATTGCTTGAACCCGGGAGGCGGAGGTTGCATGAGCCGAGATCGCGCCATTGCACTCCAGCCTGAGCAACAAGAGCGAAACTCCGTCTCAAAAAAAAAAAAAAAAAAAAAAGTGCCCAAAGAAATTGGAAAGGTTACATAGAATTCTCTAAAGATCTTTAATAAGTAAGGTTAAATGTTCAAGTACATAAATGTTGTAAGTGAAACCTGTTTGGAGATAGAAGACTTTGTGAGGGTAATTTTAGCCTAAGATTTTTTTTTTTCTTTTTTTTTTTTTTTTGAGACAGAGTTTCGCTCTTGTTGCCTAGGCTGGAGTGCAGTGGTGCGATCTTGGCTCACTGCAGCCTCCACTTTTCGGGTTCAAGTGATTCTCCTGCCTCAGCCTCCTGAGTAGCTGGGATTACAGGTACCCACCACCATGAGCGGCTAATTTTTGTATTTTTAGTAGAGATGGGGTTTCACCACGTTGGCCAGGCTGGTTTCGAACTCTTTTTTTTTTTTTTGAGGTGGACTCTCACTCTGTCGCCCAGGCTGGAATGCAGTGGTGCGATCTTGGCTCACTGCAAGCTCCGCCTCCCGGGTTCACGCCATTCTCCTGCCTCAGCCTCCCGAGTAGCTGGGACTACAGGCACCCACCACCATGCCCGGCTACTTTTTTGTATTTTTAGTAGAGACGGGGTTTCACTGTGTTAGCCAGGATGGCCTCAATCTCCTGGCCTCATGATCCGACAGCCTTGGCCTCCCAAAGTGCTGGGATTACAGGCGTGAGCCACCGTGCCTGGCCCCAAACTCTTGACCTCAATGATCCACCCACCTTGGCCTCCTAAAGTGCTGGGATTACAGGCGTGAGCCACCGTGCCCAGCTAGCCTGAGATTTCTATAATTTAATAGAAGCTTTCCTTTATTATTTGTTACCACATTGTTCTTGAGGAGATCTGGAACTAATTTAACAATTTGGCCTTGCTTACTGAGGCTGAGCTTTCTGAGCTTCAAGAGCATTCCTTACCTGTTACAACTTTCAATAGCAAGTAACACATTTGTAGCTGCCATTTACCCCCGAACTATCCTTTTATTATTTTAAGGCTTTAAAAAATTTTAATTTTTCTTAGCCACGTACACAAATCTTACTAAGGTTTTAATTTCAAAAGTCATGCCTGCCTGTTTAAGACTTTCAAGCAATACAGGATAGAAAGGAAAAAGTCCTAGTATTTTTCTTCCTTTTTAAAATCTCAACCCTTCTTTCCCCAGGTCACTAGTTTGAAGTACATCTTTCCAGACTTTCTTTTCTGTGTACACACACACACACACACACTCTCACTCTCACTCTCTCTCTTACACACACACACTCTCTCCCTACTCCCTCTCTCTCTCTATCCCCCTCCATCCCCCTCTATTTTCTAAACAAAACAATCTCCACTGCTTTGTCACTTAACCTTTGCAACTCAACAATATATTATGGACTTCTTTCCATATCAGCAATATATATCTGCTTCATTCTTTTTAATAATAGCTGCATGGTATTCCAATAAAATAGGTCAGAGCTTCCCAACCAGTGTGCCTTACATGGTTATAGGTGTGCCAAGATACTGAATCCCTAAGGGAGCTGGGCAGGACTAAGAACTCCAGAGATGGAAAATGGTAAGATATTGAGGCAAGTATATATGAAATATATAAAACCCTTCCATTCCTTCTACATTTTTCTCAGGAATTAAAAAGTCTTGCAACTAAAAAGCCTGATAAGATTGGTATTCCTGTTATTAAAGAAGGCATACTAGATGCTATTATGGTTTGGTTTGTGCTCCAGCTTGATGATGAACATAGTTTATCCACAAGTCCTAGTGAGGAAACATGTTGGGAACAGGCTGTCTACCCCGTACAGGACCTTGCAGGTAGGTCTTGTCCATTTTTTTTTTTTTTAAACCTCTTGCTTTAATATTCTAAGTATTCGAGTCAGTGGCAAAAAAAAAAATTACTTTGGATATGAAGTTTTCAGTCAAAGGAGGTTGGTTAAATCTTTCAGAACTTCATTTTTTTCAAAAGAAATTTGAAATAGGTAATATTTGTGGTTAAGAGAGACAAACACAACTCTGTTGCATAGCACTTGGAAAACCTATCATTATTTCTTCAGCTCTGATTTTTCTTTTTCTTTTTTTTTTGAGACAGAGTCTCGCTCTTTCGCCCAGGCTGGACTGCAGTGGCGCGATCTCGGCTCACTGCAAGTTCCGCCTCCCGGGTTCACGCCATTCTCCTGCCTCAGCCTCTCGTGTAGCTGAGACTACAGGCGCCTGCTGCCACGCCCGGCTAATTTTTTGTATTTTTAGTAGAGACGGAGTTTCACCGTGTTAGCAAGGATGGTCTCAATCTCCTGACCTCGTGATCCACCCGCCTCAGCCTCCCAAAGTACTGGGATTACAGGCGTGAGCCACCACGCCCGGCCGATTTTTCTAGTTATCAGTAGATGAAAGAAATCCTGCTCCATTATTTCATGGAAAGTATTGGAAAAGTATTGCTTTTAGTGCAGGAGTTCTTACTCCTTAGAGAAGCCGATAACATCTGTGGAGCCCTGCATCATAAAAATGTACACACTCATATAAGCACAAAATTTTTCAGTTGTAGAGAGTTCATGAATCTGAACTTCCCTAGGGAAGTTCTGTATACAGATTTTTTTTTTGTATGGAAATTTTTTTTACAGTGATTCAATGGGTTTCAGTAAGTTTAAAGTAGTTGAATTATATAGAAAAACTACCCTTTTTAGGCTGGGTATGGTGGCTGACACCTGTAACCCTAGTATTTTGGGAGGCCCAGGTGGGAGGATTGCTTGAGGCCAGGAGTTTAAACCAGCCTGGGCAACATAGCAAGACCTCATTTCTTTTTTTCTGTCTTTTTTTTTTTTGAGACAGAATCTCGCTCTGTTGCCCAGGCTGGAGTGCAGTGGCGCAATCTCAGCTCACTGCAACCTCCGCCTCTTGGGTTCAAGTGAATCTCCTGCCTCAGCCTCTTGAGTATCTGGGACTACAGGTGCATGCTACCATGCCCAGCTAATTTTTTGTATTTTTAGTAGAGACAGGGTTTCACCGTGTTAGCCAGGTTGGTCTCGATCTCCTGACCTCTTGATCCGTCCGCTTCAGCCTCCCAAAGTGCTGGGATTACAGGTGTGAGTCACTGTGCCTGACTGCAAGACCTCGTTTCTGCAAAATGAAAAAATTTAGCTGGGGATGGTGGCAAGTGCTTGTAGTCTCAGCTACTTGGGGCACTGAGGAAGAAGGATCCCTTGAGTCCAGGAGGTTGAGCCTGCAGTGAGCCAAGATTGTAACACTGCACTCCAGCCTGGGCAACAGAGGGACATCCTGACACACACACACACACACACACACACAGAAAAACTCTACCCTTCTTAAACTGGAAGTTAATACATCTATTTCTGTTTAGTTTCTTAATCAAGGATCTAATTTGGCAAGGTCATAAAGGCCTGGCATCAGTATATTGTTGTGGCTAGTATGTTGTTTTTGGAGTCATTTAGGTAGATTTGGATTCCGTTCTTGTCTCTGCTACTTACTCATTCCCTCCTGGCCATCCTTGCCACTTGTTTCTCAGAGCTTTTGTTGTATCATATATAAAAACGGGATGATACCATTTATCTTGCAGCACTGTTTTAGGGATTCTTAAAGATAGTGGGTATAAAATGCCGACCACAGTGACTGGCACTCAGTGAATGACATTTTTTACTTGTGTTTATTCTAGCTCTCTTATACTTGTAGTAACTTAGACAGATGGTCTTTTGTTTTTTAATCCTTCTTAGAGAAAGGACATTTACATGTTTAAGTGTAAGAATAGCAATTTATGGCTGGGCTCAGTGGCTCATGCCTGTAATCCTAGCACTTTGGGATCCTCCTGCTGAGGTAGGAGGATTGCTGGAGTTCAGGAGTTTGAGACCCGCCTGGTCTCTACTAAAAATTTTTAAAAATTCAGGCATGATGGTGAGCGCCTGTAGTCCCAGCTATTCTGGAGGCTGAGGTGGGGAGGATAGCTTGAGCCCTGAGATTGAAGCCACAGTGATTTTCTCACCTAGGCAACAAAGCAAGACACTGTCTCCAAAAAACCCAAAAAAGTGTAACAACTTGTATTGTCAACTGGTTCCAGGGTTAATGAGAAGGAATTGCGATTATACATTTACATTTTAAAATTTTACCACATGTAGGCCAGGCACAGTGGCTAACGCCTGTAATCCCAACACATTGGAAGGCTGAGGCAAGAGGATCACTTGAGCCCAGGAGTTCAAGACCAGCCTGGGTAAAACAGCAAGACCTCATCTCTATTAAAAAAAAAAATAGCTGGGCCTGGTGGCATGCATCCATAGTCCCAGCTACTTGAGAGACTGAGGCAGGAGGATCACTTGAGCCCAGGAGTTGGAGCCTGCAGGGGACCATGTTACGCCACTGCATCCCAGCCTGGGTGACAGAGTGAGATCTTGTCTCAAAAGATAAAACAAAACAAACAAAAGTTTTCCCACATATGAAAGGAGTATGATACGGTCTTTATTGTAGGACTTGGTTCTTCCTTATACTTTGAAGTTCCTAGACATGCAAGAATGTCTAAAATACTTAGTTAACAAATATAACTGATACGATTCTGTTGAATATTACCTTGTTCTTTTGGAAATTTCTCTTAAAGAATGTCCCTTTAAGCTAAAGTGAAGTTTGATATTTATCCCTGAATTTTATCTTTGTTGTTGTTAGCCTTTATTACCAAAGATGATAGAGTCCCCTCCAGTACTCCACCAACATCCCAATTTGGGGATATGGAGAGACCTAGTGATGGCATTAAAAACATTATCATACTGATAGTCTCAGGGTCAATAATGGAGCTCTCAAATGTCTCCATTATGCTACTGGTTAATTGAGTATTCAAATTTCAGTTTTTCCCTAAGTAAATCTGGTAGAGTTTTCCTAGTTTTTTGTATATTAAATGAGTGTTTGTAATCCTTTCTATAGTGATTTAAAGAATGGGGGCTTAGATGGAGGATGGAGATGTTTATGTGATCCTCTGGCTTATAAGTACTCCATATTTTTTTTTCTTTCTTACTATTTAATGAAGACTACTGGATAAAGCCTGGAGACCATGTGATGATGGAAGTGTCTTGTCAAGACTGTTACTTAAGAATCCAGAGTATTAGTGTCTTGGGTTTGGAATGTGAAATGGATGTTGCAAAAAGTTTTACCCAGAATAAAGACTTGTTATCGTTAGGAAATGAGGCTGAACTTTGTAGTGCCCTCGCTAACCTTCAGACCAGTAAACCAGATGCTGTAGAGCAGACATGTGTATTGGAATCTACAGAAATTGCTTTGCTTAACAACATCCCATATCATGAAGGCTTTAAAATGGCAATGAGCAACGTTTTGTCTTCACTGACTCCAGAGAAACTGTATCAGACCATGGATACTCACTGTCAGAATGAGATGAGCTCTGGAACTGGACAGAATAATACTGTACAGAACATCCTTGAACCTTTCTACGTGTTAGATGTGTCTGAAGGCTTCTCTATTCTGCCTATTATTGCTGGCACACTTGGGCAGGTTAAACCATACAGTTCTGTGGAAAAAGACCAGCATCGTATTGCTCTGGACCTCATATCTGAAGCCAATCACTTTCCTAAAGAAACACTTGAGTTTTGGCTGAGACACGTGGAGGATGAATCTGCTATGTTACAAAGGCCAAAATCAGACAAGTTATGGAGCATAATTATATTGGATGTCATTGAGCCATCTGGGCTCATTCAGCAGGAAATAATGGAAAAAGCTGCAATATCCAGGTAAAACAGAAAATAATAACTTTTGGCTTTGTTTTTTTTTTGAGCTCAGATTTTATGTAAATTCCTGAAGTTCTTTAATGGCATAACTGTAAAAATAAGTCAAGATTATTGTATGCTCCTCAAGCATTGCTTTTCAGGACGTGTGACTTCATTTGATGCTAAAATCGTCACGGGTTTGGCCAGTGGGAGGTCCTTTAAACTAGTTCCTATGTCTTTTTGACACGTTCCCATAATTCTTTGAGCATCTTCTTACTTGGGTGCAACCAGATGTTTTATTTTCATCTTGAATTTTTCTCAACCCCAGCCTTAGGATTAGTCTTTCTCCAAGGGACTCTGGTTCCTTTTGGTTCCTTTTAGTGGAGAACTATATTTTGAAACCAAGATATATATACAAGATATATATATATATTTTATTTATTTATTTATTTATTTTATTTATTATTATTTTTTAAGACAGAGTTTCACTCTTGCTGCCCAGGCTGGAGTGCAATGGCTCACTACAACCTCTGCCTCCTGGGTTCAAGCGATTCTCCTGCGTCAGCTTCCCAAGTAGCTAGGGCACGCCCCACCAGCTAATTTTGTATTTTTAGTAGAGATGGGGTTTCACCATGTTGGTCAGGCTGGTCTTGAATGCCTGACCTCAAGCGATCCATCCCCCTTGACCTCCCAAAGTGCTGGGATTATAGGCATGAGCCACCACGCCCTGCTGAAACCAAGATCTTAATGATAGGTCTGTATGCTTATTGTTACTGGTCATTGCTTTTAGGCTCTCTGAGTTGAAAAAGCTAGGAAGAGGATGTGTGTGTTTTTGTGTGCATGTACACACGCATGGATCCATATATACGTGCACAATCATACACATACAGGTATTTTTAATTTATATAAAATCATGAGTGAATACTGATACCTTCAGTTCTAATCCACTATCACATGGTACATTATAGTGTTCCCTTTTTTCATATTTATATTCTTTCTCCAGCAGTAAAAGCCTGGCTCTAACATGAATATACTTACTCATTTGCTCATAGGGAGAATCCACATAACATTGTTTCAAACTTGCTAACACACACTAGTCTGGAAAGCAAAACTACCAACGAGAGTTCAGTATTATAGTTTTTTTTGTTTTGTTTTTTCGTTTTTTTTTTTTAGACACGGGGTAGGGTAGAATGGGGTTGGGTGGGATGGGGTGAGGTTAGGGTGGGGTTGTGGTGTTTCTCACTATGCTGCCCAGGCTGGTCTTGAACTCCTGGGCTCAAGTGATTTTTCCACTTCAGCCTCCTGAGTAGCTAGGGTTATAGGCATGTGCCACTGCTTATAGGTTCATAGGTTTTAAAATATACATACTGATGAAATCCTATGTGTACAATTAGGTAAGTTTTGATAATTGAGTGATTTTTTTTTTTTTTTTTTTTTGAGATGGAGTGTCACCCTGTCGCCAGGCTGGAGTGCAGCGGCGTGATCTCGGCTAATTGAGTGATTTTTATCAAAAAGTTTGTTTTTGAAATTGCCTTCATAACAATACATTGATTAGAAGAAATAGCAGTGGCAAAGGTGGTTTTATTTTTTATTTTTTGGTAAATAGCCAGAAATTTTGTGGAAGCCTTTTTATAATGTCATTATTCAAATTTGGTAAGTTCAGTTTTTTTTAATTAATTAAATTAGAAAGTAAAGAAATTGGTTAAATTAGTACCAAAGATGTATTTCAGGCATGTTTTTTTTTTTTTTTTTTTCCGAGACGGAGTCTTTCTTTGTCCCCCAGGCTGGAGCATGCAGTGGCGTGATCTCGGCTCACTGCAAGCTCTGCCTCCCGGGTTCACGCCATTCTCCTGCCTCAGCCTCCCGAGTAGCTGGGACTACAGGCGCCCGCCAACACGCCCAGCTAATTTTTTGTATTTTTAGTAGAGACGGGGTTTCACCGTGTTAGCCAGGATGGTCTCGATCTCCTGACCTCGTGATCTGCCCGCCTCGGCCTCCCAAAGTGCTGGGATTACAGGCTTGAGCCACCGCGCCCGGCCTGGACATGTTTTGAATAATGGACCATTTTGGGGATCTTTTTTGTTTTTGTGGTTGCAGTGTGACTGTTGAGAATGATGACACATGAATTTGCAAATTCTTCTATGTGTGCCAAAAAATTCAGTATAATTACTTTATAGCCACAATTTTATTAAAAATTGTTTTGAAATTATGATAAAATATGCCTACAATTTACTCTTAGTCATTTTTCACTTCATTAGTGTGAAGTATATTCACCTTGTTACGTAAATTATCTCCAGAGCTCTTTCATATTGTAAAACACTCTATACTGAATAAAGGACAATTTCCCATACTCCCCTCCCACCCTGGGTCCTGGCATCCAGCAATCTACTTTCTGTTTCTATGAGTTTAACTAACTCTTGAGACCTCAAACAAGTGAAATCATACAGTATTTATTTTTCCTTTTCTGACTGGGTTGTTTCACTTAGCATAATGTCTTCAGGGTTCATCCATGTTGTAGTATGTGTCAGAATTTCCTAATGATTAGTGATGTTGAGCATCTTTTCATACACCTTTTGACCATTTGTACATATTTTGGAGAAATATCTATTCAAGTCTTGCCCATTTTTTAACTGGGTTATTTTGTTACTGAGTTGTAGGAGTTCTTTCTGTATTCTGGATACTAACCCCTTATTTCATATATGATTTGTAAATATTTTTTTCCCCACTTCATAGGTTGCCTTTTCACTCTTTTGATCTTTTCCTTTGATGTGAAAAAGTTTTAAAGTTTGATTTAGTCCTATTTGTCTACTTTTGCTTTGGTTGCAAAACAGCTTTTGATATCATATCAAGAAAATCATTGCTGAATCCAATGTCCTCAAGCTTTTCTCCTATATTGTCTTTCAGAAGTTTTATAGTTTAAGGTCTTATATTTAGTTGTTTAATCCATTTTGAGTTAATTTTTGTATATGGTGTATATAAAAGTATACATGTTTTTGTATATTTTGGAAAACATATTTCGGATATGTTTTCTGAGCATAATTTGTGGGTTTATTTATATGGGCTCTTGTTTCTTTCTTCCTTTTTTTTTTTTTTTTTGAGATGGAGTCTCACTCTTTCGCCCAGGCCAGACTGCAGTGGCGCTATCTTGGCTCACTGCAAGCTCCACCTCCCGGGTTCAGGGGGATTCTCCTGCCTCAGCCTCCCGAGTAGCTGGGACTACAGGTGCATGCCACCACAGCTGGCTAATTTTTTGTATTTTTAATAGAGACGGGGTTTCAGTGTGTTAGCCAGGATGGTCTCGATCTCCTGACCTTGTGATCCGCCCGCCTTGGCCTCCCAAAGTGCTAGGATTACAGGCATGAGCCACCGTGCCTGCCCTGGGCTCTTGTTTCTAATTCTATTGGTCTGTATGTCTGTCTTTATACCAGTACCATACCACAGTCTTGATTGTAGTTTGTTTAAGGTCAGGAAGTGTGAGGCCTCCAACTTTGTTCTTTTTCAAGACTGTCTTGGCGGTTTAGAGTTCTCTGAGATTCTATATAAATTTTAGGGTAAGTTTTTCTGTTTCTACAAAAAACACTCTTGAGGTTTTGATACGGATTGCAGGTGTTCCAATCCATGAACACAGTGTGCCTTTCCATTCATCTTTGTCTTTAAATTTTTTTTTTAAGCAATGTTTTGTAGTTTTCAGTGTAAATATAAGTCTTTTGCCTAAGTATTCTTAGGTAGGTTTATTCCTAAGTATTTTATTTTTTAGATGCTATTATAAATGGATTTTCTTAATTTTCTATTTAGCTTAGCCTTTGTTAGTACATGCAAATGCAGCTGATTTTTGCATGTTTATTTTGTATCCCATAATTTTGCTGAAGTCATTTATGAGTTGTAACAGGTTTTTGTTGTTGTTTTTCTTTAGAGTTTTCTATATATGACATATCATCTATGAATAGAGATAATTATACTTATTCCTTTCCAATTTGGATACATTATTTTTTTCTTGTTTAATTTCTTTGGTGAGGATTTCCAGTACTGTGTTGAACAGAAGTGGAAAGAGTGGGTATCTTTCCCTTGTACCTGATCTTAGGAGAAAAGCTGTCAGTCTTTAAGTGTGGTGATGTTAACATGATAGTTGTGGGCTTTTCATATATGGCTTTTATTATGTTGAGGTAGTTTCCTTCTATTCCTAGTTTGTTGAATGCTTTTATAATGAAAGTGTGATTTTTGTCAAATGCTTTTTCTGCGTCCATTGAGATGATCATGTGGTCTTCATTCTGTTAATGTGATGTATTGTAGTAATTGGGCTCCTGCCTTGGCTTCCCAGAGTGTTGGGATTACAGGTGTGAGCCACTGTGCCTGGCCTGCAGTTGTTTTTAAATGTTCATTCTTGCTGGATGCGGTGGCTCATGCTTGTAATGCCAGCACTTCGGGAGGCCAAGGCGGGCGGATCACTTGAGGTCTGGAGTTTGAGACCAGCCTGACCAACATGGAGAAATCCCGTTGCTACTAAAAATAAAAAAAAAGTAGCCAAGCGTGGTGGCACATGCCTGTAATCCCAGCTACTTGGGAGGCTGAGGCAGGAGAATCACTTGAACCCGGGAGGCGGAGGTTGCTGTTAGCTGAGATCGCACCATTGCACTCCAGCTCTGGGCAACAAGAGTGAAACTCCGTCTCAAAAAAAAAAATGTTCATTCTTAAGTTCTGTTACTCATGCTAGTTTAAAATACAGACGAAAGCTTGAAGGTTTGGTAAGCTCTTTCGTTTTTTGTTTTTTTAAAAAACCACAGCTATGGTGAGTGTCTCCTCCAAAGCTCATGTGTTGGAAAGTTAATCCTCAGTGCAACAGTGTTGAGAGGTATGATATTTAAGGGGGGATGAGTGAATTAAGGCCATTATCATGGGAGTGGGTTTTTTATACAGGATGAGGTCAGCCCTCTTTCCCTTTCTCTCTCTCTCCCTCTTCTCTCTCTCTCTCTCTCTGCCCTCTGCCATGAACAGTCAGCCAAATAAGTTTCTGTTCTTTATAAATTACCCAGTCTGTTGTGGTTTGTTAGACTTTTGAGTTACAATGTTATTTTTTTCATTGCTGAAGGCATGGATGGTTCTGAAGTATCATTTAGCTTTGCAAAAGATTTCTGAGGAGTCTAGCAGTTGCAGTAATGTAAGTAACAACAGAACACTCAATGTTAGTAAAGACAAGCAGAGTTTCAAGGCAATGGTCATTTTATCTGAACATAGCTAAGATCTGACACTATCTTTTAGCCCCCAACCTAAGGGCAGGGAGGGGGCCTTAGTCACCATTCATCTCATTCACATACAGAAGTTGAGTTGCAAGGATAGTAACAGAGAAAAAAAAATTGCAAGCATAGATAACAGAGAACTAAACTGATTATCATTTAGTTGACAGTGTCAGATCCCACAGGTTGAGGGCTCAGTTCCAGACTGCCCCCTACTTCAGATGCCAGTTACAAGTATGTCACTTGTACTTCTTACAGGCTGTAAATTGGAAGTTCCTGAGACCACCTCTTCAAGTTCCATTACTTTGCTAGAGTGGTTCACAGAACTCAGGGAAACACTTTACTTATGTTTGCCCATTTCATTTATTATGAAGGATATTACAAAGGATACAGATGAAGAGCCAGATGAAGAGATGCATAGAGTAAGCATGCGGGAAGTGGCACAGGGCTTCCATGCCCTCTCTGGGCACCCTCTGGGAATCTCTATGTGTTCAGCTACCTGGAAGCTCTCTGAACCTTGTCTTTCTGGGTTTTTATGGAAACTTTGTTATGTAGGCATGACTGATTACATCATTGGCTATTAGTGATCAACTCAACCTTCAGTGTGGCTCCTCTCTCTGGAGGCTAGTGGGTTGGATGGAAAGTCCCAATCCTCTAATTTTGCCATGGTCTTTTAGCCCCCAACCTAGGGCTAGGTAGGGGCCCTTAGTCATCATTTATCTATTAGCATACAGAAGATACTCTTACCATTCTGTAGGTTCCAAGGGTGTTAGGAGTTCTGGGGCAGGAAACAAGATGAAGACCAGATATATATGTATCTTATTATAATCACAATATCATATTTGCCCTATGTATACTTTATATTCGGCTATTCCTGAGTTGTATCCTTTGTAATAAATCCGTAAATATAAGTAAAGTGTTTTTCTGAGTTCTGTGAGCCATTCTGGCAAATTATTGAACTCAAAGAGGACGTTGTGGGAACCCTTGATTTGTTACAGCCTGATGGGTTCTTCTTACCCACTGCCCAGAAAAGCCAATACAGTGAGAACAGCAGGAGTTGCAGTAGGGAAAGTTTAGGTGGCCTCATGCCTGTAATCCCAGCACTTTGGGAGGCTGTGGTGGGTGGATCACTTGAGGTCAGGAGTTTGAGACCAGCCTGGCCAACATGGTGAAACCCAGTCTCTACTAGAAATACAAAAATTAGCTGGGAATGGTGATGTATGCCTGTAATCCCAGCTGCTCAGGAGGCTGAGGCAGAAGAATTGCCTGAATTTGGGAGGCAGAGGTTGCAGTGAGCTGAGATTGCACCACTGCACTCCAGCCTGGGGAACAGAGTGACTCTGTCTCAAAAAAAAAAAAAAAAAAAAAGAAAAGAGTGTAATTATCACAAGGCAGCCAAGTGGAAGAATGGGAGATGTTTTTCAAATCCACCTCCCTGAGAACTCAGAGGCTAGTTTTAAAGGATAATTTGGTGGACTGGTGGCTAGGGAATGGATACTGCTGATTGGTTGGGGATGAAATCATAGGGATGTCAAAAACGGTCTTCCTGCGCTGAGTCAACTTTCTGGGTGGGAGTCATAGAAGCAGTTGAGTCTGAAAAATGTCTCAAAGACCAATCTTAGGTTTTACAATACTGATGTTATCTATAGGAGCAATTGGGGCAGTTACACATCTTGTGACCTCTGGCTCCATGATTCCTGAGCAGTAGGGCATTATAGAAAAGCAAGCTAGGGTACAATGACTGGGTATCATTTTGGCAGAATTCAGGGTCCTCCCATAATCCTAACCTTGTGGCCTTTCCTTAGTTTTACAGTGGCCGTTTTGGTCCCTGAACAAGCAAGGAGGGGGTTCATTTCAGGAAGGGGCTATTATCATCCTTGCTTTAAACTATAAACTAAAATTCCTCCCATAGTTAGCTTACCCTATGCCTGGGTCAGTCAGTTTGTGAGGTTAGAAGCAAAATGGGGAGCTATGTTAGATTTATTTCACTGCCGTAATTTTTGCAAAGGTGGTTTCAGATTTATAGATGGCCAAAAGTACTGAAAGTCCAGGACCTACAATTGGCATCAGAACTGGGGGCATTCATGTGGGACTGAGCTCTTATAGCACCTGATGCTAACTCCAGGTAGTGTCCGAATTTATTTGAATTGTAGTACACTCAGAAGGTGTCTGAGAATTTTTCTGGGGTGGGAACCTCCTCCCTGCACGCCGCCCCCGCCCACCACCACTTCGTGTCAGAAGTTTTATTTTTATTTTTTTTAGACAGGCTCTTACTCTGTCACCCAGGCTGGAGTGCAGTGGCATGATCATGGCTCACTGCAGCCTTGACTTCCTGGGCTCAACCTATGTTTTATAAATAGAAACGGTTCCTAAGACTACGTAAGTGACTCACATGGTATCGTTCTCCAACTCTCTTTCTCCCATAGATTACATAGCTGTAAGGTTAGCTTTTATTAACCTGTGTGCCTTTTTAGCTTGCTAATTTCATAGAATGATACCTCTTGTGGCTATTGGGGGAGTGGAGGGTTGTTAGTCAAGCAACATAAAGTTCTGTGGCTAGTCTCTCCTTTCAGAGACCTTTGTGATCTTGAAGAAAATTAGATCTGATTTTCACTTAAATGGATCACAGTTAGCAGATAACTTCAATTGTTCAGATAATAACATGAGTTTTCAGGATTAAACTTGATCCTTTTGAGGAAAAAAGATTTTTCCAGTGATTTGGGAAGACATAAAATTTTAGCCAGTTTGGTAAAGGCATAGATTGGAATTTGGTTAAGAGCTGTGCAATTTTATTAAGAGGTGTGAAATTTCACTAACTGTGGAGACTGAATTTCTACCAGACTACCTAATATGACAAAAAGTTGATAGGAAAGGAATAGCAACAATGAGTAAAGCACTGGGGTCAGGGTGGAGTCCATTTTTAGGCTAATTTATGAATATAGGATTTATTACAACTCAGAAGGATCATGTCGTTATATTTCCTGGGTGAAGAGAGATTATCCTGGTTCAGGATCATGACATCCTTATCAGTCTGGAGCCATTACACTTACGAGTCATCTCTAACTTTCCTTGCTGGATCTGTGCTCCTCACATCATGGCTGGGGATATGGCTTCCTGTTAGCTTGTCTTTAGGAGAGAGTGAGCTGTTACAAGAGCAGACTGTTTCCTTATTAACTTTTCCTCAAATGTATTGTTTTGAAAATTTTCAAACTTAGGAAAAATTGCAAGAATAATAACAGAGAACACTAGATTATTGTTTAGGTTACTGAACCATTTGATAGTTGATTGTTGGCATCATAAACTTCATCTTTTCTTTAGTATTTAGCATGTGTTTCCTAAGAACAAATGTTTTCCCCTACATATCACAATAAAATTATCACTCAGGGTATTTCACGTTGATAAAACACTATTATTAATATATAGTGCATATTGAAATTTTCCATTACCCCAGTAATATTCTTCATTGCTTTACTTCCCAGTCTAGCTCTAATCAAGAGTCTTACATTGCATTTAGTTGCCATGTCTTGTCATTATAATTTAATTGTCTTTGCTTTAGATATCTTTAAGTGGTTATAAAAGTGAGATAATCAGTTTAGTAAGAGACCGGAGAATTAATTTAAATCTAATTCAAGAGCAGTAGTGCCAAAGTAGTTTTGAGGAATGGGGTGTTTTATAGCTTAGCCTGTCTAGGTTTTAATGATCTATTTAGGGAGACTACATAGTATATAATTTTGGAAATGTATATGAATTACTTTTTAGGATATGAACAAATGTGTTGGTGAAATGTTTAGTTCTGTATTTTTATAAGTGGATTCTTACTCTAACTTAGGAGTAAAAACATACTGTGAAATATACATATGATAATATAAAGTTCACCTGCCTAGTATCCTGTTCTAGAAATTCAAGTAGGAACAAGCTTGGAATATTCAGTAAAAATGTAGATTTGACATTTGATTGTAAATGTGGCAAATGAAAATAATTACTTGGTTTAAAGTCTCCTCCACCTCTATTTTACTGGATGTCAGTAGGTGGCCCACCCACCCTTCTCTCCCTTCCCACATAGCACATAGCTCAGGTGTGAGGAAACAAGACTACATAGGTAGGTGTGGAAGCTGCCTTGACTTAAGAGCCCTTAGCTTCCTATAGCAACTCTTCTCCCATGGGCATAGCTTCCACGGCCTAGCAATATGAACACCTGGTTACACTCTCAGGGAAGCCCACATGTGGTATGGGTTCCCATCAGGCATTTATCCTTTGTTCGTAGTTCTCTCCATCTACATATAGTCTACCTATTAAGAGGCATTCTTTTTTTTTTTTTTAACCATAAGCAATGTTCCTGATAAACACAGCTGACATTCTATTCTTATAAGATTTTCAGGGAAAGAGAAGGTAAACCCAAGGTCAACTGTAGGAAGAGAAAGGATTTTATTAACCCTTGACTCTCTCTCCTCCAGTATTAGAGTATTTGGACTTTTTTTTTTTTAATTTTGCATTTGGAGTGTTTAACCTTTTATTTTGAAATAATTTTTAAGCCTTTGGAGAAGTTAAAGAATAATACAAAGAACTTACCATATACCTTACACTCAGATTCACAAACTATTACTATTTTGCCACATCTGCTAAATTGTTCAGGAAAAAACATTTCAGGCTCTTTCCCTGAACCATAGATACAATGTGTCTTTACTCCTAATACCCTGGAATGCATAGGACATTCACTGATAGAATCAGTGTACAATTATTAAAATCAGGAAATTTACAGGGACACAATACTGTTATCTAAACTACAAATCTTATCCAGATTTCACCAGTTGTCACAATAGTGTCCTTGGTAGCTTTTTTGTTCCTGGTCTGGAATCCAATCCAGGATCATATATTCCATTTAGTTTTCATGTCTCTAGTGGTGCAATCACTGCTCACTGCAATGTGGACCTCCTGGGCTCAAGCGATCCTCCCACCTCAGCTTCTTGAGTAGCTGGGACTACAGGTGTGCACCACCACACTTGGTTAGTTTATTTATTTGTAGAGATGGGTTCTTGCTATGTTGCCCAGGCAGGGGTTGAAGTCCTGGGCTCAAGCAGTCCTCTCACCTTGGCCTCCCGAAGTGCTGGGATTATAGGCATCAGCCACCGTGCCCAGCCTGTCCCATTGTTTTTGATGTTAATACAATCCCATGGTTTAAGTTGTATCTACACATTTCTCCATTCAGTAAGTTACTGTTTCCCCCTTTGTGATAAGTCATTTGTGGGGGTGATACTTTGAGACTGTAAAAGGATATTTTCCTAATCAAACTTTGACCTACTAGTTTTAGCATCCATTGATGACTTTCCTGAATCTAAAGATGTATGTCCATTTAAATAGCTAACTTGTCATTTTTCTCTTTCACTGATCAGTAGTTACTTTGACTTGGGAAATTATTTCTAGTGGTTTACTATTCTGAAATACCAGCCATGAATAACAGAAAGTCTATTAGACTGTTATGTAATCTGTAGCTCTTTACTGATTTATCATGATTCTTAATTACTGATGTTTATACAGTGTAGGGGATTACAAAGGGTTTGTTTTTGGTTTTATGTTTTTTTGAGACAAAGTCTCACTCTGTCACCCAGGCTATAGTGCAGTGGTGGGTGGCTCACTGCAACTGCTACCTCTTGGATTCAAGCAGTCCTCCTGCCTCAGCCTCCCAAGTAGCTGGGACTACAGGTGCATGCCACCTGTAGATGTCGTTGGCTAGTTTTTGTATTTTTTGTAGAGATGAGGTTTTGCCATGTTGCCCAGGCTGGTCTTGAACTCTTCGGCTTAAGTGATCCACCCACCTTGGCCTCCCAAAGTGCTAGGATTACAGGCGTTAGCCACTGTGGCCCTGCCCCAAAAGCTTTTTAAAATATGTACTTTTTTCCTTAGGTGTTTACTACAATCTGGAGGCAAGATCTTTCCTCAGTATGTGCTGATGTTTGGGTTGCTTGTGGAATCACAGACACTCCTAGAGGAAAATGCTGTTCAAGGAACAGAACGTACTCTTGGATTAAATATAGCACCTTTTATTAACCAGTTTCAGGTAAGTGTCTAGAGGAGAAGTTCAACCAGGATGCTGTTGAACCTTTGCTCTCTCTTTAGTCACTGTTTAATCTAGCTAAACACAGTGACTAAAATTTAGCTGGATTAATCACAGTGACTAAGAGCACTTAGATTTTTACCTATAATAAGTTCCTAGAACAAAGGAACTTATTATAGGTAAAAATCAACCTAGAGGTTATAATAACCAAGGAATTTTGTCATGACTGCTGATAAAAGTTTATAGATATTTGGTCAGGTGTGGTGGCTCATGCCTGTAATCCCAGCACTTTGTGAGGCCCAGGCGGCTGGATCACTTGAGGTCAGGCGTTCAAGAGCAGCCTGGCCAACATGGTAAAATCCCACCTTTACTAAAAATACAAAAAAATTAGCCAGGTGTGGTTGTGCGTGCCTGCAATCCCAGCTACTTTGGAGACTGAGGTGGGAGAATCGCTTGAACTCAGGAGGCAGGAGTTGCAGTGAGCCGAGATTGTGCCACTGCACTCCAGTCTGGATGACAGAGCAAGACTGCATCTCAAAAAAAAAAAAAAGGTTTTTAGATACTCCTCCGAATCACTGTCATAAATGGAAGGGTCCTAGGTTTTAATCTTATGAAAAAGAGTGGTCTTTGTCCAAAAAAGATCTGTGTTCTAAACTTGAACCCTTACATTGAGACCTCAGGCTGGCAGCTGATAAGTATCAGAAGCTAATGCTCAGATTCTAGGAAATCAGACGGCAGAGAGCAGGAATGCAGGAGCCTAGGAAAACAGAGCTGAAGGAAAAAGGGGTTAGCCTCTGTTTAGGAACTAAGGAGTCAAGATTTAGAAATGGGCTGGGCATGGTGGCTCACACCTGTAGTCCTGGCACTTTGAGAGGCAAAGGTGGGGCGGATTGCTCGAGCTCACAAGTTCGAGACGAGCCTGGGCAACATGGGGAAACCCCATCTCTACAAAAACAAAAATTATCTGGGTGTGGTGGTGCATGCCTGTAGTCCCAGCTACTTGGGAGGCTGAGGTAGGAGAATTGCTTGAGCCTGGGAGGTGGAGGTTGCGGAGAGCTGAAATCACGACACTGCACTCCAGCCTGGGTGATAGAGTAACAAATGTTTACTGAATGTCTACTACATGTACATTTAGATTTGGGGAATAGGGCTATGAAATAAAGAGAGAAGTTCCTGCAGTCATGGATTTAGCATTTACATTGGAAGAGACAATAAACAAGTAAAAAGACTGCTAGGATAGATGGCGAGAAGTGCTGTGGACATAAAGCAGGTTAAGGGAGTGTGGAGTATGGGATATACTATTTTATATAGGTTACACCTAAGGAAAGGACTCATGGGTAAGTGATAAACAGAGGCCTGAAAGAAGGAAGCAAATCACACAAATCAAAGGATCAGCAAGTGTAAATAGCTAGAGGCAAGATCATGATTGGAGTATCAAAAACAGCAAGAAGCAACCAAGAGGGAGAGTGATGAGAGATGCAGTCAGAGTATTAGGGGACAGATGCTGACCTTCTGGCCATTTGTAAGGACTTTGGCTTTTGCTCTGAAAGGGGTAGGAAACAACCGGAGGGTATTGAACAGAGGCTTGACATGATGTGACTTATGTTTTGAAGGGATTGCTATGGTTGCTGTGTTAGGAATAAAACACTGGTGAGACCAGGCAAAGGCATGAAATTATTGTAGTAATCCAGGTGAGAGGTGTCAGTGGCTTTAGTGGTAGCAGTGAAAGTGGTGCAAAAATGGTGAGATCCTTGATATATTTTAAAGGTAGGGCTGGTGCGGTGGCTCATGCCTGAATTCCCAGCACTTTGGGAGGCCAAAGTGGGAGGATTGCTTGGACCCAGGAGTTCAAGACCAGCCTGGGCAACAAAGTGAGACACTCTCTCTACAAAAATTAGCTAGGCATGGTGGTGTGCCCCTCTAGTCCCAGCTACTCAGGAGGCTGGGGTGGGAGGACTGCTTGAGCCCAAGAGGTTGAGGCTGCTGTGAGCCAAGGTTGTGCCACTGCACTGCAGTCTGGGCAACAGCAAGACTGACCCTGTCTCTAAAAATAAATAAAGGTAGAATTTTCGATAAGTTGGATGTGGGCTATGAAAGAGGACTCCTTTTTTTTTTAGGTGAAAGCACCTGGAAGAATAGTTTCCATACTGATAATGGGGAAAATAGGATCAGGCTTTGTGTGTAGCTGTGGTCACTGAGCAATTGGGTAAGAATTCAGAGAAAGCTCTGGGCTGAAGATTTAAATTTGGCAGTTAGCAGCATGTAGCTGGTATTTAAGGCCATAAGACTGGATGAAATAGCTTGGGGGCATGTAGATAAAGAGGGCTGGGAACTGAACTCTAGAGAACTCAAAGTTATGAGCTTGGTTTGGTTGGTTATATAGAAGGAACTGGCAAAGATGACAGGAGGGCCGGGCATGGTGGCTCATGCCTATAATCCTAGCACTTTGGGAGGCCAAGGAGGGCAGATTGCTTGAGTCCAGGAGTTCGAGACCAACCTGGACAACATGGCAGAAACCCATCTCTACAAAAAATACAAATATTAGCCAAGTGTGGTGGTGGGCACCTGTAGTCCTAGCTACTTGGGAGGCTGAGGTGGGAGGATCACTTGAGCCCAGGAAGCAGAGGTTGCAGTGAGCTGTGATCATACCACTGCACTCCAGCCTGGGGAACAGAGTGAGACCCTGTCTAAAAAAAAAAAAAAGGAGTGGACCAGTTAGTGTGAGAAATAAAAGTGGAGGCCGACTATGAGGTATGGGTTCAGCAGTGTGGGGATTAGGAGGCAGGTGATAAGAGGTGACGTGAGAATCTAAGGCTTCTTCTGGTTTGATGTAAAAATAGGAACAAAAAGCATAGCAAGGAGTCTTAGAAATGGTGTGGGGTTACTGTTGAGTTTTTATGGGGAAGAAAGGCTGGATGCTTTCAAGGATGCCCAAGGAGAGGTGAATGTATCTGTGTCCTGTTTCGCCTTATACAAGGAAAAGTGGTTTTTAAATGACAGTTTCCTTTGTTTCAAATGAAGATGAGGCTAAAAATTATTAGCATTAATAGTAGCATTCAATTGCTACTAAACTTGATAGAACACTTAATAGTGATTCTCAACTTTGTACATTGGAAACATCTGGGGATCCTAACTCCAGATGGTTTGGGGTGTGGCCTGAACAGCTGGGCTTTTAAAAAGCTCCCCAGGTGATTTTAATTTGCAGCCAAGATTGAGAACCACTGCCTTCTAGAAATAAACTTATTTTCCAAATGAAATCAACTATTGTTTGATTGAATCTGGCATCATTTCCGAAACAATTCAATTAGTGTTGTACCATTATTTCATAAACAAATCCTTGGGTTAAAAATTTTAGAGCTGTTTGGCTTAAGAAAAAATTTAATCTGCTCTCATCCAAATGAAAGATCTACAGGTAATGGAAACCAGAGCAAATTATCTAACCTGAGTAAATCTTGGTTTGTTCATTCTTTTTGTACTGGAACAATGAAAGTTCTAATGAAAGCCAGCCTTAGCTTGATGTGGTAATACAAAGGAGGTAATGTAAAAAGTATTCTATCATACTGAGTCAAGTACAAAGCAATCCCTGACCACAAAAGGAATGTGTAAAAATGAAAAACTTGAGCCCTGACCACAAAAAGAAAAAGTGAAAGTGAAAAATTTATACTTTCTCTAGGTACCTATACGTGTATTTTTGGACCTATCCTCATTGCCCTGTATACCTTTAAGCAAGCCAGTGGAACTCTTAAGACTAGATTTAATGACTCCATATTTGAACACTTCTAACAGAGAAGTAAAGGTAAGGACAACATGCAAAATGATTTCGTTTGTTATTGTTTAGAATAATTATCTTAAATTAGGTAATACTTTCATACATAGTTTTAGCTACTTTAAAGATTTAAATCTTATTTTCTGAACAATATACAAAAATGGATTTAAATAAATATTAGTAAACAAAATAGGTTAATACTGATATGAATTAGCTAGTGGAATGTATTTTAAATTTTTGTATTTAAAAGTAAAAAGAGAAAGACTTAATCTAAGTCTACTCTATGCACTCTGATATTTTCATAATTTCTTAATTTTCATAGGTATACATTTGTAAATCTGGAAGAGTGACTGCTATTCCATTTTGGTATCATATGTACCTTGATGAAGAGATTAGGTTGGATACTTCAAGTGAAGCCTCCCACTGGAAACAAGCTGCAGTTGTTTTAGATAATCCCATCCAGGTTGAAATGGGAGAGGAACTTGTACTCAGTGTTCAGCATCACAAAAGCAATGTCAGCATCACAGTAAAGCAATGAAGAGCAGTTTTCTAATGAAAACTGTGTAAATAGAGCATCAACAAGTACAAAATTCTTGTCTTAATTAGTGGGGGTATATAAAAATTCCTTGTAATGGTCAAATATTTTTAAAAATTGACATTAATAAAGCATATTTTAAAAGATTCTAAAAGAGTAGCATTATTATAGAAATACTGCTGCAGATTTGCTTTCTGGAAAAGGATACATCACTAGTTTTTTAAATTAGGAAACTTCTTTTGCTCGATTTTACGGAATAGGGATTCTAAAAGTCTTATCGTTATTGACATGTGTCAGTAAGTAAAGCAAAACTTTACTTTTGTAGGCATCTTGGCCTTTTTTCTTAAATCCAAACTTGTAATTGGGAAACACTGAAAGGCTTCCACTGAAGACTGAGGGTTATGGTTACCTGTAAATTCCAGTCTTGCTTCCTTTAAATACTCAGCGTACATCTGAAACATCTCAGGTTTTGTTTTGAGAATGCAAGCTTGAAAAAGAATTTAAGCTATAAGCTAAATGTAATTAAAACAGTAAAGGAGTTAGGGAATAAATCTTCAGGAGGCAGCATTTTTCTTGGTCTACTTTGGCAAAAGAACATTTAAAAGCTGGTAACAAAACAAAGTTAAATTGAAGACAGACTTACTCCTATACTATTTTTCAAAGTTTTGATTTGGATGCACAGTAAGTACATTAATTGACCCAATTTTTACAAACTTTTGAAATAGATTAAGGAAGATCCTTATTATGCCTCCTATATGCTGTATGCTCTTTGTAAGTCACAAATAAGACGGATCTTTGCTCCAGACTACCTGTTCTTGTTACCTCTATTATTATACTACCCAGCTTTATTTTTAAAATCAATTTTATTGCATATATTTAAGGTATACAATGTGAAGCAAATTAACATATCTATCATCTCAGTTACCTATGTATTTTTTGTTTTTGACAAGAGCAGCTGAAATCTACTCATTTACCATGAATCCCAAATACAGTACAAATTTGTTACTTAAAATCCTCATGTTGTACATTAGATCTCTAGACTTGTTCATCCTACGTATCTGCTACCTTGAATCCTTTGACCTACCTTTTCCCATTTCTCCCTACCCCCCATAATCAGTTTTGTTCTTTATATATTTAAATTTTTTTTTTAGATTCCACATATATGTGAAATTATGCAGTATCTTTTTTTCTGTCTGGCTTATTTCATTTAGCACAGGGTTTCCTTCAGGCCCATTCATGTTGAAGCAAATGGCAAGATATCATTGGTTTTTTTTTTTTAGGGATGAATAATATTCCAGTGTGTATGCATATATGTACACAGTTTCTTTATTCATCTGTCAACAGACACTTCAGTTGTCTCCATATGTTGGCCTCTATGAATAATGCTGCAATGAACACGGACTGCAGATATATTTACAAGGTGGTGATTTCATTTGCTTTGAGTATATGCCCAGAAGAGGGATTGCTGGATCGTATGGTAGTTTTATTTTTCTTTAGAAACTTCCATTCTGTTTTCCGTAATGGCTGTACCAATTCTACATTTCCACCAACAGTGCACAGAGTTCCTTTTATTCCACACCATCACAACATTTGTTGTCTTTTGTTTTTTTTGATAATAGCTTGCCTAACTGGTGAGAGGTAGTACTTCAGAGTGGTTTTTATATGCATTTCCTTGATGATTAATTATGTTGAGCACCCTTTTATGTACGTGTTGGCCATCTGTGTGTCTTCTTTGGAGAAATGTCTATTCGGGTCTTTTGCCCATTTTTAAAATTGAGTTGTATGAATTCTTAATAAATTTTGAATACTAACCCTTTTTCAGATATATGCCTTACAAATATTTTTTACTCAATCTGTAGGCTATTGTTTCATTTTGTTGACTGTTTCTTTTACTGTCAGAAGCTTTTTGGTTTGATGTAGTCACATTTGTTTTTGCTTTTGTTGACTGAGCTTTTGGTGTGATATCCAAAAAATCATTGCCAAGGGTCAGTGTCCAGGAACTTTTCTCCTATGTTCTCTTCTAGTTTTATAGTTTCTGGTCTTACATTTAGGTCTTTTATCCATTTTGAATTGATTGTTGTGTAGGTCTAAGATAAGGGTCTGATTTCATTGTTTTGCATGTGGAAATGCAGTTTTCCCAGCATCACTTAATGAAGACTGTTCTTTCCCCGATGTGTCTTCTTGGTGTCTTTGTCAAAAATTAGTTGACTGTATATGTTTGGATTTATTTCTGGACTCTTTCTTCTGTCCCAGTGGTCTATATATGTGTTTTTATGCCAGTACCATACTGTCTTGATTACTATAGTTTTGTAATATAACTTATAATTAGGAAATATGATGTCTCCAACTTTTTTTCCTCAGTATTCTTTTGCCTATTCAGGGTCGTTTATGGTTACATAGGAATTTTAGGATTTTTTTTCTATTTGTGTAAATAATGCCATTGGAATTTTGATAGGATTGCATTGATTCTGAATTGCTTTGAGTAGTGTGACCATTTTAACAGTATTCTGATCCATGAGCATGGGATATCTTTCCATTTATTTGTGTCTTTCTTTCATCAGTGTTTCATAGTTTTCAGTGTACAGATCTTTTACTGCCTTGGTGTTAAATTTATTCCTAAGTATTTTTTTATGCTATCATAAATGGCATCTTAATTTTTCAGTTAGATCATTATTTATGTATAAAAATGCTAATGCTTTTTGTATGTTGATTTTGTATTCTGCAACTTTACTGAATTCACTTGAGTTCTAACAGATTTTTTGTGTGTGTGTATCTTTGGAGTTTTAACATATAGCCCAGTTTTAGTTTTAATAGAAATGTTTATAATAGTGGACAGAATAAAGACTTTGTATGATTACTGTGAACCACTATATCTGTATATATATAGATAGATATGAATATGTGTATAAATACATAAAACAAAGGCTTTGAGAAACAATACTCATCTTTGCTTTCTGTAACATACTATGGCACTTTCTATTTTATTTTCATTATAAAATGTCAAACATGACCCAGTGGGGTTGTGATTAGCAATTAGAGAAACCCCATCCTAGGTAATAAATTTTTCCCAAATAGCACCTGTATGTCTTCTGACTGTGGTTTAATGAGTAATTAAGACCATTCAGCCAAGATTTACATTTGCTGCCACTTTAATAGCACTGACGAAAAGTAGTACTTTTTTTTTTTGACTTCTTTTTCACCGTGCCTCTAATCAAGAAATTTTTGTTAAAATATTAAAAGTGTTTTTAATGTTTAAAGAATGAGACATAAAAAAGTTGCAGAAAATAAATGATAAATTCTTATTTATTGAAAGACATTCAGTTGAGGAATAGAGATATAACTGTTTGTTAGGTAAGCTTATATGGCACACGATTAAGTTCCACTAATTCGTATTTCTGCATTATGCTTCCTGATAATTCCGGAGCATTATACTCATGCAGCAGTGGTAGGAAGTACTGATTTGTTTTTTAAAAATGTCCATTCTCGGCAAGGCGCAGTGGCTCACGCCTGTAATCCCAGCACTTTGGGAGGCGAGGCAGGTGGATCACGAGGTCAGGAGATGAAGACCATCCTGGCTAACATGGTGAGACCCTGTCTCTACTAAAACAAACAAACAAAAAAAATTAGCTGGGCATGGTGGCGGGTGCCTGTAGTCCCAGCTACTCAGGAGGCTGAGGCAGGAGAATGGCGTGAACTCGGGAGGCAGAGCTTGCAGTGAGCCGAGATTGCGCCACTGCACTCCAGCCTGGGTGACAGAGCAAGATGCCGTCTCAAAAAAAAAAAAAAGTCCATCCTCTTGATAAAGCAGTGTAACATCAGGAAGATTTAGTTGGGGTCATTGTCTACCATTTGAGTATGTGATACCCTAATGTTAAGAAATCAAGTCTAAGTCTAGGAAATTTAGACCAATTATTTTTGATATACAAAACTTTTACATATATAAATCCAGTAGTTGTACCTGGCTTTCAGCTATTTTTTTGTTGACATTTTCCATCATTTATGGTCTGTCCCAAGCACAAAATCCATGGGATACCAGGTAATGATAATAATGTAGTAGTTGCACAGTTTGCTTTTCCATACTGTTCAGGAATCCACGGATTTATCTGAAGGTTCTTTTTTCTCTCCTATAGTATCACTGAGTATTTCATCAGATATCTTAGCTGTGGTCGGTGTAGTCTGGGGAGTCACAGTGTGTCCAAACCCTTGGTAGTGACCCATGGGTGAAGGTGGCATAGAAGAAGCAATGGAAATTGCATCTTGTGATGATGATGATAATAAGCTTGTATGTTCATTTTGATCTTGATCCTCGGGAAAAAATTTTTTCCTGGGATGTCCCCTGACTGTCCGTCCTTTAATATAAAGTTTTCTGTTAGTCAAAAGTTACTTTTACCATTATAAACTTACCATTCTAAAAATAAGCTCCCCACTTCCCCCTCTCCCACTCCCCAAAGCTGATGAGCCTGCACTGTGGTACTGCTTTAAAGTCTTTTTTCATCTCTAAATAGATAATAAATTGCCCTAGTAGGAGAAATTCAATATCCTACCCAACCTATTTGGTTGAATTAAATAGCTGGTACTTACCAACATGCCTTACTTGTTCAGAAATATCATCTCTAATATCTGAGACATCCCACATGGCAAGAAAGGAATCAAAGCATGAGCCCTCTTCTGCTTCTTGGACATATGGTTTATATGAGAATGTGTAATGATGAGCAATGGCAGCGAGGAACATCTCAATACAGATAATAAAATCCTATGAGAACAACAATAAAATAACAGCCACCTTTGGATTTAAATCTAGTTTTGTAGAGTGCTATCTTTACTTGCTTTTCAAAAGTGCTAAGATAAACAGCTGTGTTTTTTCTTCTCAGATCACATTCATTTTTCCATTTTCTAAAATAATTATTTTTGACCTCTTCAAAAAAAGACAAAATGCCAAAATGTGAATCTATTTTACACTTCCTCAAGTAGCAGCCTTGAACTCCTGCATTCAAACAATCCTCCCACTTCAGCCTCCCAAGTAACTAGGAGTATAGGCATGTGCTGTCATGCCTGGGTAAGTATTTTATTTTTTAGTTTTTTGTAGAGATGAGGTCTCGCTTTGTTGCCCAGGCTGATCTCGAATGCCTGGTCAAGTGATCCCCTAACACTGGCCTTACAAAGTGCTAGGATTACAGGCATGAGTCACTGCACCAGGCCAGCCTCAAGTATTTCTTAGCAAAGTACATTTCATTCTCAATCACATCAAGTATATTGCATTCCACCACCCAAGGACTACAAGGAGAAATGTGGAAAGAGAACTGGACTTAGGAATAATGAAATCCAGGTTTTATTCATGGATTGCTACAAATTAGTAATTATGGCCAATTTCTCTATGGTTCTCCTGTTTTCTCACCTGTAAAGTGAGGATAATAGCCCCATACCCTGTGTGTTGTCAGGTTTAGTGGAGATATTTAAAAATGCTTAACAAATAGTAAAGTTCTATTGAATTCAGAGATGGCACTACTTACCTGGAGTCCGGTGGCCACAGCTTCTACAGTTTGCCATTCCCACGTATGCTTTTCAGAAATAACGCCAACTTTTACCAACAAAGCAATAACTACTGCTTGCCTATATGTTAGGAAAAGGTAAACGCCAAATCTATATCAAGCATAAAATGAGCAGTAGTTTTAAAAATGTGACATTAAAAAAAGAACCAGTGCAACCTGTGTACCACCACCACCCTGCCTTTATAGCATATTGCTGAAGAAACTCTATCTATGTTAAATATCTTAATTTGCTTTACAAATTCATTTTTCTAGTAGTTTTGTCCCAAGATAGGGAGTCAAGCTGAGCATTTCAAGCAAATCTAGAGATAATGGCCCCAGGTAAAATTTAAACAGCAAATAATGAAATGGACATGCTTTCATAGTTGTGTACATAAGAATATTCACTTCAGTGTTTCTTATAATGGTAAAAAAATTAGGAACAACCTGAATATCAAAAGGAGATTAGTAAAAAGTTATATCCAAATAACAGAATACTAAGCAAAAGCAAAAAAAAAACCTCATAAAAAAACACCCTCCCCACAAAACAAAATATTATTTCTGTTTACCGTCAAAGAACTGTATCTACAATATACTACTGAACACATTGTCGAATTCCACAAATTTTTATAGTATGAAACTTTCTCAGGAGTTTTATATGTGACACAGGTTTACCAAGATGTTAATCATTCTTTTCTGGGTGGTGGGATTTCAGGGATTTTTCTTTTTCCCTTTTTGTATTTTTAGTAGAGACTAGCCATGTTGGCCAGGCTAGTCTGGAACTCCCAACCTCAGGTGATCCACCTGTCTTGGCCTCCCAAAGTGCTGGGATTACAGGCATGAGCCACTGTGCCCGGCCGTCTTTACTATATTGAACTATGTATAGTTTTACCTTCTGTTTTAAAAAGATTTACTGATTATTTCCCCATATAATTAAGTATTCTGTATCATGCTTTCTTCCAAACTCCATAGTATTCTATTATATGACAGGGCCATGATATATTTTAATAATTATTCAAGTATTGACATATTTAGGTTGTCTCAAACTATTTTCTTCATATAAATGTTACAGTGACCATCTAATTATTTCTTTTGAAAATCCTAGAAGGCCTAAAAAGATGAACTTTTTAAAAGATAAGTAGAGACATTTTAATCTATCTTCCGCATTAAGACTGTTTAAAAATCCTCCTTAATCAATGGTTTTTACTGCCCTTCAAAAAATGAGAACATTTAAAAAAAAGTAACACTTACCAAAAAGAAACAAAAACCACCAGCTTTACACAAAGAAATTTGCCAACAGGTTGGATTGGGCTCAGTTCTTCTTTTAGTACTTTATAAAAGAGCAGGAGACAATACATGGCAAACTAGAAACAAGATTAACATTTAAACTTGTTCAGTAATAGATATGGTAATAGAAATATTAAAGTTATATACCAGAGACCTGCTACAGAGTAATGTTTCAGGCAAACTTTTCTAGGCTTTATTATTCTATTTTTAGATTAACAAGCTTTTATAGTTTACTGTAGATGAATATAGACTATATACAACATCTTCCGTAAAAACGTTTTTAAGTGTTCACTTCCTGGGTTCCATAAAGGGAACAATAAACAAATGATTGACATAAATGGAAGAAATGGCTCTTGTTTAGCCAAAATAAAAAAATCCATCTGTAACGGCTTTTAAACATAAATGACCACTCATTTTATGAGGCTTTAGCTTATTACCTAGTCTATCCTATGTAACTGAGGTAACCCATTAAACAAGTACAATTTCAATAAAATTGTGACTATGAAATCTGAATATAAAGAATCAAACAATTTTTCCTGAGGGGAGTGTATTAGTTCAGCTAGATTTATTTTTTAAAATGAACAAGACTTATTAACTTTTTAGAAATCTGTAATAACCTAGTGTAGTGCTGAATAATAAACATTTTCCTGAAAGTTCACTTTTCCCTATTAAAATCATATAAAATGCTAATTCAAAGTATTTTAGAATATGAAACCAGTAAAGAAAGAAAGAATAAAGTGATTCATGGTCCCCAATCATCCTTTTTACACATAAGCCAGTTTTTAAATAACTGTCATGAACTAATTATAAAATTTTATTGCCTAATGTTTTTTCTTAAATACTTAAAATACATGACTTCTATATGTTTCATCAGGCTTATTTTTAATAACTGCCTAATATTTTGGCCAATGGAAAGACCACAGTGCATTCAACTAGTCCCTATCATTGAGTTTTGGATTGCTTTCAGCCTTTTGTTATTTACAAGTAATAGGCTTTATATACAAAGATACTTTAGGCAAACATGCTTTTGAACACTTCTTTAGAATACATTCCCAGAAACAGAAATACTGGTTCCAAAGAGGATGAACAGGTGGGAAAACTTTGGCTACATGGACATTTAATTTTTATTATAAGGCTCTAATACCAACCATGCATACCACTGCGTCTAAATTATTTTGCTGACAGCATTAGTCAAAGAATTTAAATAAAATGCACATTTTTTTAAGCTTATAAGATCAAATAGGACATTACATTATAGGTCTTTGGAACATTACAGTTTCTAGAACGTCATTCATTTCTTTAAACTTGGCATTCTCAATTTTCCTTTAACTCCAAATATATGATAACAGAGAATTTTATTCTCGCATTTTTATTCAAACCCTGTACCATCAAATACCAATTTGATATTTTCTCTTCTGAATATGTTCAGTATATGTGGGCGTGTGTGTGTATGTGTGTGTATTTTTTTTATGTAGCACTGTGCTTTTATGTATGACATACTCATACAGCTATGCAATGAGCAACAGAAATAAATGAACAAACATGGTTAACATGTGAGGGTATAAGTTGCCAAATAATAAACAAAGATGTTATTATATCTTTATATATGTATTAAGATATATATTAAAGTTTTTTTAAGTCTTTCTATAAATTAAATTTCAGACTTAATTTATAGGAAGATTAAAAAGAAGCAAGCCTTATCCTAAGAAGAAACTTTGTCTAAAGAAATTTAGTTATAGATACGAATTTTGTACATTTTAAGAAAAGTGAACATTTTACTTACCACTTGTGACATGTTGTTTATTATAACCAAGTAAGTCCAAGCATTTGAAAAGCTAAAGTTCCCTTCGTCATATATACCAAGCAGCTCACAGATTCTAAAAATAGTAAAAATGAGATATCTCTATGATTAACTAAATCAAAATCGTACTTTAAAATACAGCAATAGCAATACTTAAATTTAGAAGTCAGTTTATTTGAGATCCCACTGACCATCACTTGCCTTTGGACATAGAGAATTTAGAAGTCAGTTTGAAAGATCCATTGACAATCACTTGACTTTGGATCTAGAGGTGGTTCAAAAATGAAAAGAAACCCATTTTTTTCTAGAAATATTACTATATTCCTTCAACTTGAAGGAAATCCCAAATAAGACACATAACACTTAACTAGAAAGAGTACTAATTTAAAAAAACCAACTATGCTGTCTAATTTTGGGAAAGCTTGATTATTAAACATAATATAATGAAGGTGTATAAACTGTAGTTGTTAATTTTTTCCCTTCAATTGTCTTGGAGGTAAATTTTATGAAGACCCAGATCCCCTCAAGTAAGTATTACCGTCAGTATTGTTATAATCTTACCCAATTTCTAAGCTGCAGGGAAATAAAGCATAATTAAATGGCTAAATAATTGCTAGCTCAAAGGCAGAATAAAGAATTCTTTCACTAGTCTTTCTTTCCACTATTCCTCTGTGAGCATGCAAAATGTTAGTAACAACTAGGAGATAAAACATGTAATCTATTGGCATTAAAGTATTTGATGTTCTTGAATTTTTAGGGAATAGTTTTGCCAGGTAGCTTAATGATACCCCATTTTACCTCAATTCTAAGCCTTGATAGAATGTATTAAAAGAAAATAATGACTTCTTTCTTAGAGTACTTCTAATATATTCTAAATTAACTATGTAGAAAATAAAACTGTAATTAACCTAAAGTAGCATACTTTAACTTCATGCAATAGGGTTTCTGTAAAGCTATGTATTTGAAAAAGAAAGTATATATATTTTTTTTCAAAGTGCTTTACAGCAAGCTAGCTCTAGAGAGGATGTAAATATTTAGAAGACCCCTGTGGTGATTCTTTGCCTATAAATGGTCATGTTAGTTATTTTAATAGAGTGAGTTTCTATATAGCGTTTTTTTTTTTACAACAGACTAGACCTGCATTATAAATAAGCACATTAACACTATGTTTTCTACTTAGTTGTTCCCACATAAGAGCACAAGGATGAAAAAAAAAGTTCATATAAAATCCGAGTACTTACAAAGCAACGATGGTGGTGAAAGGTCTGACAACTGTGTACTGTAATACACCTAGTTTGCACCTAAACAGCAATACTCTGCAAAAGAAAAAGAACTCAGAATTTCAACTACTCATTTAAATTGCATCAGATTTTCCCCAAAGCCTCTAAATTAAAATCACTTTGATGAATGACACCATATTTACAGTTAATTCTTTCAACGCAGTCATCCTTAATAGCAGTGGCAGAAGAATGTGGATGGCAGGAAACAAATTATCTAAATACCTTTTTTATTTTTTGAGATATAGGGTCTTACTCTGTTGCCCAGGGTGGAGTGCAGTGGTGTGAACATGGCTTACTGCAGGCTTGACCTCCTGTGCTCAAGTGATCCTCCCACCTCAGCCTCCTGAGTAGCTGGAACTATATCTGCATACCACCACAACTGGCTAATTTATTTTCTGTAGACATGGGGTCTCACTATGTTGCCCAGGCTACTCTTGACCTCCTGGGCTCAAGTGATCCTCCCACCTCAGCCTCCTGAGTAGCTGGAACTATATCTGCAAACCACCACACCTGGCTAATTTATTTTCTATAGACACGGGAGTCTCACTATGTTGCCCAGGCTACTCTTGACCTCCTGGGCTCAAGTGATCCTCCTGAGTAGCTGGGACTGTAGGTGTGTGCCCCCACCTCAGCCTCCTGAGTAGCTGGGACTGTAGGTGTGTGCCCCCACACCCAGCTATTTTTAAATTTTCTGTAGAGATGTGGTTTCACTGTGTTGCCCAGGCTAGTCTCAAACTCCTGGGCTCAAGCCATCCTCACGCCTGTAATCCCAGCACTGTGGGAGGCTGAGGCAGGAGGATCACTTGAGACCAGCCTGGCCAACATGGCAAAACTGTCTCTACAAAAAAAATAACAAAATTAGCCAGGCGTGATGGCACACGCCTGTAATCCCAGCTACTTGGGAGGCTGAGGCATGAGAATTGCTTGAACCTGGGAGGTGGAGGTTGCAATGAGCTGAGATCATGCTACTGTATTCTAGCCTGGGTGACAGAGCAAGACCATCTCAAAAAAAACACAGTAATCTTTGAAAATGAAATCTAGATACTAGTTCTCTGCATAATATCCTATAAATCGTTTCTCATTTGACAAAGACTCTCATTTAGACAAACTTTAGACAAGCCTCTGATGCCTCTTTTCAACTTGGCTTCATCCTTGGGCTTTGTCCTTGTCATGTGTCAGTCAGTCTAAAAGAATCTTGCTAAATCATTCCCCAGCCCCCTTTGATATCTGATCACCTTTGACATCTGATCAAATTCCTCAGCACCCACCTTGGATGACTAAGGCCTTGGCCTGCCTTTAGCAAAAATTCTGTTCAGTTTAGTGAGAATCCTCCTAGCCCTGATGTCCCCTCTTCATAATTCTGCATTCGCTGACCCCCTCAACAAGCTCTAGCTATAAATGCCCATTTGTCCTTGTTGCCTTCAGAGTTGAGCACAATCTGTCTCCTTTGATAACCAATCTATATTAATTTGTCATTACTATTCTCTCATGGCCTCCTGTCCTTCTTCCTTCATTGCATTTCCTGAAATAAGTAACTATATTTCTTCACTTAATTCCTAACTCTCCTAACCAAACTGTAAGTTCCATGAGGTCTATGTCTGTTCTGTGCACTAAGGTATTTCTTTATACTAGCACGTAGTTGGTGCTCAACATATATTTGTCAAATGAACACATTAGTAGCTTATTATTTTAAAAAGCCAGGTAGCTCCCTGTCATTTCAAGGTGTAAATAGAGACAAAATTTGTCAAGACGTTGTACAAATGGTCCTGTACTGCATAGGAGGCAATGCACCCATTCTTATGTTGTATGTCTACACTGATCACTACTTCCATTTACCTTGGCTTGTAACTTCCACCTTATTCCCCATTTATTAGTGAAACTGCCTTTGCAAAATTATGACTGAGACAGTGAAGAGATAACTTAAACCGACTCCATCTTGTGTCTAACCTCCAAGCTATCCTTGTTTATTCCTGGGCGTAGGCTGAACTAACTTTGAGAGAAACTTAGTTTATAGTTTCTCCCAAAGCTATAGGAACAGCGCTGCCCCAAGGCAAACCTCCTTGCCTGGGGACTAGACTGCCTTTGTAGGACTAACATTAGCCATAAGATTAGAAATTATGGTTTAGGAATCATGCAGCTGGAGGCTACAAGATTCTGGCCCTCCCTAAACTGCTCCTAAGATCAGTGCTTGTGATATTTTGCAGACCCTGCATTTGTTGGATCAGCTGGCACCACCCAGATCAATAAACTGGCTCATCCGAACTTGTGGCCCCCACTCAGGAACTGACTCAGTGCAAGTGGACGGCTTCGACTTCCTATGATTTCACCTCTCACCAATCAGCACTCGTGGCTCACTGGCTTCCCCCTACCCAGCAAATTATCCTTAAAACTCTGCTCCCCGAATGCCTAGGGAGACTGATTTGAGTAATAATAAAACTCCTGTCTCCTGCACAGCTGGCTGTGTCTGAATTACTCTTTATCTTTTGCAATTCCCGTCTTGATGAATCGGTTCTGTCTAGGTGGCTGGCAAAGTGAATCCCTTGGGCGGTTGCATTAGTGGACATGTCCTATTGATTTTTCGGTTGCATTCTCTTATTGCCTTTCTTTTCTATTCCAATCTCACCCCCCTTTTCAGTTTTATTTCACAAATAGATTATTATAAACTCCTAATTTATTTCTCCATCTCTGGAATCTTCTTCCCTCCAATTCAATTCATCCGTTATGATATTGCAAAATTAATCTTTCTGAAACATTGTTTCCAAATGTTTGCTTGCTGAAAAATACCAAGTGGTTCATTTGTATAATAAATGCAACTGTAAACTCATTTTTCAAAATGAAATGACATAAGTTTTAATGTCCTACATGAACATATAATAAGGCAAGCTGATGTATTATGTTACCAAACACTGTTACTTATTGCTCCTACTTCATATCATATGCGGTTCTACAACCTAGATTATCTTGTCTTTGTCTTTTAACAAGCTGTGTGTTATTACATAAGATCTGCAGACCTTGGTTCTCAACTGCAAAAGCATATTGATTAAATGATTACTGTTTTTACCTGCAATACTTTAATTTTTAGATTTGGGATTAATAATGTAAAAAAGACTAACATATATGTGGGATTACAAAACTGTGTTTTGTTAGCCTTCAAACAACTATGAACTGCATCAGGAACTGTCTTATACTTATTGTTCTGCTATTAATACTTAATGCACTGCTTTGTAAAGAGCTGATTGCTACCTAAAAACTCTGCTTAAATGAAAAACCAAAACATAAAAGAATTAAACCAAACATACTTACTCTCCCATAGCCCATGGTGGACAGCAACATAAAGGAGGGAAATGTTTCTTCTGATCTTTGGCTTCAAGGATTAATACCAGATTTGGATAACGGTTAGTTAGATAATTGGTAAGGAATCCCATAAAGTTGTAAATTACATAAGCTTCATAGCATTCTCTGCAGGTATCCACATATATTGCAATTCCGGGATATTTCAAAGCTACCCACTATGAAAAAGCACAGATGTTAAAGATAGTTGCAGCTAAGATAAAATGAATCACCACTCCATTCATGGTACTCACAATAAGCTAATTTTTATGCTTGAGATGTCTTGTCATATACTTACATGGGACTCTCTAAAATTTGTCATTATGAGGGCTATCAATCTGTGAAATGAATGTTTAAAAGCAATAAACGTCTTAGATATTGGTAAACAAAAACAAGTGTTTGAGGGGTAAATAATGAACAAAGAGAGAAGCTAAAGTAAGTACTTGAGTTCTTAAATCTGAAGTTTTTCTTAATATGATCATAGATAATGCTGCTAAAGATATTTCCTTTAATATTTACTCATATTAGAAGCAGTCATCTACAACAATTTCATGTGTATCCATTGGGGAAGGTTTTTAAATTTTTGGTTCAAATAAAAGACAATAAATAAAGAGTAGTAATATAATTTAAAATATTACATTCTTTACCAATCTGAAAGTTTAAAAGAAAGCAAACAGCTATAGATTTTTAAACATTTATAATATCACATTTTACATTTTTAATTATACTTTATATTCTCTATCATTAGAAACGTGAACCTTTTTACTTATTAATCTGACTCCTTGTCAATAACATACTTTCATTATCTTAAGCATTCTGTAATTATAGTTAGTATCATCAAACAAGTTCTTAAGTTAATGAGATAAAAATGAAACATACTTACACTATCTAAACTGTAAATGGGTACCATCCAAAGAATCCTATTGGAAAAGGAAAATAGAAATTTAAAACATTTTATGTCATATTTATGAAATAAGCCAACACAACAGTAGTGGAATCAAAATTATTAAGACATACCTCATTATTGGTTTTTGTAGTTCAGGTTGTGTATAATGCACTAAGTGTTGCAATATCGCCCACAGTGATATAGGAATAGTCAACAGCAAAAAGATTCCAGCAATAAACCAAGCCTTGGTGTGTATTCCAACCTTAAGAAACAAAATAACATTTTAGTATAAATTCTGATATTAAAACGAAAGAGCTTGGCTGGGCTCAGTGCCCTGTGCCTATAATCCTAGCACTTGGGGAGGCCAAGGTGGGAGGATTGCTTGAGGCCAGGAGTTTGAAACCAGCCTGGGCCTACAAAGTGAGACCCCGTTTCTACAAAAAAAAAATTAAAAAATTGAAAAACATTTGTGGGGGAGGGGGGACTTTCATATTAACTTGTAATTTTGCCTTGAAGAGTATGAATTTTTTTTTTTTTTTAAGGGGAAAAGGTGGGCATTTATTTTTGATGCTTGAAGGGTTGAACAGTTTACAATTAAAATAGAACTAAGGTCTACAACCTTAAGTATCACTGTTTCTTTTCTTTTTCTTTTTGAGACAGTTTTGCTCTGTTGCCCAGGCTGGAGTACAGCGGTGCGATCTTGGCTCACTGCAACCTCTGCCTCCGGGGTTCAAGTGATTCTCCTGCCTCAGCCTCCCAAATAGCTGGGATTACACACCCAGCTAATTTTTTTGTATTTTTAGTAGAGACGGGGTTTCACTCTGTTGGCCAGCCTGGTCTGGAACTCCTGACTTCAATTGATCCATCCGCCTCGGCCTCCTGAAGTGCTGGGATTACAGGCATGAGCCACCGTGCACGGCCCAGTTTCACTGTTTGAACAAGACTTTTTCTTCCTCTACCAGGGGCCAAAGATAAAAGAGGTAGAAAACAAAAGTATGGAGAACAAATGCGTTTTTACAACAATAAATTTCCACATTAAAATGTACAGAAAGCTTGAAAAGGGCTGAGTGAGGTGGCTCATGATTGCTTGAGCCCAGGGGTTCCATCCAGACCAGCTTGAGCAACATGGCGAGATGCCATCTCTACAAAAAATAAATTAGCGAGGCGTGGAAGCATGTGTCTGTAGCCCTACCTACTAGGAAGACTGAGGTGGGAGATCTGCTTGAGCCCAGAAGGTCAAGGCTACAATGAGCCATGATTTGTGCCACCGTACTCCACCCTGGGCAACAGAGTGAGACCCTGTCTCAAAAACAAAAACAAACCAAAAGCTAATACAAAGTCTTACTGATTGTGGGGGCGTTAATCAAACAGTAAATGAAAAGCAAATATATGGAGGTGAAGACTCTAAAAGGAATGTCTGAGCACTCATATTACAGGGCTTTTTGCTTTTATCCATTTCATTTAAAATTGAGTACAGTAGTCCCCACTTATATGTGGGGGTTAGGTTCCAAGACCCCCAAGTGAATGCCTAAAACTGTAGATAGTCCCAAATCCTATAATAGAACAATTATATATTGTAATAAGTTATTTAAAACTTATAAATTACTTATTTCTGAAATTTTCCATTTCATATTTTCAGACCATGGTGGACAACAGGTTACTGAAACCAAGGGAAATGAAATTTCAGTGATGATCTAAGAAAATAATAATAGGATAGGCATATTCTAGAACTTCTTTATTATAAAGTGATCATTAAGAGTGGTACTGCAGCCAGGCGCGGTGGCTCATGCCTGTAATCCCAACACTTTATGAGGCTGAGGCGGGCAGATGGTTTGAGTCCAATAGCGTGAGACCAATGTGGGCAATATGGCAAAACTCCATCTCTAAAAAAATACAAAAAATAGCCGGGTGCCAGAGATCACTTGAGCCCAGAAGGTCAAAGCTGCAGTGAACCATGATCGCGCCACTGCACTCCAGCCTGGGTGACAGAGCGAGACCCTGGCTCAAAAAAAAAAAAAAAAGAAAGAAAAAAAGAAAAAAAGTATTGCCAAGTAATTGCTTTTTTTGATTGCTTTAGTTCCAAAAACTAGAACTTGGTGATATACTTAAGAGAAAAATGATGTGCTTGTGACTAATGAAGGTCAAGTGTCCTCAGTGTGCTATAAAGAAGAAAGTTGTTTTTGTTTTTTAAACAATCATAAAACAAGTGACTAGAGACTTGGTCACTGCAGGCCAAATTTTAAAATCCTGTACCACACAGTATCATTTTTACAGTGCAAGTGGTAATTTAGTTTCAGAAAAACATCATCTCTCCACATTAATGTCATTAATTTTAATTATTGGTTTTACAGTTGTTTTGATTTTTGAGCTATATAAAAGTTACATGCACAAGAAATTTAACCTATTTTATGTGTGTATATATTTAAGTAACATTATAATAGAATAACTCAACACTAGGTATCTGCAGAAATTATCGATATAATTTTTTAATTTTATGTTTACCTCTAAACAATTTATTCAAATTTGAGACACATTGATATAGATACCAGTGATATTATTCTTAATCTTTATCAGCCGTGAGTTGAGTTTTTGGGCTCACGAAATGAGGAGGAGATAAACAGATTTTTTTTCTAGGGTAACTTGAGGAAAGAAGAGAGGAAAGAAAAAACCTTTAAAGACAAGCATCCAAGAATAAGTTAACTCTCTCTCAGCAAAATGCTTCAAAACAGAGTGGAGATGAATAAGAGAGAGTGCTTTCTGGGCCAGGTCTTCCTGAGGGGAGAGAGTAGAACTGACCTAAGGGCATGAAGTAAATGTGCTGAGGTTAAAAAAAAAAAGTGTGCTGAGGTAAAAAGACAAGAGCAGCATGCCATCATGTGCACATTCACTTCAGGTATACATGGTCAGCCAAGTGAGTGGGGAAAACAGTTTAAACAGTGCAGATGGTCATCCTACCATTCCAATAAATGAATATATGCCCAACCATGGGCATGGGATGAGCTTCCAGAACTGTGAGAAAATAAATTTCTGTAGTTTAAGCCACTCAGGCTATGGTATTTTCTTACGGCAGCCTGGGGAGAACAAGATAACTCTCACATTTCTATCTGCAGCTCAAATCTTTCTGAGCATTAGATGTGCATATCCAACAGCATATCTGACATGCCTATTGAATGTCTCTTATTAAACTAAATGTCCATAACAGAACTCAATTTCTCTCAAACCTGTTCCTAACCCTCAACTTTCTATCTCAGTAACTAGCACCACCATTTACACAGTTGTTCAAATAAAAAACTTCAGAATCATCTTTGATTTGTTCCTTTCTCTCACTGCTTCTCCTCTGGAATCCAATCTCCCTACTAAGTCTTGTTTGCTCACTTCTAAGGATACTTACAATTCAGTTTTCCATTTCCACTCCTGCTATCCTTACCGGGGCCATAAGCCATCATAGCCCAGGCACCCACCACCTCTCACTACCATAAAGAGCTTTCTAACTTCCCTTCACTTCTGCTTTATTTTCCACAGCTGGTAGAGTGGTCTTTCGAAGTTATGCAACTAGACTGCCCTGCATGGTAACTTCTCAGATCTTTTCTGGTTTCCTCCACAGCATTTTATACAATTTTATTGATTTGTTTTTGTTGGTCCCTTTTGTCTCCACCACTAAGTTCTATGGAGGTAAGTGTTCTCTCATATAGTATACAAAGCCTGATTCATCACTGGGACTCAGTCATTTGGGCAGAAAGTGGGGGAAAGAAAACGAAGTAAAATATGTATCATGGTAGACGGTGATAAGTCCTATGGAAAAAATACATAAAGCAGAGAAAGGAATATGAAGAGTTGGGGAGGGGAAGTTGAAAATGTTAAATAGAGTAGTCAGGTGACATTTGAGTAAAGACCTGAAGAACATAAAGGAATGAGAATAATATCTACGGCAAGGACATTCTGTGAAGGGGAAACTTCGTGCAAAGGTTCAAGGAGGGAGCGTGCCTGGGATTTTTGAACAAAGCCGTGCAGTGGAAGCCTAGGACTTGAGGAGAAAAAGTCAGAGGGGGATCGGGTGGGAGTGGTGTCAGATCATGTTGGACCTTGATGGCCACAGTGAGGAATACTGGCCTTTACTCTAGGACTAGAAGTGATTTAAGAGGACACTCATAATGTGCCAAGTTTTAACTGGTTACTCTGGCTGGTGTGTTGAGAAGAGTCCAAGCAAGACATGTTGGGAACTTGGCTTAGGACAAGTACAGACTGCAGACTCCAATTTTTCTCAAAAGCTAGTGGTACCTAAAAACTACATTTGAAACTAACAACTAAGAGAAATCTTAAAACTGGACTGATATTATGCATATTATTAACCTTTAAAGTAGTTCCTATACCATATTCCAAGGAAACATTTCAAAGTAAGAAAATCCCATTTGTATTAAGATGCTTATACCTAAGTTTTTGTAGACAAATTGTGGAAATAACCTAAATATCTAACAAACGGGAAATATTGAATGTAGCAGAATATTACATGGCCATTAAAAATAACTATATGGGCCAGGCGCGGTGGCTCATGCTTGTAATCCCAGCACTTTGGGAAGCCGAGGCGGGTGGATCACAAGGTCAGGAGTCGAGACCAGCCTGGCCAACACGGTGAAGCCCCGTCTGTACTAAAAATACAAAAATTAGTTGGGTGTGGTGGCAGGCACCTGTAATCCCAGCTACTTGGGAGGCTGAGGCAGGAGAATCGCTTGAACCTGGGAGGCAGAGGTTGCAGTGAGCCGAGATTGTGCCATTGCACTCCAGCCAGGGTGACAGAGCTAGACTCTTGTCTCAAAAATAAATAAATAAATAAAAATAAACAACAATAACAAAAAATAACTATATGGGGCCGGGTGCGGTGGCTCACACCTGTAATCCCAGCACTCTGGGAGGCCGAGGAGGACAGATCACCTGAGGTCAGGAGTTTGAGACCAGCACGGCCAACATGGAGAAACCCCGTCGCTACTAAAAATACAAAATTAGCCGGACGTGATGGCACATGTCTGTAATCTCAGCTACTCGGGAGGCTGAGGCAGGAGAATCGCTTGAACCCGGGAGGCAGAGGTTGCGGTGAGCCGAGATCTCGCCATTGCACTCCAGCCTGGGCAACAGGAGCAAAACTCCGTCTCATAAACAAACAAAAAACTACATGGACTATGCTAGTATGGGAAAGTCATCAGACAATAACTTAGTCTAAATAGAGAACACAAATGTATATTAAATACAGTTTATGTAAAAATCATTTCCAGAATAAAGAAGGGCCTAAAATAGTCATGGTCTTATAGTTCTTGTAATAGGTATTCCTCTGTAAAAGTACTTGGTGGGTTTTATTAACTCCGAATTTAAAGTTCATTATATAATATTTATATGAGTTATTTACCTTGGGGTTTTCCAGCTTGTAGTACATTACTGATGTCACAATAAGCATATGACATCAAAAAATATACATAAGGGACTTTTTGCAAAACCTTTATTGGGTAAGAGCTAATTTCCACAGTAAAAACAAACACCAAAGTTAAAACAACTAGAACCCTTTGATTCAGGAAGCTAGCTAAAAGCTAATAAAATTCAGTACATGGTTTTCAAGGTAGTTTATTTGACCTAGTTTCGTCCAATGTCTGAACAGATCAGATTTCAGGAATAAAATTACCTTACTTTCAGGGAACTGACGAATACTTGCAAAACAGTGCCCTTCTAAGCAGCTATATTAATATATTCTATTTTCTCGACCCGGTCCCACCTCCACCTGTAGCATGACTTGAAGAACCGTGAACAAGAAATTAGGTTTATATCCTAAGCGTAGGCTCGTTTACATTAGATGGTTTTCAGGATTGTCAGGGCAGAAATGGGGGAAGGGTGTCTCCTTCCCAACCATAGATGGGTAGAAGAAAGTGTAGAAGCTGATGGTGCAGAACCCTCTTACCTCCAGTTTCTGTAATTCCCACACGCATAGGGGAACCGCAACCACTATTGACACCAGGTAGATGACCGCTGCTAAAGGTCGAATCCACTGTCTCCAGTTCCTCCAGGTACAAGTGCAAGGCATGTTTTCGCACAAATCAGATCCGGTTAGCAAGGGAAAAGAGCTCGAAAAGATTGTAATGGGAAGCCCTGTTCTCTGGCTGTTTTGTCAACTCGCATACTACGGAGAAAAAGCTGTCGGACGACTTTACGAACAGCTCGAGCCACCTCCTGGACCGGCGCTGTGTCTTCTTCTTCTGCTGCTCCTGCAAATGTAGCCGCTCAGGGTGCTATTGGCGAGCAGTGCAGGCAACATCCTTTCTTCCCCACCCCGCATCTACCCGGTTGTACTGCGGTGGAATCCCAGGCAGAGCCGCTGCCCTCACCTGGGGATCGCCCTGAGCTCTGCCTGCACCATGGCTTCCAGGAGAGCAGCACCGACCAGCAACCGGCCTCTAGGGACCCTGCACACTCCGGTTCTGTCTCGCAGCTGCCTGCCCACTCGCTCTTTTCTTTGGGGATCGAGCTTCCTACCTCCCGCACTGGCAGGCGTCTCTTCACCCGATTCCGCTAGTAGGTAAGGCCGCAGGATCTCCTCATTCTCTCGCACGGGACATCCCCTACCGCGGAACCCAAGGCCAAACCAGGACTTCCAGCTCTTTTCCGCTTCCGCCCCTACTGTCTGAGGCAGGTGATTCGTCGTCAGCGCCAAACTGGACCCGCCCCATCCGGCTCACTTTGCGCTCTCTGATTGGTCAGCTGTGGGGGCGGGGCTGCAGGATTTCGTACCGAGGTTAGAAAAAAGACCAAGTGCGTGGAAGTGGGTGGGATTGCCGCAGATGGTCCGGTGGGCTATTGCAAGGATTCTGGAAGCTGCGGGAATTGTTTGAGGACACTTGAAGCACACCTACTACATTCTTCTGCTGGCGTTATTCCAGTTTAAAGAAAGCTTGGGTAAGGGGCGGTTACTTCAGAGTTGGACTGGAAGAGAGAAGGCCCATCTCTACACAAAACATACCCTATTCAATCTAGAGTGGATAGAGAAGCCCGCTGGAGTAAGAAGACAGGGAAGGATGGGAAACCTCCACCTAGTTTTCTGTCAGTTGCTAGAATCTAGGGGCTAGGCAGCTTGGTTATTTCTGGATCCTACAGAAGGATCATTCTAAAGGTAGCTTAATTTTAGAATTAACCGCAAATACGGAATGTCCTTTCCACATTTGGAACTTGTGTTAAAAATTTGCACTCATTTAAGTTTTAAAAAGTTGACATTCCAGCTGACAAAGGAGTTTTATATGCTTAAAGCCTTTAGCTAAACCAATAAACAAATATCTACTTCTCAATTACATATACAAATGCGTTTTATATTGTAATTGTAATTTTCAGGGGGACAGGCACTGTACTAAGTTCATTACCTACGTTATGTAAGTTGTTCTGCACAAAAATTTTGAGAGGTAGGCATTTTTCCACTTTACGGATGAAAAAGTCAAGTGGCTAATAAATTTGCCCAGGCTCACGGAGCTAGTTAAGTGGTAGTGTGGAGATAGCAACCTTGGTCTTTCTGACTCCAAAGGGCATTATATTTAAGCATTTGACCTGCTAGTACCTGCCACCTGGGGAATTTCCGCCTAATGACCATATGGATAAGGAGCCTTGTAACATTGAGTACACCTAGCCCAGGAGTCTCACAGAGACACCTAAGGAATATTATGAGCCCCTATTTTGGTATCGTCTGTTTGGAGCTTGACTTCACTGCCTACTTCTCAGTCATTAACATTTGTATTTTACAACCTGACCCAAACTGCTTTCTACCGGAAAAATAGGCCTTTTGTTTGTTCTTCCTAAACTTACTTTAAAAATGGAAATTAAGGCTGGGTGCGGTGGCTCACGCCTGTAATCCCAGCACTTTGGGAGGCCGAGGCGGGCGGATCATGAGGTCAGGAGATCGAGACCATCCTGGCTAACACAGTGAAATTCCGTCTCTACCAAAAATACAAAAAATTAGCCAGGCGTGGTGGCGGGCGCCTGTAGTCGCAGCTACTCTGGAGGCTGAAGCAGGAGAATGGCGTGAACCCGGGAGACAGAGCTTACAGTGAGCCGAGATCAAGCCACTGCACTCCAGCCTGGGCAACAGAGCGAGACTCTGTCTCAAAAAAAAAATAAATAAATAAATTGAAATAAAAAAAATTCCTGATCATTAAGTTAATGCTTGCTCTATTGTTAAAGTTCATAAAAAAGAAGAACAATGAAGAGAAAGTTAATCTTACTCTATGGCCAAGTATAACTACTCTTTACTTTTTTGGTACACAGTAGAGGCTATCTTGGATATGCTGTATGCGTAGATTGTCTCAGTGCTTTCAGCTACAGCGTTTTTGCTGCCTATAATCTTTCCCATTCTTTCTCATGGGCAAACTTTTTTTGCCTAATTTGTGAGACCTTCCTTTATTTTTGTTTCCCCATGTATTCTTACAGCATTTATATGGTATTATACTTATTTACTTATTTGTTTTGTTTAGATTTTGAATTCCTAAAGCAAAAATCTAAATCCATTAGAAAAAAGCAAAAGAGAGAAGAGACAGATGCACAAATGATTTCACATACCAGTTTGTGAACTGGAATTCTTCTATGGTGAAATTTCTTCAGATCAGCAGAGAAATTAAAAACAAAATTACAGATTGAGTATGCCAAATCTGAAAATCTGAAATTCAGAATGCTCCAAAGTCCAAAACTTTTTGAGTGCTTATATGATGCTCAAAGGAAATGCTCCTTGAAACACTTCAGATTTTGGATTTTCAGATTTGAGATGCTTAACTGGTATGTATAATGCAAATGTTCCCCAATCTGAAAAAATCTGAAATCCAGAACACTGCTGGTCCAAAGCATTTCATATAAGATATATGAATTTTTCTTTTAGTTAAATTTATTCACTCTTAAGGACCATGTTTTATTTTGAAATTGTCTATCCTATTTTTTAATTTGATAATAGATAGTAGTTGTTCTTCAAATGTTTTTACTTTGGAGAATAAAAAGTTGATAGCTCTATTTGCCCACCATTTGTTTCATTTTTTTCTCTTGACCTGTAAGATCCTAAAGTCTAGTAAGGATAGGGAATAGGCCATAATGCTGATGTGATCCTAATCTATTTGCTTTGCTTGCTACAGTCATTCTCTGGATTCTTTCTGGATATGAGAGCCTAAGCCTGAAGGTGGATCTGAGCTTGATGGTGTTTGAAAAATAAGAAATGGTTAAAATTGGCATATGGTGCCAGGGTCAAAAATAAGCTATTAGTCAACTTTGATGCAAGTTGTAGAGGTTAATTGAAGTTTGTTACTGCTGCATCACATGAAAATAGGTGGAATTTGCTATTCTTGAAGGATAAGTTTGGATTAATCTGAATTAAGATAATAGATTAAATGCACTTTGAGGGATCCTGGGGGATGGACACTGTTAACCCTTTGCCATGTATCTCCATTTCTCTATAAATATGTCCATGGTAGTTTTAAAACCTGGCTGCAACTTCTTTGATACTCATCTGATAAGATAGAGTCTGTGTTCCCTCTCTTTACATGTATGTAGGCTTGTGATTGATTTTAACCAATAGAAGTTGGTGAAAATGGTCACAGTCACCATATGTGACTTCTGAGTCTAGGTCATAAAAGACCATGCAGTACCACCTTGTCTGCTGGAACATTTACCTTTTGAACTCTCAGTCTTCCTGTGAGAAGTTGCACTGCCTGAGGCTGGCATGTTGTGAGAAAGCCCAAGACAGACAGACCCCTTGAAGGTAATACTGATCAACAGTCACAGCTGAGCCCAGGCTTTGAGTCAGCCCAGCCTAGGTGCCAGTCAGGTGAGCTGAGAAGCTGATTCCAGCTCCTAGCCATTCTTGCCGCTCAGCCATTTGGGTCATCCCAGCTGAGGCCCTCATCATGGCCAGAGACATACCATGCCTGCTCTGCCCTGTCCTAAGTCCTGACCTGAAGAATTCATGAGGGTAATGATTGTCGTTTTACTTCAGTGAGTTTAGGGTTGTTTGTTACACATCTCTTCCAGTGAATAGATAACTGAAACAGTTGTCTTTTGTCTATACATTTATGTACTGTTTATCTAATCTGAAAGAAGTTTCTTGCTTATAGTGACTTTTTTTTTGCCTGTAGCCTACATACAGTCCATTAGGTTTTTCTTTTTTTAGGGATAGGTTGGCTCCAGGGTCTGAGATTGTGCTAACTAATCCATGAGTTAAATGAGTTTTAGATTTAAAGGTTGCAAGCATGCAGGGGAGAGATCTGAGTCTTTACAGTATGCTTAATTTTTCAGTGTTTCCTTTTTTCTCCTTTCCAACACATGGAAGGGGAAATGGTCTACCGTGCACCAAATGAGTGCAGAAGAAAATAAAAGTAGCACAGGTGGTAAAATTAAACTTTTAAATCTGGACCTTGAAGCTATTTCTGTCCACTTCTAAGCTTCAACTTTACGTACCACTGTATTTCAGTGGCATTAACTGCATTTACATTTTGCAACTATCACCCCTATCATCCCCAGAACTTTTTTATCACCCAAAGAGAAAATGTGTACTCATGAAACAACTCCCCATTAGCCCTTGCCTCTGGCTCTGGTAACCATTGTTCTGCTTTCTCTCTTTATGAATTTGACTATTCTTGGTAACTCATATATGGAATAATATAATATTTGCCCTTTTGTATCTGGCTTATTTCACTTAGCTTCATGTTTTCTAATTTCGTCCATGTTGTATCATACATCAGAATTTCATTCCTTTTTAAGGTTGAATGATATTCCTTTATGTGTATATGCCACATTTTGTTTATCCATTCATCTGTTGATATGACACTAGGGTGGTTTCCACCCTTTGCCTATTGTGAATAATGCTGCTGTGAACATGGGTGTACAAATATCTGCTCAAGTGCCTGCTTTAAGTTGGTTTCTACATTTTTAAAGAGTTGTAAAAGAATATTTTAAAATATTTACTATGGAACTTTTATAGAAAAAGTTTACCAACCCCTGATTTAGAGTAAATTTTAAAATTTTGATAATGGGCTATTATGAAGTTGCTGAGTGAATCTTTCCATAAAGTTCATTCATTTCTTCAGGAGGAAGGTGATACTTAAGTCTTAGTAGAATTTCTCTAAATATTTGAGGAACTCTGTTGGGTCCCAAGACCAACACTGAAAAATTACTGCTTTGTTTTTGTTATTAAGGAGGAATGAAATTCACTGGTTTGAAAGCAGAATTCAGTGATTTTAAGGGGCTCCTGCAGTGAATTTAGAATGAGAGAGCACAAGAGTTCTTTAGAGCCAGCACTGAGCTATGAAAAGGCCCCACTGCGTATAATTAGGTATGCAGAAGCTAGAGGCACTGTCCTTTCCACTTTTCATCTGCTACTCTAATTTTACTCTAAGCAGGCAATGTCCTTTGAATCCTAGCATGTCCCTAAGGCAGAAGTTTCCAAACTTTCTTGTTTCACGGTGCCCTTAGAATCTCACTAGTTTTTTCATGGTGTCCCTTAGCCAAAGAAATATCTAATAGTTTCACTTATTAAGTAATTAGGTCCAAACACCTAATTACAGACATTCACATAAGATCTGACAGATGTTTCTGTGTTTCTTTTGAAAGTATAAAACATCCTAAGGTGCTTCTGTGAGTTCACTCCAGCACACTGTCGCTCTTCAGCACACGATTTGGGAGTTGCAGTCCCATCTGTGCTTCTGACCTGGACTAGCCTTTGTCCTTGGCCTTGCTTCTTATTTTATTCCAGATACTGTTCCCCACATTTTCAGGGCTTGCCCAACAATTGTTTCTCATGGCTTCCTCTGCTTTATAGATTTAAGTTTTACATTCTTCATTCACATTTATTCCCCCAGTATATTAACTTTTATATTGGGTTTTCTTTATAAAGTTTCTTTGTTTAAACTACTGAAATAAATATTTAAATGAATAGAACATTTGCCCTCATCTTTAAAGATGTATTACTAGAATTACCGGATTAATCACTATAGCGCTCTCTAGTTTCCTCACAAGAAAGGTGATAAAGCAGTTTGAGCACCCAACAGGCCTTAGAAGTATATGAGGTGCTTTGTCACTGAGTGAAGAAGATACTTTGAATGGTGCAAACAACTTACATAGTAAATAATAAATTACCTTTTCTATAAATTATTACTCACTAAGTAAGCTTTCTAGTAGCTCTATCTGGTGGGGAAGTTTCTTTTTTTTTTCTCTTATTGCCATTGATGTTTTATTTTCAGACCAATTTAAGTGATACTTCTAGAATATCAAGTTTCAGGTTAAAAGGAATGAGAAAAACTTAAATTACCTTAACAGATTTAAAACTAGGTAATTCGGTAGATTTGGGAGAAAAGGTCTTTCTGGTTAGGAAGAAGATTCTGTGTATTATTAAAAATGTGAGAAAGGAAAAATATTTTTATACTGAGACAAATTCTTTTAGGATTTAAATCAAAATTATTATGCACTGTATTTGTCCATTAGATGCTAGCCTGTGGTGACCCCCAGAGAAAGAAGGCTTTGACTCGGCCGGGCGCGGAGTAGTCCCAGCTACTCCGGAGGCTGAGGCGGGAGAATGGCGTGAACCCGGGAGGCGGAGCTTGCAGTGAGCCGAGATGGCGCCACTGCACTCCAGCCTGGGGGACAGAGAAAGACTCCGTCTCAAAAAAACAAAACAAAACAAAACAAAAAAAAAACCAGAAAGAAGGCTTTGACTTACACAAGGTAAAGAGAATTCATGGGGAATTTTGTCCTAGTGTGGAGGAGTTTTCTTCTTTGAACATGAGGAGTGGTCTCTATGGAGTTTGAATTTTACCTTTACTTTGCTCGTGTATTTAAGGCTGTTGAGCATCCTTGTGTAAACTCATGAGCACCTGTTCTAGATGGTTTTCTATGGGTAGGATGTGTGTGTTCGCATGCCTGTGTAACTCCTCCCACACTGTAAAAGGAATGTTCTGTGCATGCATAGCTCTGAATAGAGTCCATCAGTCTTGGGCCATAAATGGTGCCTCTACTTATGAGGTATCTTTACTATGTGGAGGTAGAACTAGATATTTTTCTCCAATAGTATAAATTCTATGATTTGCATTTTCCAATTTTTTTGTTTGGGAAATGAGAGGAAAACAGAAGAGCAAGGTCTTTGTTTTTCCCCTTCTTGCTTCATCCTCTCCCTAGAACCATGTGTAGGTCAGGGTATAAGAATCTGGCAATTGCCCTAGAACCAAGCTTTTAAAATGCTCTCTATTCTCAGAAATCCCAGCTTTGTGATCAAAGCTGTGTCCCCAGGGAGGAAGTGTCCCCTGTGTCCCCTCCCTGTGTCCCCAGGGAGGAAGATTTAAGGGGAAAAGTATCTGATGTACAAGATACATCTGTTTTCCATTGCCACCAGAACAAATGAACACAAACTTAGTGGCTTAAGTAATGCATATTTAGTATCTTACAGTGCTGGAGGTCAGAAGTCTAACATGGATTTCAAAGGGCTAAAACCAAGGGGTCAGCAGGCTGCATTCCTTTCTGGAGGTTGTAGGGGAGAATCTATTTCCTTGCTCATTCAAGTCAGTGGCAGAATTCAGTTCCCTGCAGTTGTAGGACTGAGGCCCCGCTTTCTTTCCTGGCTGTCAGCTGAGGGTCATTCATAGCTTCTAGAGAATGTCCACACTCTGGTTCATGGTCAGTCCCCTTCCTCTACCTTCAAAGCCAGCAACAGTGAGTTGAGTCCCTTTCATATAATATCCCTTCTTCTTCATCTTATACTCTTAAGGACCCACGTGATTAGATTGAGCGCACTCAGATAATCCAAGATAGTTTCCCCAATTCTTCTTTGTTATTGGTTGATTGATTGTACAAATGGGTCTTGCTATGTTACTCAGGCTGGTCTCAAACTCCTGGGCTCAAGCAATCCTCCTGCCTCAGTCTCCCAAAGTGCTGGGATTACAGATGTAAGCCACTGTGCCTGGCCAATGTCTTAATCTCAAGGTTCTTAACTTTAACCACGTCTACAAAATCCCTTTCTACTCTGTGACATAACATATGCACAGTTTCTGGAATTGGGACATGGACATCTTTTGAGGGAGGATGGTCATTATTCTGCTTACCACACTGGTGATGTTAAAAAAAATAAGTCTTCAATTTTCAATCATTCCACAGGTCTCAGTTTTGTATATTGTGTATTAATATCCAGAGCTCCTTTTCCTATGCTAAATTTAGACTTTTCTACATACACTGGTAAGCATTTGAAGACAATTCTTTTTTTTTTTTGAGACAGGGTCTTGCTGTGTTGCCCAGGTTGGAGTGCAGTGGCATGATCTCAGCTCATTGCAACCTCTGCCTCCTGAGTTCAAGCATTCTCCTGCCTCAGCCTCCAAAGTAGGTAGGACTACAGGCATGTACCACCACACCTGGGTAATTTTTGTAATTTTTTAGTAGAAATGGGGTGTCACCATGTTGACCAGGCTGGCCTTGAACTCTTGACCTCAAGTGATCCACCCACTTCGGCCTCCCGAAGTGCTGGGATTACAGGTGTGAGCCACCACGCCTAGCTGACAATTCTTTTATAATATTTAATTATATAGAATAAAGGGAAAGAAATAGTGAGGGGGGATGTGGAAATGAGTTTTACTTTTCCTCCAAAAGTGGAAGAAAATAACAACAATCTGCGAACATGTTTAAATGCTGATGGGAAGGAACTGGTAGAGAAGGAGAGCTGAATGTGGGGAACTGGAAATTATTCCCTGAATCTGTTCTTCCTTTCTGTCATGGTAAAAGAGTTTTAGTTAGGCACTTGGCCATCCAGCTGGAAACTACATTTCCCAAACTCCCTTGCAACTAACGGTCTGAATAGTGACTAGGTTCCCATAGTAATGCACTCTCTTGGTATGCTGGAAGGCAGAATGAGGTATCCAGAAGTTGTGGTCTTCCAGTGGAATGCTAGGGTTCACCATTCAGAAACTGGTGGCAGTGGCAGTTTTTAAATTTGTCTCTTTAAAGCCCTGTTATTAGCAACCAGCTCTGCTACTACCTAGCAGGAGGTTTGGAGAACACCTCTTCACCAAGCACTGGGCAAGGGGCCTTACTTGGTAGCTGTCCTCTGACTTCCAGAGAAGACAATGGAAATGCTGCAAAAATGGCATGTCCCGATTACAACGAGAAAATGGGATTCCCGAGAGGTAGAGGGTAGGTGGGAGATGTTAATAGACAAAGACAAATGTATGTGCAGTTAGTACAATGCGTCATGGAAAAGGAATGGTCATAGGAGTGTTTTTGAAATGAAATCAAGGGGCAGCTTACTGAGGTCCACTGAGTAGACCTAGACCTCTAGGACTACTGGGCAGAAAGAAACTAGACACCATGTTAGGATTCATGGCGTCCTACCAGAGTCTCAGAACTCAGCCAGTGGACGGATGAAGCCCCTCAACAGAGATGGAGGCCAGGTGCCTCTGAAGAAGAACTCTGTAGTTTAGCCATAGTGTATCCAGTGGATTTCCTCCCAAGTCTTCCACAGGGTGACCTGGAGCTATTCACCCAGGGGTCTGTGGACTGGGAGAAGGGAATATAAAACCTACTGGGAAGTATCACATACTGGCTCTGATTTTACACTTATGCCAGAGACCAAAAACATTACGATTGTCTGCCAAAGTAGGGCTTATGGATGTGAGGTATTAGACGAATCTGTGGCTCCAATTCATGTAACAGTGGACCTACCGGGATTGCAGGCCCATCCCGTGTATATTATCCCAGTCCCAGGGTATCTGGTGGGAATACATACACACAAACATATATGCATACATGTACACATACACATGCGTGTACACATACACATGTACATGCATATACATACACATATAGTTGGTAACTAGCAGGATACCATTCTGGTTCCCTGTCCTGTTGAGTGAAGGCTACTATGAAAGGAAGGACTATCTAGGGCCACTGGAGCTCTTCCCAAACAATTCACCAAGCTAGTAAAGAGTAAGTGATCCTGCTGGGGGGATTGTAGAAATTACTGCTGCCATAAAGACCTTGAGAGAAGCAGGGGTAGTAATTCCCACTATATCTGCATAAAACTTTTCTGTTTGGCAGGAACAAAAGCCTGACGGGCCTTGAAAATGACAGTGGATTATTGCAAACCTAATCAGGTGGTGACGTTAGTTGCAGTTATGGTTTTGGATACAGGATATTTACTGAAACAAATGATCCCCCCAGGCACCTGACATACAACTGTTGTCCTGAAAATGCATTCTTTCCCATCCTAACCAGTAGGCAAAATCAGAAGCAGTTTGCATTTATATAGCAGAGACAAGGGTGTATCTTTATTGTATTTTGTGGAACATCACACGAGTTCTTTACATTGATGAGCATGTTGTTTGTTGGACCTAGTGAGAAGGAAGTAGAAAATATATATGCTAAGGGTGGGAGATAAACCCTCTGAAAGTTCAGGGCCCTGCCACCACTTTGGTGATGTTTGAAAAGAGTCCAGTGGTTTGTAGCATGTTAGGAAATCACAAATGGCAGGACTTTGCACCCTACACCACAAAGAAAAAGGCACTGTATTTGATAAGCCTCTGGATTTTGGTGACAACATATACCACATTTGGGCATGCTGCACTAACCTACTTAGGAAATAACCTATAAGCTTCCAGTCTTAAGGAAGTCCTGGAACAAGAATAAGACCTGCAGCATGTCCAGGCTGGGCTGAAAGTGGACATGCCACTTGAGTCTTATGACCTAATGGATTCAATGGCATTGGAACTGTAGCATGGCAGCAGAGATGCTGTTTGGAGACTCTGGCAAGTCCCAGAACAAAGTACTTGGTTGTCTAGTAACTGGACAACCTAAAACACCCAGCACAAACTAACCATCATCTGATCACAGCCATAAAACTGGGCATGCCCAGTAGTATTCCATCGTAAAATGGAAATGGCAATTACAAGACGCAGCCCTAACAGGTCCAGAAAGTACCAATAAACTATTTTGTAAACTGAGCATGAGCAAAAGGCTCAGACTCATGTCTTATTGTGAGTTGGTATCAATTCAGACATACTGTCACCTGAAACCTGATATGTTAGTATAGTTACATTTAATATGTGGGAAGTTGGGAGGGAGAAACAACTAAATAACACAAAATACAGCGACTACAGTCCTCCAAGTTGAAAAAAGTATGAATATTGTAACTTTTCATCATCTTTGACAGCTCTAAGTTACAGGTTGTGATGCTCACACATATCTAGTTTTTTTCTTCTCTTAGAAACCTGAAAAATTACACTTTGCTGTCCTCCTCGCAGTTGGGGCCATGTGGTCCTGGCCAATAGGTTATGAGGTGAAGTCACATATATCACTTTCAAGCTGAAATATTTAATTGCTGGTGTAATAATCTCTTGCACTCTCTTCTCTTACTTCAGCAAATCTTGCTACCTGGAGCAGCTGGAATGATCCTAGATGACTGAAACATGACATGTGTTGGTCAACACTAAATAAAGTCAAAGTACTTAAAAATCTTTTCTTTTATTTTTAGTTGATGTATAATAATTGTCTATATTTATGTGATATTTTGATACATGTATACAATGTGTAATGATCAAATCAGTGTAATCGGCATATTCATCACCTCCAGCGTTTATCATTTCTTTGTGCTGTGAACATTCAAAATTCTCTCTTCCAGCTTTTTGAAAATATACAATAAATCATAGTTAACTACTTTCACCCTAATGTCTGCAGAACACCAGAATTCATTCCTCCTCTCTAGCTGTAATTTTGTATTCATTAACTAACCTCTCCCCCTCCTCCTCTCCCACCTGCCTTTTCTAGCTTTTAATATCCACAATTCTACTCTCTGCTTCTGTGAAAGAGAAGATAAGGTGCCAAAATTCCCTTGGCATAACATAGAGGGAGAAATGTAAAGATTTTGGAAATAAAGATACTAGAGTAGACTTTTCATGTGTAGCCCACCCAATCACTCTTCCTCTAACGTTATCTCCCCAAGAAGGGGCCTGATATGTAGTGATGTTTGTGATCATAAATATCAAAATAGAGTCACTTAGGACAAGTGACTCAGGCCATGGTCAAAGTGGAAACCATGTGCAGGGTGAAGGGAAATAGACATGCTTTATGTTATTGTCAAATAATTGTTTTGCGTGAACACTGTGGAATAATTTTTAAAAACGATTAGTGATCATATGATTCAGTCAAGAGTCCAGCTGAAAACACATGGTAAATTAAATTGAGTGATTTGAGGAGGGTTTAATAGGATTCACAAAGGCGTGGGCGAAGAGTATGGAATCCATTTGGAGTGGTGCAGTAATGGGACAAAAAGGAGGAAGTAATGACCTCTAAAGGGAGGTAGACAGGCTGTGTGAATGAGCCATTCGAAAAGAGCTGTGACCTTCTGTGCAGGAATCAGCCCTTAGAGGGGAGCTGAAACAATGAATGCTCAACCTCACTCTCCTCCCTTGTCTGATCTCTGGTTACTGCCCGCTCTTGGTGAAACCTGATGGAAGCCAGAGGACAGGGAAGCCTGTTGTAGTCCAAACAGATCAGCCTCCCAGGGCACAGAGCACAGCAGAGAAGGGGAGAGGATGGATTTGGTGTGCCAAATGGAAGAATTCCAACCCGACATAATGTAACAGAAAATATTTAAAACATACTGTAACAGAAAATATTCCAATTCCCCTATGCTTCCATTACTGCATAACATTTTTTTCTTTTTTTTCTTTCTTTTTTTTTTTAGTGAAAGAGAACGAGCTGGAAATTAGATGTTTGGGACATAAACCTACCTACATTCATATGATACAATATTGTTTATTTTTATTCTGCATCTATATAAATATTAATTATTTACATTTTTCTTGCTAGTGTCCATCTGAAATTGGCTGATACCACATCATCATCATTCCTATTTTACCCACAGAGAATGTGATTCATTATGATTTTTGAATATGCCCTCATTCTCCTGTGGCCACCGAAATGGCCTGCTGCAGATTTGACCCAATTATTTCAACCATCTTCACGTTTGATTCTCATCACTATGGGTCGAATGAACTCTGTGGCCATCGACACTGATTATGATGGGGCTTGCAGGCATAAGTTCGACTGTGCCACAGACTAATAATCTGGCGCAGAAACATTCTCAAGAGTCTGTTTAGAAAAAAATCAGTGGAAAAGAAGATGCTGATCCGTTGAAATTCTTTTCCATTTGAATTTTCAGCTACACTGTCACCAGCATTAAAAAAAAAAAAAAAAAAAGTAAAACAACAGGCCAGGTGTCCTGAAATAGGCCCCCTGTGTCTTTGGAAAGAGCAAATGGGTGACAATATCCAGATCTGAAGGTTACAGCAACACGAAGCTGACCAGTCTGGTTTTGCTCAGGGAACCCAGAGCTGCACTTTGTGTATTTTCTGAAAGAGGCGAAGGAAGGCAGAGCAAAAACAAAGTTTGAAACCGAAGACTAGTATACTTTTATGCAAAAAAAAAAATAAAACCAAAATGAAGCCTGGTGGCCCAGTTTTCTTTCTAGTTATAGGTAATTCCTAATATTTCTAGTAATGAGCCATTATTGTATTGTATTGCATTGCGTTGCGTTGCGTTGCGTTGCGTTGCATTGCATTGTACTGTACTGTATTGTATTGTATTGTATTGTATTGTATACTATTGTGTATTGCATTAGCGATACCATTGTTGTTTTTATCCATGACCTGAAAGAATTTCAACTTTAAGAGGAGACTGTAGTTTCTTGATTAGATTATTTTAAGTGTGGGAGATTATATGTGTGTGTGTACCTATGAATATACAGTTACAAACTCTTACATCTAGCAGGGTTTTGTTTTTCCCCAAAGATGGTTTATGACACTAGACACTTTCTTGTTGTGAAAGTTTATTGATATTAACTCATATTTCTGTTTATAATATTTATATTATTTGTTTTTATAAATTTACATATTACATGTATAATATGAAAGATCATATTTATTTTGGAAACCACATAATCTAGTTTATTGCTGATTTAATAAATAGATTTCTTTAGCCTTACCTGGCAGCTCTTTTTTCAAGAAAAGGTTAGAAATCTTACAACTTATCTCTTAGTTGCTATTTTAATCACTGTTTTCTTTTTTTTTCTTGAAACGGAGTCTCGCTCTGTTGCCAGGCTCGAATGCAGTGGCGCAATCTCAGCTCACTACAACCTCCACCTCCATATTCAAGCAATTCTTCTGCCTCAGCCTCCTACGTAGCTGGGATTATGGACACCCACCACCATGCCCGGCTAATTTTTTTTTGTATTTTCAGTAGAGACAGGTTTTCACCATGTTGGCCAAGCTGGTCTCGAACTCCTGACCTCAGCTGATCCACCAGCCTTGGCCTCCCAAAGTGCTGGGATACAGGCATAAGCCACCACTTTTTTCTTTTTCTTTTGCTCAATAGAAATCCAGTACTACTTTTCAAGCTTTTCCACTTTTATATCCCTAATGGTGGAGAAGATTGAACGCCTGTTTGCCGGGGGTCTGAATATTGCAGGGAGGTTCCACAAAAGACAAATTTATCTCAAATCTTATATTTTATTTGAATAATTTATTGGAACTTTGCAATTTATGTACATATGTATACCGATACACTTATATATAACATAAAATTAAAACAAATATATATTCATGTATGTTTGTTTTAATTTTTTTTTTTTTTTTTTGAGACAGTGTCTTGCTCTGTCACCCAGGCTGAAGTGCAGTGGCACAATCTCGGCTCACTACAAGCTCTGCCTCCCGGGTTCACGCCATTCTCCTGCCTCAGCCTCCCGAGTAGCTGGGACTACAGGTGTCCGCCCCCACACCCGGCTAATTTTTTGTATTTTTAGTAGAGATGGGGTTTCACCATGTTAGCCAGGATGGTCTTGATCTCCTGACCTCGTGATCTTCCCGCCTTGGCCTCCCAAAGTGCTGGGATTACAGGCGTGAGCCACCACACCCGGCCTGTTTTAATTTGTTTAGCGTTTTAATTTACTTACTAATAAATCTGGTAAAACTATGTCCGTTTTTGTCTTGGTGCTCTGGATATTCCCTAAGACACTGCTACTCCTTTTATGCACCAAGTTTGAGAGGCCCTAGGCATGCAGGTGGCCTGAATGTCTTTCAGCCATCCAGCAAAATATTTACCGAGCACCCACTATTGCTCAGCACTGTACTGAGCCCTTAAGTTACTGTGGGGAACTAGACATCCTTTTTCCTGGCTCTGCACCTCTGCCTATGTCAGCCACTTGTTTAGAATGCCCAGGCGGACATGGTAGCTCATGCCTGTAATCCCAGCACTTTAGGAGGCTGAGGCAGGAGGATCACTTGAGCCTAAGAGATTGAGACCAGCTTGGGCACATAGTGAGACCCTGTCTCTAAAAAAAAAAAAAAAAAAAAATTAGGCAGGTGTGGTGGTGCATGCCTGTGGTCCTGATTACTCAAGAGGCTAAGGTGGGAGGATTGCTTGAGCCCAGGATTTCAAGGCTGCAGTGAGCTCTATTGCATCACTGCACTCCAGCCTAGGTGAAAGAGCGAGACCCTGTCTTAGAAACCAAAAAAAGGTCTTTGGAAATAAGCCTGGGCAACACAGGGAGACCCCCCATCTTTACAAAAAATGAAAAAATATATTAGCTGGGTGTGGTGGCATGCAGCTATGGTCCCAGCTACTCGGGAGGCTGAGGTGGGAGGATTGCTTGGGCCTAGGAAGTTGAGGCTGCAGTGACCCATAATAGCACCACTGCACTTCAGCCTGGGTGACACAGAGAGACCTTGTCTTAAAAAAAAATTGCTCAACCCCTTTCCCCTCACCTATCCAACTTCCATCTGTGAGTCTATCCTCCCATCTCACCTTACTCTGAACTACATTTCTGAGAAGACTTCAGTTATCTCGTTCCTGGAAGAGCACAGTGGCCCTCCCTCAACAGGGCAACAAGGTGGCTGAGCCGGGGGCGGGTAATAAGTTTCAAGGCCTCTAGCTGAACTCGGTGCTGATATGCAAATTAATATCTGAGAAAGGACATTTTTTTTTCTTGTACTAGCTAGGCTGGATTTCCCAAATTGTTTGAGTGATCCCTGCCCCTCTTAATGCTTCTGTAAGAATGCAAGGTGGCAGAGGACCTGTGTCCTTCTCCTGGAGCACAACCATGGTGTGTCCAGTTATATTCTTTCCGAGAGTTGGACTGCAAGAATCCTGAGTACTCATGTATCATGTTCCCCTTGTACCATGTCTTTGAGCCTACACTGTGTGATACAAAGTCCTCTTGTTACACAATAAAGATTTTTTGGACAAAGACATTATTTAAATGTTTTGTGAGTCTTTGCAGACGGTGACCAGAATTTTACTTCATTTAGGGATCTAGCAGAGTTCTCAGCAGGTAAGAGACACTCAACAAGTGACAGGTAGATGCAAGAGTAGAGTACACTGCACATTTGAATTGAAATATTCTGCCAGTGGAATCGTATTATCTCCCATAGCTCTCATGCCTCTTATCCAGGTTATACACCATTGTCCCTTTACTCTTACATGCAGTAAGCATGATGCCCAACTGAAGAACTATTGAATGAATGAGCAAATGATTGAATGACTGAAGGAACAAATGTTAGATAAAATCCAGGCTTCGATTCCTACCTCCTCCATGATACATCTTCTGACTGTTGCAGTCTCTAGAGATTACCTCCTATTCTGTATCATTCACTTAGTGTATTCATTCATTCATAGGCTACCATAAATGGTTGATTATAGTCTATGTCTGTGTTCTATCTACTCAACCAGATTTTTTTTTTTTAGATGGAGTCTTGCTCTATCACCCAGGCTGGAGTGTGGTGGTGCGATGTCGGCTCATTGCAATCTCCACCTCCCGGGTTCAGACGATCCTCCCACCTCATCCTCCCGAGTAGCTGGGGATTATATGCATCTGCCTCCACACCCGGCTAATTTTTGTAATTTTTAAGTAGAGACGGGATTTCACCATGTTGGCCAGGCTGGTCTTGAACATCTGACCTCAGGTAAACCACCTACCTTAGCCTCCCAAAGTGCTGGGATTATAGGCGTAAGCCACCACACCCGGCCCACTCAGCCAGATTTTAAAAGGCTGGGACTATGTCTTACACACATCTATTCATTATGCCTGGCACGGTGTCTTGTAATAGCATGCTCAATATGTATTAGTTGTCGATAATGAAATTCTGTGAGGACAATAATGAACTTCCAAGCTGTTGTTCCATTTTGCTTTGACCTTTCTTGTAGAAGTTCTTGAATCTGAAGTAGTGTCAATAGCAATTTACATGATTATAACACATACGAATTTTAGCTTTGATTATGCTAAACTAAATGTACTCCAGGGTGAACACATTTGTTCTATGAGAAAGAAATTAAAAGTATCTTTTTATCATATTTACTGCAGTGGATGATCAAGGGTGCAAGGCAGTGTGTAATAAGGAAAAAAGCACTGTGCCAGGAGGCAGAGTTGTTTCCAGGTGTGTAGGTTGGTGGTAATTTTGTGTCTCTGTCACCTGTGAAATGAGAACGGACACAGGAGAGTATAGCTTGGGAAGTTTGTTGATATGCAATATTGGGGGAAAGCCCACGGCATAATGACAAACAGAGTGACTGGAGCCCCTTGGAACACTGGAAGTCAACGAGCCCTCTTTGGAGCCAGGCCAATCTTACTATAGCTAGTTTTGGGACTTAAGTAAGATATAATCTCTTTGTGTCTCAATTTCCTTATCTGTAAAATGGGAACAATAATGGTAACAACCTCAAAGTCTTGAGATAAGCACTCAGTGAGATAATGTATGCAAAACTCTTAGCATAGAATCTGTTATATTGTAAGTACTAATAAATAGACGTTTCCTCCTGCAGTGGATGCCTATGGAGCTGCTTTGCTCCACATTTACTTTCTTCTGAAAACTATTCTCCCCTTCCCTATCCACTTGGCACAGCAGGAGCAGCCGTGATACCATGTGACCCAGTCCTCTGGCCAATGAGTCCCTTCTTAGAATTTATTGGACTGGGCATGAAGAGACAGAGCTGAGAGTCTCTCTTCCCTTGACACGTCTGAAGAAGCGGCAGAGAATCATGCTTAGGGGTTGTCAGCAGTTAGATTTCCTGCTGTGGAACAGGCCGGTCTAAAGGGAGGCAGGTAAACAAGCAGGTAACTTGAGAGCAGCAAGAGAGGCAAGATACCCAGAGAGCTTGATGGTGTCTGAACTCCTGTTTCCAGCTAATCTGAGATCCAGTCTCATTCCTGTCCTCAGTTCTGTGAGGAGCCCCAGGACTCTAATAACAAATTCATCTTTTGCTTAGTCATTGTGCTGGAATACACCATGGCAGGTGGGTTAAGCTGGGAATTACATTCCATGCATGGTTCTGGGTTAGAGTTGGCCATAGAGGAAGATGCACAAGATTTGGAAGGTGGAAAAGAAGCAAAGATCATTATTCTTGGAAGGTCGTCATAGTCAGATAGATAGACACAGAGGTGTGTCTGGGTCCCCACTTATTCGTCCTCTCCTCCACACTGTCCAGCTCGGCTTCGTGATTGCCAGCCCAGCTCACCAAAAGCAGACCTACTCCCTCCTCCCCCTTACCCAGATGCTTGGCTGCAAACCCATAGAGGTGGTAGCTACACAGAGGGAACATTTTCCCATAGACCTCTCTGAGAGCTCCTGCTTTGCAATCTCACTGAAGTGGCTGGGTATATTTGGTGTTGCAGATTTCCCTGAAAGCTCCAGCTTACCTACTCATGCCAGTGCTTTCAGAGGATTCATTTATGACTCTTTCTTAAATTCCCTGACTTTCACTTTCTCAGCTGCTCTCACATTTGTGTGAGATCTAATTCCTATAATAAATCTTTTATTCCCACAATACTCTAGTGGCTTTGCTTCTCTGATTTAACCCTAACTGCTATAGCTAGTTTTGTGTTTCTTTCACAAGCCGAAATGATAGCAATCCTAGATATTTTGCATTCTTAAACAAAAGGACACAAAATAAAGGGAAATATCAAGACAACACTTTGAGAAAATATGTAATAATAATAATAGCGATAATAATCTCTTTGAGACAGGGCTTGCTATGTTTCCCAGGCCGGCCTTGAACTTCTGGGCTCATGAGATCCTCCCACCTCAGCCTCCAAAGTAGTTGGGACTACAGGTGCATGCCACTGCACTTGGCTTTATACAATGTTTTTAGAGGAAACAAATTTTAGATTTTCTTGCAACATTTTTTTTTTTTTTTTTTTTTTGAGATAGAGTCTCGCTCTGTCTCCTAGGCTGGAGTGCAGTGGTGCAGTCTCGGCTCACTGCAACCTCTGCCTCCCGGGTTCAAGCAATTCTCTGCCTCAACCTCCCAAGTAGCTGGGATTACAGGTGCCCGCCACCATGCCCGGCTAATTTTTTTGTATTTTTAGTAGAGACAGGGTTTCACCATCTTGGCCAGGCTGGTCGAACTCCTGACCTCGTGATCCACCCACCTTGGCCTCCCAAAGTGTTGGGATTACAGGCGTGAGCCACCGTGCCCGGTCAACATTCTTTGTATATATAAAGGACGGATTGATGATAACTCATGGTGATTTTATTAAAATTGCCTAATATGTCCTGAAATTCTTGAACCAAATTGAGAAAGATAGGTGTGACTTTTGCCTTTCCCAGGCAGGTAGAAAATGACACTTTAAGGAAGGTACATTACGAGAACATCAAGCCTTGGGGTAAAGTGGATGCACTTTGAACATGGATTAGTGACAATGACTTCAACTTCACCACTATAGATTGAGGCAGAGGAACAGAATCACCAGGAAATGTGTGCATTTGCATGCACACTCACGCGCACACACACACTCACACTCACACCGTTTTTTAATTTTGTTTTAACAGAGATTTAACCTGATGTGATTGGAATAGCTGGTTCAATAGTCTCTTTAAAGGCTTTTGTCTTTGTGTTTGAGGATGGAGCTCCAAGTCCAATCTTCCTAAGGCTTTGATACCTTCCTCTGCACTATGCCAGGAAAATTCTTCAGACTAAGGTATACTAACTTCCTTAAACACGGTTGGAAGAGCTGCTTCTCTTGACAAAGAAGGCTGAACCAAATTTAGAGGTTCATGTCCCCAACTTCATTGGAATCTGCCAATATGTCTCCATTCCAATTTTCTAAGGGCCTACTCATTTTGAGCATATGAAAATATCCCTTCTGAGTTGAGGGACAAGTTGTTGCATCTGTCCTTTATAAGTTTTCTATTGCTAAGTCACAAATTACCAGAAACTTAATGGATTAAAGTAACCCATATTTATTATCTAACAGTTTCTGTAGGTCAGATGTTGGGACATGGCATGGCTGGCTTCTCTGCCAGGTATTTACTTGGATGCAATAAAGATATTAGCTGGGACTGTGATTGTCATCTGGCCTTGGCCATTTGTTGCTTTCCTTTTTTGGAAGGTGTTTTGGAGATATTCCTTTGTTATTGGCCTCACACAGGAGGGTGTGCAACTAGAGCAACCTTTTACAAGTTCTTCAAGGTAACTGCAAATAAACTAGGCATGGAAGGCAGATAGAGGGGAGGAGTAACATACTTGGGGTGGTCAAGGAAGGAAGAACTTCAGTAATGTGATTTTTAAGATTGAGCTTAAGCAAAACACATTTTGATAACAAGCTAGTAAAGCTAGCTACATTAAACATTTTTTTGGTAGCAAGTGATCAAAATTTAATTTTATTTCCTTAAAGAAAAAAAATTTGTTGACGTAGTTGGAAAGTTCAGAAGCTCAGCCAACTTCAGATGTGGCTGGGTCTAGGGGTTCATAGTGTGGCTGGGTACACTTGTCTCAGATTTCCCTGACACCCACAACAAATTGGGGGTTGTCGGCAGTTAGGTTTCCTACAGTGGAACAGACCGGTCTACAGAGAGGCAGGCCTGAGAGAATTTCTCTTCTTCAGTTTCAGCCAGGCCCTTTCCTAGTCTGCATCTTATCCTTTAATCTTTCAGTGTTAATTTTGAGCTCCTACCTCTTAATATGGACTTTAATTGTAGCAGAAAGAAGTGCTTCCTGTTACTTCTCTAGAATAATTTCATGGATAGTGATTGGGTTGGCTCCAGCAACATACCTCTTTCTGAATCACTGTGCTATGCACATGGCATGGGGTGAACAAATTGGCCAGGTCTGAGCTATGTGCCCTTTTTTGTAGCTGGACAAAGGGTGGGAGGAGATTGATGGGGGCAGGGTGGAATGGGTCCAACTGCACCTGTGCTGCGTGGAATGCAATCTCTACAAGAAATACAAATGGTGTTTCCAGGTGCAGGGGGAGGGTATGTTTAGCAGGCAGGAACAGCAGATATCTTCTATACTCAATAACCATTGGCTTTGGTTCCATAAGGTCATGGAGAGGGCTGGGGACAGTGGAGGAGAGATAGTGCCCCACCCAAAGGTTTGAGTTACTTTTGTCTACCAAGGGGGAACACATCCATAATTCCACATCATTCAGAAAAATCTTCCCAATGTATAATTTTTAGAGAAATGATGATATATTAAGAATTATTTCAGTCAGTTTCTTATGTACAACTTTCTAGTTTCTTGTTCATGGTTCCATTTTCCCCATTATCCAGGTACAGTAAAGGAGCTTTCTTTATTCTTTCTCCTCTCTGACCCATCAGTGACTCAGATTTGACAACTCCTGCTTTGTAATGTAGTTTATACCTTCCTGTTCATTATTCTGGGTTAGATCTTTATTACCATAGGCATAGCCTGTCAGGAGTCTACTAACTAGTCTCTTTACTTCAAGCAATCCTGCCCTCTACTGCCAGATGAATCTGATAAAATCTTATTTTGATCATGTCAATTTTCTACTTTCACAGCCTGCATTGGCTCCACATATATATTCAGATGAACTCCATATTTTTTACCTGGTGTCTTAATCAATAATCTTATGTTTATAACAGAATAACTGAAACTGAGTAATTTATAAGGAAAAATAATTTATTTCTTACAGTTATAGAAGCTCAGAAGTTCAGTGAAAGGGGCCGGGCGGAGACCGAACTACACCAGTCGCGGTCAAGAGATCTTTATTGGAGGTATCGAGGGGCACCACACAAGGAGAAGGAAGAGAAGAGAGAGAGGGCTGCTGGTGTGCTGGGTTTTATATCCCTTGGGCCTACGTGGATTGGGCTAGGGGCGGGCCCAAGGGAAGGCGGGAGATGCTTCTTTCTGATTGGCCCTCCTTTGGCGGGTTCAGACAGTGCCCGGTCAAGGAGGGGAGAAGAACCCAGAACCGGCCCCATCTTAAGGTACGGCGCCATTTTAAGGTACCCCATGTTACCTGACATTCCTCCCTTTTTGTTTCCTTAAATGGGGGAAAATGGGCGTCGTGGTTCACCTGGGTGCTTCCTGCTGAGTGGGGGCACTGTGGGGAGGGGGCACAGGGAGAACTGTCAGGGTTGTGCATGGGGTAATGTTCCTTGTAGGTATAGATCCTCCAGTGCCGTGAGCCAGTTGAGGGGCAGGGATGGGTTGGCAATGAGCCAGCTGTCAGCACGGAGATCGTTGAGAAATTTGTGGAATCGGTTGGCGGTTGTCATGACTGGCTTGGGTTAGCAGGTTGTGAGCCCGTCTGTGGAATCTGTCCCGTTCTCGCTGGTGGCTAAAAGTTGGTAGTTTCTGAGGAGAAACTGGTTAAATGTTTGGTTAGATGTGGAAGAGAAACTTAATGAGGCAGGGGAGTAGTGCGCAGAAAGCGAGGACACCCATTAGGGGGCCTAAAAAGGGAAGGAGCCAAGCTAAGAGGGGGGTTTTGAGGGTTTCCCGAAGGGAGGGAGTAGTACTAGCATTCATTAGTTAACGTTTTACCTGATATAGGTTTTAATGCTAGTTTCGATTACTTGGGACTCATTAATGTAATAACAACAGTTCTCCTGTAAGAAGATGCAAGTACTGCCTTTTTCGGCTGTGAGTAGGTCAATGGTGCGGCGGTTTTGAAGGGTGACACCAGCTAGAGATGTGATTTGTCATTGGAGGGCGGTTAGAGACTGAGCCGTTTCCTCAATGGCCGTCTGCATCTGGGTTTGGAACTCTGAAAATTGAGATACGCTGTATCCTAAAGAGGTGGCTTCTAGTCCTGTACCTATGAGTGAGGTTGTTAGAGAGATTCCAAGCATGATAGGTAGGAAGATTGCTCTTTTTTTCCGATGGTCCTCAGGAGAGTTGGGTTTAGGGTGCCAGGGATAGAGGCCAGGGATAGAGGAATTAATGGCCGTTACACCAAAAAAAAAAAAAGGCTGTCTGGAGCTGGAAAGTTGGGGGGGGGGTGACAGTTTGTTTGCATGTTACATTGTGGGGCGATGGGGGGTGGTAGCGGGTGTTGTAACAGGTAGGAATAGGGACGCTGAGGTTGGCAAGGAGGGGGACATGGGAGATTACAAAGCCGGTGGTCGGCGGGGAGGAGTTGCTTGTGTTTATGGAGCTAGATAGTGGAACCGCAGCAAGAGGGGGTTTGTTGATGTTTGCGAAGAAACAATCGGAAGTAGGGACCTGAGAGGTGTTTAATAGTAGTAATCCTTGATTGAGGAACAGAAGCCAGGAAGCCTGTATGGAGGTTGTGTCGGCCTGTGGGTGTAGCTGGGATTGTAGTTCATGTACTTCAGTCTCTCCTTGAGAAATATGTGTGTTAATTTTGGCTAGAACCTGTTGGGAGTCAGTTTTTAGGGTACGGGTGATGGTTATAGTTTGTGCTGGATAAGACCAGGCATTGCTTGGGTATATTCCCCCTGTGGCTGCCTGGCCCCAGATTGTGTTGGCTGGGTCAGTGATGTGAATTGCTCAAGATGAGGCATTGTTTTGGTGACATAATATATGAATGGGGTCTGTCTGTCTGTTTTTTTGGCGATTTAATTCATAACACAGCTGGTCCAGGGACACCCATAGTTTTGGGGCCATTCAGTTTTACAGGCGCTGCAGGATTGTTGGTGTGGAAAGCAAATGGCAAAGTGGAACATGTGGAAATAAGGGTCCTAACCGCTATTTATTATGGTGAGTTTAGGGAGGGGAAGGTTTACTGAGGATGCGTCGATGGAGCATCTGGTGTAACTGATGACATTGGTGTGTGACCTTCGGTTAGCGTTGTAGGTTTCTTTGAGGGTAAACAGGTAGTAGGGTTGTGAAGGGGGCATGTTGGTGGAGGAGGGTCCGTAGAAGGAGATGTAAGAGGCGGAGAGCCAGAAGAGCATGCTCGGAGCAGGCATGAGGGCGGCAGCTTACGCCTTAGGAATAGTAGGAAGGGAGGACGTTTTAGAAATGCGAACTTTGAGAGGGTTGTGGGGTATGGGCGTGCCTGGCTTTAGAGGGGTTTGTGGGTTCGTGTTTAAGGAGAGACAGGCAGGAGGGTGGCAGGAGTGAGGGGTGCACATGTTTGGAAAGTTACAGCGGAATCGTGCAGGAAGGAAACTAGGAGAGACAGTATGTGGCAAGGGGGAAGGGTTTGTAGATTTTTGTAGGTCAGGAGTTCCTTGAGTTGATGGGGGGAGGTAATGACAACAGCTGCCCTAAACATTAATTTCTTTGACTCTTGAAGTAGTAGGTAGGCTGCAGCCAGGGCCCGAAGGCAGGGGGCTCACCCTCTCATGGTGGGGTCTAGTCGGCCGGCAGGGATGCAGAGACTCCCATGGTGAGAGAGGAAGGGGTATATGTATATGGCAGCTGGCTGAACGGGGCGTCCTCTATTAGCCGATGGCCGTGTTTTGAGTCAGAACCTTTGAGCCGGTCGTCACCGAAACGAAAGAACTGATGGGCCTCTGTAAGGCCAAGGGCCGTGGGTTACCTGGTACCAGGATTTTTTGAGCGAGAGAAGGGAGGAAACCCAGGCCGGACGAGTGAGGAGGGAAAGGAGAAAACTCAGTTCCCTGCGGGCCGAGTTCGCTCTCAGAATTGTTTGGATAGGTATGCAACTGCCGCAAAGGTGGGTCCGTGCATCTGACCTAGGACTCCAAGAGCCAAGCCATTGTGCATTTTTGAAACAGGGCCCTGGGGGCTGACGTTGGGATGGATGGGCAGATGACAACTTATGGCCGTGTGATCGAGGGGAGGCTTGAAGGGCTTGTGCCAGTAACTGGTACTTTTGCCTCTTTGTCTTCTCATCTCGATTGTGACACACCTTAAATGCCGTCGCTAAGATCTCGGTTTGAGGGGTGAGGGGGCCTTTGTCCAGTTTTTTTAGTTTACCTTTGATATCAGGAAAACTCTGAGCAAAAAAATGGGACATGAGGAGTTGCCTACCATCTGGGGTTTTGGGATCTATGTTGGTGTATTGTTGGAGTGCCTGTGTAAGGCGGTCTAGAAAAGCGGACGGGTTTTCATTTTTATCCTGTATGACTTCATGAAGTTTTTCAAAGTTAATTGCCTTTTGAGCTGCCCTCCGTAGACTGGCTATGATGCAAGTAGCAAAATGGTCTCGGGCTGATACTCCATTTTGGGTGTTATAATCCCAATTGGGCTCATGCTCAGGTACTGCCTGCGCTCCTAGTGGTAGGGCTGGGGTTGCTTGATGAACCTCATCTGCATAAGTTCGAGCTTGGTCCTAGACTCGCCTACGCTCCTCCGGGAGGAGGGTGTTAGAGAGAATCATACAGATGTCATGGAAGGTAAGGCTATAAGCTTGGATGAGGTATTGGAATTCTTTGATATATAAAGCAGAATTGGAAGTGTAGGAGCCTAGGCGTTTTTCTATTTGTGATAAGTCAGCCATAGAAAAGGGGACGTGGACTCGGACAATACCTTCAGCTCCTGCCACCTCTCTAAGGGGGGCAAGGAGGGGGGGGTGTGACTTTGAGCGAGTGGTGGGGGGGCTGAAGGCCAGGGCTGACGGGATAGGCGGTTGAGGGTGGGGGGGGGGCAGTGGGAGGCTGGGCGACTTCCGGTTGGGTGGCGGCAGGAAGGTGTGGCGGAGGGTGGTGGTATGGTGGGGGGTTCGTCAGCTGGGTCGAAGTCAGGGGCAGAGGGAGAGGTTGGCGGTTTAAGAGCGGCAAGGAGCTGCTGCGGTTTGCAAGGGAGACAAAGGTTAGGTCTATCCCGTAGGAGAAAGAAGCCGTGGATATATGGGATCTCTACCCATTTTCCTGTTCGCTCGCAATAATTGTAGAGATTCTGGAGAATGTTAGGATCGAGAGACCCATAAGTGGGCCATTTGCTTTGGTTGTCTAGGGGATATGTGGGCCAGTTTTGCTATTTGGGGTCTACTGTGGCCTTAGGGACTTGAGGCGAGGCACTTCGTGGGGTCTCTTGCCTGCCTAGAGAGGTAGACCCCAGAGGGGAAAACTTACCGAGACGAGGCCAGTGTTGGGCGAACAGCTTGGCGAACAGGAGAATGAGCGAAGACTGGCCGGGGTCTGGACTGAGCTCAAAAGGGATCGGGGTCCCACCGAGGGGGGTGGAGAGTCCCGATCTGAGTCACGGCACCAATGAAAGGGGCCGGGCGGAGACCAAACTACACCGGTTGCGGTCAAGAGATCTTTATTGGAGGTATCGAGCAGCACCATGCAAGGAGAAGGAAGAGAAGAGAGAGAGGGCTGCTGGTGTGCTGGGTTTTATATCCCTTGGGCCTACGTGGATTGGGCTAGGGGCGGGCCCAAGGGAAGGCGGGAGATGCTTCTTTCTGATTGGCCCTCCTTTGGCAGGTTCAGACAGTGCCCGGTCAAGGAGGGGAGAAGAACCCAGAACCGGCCCCATCCTAAGGTACGGCGCCATTTTAAGGTACCCCATGTTACCTAACATTCAGGGTCAAGGGACTGCATATGGTGAGGGCCTTCTTGCTGATGAAGACTCTGCAGAGTCTCAAGGTGGTGCAGGGCATCACTTGGCAAGGGGCTGAATGTGCTAGCTCAGGTCTTTCTCTTCTTATAAAGTCAGGAGTCCACTCCCGTGATAACCCATTAATCCATTCACCCCTTAATCCATGAATGGATTAATTCCTTGATAAGGGTGGAGCCCTCATAATCACCTCCCCAAGGACCCACCTCTCAATCCTGCCACATTGGATTAAATTTCAATATGAGTTTTGGAGGGGACATATATTCAAACCATAGCTCTTGGCATCCCCAGGCCTCTATAATGTGGCCTGTTTCCTGCTATCCTGTCCTCAGGCCATCTTTCTGTTTACAGTCACAGTAAACATGCCCAGTGCTCCGTCTGCATGGTGCCTATTCATCCTTCTCACTCACAACTCTCACCCTTCCCTGAGTCTCCCATTTGAATCTAACTCATTCACTATGGCTCAGCCTAAGTCCAGCTACCCATGAGAAAATTTCCCTAATATTCCCAGTTGACCCTTATCTCTCTTCTGAACTCCACAGGAGTTCTTCTCTGAGCTGCCTGTCACACATTTCCCTTACTGTCTTGTGTCGTGAGTTATTTTTTCATGTATAAGTGTTGTGTATTCTCAACTCACTTTTAAGTACTTCAAGAGAGTCGTGTCCTAAAGCCTGTTGTATTATTGTCTGTGGGTCACAGGGAGGTGGTGTGTTGCAGGAGGATGGCACTCCTTTTTTTCTTTTTTTTTTTTGAGACAGAGTCTCACTCTGTCACCTAAGCTGGAGTTCAGTGGTGTGATCACAGCTCACTGAAGCCTTGAACTCCTGGGCTCAAGCAATCCTGCCTCCTGAATAGCTGGGACTATAGGCATGTCACCACACCCAGCTAATTTTTGTATTTTTTGTGCGGATGGGATTTTGCCATGTTGCCTAGGCTGGTCTCAAACTCCTGAGCTCAAGCTGTGTGCCAGCTTTGGCCTCCCAAAGTGCTGAAACTTCAGGTGTGAGGCACTGCTCCCCATCCAAAGATGGCATTTCTATGACTGTGTGACTTTGGAAAACCCTCTGAGCATCAATTTCCCCATTTGCAACTTGAGCATAATGATAGCTACCGGGCAGGATGGTGGAAAGGGTTAGCTAAGATACATGTAAACGGAGAGTCCCAGGGGCTGGTACATGATAGGAGCACAGTGCTTGGTAGCCAGACGCAGTGCTGAGTAAGGGCTGAATGAGAAGGCTCATCACTATCCATCTTGGTGCCTTCAGCATCTGGCATGCTCCCTGAACCTCTCATCTACAACTGAGGATTTAATTCAATAAGCATTTTGTTTTAGTTTGAGTTCCCTCAGAAGCAGACCATGAGACAACAATGTAAATGTGAAGGCTTATTTGGAAGGTGACTCTAGGAATCATAGAAAGGGGAGTGGAGAGTAAGGTAGGGAAGGAAAGGAAACCAACACAGGATACATTAATGGGCATGTTACCACTGAGGGCAGCTGGGCTCCAACCTACTGGGACCATCTGAAAGACTTTGTAGAACACACTCAAAATCATCACCAGAGAGACAGGAAGTGAGTGCCTTTACCACCAAACTCCATCTGCTGTGGATCCTCGGCTGCTCACGGGGGTGCTGACAGCCCTACTCTTCTGGACTCTTCCTCCCTATTGTTGAGTTCCTGCAGCAGAGGGAGCTCCTGGGCAGAGAAATTCAGGAAAGAGTTGCCAAATTTAGCCAGCAAAAACACGGGATGCCCAGTTAAATTTTAAATCTAGGTTAACAACAAATACTTAAAAAAATGTGTGTGTGTCCCATATTATAGATATTTAAAAATCATTTTCATGGGATATCTTAGAGTAAAAAATTGTTTATCTGAAATTTAAATTTAACTGAACATTCTGTATCCTACCTGGCAGCCCTAATTCAGGGGCTTGCTTGGGGGATAAAGGTGGAGTAAACTGTCTTCTTTTATTGAGTACTTACTATGGGTCCAGAGTGGGATTTATCGTGGGAATGCAGAATTAACGAATAAGGGTCTCCAGACCCCGCCTTGCCCCTTGAAGTTGTAATTAGATTTGAATGAAAGATGTGTGTAGAACTGCTTTGAAAATGATAAATGCTGCACAAATGACACAGAATTATTCACTTTTAAAACCTATTTTTAAAAACACTAATAATGTGTCTAGCATAGTAGCTGCTCAATTAATATTTGTCATGTCAAACTGAATTATTATTATGATTTTTAATTCTTTTATTTCTATTATATTTCAATAGTTTTGGGAGAACAGGTAGTGTTTGGTTGCATGGAAAAGTTCTTAAGTGGTGATTTCTGAGATTTTGATGCACATGTCACCTGAGCAATGTACACTGTACTCAATGTGTACTCTTCTATCCATTGGCCCCCTCCCAACCTTCCCCCTGAGTCTCCAAAGTACATTATATCATTCTCATGCCTTTGCATCCTCATAGCTTAGTTTTCCATTCCTGTTTGGTTTTCCATTCCTGAGTTACTTCATTTAGAATAATGGTCTCCAACTCCATCCAGGTTGCTGCGAATGCCATTATTTTTTTCATTTCTGAGGCTGAGTAGTATTCCATGATATATATATATATATATCCCACATGATATATATATATCTCCCACATTTTCCTTATCCACTTGTTGGCTGATGGACATTTAGGCTGGTTTCATATTTTCGCAATTGCGAACTGTGCTGCTAGAGACATGCGTGTGCAAGTGTCTTTTTCTTATATTGACTTCTTTTCCTCTGGGTAGATACCCAATAGTGGGATTGCTGGATCAACTGGTAGTTCTACTTTTAGTTCTTTAAGGAATCTCCATACTGTTTTCCATAGTGGTTGTACCAGTTTACATTCCCACCACTAGTGTAAAAGTGTACTCTTTTCACCACAACCACACCAACATCTGTTATTTTTTGATTTTTTATTTATGGCCATTCTTTCAGGAGTAAGGTGGTATTTCATTGTTGTTTTGATTTGCATTTGCCTGATAATTAGTGATACTGAACTTTCTTTTCATATGTTTTTTGGCCATTTGTATATCTTCTTTTGAGAATTGTCTATTCATGTTCTTAGCCCACTTTTTGATGGGATTATTTGTTTGTTTGTTTTTTTTCTTTGCTGATTTGTTTGAGTTCTTTGTAGATTCTGGATATTAGTCCTTTGTCAGATGCATACAAACTGAGTTATTATTATGGGCAAATAATACTATTATTTGTTGATTACTGTCATGAGATGTAGGCAAGGTTGTTTTAACATCTCCCTAGGTCCTAGATCCATGCTTATTTTTGGAGTCTTGCTTCATATTATTCATATTAAAGTGAATATTCATATTATTCATAATATTCATATTAAAGTGAATATCTCACACTAATCAAGGGAAACATATATATATTGCTTAAGCATTTTTTGACAGAATTTAAGAATTTTAAAATCGTTTAGTTTTTGAAAAGATTTAGCTGTGACTCATTTAAGATTAGCTTTGATTTCTTAATTCAGGAGGGTAAGAAGGTCCATGAACTTGGATGAAAAAAAATCTGTTTTCATTAACTTCAAACTGAAATTTGTAATTTTATTTATTTAAGAATATAGGCCATACATCACATTAATATTAACAATATCTCTCTCACCAATAGAAACAATAGATATATTCATGTCACATTACAGGGATTACAGATATCCCAAAACATAATTTATACTAATTGCTACTTTGAATATATAGTTATTATGTTGTTATTAAATTTTGTTATTAAATGCATTAATAAATAAGCACATATTAACAAATTAGTATTTTAAAGTTTTTTTTTTTGAGATGACTCTTGCTCTGTTACCCAGGCTGGAATGCAGTGGTGCAATCTCAGCTCACCACAACGCCTGCCTCCTGGGCTCAAGAGATTCTCCTGCCTCAGCCTCCCAAGTAGCTGGGATCACAGGCGTGTGCCATCACATCCAGCTAATTGTGTGTGTGTGTGTGTGTGTGTGTGTGTGCGTTTAGTAGAGATGGGGTTTCACCATGTTGGCCAGGCTGGTCTCGAATTCCTGACCTCAGTGATCCACCCACCTCAGCCTCCCAGAGTGCTGGGATTACAGGCGTGAGCCCCTGCACCCAGCCGAGTTTTTAAAAGTTTTTTTCAAAATTTTATTTTAAAATAGTTGACTTTCTTTGTGGGGCATTTTAAAAGATTATTTTTAAAAAAGTTCCAGGAGCTTCACTTAGGCTTCCAAAGGGATCTATGGCACAAAAGCAGAAAAGATCCCCTGCTAGTGCCTCGTGGATCAAACAGCCTGGGGCTCAGACTCTGGGTGACTCCCGCCTGGTATTTTTTCTTTGTTGTTTTGCAGAAAATAGTGGGGACTTAGCACGCTCAGGAGAGTGCAATTGCAGGCAGAAATAAGAGAAAGTTCAAAATATGCCTAAACTTTACTGGAAGATTTACTGGTTAACAAGTCAGAAGACTTTGGATCTAGTCCAGGCTTACCTTTAATATTCTCACAGTAGATGCATTTGCTCATTGAATCAGCAAACCTTTACAAAGGGCCTATCACCAGCCTGACCCTATGCCTGGGCATTGGAGCAGGCAGGCCCAGGGTTCAGTCCATTCTGTCACTCATCAGAGGAGTGACCTTGAACAAGTTATTTCATATCCTGAAGCCTCAGTTTTCTAATCTGTAGAATGGAGATACTGATTCTGAATTTAATAGGGTGGTTGAGAGGATTAGATAAGAAGATGGGTATGAAGTACAATAAACACATAGAAGATTACAGTTACTATGAATCATCATTTTGTCTCTAAACTCTTACATCAATGTGCTGCTAGTTGTGAAAGAAAAGCATATAAAACAGTCTTCTCTTGTATCACTGATATTTTTTTTCTGTTAAATGTTTTTGAAACATTGTTTAGAGAACTGTAAAAGTAATTAAAAAGAGGAAATACGAGTGAAAATTCATATTCCTGAAAATATGTGAATGCTAAAAATTGTATCAGGTGATATAATGACTCATCAATAACCTTACTAGATTATTTATTCTTAAAAGGTATATTTGGCCAGGCGCAGTGGCTCACGCCTATAATCCTAGGTCTTTGGGAGGCCGAGGTGGGCGGATCGCTTTGAGCTCAGAAGTTGGAGACCAGCCTGGGCAACATGGTGAAACCCCATCTCTACAAAAAAATACAAAAGAAAAAAATAAAAAAGAAGTGGGTGTGGTGGCTCGTACCTGTGGTCCCAGCTACTTGGGAACTGAGGCTGGAGGATGGCTTGAGCCAGAAAGCGGAGGTGGCGATGTGAGCTGATATCACGCCACTGCAGTCCAGCCTGGGCAACAGAGCGACACCCTAAGGAAAAAAAAAAGTATATTATATTTAAAAAACTTAAAAAAAGTTCTATCTGTAATTATGATTCTAGAGAACCATCCCACTGTTTTCTTTCCTGATACTATATTTTCTAAAAGTCTAAACACAAGGCTTTCCTTTATTTTGACTTAGAAACTTTGACCATTTATTCATAAACCATGCTAAAAACAGCAACTACCACCAGGTTGCGCTGTAGTTCCACAATGAAAACAGGCTGGGGTCTAAGCAATTCTGGAAGGTCTTAGTTGTCACATCATTTCTGTTTTTTGAAGCAAAGGGGTGGAGACGAATATTTAAAAGGAAAAAGAAAAGCTTTTGCTGAAAATAAATAATTTCAAATTCACTATAATTTAAACGTTGATATTCAGCAAAAGCATTTTATCTGAGAATGTTGCTATTGCTACTTTTAGAAAAAATTGCTTTCAACTCAGTCCTGTTATTTTTCGGATTGAAAAATATAAAATAAATAAATAAAAATCGTGCTGAAAGTTTTCTTTCCTATATTCTCTAGTAGTTGATGGATAATACTATTTTTTTAAAATCCCGAGATGAGGTATATTTTACTTAAAAATTATAGTGATAGCTTAGATATAAACCAGGCTTTAGAAAATATATAAACACTTCAACTTAAAAACAGTTTCTTTTTTTTTTTTTTTTTTTAAAAAGCCCTTTTTTCTTTTTTGGTCTTATTTTTCTCAAATGTCAATATTTATGAGTCAGGGGTTGTGGGAAATGTTACCTAGAGCTACAAGGGCCAGAGATTGCCCTCTTGTATCCCTGGGGAGTTGAGCATGAGTGCCAGAGGGCAATGTTTGGCTGGAAGGACCCAAGCCTTTCTTTCTTTGCACCCCACAGTATGCCCTTTGAAGTGAAAGACATTTCTGTACTCAGCTCTACTTCATAGGAATTCAACTCAGGATGAGCAATGCACACAGATTTCTGTATACCCTTTTAGGATAAAAACAGAGGCAGACTAACAGAAAACCAAAAAAGCCAGAATTAATGCAGCCCGTTTGGAGTTTTGGAAACTCTTCTGATAACTCAAGTCACAAATCTAAATTTCTGAATGAGACTATTTTTCGATCATGTCACTTTCAGAACATCAGTCACTTGAGGTTTAACTCTGTTTAGGATTTGGGCGGTATTATTAGGAGTTTTGTCAATGGCAAAGACAGAAGTCCATGAGGATGAAATCCTCACAGAAATAAGGTAAAAATCACTAAATATCAATAAATTATGAAGCTTACATTTGTTTTGAAAATGAATCCATTGGCATAAAGAAAAAAATACATTATTTAATCCAAGTGTTTTAGTTTGCTTCCTTACAAATTGTCCGTTATTAGGGACTGAACAAGAAAATAAAAGCTGAAAATGAACAAGATTTACTGAGTGGAATACAGGGGAACTGGGAAATATGCTGGCAAATTGGAGCCACTAACAAGTTAAAAAAATCAGAAACAGTTTTGAAAACCAGAAAGTCACCAGTAAAATATGTCTTTAAGGTCAAATGAGCTGTTCTGATGTTGATTCTCAATTTCCTCCTGCATTTATTTGAAGGAGCTTCTCTTTATTATTATTATTTTTTAATTTAAATCTTTAACCCCCATAGATGGCTATGTCTCCTGATATCTTTCAGCTGAGGATTATAACTTTTTCTTTGCTCTATGAACTTTAACAGTTCTTTATTTAGCTTAATTTATTTTCAAATGTCCCACCCAAATACTTAACTGGTTCAAGCACTTAACTGGTTTCCAAAGGCTTGTTCTATAAATAACAAGATAAAAATTCATAGAACGTTTTATTTTCCCACATTGGGAGGTAATAGTCCTGTTTCATTTTTGGAAAAATATGGCAAACAATTATTGAGGTTAATGAAAAATTAGGGGAAATGATAGCATCAGGTTTCTTGGGAAAAAAAAGATTATCTCTGGGAAGAGACTTTCATTTCATTCTCCAAACACATGGGTGTGGCCTTTGGCTTTTTTCTCCACCCATTGATCAGCTAATTCTAAATGCATTTTCTCCACTTGCCAATGGTATGCCAGCATTCTGCTGTTTACATTCTCTAGCCTCGTGTTTGTTTTTTTTTTTTTTTTCCATAAATGGGGATTAAAATATTTAGCTTGGAGATGTTGAGAGCATTAAAATAGTAACATGTTCAGCCCTTGGCATACAATAGGTATCCAATGTGTGATAATTTCCTTCCTCCTTTCTTCATTAACAGGAACACACACAAACACAAAACACAGGTTTACCCATATTAAATACCTCTATGAGAATGTAACGCAAAACTTGTTTAAGTTAATTTCTACAGCATTTACCGTTCAGCATATACCATTCTTGCAACCCAGTTATAGACATGCTTAATGAAATTAGCATTGGAATCAAGACTCTGAAATTAAAAGTATAAATTCAGGTGGGTAGAGTTAGCATTTACGTATTTTGTAAATTTAATTAATATCCATATGTATATTTATCACTACATTTATGTTTAATTTATTATTTATTTTTATGTGTAGTATATATTCATATGTATATTTATGTTTATCAGTTGTGCATAGAATATACATTGATTTCCAGATTGTATACCCCTGTGAATGTTTTAAGTCTGTTTTGGAATAGGTCACTAAGGCATAATTCTATGAAGGTATTTCAGGTTTTGCACTTCTATTCACTCCAAAAATGAATTGTTAAATAAAATTTGATACTGTAGGAAGCTGAAAATAGTCAACTTCCCTTAGCTAGCCACCAATAACATAGAGTTTTTGAGAAAATCAAGCAAGGCGAGGATGGCCTATTTTTCTCTAAGAAATACATCCATATGTTCAAATGAATGTCATCCTTTTCAGAGAAGTTGCTTTGGGAGTCTAGACACTTCTTTCAACTGTACTGCTATTGCACTAAACGTTTTAGGAAGTTTTTTTGGAATTACCTTTAGGGCTAATTAAGGAATCAAAGTAAAAGCTAGTCTCATTATATTGTAGGCTACAGCACTTCTGTCCAGTCAGTTACCGTCTGCCTTATTAAATGGCTTGGTTTTTTCCAAAAATGAAACTTACCCTGATGAAAAAAAAATTTTTTAAAAACTACCGAGACATTCAAAGTAATTCCCTTAGTGTGTGAAGGAAGGAAGTTCCTAGCTGGAGTTCCAAAACTGTTTTGAAAATTGCTGGAATGTTGCTGCCTACTTTGATGGGGACATCATTCATTTGTATGGATAAATTCAAGTATATTTGTTCAAACCCAGTGTCATTGTCTTACAGTCATGTCTTTTGACGGTAACTATTTATAATGTGAAATAGGGATCCTTTTGAGCTGAGAGACCTCATCAAAAGACAAATGCTATTATTTAAAAAGGAATCATGGTGAATTTTTAACTAGAGTCTGCTGTGTTCAGTTACAGGCTCCAGAAACTTCTGAAAACAAAAGGAGAAAAATACAAAGGCCTTTGTGCCCAGATCAGGCCTGTGATGTTCCTTTTATCCTCACATGGATTTGTTTAGCGAGTTACTGCAGTGCTTGTGTATGTGATTAAATTTAAGCCAGTCATCATGGAATACAATTATCAAGGCTGCGGGGTCCATATTTTGAAACAGAAGCAGGAAAACAACATGAACTTGTTAGAGGATGAATCCAGACTTTGATCTTAGCAAATACATAAACAGTAACAAGATAGAAATAAAAGGTAAAAATATTTGTAATCTATTTATGTTTGGTTATTAATAAAAAGGGAAATTGGTGAAAAAGGCAGAGCCAAAAAGAAAAAAAAAGCCTCTGCTTAGGTACTTCGTTAAACTACATAAAAACGGTGAGAGTCCTGAGCAAATGAAATCTGTGACGCAGACTGAAACCCTTGAGCTGGGCCTCCAAGGGCTTCGTCGTTTTAAAGAGGCTGTTACAGACCTGGAGCTTTTCTGGCATGCCAGTCTCAGACCCTCCAGACTCGGGGGCTGCCAAACTGCTCATTTCCCACAAAACTTCGGTAGACTTGTAGTCTCTGACCATCCATCCATGTGCTACATTCCCAATAAAGCTATGCATCCTTTCAGATTACCCATATTGTGGAAACCAGTATCTGAAAAAATCTGGGACCCTTTTAAAAAACTCAGTAGCTGTGCTGTGCAAACCACAAATGCACTATTTCCCATTTGATTAGACATTTTCTTCTGGAAAAGATTTTTGGAATTGATGTGGTGTCTATTTTTTTTTTTTTTCAACAAAGCTGTCTCTCTTTTAAAACAAATCCCATGAATAATTTACTCTGCTGCCAGAGATGTGCTTGCTTTTATTTTTATTAAGGCCTGAAGTGTCTGGGATCAGCATCCTTGTGCCCCTCAGGGCTGTATGACCTTATGAACTGCGTGGTCCTGCCAGGTCGCTTTCAGGGAAGGAAGGCCTCCTGATGGTGCGGAATGAGACCCCCGAAGTGTCCACACATTCTCCATCCTGGCCCAGTGCCAGCCTGTGTTCAGGCTGCCTCAGACCTCCACAGAAAGAGTTAATAACACACAGCAGAATGTCTGGGCAGATGAATAACAGATGAATTTCCCAAATGTTGGTAAAACAGTGATGTAGAAAGTTGGTGAGGTTTTAGAGATAACTCCCAAATGTTTATATCACAAAATATATTCTTCTTTCCATTTTCACCTTCTCTAGCTAAGGAGGCTAAAATTCTTTACTAAGTGAAGGAAGTCAGACAGAAAGGTCACATATTTGTATGAACTCTCCAAAATAGGCAAATCTATAGATTAAAAAAAGCAGATTCATGGTTGCCAGGGGCTGAGGGGAGGGAAAAGGGAGAGTGACTGCTTACAGGGTTTCCTTTGGGGTGATAAAAAATGTTCTGTAACTAGACAGTGGTGATGTTTGTAGAAATTGTGAAGGTAATTAACAGTTATTAAAATGGTAAGTTTATGTTATTTGTATTTTACTACAATAATTTTTTTTCTTCTTTAGGTAAAGCACAGGTGAAATGCACATAGGAAAAGTAATTGTTAAGTCATTTGCACTCATCGATATCTTAGTAGTAATTTTTAGGGCAATTAAGGGGTCTCCTAGTAAGTCCCTGATTATTGAGTAAAACAAAAAAATTGGTTATTGGTGAAAATGGATGAAAGGGCAAAGCTGGTGTAGCACATGTGAGGAAAGGACAAGAAGGCAGGTCGGGGTAAGACTGACCTAGAGTAATGGTGAATTTTATGTGTTAACTTGACTGGGCCATGGGGTGCCCAGTGCCTAGATATTTGGTTAAACATTACTTCTGAATGTGTCTATGAGGATGTTTCTGGATCAAATTAACACTTGAGTCAGTAGACAAAACAGATTCCTTCCCCAGTGTGGGTGGGCCTCACTCAGTCCGTTGAAGGCCTTAAAAGAACAAAAGACTGAATCAGAAATTTTTTTTCTCCCTGCCTGTCTTTGAACTGGGACATTGGTATTCTGCTGTTCATCTTTGACTCAGACTGGAACTTACACTATTGTCTCTCCTGGTTCTCAGGCCTTTGAACTGGGACTAGAACTATACCATTGGTTCTCCTGGGTCTCCAGCTTGCTGACTGTAGATCTTGGGATTTCCTAGCCTTCATAACTTCATCAGCCAATTCCTTATAATAAATATCTTTATATTTTTATCTGTATCTGTGCATGCATTTCTAACTATGGATATATATATTTCTATCTCTTATTGGTTTTGTTTCTCTGGAGAACCCAGACTAACACAGGTTTTGGTACCACGAAGTGAAGTGCGGCTGTAAAAGATATCTAAACATGTGGAAATGGCTTTGGAGCTGAGTAATGGGTAGAGGCTGAAAGAGTTTTCAGGTGCATGCTAGAAATATGGGTATAAAAAGAGATTTTGATGAGGTCTCAGATAGAAATGAGGAACATGTTATTGGAAACTGGAAGGAAGGAAATTCTTGTTATAAAGTGGCAAAGAACTTGGCTGAATGGTGTTTAGGTGTTTTGTGGAAGGTAGAACTTGTGAGCAATGAAATTGCATATTTAGCAGAGGAAATTCTTAAGCACAGTGTTGAAGGAGCATCTTCGCTCCTCCTGAGTGCTTATAGAAAAATGTGTGGGCTGGGCACAGTGGCTCACACCTGAATCCCAGCACTTTGGGAGCCAGAGGCAGGTAGGTCACTTGAGGCCAGGAGTTCAAGACCAGTCTGGCCAATATGGCAAAATCCTGTCTCTACTGAAAATACAAAAATCAGCCAGGTGTGGTGGTGCATGCTTGTAATCCCAGCTACTTGGGAAGCTGAGGCAGGAGAATCACTTGAACCCAGGAGGTGGAGGTTACAGTGAGCTGAGATCATGCTGCTGCACTCCAGCCTGGGCTACAGAGCAAGACTCTGTCAAATGTGAGAGAAGAGAGATGAATGAAGAAGAAATTGTTAAGCAAAAATGAACCAGAGCTTTAAGGTTCAGAAAACAATCAGCCTATTCATATTCCAAGAAACCAAGAAAGCATGTTCTAAAGAGTATGCCAAGGGTATGGCTGGATTATGGTTTGAGAAAGAGTTTATGGGATGATATGAGCAGAAACACTGCCAGTTTGAACTGAAGGGGATGGAGATGTAACAAAATGAAGGAAGGCTGTTGGAATTCTTGGATTCTGTGAAACAGGACTGTAGAGCTATTTGGCTGTGAATGCATGCTATTCTTCAAGGAAAAGGAAGAATGACTTCAAATGTGACTCAGAGATCATCAGGGCTGTCACTCCTACCACAGACCCAGGGGATAAGGCTATCACCTCTTTGGTTTCAAAGAGTGTGACCACCCCTCTTGTTTTAGAAGGTGAGAAAAGCCCTACTCAGTGCCTTAGAAGTAGGCCCACAAAGTGTAACCTTGGGAGCAGGGCCACTCAGAGTCTCAGGTGCATTACTTCTTCTTTTTTTTTTTTTAAAGACAGGGTTTGGTTCTGTTACCTAGGCTGGTGTGCAGGGGTGCAATCTTGGCTCACTGCACCTCTGTCTCCTGGGCTTAAGCCATCCTCCCATCTCAGCCTCCAGAGTAGCTGGGACTGCAGGTGTGCACCACCACTCCTGGCTAATTTTTGTACTTTTTGGTTTTGTTTTGTTTTTTGTAGAGATGGGGTTTCACCATGTTGCCTAGATTGGTCTTGAACTCCTGGGCTCAAATGATCTGCCTGCCTCAGCCTCCTAAAGTGCTAGGATTACACACTTGAGTCACTATGCCTGGCCTTGGGTGCATTACTTCTTCAGTGGGTCCTGCAGGTGGGAGTGCTACCCTACTGGGCACAGAAGGCAGAGCATGGGACCAAAGAGAATTATTCTTGAGCCTTAAAATCTGATGGAATTCACCTTGCTAGGTTTTAGATTTTCTTGGGACTTGTCTTCCATCTTCTGGCTTCTCCCTTTTGGAAGGAAAATATCTATCCTATGCCTGTCCCACCATTGTATTTAGGAAGAAAATAGCTTGTGTGGTGAAACTAAATAACATTTAAGTCAGATATGTCAGATATGGGTGAGACCTTATCTTTGGACTTTAGACTTGATGCTGGAATGAGTTAAGGCTTTTGGGGCTATTAGGATAGAATGAATGTATTTTGCATACTAGAAGGATATAAATTTTCACAGTCTGGGGCAGAATGTTATGAACTGAGTGTTTGTGTCCCCTCAGAATTCATATGTTGAAGCCTTACCTGCCAATGTGATAGTATTTGAAGATAGGGACCTTGGGAGGCAATTACGGTTAGAGTAGGTCATGAAGGTGGGGCCCTATTAAGAAGAAGACTTTTGTTTTTTATTCCACTTGAGCACAAAGGAAAGGCCATATAAAGGCACAGTGAGAAGGTGGCCATCTGCAACCCAAGGTCAGAGACCCCTCACCAAACACCAACTTTGCTTGTACCTCAATCTTGGACTTTCCAGCCTCCAGAACTGTGAGAAATAAATTCCTGTTGTTTAAGTTACCCAATATATGATGTTTTATTATGGCAGCCTGAGCTGACTAAGACACCTGGTGCATCTCGGTGGGGAAGGACAGAAAAAAATGAAAGTGTTCATGAGCTGGAAGAGGGCCAAAGGCAAACCTGCTGCCTTGTGTTTGTTCAGGGCCTGTCCTGCGTTGGAGCAAGAGATCTCAGATTTGGGCAGACATGTGGGTTTATCAGAATGGCAGTCCCTCCTGTAAGGCTCCACTCATCAGAAGTTCACCAGGTATGGGGAGGCATGCCCTGCAGAGAGCCCAGTAGTAGCCATTTACCAAGGTGACTAAGACATCACCTGTCCATAAGTACCACAAGAGGCCAAAACTGATCACAGTAAATACAAATTTGAAATTCTTTGATGGAGAATGATCATGTTCTAAAACCCAAATTCTTGAGTTATTAATATACCATAAAGTATTTAAAGGTTATTGCAATTATGCATGTTTATTTCTAATGATGATTGCTCAATGACTTCTAGATGCTGGGAGGAAGTGGAATATGGGGAAGAAAAGATTCTCACTCCCACATATTTTCATGGGGAAAGACAAATAAAAGGTCCCAACCACACATCCATTTTCTATAATTGTAGTTTTCAGCAATTAGGGTCAAATGACTTCTTAGTATTTGTCTGCTATTAGTTTAAATGGGTAGCTCAAAGGAGAAATAGTCACATCTCAATGTTTCGTTAAATTATAAAGCAGCAGATTGGACAGAAGCCTCCTTTTGTGAGATCCCTGACAGTGCAGGGGTAGATTGGCCCTTGCAGTCTAGCTTTCTCTTATCTTTAAAGACTTGTCCCCTCCTAAGTGTTTATCTTCCTCCTGTCCTCCATCCTACACAGCCCCTTTGCTGCTGCCACACTGAACTACTTAATCCCCATTCCCAGAATTCTGGGGCCCTTTGAAGAGTCCATGCTTTGCACATGCATTTCTTTGGCCTGGAAGTTTCTCTTGCCTTCTTTGTTTGACACAATTCCTACAACCTCCTAACACCCCAAGACATTTTATGAGCTGTAAGAAACCTTAGAAATCACATCACACTGACCAACAATGTGGGTAACAACTCTTGGGAGAATCTAATTTGGCTTTCTTACTGAGGCTTTACTTTGGGTAGACAAGTTATCATCTGAACTTTTAACTAAACTGAGTAAAAAAATATACATAAAGCATTTTGTAACAGCAGATTCCCTAAGGGAGGTTGACTTTGCAGATGCTTGCTCTGTTGTGGGAAGCACAAGGAAATAATAAAACACCCTGAGTCTTACCATGCAGGCCTGAGTGGTCCTCTGTAGCCATTTGTGCTGCTATAACAAAATGCCACAGACTGGGTAATTCATGAACAATTGAGATTTATTTCTCACAGTTCTGGAGCGTGGGAAGTCAAGAACAAGGTGCTGGCATCTGGTGTCTGGTGAGGGCCTTCTTGCTATGTCCTTACATGGCAGAAGGTGGAAGGCAAAATGGAGCCTTTAGCCATATTATAAGGCATTAGTCCATTTACAGGGATGGAACTCTCATGATTTAATCACCTCCCCCAAAACCCCACCTCTCAATACTACCATGATGGGGGTTAAGTTTCAACATAAAGTTTGAAGGAGGAACATTCAGACCATAGCATCCATGGAAAACAAAAAGTAAGCACGGATGTGCCCTTCTGGGGAAGGCTGAGGGTCTGAATGTGCTTCTGGCAAGAGAAATCATGGAGGAATTAAAAGAAAGCACATTACTTGTGCTATTATCTACCTCTGGGTTAAACTGAACGGTGAGATCAAAGTGGTTTGTTTGTTCTACTAGTTCGTTTTTTAGTAAAGCACTTGTTTATTTTGTTTTGAGGTAGTTTCTCTGGAGGGATTGAGGGCAAATCTGAGTGGAAATTACTTGTTTTTTCCATGTAATCCTATAATAAGTACAAATTTTTTTTTATAGTCTTTTGATTCCCACCAAGAGGTCTGTATTCGTGTGTGTGTGTGTGTGTGTGTGTGTGTATGTGTGTTGTGTTTGTGTGATTTGGGAGGTGGGGAGACAGGAAGCTGAATACAGAGGAGCTAAACACTGAGAAAGTAAGAGTAGGAAAATAGGACATGGTATGCTGGAAGGTGAAATAAAGAGGAGTAAACACAGGAGTATCAGGAAAAAGGAAAGAGAAGCTCACAAGGGATAGTGTGGGGAAAGGACATAGGGTAGGTAACACAGTAAATCAGAAGGAAGCAGAGCTGAGTTGAATAGTGATGTGGTTTGATTCTGTGTCTCCATCCAAATCTCTTGTTGAATTGTAATCCGCAATGTTGGAGGTGGGGCCTGGTGGGAGGTGACTGGATGATGGGGGCAAATTTCCCCTTCGGTGCTGCTCTTGTGGTGGTAAGTGCTCTTAGGAGCTGGTTGTTTTACAGAATGTGTCACCTCCCCTGCCTTCCTCCTGTTCTGGCTGTGTAAGACATTGACTGCTTCCTCTTTGCCTTCCACCATGATTGCAAGTTTCCTGAGGCCTCCCCAGAACCTGCACAGCCAGCAGAACTGTGAGCCAATTAAACTTCTTTTTTTTTTTTTTTAATAAATTACCCAGTTTCAGGTGTTTCTTTTTCTTTTTCTTTCTTTTTTTTAATCTGAGACGGAGTTTCGCTCATGTTGCCCAGGCTGGAGTGCAATGGCATGATCTTGGCTCACTGCAACCTCTGCCTCCCAGGTTCAAGTGATTCTCCTGCCTCAGCCTCTTGAGTAGCTGGGATTACAGGCACATGCCACCATGCCTGGTTAATTTTTGTATTCTTGGTAGAGATGGGGTTTCACCATGTTGGCCAGGCTGGTCTCGAACTCCTGACCTCAGGTGATCCACCTGCCTCAGCCTCCCAAAGTGCTGGGATTACAGGAGTGAGCCACTGCGCCCAGCCTTAGGTATTTCTTTAAGGCAGTGTGAGGATGGACTAATACAAATAGTAAAGAGTATTGAAGCCATCCTCTTCATTTTGAAGATGAGCGAACTGAAGCCCATGGAGCCTATGTGGATTAGCAAATTGGTCAAGGCCAGAACTAAGGTGAGCCCTTGTCTCCTGTTCCATGAAGTACATGGCTGTGTGTGGTGGGTGGAGGTGAGAGGGGAGACCTCTGAGCTAAAGACAGAACCATGATATGATTTTTTTTTTCCTGTTCATTATTGTTAAAGGCTAATTTAAAAAAATTTATTTTTACATTATTATTATTATTATTATTTTAAGATTCAGGAAGTGCATGTGCAGGTTTGTTACATGGATACATTGTGTAATGGTGAGGTTTGGGCTTCTAGGGTACCCATCATCTAAATAGTGAACATTGTACTCAATAGGTTATAATTTTTTTTTGACATTTATCCTTCTCCCCATCTTTGGAGTCCCCAGTGTCTATTATTTCCATCTTTATGGCCATGTGTACCTGTTGTTTAGTTCCCATTTATAAATGAGAACATGTGGTATTTGATTTTCTGTTTCCGAGTTATTTCACTTAGGATAATGACCTCCAGCTCCATTCAGGTTGCTGCAAAGAACATGACTTCATTCTTTTTTATGACTGCATAATATTCCATGAGGTATATATACCACATTTCCTTTATCCAGTCTTCCATTGATGGGCACTTAAGTTGATTCCATGACTTTGCTATTGTGACCAGTGCTGAAATAAACATGCAAGTGCAGGTATCTTCTTTATATAATGATTTAAAAGGCTAATATTTTTAAAAGGTGAATGTTTATATCATGCATCTGATATAAATATAAAATGAATACATGTAACAAATTTTAGTTAACTCACTAATTGTTGAGGGAACCCATAAAATGTTACTGGTTGAAAGAATTCAAAGTACTGCATACATACATATAAGCAGATAAAGAATGCTTAAATGAATAAGTAAATGTGACTTGGCATAGATTTTATTTAAATCATTAACTATTGAGAGAACCAGTAAAAACTTACAACAGATTGAAAGGAGAGTTTAAAGTACCATACACATATGTAAGAAGATAAAAAATACTAAAATGTGCTGGGTGCAGTGGCTTGTAATCCCAGCACTTTGGGAGGCAAAGGTGGGAGGATTGCTTGAGCCGGCTTAGGCAACATAGTCACACTCTGTGTCTACAGAAAATAGAAAAAATTACCTGGGCATGGTGGTGCATGCCTGTAGGGTGAGGAGGGAGGATCACTTGAGCCAGGGAAGTTGAAGCTGCAGTGAGCTGTGACCGGGCCACTGCACTCCAGCCTGGGTGACAGAGCCAGATGGTGTCTCAAAAAAAAAAAAAAGCTTAAATGAATTTAAAGGCATATATAACATTGATCTGTCCACAGGTGATAATCAATTGCATTCCAATACAACTAATTTGCATTTGTATAGACACAAAACATTTGTATTATTTTTGGCTTTCTACAAATTATAGAGTTGTAAAATAGTTAAAATACAATGAAAGGTAGCAATATCATGGGAAGAGTTTGCTTTATAGAACATTCTAGAAAAGAAAAGAAATCTTTAGAGAAAAAAGTAATCTTTTTTTTTCCGCATTCTGAAGTCTTACACAGTTTTTCTCAGCAAGAGTACATAATTGGAGCTGAAGGTGCTCTCTCAACTTTTTTGGGTCACAGAATAGTTGGCAATGATGGAAACCAGGCCAAGAAAAGCGGCAGATTCCAGGAATACATCCAAGGTCATACCGCAGGCACTTCCGGTCAGGGTGCCACTGCTGCCATTGCCCTGCTAGACGCTCTCCACCAGCATTGCCAGATGACTCATGTGGCCACCTGACGCTGCATCTTTGCACTACATTCTCAAGTTTCAAAGTCTAGGAAAGGGGCATCGAGTTGACTCAGATCCCATGCCCTCACCCTAGCTGCCTAGACTGGGAAGAAGGAATATGAAACCACATGGTTTCACTATGACAAACCAAGACCGACACAATGGGGATTTCTCGCCACAAAGGAAGGATATGTGATGTTGGCTAGTAAAAAAGAAAAGGCAAATATTTACTGTAAGCACTATACTAGGGATATACAAAACCATCAGGATTTAAGCTTTTTCTGGAGAAAGATAACATAATGAAGTGGGAAGATTAAGAGCTCATCTCTACTAAAAATACAAAAATTAGCCGGGCATGGTGGCGGGTGCCTGTAGTCCCAGCTGCTCGGGAGGCTGAGGCAGGAGAATCGCTTGAATCTGGGAGGCGGAGGTTAGAGTGAACTGAGATCGCGCCACTGTACTCCAGCCAGGCAACAGAGTGAGACTCCGTCTAAAAAAAAAAGAAAGAAAAGAAAAAAAGAGCTCTAGACTCATATACCTAGGTCTAATTCAGGTTCCAACAGGCTGAGTTATGGTGGGAAAATTGCAAACCTCTCTGAATCCCAGTTATCTCATTTATGTTAACATTACTATCTATCTCAAAGATGCTTATGACTGCATAATCTGGTCCATTGCTATTCTATGACCTATCTTCTTCTACGACTGGTCTCCTTGCTGAACTCTGCTCCAGCCCTCCTAGCTTCCTTGCTGTTCTTTGAGCACACAAACATCTATCTGCTGTAGGCCCCTTGTACTTGCATGCTCCCAATGTCTGAAAAATGTTCCCCCATATGAAATTTGTTTTCTCACCTCCTTCATTCAGCTCTCTTCTCTCTCTCTCTCTCTTTTGAGACAGGTTCTCACTCTTGCCCAGGCTAGAGTATATTGGCACAATTCAGTTCACTGCAGCCTTGACCTCCCAAGCTCAGGTGATCCTCCCACCTCAGCCTCCTGAGTAGCTGGGACTACAGGTGCACACCACCATGCCCAGCTAATTTTTGTATTTTTTGTAGAGATAGAGTCTCATTATGTTACCCAGGCTGATCTCAAACTCCTGCGCTCAAGCAATCTGCCTGCCTCGGCCTCCCAAAACAGTGGGATTACAGGCATGAGCCACCACATCTGGCTACCTCTACTCTCAAATGTCACCTTGGCTTTGGTAATACCTTCCCTGACAACTCTGATGAAAATTAGAACTTATTTTACCTGGCACTACCTTACTTAATTTTTCTCTATAACATTTGTTACTTGTCTCTCTCCCTTCTCTAAACTGTAAGTTCCATGAGAACAGGAAATCAAATCTGTTTTTACGTGGCTGTATCTCCAGAGCCTTGAACAATGTCAGGAACATAAAAAGTGTTCAATAATATCTGTTGGATGAACGAATAATTGCAAAGTGCCTGGCATACAGTAGACACCAAACAAATGCTGATTGTTGCTATTTTTGTCAGACTCTGATTTCTCTTCCCATACCCTGGCCAGCCACCCCTAAGCTGACCTGCTTTCCCAGAGGACTTATGATCTAGTAATAAAATTTACCAATGCAGGAACTCAATCTCCTAATTCAACAGAAAACAACTAGAATATTGTAGTATTCATTCTGGTGATCACTTTTGGGATTTCACACTTATTCTTTGTTTTTTAATGTGTCTGATCTATGGTGGTGCTACCAAATGATTTGTATTAGCAGCTGGAAAAATCTAATAAAATTACTTTGAAAGTGACTTTTGGGCCAGGCACAGTGGCTTATGCCTGTCATCCCAGCACCTTGATAGGCTGAGGCAGGAGGATTGTTTGAGTCCAGCAGTTCAAGACCAGCCTGGGCGACATAGGGAGACTCTATCTCTACAAAAAATAAATAAACTAGCTGAGCATGGTGGTGCCTTCCTGTGGTCCCAGCTACTCGGGAGGCTGAGGTTGGAGGATTGTTTGACGCTTGGAGGCCGGGGCTGCAGTGAGCTGTGAGTGTGCTACTGCACTCCAGCCTGGGTGACAGAGTGAGACTCTATCTTAAAAAAAGAAAGAAAGAAAGAAAGAAAACGAAAAATCAAGGTGCATTTTGAAGCACAGGAGAGTCAGAATTTTTTTTTTTTAATTTATATCTCTAATAGGAAGACTATATTAGAATATAAGACTGCATATGACTATGTCACTGTTTCAGTCAGCATTCTTCAGAGAAACATTAGTTATAAGAAGTTGGCCTATGCAATTATGGAGGCTGGCAAATCCCAAGATCTGGTGGGGGGTCAGTTAGCCAAGGTGATATCTGAGAGTAGAGGTGAATGAAGAAGGTGAGGAGCAAGTCATATGGGAGGACATTTTTCAGACACCAAGGAGAGCCAATGCTTTAGTTTCAGCCCAAACCCAAAGTCCTGAGAACCAGGAGAGCTGATGGTGTAATTCTGGTCTAAAGGTCAGCAAGCTCAACATCCAGGAGTTTGAGTTTGAGTCTTATGGCAGGAAAAAAGCCAGTGTTGGCCAGGCATGGTGGCTCATGCCTGTAATCCCAGTACTTTGAGAGGCCAAGTCAGGCAGATCACCTGAGGTCAGGAATTCAAGACCATCCTGGCCAGCATGGTGAAACCCCATCTCTACTAAAAATACAAAAATTTGCCAGGCGTGGTGGGCACCTGTAATCCCAGCTACTCAGGACACTGAGGTAGGAGAATTGCTTGATCCCTGGAGGTGGAGTTTGCAGTGAGTGGAGATCACGCCATTGCACTCCAGCCTAGGTGACAAGAGGGAAACTCCATCTAAACAAAACAAAACAAAGCAAAACAAAACAAAACAAAACAACACAAAAACAAAGCCAGTGTCCTATGTTGAAGATTGCCAGGTGGAAGGAATTATTTTACTTGGGGGAGGGTCAGCCTTCTTATTCTGATCAGGCCCTTTAACTGATTAGGTGAGGCTCACTCACATTAGGGAGGGTAATTTTTCCTTAGCCTATTGATTTAAATGTAAATCTCACCAAAAAACACTCTCACATAAACACCCAGAATAATGTTTGACCAAATATCTGGACACCCTATGACCCAGTAAAGTTGACACATAAAATTAACCATCACGTTTAGGCTGGGCACAGTGGCTCACGCCCGTAATCCTAGTACCTTGGGAGGCCAAGGTAGGCAGATCACATGAGGCCAGGAGTCCAAGACCAGCCTGGCCAACATGGTGAAACCCCATTTCTACTAAAAATAAAAAAAATTAGCCTGGCGTGTTGGTGCACGCCTGTGGTCTCAGCTGGTTGGGAGGCTGAGGCAGGAGAATCGCCTGAACCAGGGAAGTGGAGGTTGCAGTGAGCTGAGATGGTGCCACTGCACTCCAGCCTGGGTGACAAAGTAAGACTCTGTCTCGGGAAAAAAAAAATAACCATCACATTCACTCTATCTTGTATATCTATCATCAATTCTTCAGTTGTCATGGAATAGTTGTTATAAAGGATAGTGGGAAACAACAAGCTCTTGAGTAAAAACATGTGTAAGTCAGCTCCAATATGTAGATGGACCCATTCAGTGCATGTGTGGAGGCTTTTAATGCTGAAATTAGCATAGCGATCCCATTGACGATATAACATCAGGACTACAACAAGGTCTGGGCGCTTGCATTTTAGTTCCTCACTAGAGATTCAACTTTTAGCAATTCATTTAACCTTTTTTGATTTGGTTTTCTCTTCTGAAAGTTAAGTGGTAGGACTAGATGTTTTTTTTTTTTTTTTTTTTGAAACAGAGTTTTGCTCTTGTTGCCCAGGCTGGAGTGCAGTGGTGTGATTTCACTGCAACCTCCACCTCCTGGGTTCAAGCAATTCTCCTGCCTCAGCCTCCCAAGTAGCTGGGATTACAGGCACCTGCCATCATGACTGGCTAATTTTTTTGTATTTTTAGTAGAGATGGGGTTTCGCCATGTTGGGCAAGCTCTTCTTGAACTCCTGACCTTGGATGATCGGCCCGCCTCAGCCTCCCAAAGTGCTGGGATTACAGGTGTGAGCCACCACGCCTGGCCAACTAGATGATTTTTTAAAGATCACTTGTAGCCCTGGAATCTTTGGTTCTAGATAACAGAATAAGCTGTGAGGGAAGCCCTCTATGCTGCTAGTAGTGTGACACACAGGGACGAAAACAACACATTTTTGGAGTTATGTATGGCAGTGCTGTCTGTCTTGGCAGCTAAATGACAAAAATAATTTGGCCTGGATTTTATTTGTTCCCAGTTGGCTGAAAGTAAACAGAAGTTATTCTAGGAACAACTGTGTCTTCTTTATTCTCTATTTTTTTCTTTTTCTTTTGTTTTTTGTTTTGAGATGGAGTCTTGCTCTGTTGCCCAGGCTGGAGTGCAGTGGCACAATCTCAGCTCACTGCAATCTCCACCTCCCAGGTTCAAGCGATTCTCCTGCCTCACCCTCCCGAGTAGCTGGGACTACAGGCTTGCACCACTACACCCAGCTAATTTTTGTATTTTTAGTAGAGACGGGGTTTTACCATGTTGGCCAGGCTGGTCTCAAACTCCTGACCTCAAATGATCTGCCCACCTCGGCCTCCAAAAGTGCCAGGATTACAGGCATCAGTCACTGCACCCTGCCGTGGACTGTCTGGGTTCTCTATTCTTTTTTTAATTTACCAGACAGAGGGGCTTTTGGCATTTCATGCAGTTACCAGACTGCAGTGAAGGTGCCAGGCTCCTGATCCATGAGAGCCAAGATGTCTACTCTCAGCATCTTGCACAGTGCCTAGCACAAAGTGGCCCCCCATAAGTGAGACATTGAACAAATGCACATGTCTGGCCCCTCGACACAGCACATGAAACACCCTGGGGTACCTGACTTAGTTCATTCGTGCTGCTATAACAAACTATAGTAGACTGCATGGCTTATAAACAAAAGAAACTTATTTCTCACCGTTCCAAAGGCTGGAAGTCTGAGGTCTGGGTGCCAGCATGGTAGGTTCTGGTGACAGCCCTCTTCCAGGTTGCGGGCTGCTATCTTCTTCTTGTATCCTCATATGGAAGAAAGACAGCAAGAAAGATCTCTGGGGTCCCTTTAATAGGGGCACTAATCCCATTCATGAAGACTTCACACTCATGACCTTATCTCTTCTAAAGGTCCCACCTCCTAACACCATCACAGTAGGGATAAAGCTTCAACATATGCATTTTGTGGGGGCACAAACATTCAGGCCACTGCAGTGCTTGCCCTGCTTTGGAGATTGCAGTGGTTTGGTCAGTTGCAGTGCCTATGAAGCCCCTCTCTTCACTACTGCCCTGCACTGTGCTTTTCTAACAGACACCAGATGCATTCTACCCTCCCTTCCATCTCTGTTACTTTGAATCTCTGGTATTGGTGTCAACAGCCCCCTTTCCCACGTCCCAGGCAGGGTAACCTAGACACTCAGTCTTCTGCTATACCTTGACTTCCCAGCCAAGATGGTGGAGGTAGGTATGAATTACTTTTATTAGTGCAGCCTTCAGCAGGAACCAGAAGAGTGGGAGCTTCTGAGGGTATTTCTTCATCCAGGTCTCTTGCCCCTTGTGGCCACTGAGAAAAGAAGAACTTTGGAAATCAAACAGAGCCTCATGGAGGGAGTGAGAAACTGGGGGTCTAAGTATGTGGATGGAAACAAATTGCATTTTTATTTTCATTCATTTCCAACTTAAAATTAACATTTGCTTCAGTTATGAATATAAAAAACACATCACAGTGGTACTAGCAGTACCTATGACTTTGTCACCAATAGAAATCACAGATATATTCAAATCATATTAGTTACTGACAAATCTCACAAAATACTATCTATGCTCAGGCCAGGCGCAGTGGCTCACGCCTGTAAACCCAGCACTTTGGGAGGCCAAGGCGGGTGGATAACTTGAGGTCAGAAGTTGAAGCCCAGACTGGCCAACATGGTGAAACCCCGTCTCTACTAAAAACACAAAAATTAGTCTGGCGTGGTGGTGCACGCCTGTAATCCCACCTACTCGGGAGGCTGAGGCAGGAGAATCACTTGAACCCAGGAGGCAGATGTTGCAGTGAGCTGAGATCGCGCCACTGCACTCCAGCCTGGGAGACAGAGCGAGACGTGGTCTCAAAAGATAAACCAAAAAGCAAAACCTTAAAAACAAAAATCGCCTATGCCCATCACTATGTGAAATTATGATAGTTAGATAACCTGCCCCTAGATTTTATTATCTAATGTGTTAATAAAGAAGACATATATTGTCTCATCACAAATTTGTTTTTTAAAAATTATTTCAATAACTATGTTTTAATATAATTGATGTTCATATAATTCTATGCATTAAAAAATGCATTGAAGAGATTTCTTCACTAGACTTCCAAGGGATCCATGATCCAAAAAAGATTAAGAGTCGCCTGTACAAGGAGAACCTTGCACTGAAAGAAATTAGTCATTGAGGTGGTATTGGTGGCATAGCATTTGCTGAACAAAATATCTTATTCAGGCATTCCATGAAATTGTTGTAATACTATTTAGCAGTATTTTGATAGTCGAATGGTTTCCAACTTATTCTTAGTTCCTTATTAGGCTCAGCTAGTTTCAACATGTGAGAATCAATAAGTTAGACTATAAAACTATTTCCGACAACAAATTAAAATGTTTTCTTAGAAAAGTTTAACTAATCCCTTGGCATCTTGACAGATACTTTCCCTCTTTGGTAAAGATGCTAAAGACTCATTGAATGGCTTAATATCTCACTTTGCCCTGTGTGTTGTGGGGTAGAATCTTTTATTCCTTTAAATGTCATGTTATTTATTTATTTTCTCCACATATAAACATTTCTCTTTGGAGAGATCAGAAGATATAAATTATTATCGATTTATTTAGATAGAATGCTTTTATTTGGCTTTGTATACAAGCTAAGTGCTCACAAAAGGTATTAGATTAATGAGGCTGGAGACTAAAGTCTTCTGTTTATCTACTTATTTGGGAAGATCTCTAAGTCATTTGGTGTAAACATGCTTGTCCTATGTAGCTAATTGACTCAAAGTTGACTCAGGAAACTTCAGAGCTTCATCCAAGAAGCCTTAAAACACCAGCTACCACTTTAAATCATTGTATAAGTAGCTTATTCCTTCCCTTTCCTCTTCATCCTTTTGCCTTTTCTTCTGGGATCACCAGGAAGCCACAGATTGGTATTCTCAGACTTTTCCTCTCCTTTTTGGATCCAAATACTTAAAGTGCCCACAACAATCTCCTTTCTAGTCTTTCCTAAATTCATTTTGTTCTTCTTTCTACCTCTTCTCTTAGCCCTGTGTACTTACTTTGCTCTGTTAGTTGTGTTTAGCAACTGCTTTCTGAATTAAACAGAAAAGTGGATATGTGGATTTCCAGTCATATTCTGTGAAGCTCCTTACTGCATAATCTGACCCAGGAGGGGGAGCCTCTGGTCCTACCGGCCCTGTTTCTGCAAGAACAGCTTTTATCCATTGTGTTTGCCTGAACATCCCTAATAAAATATCATTTGAACAAAGGATTTTGTGGGTAAAGGGTTTGGAAATCACTGAACTAAAGAATGCTCTTGGACTGGTTTACCGTTAGACTTTGGCTCTGGCACATGTTAGGAGAACACTTTGACCGTTCAGTTATCCAGTGATGTAAATCATGATAAATGTGTATAATAACAGTTATTATAATAAGATAATATGTCTAATAACAGTTACTCTGTTGGTCCCTGAAGCCACATTTTCATGTGGCCAAAAGGACAGAACTATGTGATTAGTTATTTTTCTTTGCAGCCTGTACTGGGTTGAATAGTGTTTCCCCAAATCCATGTCTACCAGGAACCTCAGAATGTAACTTTATTTGGAAATAGAGCCTTTGCAGATGTAATCAAGTTAAGATAAGGCCATACTGAATTAGGATGGTCCCTAATCCAATAACTGGTGCCTTAAAGGAAGATGGAAACTTGGACACAGAGACACAAACATACACAGGGAAGAAGCCATGTGAAGACAGAGGCAGAGATTGAAGTGATGGATCCATAAGCCTAAGATCACGAAGGATTGCCTGCAGCCACTACAAGCTAGGAGAGGGACATGGGATAGTTTCTCCTTCAGAGCTTCCAGACAGAACCTTTCATTTATCTCTCTTACTTCATTACCTGCTTCCTGAGATCATTTCCCAAATAAATTACCTGCACTTTTTCTCAAGTCTGTGCCCAAGACAGTGAGTACTGGAAGTGGCTCTCAATGAGTGGTGGTGGATACCTGCAGCCATAGCTCCTTGGGAGGCTGAGGCAGGAGGATTGCTAAGGCCCAGGAGTTGGAAGCTGTAGTGAGCTATGACCACACTACTGTGCTCCAGCCTGGGCAGCAGAGCAAGACCCTGTTTCTTAAAAACAAAGAAAGACAATCAGGTTGACCTTGCTTAGTGGGACTGAATCACTCAACAGCCAGATAGCAACAAGAACCCTGTTGCCAGTGGAAGTAGCATCATAACTAAGAGTCTCAGAGAAAGTCTTGGTTAGGCTGATGGGGAGCCCTTGGGGAAAGATTTCCCATTAGAGGAATCCTGTGATGAGCAAGAATGGACCAGCTCTAGAAACTTTGCCATGTTTAGTCTTCGACCAGGACTATGTGGCCTTTGAGTGAATGCTGCAAAAGACCTCAAAGTTGAGGCAGCTGGAGGCTGTCAGATAACTACATTCCTCATGGCAATTTCTTCCTTTAAAGGAGATCTGAGTGGTACACCCCAACAGCTGGATGCCTAAGTCTCCATTCTGTGTGGAATTGGATTTTATAGTGTCAGTTGTGATGATGAAATTCCAGAATAGCAGAGGTCAGGTAGTAGCATTTAACCATCAGTATCATGGTGGATGTAATTATCATGCCAGGTAGAAAGACCAGAGTTGCATCTGGGGCACTGAGTCCTGCACATATCTGTGGCAGTGTCTAATAGACTATATTTTCCTTGGGGTGAATGAGATAAACAGTGAGCTAGTACATTGCTTGGCTTATACAATCAGAAAAAAAATCAAGAGTTGCTGTGAAGAAAACTGGTATCAGCTACCATACTGGAAACCTGCAATCTCTGGTCCAGTTTCCAGCTTAGTTAATTCTTTTGATCAGAGACCACCAATTGGAGAGGCTGTGTCTGCCTAATGAAAGACCCCTCAATGCCACTGCAAGCATATACAATATACTTATATCAATCCTAACTCAAAGGAAACTGTAGCTGTTTAACAGAGTAATTGTACGCTGTAGAAAGAGGAAGACTTTTGAGAGCTTTTGGACATAGGATCTGAACTGATGCTGATATCAGGGGATCTGAAAATGCTTTCATGGCTCCATGATTACAGAGAAGACACGTGGAGTCTTGGCCTAGATCTATGTTACAATATGTACAGTGGGTCCAGAGACCCAACCTGTGATCATTTCCCCAGTCCTCTTGGGCATAATTGAGATTGATATTCTTTGCAATTGGAAGAATGCTCGTATTGTTTCACCCACCTGTGAGTAAGAACCCTTATGGTAGGAAGAGCCAATTGGTTAATGCAACTACTTGACTTCTGCTATTCTAAAATCCTGTCATCCCTGAGATTGTTTCTCCAAGCCAGGACAATTAATCAGAGCAATATTATATCCTGGGTGGAATTGCAGAAATTAATACCAATTTTGAATATTTAAAGAATGCAGGAGTGGTGGTTCCCATCATATTCCCATTCAGTTTACTGCTATCATCCCTGAAAAAAATCAGATGGATCAAGATGGGTGATGATGAGCTGAACCAAATGGTAGCCCCCAAAGCAGCATCTTATTAGATTATAGTATCACAGGTCCAGGTCCAGCCTCTGGCACTTGGTATGTGGTTGCATAACTGCCCAGTGGGTTCACCTTGCCCACTACCTAGACAGAGCTGATTTATCAAGACAGGGGAATTGTGATAGAGAAAGTAATTCACACAGAGCTGGCTGTGAAGGAGACCTGAGTTTTGTTATTACTCAATTCAGTCTCCCCGAGCATTTGAGGATCAGACGTTTTAAGGATAATTTGGTAAGTGGGTGGCAGCCAATGAGTTGTGGGTGCTGACTGATTTCGTCAGGGAGTCGAAGCTGTCTTGCACTGAATCGGTTCCTGGGTGAGGGCTACAAGATCAGATGAGCCAGTTTATCGATCTGAGTGGTGCCAGCTGATCCATCGAGTGCAGAGTCTGCAAAATATCTCAAACACTGATCTTAGGCTTTATAAGAGTCATGTTATCCTCCAGAGCAATTTGAGGAGGTTCAGAATCTTGTAGCCTCCAGCTGTATGACTCCTAAACCATAATTTCTAATCTTTTGGCTAATTTGTTAGTCCTACAAAGGCAGTCTAGTTCCCAGGAAAGAAGGGGATTTGTTTTGGGAGAGGGCTGTTATCATCTTTGTTCTAAATTGTAAACTAAATTTCTCCCAAAGTTAGATCAGCCTACACCCAGGAACGAACAAGGACAGCTTGGAGGTTAGAAGCAAGATGGAGTCGGTTAGGTCAGATCTCTTTCACTGTCTCAGTTATAATTTTGCAATGGCGGTTTCAGTTGTTGATCTGGCAAATGTTTTCTTTTCCCATCTGGAAAGAGGATCAAAGCAGAGGACATTTATGCAGAAAAGACAGCAAAATATATTCCGTGCTGCAAGGTTATGTTAACTCTTCAGGTTTTTGTCACAGTATAGTAGGAAGGAACTTTGTGTATCTTAACATTCCACAGAGCATCATGGTATTTATTATATTGATGACATCATGTTAATTGTGTTGGTGCAAGGAAGTGGGAAGTATGCTGGATACCTTGGCAAGACCCATGGGTCTTGGGTCATAGCCTGGGAGATAAATCCTACAGTGATTTAGGGGTCTGCCATACTTATGAAGATTTTAGGGACTCGATGGTTTGGGCTATGCAGGGATATCCCCTTTAAGGTAAAGCAAGTATTATTGTACTTCAAACTTTTCACCCCCCAAAAAGAGCACAGTAGCAATGGGCCTCTTTGGACTGTAGTGACAGTACATATTCTACTTCAGAATACTGCTTTGACTAATTTCTTAGGTAAGTGGGGAGACTGTTTTGAGTGGAGCTTGAAGAAGACTCAGAAGCAGGTGCAGCCTGTAGTGCAAGCTACTTTACTGCTTAGGCCAGAAGACCAGGCATATCCAATGGAATTAGGAGTAATAATGCTAGGTAGGGATGATGTGTAGAGTTTCTGGAAAGCCCCAGTAAGTGGTACACAGGAAAGACGTCTAGAATGAGCACAAATTAGCATATCAGAGAGGTACTCACCATTTGAAAAACAGCTTCTAGAATGCTACCACAGTAGAAATTGAGTGCCTGACAATGGGAGTATCAAATAACTATGGGCTTTGTCATGAGTTAGATTCTCCAAGTCATAATGTCAGGAAGGTGAAGTTACAATCTTGTATGATAGAAATACTACATTTGGGTTTCATTCCTGTAATCCCAGCACTTTGGGAAGCAGAGGTGGGAGGGTCATTTGAGGCCAGGAGTTTGAGACCAAACTGTGCAACATAGCAAGACCTCGTTTCTACAAAAAAAAAACAAAACAAAAAAAAACAAACAACCAACTTAGCTGGACATGGTGGCATGTGCCTGTAGTCCTAGCTACTCAGGGAGGCTAAGGCGGGAGGATTGCTTGAGCCCAGGAGTCCAAGGTTACAGTGAACTATGATTGTGACACTGCACTCCAGCCTGGGTAACAGAGTGAGACCTTGTCTCTAAAAAAAAATAACTAACTAAATAAAAGCACATTAGGGAGCTTGTCAGAGGGCACAAATAAGTCACAAAGTTCCAAGGACAATGAGAAAAATCACAAATGCGTGAAGAGAGAATTAAAGAACATATCATTTTAAATAAAAATGTGATTGTTAAATGTCTCATTAACAAATATGGATACTGAGGACACAAGCAATATCTTCAAACTTTTGAAAGAAAATGACTCTGTACCTAGAATTTGTTATCCAGCAAAACTATCAATCTAGTTACAGGGAAAAAATAAAGACATTTTCCAATATTTTCAAAATAAAGTCATTTTTTTTCCATTGAAAAAATTACCCAGGGATGTTTACTAGAAAAAAAAAATAAAAAACTTAAAAAGATACAGCATTCAGAAACAGAAACCAGGAGTTCAGTGGAAATCAGTTGCAGCCATCCTGCAGCTATATTTGGGATTCATGCCTGTAATCCCAGCTCTTTGGGAGGCAGAGGTGGGAAGATCACTTGAGGCCAGGAGTCATCCTGCAACTGCTTTCCTTGAAAGCTCAGAATGTGGTAATAGCACATAATAGAACAGGAAGCAGAGGCTCTGTAAAGAACATCTTTTTAAAAATGGTGTCCATCCCAACTTGTGTAACTAAAAACACAGAGCATCTTAATATCCTGAAAGTGTATTTCTCTATAGTCATCAAAATAATAAAAGGAAGACAATTAGAAGGTAAAAAAAACTTTATGTCATGCATAGTCCAAATACAAAATGAAGCAAGGCCCATACTGCCCTTCTGGTTTGTACTGCAGCTTCTAGATAGTTCTGCCTGGTCCTGTCTTGGTCAGAAGATGAGGCTTTCCCATTGTGATACTGTCATCCTGAGGCAAGAGAATAGGGCCTGGAGGCAGGGTACCTAAGGACTTCCTAGAACTAAATCAAACGGAACACTTTAGCTATGACAGGAAATATCCTCTTCATTTATATAGGGTGTACACCAAGTAAATAACTTTGTAACTTCACTTTAGATTCTTCATTTACATAGGGCACACACCAAGTAACCAGTGGAAACCTCTAGAGTGTATATAAACCCCAGAAAATTCTGTAACTGGGCTCTTGAGCTACTTGCTGGGGCCCGCTCCCACCCTGTGGAGTGTACTTTTGTTTTCAGTAAATCTTTGCTTTCGTTGCTTCATTCTTCCTGTGCTTCATTTGTGTGTTTTGTTCAAGATGCCAAGAACCTGGACATCCTCCACCAGTAACAATCTCACAATGTGTCAAGTTTCCAGAGATTGGTGAGCATTTTTTCAAACTAAATACTCATTGATGATGGGCAGTAAATGCTCCTTGGATGTTAATGTGAGTGACAGCTTGGGTTGAGTCAGGTTCCACTCCATTCTTTTTATTGGGATAGAAAGGTCTTCCTCTACCCTTTCGTTGGGGTTTGTCCAGTTCTTCCTCACATTTCTGATAGGCCCTTCTGCTTTCTTTTACATCCTCTCCATCCCAGTCTTATCTACTTTCTGGGAGTAGAAACATTGATACTGCAGGCACACTTCTGGGTCTTTATGACTGGCATTTTGTCCAGTGGCTTCGATTTTACTCTGACTGTTATAGACTTGGTGGCTACTTCCAAAGCGGGTAACTCATTTCTGTTATAACAAGATATAGAAAGGAAATTTCCCATTGGTTCAGAATTTTAGCCAAACTCTCAAAGCAGAGGAAAATGGTTAAAGTATCCCCACATTCTTTTTTTTTTTTTTTTTTTGGTAGAGTCTTCCTTTGTCACCCAGGCTGGAGTGCAGTGGCGTGATCTTGGCTCACTGCAACTTCCGCCTCCCAGGTTCAAGTGATTCTCCTGCCTCAGCCTCCCTAGTAGCTGGGATTATAGGCGCCTGCCACCATGCCCGGCTCATTTTTATTTTTTTTGGATTTTTAGTAGAGATGGTGTTTTGCCATGTTGGCCAGGCTGGTCTTGAACTCCTTGAGCTCAGGTGATCCACCCACCTCGGCCTCCCAAAGTGCTGGGATTACAGGCGTGAGCCACCGCGCCTGACCCAAGTATCCCCACATTCTAAAGAGAAGTGTTAGAGATTCACTATTTGCTAAGGATTGGCTACTGGGCAGCCAGACTGGCACAGCTACCATTGCCGGCAACAGCTTACTTCACGGAAGGCTATTTGTGGAAGAACACATGACTGTGATGACTGGAATCTCCGTGGGACTTTCCCTGCCATCATCTAGCCTAGAGCCATCCTTGACGGATGCTCTCTGAGTTGTGGAGTCACAGCTCCATGGAACTGGAGTACAGTTTGGTGAGATAATTATTGGGAGGGTTTTCTTATTTAAATAGTTTAAATAAAGTGGTGAGAGTGCTTTCCTGGAGTTTGGGAGCATGTGTGACTCCAGAGACCAGTGCTTATTGGTCACCTCAATAATTTTAAAGACAAGGAGAGGCTGACTGGTTTCCTCTGGCAGCTGAGGGCAGCTATGAGGAAAAGCTGCATTTAGAGGACAGGGCATCAAGGGCTAAATGGATGCCAGGCAGGTGACAAGGCTCAAGTCTGCTTGAAAGATCTTTGTCTTCCTGAGTGAGGAGGCCTTGGCAGGAAGAGGCCATGGGGTGTACTGCCAGAGGATAGAGTTGGGTGAGGGTGGTGATGAGATAACACCTGGAAGGTGATTTAAGTGCATTGCTCATGTCAGGAAAGGGTGCAATTTGGAGATCTCTGCAGCTTTGTGTGTGGCTCTTGTTCATCAACGCTGTCAATGAACACCTGCCACATTAAAGGGCCCGGGCAACTATTGTTGGCCAAAGGACAACCACCAACATGACCTAAGCGAAAATTCTTTTGCTCCTTTCTCCTCTGATACCTCCTTTCCCTTCCTCTGCATCAGATGAACCTGCAGTAAGAAGGGAAGAAAATTGGAAAGAGCAAGATCATTCTATCTTTCTCCCCTGCTGCCCTGAGTGTGGGTCAGGCCTGAACTGGAGGAAGGAAAAGAGCCTTGAAATGATGGTAGGATTTTGGTTAGACTGAACTGGACATTTTAACATCTAAGAACATGACTTTTCTAATATCTGAAAGTGGCAGCATCTGCTTGGGTTACTCTTAAAGAGTACACAGGGTAAGTCTGATGAAGCATTTTTTAAAAAAAATATAGGTTTTATTATTATTCATGTATGGTAAGGCCAACAGATTAGGAGATGTGAGTGATTGAGAAGATGGCTTGTTATACTCAGATCCCAAGAGAAGAGGGCACGTCATGCTGTTGTGGGGGCCACCTGGGGAAGCACCAGGGTTGGCTGGAAAGCTGAGAGACGGAAGGGAAAATTGGCAGGAGCCTTCACTGTGATTTCCACAGGAAGGAATGAGTGAGGCAAGGTCAGCAGGCGTGTTTGGATTGGCTAGTTTAAATAAAGTGGTGGGCTCTGGGGCCTAGGGGCTGTCTTTGGTTGTCTGGTTTTTACTCCTGGGGTAATTAGGGCAGAGGAATAGTGGCCCTGAGTGTGAGAGTGAAACTGCCTTTGCAAAATTATGACTGAGATAGTGACAGAGATTTAACCTAACTGACTCCATCTTGCTTCTAACCTTTAAGCTGTCCTTGTTCATTCCTGAGGGTACGCTGAACTAACTTTGGGAGGAGCTTAGTTTATAGTCGATGGTTTAAAACAAAGATGATAACAGCCATTTCCCAAAGCAGACTTCCTTCTTGCTGGGGGACTAGATTGCCTTTGTAGGACTCCCAAGCCACAAGATTAGAAATTATGGTTTAGGAATCATGCAGCTGAAGGCTACAAGATTCTGACCCTCCCTGCACTGCTCTTAAGATCAGTGCTTGAGAAATTTTGCAGACCCTGCACTTGACAGATCAGCTGGCACCACCCAGATCGATAAACCGGCTCATCTGATCTGTGGCCCTCACCCAGGAACTGACTCAGCACAAGAAGACAGCTTCAATTCCCTAGGGTTTCATCTCTGATCCAACCAATCAGCACTCCTGACTCACTGGCTTTCCCCCACCCACCAAATTACCCTTAAAAACTCTGCTCCCCGGCCAGGTGCGGTGGCTCACACCTGTAATCCTAACACTTTGGAAGACTGAGGCAGGCGGATCATGAAGTCAGGAGTTTGAGACCAGCCTGACCAACATAGTGAAACCCTGTCTCTACTAAAAATACAAAAACTAGCCGGGCATGGTGGCGCATGCCTGTAATCCCAGCTACTCAGGAGGCTGAGGCAGGAGAATTGCTTGAACCTGAGGGGTGGAGGTTGCAGTGAGCCAAGACAGAGCCACTGCACTCCAGCCTGGGTTACAGAGTGAGACTCTGTCTCAAAAACAAACAAACAAACAAACAAACAAACAAACAAAACTCTGCTCCCCAAATGCTGGGGAGACTGATTTTAGTAATAATAAAACTCCTGTCTCCCACACAGCCCACTCTGTGTGAATTACTCTTTCTCTATTGCAATTCCCCTGTCTTGATAAATCAGGTCTGTCTAGGCAGCGGGCAAGGTGATTACAAGAGTTCAATAAAGGAAGTGGTTGGGGCAGGGGCTCTGGGTTGGTTGGTTGCGTATGGAAGGCATGCTTTCAGGGAAGTTCTTTATTATCTCTAGATATGGATGAATCTGGGAGGGGCACTCCCACCCCAGGTCAGCAAGGCCTAGATGCCAAAGCATCAAATACAGAAATGAGAGAATATGGTTCTTACAGGAATGTTTGAAGGCAGTAGGAAAGGAATAAAACGAGCTGTTCTCTGATGTTACCTAATTAGGTTCATCCTCTGTACTCTTTAAGAGTAACCCCAGGCCGGGCGCGGTGGCTCACGCCTGTAATCCCAGCACTTTGGGAGGCCGAGACGGGCGGATCACGAGGTCAGGAGATCGAGACCATCCTGGCTAACACAGTGAAACCCCATCTCTACTAAAAATACAAAAAATTAGCCGGGCGTGGTGGCAGGCGCCTGTAGTCCCAGCTACTCGGGAGGCTGAGGCAGGAGAATGTCGTGAAACCAGGAGGCGGAGCTTGCAGTGAGCCGAGGTTGCGCCACTGCACTCCAGCCTGGGCGACAGAGCGAGACTCCATCTCAAAAAAAAAAAAAAAAAAAAAAAAGAGTAACCCCAGCAGATCCCAACCCTTTCCTGCCACTTTCAGGTATTAGAAAAGTCATGTTCCTGGATGCTAAAATGTCCAGTTTAGTCTAACCCCAAACCTAACTGATCATCATTTCAAGGTTTTGTCTCTTCCTCCAGTTCAGTTTAGTAAAATGATTAATTCATATGGTAGGCCAGAGTTGGGGAGGGAAGACAGACTTTAATTTTTCCTTTTATAAAATATATATACATATTTTTACCATGTTTATGCATTCCTTTTATAGACAACATGTACCATTTCAAAAAAACTGTTACAAAAGAAACAGAAAAAATAGTTTTTAGAATCTATATTTTTGAATTTCCCATTACAAAAAACTCTATAAAAATGCTACTGGTTGTATTTGATAAAAATTTTGCACTTGATTTTCCACTATTTAATTTAGCATTGGTCAAACTCTTTGAAGGTGGCAAACAGTGTTTTTCTTTCTTTCCATTTTCAGCTACTGCCTTCTTAAGCAGATTTTCAATGACCTAAGTTCCACTGGAAGTAGACCTAACATAACTAGGGTGAACAGGAAACCTCTGAATGTGAAAGTGAACACTATTAATACTTACATGAGGGCAACAGGCATGAACTGGAACAACCTTGGCCATGCTGGGACGTATGTTCACCCTAAGCAAAGGTCTTCTTCATTGGATTCTGTTTGCTTTATGGATAAATTTCAAACTCTTTAGAAAAGCACACAGCCCTGTATAATTTGGCCCTAGCCTATCTCTCATGCTACTCCATGCTTCCATTTTATGCTTGGGCAGAGTGTAACTGATTGTAGAGCCATCCCTGACCCACCTGCAAGCTATGCTCAACCCTCTGCTTGTTTCTGGAAGTTGGCCCATTCTGCACCCCACCTGATTGACCTCTCTCTTCACAGGGATCATGCTTATCCCTACTCAACAATTTTGTTAATTTCCTGCAGAAGAGCCTTGAGGGGGCAGCCTGTGCTACCATGTGCTTATTTGCTTATTCATTTATTTACTTTGAGATAGGGTCTTACTCTGTTGCCCAGGCTGGAGTACAGTGGTTTGATCATGGCTCACTGCAGCCTCAAGGTGCTGGGTTCAAGATATCCTCCCATCTCAGCCACCCAAGTAACTGGGACTATAGGCACCACCATGCCCAAATAATTTTTGTATTTTTCATAGAGATGCGGTTTCACTATGTTGCCCAAGCTGGTCTCGAACTCCTGGGCTCAAGCAATCTGCTTGCCTTGGCCTCCCAAAGTGCTGGGATTACAGGTGTAAGGTACTGCACCCAGCTTATGTGCTTATTTTTATTATTCTCTGCCACATTGTTTATACTTGTCTTAGTAACTTACTTACTTAGGTCTTGGTCCCTCCACTAGAATCTGAACTCCTCCGTGGTGACAGCTGCCTCAGTCTGTTTTTAATCATTGGCCCTGACATTTAAATATTTGTTGAATGAATGAGTGAATTAATGAATAACACACTTCAAATCCATTTTCTTAAAAAGCCTACAGTCTTTAGAAGGCAGAATGACTTATTCTTGGACAGAAATTCATGGATGTATCTATCTAGAACACCCATGAATTTGATCTTGATATCATTAATGTAAAACTTGCTTATCAGATTAAATGATTACTTTGAGAGGATGGATATTAAATGCATTGAGATTTTAGACCTGTTTTGAAGATCAGTTCTTTCTTTTATATATTTGTATTCTTTACCGATTTAACTTTTTATGAAACTCCGTCAGACAGGATGACTCAGGGCTGGAGCTCTGAGTTTTAATTTATTATTTTTTCCCTGACATCCTGCAGTTTGAAGTATAGTCTGCTACCCAGATAACTGTAGATAAATATGAAGACTTACCTGGATTTAAAAGAACTAAGATGGTTCTGTAACTGCTTATGGAAGATGTAAACACAAGAAAGGGATTATCATAAGGATGGTGGAAATGTTTTTTTGGTTTAGAGTACAGGATGTTGCTACATAGCCTGGCCTCTGTTTTTATGACTCAAAGAGAACTCAGAACTCTTTGATCTCAGTAGAGCACATAGTATCTGGAAAAGGAAATAATCTAAATATCCATTAGTAAGGCACTAGTCAAATAAATTATAGTAAATCTATACAGTGGAATATTAGGCAGCCATTGAAGTCAGTGAGGCAGCCGCTGAAGTCAATTTCTTTTTTGTTTTTTTTTGAGACACAGTCTTGTTCTGTTGCCCAGGCTGGAGTGCAATGGTGTGATCTCAGATCACTGCAACCTCCGCCTCCCAGGTTCAAGCGATTCTCCTGCTTCAGACTCCTGAGTAGCTGGATTACAGGCACACACCACCACACCTGGCTAATTTTTGTATTTTTAGTTGAGATGGAGTTTCACCATGTTGGCCAGGCTGGTCTTGAACTCCTGACCTCAGGTTATGTGCCTGCCTCGGCCTTCCAAAGTGCTGGGATTACAAGCGTAAGCCACTGTGCCTGGCCTGAAGTCAATCTAAGTGTTGTCAGCACTTAGATATGTAAGTATGTGTATAGGATGTATAAGATGTATACTTAAATGAGGGCAACAGGCTTATACAACATTTAGATGTATAAGTGCTGACAACATTCCATATATTAAGTGGAAAATATAGAATAATACATAAAGAATAATACCATTTTTGTTAAATATATGCTAATGTGACAAGATACAAACATTAAACTATTCAAATTTTTTTTAACTTTTAGTTTTGAGATAATTGTAGATTTTCATGCAGTTGTAAGAAATAATACAGAGATTCCATATGCCGTGCACACAGTTTCCCCAGTCTTCTACACTATTGTACAGTGTCACAACCATGAAATTGACATTAATACACTTCATTAACCTTAGGAAGATGAAGCTATTTTTAATTAATTTTTATTTTTATGAAAATTAAAATTCCCAAAGTGCAGTGGTGTGCACCTGTGGTCCCAGCTATCTGTGAAGCTGAGGAAGGAGGATCGCTTGAACTCAGGAGGTCGAGGTTGCAGTCAGCAGTGATTGTGCCACTGCATTCCAGCCTGGGCAACAGAGCAAGACTCTATCTCAGAAAACATTTATACATGCACATAGTTTAAAAATTAGCGATGAAGACTTATTACTACTAAGTATGAACAGACTAATGTCCCAATTGTCTATTGCTGCATGGCAAACCACCCTGATATGCACTGGGTGAAACCGACAACAATTTTATTATACTTCATGATTTCATAGATCAGGAATTCAGGCAGGGCTTGGCTGAGTGACTTCTCTGTTCCACATGGCATTGACACGGTATGTTTCAGCTGGTGGCTGGCCTGGTCTGGTGGGTCCAATGTAGCTTTGTTCACATGCCTGCTGTCTTGGTGAGGTGGCCAGAAGTTTGGGTTGAGCTAGTTCTTTCTGTCTTTTTCTGCAGTCTCAGGGCCTCTGCATGTGTTTTCTTGAGCAATGTGTTTGGTCTTCTGGAATTATGATTCATGGATTCAAGAGACCACGGTAGAGGCTTCTAATCCTCTTAAAAGCAAGACTGATCATGGGAAACTGTCCTGTCCACTAGTACATTATTGGTAAGTAGTAGAGGCCAGCCAAAATTCTTGGAGAGGGAAGATGGGCTCCCTCCCTCCATGTGAAGGGTGTCATTTGTGGCCATCTTTAATCCTCCACAGCTTAAATGAAAAACAGAAGCCCTCGCTCATCCTTCACTTCTCCTGATGCCTGCTCCCCTGAGACAACCACTTTCAGCTGTCTAACTGCTTATGCTGGTGTTTAACGCCATGTTTTTGAACGACATGGCTATCTGCCATTTCCCTGGATTTATCAATTTCAGACATTGGCTTCTTTTCAGAGTAGAGGGGGTCTTACCTCAATCTTTCTCTTTCTCTCTAATCTCTCTCTCTGTGTGTCTCTTTCTTGCCCCCTTACACACACACACACACACACACACACTCACGTAGACACACACAGAGATACACACATACACAGACACACACACTTTCCCTTCTCTAATTACCGCAAACACAGCAATGTCATAATTTGGACAATATTATGTAATCTACTAATTCTATTTCCTCCTGGAGACCAAATCTCCCTTCCAGAGCTTTCTGCCCTCCTGCTGCAGTCTAGACTGGCTTCTCTAAGCCTGTGGCTGTCAGCTGTCATGCCGGGCGTTCTCTTCATTCTTATTCTGGGAAGTCTGTTTGTCTCTTTCCTGGGTTGGGGCCCCTGTTTGTCTGAATCTCTTATTTTCTCTTTTTTGGTTAACTACCTTGTTTTACTGGAGATAATCTATTTTGGCCCCCAAACACTCATCTTGGGTTTTTCCCCTTCCTTCCTTCCTTCCTTCCTTCCTTCCTTCCTTCCTTCCTTCCTTCCTTCCTTCCTTCCCTCCTCCTCCTTCTTTTCTTTCTTTTTTCTTTTTCTTTTTTCTTTCTTTCTTTCTTTCTTTCTTTCTCTTCTCTTTCTTTCTTTCTTTCTTTCTTTCTTTCTTTCTTTCTTTCTTTCTTTCTTTCTTTCTTTCTTTCCTTCTCTCTTTGTCTTCCCTTCTTTCCTTCCTTCCTTCCTTCCTTCCTTCCTTCCTTCCTTCCTTCCTTCTTCCTTCAAGCTTTCTTTCTTTCTTTCTCTTTCTTTCTTCTTTCTCTGTCTCTCTCTCTGGAAGTCATTTGTCCTGTTGGGCATAGGAGGAAGGTAGTAGTGAATGTTTGGGCGACCTTCTTTAGCATGGGAAGCAAATCTCTCCCTTCTCTTTCAGAAATGGGAGGTCTGGAAATACTGTTTCTGGAGAAAGCTCTTCCTGACCTTCAGGAAAGGAATCAATGCCCTGGGGTCCAGGTTTAATGGATTATCATTCCTGTTAGCCATTAATAGCTACTGTGTCAGAAAAAAGAGAAAATAGAATTTTTTCGCAGTGGCAACAGGAGAAAGGGGACATAGGTTAAATTGGCTGAGGAATGGGGGAAAAGTGTATGTGTGGAGGTGAACACAAGGGCTAGCAGGGAGGTCACTGCCAGAGAAGTTCCACGCCCTACCCTGATGGTCCTGGTCTGTATTGGGAGCTTCGGTGCTGGCCTTAAGCGTCCTGCAGGTGAACCACAGCCACTGTGGGTGCCCAGCTGAGTCCTCTTTCCTTTACTCCGCAGCAATCAGAGGAAGCTACTCTCTGATTTGTAACCTACTTCTGTCTCCAGGACAACCATAAGACCAAAGGACTCCTTGGACACCTAGTCAGGAGGGTGGTGAGTTGAATTGAGCAAGCTTGAGCATCTCAAAGTGAAGTGGACACTTGTGCTTTATACAGAGTAGAAGTATAAAGACACTTGCGCTTTATACAGAGTAAGGCCCAAATTGAATTAACCTGGAGTGAGTCTGCAACAAGCCTAGCATCTGCATTTCTATAACTGACCTCAGCTAACACTGGAGCTACTTAAATTCCCAATGATTTTAGAAAACTATTTTTTTTTAAATGTGTGATTTGAAGGTAAATGAACCTATTCCAATTTAACTGCTTTATTTTTGTGGTTGTATATATAATCATATTTAAGCAATTTAAAATCCAAACTCCCTTTTGGAGCTGTTTTATTTTCTGAAGGGTCTTCCTTCCTTTTTCTTATGCCCAAGATGGTGTCTGGGTGCAGAAGGGAGCTTATTTACCTTCTGGCTTTGGGGAAGGGCTCCTTCCCCAAGTGATGTGGTTCTCTCGTTTCCCTGTTGATCACCAGTTGAGATATGTACTCACCTCACTTGACTTCTATCCTCACTGTGTCTGCTGATAAAATGTCAGTTTTGTCCTCCATTAGCTTTCTGGTGTACCCTGTGTAACCCGAGGCCTTCAGTGTCATCTCACCTCTCTCTGTAGTGACCCAAAGCAAGTTCATAGATTCCTGACTCTTGGCTAGCTTCTATGACTTTCTCTAGGAACAAGTAGGAGCTTCTAGCTCTTTTCTATACTGCAAGGGAAAGTGTGGGAAACTTGAGGATGGCTAACATAGTCCCCTGTAACAACTCATGCTTCTTTCTCCTCCTCTGCAAACCCCCATGCTGGTTTAGGCCAGCAGGCACTATGTGTGGTGTGATGGTCTGCCCCCCGTCCCAGACAGGAATTGCAGTGCCTGAGGGCCTTTTTCCACCCAGGGCACAATTCGCCAGTTTGAGGTTTCTAGCTTGTCTCTCTTCTCTGCCTCATTTCTGGCTCCACATTCAACCCCTCCACTGGTTAAATCTTAGGGATCCAGAGTGGGACCACTGAGATCCTAAAGAATCCAGACAGGGTGTGTACTTTGCTCCCTGCTAAGCTCTCCTGCTGTTCAGGAGGGGTGTGTGCCCTCTCCTCTATCTGGTAGATACTTCTTTCACCATTGGTTTTGAAATCCTCCACTGATGACTTTGTTGTTCTGGGTGTTTCCTCTGTCCTCTCCTCTCGTATCTTAATGGTGGATAGGGTTTTAGGGATTAAAAAAACCCTGGATTACTGAAAAGAAAAATGTTTAGAGAGGCATTTAAGATGATTTTTCTTATTATCACTTTTAAACCCATTGCTGAAGGTCTAGGTCCTATACCTGTTCTGTTGGAATCTTGGCCAGTCTCACAGTTTTTCTGGTCATTCTTAGAATAGTTATAATGGCCTTTGTTTAAAAAATGATTTCATATGAAAACTAAAATATGCAGATCAGCATAATAATCAAACCCTTATACTCTTACCTAAATGTCATTATGTAGGTTTCCCCCAAACATCACCTCCTCAGGTAGGCTTTCTCTGACCATTAAACGTAGCCTCATGGAAGTTCTAGGAAACCTTTGCCATTTCCTATGGTAACACCTTGATTTAGTTCACTGAACATATACATATTGGGGGCTTACTATGTGGCATTCAGAATTACTCTAGGCACTAGGAATATCACAATATATAAGATAAAGCAGGTCCTTTACCTAGTGGAAGGAGACAAGCAGTAGGCAAACAAATAGCAAGAAAAATATCATTTAGCAGCATGTGCTATGCAGAGAATTTTTTTTTTTTTGAGACAGAGTCTCACTGTGTCACCCAGGCTGGAGTGCAGTGGTGCAATCTTGGCTCACTGCAACCTCTGCCTCCCAGGTTCAAGCAATTCTCCTGCCTCGGCCTCCCAAGTAGCTGGGACTACAGGCACCTGCCACCACACCAGGCTAATTTTTTTTTGCATTTTTAGTAGAGACGGGGTTTCACTGTGTTGGCTATGCTGGTCTTGAACTCCTGACCTCGTGATCCACCCACCTTGGCCTCCCAAAGTGCTGGGATTACAGGTGTGAACCACCACACTCAGCCTATGCAGAGAATTTAAACAGAGTGACATGATAGCGTGACTCAGTGGCTAGTTTAGATTGTAGGGTCAAATAAGATCTCTCCAAGGAGAGACCTGAAATCAGGACAACCACCTTTAACTTGTTGCATACTGTGTGATCGACAGAAGCAAAATCTTGTAGGATTGTGCACCATGCAGCATAATTTCTGGATGAGAGTTCATGAGCATAACCACAGAATAGTCTTTGGAGTATTCTGCAACAACCTGGTGAAATGATGAGTGATTCCATGCATGGTGAGAGCTAATGCCATTATTTTGCCTCAACTAATTCATGGTTCAGTAGAATATTAAGCTCCCATGATCCTTCTATATTTTGATTGAAAAAGGCCCGAAATTCTGGGCTGATTACAAAAATGGGTGGCTATACCACCTAACCAAGTCCCCAGGAGTTTTGCGATTCATAGTATAATTGTTGGATATTTAAAATGATACTGGATCTGAGAAATAGGTGGACAATGTAGAGAAAGTGAACTCAGAATCCCTTCTGCCTAATAAATATTGAGCCCAAGTATATTTGGAATCTAGCACTTGGTGGAGGTGTGTGGGAGGGGAAGGAAGGAGTTAGAAAACAGTCTACTATTTTTTTTTTTTTGAAACAGGGTCTCACTCTGTCACGTAGCTGGAGTGCAAGTGGCATGATCTTGGCTCACTGCAACCTCTGCCTCCCGGGTTCAAGCAATCCTCTAACCTCAGCCCCCTGAGTAGCTGAGACTACAGGCATGCATGAACATGCCAGGCTAATTTTTATATTTTTTTGGTAGAGATGGGTTTCACCATTTTGCCCAGGCTGGGACAATATACTATTTTATAGATTTTCCGTGGACATACACAGGAGTGGAAGATAGGCATGTTAGACTGCCCTGGGGCTTCATTCCTGCAGCCACCCTAACTGATAGATTTGGAACACTTAGAAAGACTCTTTAATGTGGAAGAGCTTTGATATTAGGACATATCTGTCAAATAAAAGATTAAGGGATAGTTATGCAGATAGTATATGCCTTCAGCTTTGGAAATGTATTTTCTCTGGTTCTCTAAGAAAACATGCATATATAAAAAAAAGATTTTGATTTAACTTGAGTATATAGTGTATAGTCAACTGTTAAACTGAGGAAGTTTAAACACCATTATCATAAAAAATTATATATATATATATACACATATACATATATGTGTGTGTGTGTATATATATGTATATACACATATATATATATTATGTGTGTATGTGTATTTGACCACCAGAGCAATGAATATCCCTTATGGAAAAAATCTGCACAGTTATGTTTCCACTGGTACACAAAAATAGCCTTGAGCATGACTTAGATGCCTTCTGACTCCAGCCCTAGGTGAATCTTCCCCTAGTTCCCCTGGCTAGATGGTGGCCAAGGTAAAGTATTCATACTGGTGCATTGTATGGTTATCTTTCCAGGATGCTCCTATAAGGCACTATTTAAAAAGGCACTGATATAGTTTGTATATTTGTCTGTGCCCAAATCTCATGCTGAATTGTAATTCCCAATTGTATTAGTCCATTTTCATATTGCTATGAAGAAATACCTGAGACTGGGTAATTTATAAAGAAAAAGAGGTTGAATGGACTCATAGTTCCACATGGTTGGGGAGGCCTCACAATCATGGCTGAAGGCAAAGGAGGAGCAAAGGCACATCTTACATGGTGGCAGGCAAGAGAGCATATGCAGGGGAACTGCCCTTTATAAAACCATCAGATCTCATAAGCCTTATGAACTATCATGAGAATAGCAAGGAAAAAACCTGCCCCCGTGATTCAATTACCTCCCACCAGGTCCCGCCCATGACATGTGGGGATTATGGGGGCTACAATTCAAGATGAGATTTTGATGGGGACAGACCCAAACCATATCATTCCACTCTGGGACCCTCCAAAATCTCATGTCCTCAAATTTTAAAACCAATTATGTCTTTTCAACAGTCCCCCAAAGTCTTAACTCATTTCAGCATTAACTCAAAAGTCCACAGTCCAAAGTCTCATCTGAGACAAGGCAAGTCCCTTCTGCCTAAGAGCCTGTAAAATCAAAAGTAAGTTAGTTACTTCCTAGATAAACTGGGGTACAGGCATTGGGTAAATACACTCATTCCAAACAGGAGAAATTGGTGAAAACAAAGGGGCTAAGTCCGAAATCCAGTGGGGCAGTCAAATCTTAAAGCTCCAAATGATCTCCTTTGACTTCATGTCTCACATCTAGGTCATGCTGATGCAAGAGGTGGATTCCCGTGGTCTCGGGCAGCTCTGCCGCTGTGGATTTGCAGAGTACAGACCCCTCCTGGCTGCTGGCATTGAATGTCTGCAGCTTTCCCAGGTGCACAGTGCAAGCTGTTGGTGGATCTACCATTCTGGGGACTGGAGGCTAGTTACCCTCTTCTCACAGCTCCACTAGGCAGTGCCCCAGTGAGGACTCTGTGTGGGGACTCCCACCCCACATTTCCCTTCTCCACTGCCCTAGCAGAGGTTTTCCATGAGGGCCCTGCCCCAGCAGCACATCTGTGCCCGAACATCCAGGGGTTCCATACATCCTCTGAAATCTAGGTGGAGGTTCTCAAACCTCAATTCTTGACTTCTGCTCACCTGCAGGCCTGACACCATGTGTAAGCTGCCAAGGCTTTGGGCTTGCACCCTCTGAAGCAATGACCTGAGCTGTACATTGGCCCCTTTTATCCACAGCTGGGACACAGGGCATCAAGTCCCAAGACTGCACAAAACAGGAAGGCCCCAGGCCCAGCACACAAAACTGTTTTTTCTTCCTAGGCCTCCCTACTTGTATTGGGAGGGGCTGCGCATGAAGACCTCAGACATGCCCTGGAGACATTTTCCCCATTGTCCTGTAATTAACATTTGGGTCCTTGATACTTATGTAAATTTCTGCAGCAGGCTTGAATTTCTCCTCAGAAAATGGGTTTTTCTTTTCTATCGCATCATTAGGCTGCAAATTTTCCAAACTTTTATCCCCTGCTTCCCTTTTAAACACAAGTTCCAATTCCAAACCATATCTTTGTGAATACATAAAACTGAATGCATTTAGTAGCACCCAAGTCACCTCTTGAACACTTTGCTGCTTAGAAATTTCTTCCACCAGATACCCTAAATCATCTCTCTCAAGTTCAAAGTTCCACAGATCTCTAGGGCAGGGGCAAAATGCTGCCAGTCTCTTTGCCAAAACATAGCAAGAGTCACTTTTGCTCCAGTTCCCAACAATCCTCATCTCCATCTGAGACCACCTCAGCCAGGACCTTATTGTCCATATCACTATCAGCATTTTTGTCGAAGCCATTCAACAAATCTCTAGGAAGTTCCAAACTTCCCCACATCTTCTTGTCTTCTGAGCCCTCCAAGTCTCTAGGAAGTTCCAAACTTTCCCACATTTTTCTGTCTTCTTCTGAGCCCTCCAAACTGTTCCAACCTCTGCCTGTTACCCAGCTCCAAAGTCGCTTCCACGTTTTCAGGTATTCTTATAGCAGTACCCCACTCTACCAGTACCAATTTATTGGAGTAGTTCATTTTCATACTGCTATGAAGAAAAACCTGAGACTGGGTAATTTATAAAGAAAAAGAGGTTTAATGGACTCAGACTTCCACATGGCTGGGGAGGACTCACAATCATGGCAGAAGGCAAAGGAGGAACAAAGGCACATCTTATATGGTGGCAGGCAAGAGAGCATGTGCAAGGGAGCTGCCCATCAGATCTCATGAGACTTATTCACTATCACGAGAATAGCCTGGGAAAAACCTGCCCCCATGATTCAATTACCTCCCACCAGGTCCTTCCCACGACAAGTGGGGATTATGGGAGCTACAGTTCAAGATGAGATTTGGGTGGGGACACAGCCAAACCATATCACCAATGTTGGAAGTGACACCTGGTGAGAGGTGTTTGGTACATGGAGGCAGATCCCTCATGGCTTGGTGCTGTTTTCATGATAGTGAGTTATCACAAAATCTGATTGTTTAAAAGTGTGTGGAGATGAGTGAAGAGAGTTTCCCCCCACTCTCTCTCCCTTGCCCCTGCTTTTGCCATGTGACATGCCTGCTCCCTCTCCATCTTCCACCCTGATTGTAAGCTTCCCAAGGCCTCCCTAGAAGCTCAGCAGATGCCAGCACCATGTCATCTCCTGTAAAGCCTGCAGAACCAGGAGGCAATTAAACCTCTTTTCTTTATAAATTACCCAGTCTCAGGTATCTTTATAGCAATGCGAGAATGGCCTAATACAGGCACTTTTCTATGTGTGGCACAAATAGGCCTTTGTCCTTAAGCCTAACGTACAGACAGAGGACATGGAACTCATAGGAAATCCTATGCCCAGAGACACAGGCACTTTTGACCGTCAGTGAAGAACCTTCTTCCTTTCCAAGACTGCCATTTCCTCCCCCTCTCACCTTCTCTGGGAACTTCATCTATCAAGTATCTTTTTATTTTCATCCCTACACAATTTTTTCCCTTCACTGGCATCAATTCTTCTATCCTAAAAACGCTGAGGTTGTATTTTTCTTGAATATACATACACCTTTCCTTTGCCCCTGCTGTTTCCTCTGGCTGCCGCCCAAGTTCCCAAGTATTCTCACAGTCACACTCCTTGGACAAGCAGCCTGTGCTTGCTGCCTGCACTTTCCCGCCCAACCTGACTTAATCTTGTTACCTCTCTTACTGGTTTGCAGCTTCATAAATGACTCAAATTTTCACACGACAGCATTTGAGAGGGGCATGTTCTCTAAAGGGAAATTGCAGCTGCTTTCTGGCATGAGTAACATTTGGAGACACAGAAACGCCTAACAGCCATACCCCCTGAGAGTCTGAAATGGAGCTCCTACAGGGGTCGACGTGACTGTCCCACAGAAAAGCCATGCTCTTTGACAGCAGCTGGGACTGCAGCTGTGGGGGAGGAAGCTTGGATTGTCAGTTAGGAGAGAGATTTTAGTATATTATACTACGATGGCCCAGTAAAGAAAGTGAAAGAGTAGTTTTAAATAGGAGCCCAAATTTAGTATGCTGAAGAATCTAACATGATCAATGTCTGGAATTTGTCATTTATGTTCAGTAGTGAAATAGAAATTGTGTCTTTGCCCAGATTCTTCCTGAAGCTGATCTTGAACCAAGGATTTGGGTGTAAGTGGTTTGTTAAGGCACAGCTTCCAGAGGAAATTAGTAAGGGAGTGGAAGAAGTAGGCTGCGGGAAGGAAAGAGACAAACTAAGTAAAGTTGAGATGTCAGGTGAAGTCCCAGACTCAGCCTGATCTCCAGGGTGCAAGGTGTTTACCCCACCTCAAGATACAAGAGCTGGTGTAAGTCCACACCAGTAAGTCATTGGCTATAGGTGGGGGTGGAGGAGGACATACAATTCCCAGGCAGTTCTTCTTCTTACAGTCTAGGCAGGCTCCAGTGTCCAAGGGCGAGCCACCAAATGTTGCAGGTGTAAATATTAAGCAATAGAAACACTGAAGCTGAGACTGGGAATGGTGGCTCATGCCTGTAATCCTAGCAGTTTGCGGGACAGAGGCAGAAGAATCACTTGAGCCCGGGAGTTCGAGACCAGCCTGGGTAACATAGCGAGACCCCCTCTCTACCAAAAACAAAAAGTAAAAAAATAAAAGAAAGTCAGGTGTGGTGGCACACACCTGTACTCCAAGCTACTCAGGAGGCTGGGGTGGGAGGATTTCTCGAGCCCAGGAGGTCGAGGCTGTAGTGAGCTGTGATCACACCACTGCACCCCAGTCTGGACAAAAGAGCGAGACACTGTTTCAAAAACAAACAAAATCCAACAAAAAAACTCCAAAACATTGAAGCTGGAGATGAGTGCAGAGAGCTGGTAAAATGGATGCAAGGGGGTCCGGTCTGGTCTTTGACAGTGTCTGCTTACGTGTCCCTAACGGTGTATGCTCCTCCATCATGATGGTTCCAGTGTAAAGTGTGGCAATTGCATGGCATCTGGAGCTGCTGAACTCTTCAATGATGGATTAACCCAGGACTAGTTTGGCCATTCTGGAGACATCCTGGCTATAACTGGTGATATTAACTATATGCACAAGCCTTATGATCCAGCAGCAGTCCTGCTTACATCTCACAGAGAAATCATGCAAATCCCCCTGGAGACTTGACAATGATGTATAGCACTGTCTTGTTTAGGGTAGCAAAGGACTGGATAAGTAAGATATATATCCCCATATGTATTAGTCCGTTTTCAAGCTGCTGATAAAGACATACCCGAGACTGGGCAATTTACAAAAGAAAGAGGTTTATTGGACTTACAGTTTTATGTGGCTGGGAAGGCCTCACAATCATGGCAGAAGGTGAAAAGCATGTCTCACATGGTGGCAGACAAGAGAGCTTGTGCAGGGAAACTCCCCTTTTAAAAACCATCAGATCTCATGATACTTATGCACTATCACAAGAATAGCTTGGGAAAGACCTGCCCCCATGATTCAATCATCTCCCATTGGGTCTCTCCCACAACATGTGGGAATTATGGGAGCTACAAGATGAGATATGGGTGAGGACACAGAGCCGAACCATATCACCATATATAAGGTTTCCCTCCATATATACATGGATTGTTCATTAATTATTGTTCTGTAAGAGTTTTAAAGACATTATTGACATATTTGATATATTCTTTTTATAATTTGAAAGGGAAAATTATTTTTAAAAACTAATAACAATTGATGAATGAACTGAGCTAAATATGTCAAAAAGGAGCTGAAATAAGGAGTAGCAAGATATATAGACAAATCTCCTTTTTTTTTTTTTTTTTTTTTTGAGACAGAGTCTTGCTCTGTCACCCAGGCTGGCATGCAGTGGAGTGATCTTGGCTCACTGCAACCTCTGCCTCCTCGGTTCAACCAATTCTCCTGCCTCAGCCTCCTGAGTAACTGGGATTACAGGCAGTTAATCCCACCTGCCACTATGCTTAGCTAACTTTTGTAGTTTTAGTGGAGATGGGGTTTAGCCATGTTGGCCAGGCTGGTCTTGAACTCTTGAAATCAGGTGATCCGCCCACCTTGGCTTCCCAAAGTGTTGGGATTACAGGTGTGAGCCACTGCGTCTGGCCAATTCTCCTTTCTTTGGGAAGTCACCCTTCTACCCCCAGCTCCAGGGGTTGGCCCTGCTTGCTAGATCTAAGTTGGTCAGCAGAATTCCATTTGTCCCAGTGGAATTTTGACTGATAGGGACAGTAATCCAGGCCTAACCCTATCAGGTTTCATAACATAGAGAAAAAGTTGGACCTATGACATTAATTTTTCATTAGACACAAATATATTCCCTTTACCTGCTCAGACTTAGATGTTCTCATTTTAGGATATTTTAAAAGCACAAGCATTTAATTGAAGTTAACCCTAAAAGTCATACTCTGAGAGAAATAGAGAGCTATAGTTCATGGAGAAATGGCATTATTCTGAAAAAAGCATGCACAAATGGAATGAGTAAGAGGATGAGTGGGCTGGCTCATGCCTGTAATCCTAGCCCTTTGGGAGGCTGAGGCAGGTGGATTCCTTGAGCCCAGGAGTTTGAGACCTCCCTGGGCAACATGGTGAAACCTCGTCTCTACTAAAAATACAAAAAGTAGCGAGGTATGGTGACATGTGTCTGTAGTGCCAGCTACTGGGGAAGCTGAGATGGGAGGATTGCTTGAGCCCAGGAGGTCAAGGCTGCAGTGAACCGAGGTTGTGCCACTCCACTCCAACCTGTGCAATAGAGTGAGATCCTGTCTCAAAATAGAACAAAACAAACCACCCATCCTGCAAAAAAAAAAAAAAAAAAAAAAAAATGGAGTGAGTCAGAGCTGTCCTCTGTATGCTCTGGATGTGCCTTGGGCCTGTGATTTGGCTGACAATGTGGTAGTACGCAGACTGCGCAGGGTCATTACTCCCACTTGGGACAAATCTATCACACAACATCAAGTATACAATTTTATCTACCTTCATAGAATCAAATTCAAGTAAAAGATGATCAGTTCCATTTAGATAAACTAGATAAAGGGTCTGTGGTTTAGGACTAAAAGGGAAAAATTTGTGGAATTCTCTATATTCCTCTGGGAAGATTCCATGACTCTTCCGATTATAACTAGGGTTGGCATTGCTGTTCCTAATTTATTACCACCCCCAAAGAAATACAGCTGATAGAATCTACTGAATAATATTGATGCTAAAAGCTTGGGAAACTAGGAGATATAATGAGTTCTGGCCTCATCAAATCAAAAGTGAACTATTCTAGCATGCCTCAGAGGGAAAGCCCAGTTTTGCAGTTACAATGTTATTTTCAATCTTTGATTCTTTCCTGATTCTAGGAACCCAAGTCTGTCCCCTTTCAGTTTTAAAAACAAAAAAATTAAAGCATATCAATGCTGACCAAATATAGATCCTGGTTTGTCTTTGTTACTATTTAGAGAAAAGTATGGCAGAAACTTCTTCAACTATAGGATTATTAAAAAAACAAACAAACAAAAAAAAACACTTGGTTTTCATTGTGAAGACCCCGTTGGAATTTCAGAAACATTCAACTGCATATGGTAAACTTGCGCTCTGATTTAACTTTGCTTTGAAGTATGGAGTAAAATCAATAAATACAGGGCTGTACTCTATTATTTTACAAATAAAGAAATAGAAGACTCAGTATCATGAGCTTGGAGTGGTTTGGGAAGGCTGGCAGTATGTTTCCTTCACTCTACACATAAAAGGTTTTCCATGCTATCTCATGGACTAGTGATACTCCTAAGAACAACAATAGAGGTAATAGATTAGTCAAAGATTGATATTTGTCTCAGGTATTTCCTAATTATATCTAGGAATTGTGTTTCATTATTTTGATAATTTTAAATTACTTTTGAATGGAAAATAATATGTATTTACTGACTTTATAAAAACTCACAATGTAGAGACAATCTATATTGCTTATTCTTATGCCATTCTCCTAGAGGTGACATAAAGTTCATGCAAAGTAAAATGAGAGTTGTGGAAGCAAAGGCCCTCGTACTTGTCTGCTGATGTTCACCAACTGAAGTTAAAAGAATTTTGACTACTGTTTCCTTTGTGCTTTTACCAGCCCCTATGCTGACGTCTGTTGAGTCACCACAAAGCTCGTCACTGCATTTATTTATTTATTTGTTCATCTGATTTCCTGTTCCCAGCTATTAGCACAATGTAATATGATGATTGTTCATGGTATTTGTGTTGAGTGAACAGATAAATCAAGAAGGGGATGGAGGGATGGATGAAATGATGCAGCACAGGGATTTTTAGGGCAGTGGGGCTCTTCTGAATGATACTGTAATGGTGGATATGTGATATTATATGTTTGCCCAAACCCATAGAATGTCAAGCACAGAGTGAACCTTAATGTAAACTATAATCTTTAGTTAATAATATTGCATCAATATTGGTTCATTTACTGTAACAAATGTGCCACACTAATACAAGGTGTAAAAAATAGGGGGAAACTGTGTGGAGAAGGGGGAGAAAGGAGGGCATGTAGGAATTTTCTGTAATTTTGGATCAATTTTTCTGTAAACCTAGAACAGCTCTAAAAAACATAAAGTGTATTAAGTTACAACAAAAGATGATTCAAGATAACTTAGATGAGATGGTCTTAGAATGTGTGTATTGCAAGCAACAGAAAACCAGATTTAACTAGTGTAGGTGAAAAGGTAAATGTGTTGGTTTGTTTACTGAAGCCATGAGAAAGCATCAGGGAGAGCTAGAACTGGGGACTTTAATGCTCTTCTTCATCTTCATGACACTCTAGATTGACTTTCTTCATAATGCTCAACCACGGAGTCCGGCCACACCCAGGCTCACAACCTCCCAGCCGTGCTTTAATAAGAAAACAGCTCTTTCTGACTTAGTTCTTACTGAGAAACTCCCAGAGGATGCTGGTCAGCCTCACCTAACCTAATCACTTATAGGAGAGGAGAGACTGGCTCTAACTGGAATATAGCTGTTTACAAGGCTGGAAACGAGTAGGTGTGTCAGGAGCCTATTGTGGTTATCCTGGCAAGAGAATATGGTGCTCAGACTAGGGAGGTAGAGGCAGAGACAGAGAAGTGGTCAGGTTCTGGATATATTCTGAAGATAGGGCTCTCAGGACTTATGGAGATGTTGGCTACAAGGTGTGAGGAAAAGCAACGAGCAATGACTTCAAAGTTTTTATCCCGAACAACTCCTAAAAAATGGGACTGTCTATAACTGAGCAGAGGAATATTAGGCAGTGCAGGCTGGAAGATATCAGGAGCTTCATTCTGGATATATTACGGTGTACTAGCCATCCAACTGTGAATGTCAAATAAACAGTTGGATATATATGAATCTCTTCCTCCAGGTATCTACCTGACATATTGCTTACTGACTGTAATTGTTTATTGCCTAGAATGCAAGCTCCATGGGATCAGGGACTTCGCTCGTTTTGTTTACTATGTCCCCAATATCTGGAAGAATGCCTGGTGCATAGTAGATGCCCAATTAAACTCACTGGAAATGTAAATGAAGGAATGAATGACAGAGTTAAATGCTCAGTACAACAAAATAGGTTGGTTGAGAATAGAGGTAGGAAGTACCTGTTTGATAGTAAATTGCTTTCCGGGATATTACTAAGGAGAGGTTTGCAACAGGCATTATGTAACAAACATTTTCTATGGAAAACTATGTAAAAATGAAGAGACACTTCAAGGTTTCTGTAAACTTTTATTTTATACTTATGGGCCACTGCCAACTCAGGGCCTTGGCTTCTGGCTCATTTCTACAAAGTTACTTGTTGAAAAGATGAAGTAAAGGTAGAAATTGGAAATATTCCTACTAGTAAACCACAGTTACTTACCAGTCCATAAATAAAATGCACATTGAAGCCTTCAGAAATCTATGACTTTCTGAATTTATAAAATGCATTTTTTTCATATGAAAGAAACAAAGCATCTTGAAAAAAAGACAATTGTCTAAACAAAATGGTGTGAACCTATGGTTTATATTATAGGCATATATCACTGCATATGATGCGCCAGTGGAATAATAGATTTGACTGCTAACACACAAAAAGGGCAGTACTTCTTAGCCTTGCAATTCAAGCAACTGGAACCTGATGTTATTTTACCTGTGCCTGTCCTAAAATATGGTCCAACAAATTATCTTACCTAATTTATTATCAGCAATCTGTCTGGTGAAGTCTGAAAGAAACAGACAACCTGGCAATTTCATCACCACATTGAGTTGAGGATAAGAACAATATAATACTTCAAAGTGTAATGACTTTTGCTCCAGCACAGGAAACAATATGATCCCAAATACTGCTTCATCAAACCAACCAACCAAACAAAACCCTATATTGCTAGTCCACAGCTCATCCGCTTTCACGCTGCCTCTTATATCCCATTTGTAATGGTAACATGGTTACAAGATTTATGAACGCAGAAGGTTGTTATAGGTTAAAATGGACTGAGGCAGGTTGTCATGATGAACAATCACCTAGATTTTACTCAGACTATGCACTTTGGCACAACTGCGGGGCACAATTATTAGATTAAATCCATACATACCATCACACACATGCATATATCACACACACAAATACATTCCACAGAGACAGTCTAGAAAAATGGTCTAAAAGAAATTTACAATTGTTTATATATATATACACACACACTAGTAAAAATTTTCTGCTGTACTCACAGTCTGTAAACATCTGGGAAAATGCCTGGCAAAAGTTACTGTGGGCCCTTTGAAATGGTGACAATGTGGGAGGGAGACGTTGGGGTGGGGATTTAGGTTCATACTGAAAACCCCGAGAAGTGAAGAATCTTAAGTTCTGGTGGCACATGGGGGTAATTATTTTTCACTGACATGATAAACTCATCTGGTCACTTCAAAATTATGTTTCCTATATGGAAAAGGGAATGATCAAAAAAGACTTACTGCCAGTTAACATTTTAAGAAAAATTAAGAGAATAGGAGGTGATATGTATATACATATATATGTCACTATTACAAATACCTGAATGAAAATTTCCAAATCATCTGAAAAATTCAATCTTTTCCTCTTAGGTGTGCTTTAGACTTCTATATACAGTGCACTGAAAGTCTCAGGCAGAGTTAAATGACACATACATTAAAATTTTGGTACTTGACATTGATTTTTCTTACAATATTTACATGAAAAACAGATTGAACTTGTGAAAAAGAACTATCTGATTGAAGCATTACTTTTGAATTTAACATACAAAACATGTTCAAGATCCCTTGTAATAAAACACCATTTAAAAAAGAAAATACAGTTTTAAAAAAATTCTTTGAGTAGCATCTATTAAATTGCCAAATGTGTCATCAGACTGTGCTTTAGGGGCCTGTTGTAGCTTTAGAATTTGTGTTTTAAAAAAATAAACAGTGACATGGAAAATACTAACCTAATTGCTCACCTGAATACTATTTTTGTCTTTTTTTTTGCAAACTATGTGTAAATAAGTTCAAATAATCATGTTAGGCTATTACGCAGTTAAAAAATACTGGCACCAAATGACATTTCAAATAAAAGTGACTTGAGCCCATATTGTGTTTGGCTGAAGGACAAAAAAATCACTTAAAAAAAGTAGAAAATCTTGTCATAATCTCTAAAGTTTCATGGTGACCAGTTCCCATTGAACATTCACCAGAACTGCCATAAAAGCTAGCCATGTACTTGAAAGCTCTATTTTCATGCAAAAGTAGTAAATATCCTTCTGGTTTCATTTAACAGTCTTCATTCTCCCCCAGCTCCCACCATTTTTTAGTGCTGAATACAACACGCGGAATATGTAAATCAGATCAATTAAAGAAGTACGATTCGTAGATGTTGTGGGTGGATAAACCAGTCTACCCTTGCGGTTTTGGAAAGCATTTCTTCTTGGGTGTGGGAGTGAGTTAAGGAAGAAGGATCAGAGAAGAGATTTCCGGAGTCACAGTTGCCTTGTGATTTTTTTCTCTGAGAGGATTATGGGAGTACCGAGGAGTGCTTCTAAGGGTGGTCAGTTCATGCTGTCCTTATGGCTGCTCCGGTCTGTGTTGTGGTTGTTTTGATCGTGGTTCTTCCACTGGATGCTTGTTCCGTTCATGGGGACCGAGGTCATCAGACTTTTGGACTGGTAACAGCAGCAGCAGAGGCATGACTGGGGGAAGGAGGAGATTCGAAGTAAGGCGAGCCTACCAGCCCATTCCCAGCCAAACACAGCGGCCCTGGGCCACGCTAACGAGGGGCAAATGTCCATTCGCATTCGAGGGAAGTGAACCTTGACAGTAACCTAGAGTGGAGAGCCTGTTATCACCAGGCAGGAGTTACACTGTCCATTCCAGTGCAGAGAAATAGAACCCTTGTTTCTCATTTTAATTTTATTACCAAGTGCAAAAGAAAGGGAAGGCAGTGTTGGTGAGAGGAAGGGCTCTCCACGGCTTGGGGCAGGCATGGGTAGGGCTGCGCTGGCGCGGGGGGTGGTCTTAGCATTTCTTCAGTGTGCACCACCTGTGTGGCTCTCCACACCAGGTACCCCATCAGATTCTCACAACAGCCTTGGATGTTCTCCCATTTTATGCTATTCCCTCATTTTATGAATGAGGACAGTGAGGTCCAGAGAGGATAACGAGGACTCTCTAGATTTGGGCTCTTTCTCTTGGATATGCTGCCTTTTTAGGAAGATTCATCAAAAAGTGGGATTATTTTCTGATAATTTTTACCTTGATTTTCCCTCCCCCAATGAATATGTAAATTAATGAGTAAGTAATAATTAATTTCAGCTTATATAATGTACTAATTTTAACCTGCATGTTAGTCAATCCATTTTGGGCCGAGTGTTTTGTGACTGGCAGACATTTCCAAGAAGACCTCAGAAGTACGGCCCCAAACTTCCATACTGAGTTTCATCTGTTTGTGTGATTCCTTGGTTAATATATGTCTGCCTCTGTTTAGACTGTAAGTTCCATGCAGGCCGTTACTGTGTTTTTTCTCTCTACTCTGTCCCTAATAGTAATCAACTCATATTGAGCACTTATTATTTCAAGCATTTTACATATATTACCCTCCTTATGAGAGAGATACTGTGATCATCCAATTTTATAGGTAAGGAAACTGAAAAAGGAGAGGCACTAACCAGACCTGGGGTAGACAGTTAGCAAGTGCAGGGCTGTAATGTCCATCGAGGCTCTTTGCTTCCAGAGCCTGCATTCTTGACCTCTACCATACTCTGCCTCATATGTACCATAAGCTAAAGTTAAACAGCCTGGTCCAAGATAACAAAATCCAGTGAGGATTAAGCCTATGCTAAAATCATTTCAGGAACCAGAAAATGACACATCAATAAGACAGGCTTAGAGCTTCTGAAGGACGTGGGTGGCTGAGCTGGCTGGAGGTTTGAAAGCAGAAGGAAACTGATTTTGAATACAATTATATTTGTTCAGATTCCCACAGCAATAAGCATTTACTTTCCTTGAAGATTCTATTACTAAGTACACAATTAAATAGCATTTAATGAGAGCTTTCTTTTCTTTTCTTTTCTTTTTTTTTTTTGAGACCGAGTCTGGCTCTGCCGCCCAGGCTGGAGTGCAGTGGTCCTATCTCGGCTCACTGCAAGCTCCGCCTCCCGGGTTCACGCCATTCTCCGAGTAGCTGGGACTGCAAGCGCCGGCCACCACGCCCAGCTAATTTTTGTATTTTTAGTAGAGACAGGGTTTCACCATGTTGGCCAGGATGGTCTCGATCAGTGAGAGCCTTCTTAACAATAGAGCTTATATTTTGTCAAGACTTTGGTTCAAGTCTAAGACAATGTAAGGTATGAATAGGTCTTATGTACTCTCTGTGGCCTGGAGCATACATTGAAACATTTCTCTCTAAAGGAGGATTCTAAACTGGCATGTGATTTAGTCCTTTTGATTTTAACCTCTTTGTATGTGGTTGTCTAAATAGGAACTGCTTTTCTGTTATGCCGACAATCTGACTCTCTTTCTGGGTAATAAAACATGATTTTCACTTCACTGCTAAAAAGGAGTACAGCTGATCAAAGTAATATTACAACTGGAATTGGCTGTGTCTGTTGACTGTTTAATATACTCATTTTGTTGTCTTTAAAAAATACTTGAAAAATCATCTTACCTGGAAACAATTTTTAAATTTCTTGCTCACAAAATACAGAGCTATGGGGTTTATACATGAATTCATGGTTGCCAAGTTAATACCGATGTAATCCATGAGCAGCAAGAAACTAGAGCAAAAGAAAATGGTGTAGAATAATTAGAATATATTGTTTTAAAATCTGCTCACTAGCATTTCTTCCTAGAATAAGCATTTTTCTTGCCCAGAAGCCATTTCTTATGGGTGGCAGTTAGAATTTTGTAAAAAGTGCTTGTTTAAATGGCAGTTTCAGTTTTGCAGGACAGTTACAGATACATCACTAGTTGGTTAGCTCAAACCCTTATGCACAGCCTCAGGAGGGGAGTGGCAAGATAACAGATGTGGCTTGCACACATTTTGGGATCAGTTATAGGCTATGTCAGCTAAAGAAAAAAATCAACTTTGCAGTTTTAATTTTCAGGGCTAATGGGCATGTAGAGTAGATGGTTTTGTAAAAGTATTATAAATATGAAAATCTGAGAAACTCCAATTTTCTAGTGAGTACATAGGATCATACCTAAGTAATTCACATCGGTTCTTGTCCATCTCGTTATACACAGTTTTCTTCAATATACGGCTTAAATGAAGAGGGAACCAGCAAAGAGCAAAAATTACAACCAAGCAGAAAACTGTCTTTGCAACTTCTCGACGCTAAAGGAAAGTGAGAGAAAAAGAAAAAGGACAACAAATTTAGTATTTGTATACTAGATGCAAGAACTACAGTACCAGGAAGTAGGAGACATCAGGGAAAGAATAATTCAAAGAAGAGCCAGGAGAACAGCCTGGCTTACAGTGCCTCTACCTCTTCAAGATTCTAAGGTCAACGTTCTAACTAAGGAATTGCTAATGATGCTTCTGGGCAGCTTCCAGGAAGGACGGGGGTCTCAGGTTGGTTATTAGGGCAGGACAGAGGTTATATGCCAGGAGAGAGGTGGAAACTGGCTGGAGGCGAGCCAGCTGAGTCTGTGGCTGTGTGTGTGTAGGTGGCTGAGTCTGCCTGTGTGTGTGTGTGTGTGTGTGTGTGTGTGTAGGGGGGTGGGGTGTGACCGCATGGGGGAAAGGGTTAGCTAATGACTCTTAATAACAGGTAACTAATTAGCATTAATGATGGCATGGCAGGCAAGGAGACTGCACATCACATGATAATGCATGGACAAATCAACAAAGACCTTGGGAAAACAAAATAGGAGTGGGGACCAGAAAAGGAAAAGTCATAGCACTATGTTTTTTCCTTTTCCTGATCTTGAACACAGCTACTATTGGGATATTTTTGCTCTTTAAATTCTTTTCTTAATGACATGTAGTTCTTAATGACATATAAAAATATTATATACTGTTTGCAAGCAGAAGGATGAGGGTAAAGGATTATCAGCAGTGATGACTAGAAAATCTGGAACATGCTGACCTTGGACTGACTTCATGGAAGGTTTGCATGCCTTTGAGTCTGCTCAGGATCAGAAAAACTATAAATTAGGAATTATCTGCAACCATTCATTGGCGTGCATTATTTGAGTATTTTATTGCATGCATTTAGAAGCCGGACTAGGAACACAAAATGCAAGTTGTCTGTAACTGGGATCAGTTAATGTCAAAATAAAACTGATTAAAAACAGGGTCTGGAAGGGTAATGCTGGCTCAACCTGAAACATACAACATTAAGTCTGGGAAGCCTACAATAAACTCACATGATTGGCTGAGCCATTCAAAATATTCTGGGGCAGTTTTCATAACTCACTACTCTAGCTCAAAGAACTGGGAATTCTTTAACCTCTCATAGTTATTGGGCTAGCTGGGATATGGCTTCGGAGTAATGACTGAGGGAAGAAATAAAATATTCACATCTTCAGGAATGGGGGCTCTTTTTAACAGGGTCATTTTGTGTGTCCAGAAAGACAGTGTGCCCATAAAAATAGAAAAGCAGTGTATTAGGGGAGAGGTTACCTTTCCTGAGTGCATACTCAAAGAGGATAATGCTTTTAAAAGCAGTATTAGTACACTGCCATGATAGTCTGATACTTGCTTAACCAATATCCATTCTCCTGTCTTCCTTACCATCACTCTGGTCTTGATTTGTTAAGGCAGCTGGAGAACCTGCCCTAATTATCTACATGGCCACTTGGCACAGTTTTGTCCCATTAGATGAAATAGAAAGCATTGCATGGGTTTCCGGAAGAGTTACTGAGAAGTATAGGGACACTCCTTTGATGCACACCCACGATGGGTTGTTTTCTGTTCTTCCCCTCTTGCTGCTTGGAAATCAGATATAAAAGTAGAGCTGCTGCTACTGTCTTCTGAGACTGAAGCAAAGATCAGCAAAACAGTAGATACCTGGCCTCTAACTTGGCTTGACCACTAAATCTTGATGTCTGAACTTTTTGCTATGGGGGAAAGATAAACTCCTTCTTGGTCAACTAACAGTTATTTTGGGTTTTGTGTTCCCAGCATCCAAACACAACCCCTAATTGATAAAACTGTCATCATTATGATGAGGAGAAATTAGAGACAACCAAGCAAGAAGCAAAACTATGAGCCCCACAGAGTATTAGTCAAGATGGCAAGGCTTTGTGTTCTATGCTTGCAGTCCCATCTGCAGGACCTCCAGCCACCCTTGCTCTTCTGTACTTAGGATTTGCTACAGCTTTGAGTGGCACCAAAAGGAACGTTAACTGCATGAGGGCAAAATTTTGGGTTCTAATCTCCATTTGGTTGAGCAAACCTCTTAATCACCTGTATAATAAACAATATATATCCTCCCGATCTCAGAGGGTGCTTGGAGGAATCAAAAAAATAAGAAAAAGACATGGAAATGGAAATGCACTTTAAAAACTTAAAAAATGCTATGTAAACATGAAGCAGCATATGACAATTATTTAATTGTTTCCACAATTAATTAACATTATTCCAAAATTAAATAATTAATTATTTCCACAGCAAATACCACTCATAGCTTAAACAGGCTCAATCATGGTGTGAATGCAAAAATCCATATTTTAAAACACTGTTTTTCACAAACTCATTCTAACTACCTCCATTCCAAGAATGAGAGGAAATAATTGTAAACATATTAAGCAATTGGAGTATTTGAAACTTTCATGCCTGAACAAAGTCATACTAAGGTTTCTCAATGTAATCTTCCTGCTAAATGTCAATGAAAGATAATAGCTACCATTTTTATGGCATGTTAGATTTTATAAAGTACATGCATACACATTCATCCTTTTGATCCTCATACTATTGATTCATATATTATGCCCAATTTACAGATAAAAAGCTGAAGCTCAGAAAAATCAGTATAGTAGTTGAAGAGTTGCTGATGAGGAACTATGCGTGCACATGGTAATTATATAGGACAGATGTACAGACTCCATCAACAACTCACATTAACTTTTGGTGTAGTTGGCCATCATTATATACTTTTCTGTTGCAACAGGGAACTTACCTGAAGTCCTAGGTTTACTCTTAGAATTAATGTAGATTAACATTTGCTTAATACCTACTAGGAGCTGGGTACTATTAGGCACATTACATGTCTCAGGTAATCCCCATGATGTATTATTACATACATATTATGAGAAACTAGAAGTTCAGAGAGATTAAGCAATTTGCCCAAGGTCAGAGAGCCAAGTATGAGTCTAGTTTTGCCCTTGAAAGCCCACAGCTTTATCTGTTCTAATTTCACCCAGGAGGGACCAACATTAGCCTCCTATTGACATGTTCAAATTCCTTCTAGAACTTTGGATCCTCCAACACTTTACCTCTTCTAATGTACATGATCCCATTTCCTAGCATAAGTCTCACATTAGACATTGCTCTAGAGAGGTTCATCTCCTTTTTCCCATTCCCCAAATGCATGGTTCCTATTCCACGTTCTAACTAGACTCCTGTTCTTCCACCTGAAATGCTCTCTGTCAACTTCTTCCCCATCAAATCCCACTTATCCTCCAAGGTCTGGTTCAATCCCCCTCATCTATGAACAGCTTCCCTATGACTCTATCTCATACCATTCCTGGCTTTCCATAGCCCAGGCTACTTTTACCACACCTGTGGTTCTATTTTTCAGTTGTTTTGCATGCGTATTTTATTTCTACAACAAGACTGTAAATCTGCATGGGGAGAAAGTCACATGCTTCTTTGTGTCCTGGTACAGTTTCAAGCCCAGTTGAATGCACGAACTCACATACACACATGCTCAGTACACTCCTGGCAAAATAGAGGGATAGTTCTTCTCTATTTGGGCCCAGCCTTCAGGACCACTTGTTTTATAGGCAGGTTTCACATTTTACAAAAGAAATTTCTAACACTATTACTATAAAGAAAACAGTTACAAGATAGTATTTTCATTTTAGGAAATCAGGCTAATTCTACTAAAGACAGTATTTACAGGCCTGCTGCTGTCAAGGACTAACCAGTCCTGGCCAGATTTTCATGATGTTATGGGATTTACCTGCTTAAGATGTTCACTGAGGGCAATTCTCAAGCTTCCATTCCTTCTGTTCAACATCTCACAAGTCATGAGGGTGTAGAAGATCGCGGTGCACACCAAGGGCATACAGAAATAGAACCCGAAGAGCCACCAGTCCTTTACATCTTGGTAGAACTTCAAAGTGAAAAAAAAAAAGAAGAGAAAAGGAGGAGCAGAGTCATGTCAATTAACCGTGCTGTGCCTCTGGTAGCTTTAAGGTCTTTAAACTTGCAGATACGTCTGTAAAATCATGCTTTCAGCTTGCAGTAATGGGTTTGGGAGTGGTCCTCAAAACTCAATTAAATTGGAAACTTCAGAAATTATCCTGGCTTTAAACAGCACATAAAGAAACTGCACTTACAAAAATTATCTTGACAAGGATACTTTTCATAGATTGAAGGTTTCAACTACACAATGGAAGAGCCCTAATCAATAAAAATAATGTCCTTCTAAAGCTCATAAAACATGATTTTGAGACAAAAGAATATATATGTTTATCTTTATTTCTTCATGAACCTCAAAATTTTGTTAGTGCCTGCTTTACTTTTGACTATTTTGGTGAAAGTGTATTTAACCTGAAACAGTGAAGGTTATGAATGGCTTATCTGTGTAGCTTTGGTTAATAGGGGTTAACCCTCTGCCTGGTATGCCTGCTATGTGACCTTAAAGCCAGCCACTTTGAACTTCAATAGCTATACTCTTCTCCCTCCTTTAATACTTACCACCTGGAAACTATTGAGGCAGCATATCTCAACTGAAGGCATGTCTGGTATTATCTAGCTGGGCAGGATTTATAAATACCAAGATTATTCAGTTTTACATCTGCTTAAAGAAGAAAACTTAATACCCTATAAAAATGGAAAATGAAAAATGATATCTAAATTCTTCTTCCCACGAAATTAATCACCAACTTGGGACGAAATGCTTTTTCTTTCCTTATAATGCTTCTTCAGATTGTTAATTTACTAAGGACAATGCAGTTCCCACAGTAAAAAAATAATCATGTTGCTCTGTAAAAAATGGGACAGTTTCTGAATATAGAAAGAGGCTAAGTGGGCTGCATTTATAACATGCCTATTAAAATAATCTAAAAATGGTTCCTAAAGACAAAAAATTTGGGGGAGGAGTTCTTGACTATTTTTATGCCACAGACCCTTTTGGAAGTCTGGTAAAGACTATAATCCCTTCTGAGAATAATACTTTTACATGCATAAAATAAAATACATAAGACTGCAATGGAAACCAATTACATTAAAGCACAGCTATCAAAATATTACAAATTAAATTTGATATAGTAATATTGTGTTTATTCACAAATAACAAACCTAATGATGGTTCTAATAACTACTGAACTGTTGAAGTGCTGAAATTCTGAAGAGCATAAATAATATTTTGAGATTATACAAGTGTTATATGGCATAAAAATGTCTGCTATTTTTATTACTGAAAAAGTCATGATACTGGTAAACACTATGGTGATTTGTTGGGTACATTCATAATAGAACGAAATGATAAATTCAGTTAGAAGTTAGTGAAAATAAACATGTTGTTTCTTTTCCAACCAAGTTCACAGATCCCTGAATTCTATCCTCAGGTTAAGTGCAAACTCCCAAAGGAGTTGGTTTATTCTAAACTGCTTACACAAACATTTCCCTGTTCCCAACACACTGTAGAAAGATTTCAGTCCTGAACTTAAAAAAAGTCGGGAGCACTCTCTCTCTCTTTTTTGAAGTGCAACACGAACACTCCTTTGAGCACCCATTCTCCCTTCTTTTGTGTCCTCTTTTTCCGGGTGCATTTGCTGGCTGGGTATAAATGACCCAGAAGCAGCTGCAGAGGGTCTGGAGGCTGACCCTTGAGAGGGCTGAATGGAGTCCCCTGCCCCCTCCATGGCAAAGGCCCACAGAGAAATGGGTAATGCATGTCTTTGGAACTGATGTCATCAACATGGGTAGAGGGGGGCCTACCATCAGTCTAGGGTAAAGTTGAAGAGCAAGAATGGAAAAAATAGGGGAAATAAATTTAGAAAAAGAGAACAGGACTTCAGACTTGGAATGAACTCTAAAAAATTATCTGTTCAACTCATACCCTTTACTGCAACCGTCTAGCCCACCCATGCCTGAAGGGTAGCTACCCTTTACTTGAACACGTCTAGATAGAAGACTCTGTCTTTATGAAACAGCCCATTTCATTTTGTCTGGCTCTAAGGATTAGTAAGCTCCTTCTTATAGTGAACCTCTTTTCTCTAATGTTTGCATCTGGAATATCTAGATTGCTTATTCACACTGCCCAAATTCTGACAATCTCCTACTGTCTACTTTGTTTTTCACTTTGAAGACTAACCCAGTAAGAAACTTCAATTTTAAGTTGTTAGCTTGGCAGTTTTCATGAGCACTTTTAATTTTAAAACAATAATTTCCAAGCAGGATAACTGGTCAACTGTAAAACCACGAATTCTGTGAATTCTCCAAGTTGGGAAAACATACCTTGAGATGTCTGTAAATAATTACATGTGGAATGTGAGCTACATGAAACTTACATCAAAGCACTAAATTATACTGATTTAAGAGAAATAGTTATCCTTTTGGTTTCCCTCCTCAGTCCACATGTTAGTTTTGCAAAGAAAAGATGCATTTTAAATAGGTTTCCCAAAATAGTCATGTGATTAAGCTTTTCAGAAAAACATTAATATGGTCAGGTGTATTAAAAAAAAAACAACTGAATTTGTTAAACCAAAATATTCTTTTAAAAAGTTCTACAATTTTATATTATTTGTATATTAGACACAGAAACCGTACTAATATAAGTACATGTAAGTACTACTCTCTACTTTGAATTAGTAAATCCATCTTTAAAGAATGTGAGAAATGTGCTTCTCCCCAAGTGACATAAGATAAACATCAGCACGTCTTCTAGATGGAAATTGTTGTGTTGTATTCATTATTATAAAAACAAATAGCATATGTGTGTATGTATATATATATATATATACACATACACACACACGTGCGCACACACACACACACACACACACATCTAGTCCCTCTTAGTAAATTTGCTTTGGTATTCTTAGTGGTTTGGTGCAGAATAACAGATGTGTCTACCATTGTGGTATAATATAAGAGTGAAAGCCAACATAACTGTTCTATTCAAGAATCTAGACACAGGTTTAACATCTACTTTTCATGCAACTGAGGAATATTTGACAGAAGAAACCACACTTGGCATTGTGGCGACGTCATCAAGTCTCAAGATGGTGAAGTCTAACGAAGGACCTCTTCCCTTCCCTAGTTAATTCCTTTTAAACGTTTAGTACCTCCATGAATTTTGATGTGGCATTGAGCATACAAGTTTTATGCTGTTCACCCCTATATTCAAAGGGTACCATGACGAAGCCAATCGCTTCAGGAATGGCCAGGATAAAGGACAGGATCCAGATGGAGACAATTTCAATGGCAGTTACCAAAGGAATCCCAATTCCCTGAACACGACTCCAGGAGGCAACTGCTCTGTACCTGAAAAAAAAGGTAATGGAACCAAGTTGTTAGGAAATTTTAAATGTATTTCAATTAAACAAAAATTGTAAGTGGCAGGAAGCTCCTCCCCATTTCCAATACCAGTAATTGTCTTTTTAGGAATTTTCTGAGTCTTGGTATGAAAACCAAGTGGGGCTTTTTATTTATTTATTTTTTTTGAGACGGAGTCTTGCTCTGTTGCACAGGCTGCCAGGCTGGAGTTCAGTGGCGGGATCTCAGCTCACTGCAAGCTCCGCCTCCTGGGTTCACGCCATTCTGCTGCCTCAGCCGCCCGAGCAACTGGGATTGCTGGCACCCGCCACCACGCCCGGCTAATTTTGTTTTTGTATTTTTATTGGAGACGGGGTTTCACTGTGTTAGCCAGGATGGTCTCTATCTCCTGATCTCGTGATCTGCCCGCCTCGGCCTCCCAAAGTGTTGGGATTACAGGCTGAGCCACCACACCCGGCCACAAGTGGGGCTTTTAAGAGTTCCACCCATTTGGAAATCAACTGCCTGGCAGGCCTGAGGTCTGAGGTCTTTATTTGGTCTAGTGAAATCTTAGGAGAGTTTAGAATGTGGCGGTAACAGACAGCTGTGCCTATGTTTTTTAAGCTGGGGGAGAAATTGGATGGATGGGAGGGATCATGAAAGCTGCTGGTACTTGTTATAGTAATATCTTATTCCTCTTTATAAAATAAAAAAAGAAACCTTAAAGCATTATCTATGAAGTGGGCCTAGATATCCTTGAGTGAATAATGACCACAGATATTCCATTGTTTCCTCCCTTCTTTTACCCTCAAAATATGAGCACGGTGGGCTTGTACTAGGTGGCAGTTTTAGTAAATACCTATTTGTGGTAAATGTCAAAGAAGGACTATATCACTCCCATTATGGCCCTGTGCTAGAGCAGATACAACTTATTTAAAGACAATTTGGTTTCTAACCAAATTAGAGTTTACAATCTAACAGAAAAGAATGGTTCATACAGAGTATATAACATAAATGTGACTGAACGATTATGTGAATCAAAAAATTGTCTGGTAATAAGAAATTATGCTCACCCTATTTTTTACTTCACTATTTTAATGATAATAATCACATTTTTAAATGTTATATCTAAGGAAGGTCTGGTTTAGAAATCCTATGTTCTTTGACCTGATGTGATGGTCTGATGCTAACTGCTTTTAGACTTACTATTAAGAAGAGACCTGTGACGTGGTATGGTATTTTTGTGGCCTCATTCCTGAAATTTTTGTTGCTGCCGTAATGGAAAAGAAACATTTTCTTTTTATAGTTTTCATTAGTTAGTGCCAGAAGAAGGCTGTAAAACAGATTGAATGCACTGGAGACAGGTGCTCATGGGTTTGCAGGACATACAAAGTAATGTAGAAGATTAATCAATAAAGCCAAGGCAACATACAAGCTACCCATATCTGCCAAGACGAGCCCCCATCAGTTATACTTAGTGTACTGTCTCAGTACATTTACACAGTACATCTGTGAAAACACAACTCTTAGAATTATGCTGACTGATTCTTCATCAGAATTCCCTAGAGATGAGCATGTATAGATTTGGGTATTTTATGATGATGCCACATGGCGTATTATATAGCACAATTTGCTGGAGAAATGTTTTATAAAATATTTTTAGGGTAAATAAGATTTGTGTACAATACAAATCTCAAAAAAGTCCAGATTATTTCAAAATGGGATAAAATACAGCTATGCAAACAGACCAAGAAAATCCTTTTATGATATAATCAAGATTGAATTTTAAAATTTATGGTTATTTCCATAAATTGTCCAGTGGGATAAAAATCACTGTTTATTTTTCTTTGTTCCCTTGTTAAACTGGCAGCCTGATACCCAGTAAAAGCTAAGAGGAATGGAGACAGGATGTCTATATCCCAAAGCTGTCAACGGAGTTACATCTATTTCTTCTTCCCTTCTCTCAGGTTGTTTACCAGGGAAGGTGATTTAAATAAAACACCCTATTTCATTAGAGAGTAAGAAAACCTGATTTCCTTGCCATGATTTGGGGTGAAAAGTGGCTTAAGGAATAAAATGTGGTCAACACGTTCTTATGACGAACATGTTCTTATGACGAACATGTTCACAGACCAGCTTCATTTTTATAAAGTGCCATGAGTTCCCAGAATATTACACATCCATAATCCAATGTAAATTCAACATTCACAAATAAGTAGAAGTCATTTTTAGAGTCTAGTTTAGCAAATAATTCACGATCAGTCTGCTCCTTCATTAACTCACTCACTGAGAATTAGAATATTTTCCATTTATAATCACACAGGTCTTGATAACATCTCCATGAGATACGGGGAAAACAACCATAAGAACAATTAGAAACAATCATTTGTGATAATGGAGGTGGGGAAAGGTATGGAAACCACAAAACACTGGATGTTTCAAAACTGATTTCTATTTTGAATATAATGGCACAACACACTGACACACAAATGTACTTTTCTCATGAGGTGCGATTATAAACAGCCTTCCATCTAGTCAGTAAGTATATACATCTCTCTTTGTAATAGTCATTATAAAATAAAACAAATTAAAAAGATACCACTTCAACAAAATCTGTTTTTTTGTTCTTTTCTTGTTTTGATTCTCATAGGCATAGTTTGAATAGACTATAATCATATGACTCACAATTTTTAAATTTTAGCTTTATTTACATTAAAAATACTCTCCTATGTTTCTACATGGGCGTGGCACTTATCAATTTAATGGCTACACAGTATAACAAGATTTTGATATAATTTACTTGAATCTTTTTTCTATGTTCAAATCATTTCTAGTGTTTCACAGTTGTGAATAAGACACCTATAAGCTTGTTTGTACACATAATTTTTTTTCTCTTTCTGAATGATTTTTCTGGATTAATTATCTTGAGTGGGATTACTGGATCAGGGAATAAATAGGTGGCTGAAATGCCTTAACAAAGAAGTTTCTACCAAGTGCCTGTCAATGAATGCTTGCCTGTGTTAGAATTTATTATTTATTCTTATTTGCCACTTCCATAAGGTACAGTGCCACTCCTATCTTTACCTCTGCACATCTTTAATTAACAGCAAACTTGATCATTTGTAATGGTTGTTAATGATTTATATCTCTGATACCATATGGAGGTTTGGAAGCTAAATGCTAGCAGGAAGAATTCTTTTTTAGAGATAGGGTCTTACTCTGTCATCCAGGCTGAAGTGCAATGGCACAATCATAGCTGCAGCCTCCAATACCTGTGCTCCCTTAAGGGATCCTCCTACCTTAGGTTCTCTAGTAGCTACGACTATTGGTGCCCACCACCATGCCAGGATAATTTTTAAAAATATTTTTTGTAGAGACAAGGATCTCGCTATGTTGCCCAGGCTAGTCTCGAATTCCTGACTTCAAGCCATCCTCCTGCTTCGGCCTCCTAAGGCTGAGCCGCTGCAACTGCTTGGCCAATTCCAATTTAGAAGAGAATCAGGTGTGGTGAATTAAAAGACAGCTGCAAATGCTTTACCACTTCTTCAGTTGAGTTCTTAAATTGAGCTGGCCTGTGACTACTTTGATCAATTGAGTGTGGCTAGAATGATGTTTTGCAGTTCCAGGTCTGGCCTCTGAAAGGAGCCTTGAGCCTGCCGGAGCAAAAACATTGAGAGGACCCTGAGACTACATGGAGGGGGAGATGGGCTCTGCTGAGCTCAGACTTCCAGCTGTCCCTGCCAAGGTGCCAGGCATGTGGGTGTTGCACCTCTGACACAAGCTCAGAGTCAGCTGAAGTTCACCAACCCCAGCTGAAGTGACAAGGAGCAGAAGAATTGCCCAAATTCCTGACCTTCAACATGGTGAGATATGATAAAACGGTTGTTGTTCTGAATTGCTAAGTTTTGGGGTAGTTATCAAAGAGAAATGGGGTAGCAAAATTAACCAGTTGCCTGATCTTGAAAATAGAATAAGATAAAAGAACAAATAACTCAGTGCAATAGTGAACAGACTCCCAAATAAGATCCTATTGCCCTACCCAGCCTTGGACTTTGTCCAGTTCCCTGCTCATGTCTTCTGGCTCAGACCCTTCCTCTGTGTCTTCACTATTGTCACGGTGCAATAGAAAACTATAACACCAGGAAAATAAGGAGAAACCAAGTCCAACTCTAACAAAGAGGTTTTTCTGAAAACCACCTTCATGTTTCTTGAGTTAGGATATACCTTTGAGAATATCACAGAGACCACTGAGCAATTATTTGAAATGATGGATTCAAGAACTGACATCAGCTTTTCAGCCATATAAAACAAAGCTGCCTTATTAATGGATCTTTGCAACTTTTCCAAGTATCTAATAACACATCACTCTGGAATAGTTGTTAAAAGAGTTTTATCTTTTTATAGCCTTCTTCCCCAGGCAACTTTTAACAAGTTGGATCTGTACCCAGACCTTTTTACTGGTCTGATCCCATCATCATCATCTTCCACTTTAACACAACTTTGCAAAGAACAACAGTGATCCCTCCTACCCCCCTCCTGCTGCTGCTTTTTTTTTTTTTTTTTGCCTCCGAACATACTCAAAGTAATATATAAAACTTGTCACTTTCAGCATGTAAAAATACCTATTTTAATAGCTGGTAATGGCTGGTTATTCATTTCTGTTGGGAAAAGTTTGTTCGTTATAGAAGTATACTGCCTTAGAATTAAAAAGATAATTCACCGAAAAAGCTGGATAGGGGTCAAAATTTGTTTCTGAATTTCTTCAGTTCCTGATTTGTCTTTTTCTCAAATGACCAAGGATGTGAAACTAGATTTGTGGAGGAATTATTCAAAAAGTTAAACTGAGACAAGTCCATAGTTGAAATTAGCAATGAAAGCCTATCCATTCTGGCAGAAATCATGTGCTTTCTCTCAGTCCTGTTTATCTTATTCAGATTAAAAGCTGATAGTGAGAAAGCTAGATCTTTTCTTTGATCTTACATCATTCTGTAATCATTGATTAATGAAGTAATGAAGAAATCCTATAGAACTTGGATGTATGGTTTCTCTCATTTTCTTTCAAACAACTCTGAAATGTGAGATAATTATGTTTTTAAAATACTGTGTAAAAAAATCATGAGAACTCTTTGTCCTGGGCCATAACTTATTCAGCTCATAAAATGAAAGTAGGGATTCACAAACTGCAACAGATTCCAAACTCCCTTTTCATTCCTTGTTTCATTTTAAAAAGTGTTGTTTTTTTTTGTTTTTTGTTTTTTGTTTTTGTAGTAGTAGTAGAATATAATGCAACCAAATGAAGAGTTAAAGCAAATGGAATCTTATCTTCAGGAATTAAGTGTGAATGATTCATTCTCTCGTGTGAAAGCTTTTGAAATAGAAATGTCAAATAGATTCCCTACATACAAGTCCTGAAGCTTAGGGTCAATACCAAATGAAATGTAAAAATAGTAAATTGTGTGTCTAGGGAACAAAGAATGATTAGTTTATTTTCAAGGAAAAACCTTTTGGATTAAGGCTGATTTTTGTGAGAGTGGAATTTTAAAATAGTTCATCTCCTTGATCTACAACTCAGATCAAATCTTAATGAGATAGATTCTTGGCATCATTTTTTCTTACTTTCATTGTTTTTCTTTTCTTTCTTTTCCTTCCCTTCCTTCCTTCAGTCCTTCCTTTCTTTTTAACTAAGAATCACTCACATTTCATTTGATACACAACTATTTATCGTGATGGAACATCTTATTTCTCTTTCTTCATGCATGAGATGAAGAGAGGAGGTGGTATGGGTGAGGTGACCCGACACTAGATATAGGAATCTATGACCTAACCTTCCCGCTATCTTCCCGACTCAACACTGGGCATGATTGAAGCTCCGCATGATGCTCCGAGATCCCCCCAAGGAAGAAAGAGGAGGCAGAACAAAAAAGTGAGGAGGAACCAGCTCTGCCCCCTGGGCCTGTGAGAGGAGTGTCAATTTTTCCCAGCTTATTACTTTTTTTTTTAAAAAGTTTTATGAATGTTTAATCTGAAGGTTTTAAAATACTATATCTTAAAATACATTTATAATTTTATTCAGAATTTCTACCATTCTTTTAAAGTTCAGAAGGGTCTTCCTTCCCTTTCCAGAGATCAAAAAGATAGTCTATTTTCTTCTACTGCTTTATGGTGTAAACAAAAAATAAAATTCTAAGCCCCTCAAATGACTGAATGGACCCCTCCTCTTGGCCAAGGGGATTTCAAAGAAACCTAAAATACGAGTTCAGGCCATGATGGGAAGGGGATGTCGGATCTGCCTCTTCATACTTTCCTCTCTTTGGAATTCAGGCACAACAGGCCAGCATTAACGTTAAAACAGATCTTAAGACTAACAAAACAGGACGGGCGTGGTGGCTCACGCCTGTAATTCCAGCACTTTGGGAGACTGAGGTGGGTGGATCATGAGGTCAGGAGATTGAAACCATCCTGGCTAACATGGTGAAACCTCGTCCCTACTAAAAACAAAAAATAAGCCGGGCATGGTGGTGGGCACCTGTAGTTTCAGCTACTCAGGAAGCTGAGGCAGGAGAATGGCATGAACCCGGGAGGCGGAGCTTGCAGCGAGCCGAGATCAAGCCACTGCACTCTAGCCTGGGCCACAGAGCAAGACTCTGTCTCAAAAAAAAAAAAAAACCAAACAAAAAAAAAACCCTAACAAAACAGACTCTGTGTAGCAGTGAGATACCAAATCCCAAGCATGCTCTAGTATAGCATTACGTAACAGAGAGAAGGCCCTGAAAGAAATAGAAGTATTTCACTCCAAAATATATTTCTTTGAGCTATTTGAAATGGCCCTGTATAGCCATCTCTTGTGGGGAAAATTTACATTCTGTAGATAATTCCCTTCCATTTCCAGGTCTTTTCCTGATCCAGGAGAGATTTAACTAAGAGTCTGGCACCTTTTAAGATCTGATAAGAGACATTTACCATCTATTCTCATACTACCTGGAGACTTCATCTACATAGAACCTTGGCTTCCACAACCCTCTTATCCTAACCCCAAGCACTTCTTGTCAGCATTTGCTGACTTCAAATCTTTAGGCAAAACTTAACTCTTTCAACTAAATGCCAGTCAGGGAATCTTTGAATGCACCTATCACCTGGAAGCACCGCCCTGCCCTCCTCACCCAACCTCCACTTCAAGATGTCCCATGTTTCCAGGCCAAACCACTGTAAACCTTACATGTATGGATTTATGTTTTTACCTGTAACTTCTTTCTTCCTAAAATGTATAAAATTAAACTGTAACTCAACAACCTTGGGCACAGGTTCTCGGGACCTCCTGAGGCTGTGTCACGAGTCATGGTCTTCACATTTGGTTCAGAATACGTCTCTTCAACTATTTTTCAGAGTTTGGCTTTCTTCATCAACAATGGTTTGAGTTTTTACATGCTTGAGTATAGTGGTTAAGAATGCAGACTATCAACATTTGATTAGTGGCTCCAACACTTAGTAGCCACGCTGACTTGGTTAATCTCTTTCAACCTCAGCTTCCCTGTCTGTAAAGTGGAGATAACACACTAACTATCACAGTTACATAAACTAATTTTTTTTTTTTTTTTGAGACAGAGTCTCACTCCATCACCCATCCTGGAGTGCAGCTGCTGTTGTCTAACCTCGGCTCACCGCAACTTCCGCCTCCCGGGTTCAAGCGATTCTTGTGCCTTAGCCTCCCAAGTAGCTGGGACTATAGGTGCCTACCACCATGCCTGGCTAATTTTTGTATTATTTGTATAGATGGGGTTTCACCTGTTGGGCAGCCTGGTCTTGAACTCCTGGCTTCAAGTGATAGGCCCACTTTGGCCTCACAAAGTGCTGGGATTACAGGCATGAGCCACCTCACCCAGCCCTAAACTAATTTTTGTAAAGCATTTTCAATAGGGCCTAACACTTAGTAATACTCAGTAAATGGTAATAATTATAAATATTATTATTGATATGTACAGAAGACTTTAACAGGTTTTTTCCCTCAGATGGCTAAATAGCATTATTTATTGATAAATCTTTCCTCCCCCGATTATATTCAAAGTGATTTCAGCCTATATTATTAATACATTCTTGTGTATTCCAGCACCTGAGTTGAGTTTTCCCACTGATTTGTCAGTGTGTTCATGGGTTTGCATTACATTGTTTAAAACACTGTAGCTTTATAGCATTTAAAATGACCACATAGGCCACTGCATTCTAGTCCGGGTGACAGAGCAAGACCCTGTATTTTAATAAAAAGAAAAATCATATAGGAAGAACGTGTGTAGGACACATTGTTCTTTTTTCAAAATGTCATGATTATTTTCCCATTTCTTTTCTCTACATGAATTTTAGAGTTGTAACTAAAAAATTTAATTAGATATTATAACGAAAATACATGGTTACATCTCTGAAAGAAATGTAACTTGATGATATGCAGCTTGATGAATACAGGAAAAATTTTACTTGTATTAGCAATGTAATAGGTGCAATTTAATGCTTTTAATTTTTAGATAATATAACACTTTGAATGAAAGAAGAAATGATGTTGGGATGCTGGGAGTGGGAACATCAGAGTGAGAATTTATTAGTGAATCAAATCCACATCATAAGTGTTTATTCAGCTTTTTATGGTCTAAGGTACCATGATCTATTTAGTCAAGTGGAGATTATACAGTGGCCACCTATGGTATGTAAGTGTTTTTATGCAGCAGCCTTTAACATCTAATATAATGTAGATGTAACCCAAAGAGACCCTAGACTTTCCTACAAATGACTGAAGGGTCTTATTAATAGATGATAAAATTATTTCTGATCTTTGTGTTTACCATTGCAATGGGAACATTTTTGTCAACGGTATGATTGCATTTTAAATTACTAATGAAGTTTTTTTTTGTGTTTTATTTTTAATAATACATTTTTATTTTGTGTTTCACAGTTATAGCCATTTATTTATTTATTCCTGGGCTCAGGTGATTCTCCCACCTTAGCCTCCTGAATAGCTGGGACTACAGGCATGCATCACCATGTCCAGCTAATTTTTTGTATTTTTGGTAGAGATGGGGTTTTCCTGTGTTACCCAGGCTAGTTTCAAACTCCTGGGCTCAAGCAATCAGCCCACCTTGGCCTCCTAAAGTGCTAGGATTACAGGTGTGAGCACCGTGCCCAGCTGACATAAATTTATAACAAGGATACCATTCTAATTTTCTAATTACTGATTGAAGGCACATTTTTATGTTTTAACAGTAACAATTTTTGTCCTAACAACAATTATAAATGTAAAATAACAGAATATCTGTAAACGCTTTAATGTTCTTTAGGAGAGTGAGCCTTTTATTTCTATAATGATGAGACTCAGGTTCCCTGATAAAGTGATTGTCAGGGAATGAGTTAGAATGAAAACCTCTTCTAAAGTGTATGCAGGCTAATTAAATAGGTCATTATACACCACTTGTGTGAGATTATAGTAAATATAAAAGAGTACCACAGATGTGTTATAAAGTTCCTAATTTCATTCTTATAATTGCTGCTATGAAAACCAGAAGGTAAAGAAAATACCATCTAGAAGTTCACAGAATTCAGAAGGGCTTCTTTAGGGAACGCTTAACAATCATGTGTGCGGATTCTGGAAAGAATTCAGAAGGGCTTCTTTAGGGAACGCTTAACAATCATGTGTGCGGATTCTGGAAAGACTTCAGGACATTTGATGGAGTTTTCGGAATTGGATAAAGGGATGCTTCTGGTGTTGCCCTCTTTTTAAAACTTATGAAACATTTCAGTCTTTCAAAAAGGCAGGGAGAAGAACATAGCAATATGGTGCACTTATCTCTCACTCAATTAAACATTACAGATATAATTGAACAGTATCTTTTTTTATGATAAATTTACCAGGTGAAATATAGGATTTGCATATCCTGGAATCTCCTTTTGACAAAGTTTATTCCATCTAATATGTTAATTTTCCCTTTATTGCCAAAAGGGTGTCAAATGGGTATTCTTGATAAAATGCTCTAGGTACATAATTGTCGGAGCCAAAGATGGCGAATAATCAGCAAATGTGGAAGGCAATTCTAAACAGCAAAGGCAAGATGGTTAATGCTTTAATTCACTTGAAGCTAATCAACAGCTGTCCTGGGCACCAATTCTCTTGACTTCTCTTTTTTTTGAGAAAAGTGCTTTTCTAAGCCCAGCAAAAGAGCAAAGGGAAAGAACCACATTACCTGTCAACACTAAGAGCGCAGAGGTTGAGGACGGTGATCCCCACTGAGGACTTCTGCAAAAAGGGGAACAGCTTGCAAAGAAATACGCCAAAGTCATTGTGATCAAAAGGCCAGCGCCCAGCCAGCAGCTGAAAGAAGGAGACACAGTGGTAAGAAATGGTAGAGCTGGCATGGAGCATCTGGGCACTTACAGTTGTAGTTTTGTGTCCCAACTTCTCAATTTTATTCACAGTGCTTTCCAGTTAGCACTGTAGCAAAAGAGTATTACTATTGTTATTTTTTTCTTTCAGATTTTAAAGCCTCAGCAATTTTTAGTCTGGAAAGATATCAATATAATTTATTATTATTAATATATAGTAACATGAATATATTGTGATATATTTAATATATAATACTTAATATAGTGTATTAATATTATAATACATACTTATATATTAAATATATTATGGTTATATAATACATTTTAATAACAGAGGAGATGTGCCTTTGATCTCACATCAACTAGTCATGCTGCCTACTTTTCAAACAGTAGCAAAAGTTTGGGATTTTGGGAGACAGCTCAGCTGAGAAGCAGACAGTGGTTTTTTATCTGTGCTTACTAAACCATGAGTAAAGCAAATAATTTCAACTACCAGAATTGGCAGATTATATTATCTCTGAAATTAAGAATGAAAGGTTAGGGAGAATACTGGAAAAAAAAAAGTGGTGTAGAAGCTACTAATTTTGGCAGCTAGCTAACACCTAAAGCCAATTTGAACTTACATTTTCCTCTGTGCTTAAGGGGCTGACTGTGCTTCAATAGATGTGATGTAAGTGGCTTTTCCCTATGTGGGCTCAAACTTCCCCTTACTATACAGAAAAATGTGGTTACCTTGGATCTGTTGGTATCATATGCAGAAAAATCTGTTCTTCCATGTTGACAATTTCCAATCTTGTTTGTAAGGCAAGAGTGGACGCCCTCTAGTGGCTGTGCTGGGTAGCAGGCACATAACAATAGCTACCAGTACTCTGTATTTGTCTAATTAGGTATTATACTAGGAGCATGGGCTTAAATAATAGCTCAGCTACCTAAAAAGGGGAAGGAAGTTCCTGCTGAACATATGATGCCTTTTCAAGTGTGAAAATCGTATTGATTTCCTTTCTAATTTTTTGTTTAGTGACTCAATTTAAACTTACTCAACTCACTAGGAAACAGTATCCTACTAACTTTACAAACTCCTTTTTCTTTTTTTTTGAAAAGTTCTTTTTGCCATAGTAAATCTAAGCTAAGCTTTGAATTTCTTTTCTACTATTTCCAAAAGATGATGTGAGGTTTAATTTCATGGTCAGTGTGATCCATAACATGAGTCCTTTGAAAGAGATTGGGAAACCAGTAGCCCGTAGATAAAGAATGAGAACTTGGTTACACAGGGCAGTCTCTCATTCTTTGATTTTTGGCTAAGACCCTATAAAACTTCATTATAGAAGTTTTCCCTCTTTAGTTTTCAAGATTACTTCCCTTTCTTCTAAATAGTTTTCGAAAAGAAACTTTTTCTTCAATCCAGTTGTGCCTCTGGTTTCTTCTTCATCTCACTATAAACAGTCTCAATTGGTCTCTTCTCAAAATTTCCTCATAAACTTTTGTCCAAGGACAACCGCAAAACTCTTTGCACAAACACTGCCTTCATTTCTTATGGTTTTCATGAAGCTGACAAATAATTATGCCATTGCTGACTGCTGGTTATTAATGCTTGGTGCAAGTGAAGACTTAAAACACTATTTCTGGGATGAATCACCCTATAAAAACAAGAAAACCTGAAAACTACTTTTTATAGAATAAGAATTTAGAATTCTGGCCCAGAATTATAATTCTTCAAAGACCACAGATATGTAATTAAAACAGCGTAGGCACAGTTATGAGATATACTCTGGAATGGTTGAATTGTTTGTTCATTCCCAGAGATTAAGAGGACCCTGATAATCCACATGAATGGATTTCCCAATTTACACATCTAACAATGAAAGAAAAGAAAAAGATGTTCTTGCTTAATAAGGGAGACTCTGAAATCCTGTGAAGGTCTCAGTGGCAAGTGCTAAGAAAATTATCCAGAAAAACCACAAATGATCATGGATTCTCTCAGATTCTTCCAATCTCAATTACATTTTTTCCTTTTATATGCTTTCTTAAACTTTTAACTAGGATTAGGTTAGGGTTAGGCATAAAGAAGGACAGAGAGGAAAGACATCATGGAATCAGTGCAAAGCAAAAAGATCATGGAATTGTCTTTCTTTGAGACAAATGGGTGTGTTGTTGGTGGTATTCTTTTTCCTTTTCCTAGGAATGAGCATTGATTCTCCTTGGGAATTATAGATAAAGGGGAAGGAAAGAAATCATTGGAGAAAATTATTAGGTGTAATGACTGTGTAGACTTCCCTAACTTGTATCTCCTTCATTCTGAAAGGATGTGTGGGTAGTAAGTGTCCAAGGCTGCTAGGAGGAAATTAGGTCCCTGCCTATAGGCAACATCCCCCTCTTTTCCTTTTCCTCTCTGGTTCCATGTGGCTTCCTCAAAGAGGCCCTCATTAACTATCTAACCTCAAGCAGAACCTGCTTGTTAATGTCTTCCATGGAACCAATGTTGGAGCAGTCCTACATTCAAAATCTCCTTTCAGCTTGCTCTGCTGGAGCAGAAGCAAGAGTCCTCATGGAGGCAAACAGTGGGGCTCATCAGTTTCTCTTATTTAGCAGAAGCACTTGGAGCTTCTGAAGGACTACTGGGAATGCATCCTGTTATTTACTAGCACTTAAAATTAAAAATATAGTACATAAGATGGTAAAAATTAAGCTGTATAAAAGCTTATCTAATGAAAAGTTAAGTCTCCCTTCCAATCAAGGCCCCCAAACTCCCTGCCCAAAGGCAACCACTGTTAATTGCTAAGTGTGTTTTCTTCCAGAAAACATCCTACGTACATAGAAGCATATGCTTTTTTTTTTTTTTCAAAAAGAAAACAAGTGGGAACATATGGAAATAATCTTTTAGTACTCTATTATGATCTTTTTTTCCCGGAGTAATTTTCTGGAGAGCAATTCTATTGCTTAATCAAAAAGTTTTGATTTTTAAAAGCATGTTAATGAAATAGACTAGGAGAGGAATAAATAAGTAACTGTTTAAGAGAATACATCCTAGACCATGGCAAAGAACTCACTGATTTCATTAATGTTAACAAGCTACTGTCCATTCAATGAAAAAAAAAAAAAACAAAACAAAAAAACCCAAAAGAGTCTGACAAGCTGACGAGTCGTATTGGTTCAAAGGGTTAATCAGGCACCTCAGATCAGTCATAGCTTATTTTTGTTACAAAAGAGTCTATGTATCCTAATATTTATAATTTGCCACCCTCATATTTATAATTTCCAAGGACATTACACAGTACCTAGCACATAGTATTTGTTGGATGAATGGATGACTCCAACTATTAAATCAGATCATATTTTCATGGTTTGAAATGAGACAGTACCAATTTTGCCCTGAAAACACATTCACTTTGAAATTTATTTTCTATATGAAAGTTGTTTATCAGTATCTCAAAGTAGTGCTCCCACTCTTTATGTTGAAAGAAACCTGCCATCGAGTTGTTTGAGGAAGTGGGAGAATACTGTGCTATTTAAGAGCCTAGGCTGAAGAGAGGCTGCCATTTACTCTTTGCTTGGAGACATCTCACTTTGGACTGTGATGAGACTGCCCACCTTCCTAAGAGCTGCAGGGCAGGCCCTCAGAAGTGAGGCACATCCCGTGGTCTAAATGCACATCATGTTCTCCTCTTCTCAAGCAGATCACAGAAGAACACCACAGAAACAATCACGGAGACACAGAAGGCAATCTGATGAGCCAGGATTTTACATGCCTTTGTTCTAACTCAGGGGATTTTTTTATAGTTGAAATATAATTAAAGCCCCTGATCCCCACCTGAAAATGAAAGCGCTTCTAAATGGCAGAGATTAATATAGGAATTTTGCATTTGTGTGGTTGATTTGGATTATATCAAAATCAACATCATAAAATTGACAGGCTGCATGTTTTAACCCGTCAAAAACAGATTTAGGTAAGAACTTGTACCGTATGATACACTGATATGCACCCTGTTTGTAGAATGGATAGAGCCAAATGCAGGATGTACATTCACCACTGTATTTAGTGCAATGCAAGATCTCACTTGGTTGGGACCTCTTAAGTACGGGGAACATATCTGTTTACATTAGTTTTCTGGAACATACTGACAACCAGAAAGTAAACAAAAATGTAAGGAGCCAAACAGTTGTGAAATTTATGCCCTAAAGCTCATGTGCTTTAGTCCTCAGCAAACTGCCTGAGTCTTCACCAGAGGGGGACTGATTCTCACTTTACACCCAGTGGTGTAAAGCTTAGCTCTTATTGTGCTCTAGCCCATTGCACATCCAGAGCTGTTCATTAATAGAGACTCTCCAGAGGCATAGTTCTCAGTGTTGCCTGTATATTAGAATGATTTTGGGAGCTCTTCCATATCCCAGTGACTTGGCCATCACCCTAGGCCAGTGCTTATCCACCAGGGGACAATTTTGCCATCCCCCTTCCCCCCACCACCACAGGGGACACTTGGCAATGTCTGAGATATTTTTAGTTATTACAGCTGGGGGTGGGTGTGCTACTGGCATCTAGGGGTAGAGGCTTAGGATGCTGCTAAACATTTTGCAATGTACAGGACAGACACCCCCAACAAATAATCATCCCCCTAATCAAATATCACTGGTGCTGAGGTTAAAAAACTGTGTCCTAGACCGATGAAATTAGAGTCTTTGGAGGGGGACATAAGCATTAGTAGTCTTTAAGGCTCCCAGGGGATTCCCAAGGACAGCCAAGGTTGTGAATCGTTGCTGTGGAGCAGCAGCTCCCAAGACTTAGCAGCTGCAGAATCACCTGGAGGGCTCATTGAAACACAGATGGCTGGGCCCCATCCCCAGAGTTTCTGATTCAGTAGGTCTGGGGCAGGGCCTGAGAATTTGCATTTCTAGCAAGTTCTCAGGTGATGCTGATGCTGCTGGTTCACCAACCATACTTTGAGGATCACTGCTCTAGAGGCACCATGGTCAGCAAAAATGACAGCTGACAGTCAAATGGAACAAGAGGAGCAGAAAAAGGTATAAAATATAGTCACAAGACATAAAAGATCTTGGGCTGGGTGTGGTGGCTCACACCTGTAATCCCAGCACTTTGGGAGGCTGAGGTGGATTGATCACTTGAGGCCAGGAGTTCGAGACCAGCCTGGCCAATGTGATGAAACCCTGTCTCTACTAAAAATACAAAAATTAGCCAGGCGTGGTGGCACGCGCCTATAATCCCAGCTACTTGGGAGACTGAGGCAGGAGAATCACTTGAGCCTGGGAGGCAAAAGTTGCAGTGAGCCGAGATCATGCCATTGTACTCCAGCCTGGGCAACAAGAGTGAAACTCTGTCTCAAAAAAAAAAAAAAGAAAAAAAATCGTAATGTTTGGGGCCGTGTAGCCTGTATCCCCTTACACTCTCACCCGAAGACATCAGTTCCTAAAGACATCAGCACATAAAGTCACAGTACAGTAACAGATGTTCTACTGCCCCAGGCCTCACCAGCTTAGCACTACAAAATAAGGCTGTTCTCCCCTATATTCAAGATGGGTTGTGAACCTATAAGACTTAGGTTCAAGTACGAGATTGACCTGTTGCTAACTGTGTGACCTTGGGTAAGCCAGTTCCCTGTTGTAAGTCTGTGTTTCTGTATTTGCTAAATGGGGGTAGTTCTCATACCTGCCACAAGGATATGATGCTCATTTGGGGTGCTCAAATGGGTTAATGCATATGAAAGAATCCTGCAGACTGAACATATACCACACAAACGTTATTTTGAATTGCTATAATTTGTAATCATAAACTGAAATGTACCATTTATGCACAACCATGAAAATATAAATGAACTTATGCCTCTTTATCCATTCCAGATGTTAGTATACCCTGCTACTTAATCCTATTACTTATACAGTATTTTTGTTATTGTCATGGCATCTTAAAATGGTACAAATAAAACTAGTGGCATATTTTTCTTTGTGCTAATTTTCCTCTCACCCCATCCTGTGAGGCCGAAGGATTCTTCTCCTCTCCTTTATCTCCTGTCTGTCCTAGACAAGAATGAGGGATTTACAAGCACAGTCTGTAATAGCTGCAAACCTCAAAGCAAGGAAAACCTTCTCTTCCCTTCAATATGAATTATTATAGGGTCACTTAGAATTGGACATGACTGACCAGGTATCAGGCTTTAAAAACTGAGGTTCTGAGGTTTTTTTTTCTCTCTTTCTGGCGGAGGGACTGGGATGTAAAAGTTGGTACCTAGTTGACTCAGTAGCAAACAAAAACATCTTCCAACAGCACAGACTGAGATGATTATAAAGCTTGTGATGCCCAGGACAGGCCATTTATGAGAACGTGCTGTCTGGCCACTGCAGATCTCAAATCAGATACTACGAAATAAGTCACTGTGTGTGACCAATAATAGATTTTGTTCTTCTGTTATGCATTAATTGCTTCAGGATTGAGACAGAGCATTCATACAAATGTCATAAAAGCTATGACGTCTCCCTATCCCCTATCCATACACTTTTTCCTTTGAACAGGCTTTTCTTGCCTCCTGACCAGTGCAAGAATTCAGGATGTATGACAAATGCAGAGTAGAGCAGAAATTCCATAAATGGTTTTGACTCTGGCCTTAGGTGCCCTCCATGAGCTGGGGGGATGGAGAAGCCCTCCTTTTAATCAAGACAGCTGGCTTGGCATAGTAGCTCGAGCGTGGGCCCTGAAGCTGGATTCCTTGGGGCAGACTGACCCTAAGCTCTGCTGTCTTCCTGATCTTGTGACGTTGGCGTGCTCGTTAACCTCTGTGCCTGTTAGTTTTCTCTTCTATAAAATGAAGATCGTTCTGGTAGTTACCACAGAGGATTACTGTGGGCCAGAGAAGAGAGAGTCCAGAGGAAGGGCTTGGCAGAAGTCAGAATATGGAAGTGTGAGCCATAACTATTGATGGTTCATGGTTATGGTCACCCATGGTCCAGGTCACCAGGTGCAGGGTGGTGGCAGGCCACACAAGAACAAAAGACCCCACTCTCTAGGAACTCATTCCTAGAAGATAAGCAGAAATAAGGGCTTCTCAAGAAGCTCTAAGCAATCTTCCCTGGGGACTCCACAGAAGAAGAGGGTGGTGTGACCTAACAGTAAAGAGAACAGGCTCGGATGACTTTGTCCCCTGGCGTGACTTAGACATGTTAACTGTTCCTCATGGAAAACTGCAGATAAAGAGAGTGCCCATGCATATGGTTGATGTACTAAATGGGTTCATACATGAAAAGCACTTACAGCAGGGCCTGATCTATAGCAAATCATAAACGTTAGTTCCTGTAGGAGATGGATTCTGAGGAACTGCTTCTTGCTAAACTGCATTTAGATGGAAAGAGATGGAATTGTTGCTACTCACTAACCACATCTTTCACTATTGAATATTCGGTGTTTCAGTCTCTGCTGAGGTCTTCACTTTTTAGAATCTGAAATACATAGATGTTAATAACAACAAGGTGGATGAGAGGAAACAAGGAGAAAGAGAACTTTTTAAAGCCAGAGTTCCAGAGCCATGAAGATTTTTTCCTTCGAGGACAGATTATTCACCCAAGATATGGGCTTATCACCCCTGAGAATCTCAGTCACCTGAAGGCTGGGAATCAAGAGGAACATGTCTTTTTAATAACTCTCTTTGCTGTAAGAGTACCAATCCAAAAGTGAGGGACTTGAGGCTTTTACTTATTTTGTAAGCATACGACCAAAGGATCACTGGATAGAGAAGAATGGAACTTTAAAGAAGAAAAATTAGAGAGCCTCAATATTGAAATTGCAAGGTTTGTGCTGATTGTGTGTGTCAATACTTTAAGGTTTAATTCATAATGGAGAGAAGACTCATGCTAGAAAGAAAGAAACTTGGTTTTCCTGGAATGGAGAAAAGATTTTCCATGTGTTGTGAGTGGAGCCCTACATTTTGTCGTAACAACATACAAGCACAGTTTTGGGCCTTATTGTGTATCTGGGTCAGAGCTCCCATCACAGAAATGGGGTGCTCTGACCCGGACAGATAATAAGTCCCAAAACCTAATGGAAAAGTTTTATAGTTGATTTTAATCATCAGTCTCTATGGTCAGACATGCTAGTGCCTATTTAAAAGAAACAGGCAGGCAAAACCAAAGCAGAACAAAACAAGATAAAACAGAATAGCAGAGATCCTCACATATAGATTTAGGTAGTGGATCCCAAAATCTTATCAGTGATGTAGGTGATGATGAATAGGAAAAAGGGAAAACAAATGGCATATTTGAAAACATGCAGCTGATTTAATGATCTAATGTATAAGTTCTGAAGAAACTTAAGTTCTTTATTGTAAAGTGTGTCATGTGGTCACAATTATCTTAAGTGGAGATGGAAACAATGAGTCAACAAAGATATGGTATGCAGCATGAGCAAAATAATACCATATGTGTGTTCCGGGAAAAAAAGAATAAAGTAGAATAAAGCTGATGCTCTCACTGACTTGATGGTAAATAAGGTTGAGGTGATTTTGAATATTTAACAACAGAAATACATTAGAAAATAAAACTTCACAATTACTCATAATTGGGGCATAAAGCAAAATAGAAGACGAAGTCAGGATGGCTGGCTTACTAATCATATTATGAAACTTCAGATAAGAATGGCATACATTTTAATAATTCACTATAAAGTTTTAGAAGCCAGGCTGTCTTCTAGGGAAATGCAATTTGTGGTGTCGAGAGTATTAAAACCACAAAAGTTCTATTGAATGCAGAGATGGAAGGATGGAACATACTGAAGGAGAAGTTAGAAATGCTGGCTTCCAGTCTAGCTCTGTCAAAAATCTAGAAGATTTAGCTCCCTCCTCTGCCAAAGAAGAAATGTTAGGCTAGAACGAGATACTCTGAATTCTCTGCCAGCTCTGAAATTGTATATTATTTTCATATCAGAACTCTAGTCTGTAACTAGTTTATCTGAAACTATTATTAACTCCATTTATCTCTAAACTAACCTGCACCCTTCCCTGTACTGTATATGATTAATTTTGCTTTCTCAATTTCTTTTCATTCTTCTCATGAAAGAGTGCTTTAGTCCCTTTTTTTCTACCTAAAAAGATTAAGGATGTCAGAACTTGGGGAATCCCACAGATTGAAGCCTTGAGACTATTTATTTACCTTGACTATATGAACACTATTTCATTACTCCCAAAGGAAAAGCTAAAATACATAGTAAATTTGCCCAGTGAGCTGTAAGCATCATATTGTATACACAATTTGAGTTATATATAAAATGTAGAAAAAATATCAGTTAAGTGGCAATTTTAAGCTTCCAACCACGGGTCTGTTATAAACAATAATGTAAAATTAAAGCTTTTTGAAAAAGTTATAAAAATTAGTTTGATGTTACTTTATGTCTTATGGTCATTTGGAAATGAGATAACATTAGGTTGTACTAGCCTAGAATGATAGATTTTTACCTAGTTTTACTTCTCGTCTTGAAGTTTGATATATATTGTATCTCCACTATAAGCATTTTGTTTATTTTTAGTAGAACAACAAATATACAAATTTGAGGTCTAATACAATCAGCCTACAGTGACACTGGGCTCCTTTCCTAGACACCTGCAAACCCAGAGAGCCTTCTTTTGCCATTTTCTTGAGATTAGGACCAGTGTTCTATTTCCTTTCCATCTCTCTCAAAGGACTAGATACATTGTTCTACACGCAGCAATTGCCTAAGAAATATTGACTGCCAAGAAAACCAGCCATTTAAGTATATTTTGTAAAGACAAATCTGATCAACACTGTTCATCTTAGGTTTCAAAAATTATAGCATTTTACACTTGGATGGGAGCTTAGAGATCATCTAGGTCAGTGGTTCCCAACCTTTTTGGTACCAGGGACCCGTTTTGTGGAAGACAATTTTTACACGGACCTAGCAGGGGGGGCAGGATGGTTTTGGGATGATTCAAGCATATTACATTTATTGTGCACTTTATTTCTATTATGATTACATTGCAATATATAATAAAATAATTATACAACTCACCATAATGTAAAATCAGTGGGAGCCCTCAGCTTGTTTTCCTGCAACTAGATGGTCCCATCTAGGGTTAATGGGAGACAGTGACAGATCATTAGGCGTTAGATTCTCATAAGGAATGCATAATCTAGATCCCTTGTGTGTGCAGTTCACAATAGGGTTCATACTCCTATGAGAATCTGATGCTGCTGCTGATGTGACAGGAGGCAAAGCTCAGGAGGTAATGCGAGTGATGAGGAGTAGCTGTAAATACAGAGGAAGCTTCACTCGCTTGCCTGCCACTCACCTCCTGGTGTGTGGGCGATTCCTAACAGGCCATGAACTGGTACTAGTCTGTAGCCTGGGGGTTGAGGACCCCTGATCTAGATCACTGGTTCTCTCAGTGTTGTATGCAGACCACTGGGGAACCCTGGGAACCTTCTGTGAGCTCTGCAAAATCAAAATAACACTCAGAGGTTATTGCCTTTTTTCACTGGTTGACATGTGCACTGTTAGTACAAAAGGGATAGTGGGTAAACTGCTGGTGCCTTCGCATGAATCATGACAGTGGTACCAAACTACCTAAAGGTCATTGTACTCTTCACCATCACACATTTGCAGGAAGAAAGCTGATGGTGCAAAAGAAATAGAACTTGAACAAAGTCATAGGATACAAGATCAATATGCAGAAAACAACTGCATTTCTGCATACTAGCCATGAAAAATCTAAAAAAATTTAAAAAAATTCCATCCAAAACTGTACCAAAAAAGAATAAAGTAGTTGAGAATACATTTAACAAAAGAAGAATTGATATTATTAAGATGGCAATTCTCCCCAAATTCACCTAAAGGGTCAATGCAATTCCTATCCAAATCCAAGGAAACTAACAAATTCATCTTAAAATTTACATAAAAATATAAGGGATCTAGAATAGCCAAAACAATTTTGACAAAATGCAAAGTAGGAGAACTTATAGTACTTATTTAGAAACTTACTATTAATATAAAGCTCCGGTAATTAAGACAGGATGGTATTGGCATAACAATAGAACACAGCTCACTGGACCAGAAAGAAAGTCCAAATACAAGCTCTTATATTTATTGTCAATTGAGTTTTAATAAAGGTCCAAGGCAATTTAATGAGAATAGTCTTCAAAGAATGGTGTTGAAAAACTGAGTATCCATATGCAAAAAAATAACTTAGATGCCTGCCTCATATCATACACTAAAATTTAACCAGAAAAGATTACAGACCTGAATGTAAGAGCTAAGCCTCTAAAACTGTTTGAAGAAAACATAGGAGAAATTCTTTGTGATCTTGGGTTAGGCAAAAATTTCATAGATAGGACGCTAGGGCATGATCCATAGAAGAAAAATTTGATAAACCGGATTTGATCAAAATAAGAATTTTTGCTCTTCAGGCTGGGCGTGGTGGCTCATGCCTGTAATCCCAGAGCTTTGGGAGGCCGAAGTGGGTGGATCACCTGAGGTCAGGGGTTCGAGACCAGCCTGGCCAACATGGCGAAACTCCGTCTCTACTAAAAATACAAAAATTAGCCAGGCGTAGTGGTGCATGCCTGTAATCCCGGCTACTCTGGAGGCTGAGGCACGAGGATCGCTTGAACCCGGGAGGCGAAGGTTGCAGTGAGTGGAGATCGCCCCACTGCACTTCAGCCTGGGTGACAGCGAGACTCCATCTCAAACAAAAAAATAAATAAATAAAATAAAGAATTTTTGGCCGGGCGCAGTGGCTCACGCTTGTAATCCCAGCACTTTGGGAGGCCAAGGTGGGCGGATCACGAGGTCAGGAGATTGAGACCACGGTGAAACCCCATCTCTACTAAAAACACAAAAAATTAGCCGGACATGGTGGTGGGCGCCCGTAGTCCCAGCTACTCGGAGAGGCTGAGGCAGGAGAATGGCGTGAACCTGGGAGGCGGAGCTTGCAGTGAGCCGAGATAGCGCCACTGCACTCCAGCCTGGGTGACAGAGCGAGACTCTGTCTCAAAAAAAAAAAAAAAAAAGAATTTTTGCTCTTCAAAAGGCATGAAGAAAATAAGAACAAATCTGCTAACTGGGAAAAATATTTGCAAATCATACATCTGATGAAGGACTTCTGTCTAGAATCTGTAAAGAACTCCTACAACTAAAATAAATGCTTAATTAAAAATGTGCAAAGATTTAAATGAACATTTCAGAAAGCAGATATATAAGTAGGTAAGGACATAGAAAATGCTCAACATCCTTAGCCATTAAGGAAATGCTAGTTAAAACCACCATGGGATACCACTATACACTATTTGAATGGCTGTAATGAAAAAGACTAACAATAATAAGTGTTGGGGTGAGGATGTGGAGAAATTAAAACCTTCATATAAAGCTAATAGGAATGTGAAATGGCACAATTTTTTTTGATGTTGGTATAATCTACCAATGTCATTTCCCCAGTTTCACATATACTAATTTGTGTGCATTTAGCTCTATGCAATTGAGTAACATGCGTAGGTTTGTGTATTTATCAATCAAAGTCAAGATACAGAACAGGTTTATCACCGCAAGGACCCTTTTTGATGTCCTCTTCTACCCATATTTCCCTTCTCTCCCCTTCCCAATCCTAACCCCTGGCAACCATTAATCTGTTATCCATCTCTATAACTCTATCATTTCAAGAATGTTATATAAATGGAGTAATATAGTATGCAATCTTTTGAGATTGGCTTTTTTCACTCAGCACGGTTCTCTGGAGATTCACCCACATGGTTGTGTGTATCAATGACTTGTTTCTTTTCATTGCTGAGTAGTAGTCTCTGGTATGGATGTACCATGTTTGGTTTGACCACTCACATTGAGGGACATCTGAGTTGTCTCCAGGGTTTGGCTATTACAGGTGAAACTACTGTGAGTGTTAATGTACAGGTTTTTTTTTTTTTTTCCCTCAAAATAAGGAACTTTGGCTTTTTATTCCTTTTAAAAGTTTCTGTAGTTGATTGTTTTTCTCTTCCTGTACTATTCTCTTTGATTCTGCACTACCTCAGCTCCTCAGAGATACAGCAAGGGCAGAGAGTCCTCATTGAAAAACCGTTTCCTAATTTTACATGCTAAAAGCTAATATTTAAGAGAAATCCTCTTAATCCTCCAACCCTTATTCCCATTGTGAATAACCTGGTTTAATACAAGTTAAGTCTATAAATAAATTTGTTCTTTCTCCTCAAAAAACACTGAAGAAACTTTACAATAGTTATAGGTTTAGAAAATTTACCGAGAGAAAGGAAAGTATTGCCACTTAGCCCCTATTAACATACGGTGTTCAAGCCTTCCAGTATCAACGCGTTTTGCTTAGCATTGCTGTTGTTTCAGTAACATGCTGGCTAGGAGCTATCTTAATCACTCATTTCGTCTCCTTGATGATGTCTGTACTCTGGTTTCAGCTCCCACGTGTTTATGTGGATCTCTTTTACATTCTGAAGACCAATTTCTTTTAAGAGTTCCCTCAGGTATACCACAGGTTGTTTTGCGATGTCCACCAAATCTTAAGATGATAATATTGATATTTCTAAAGGCTGAAAATAGCATGTCTGAAACTTGTTGTTTATTAGCTGGAGCTTGTTTTCCATCTGCTTTCTCTTTCCTTTCATATTCAGTATTGTATTGATTAGCAACAGGTTCGAAACTGGCTGTTACAACTTTGTCCAGTTGTTGTGATAGCCTTACAGGTTTGGAAGATTCTTCTATTTGCAATCTTTTTAATCTCATGTACTTTTCACTGGCAGTCTGTTGGCATTCAGTTCTTTGTACCACTATTCCTTCCAAAGACAGCTTATCTGATGAGCTCTCAGAAAATATTGTTCATATACGGCCTCCAACATTTTGCAAGACAAATGGATGTTCTTTATGAGCACTGACTGAAGCTGCTTTTCCGCCAATATCATGAATCTTTGCAAGATCTTCAAAGTAAATGACACCTCAGTCCTTCCTTGAGTCTTGGCAATCCACAGTTTCCCAACTTCACCTCTTCCAGGGGCTTTAGCTCTTTGCTGTGACAAATATTCAGGAACCTGCGAGGATACTGGGAATCCGGGGAAAGAGCAATGTACAGGTTTTTGCATGAACGTAATTTTCACTTCTCTGGGATACATGCTCAAGAGTGCAACTGCTGGGTCTTATCGTAATTGCATATTTAGTTTTATAAGAAACTGCTGGCCGGGCGGGTCACTCACGCCTGTAAATCCCAGCACTTTGGGAGGCAGGCGGATCACGAGGTCAGGAGATTGAGACCGTCCTGGCTGACACGGTGAAACCCCATCTCTACTAAGAATGCAAAAAATTAGCTGGGCGTGGTGGCAGGCACCTGTGGTCCCAGCTACTTGGGAGGCTGAGGCAGAAGAATGGCGCGAACCCGGGAGGCGGAGCTTGCAGTGAGCCGAGATAGCGCCACTGCACTCCAGCCTGGGCGACAGAGTGAGACTCTGTCTCAAAAAAAAAAAAAAAAAAAGAAACTGCCGTCGGGGCAGGGTGGCTCACGCCTGTAATCACAGCACTATCGGAGGCTGAGGTGGGTGGATCGCCTGAGGTCAGGGGTTCGAGACCAGCCTAACTAACATGGTGAAACCCCGTCTTTACTAAAAATACAAAAATTAGCTGGGCATGGTATTGCACACCTGCAATCCTAGTTACTCAGGAGGCTGAGGCAGGAGAGACTTGCTTGAACCTGGGAGGTGGAGGTTGCAGTGAGCTTAGATCATGCCATTGCACTCCAGCCTGGCAACAAGAGCACAACTCCATCTCCAAAAAAAAAAAAAAAAAAAGAAAAAAGAAAAAAGAAAAAAGAAAAAAGAAACTGCCAAACTCTCTTCTAGAGTGGCTCTACATTCCGTTTCCACCAGCAGTTTCTCTTCATCCTTGACAGAATTAGGTGTTGTCTCTCTTTTTTTTTTTTTTTTTTTTTTTAAATTTTAGCCATTCAGATAAGGTGTAGTGATATCTCACTGTGGTTTGACTTGATTTTCCCTAATGGCTAATGATATTGAACATCTTTTCGTGTGCCTATCTGTCATCTGCATATACCCTTCAGTAAAATTTCTGTACATGTCTTTTGTCCGTTTTCTATTTGGATTATTCATTTTTTTTACCACTGAGTTTTGAGAATTCTCTATATTCTAGATATGAATCCTTTTTTTTTTTTTTTTTTTTTTTTTTTTGAGACAGAGTCTCACTTTGTTGCCCAGGCTGGTATGCAGTGGTGCAATCTCGGCTCACTGCAACCTCTGCCTCCCAGGTTTAAGTGATTCTACAGCCTCAGCCTCCAGAGTAGCTGGGACCACAGGTGCATGCCACCATGCCTGGCTAATTTTTGTATTTTTTTTTTTGTAGAGACAGAGTTTTGCCATTTTGCCCAGGCTGGTCCTTAACTCCTGAGCTCAAAGCAATCTGCTTGCCTTGGCCTCCCAAAGTGCTGGGATTATAGGCGTGAACCACTGCACCTGGCTGTTGTCTTTTCCGCCTCTTAACAGGGTCTTTTGCAGAGTAAAAGTTTTTAATTTTGATAAGGCCCAATATTTTTTTCTTTATGGATCATGTTTCATGAGTTTCCCTGTTGAAGCAGCACAGAAATTATAAATTTTTAATATATCTTGAGCTTTGGTACATGTCTTTTTAATATTCCATGTGACAAAGAATTGGTGGTGATATTAACGAATGTAGTTTTTTGATATTATATAATTAAATAAGGCAACATCGAGAAGATCCTTATAATTGGTAAACTAGTAATTCCTAACCACCAATGTCTGATGTTGCAAAACCATGCTTATGTAAATGATCTATGCAAAGTACAGGAGAGACAACATATTTTAATGTAATAGTGTCTGAAAAGTTCATTAATATGGTTTCAGATTACACATTGCAACTAATCTTTACAAAACTGCCAATGGGAGAGTTTTGATGTAGTATCAAAGAATATTCACAATTATCTGAAAAGATGATTAAAATTCTCATCCTTTTTTAAACTACATTTTTTTGTGAGGCTAGAGTTTTTTCATATGCTTCAGCCAAAACAACATAGTACAACAGATTGCAGAAGCTGATATGAGTTTTAGCTGTCTTCTATTAAGCCAGACATTAAATAAACAGACTTGTAAAAATGTAAAACAATGCCATTTTTCTCACTAAATAATTTTTTTGTTTTGGAAAATATAATTTTTTTCATAAAAATATACTATTTATGGTAACATTTAATGGGGTTATGTTCATGAAAACTAATAAATTTTTTAATAAAATGATCAGTTTTAACTTGTAACATTATAAATATCCATCAATATAACATAGATGAAGAAAAATTTGGTGTCCTCAATGATTGTTCAGAGTATAAAGGGATGCTGAGAACAAAAATTTGGAGAAACACTGATCTAGATTAATACTCTGTTTTGACGATGAAACTCTGAAGGTCACATAGCTTGTCAGAGCATCTTTATAATAATTTTAATATTTAATTTTCTTTGCTGGTATGGCAAAAAAATTACAATCTGTATTTCTCTTCCTTTCAAAATTGTGGTAATCACTTTTTTGAAAGAGGTGGTTGCAATTTCTAATCGACTGTAACTTTTAACATAATTATTTCTATCTACAATGAGCAATATAGTGGCAGGCATCAATATGGTTCAATACAGAGGCAGCTGAGCATTTGTTTCTACACATGGGAACTAAAAGATCTTTTCCTGCTCTTTCCTGATTCCTGTTCCCTGTGATTTCTGCTTGTCCTGGGAGCTCTGCCTAGATGCTGGAAGCTCAGTAGATTGAGAGTCTTGTCACTTAGCTCGGTCAGGACAAGACTTGCAACCAAGGTATTCAACCAGTTGAGTAGATTATGTATTACCTACATTAATTTAGAATTGGCTTTCTATTAATTTCTGCTAAAAAGAAGTGTGTGTGTAGGATGAATTCAACAAAGTGAAGCCTCATATCTACAAATATTTTGTACAAAATAAATTTTAAAACATATCTGAAAAAATATAATGGTGTTTTACAATTCTCCCAAATTTTGAAATGACATTTCTCTTTTTTATGAAAACTAAAGCTCTCAAAACAAACTCAAGGCTGAACAAAAGAAAATGTAAAAAGATTATTTTATTTACTGGAAAGCCATTGTTTTCTTCAAAAAACTAAACCTATGAATTTAGGTATAAAATTTAAAAGTCAATTTCAGGCTGAATTCATACTACATGAAGTTATAAACTAAATAAATGAAAAAAAGCAGTCATATCGGTCCTAAAAATATGAAGTATTTCAGCAATTAGGCTAAATACATATTTTTGAAGAGATATCTCCCATTCTATTATCCTAGATTATTTCCAAAAAAGCTACAGACATGTTATCACATGACATTAACACTCAGTTGTCGCCGTAAAGTTGTCATTCAGAACGTCTGTCTCAGTCCTCAACTACTGCCTGAACAGTAGAAAGGTCTGGGGTAAAGTTTGGATATTGGCTGCTAGGTTTTTCATTATGATCTGTGTCAAAAAATGGGAGTCGAAACTGGATGGAACTTAGCTACTAAAATTCATAAATTAGTTTTCAAAACTGTTATATTTGGAAAAAGTACAATTCGTCAGACTCAATGCACAGGCTTATCTTGGTTTCAACCTGAAATATCAAAAAGCTGTTCAAGTTGAAGATGAAAATAATTTGGTTCCATTATGAGTACTTTTTTGATATATAAATGACTGGGCAAAACTGGCACAAATGCGTCACAAATCCTTCTTCTAAATATCAATAATCTAATAATTAGAGTTTATATATTTGACAATTTTCAGGTGCATGAATTCTGAAATAATTTAGTGTACAGGATCCACTGACAATCAGTGATTGCTTCAGAGTAGAAAAAATATCTAATTTTCTATGATACTTTCTTGAATTAGTGTCCTTTTCATTATGGGTAAAAATGTATACTTTTGCAAAAGTAAATGACACATTAAATTATCATTGGGCATTTGATTCAGTGACCCAATACGTTTTCCAAAATTAGTTTCCTATTTTTTCACCATTTTTTATAAGTAATCTTATTGTATAGGAACAAAAAATCTTCCTCCCTGACATTTTCTATTTAAGATAATCCAAAGGAAAGAGAAATGCCTAATCTAAAAATATGTTTAGGCAATGGGGAAATAGGAACTCCTACATTGCTAATGAGAGTGCAAGACAGCACAATTATTATGGGGGACAATTTGGCAATTTATATCAAAGTAATACAGACACTTGACCTATGGCACAGGAATCCTATGTGTGGGAATTTGTCACATAGCTGTACCCATAGATATAAACATGACATGCACATGGTTACAATTGTAGCATAGTCTGCAAAAGCGAAAGATTGGAACAATTGATTGTATAACCTATGGCACTCTCCCACAATGGGATACTATGAAACTATTTAAAAAATGAGGCAGCTTTTCATATATTGATATTCGGAGAGCTCCAGGATACACTGTCAATTGAAAAAAGCAATGTACAGAACATTGTGTAATAAACAGGGGAGAGAATAGAAATATATATTTGGATTTTCTTATATTTGCATGAAGAAACACTGGAAAGATACAGAAGAATCTTTTAAAGGTGATTCGCTACAGAGGGTGGGAGTTGGGAAATTTGGTGATCAGGACTGGTCTAAGAGGAAGACTTCTCAATGTATGCCTTTTTCTATTTTCTTGATTTTTGATCCATTTGAATATATTCCCTATTCAAAACATGAAAAATTAGGATTTTCTCTAATTTATACAAAGGCATAAATGTGCGAGACTGTACCTCCTACTAGTGTGGGAACTGCCCCTGCACAGGCATGTTTTTAGCAGAGAAGAGGTAGTCTGAACAGAATGTGGCATGTACCAAGGATCACAACCCCAAAAGTAATTGAAGGACAAATATTGAGCCCTCAGGCACTTAACTTTTCTCCACTCATTCATTTATCCAAAATTTCTGGCTAAGAAAAATATACTTCATTAGACATCTTCGGTTCTAATACCAGCTTTTTCTTCTGGGCCATTTCTACAAATAAACTAAATGTTTATCACTTCATGAGGGTTCACTGGAGCTACTGCAAGCAAGTAAAGAATTTCAAAACCACAAGAGAGATGGGCTTTGGTGTAGATACTGAGAGGCTCTTACACCAGCCTGTTTGGAGGGCCGATCCAAATGAGTGCCTCTGCAAAAATCATGAATAGGTCAATGCTCTGGTTCTTCAACCTGCTTTCACATAGCTGGAACTACATATGTTGACTCCTCACATTTTGAGAGTCCATGCTCCCTCCCTTTCTTCCTCAAATATATGAAATGTTACTTGGGTGCTGGCAGAATGACATGGTTGAGTCCTAAGGATGGGTCTCCACTACCCAATTCTGCTTTTTTTCCCTCCATCCCCTGTAGTTCCCTTGTCCTTTCCTCCCAACATTTTTTTTTTTCCTTCCAAGCTGGAGTGCAGTGGGAGCAATCATGGCTCAGAAGCCTCGACCTGGGCTTAAGTGATTCTCCCACTTCAGCCTTCCAGTAGCTGGGACTGCAGGCACGTGCCACCACACTCAGCCAATTTTTGTATTTTTTGTAGCAATGGGGTTTCATCATGTTACTCTGACTAGTCTCGAACTTCTGGGCTCAAATGAGCCTCTGGCCTTGGCCTCCCAATGTGCTGGGATTACAGGCATGAATCACCACACCTGACCACTAGCAGTTTGGAAAAATCTAATGTAAACAGAGAACATCTGTGTCACAAAAAATAACATGTATGCACACACACATACACCTAGTGTTAAAAAATGGAATATATTTCTTATCTTATCCCCCACTTTGCCCTTTGTCTAAGACATGGCTTTTCTGTCCATTATTAAAGAAATAGTCCCTGATTTTTACAGCATAGAGGTAAGAAAATTCATCTGTTTTTAGTTATGATCATGTAATTCAATTGGTCCATCCAAAGAAATATAAAGTGTTGTGATTTTCTGACTGAGTAACTTCAAGTATGTAAAGCTTTATCTTTCAGACTTTTAGAGGCTGGGTGTGGTGGCTCACACTTGTAATCCCAGCACTTTGGGAGGCTGAGGCGGGCAGACCACCTGAGATCAGGAGTTCGAGACCAGCCTGGCCAACATGGTGAAATCCCATCTCTACTAAAAATACAAAAATTAGCTGGGTGTCGTAGTGGGCACCTGTAATCCCAGCTACTCAGGAGGCTGAGGTAGGAGAATTGCTTGAACTCGGGAGGCGGAGGTTGCAGTGAGCCAAGATTGCATCACTGCATTCTAGCCTGGGTGACAGAGTGAGACTTCATCTCAAAAAAAAAAAAAAAAAAAAAAGACTTTTAGAGAGTAACTATATTTTCTTATGAAATTTCTCTAAAATAAATGAAAAATCTTCATCATCTCCTTTTCCTTTTTCTTTTTCTTAACTGAAACATAAATGGCTACCCAAAAATCTAGCCACCTGGCTTAGTGCTGCTTTTAATTACCCAAAGGACAATGTATTGAATATTTCTAAGTGTGTGACAAAGAATTTAAAAATTGTTTAATTTTGATTAGAAAACATGTGAATTGTGGTTGCCAAGACCTCTCATGAGACCAAGGTTCTGATATTTACTAACATAAATCGAGACAACGAAGAGACAATAGACCCTGGTTGTTGTAACTGATGTTGGCTGTCAGCTTAGGAATAAGCCTACTTTGTGTCATTATGCCTAGTGGGATACCATGAAATGGTCCCTTCTTTATTTATTTTTTTCAAATAAAAATAATGACTTGAGGCCGGGCATGGTGGCTCACGCCTATAATCCCAGCACTTTGTGAAGCTGAGGAGGGAGGATCACTTGAGTCCAAAAATTTGAGACCAGCCTGGGCAACATAGTGAGACCCTATCTTTACAAAAATTCAAAAAATTAGTTGGGCATGGTGGCATGTGCCTGTAGTCCCAGCCACTTGGGAGGCTTAGGTGGGAGGATTGCTTGGGCTCAGGAGCTTGAGGCAGCAGGGAGCTGTGGTTATGCCGCTGAACTCCAGCCTCGGTAGTAGAGTGAGGCCCTTCCTCAGAAAAAGAAGAAAAAGAAAAAGAATGACTTGGGAGGTCAAGTGATTTATTCAAGATTAGTGATAAACCATTTTAAAAAATAAAACATATTTTGACTTCTTGAGATTATGCCCATTTACTTCTTGGGGTTAAGGCATTAGGCACTTAAAAATATCAAAGGTTATGAAGTGTCTGGGCACAGTGGCTCATGCCTGTAATCCCAGTATTTTGGGAGGTTGAGGTAAGAGAATTGCTTGAGTTTAAGAGTTCAAGATCAGCCTGGGAAACAGTGAAACCCCGTCTCTGTTAAAAAGAGAAAAAGGTTGTGAAGCCTTATTCACATTTCTGAAGTTCAGATCTTGGGCTTTGACTGCCTGTGGGTCCAAATGGAGGTAGATGAGAGCCAGGGATGAGAGGAAGGGGCAGGGCAGTTGGTGAGATGCCACCAGGCTTGACAAACTTTTTCCATAAATGGCCAGATAGTAAATATTTTAGGCTTTCTGGGCCATATGGTGTCTGCTGAAACTACTCTCAAAAGCTGCCATAGAAAATACGTAAGCAATAGGTATGGCTGTGTTCCAGTAAAACTTCATTTACGAAAACAGGCGGTGGGCCAGATTTGGCTCACTAGCTGTAGTTTGCTGGGCCCTGGGTGAGCGAATCAAGCAGCAGAAAGCAGCAGTGCTTGAAAGTGGGTTCTGGACGGTCACCTTAGTGCATACCACTCCCTCTGGGTTGACTTCCTTTATGATGGTACAGGAGCTGGAGATGATTCTGAAGTCACTCCATACAATTAATGAAAATATTACTGTGAAGCTATTTCCCCAGAACAAAAAGCAGGAAAAGTGTCAATGACTCACTTACATTTAAACTCTTATTCATCAGATTGCAAAAATGCAGTGCTCAGACATTTCACAGAGTTCTGAATGACTTCCTGGGAGTGTTTACATTGTAAGATGGTTCCATTTCATACGTGGTCAGTGGGTTTTCATAAATAACATTTCTTTTTGGGATGTTGCAAATGCAAATTTTGCTGATGATATTAAGAGAAATTTTTCTTTTAGCTCTGTCTTCATGTGTTCCAATTTGGTAAATTTCTATGACAACCATCCCTACCCTGGCAATCTTGTACTAAGATGCTAATCTTTCTATTTTCAATGAACATTTTTAGAGGTATTTCACATTAAAAATAGTATCTTTGTGTTCTTCGGTTTCAAAAAGTCCAAGACAGGCTGGGCGCGGTGGCTCAGACCTGTAATCCCAGCACTTTGAAGGCCGAGGTGGACGGATCACGAGGTCAGGAGATGCAGACCATCCTGGCTAACACGGTGAAACCCCGTCTCTACTAAAAATACAAAAAAATTAGCCAGGCGTGGTGGCGGGCACCTGTAGTCCCAGCTACTCAGGAGGCTGAGGCAGGAGAATGGTGTGAACCCGGGAGGCGGAGCTTGCAGTGAGCCGAGATCGTGCCACTGCGCTCCAGCCTGGGTGACAGAGCGAGACTCCATATCAAAAAAAAAAAAAAAAGTCCAAGAGAATACTTGAGTATAAAACTCCGCTGGTATCCAGGCTAACTTTATTGACTATTTGCTTGTATCCTCAAATAGAACGTGAGCAACTTGAAGGCATGGCTAGCCTAGATTCCTCTGTGTTTTCTACAGGTACTTAGTCAATGTGTGAGTTGATCTGGGAATTATCCATTATGAAGGCAGATAATAGATTTTCTTGAAAGGCAAATAATTATCATGGACCAAATTCATACACAGGCCACACAAGTCTTAGAGCCTTTAGAATTAGAAAAGAATTCTGGGCCAGGCATGGTGGCTCATGCCTGTAATCCCAGCAATTTGGGAGGCTGAGATGAGAGGATTACTTGAAGCCAGGAGTTTGAAACCAGCCTGGGCAACAAAGCAAGACCCCATCTCTAAACAAAAAAAAAAAGAATTCTATTGCTTAGTTCTTAATTCTGTACCTTACCCTAGTGTAATTCTCCAACATTACTGAATAGTAAAATATAAAAGGGTTATGGTCAAGAAAAATTACATAAAAAGTATATATTTAGATACATTTAGTATGTAGCTATGTTGATACATAAATATTACAGATATCATTATATACACAACTATAGGTTTTTATATCTATATACTTACATATTCAACATATATATGCACCAAAAAGATGCATAGGAGAATGTCCACAGCTGCACTATTCAAAATAGCCCAAAACTAGAAACTACTTAATAATGCCCGTCTTTAGTAGAATTGATAAAGTGCGATATTCACACAGTGAAGTGCTATACAATAATGAGAATGACTGAAGTACAACTGAATGCAACAATATGGATGACTCTCACAAACATAATGTTGAGTAAGACAAGCCAGACACAAAACAATACATATAGGCATCATAGGATTCCATATGCTGGAAACACAAACACAGGCAAGCAAATTCATGCTGTTAGATGTCAGGAAAGTGAGTGGCTTAGGGGTTAGGATAGTGACTAGGAGACTTCAGGGTGCTGGTAATGCTCTGTTTGTTGATCCTGGTTACACATGTGTTCATTTTGTGAAAATTAACAGAGCCGATGCTTAGGCACGTTATTCTATGTGTATGCTACATTTCAATAACATTTTTAAATTTTAAAAAGTATTATGACTCTTAAATGATATAACATAACCGTAATTTTCATAGATTTCACTTCTTTAAGCAAGTAAAATTTATGGAAACAATGAAAATATGCAGAGAAATACCATACTTATGACGTCAATGACACCATTTTAAAAGAGAAACTTTGCTGTATTCTAGATATTTCTATTTGGTGAAAACTGAGATTTAAATCTTCTTTCAAACTAAAAGTTCACAGTGGTTAGAGATTTTTTTTGTACAGACATTCTGCAAAAGTACTTTGGTGGCATAAAACTCATGTCGTATGTGGTATAATGTGTTATTCAATATTTTGTTAAGAAACGTGTATCCATTACCTTTCATATTTTGATAAGCAATATTTTGGACATTGAAAAAATTTTCAATAATGTTTCCTTTATTTGTTGCTTTTAAAATTAGGAATTAATAATGAAGTTCCTTATGCATTAGATTTAATGGAAAGGTTTCACAAAAGGTAGGTTTTATAGGCAAATCTTTAAAAATTGAGGATTACTGGCATCTTTTCAATGATCGGTTTAGACATATCCACAAATGTCATCTATTATGCTTCCACATCCTCCTTTTTTTTTTTTTTTTGAGACAGAATCTCGCTTTTTTGCCCAGGCCAGAGTGCAGTGGTGGTATCTCGGCTTACTGCAAGCTTCGCCTCCCGGGTTCACGCCATTTTCCTGCCTCAGCCTCCTGAGTAGCTAGGACTACAGGCGCCCGCCACCGCGCCCAGCTAATTTTTTGTATTTTTTTAGTACAGACGGGGTTTCACCGTGTTAGCCAGGATGGTCTTGATCTCCTGACCTCATGATCCGCCTGCCTCGGCCTCCCAAAGTGCTGGGATTACAGGCGTGAGCCACCGCACCCAGCCCACAGCCTCCTTTTAACTCCTGCGCATCTGGTAAACCCCCAAGGAGGAAAGTCTAGAAAAGCAGCCTCTAGCTTTTTCAGTCAAGCCTGATGTTTCTAACCCAACTGAAACTATGGGCTAGCCATAGACATTCATTCTTCTGTATCCTGTCCACAGACAAATTGCCTTGCCTTTTAAGTGATGACTAGATGAGCCATTCGTTTGGCAAAACGCATTTCTCTGAGCAGATGTGTCGAGGCAATCAGTCCATCAAATAACTCAATCTTCCCTCTCAGTTTATTTATTTTTTATTTTCTGGCTCTCCTTCTGTTAGTTGACCTCACTGACAAGACAATGAACATAGGCTACACAAATCCTGTTCACCAGATGTCCCAAGGCCATCTGCAAGACTTACAACATAGATGCTATTTTGGAGTGCAATCTATTGTACACATTTTCTTTACAATGTGTTACTTCTGTCTTAAAGAAGGAACTAATGAAGCTGTTGGATTTAGTGGAGAAGATAAAAGGAAATGATTTTCTTCTTTGAACAGTCTTTGAAAATCTATTTGTGTTAGGGATGACATTTTGGTAATGATAAGGTTTGTCTTACGAGGTGTATGGAAGAATAGTATAGCAGGCTGGCTAACACCACAGCCTCTGGGATCAGGCTGGATCCAAATCCTGGACCTGACATTTCTAGCTGTGTGACTTTGAGGAAGTTATTTAACACTCTGGGACTCACTTTTTTCATATTATCATTCAGGCAACAGTAGCATGTCATAGATTTGTTGGGAGGGTCATACGACTTAGCTTGGCATAGAGTAAACGCTACACTTTAGGTAATATTCTCATGTTATATATTAGTATATATAACATATTTTAAGTTGCATATTTTCCCTTCATTGATTTAGGAAATACTTTTCAACATAGTAGCCAACACCTAGGCTCAAGCTATCCTCCCACCTCTGCCTCCCTAGGTGTTGGGATTACAGGCTTGAGCCACTGTGCCTGGCCAGAATGTTCCTGTTAAAATGTAAACCAGTTCATGTCACTCATCTGGACATAACTTTCCAAAAACTTCCTATCTCATTCAGAGAAAAAAGCCAAAGACTTTTAAAGGTGTATAGGTTTTCCTTGTTTACCCAGGACAGTCCTGGTTTATGCCTATTGTCCTGACATAATAGTGTCTCCCTTCACTCTCAAAATTGTCCTGTTTGGACAATAGATGATATAGTCACCATGCTATCAGGCCCTATGTGCTCTACCTCTCCCCTACTCTTGCTCCACCCTCATATCCTTGTGATCTCATTTGCCACGACTCTCTCTCTCCCACTCAACGACCATGGCCTCCTTGCTCTTCCTTTAACCCTCCAGGCACATTCCTGCCACAGGGCCTTTGCACTTGATGTTTCCTGTAACTGGAATGCTCTTACCTTACATAGCGGCATTGTTTGCTCCTTCATCCCTTCTTTTACTCAACTGTCACCTTGCATTGAGATCACCCACTCAATATCTCTCTTCTTTCCACTCCCTTTCCCCATTGTACTTATCTACTTAGCACTTATCTTACATACTATGTATTTACTTATTTTTTTCCCTTTTTGTCTTGCTCTTCTACCAGAATCCACAAGGGCAAGGATGTCTGTCTGTTTTGTTTGCTGCTATTTACCCAATGTCTTTATTGAATAAATGAAGAGCAGTTAGAGAATAAATACCTTATATTACTGAGTAAACAAGTGGTGAATGAGTTGCCATCTTTATTGCCTTCTAGTATAAATTTGATCTAAAATAACAGGAGTCTTATGTTTAGGGCAAGTATGAGATGCAAGATTTGACTTGCTTCCTTTCTTGGTACTAGTCTCCAAGGAAGTTGTTTTAAAAGTTGGAATGTCAATAAAACTCTTAGAGGTGTTTAAGTTCTGAGAAGCGACCTCTAAATGTGCACAATCTAAAATAATATTAAGTCTTTCTGAGGGCACATTTGATTTTAGGTTCCCGAGCCCAAGAACATTGAAGGCTTCAAACCTTCCAAATTTATTTATTTTATTTTTTTCCAGGTTGCTCTTCTGCAAAAACGTACCAAATTTAAATAGATGCTTCAGAGCATGCAGTTTTGTATAATATTTGATGTTCAAATTTAAACATAAGGCTACCAAAAATTAATGCTGAATGACACATTCAGTTTTATTATTAAATTTAATTTCAACCATTAACTTTTAATCTTAGGACAGTTTTTCCAATAAAAACTAGACCTAGTTAAAAATAAAATTGTAGATATAGAAAGCAGTAGTTCTAACTCCCAAGAGAATGTGGTAGATCCAGAAGGCAGTTGTAGAATTTCTGGCAGTATATCAAATTTATTTTGATGGAATTTCTTAGAACAGCCTTTATTTAACCACTCCAGTCTCAAAATCAACTTCAGAGACAACAAACTTGATTCCCCAGCCCCCTTCATTTTAGTTTGCACACTCTTTATACTAACTGTATATACTTTGTATAATAATCAAGCAACTCATAAGACTACCCTATAGAAATACTTCAGGATAAAATGGCCTGAACTTCTGCTTTTATTGATCAGAATGCTGGAACCAGAGCAACATTTACACACACACACAAGCACACACACACATACACAATGTATCATGCGAAAATTATTTTCTCAAACCTAAAACTTTCCTGCATCATTATTTTATGTTAAATTTAGAATATAGCAAACTCTTCCAATGAGCTAAATGAACACTTTGATGGGGGAATATCATCAGCCATGAATATATTTTCATCTCAACACCTTACTAACAAGAACAGGACTGAAACCATCTCTCCCTCCTCAGCCATGGGAACAGTCTTGCAGTGATGGACGGTTTCCACCCCCCATCACTGACGCGGGAATAACTGTGCTGTGAGCCAAATGCCGAGGGTTAGCAGAGTAACCTCACATGAGAATAATTATTTAACATGACCATGAGAGAAGGCAATGAGGTTCCCAGACACAGGAAACGAAAAGTCAGAAGGGGAGGTAGAGTTGGACAGGGTTCTGAAGCCTTTCCAGACAGCAACTTCCTTATAACAAACAGCAAATTGGCTAATAAATTTATCACTGTCATTTTATATGTACATATATTCTTAAGCTAGCTAGTTAGCATAATGTTTTGCAATGTACATATATCTTAGTATTGCCAGAAAAATCAACCTATTTCGTTTTCTCTCAAGAGCAAAAAAAAAAAAAAAAAAACTTCTGTGATATGAATGTTTATTTTGATATTCCAAATCACTTATAGGTTAATATTTCAATCAAAACTACAGTTACAACTATGCTTAAAGAATGCACAGAAATAGTTAACACAATGCCTGAACCATGAGACAAGAACTCTTGACCCCTAGAGACAAAGGGAAGGGGAAAATCATCTTGCTGTTATGTGCTGCTCTGCTTCCCACGAGCTTCTCACAGATTTATGGACCCTGAGACATTCTGATTTTCAGAAAAAAAGGTAGAAATTCAATAAACTCAATAAGCAGGTCTGCTTGTAGATCTGGAATTGCATGGGAGAAAAACATTCTAATAGAGGCAACTATAGTGCATTTTCTTTTTTCACTCATTTACCAAATATTTTTAAAGCTGGGCACAGGAGATATAGTGATAAATGAGAATGATGGCAGCATGCCTCAAGGAACTTGCAGACAGGCCAAGGAGCTGGGAAATACAATAGAGTATGTTTTAAGTGCCAGTACAGGCTTAATAAAGGGGGTCTTGGGAGTGGCACTACCCAGTTTGGATCATGGATACTTGCCAAAGAGATGAGTAAGCTAACATCCAAGGAATAAAGTGGAAGAAGCCAGAGAAGGCCTGAGGAAAAAATATTCCAGGTAGAAGGACCATATTCCAGGCAGAAGGACTCAGATAGATAGACCAGGTTAGCTGGAGTATAAAGAGGTAGCAGAAAAGCGTGGAAGGAGAGGTGCTCACAGAGGAGGCAGCGTCAGAGCTACCCTATGGGAAAACATCTAGCTGGAATACAATGCACCAGTGAGGAACAGAGATCTTGGTCAAGGGACACATTTTCTCTCTTAAAATTTAGAGAATGCAGTTTCTATAGCTAATTTTATGATGATAGCATGATTCTTGGAGTACATGAGAAAAGTGTGTTTTTATTTGCGTGATGATGCAGTAAAAGGGAAATATGCTTATCACACACAGAATTTGGTGGGTAACTTGACTAAGTTGGGGAATAGTATGTGCATACCACTGATAATGTCTTCTGCCTTGTCTATAAATGAAGAATCCCTTTGACAAATCATCATCATCGTCATCACCACCACCCCCCCACCATCATCATCATTTTAATTTGAATATCTCAGATTAATCTGATTTGAAGTTAATTTAAGAGGAAGGCCCTTATCAAATCAAACCATAACAACAAGCATTACTGAACATCTACTATGCTTGAGGCATCTAATCTGTAAGTTGTGACAATTTATTCTTAAGACACAATTTGCTGTGGTGATTTGATATGTCAAGAAGCAACTTTTGTAAAGCTGCCCCAGAAGGATGGATCCCAGTTGCACAAGATGTCAAAGGCTGTGTGAACATGGAGATAACTGGCTCTATGTGGATGTCTCTCATTTCCACATTGTTCAGATCCTCTGCCAGAGCAACATATTGAGAGTCTTGACTTTTCATTGCAAAATATTCGTGGTAATTTCATGCAGAAATAAGATGTGTTTATTTTTCATTGTTGTCCTCAATAAGGGGTGGTTGCTTAGGGTAGACAAAATTAGTAATCAACAGTTACTGGATTCTATCATTGTTGTTCTCACAGATCTGCTTTGTGCCACATGCTAAGTGGAGACATGATTTACATGGCATATTATCCATGGCATCAACTCCCTGCTATGCAAGTCAAAAGCGTCTATGGCAAGCCATTGGACTGTACCTCTTACTTCTTTCCCTTACTCCATCTCTCTCATACATACATTTCCCCGCATTCTTGTTTCTGCTTAAGAGATGAGGTACAGTGATATATGGAAATGTCTGTGTGTACATATGGCAGAGCTGTTATCCTGAAGCTACATGGTGCCAAGCCTTGGCTCATGTACAAATATCACTTGTAGGGCTTCCACTCTGTTCAAAATTATAACTCATCTCCCTATGGACAATACTCTATGGCATACATGTAATCTCATGAATCATTAAATAATACAATTATTAAATTCTATACTTCTCATCTATTTTGTCATCTAGTAATCAGGGGTTATTTTTGGTCTCCTAACATGGATACAATGTTTTAACTATTTTGCCATTCTAACAAATGTAAATATCCTATATACAGATTAATTTACTTGGCTAAGTTTTTGTTCTTCTTGAAAATTTAGGATATCAGATAATGTAATTTATTGACAAGAATGAATCCACCAGCAGTATGGGTTATAAGCTTGGGTATATGAAAAAATCTGCTAACTCCTTTCCTTTCCTCCTTCCTGCTTTTGTCAATCTTCTACTGCAATTAGTAATATTATCCTTTTTTTGAACAACTAAAAATCAGTTATCCTTTGATAATCTTAGAAATAGTTTTTTCTTCAACATTAGCATTTGCAAGGCCATTGCGTTTGAAAACCAAGAAGGCAACTGGCATTCATTGGCTTGCCTTGGTTCCTTCTGCCTTGCATTTTACTTTCTTAGATTGCTGAGTTTATTTTATCATCAGGTTGTGTGTGTGTGTGTGTGTATGTGTGTGTGTGAGTGTATGTAAGCAAGGGCTATAGGAACTTCTTTTCATCTTTTGGGTTATTTCTGTTTGATGCCACATATATAATTCTAGGCCTAGCTCATTTTTCAAACTAGGATCTGTAAATGCTTCAGCAGCAGCAATTCAGTGATTATATTCAGTCTCTTTGAGAATGTTATTTAGGGCAAAGTACGTTCCTTGGGGGTAGTGATAGCATTTTGACAGAGCTGAGCCATGCATGTTGGGAATTAGTAGGAAGGAGGTGAAGCATGGCCAAAGTGTGGAGGGCCTTGATTGCTAAACATGGATGACAAGGGGGACAGGTGGGAGCTCCTAGGTGCTTTTGTAGAAGCAGTGGCACTTGACAGATGGAAGCAAAGTCCCGGATATGTTATGGGGAAGAGGCTCTGAAGATATGGAGATCAATTAAGAAATTAAGAAATTTCTGAAAATTTAGGTGTGGAATGACCCCACCCCACCTTCCATGCCACAGGCCATCCGGAGCCACCAAGCAACAGCTACACAGGTTAATGACATCCGAAACAGCCAGCTGTTTGATATCTGTTGCATTACTTTTCAGTTGCATTTTATATCACATTGATCTGTGAAACTGTTTCAGTACAATCTTTTTCAAAGTGAGAGAAAGGGAATAAAACGTTAATAGGAAGAATACTTTATCATGCCTTCTTCTTTTTCTTGTAACATTATTACAGTCTTATCAGCAATTCTAGCTTGCCTCAGATATTAATACAATCTTTAAATGGTCTACTTCCACTTATGCTGACTCTGATATGACTCAAAGCAATGTTGTCTGTCTGGAGACACCTTAGAACTGAGCATAAAAGCAACTAAGAGTGGGTGATGAGAAATTTCGGAGTGGGTACAATGTATATTATTCTGGTGATGGATACCCTAAAAGCCTTGACTTCACCACTATGCAATATATACATGTAACAAAACTACACTTGCACCCCATAAATTTATACAAATTAAAAAAGAAAAGCAATTAATATAATTGTTAAACACAAAAATAGGTGTGATTCAAAACTCATCTTTCTTTGAAGAGCATATTAGATACTTTCAACTATTTATTCTTCTTTCCACCTAATCCTTCTAATAGTGAGGGAAATAAAGAAGGCTCACACATCCCTTTAACTGAATATTCTCCAACTGTATGCATTATTTTCATAGCTACATAAATGTAATGGTAAAGTGAGATGGACAGCTGCTACCTTGTCCTGCAATACAGAGGTAGTGAACTTGATATAGTTAGAGGAATCTATAGGTTTAATATGTGACAGACTCCAAAGCACCAGAATTTTACTGTGGGAGGCAGCTATGGGGGAAAGGGATGGGGGCCTGTGACTCACATTGCTTGGAAGAATCTCTTGAGTATCCTGGTTAGAAGTCAGAAGAATAGCAACATGTATGATCTCATGACCTAGAGAAGAGGATGACAGAAAGATGTGGAGATCGCTCCTAAATACTGTGAGGCTTTTTAGCACACTCCAGTGCTTTTTTTCTCTTTTCCTCTGGAAAAAGATTGAAATAACTGAAGAGTATTTTTTTTTTTAGTCTAAAGGTTTACTTTCTAAAATTAATGATAGTTAACTGACTCATTACATGAGTTTTGGAAAAACAGGAATTACACAAATGTACTCCTACCTATGATGTAAAAGTACCAGTCAAACTGTCCACATTATTCAGAACTACAGTAAGGTATACAAAGTATTGGATTCCCAGGAGGGGAGAACAATATGGTCAAATAAGAATATGTTAATTTTTATTCATTGCTAGGTGAATGTAAAGCAAAGTTTTATTTGCATTTTTACCAAATCTGGAGACATGCCTGATGATCTGACTTAAAAGGTTGCCATGGAATAGAAATGATGCTTAGTCTGGTGATTGGCAGTAGCAAGTAGAGATAGCAGGTATCCTTCCCAGCAGTTGTGGATATTGATTGGCTAAGAAGCTGCTTTGCACATGGTCAAATCTACATAGTGTGCTTCAAGGTGAACAGCAGCAGGGAGTTATTAATGCAGAGATGGTTAATTATTTTCTTGAGCCATGATGGGTTGGTTCGCTAGTTCATAAGTATGAATAATCAATGTTTGATACTCCACACTCTGGTGGCTGAAGAGTCAAAATTTGAATTTTCCAGTTTATCATTAAGGACAAATGTCAGGAGAAAGTCAAGTGGTTGTGTACACATAGTATTTCATAAAGAGAAAACTTTTTAAAAGAAAAGATTAAAGTTATGTAGCATATGCTAAACATTTTAAACCAATTATACATTTTCAATTTTGCATCATAGTTTAGTTCTAAATTCCTATTTAAAGCTCTAATAGAAAACACATGTATTTATGCTATCCTGTGGAAAGAGATGGCAATTTTTTGATTATTCTCTAATCTCTTCAATTTTGGAAACAGTGTATTGGTGTAATTTTGGGAAGTTTTTATTTGCAATGTCAAAATTGTAACCATTGTTTTCATCTATATTGTCAGATCACTGATTTTTCTGCTAGGGTAATATAATTTAATCACAGCTTAAGTGTACTTATTGGAAACTGAGAGATTACTGTTTTACTTAAAATGTGTTATATCTTCAACTGACAAAACTTGCTATTTAAAGTAATATTTCAGAATAATACCTCTTAGAATAGTTGCTTTCTATGCATAATACATAGAAGGAAAAAACAAGGCTGAAGAAAATACTCTTCCTGTGTTTAGAATAAACACATTTCATAAAATCTAGCATAGATCAGGCCATTTCATTTGAATTTTAGTATATTTGAATTCTTGCAGCAATTTTTCCCTCACAACAACTAGACCAAATATGGAATACCTAATTCCTTCAGCTTTAGTTTGTTTTGGGACTAAGTAGTATCTGATATAGTTTGGATGTTTGTCCCCTCCAAATCCCATGTTGAAATGTAATCCCCAATGTTGGAGGTAGGAACTGGTGGGAGGTGTCTGGCTCATGGGGGCAGATCTCCCATGAATGGCTTGGTGCTGTCCTTGTGTTAGTGAGTGATTCTCAAGACATCTGGTTGTTTGCAAGTGTGGTGCCTTGTCCCCTTCTCTCTTGCTCCTGCTTTTGCCATGTTACGTGCCTGCACCCCTTCCCCCTCTGCCATAATTGGAAGCTTCCTGAGGCCCTCACCAGAAGCAGATGCTGGAGCCATGCATGTACAGCGTACAGAGCCATGAGCCAATCAAATCTCTTTTCTTTATAAATTACCCAGCCGTTTTTTTTTTTTAATAGCAATGTAGAAATGGCCTAATACAGTCTGTAAGCAAGGTTAGTTATCTTCCTCTCACACTGAGGCACTGACTTTGTTGTGTTTTTTTTTGGTTCCTTACTGCCTAGCTCAGGGGTGGGCACACAGTGGGTGCTTGATAAATGCAGACTGAAGAAATGCAGGAGACCACAGTAAAGCAGGCCAATTTTAAGTAGTATTAGTTAGTAATGCTGCTCAGCAAGGTCAACACTGGCCTGCTATCATGTGGACCCCATTATCTCTAAGTCACCCAAATCACTGAGAAAAGCCAGGATGCCCTTTGGCTTTAATCATTAATCTAGACAGTCAAAAGAAAATAAATACCATTCATTTCAAGCTGGACTGTAGATATCTGGCTTTGGAACAGCATCATATTCAACAGGTAGCTAAACTCAAGGATATGTTTGTTTCAAGTATTTTCTGGGCCCAGTAGCTCTCACTCTGGAAATTGCATTTCATAAAAATCCAGGGATCTTGCCAAGACTGCCTATCCAACCAGCAAGCTCAGGGATGGCATGAGAATCCAAGTCATGAAACACCATGATTCTGAACCATCATCCCTGAAATACTATTTTGTTACAATCAAGATAGAAACTAAGGGTAACATAAGACAGATAATAAAATTTTTAAATCTTAAAACTAGTAGTTAGAAGATAGCAGAAATAGCTCTCCGTAAAAACACAGATAAAATTCCAAAGGTCAGAAAAGTCTGCAGCAACTCTCCATGTGGAATCAGAGCATGGGTTTAAACCTGCAAATACATTTGTGGTTACTTCCTACCTTAAATACATTGATAGGGAGATCAATGACCACATAGATAAGGTCTCCAAGGGCAAGACTGGCTATCAGCGCGTTGGGGCCATTCCTCATACATTTGTTCTGGTAAATGATCCTGAGCAGAGTTGCATTCCCCACCATTCCCACGATGAAAATAGTACAAGATATCACAGTGTTAATGTATTTGAAAGCTGAAGTAATTTTAGTCTGCTGTGGGCAATAGTTGTGCATTGAGCCATTGCTGGGTAGGACCAAATTAGTGGGTTGATGAGTGGTAACCAGGAAGCTGAGCTCTGTGCCACGAAAAGTGGTGAAATCATCCACATGGTTGCTTAGATTTGTGCCATATCTCTCAGGATTATCACTGATTACACATCCAACCAGTGCCAGCCAAAAGGATGCCCTGAGGCAATGGGTTTCCATCTTGAGGCAAATTTGAGGAAATATCTCTTATTGCACTTGTGCTGCTTTTACACCTTCACTCTTTTTTTCACCTGAAACAAAAGGAAAAATAATTTTTGTTACAAAACCCAGTTGCCAAAAAGATCATAACCAATGATTATTTATTGATTCAATTAAAATGCAGGATATATTTGGTGATTAGATAAGATGTATGTATATCAGGTTACCCTATGACAGAGCAAAACCAGAAAAAAACTAAAGCTCTATTAGGGCAAGCTCTATCTCCTCTATGTCAGTCTCCATCTCCATCTCTATCATCTCCATCATCTCCATCATCTCCGTCATCTCCGTCTCTGTCTCCGTCTCCATCTCCATTTCCATCTCTATCGCTATCTCTCTCTGTCTCTATTTCCATCTCTAGCTCTATCTCCATCTGCCTATCTCTCTAGCTTTGTCTCTCTCACTCATCTCTATACATAACTATACTTATATCTACATCATAATATGGATGAGGCTATGTCAGTTTTTCCTTTAAGTAGTAGTTACTTCTTTCTCTACATTCAGGCTGATAAGAATCTGAATTACAAAAATCTTCAAGAGTTGAGATACAAACATATTTTTTAATGAAAGAGAAAAGGCATTACATGCTGAGTAAAGGGTACAGAGTATTGAGGCATTAAATAAAATTATCGAATGTAAAAATTCAATCTTCTAAAATGTGTGCTGTCTTACATATGATAAATAATGAACATAGGAATAAAGTGCAGCACAGGTAGCCATCTAAACTGTTATGAAATGTTAATCAGAACTCCGGTTAATACCATTAACACATCTAACAATTTTAATTTCAATTAAGAATGAAATAATTGATAAAAACAAAACATTTGTTTTGAAAACCTTGATGATTAATATATAAAATCTAAATTTTCTACAGGAGTTTTTTTGCTTTTTCATTTCTCAGAAATTATCCTCACAATGCAGTATTTGTCGATGAATGAAATAGGAGTAATGAAATTTCCCAGGCTAGTCATAGTATTTGGTTTTCCAAGGGACATCTGTCCCCATGCTATCTTTTAACCATCCTATATAGCTACATTTATTTTATGCCAGTCACTGTACTCAGTACTATATGTGCATGATTCCCTGTAATCCATACAATGGACCTGTGGGGTAGATCCACGGTTCAATTTTGAAGATAGGGGAACAGAGGCCCAGGAGGGTGAGGCAGCTTGTCAAGGCCACAGGTGATGGGTGGCAACACTGCGATTCTAAGGCAGGTCAGTCCAACTCTGAGCCGGAGCTGTTAACCACTAAACCATCCTGTCTCTCATTCTCGTGCTTTATTTGTATGTAAAATATTTTAAAGAAGTCTCCAGAGTTTAGATGAAGCAATAGACTCAGGAGGGTGGTTAGACATTTTTAAAGACCATCTGGTGTGGTTTATCTATTTATTTATTTATTTTTAAGTCACTTGCAGAGAGCAAGTGGTCCTTCCTGTCCAGGAAGTCTAGGAGACCTTAATAAGGAATAATCAAAGATAACTAAAAATAGCTCATCCTATTTCAATATTTTATATATTTCCCTTTCTGTAGGCTTTTATGAATCTTCAAATGAAGACATAATCTGTTTATGCAATGGTGCGTGTACGTGTCTGTGATGTATATACCCAGGTCATAATTTAATCTTAAAAAAAATTGAGTCCTGGCTGGGTGTGGTGGCTCATGTCTATAATCTCAGCATTTTGGGAGGCCAAAGCAGGAGGATCGCTTGAGCCCAGGAGTTTGAAACTACCCTGGGCAACTTAGTGAGACCCTGTCTTTACAAAACATAAAAAAGATTAGACAGGCATGATGGCGTGTGCCTGTAGTCTCAGCTACTTGGGAGGCTGAGGTGGGAGAATCACTTGAGCCCAGGAGGTTAAGGCTGCAGGGAGCTATGATCGAGTCACTGCACTCCATCCTGAGCAGCAGAGTGAGACCCTGTCTTAAAAAAAAAAAAAAAAAAAAAATTAAATAAATAAAAAGTAAAAAAAAAAACTGAATCCTTTTTCTGAGTGTATTCAAGGTTGATATTAACCACTTTTAGGAATTTTGACAATTATCTTGGGAAATCAGTAAAGCTTAGGTTTGGCCAATATGTGGATAAAATAAGATTTATTCAAGTTGTATAGAAAGTATAGGGTATATATAAAGTGCAAGTATTGGATACTTTTGCCTTCCCCAGAGATTTCCCCCTGAACTCTGAAATAATAATAGTATTTACATATAGTAACTTACTATATATGTATCTGTTATCTGCCTTGAGCTTTACAACTCTAGGTAGGCAGGAGCAGTATCTCCATTTTACTTATAAGGAAACCGGAGTCTTGAAGAAGTATTTAGGTCAAGGTTTCAAAGCCAAGAAATGGCAGGACACAAAATTTTGCTTATAGGACTTGACTCACTCTGATTAAATGGGAAAAATATCAATTTTTCAAGGCTAGAGGCAGGCCATGTATTTGTCAGCTCTGACTAGACTTAATTATAAACAGTTTGCAGTTTTTTCCTGCTTCTTATAATCTGGAGTGAGTATCTGGCCAAAAATTGATAGACCTATGAAATGACACCATTTCCATTCCAAAGGGAAGACCAGGACTCCAAGAGAAAAGCTTCTTGTCATCCTCCTCTTTGGATCACAGATATGGGGGGAGAAGAAATATTTTCATATCTTGTGCTGTTTAGTGACTAACGTCTTCTAGCTTCCCAAATGAAAGGGAACCTTCATTAACAGCTTTCTTAAAAATGAGAGAGAGAAGGCCTTTTGCAGAAATGGAATGGCTCTCTGCTGGCTAAAGTCGGCTGGGAACTGACCTGTGAACTGACCTGGCTACGGTGGGTACTGCTGTACTCATCAGAGGTCTCGTGGTGCTTTGAACGTTAGCATGCTGGTCTGCTTGGTTAGCTGATTATGGCAGGAGGTAAGGCCAGCGCTGTGGGTTCTTAAAGCATGAGAGCCAGCTATCATTAAAAACCCCTTCCTTCCTCCTCCAACAATGACACCACCACAGAAATCATTTCTGATGACTTCTCTGTCAGCTCTCCACACATGTTAAGCTGCAAAACTAAGGGATACTTGGCAAAGGCCTGTGGGTGTCATATTATCATTGGCCGAAAAGTACAAAACCAAATGAAAGAAGCGCCTCAACTGCAGGTTCTTCCCAGGTGGGTCTGTAGCTCATTTCCAGGAATCTGAGTCAGGCTGTGCTTTGAATCATCAGTCATAATCAGTCATAGCGCTAGTGAAGCATCTCAGGTTCAGACCTGAAGGGCATGGTCTATAGATTCAGCATTCTTCCTGTTTGGAATCTGAGAGTTTGGGGAGTGCAAAAACTATTATTAAAAAAGAGGACTGAATCCTTATGCTTACACTTTAACTATTTAACATATGAGACTCTCAGGATCAAAGTTCACCTGTAATTGGTAATTTGGAAATTTAGACCTTATCAAAATGGCATGAGTTTAGAGCATTCAATTTACATGAAATGACTGCCAAGATGTTTCTCAATTAGCTAACACATAGACAACTACAGGTGGAGGAAAAAACAAGTAAAAGTAGGAACTTTCTACAAGTTTTCTGAGGTTTTGCTCTCCGGTTAAGAAATGAGCAACTCTCCTTAGAGACAACGCCTGACTTTAATATGCCTCCCACCCCCAGCTCTATCCGGGGAGAGCCATTAGGATGATGTAAACAGAGGGTGATTATCTAGAAGCAGCCCTTGTTTTCTGCACGTGAGAAGCAACAAGTGTCCTTTAAAGGAGAGCACAGAACAAAACGCCCAGACCTCCACAGGCAGGTTTCCAAAACTAGCTACACAGGGGGTTTTCCCAAACACCTCAGTCCCTCACACCGAGTGCCCTTGGCTACCCTTGGCATACCCAGACCCAGATGTGGGGGAGGAAAAGCAAGCCAGTAAGAAAAGGCTGTGGAGCCAACTTCACAAGTAGGCGCTGGAGCAAGCCACAGAGCTTGGTGTTCCTCAAAGTTCTTGCATGCCTGGGGAAAAGGGGTCACCCAGGGAAAACTATTGGGCTTCCTCTTCCTAAAACTCCGAATCCTAAATCCTAACGTGGGGAGGTGACGTTCCCCGAACCCTACACGTTCCCGGAGCGCACCCCTCACGGAAGGCGCCCGCCTCCCCGCGCGCCCTGGGGCAAGTGGGTGCCAGCCCTTGCTGCGACGGGTCGCCCAAGCTGCAGGGCGGTCGGACCAGAACGTTTCCAGCTCTCGTCTTCTCCCGCCCGAGGGGCCCAGGCAGGGTCTCCGCCATCCCCGCACCCGCCCCAGTCCCAGTCCCCGATAGGAAAGACTCGCACCGACCGTGGAGCTCGGCGGGCGCAGACAGCTGCCTGGTCCGCGCGGCGCCTGGGCCAGAGGAAGCCGGAGTCGGCGAGGGTGGGTGGCGCGGAGGGTGGCCGGTGTTCAGGGCTCCGGCGCGGCTGCGGCTCCGGCTGCACAGCTACCCCGGCTTCAGAAAACTTCCTGGGCACTGCTTCTCCGGGGGAGGTCTCGCTGGGACCCCAATCCCCGGCGACGAGCGGGTGGGATGGATGAAGCCTCTCCACCGCCTCTCCACAATCGTCAGACCAGCGGGATGACTGTACGCGCGCGCGAGGGCTCGCACGAAAAAGAAAACTCTGGAGGAACACGCCTCCAGTCTGTCCTCCCCGTCTCCTCCCAAAGCTCCAGACCTTCCACTCCACTCCGGGACCGCAAGAGCGTCCTAACCTTCCAGCTATCCTGGGACGCAGCCACTAAAAAGCACAAAGCTGCCGCCCCCTTCCAGGCCTTTTTTAACTATTTCCTTCCTGAAAGAAGAGGTGGGGGATGTGGAGGAGAGAGGGTAGAGTTTGACAGACAAGACTCAGAATTCCGAAAGGCCTTGCACAGGAACCCATCTTCTTAGTGCAGGCAGATTTGATCTGTGATGGAACAACTGGACACAGAGCCAGGGCCCACGGGTGGTTTCTTCTCCGTCTTCCCTGCACCCTTTGCTTGGCTTGCGTGCTCCTTCTTAAGCTTAGAGGCCGTTGAGGAGCCGAAGTGGACAGCAGTTTACTGGATCAGGTGGTTTGCTTCTGTCTTGTCCCTTGTAGCCAGCATCCCACGGCTACAGACCTCCAGCCCAGGGCAAAGAAGGAGTCTCAGGAGAGACTATGGAAGGTTCCAGTGCGTGGCTCTGTGAAACCTCAAGAAATTCAAACAATGAGGAAGCAGACCTTACAGAAAGTGGGTCTCAACATCTTTATCATGGCAAATACTTTATCCTAAATTGGGGGTGGAAGAGGAGATGAGGGACAAAGTCCACTGCCTGTGACATGTGAGTAAAAACTGGGGGCTCCTCAGGGAAGGCCTGCCTTGGAGTCCTTCAGTGCACTGCTAGAGTCAGCACATTGTAGAAGTGTGAGGTTGGAGCACTGGTCATGTTATATCCCATGCTGTTCCGGTTATCTGTTGCAGCTAAACAAATCACTGTAAAACGTAGTGGCTTAAAACAACAACACTCATTTACTCTGCTTATCAGTCTGCAGTGTGGGCAGAGCTTGTCTGGGACAGCTTGTTTTTGCTCCATGTAGCAGGGGCTGGAGGATCCACTTCCAAGATAGTTCACTTGCTTGGTGTTGAGTGTTAGTTTTTCTCCACGTGCGTCTCTCCACAAAGACTTGTGGAGACTTGTGGTTTGGGCTTCCTCACAGCATGGTGGCGGGGATCCAAGAGTGAATGTCCCCAGAGACAGAAAGTGGAAGCTGCCAGTTTGTTAAGGGCTGGGCCCAGAAACTGGCACCGTGTCATTTCTGCTCCATTCTATTAGTCAAGCAGTCACAAATCCCAGATTGAAGGTGAGGGTATATAGAGCCCAACCCTCAATGTGAGGAGTGTCAAAGAATTTAGGGACCATTTTGTAAAACCATCGAAGAGATCTACAGAAAACCACCACTGAAAGAGGCCTTAATAGTCATCTAGTAGGGTTAGACTAGGTATTACCCTGTGCATTAATCTTACAGCTTCTCTATGAGGGAGAATCAGCCAACCAGAATAATTAATAGCTTTTATAAGTGCCATCGTTTACATTAAAAAAAGGTGACCCCTTGGGCATGTGGCTTGGCAAGGTGACAATATTTTCGGGAAAGAAAAACTTACTGCTTCCTCCCAAAAGAGGCAGTTCACAACTTGGCCTATGAAACATGTGCTGGATTTCAGCCCTTATTCACTCTGTGGCCAGACACACTTGGACAGTGCATCACCTGCATATCTGAATGTGTCAGTCTGTCCAGTCTTTGCTAGAACACATCCATCAGGCCCTATCTCTTGAGAAAGCTGATCTCACTGTGGCGTAGGACTAGTTACTAAAAATTCTTCCTTCACACCTATTAGGATAGCCATTATAGTAAAACAAAAGCAAAAACAGCAAAGAACAAGTGTTGGCAAGAATGTTGAGAAATTGGAACCCTTGTGCATTGCCAGTCTGAACGTAAAATATAGTGTAGCAGCTGTGGAAAACAGCATGGCGGCCCTCCAAAAATTAAACATAAAATTACCCTATGATCCAGCAATTCTACTTTTTGGTATTTACCTAAATAATTGAAAGCAGAGTCTAAAACAGATATTTGTACACCCATGTTCATAGCAGCATTATTCAGAAAAGCCAAAAGGTGAAAACTAGCCAAAAGATGGAAACAATCCAAATATCCATCAATGGAAGAATGGATAAACAAAATGTGGTATATACATGTATGTATATGTATATAAATACATGTACATAACACAGAACATTATTCAGCTTTAAAAAAGAATGATATATGCTACCACATGGTTGAACGTTTAAGATATTATGTTAAGTGAAATAAGCCAGACACAAAAGGAAAGATAGATATTTTATGATCCCACTTAGATGAGGTACCTAGAATAGTTAAATTCATAGACACGGAAGGTAGAATAGTGATTACCAGGGGCTTGGAGGTGCCGAGGGGAGAATGGGGACTTACTGTTTCATACGTTTCAGAGATTTAGTTTGGGGTGATGAAAAAGTTCCAGTGACGGATGGTGATGATGGTTGCACAACAATGTGAATGTACTTAATGCCAATGAACTGTACACTTTGAAATGGTTTAAATGGTAAATTTATGTTATGTATCTATTACCATAATAAATTCTTCCCGACATCAAAATGAAATCTGCCTCTATACATTACCTGTTGATCTGCCCTCTAAATTCATAAAATGAGTTTACTGTCTCTTTTAAGATCTTTAAACATAAATAAGTGTATTTATGTGAATCATCAGCATAGACCTGCCTTTGTAAGAGAGTAGGATTGCCTCATTCTAGATGAGAACAACATAAATGTTCTTTAGCTGTTGGAGATTTATATCCTCATTTTCTCAGCTTTACTTGGGGAAAATGACTTCAGGGGACTCGAATCTGTTTTTAGTCAAGTTAACTTTACCTCCAGTTACCCTTCTCCCCATAGATAATACTTTATATACTTGCCCCAACTCTATATTCCATGCTTTTTACTTTCAAAGAACATAGAATTAATATATTTGACTAAGCTTTTCAACTTGACTTCCAAAGGTTATTTCTTTCCCCTGGAAAGTGGGTTGGATGCAGATTTGCAGGTTTTCTGGGTTTCGGGGAAACTATCCTGATCACACTTGACTTCTGGTTCAAGTAGCTCATTAAGTGGAGGATTACTGTAATGAACTTATCTTGGCATCATGTTAGTATTGTATTGATTTCATGAACAAAAATTGCTGAAGATTAAGAAGTACTCAATATAGCACTTAAAAACCATTTTTTTTCATGTGTCCTTGGGGCAAATGTTCTTCTGAATTTAAGTTTCTTGATTTAAATTTGTAAATCCATTTCACAGTTGCTAACTCCCAAGATCCTCAAGCTTGAAATGCAGTAGTGGTTTTGAGTCTCACAGTATTTGCTAGAGATGTTGTGTTCACGGTTAAGCTCTCTAGGAGAAATGAAACATGAAGGTTTCAGAGAAGAACCACAAAGACTGGTTGTGAGAGTAAAGGCAGAGAAATTGGGGAAATGTATGTCAGAGACCTGAAACTGTCACTACAGCCTTCTCATTGGTTTGTGCTGTGGCCAAGACTATTGGCAGCAAACAACACCTGTCTGGAGATGAAAAGACAAGCCCTATTAGTTGAAGATCCATTTTTAATTAAAACTGACTAGAGGCAATTTGTTTTTGAAGTAAGCACAGTCGTGTGCCATGTAACATTTTGGTCAACGGCAGACCACACGTGGTCCCACAGGATTATAATACCTAAGTTACAAGAGATTTGAGAAATATGCTTTTTTAAAAAAAGAGGAAAAAAGATTATAATACTATATTTTTTTTTACCATACCTTTTCTGTGTTTAGATATGTTTGGATACACAAGTACCATTGTGTTACAACTGCCTATGATATTTAGTACAGTAGCTTGCTGTACAGGTTTGTAGCCTATGAGTAATAGGCTATACCATATAGCTTAGATGTGTAGCAGGCTCTATCATCTAGTTTGTGTAAGTATACTCTATTATGTTCACACAACGATGAAACCACATTTCTCAAAACATATCTCCATCATTAAGACACATGACTGTACTCCAAAATTAGTCTATAGATGAGCTGCTGGAGATTCTAAAGTGCTTATGCATTGCAACAATGTTGCACATGGTGGTTTAGACCAGGTTATACCATTAAAATATATTTAATATATCATGTAGCCCAAAGTTTTTTTTAAATTGCTGGTGGCCCCATTGGAGAGCTGAGAAATCAATCAATTTTAGTATTACTAATGATAGGGTAACCAGATATTAAGTGTCCACTGATCATATATTCCATCCATTTAAAAATGTTTCAGTTGGCCGGGCGCGGTGGCTCACGCTTGTAATCCCAGCACTTTGGGAGGCCAAGGCGGGTGGATCACAAGGTCAGGAGATCGAGACCACGGTGAAACCCCGTCTCTACTAGAAATACAAAAAAATTAGCCGGGCGTGGTGGCGGGCACCTGTAGTCCCAGCTACTCGGAGAGGCTGAGGCAGGAGAATGGTGTGAACCCAGGAGGCGGAGCTTGCAGTGAGCCGAGACTGTGCCACTGCACTTCAGCCTGGGTGACAGAGCGAGACTCCGTCTCAAAAAAAAAAAAAAAAAAAATGTTTCAGTTGAATATAATCAGGTCTTCAGCTGTAACTTCCAGTTTCCAACAAAGATAGGGAATAGATGAACAAGGTAAACAAATACCATGAGGATGCAAATAAACAAATCTGGAAGTTACAACATTTTACAGGGCAATTAACCCATCTATTCAACAAGTCAAGCAATGAAAAGATGATTATCTTTTTCTAGATTAAAAGAGATTTAAAGGAACACAACATCCAGTTGCGCTGTTCTGGATTGGATCCTGGTTTGGCTAAACCAACTATAAAGCTCATTTTTTTGTGCAGGCAGCTGAGAATACTTGGATTTAGACTAGGTACTAGATGCTATTAAGGAATTATTAATTGTATTAAATGTGAAAATATTATTTTGGCTATATAGAAGAATGGTCTTATATCTTAGAGATTATTTTAGGGGGAGATATAACTTACTTTGAACTACCAAGGCACAAACAAACAAGGCACATGTGTCTTAATGATGGAGATATGTTTTGAGAAATGTGGTTTCATCGTTAATATGACATGAGTTAAAAAAAAAAAGTGAAAAGTACAATGAAATACAGTGGTGGACAGGCATAAGACAGACATTCCCATCCCAAAGGGAGACATAGGCAGGACCATAGGGCTATTCAGCTGCAAACGTGCATGGGTTATTCTTTAAGGAAAGGGAAGAATGGCCCCAAAGGTGATTCAGAGATCGTCGGGGCTGCCACTCCACCCATGGGCCTGGGATCAAGGCTGTTTCCATCTCACTTTCAAAGGGTGGGATTGCCTCTTGGTTTCAGCAGGCCAGGATGGCACCTTCTAGTGCCTCAGGAGCAGGGTTGCCCCACAGAGCGACAGGGTGACATTTTCATCCCAACATGCCTGAAGGGCAGAGTATGGAACTAAAGTGGATTATTTTCCAGTCTTAAGATCTGGTGGGATTTTCCCTGCTAGGTTTTGAATTTGCTTGGGAGCTATCACTCCTTCCTATCTTCTGGTTTCTCCCTTTTGGAATGAGAATGTCTATCCTCTGCCTGTCCACCATCGTATTTTGGAAGTATGTAATTGCGTGGTTTCATAGGAACACACACACACAGAGAAATTTTGCTTCAGCATGAATTGTACCTTGAACCTCACCCATATGTGATTTAGATGATTTTTAAATGACTTTGGACCTTCCACTTTAGAGTTGATGCTGAAATGAGTTAAAACTTTGGGGCTGCTGGGGTGGAATGAATGCATTTTGCAGGTGAGAAGGACATGAATTGTGAGGGGCCAGGGGCAGAATGTTATTTTTGTATCCTCCCGAATTCATATACTGAAGCCCAAACCTCCACTGTGATGCTGTTTGGAAATAGAGCCTTTTGAAGGCAATTAGTGTTAGATGAGGTCGTGAGAATGGGGCCGTCATGATGGGATTAGTGCCCTCATAAGAAGATACACCAGAAAGCTTGCTTTCTCTTTCTCTGCTATGTGAGGATCCAGTGAGAAGGCAGCAGAAAGAGACCCCTGAACAGAACCAGACCTTGCTGGCACCCTGATTGTGGGCTTCCAGATTCCAGAATTGTGAGAAAATAAACTTCTGTTGTTTAAATTGCCCGGCATAAGGTATTTTCTTATGGCAACTGACTAAGACACCAATTTTGCTTCTATTCGTAAATTTATTTCAATGTTTCTGATTGCTTATATGCATGTGGGTTTATTGAATTTTCTTTTGAACTTTTAGTGGGAATGTTCCCTATGGCCATATTCTTCTACAGACAGTATTATTTAGTTAGAAGGCCTTTTCCTCATCTGGATAGTTGCCAAAACATAACAATGCCAGTAGAATGATCCCTTTAAAATAATAATAATAAACACTGTTTTTACATTTACCACGTGCAAACATGGTGTTGAGTGCTTTGTGTGTGTTATCCCATGTAATTAATACAACAGCACTACAAATTACTGTTTTGACTCCCAGTTTACAGAAAAGAAAACTGAAGCCTAAAAAGGTTAGTTGACTTGCCCAAGGTTATAAACTTAGTGCTATGGTTTGAATGTGTCCCCTCCAAAATTCATGTTGAAACTTAATCCCCATTGTGGTGGTATTAAAAGGTGAGGTATTTTGGGTAGTGATTTGGTCATGAGGGCTCTACTTTAATGAATGGATTAGTATTCTTCTAAAAGAGGTCAGAGTGAACTAGCCACAGCCCTTTGTAGCCCCTCCATCCCTTCTGCCACGTGAGGACAGAGCATTCATCTCCTCCAGGAAGATGCAGCAACAAGGCGTCATCTTGGACACAGAGAGTAAGCCCTCCCTCTTGGATTTCTCAGTCTCTAGAACTGTGAGAAGTAAATTTCAGTTCTTTATGAATTGCCTAGTCTCACGTATTTTGTTATAGCAGCCAAATGGACTAAGACATTTAATAAGTAGCAGACAGGTGGAAATGATGTTTTTGGGCTGGAATGAACCTTAGCAATCATCTATACCTACTCCCTCATTTTATGGAGAGGGACAGAGTGTAAGTGGATTAAGTTTCCCAGTGATGGCAATGGTTGCTTAGTAATTAAGTTTCCTAATATCTGGCAAGTACTCTAATAGTCCCCTAACAAAACATCATGGAAAGTTATTGTTTTGCCTCCAGTTGCAGTAAATTTTCCATTGTATCATATTTAATTGACTCCTACCTACATTTGCCATTAGTCTCTTTTCCCATGCCACTTACTGCTGCCTCTTTGCCATCTTTTACTATGCTCTCAGGAAACTTCATCTTTTAATTCCATCTGCATTAGTCCATGTTAACCAAAGAGTGGAAATCTCATTTTCCTTCATTTTGTAGGCATGTATCGTAATTCAATGCTCTTTTGAAGCTTCAAAATCTTCCTGCTGTGATGGCAGTAAATCTTTGAGCGGCAAGAAACTTAAAAATCTACAGACAGCTTACATTCTTTTTCTTTGGAAATAAAACATAAAGTAGTATCTGTGGCTGGCAGAAAGGCTGTATTATAAAATTAACTGCTCCATTTCAATTAATAGAAAAGATAAGAGAGGTTTTGTCTAGACGTAGAGAAAATGAAATCCAATTAAAACACTGTACATTAAGAAAATTATGTTGACACAAAAAATAAATATAAGTGAAGGGAAAGAAAAGTCTCCAGGCAAAAAAAATCCAACTCTTCTATGTGTATTTTGCTGTTACTGATGGCATCTGTGGCAGTTAAATTGATTAGAGCATGACCAGAGTGGGGTCATTCATGAGTCCGAGCCCCAGAGAGCCTATTAAACTTGTCCTTGTCATTATTCTGGAGTTAGATTGGCAAATGTTTTTTGGAAAGGACTGGATGTTAAGTATTTTTGGCTTTGAGGGCCATATGGTCTCTGTTGCAATGAACCAACGTTGCCTTTGTACTCAAAAGCAGCAATAGAAAATACGTAAACAAATGACCATGGCTGTGTTTCAATAATACTTTATTGATAAAAAACAGATGACTCGCTGAGTTTGATCCATGTACTGTAGTTTGATGACCCCTAATAGTGAGGATCAAATATTAGTAGGCTACCTTGCAGATAGATGACATCACTAAGAAAAACAAAAAGCCATTTATAATGTTCTTTGTGCTTCCTCTTGGGTGATGGTGGTGGTGGTAGCAGTAGTGAATTCTTGTCTCACCAAAAAAATTATACAGGTAGTGAATAGATATATTGTCACTTCAAACAATACAGAAGTATATAAACATATTGTCTCTTTAAAAACCTAAAAAATACAGAAATATATAAAGTAAAACATAAAAGGGCTTCCCCATCATATTCTTTGATTTCACCCCCCTCTCTTCAGGTTGTAGCTTTTAACCATTTAGTGGTTATTCTTCCAATCCTTCTTCTACTAATTTAGAAACATACGTACACACATCTTTATACCTACACGCATATACACATACACTTTTTCACTTTTTTGTTTGCTTATTTTACATAAATGGGATAATATTATATCTCATGTAATGCAGTATGTGAATTGCTTTTCTATATAACAATATATCTTAGGAAATTTTTATTTCACAGATACATAATTCTATTAAACAGTACTTTGTATTATAGATGTACCACAATTTGTTTAATCTATCCCCTGCTCATGGATGTTTAGGTTCTTTACAGTTTTTTCCTTTTATAAACAGGGCTGTAATGAACAACTCTGTATATTTCTTACTGTGAAAGAATACACAGGAGTACATTTGTATATTATGTTCAGGTTATTCCTCTAGGATTGCTAGTTTTGAGTGGCAGTTGCTGTCTTCAAAGAAGGAATGATTGATTCACCTTAGAAAATGGTAAGCTCTAAATACGAGATGACAGCTGACAGGATTCGGAGGTGAGACTGAAGATAAAACTTCTTACAATCATGGTGAGAAGCCCCTGTTCCAAATGAACACTGTCTGTGGCTATAACTTTTAAAGTAATGGAGAATCTGGTCTTCTAATGTAGGAGTCCATTCAATAAGAAAAAGCTTTTTTTGTAAGTGTTTATAGCATATCACAATTAAAAGAGAACTAGAATGAAAATTAGGGAATTCAAAATCTAGTTCACTTCTACTGTTAAGTAGCTGTGTAATCTCTGGCAAGTTCTTTTGACTTTTTGAGTCTCAGTTCCGTCACATGTAAGGGGAAGTTGTAAGATTAAATGAACTAAAAGCATTTTCATGATTTGTAATTTTACAGTTTATTTCTCATGGCAGTTCTCTTATAATGGTTTTAAGATCAAAGTAAATGTTTTGAATATAAAAATAGGCATTTAGGATATAAAATTGACTTTATATTTAGAAAATAAAATGCCATCGCTTATCATTGATCAGGATGTGGTGAAAGAAAAGTTTTAGGATGATTAATTTGGCAGAAGTGTTTTATGTACCTGAATAGAAATTAGAGGTAAGGGTGGAGCCAAGATGGCCGAAAGGAACAGCTCCAGTCTACAGCTCCCAGTGTAAGCGATGCAGAAGACGGGTGATTTCTGCATTTCCAGCTCAGGTACTGGGTTCATCTCACTGGGAAGTGCCGGACAGTGGGTGCAGGAGAGTGGGTGCAGCGCACCATGCATGAGGCGAAGCAGGACAAGGCAGCACCTCACCTGGGAAGTGCAAGGGGTCAGGGAATTCCCTTTCCTAGTCAAAGAAAGGGGTGACAGACAGCACCTGGAAAATTGGGTCACTCCCACCCTAATACTGTGCTTTTCCAATGGGCTTAACAAACGGCACACCAGGAGATTATATCCCATGCCTGGCTTGGAGGGTCCTACACCCCCGGAGCCTTGCTCGTTGCTAGCACAGCAGTCTAAGATCAAACTGCAAGGTGGCAGCGAGGCTGGGGGAGGGGCGCCCGCCATTGCCGAGGCTTGAGTAGGTAAACAAAGTGGCCAGGAGGCTCGAACTGGGTGGAGCCCACCACAGCTCAAGGAGGCCTGCCTGCCTCTGTAGGCTCCAACTCTGGGGGCAGGGTACAGACAAACAAAACGTAGCAGTAACCTCTGCAGACTTAAATGTCCCTGTCTGACAGCTTTGAAAAGAGTAGTGGTTCTCCCAGCATGCAGCCGGAGATCTGAGAACGGGCAGACTGCCTCCTAAAGTGGGTCCCTGACCCCTGAGCAGCCTAACTGGGAGGCACCCCCCAGTAGGGGCAGACTGACACCTCACTCGGCCGGGTACTCCTCTGAGACAAAAATTCCAGAAGAACGATCAGACAGCTGAATTTGCGGTTCACGAAAATCCGCTATTCTGCAGCCACCGCTGCTGGCACCCAGGCAAACAGGGTCTGGAGTGGACCTCTAGCAAACTCCAACAGACCTGCAGCTGAGGTTCCTGTCTGTTAAAAGGAAAACTAACAAACAGAAAGGACACCCACACCAAAAACCCATCTGTACATCACCATCATCAAAGATCAAAAGTAGAAAAAACTACAAAGATGGGGAGAAAACAGAGCAGAAAAACTGGAAACTCTAAAAAGCAGAGTGCCTCTCCTCCTCCAAAGGAATGCAGCTCCTCACCAGTAATGGAACAAAGCTGGATGGAGAATGACTTTGACGAGTTGAGAGAAGAAGGCTTCAGAAGATCAAACTACTCCGAGCTAAAGGAGGAAGTTCGAACCAATGGCAAAGAAGTTAAAAACCTTGAAAAAAAATTAGGCCAATGGCTAACTAGAATAACCAACACAGAGAAGTCTTTAAAGGACCTGATGGAGCTGAAAATCATGGCACAAGAACTACATGACGAATGCACAAGCCTCAGTAGCCGATGCGATCAACTGGAAGAAGGAGTATCAGCGATGCAAGATGAAATGAATGAAATGGAGAAGAGAAGTTTAGAGAAAAAAGAATAAAAAGAAATGAACAAAGCCTCCAAGAAATATGCGACTATGTGAAAAGATCAAATCTACATCTGATTGGTGTACCTGAAAGTGATGGGGAGAATGGAACCAAGTTGGAAAACACTCTGCAGGATATTATCCAGGAGAACTTCCCCAATCTAGCAAGGCAGGCCAGCATTCAAATTCAGGAAATACAGAGAATGTCACAAAGATACTCCTCGAGAAGAGCAACTCCAAGACACACAATTGTCAGATTCACCAAAGTTGAAATGAAGGAAAAAATGTTAAGGGCAGCCAGAGAGAAAGGTCGGGTTACCCACAAAGGGAAGCCCGTCAGACTAACAGCTGATATCTTGGCAGAAGCTCTACAAGCCAGAAGAGAGTGGGGGCCAATATTCAACATTCTTAAAGAAAAGAATTTTCAACCCAGAATTTCATATCCAGCCAAACTAAGCTTCATAAGTGAAGGAGAAATAAAATCCTTTACAGAGAAGCAAATGCTGAGAGATTTTGTCACCACCAGCCCTGCCCTAAAAGAGCTCCTGAAAGAAGCACTAAACACGGAAAGGAACAACTGGTACCAGCCACTGCAAAAACATGCCAAATTGTAAAGACCATCAAGGCTAGGAAGAAACTGCATCAACTAATGAGCAAAATAACCAGCTAACATCACAATGATGGGATCAGATTCACACATAACAATATTAACCTTAAATTTAAATGGGCTAAATGCTCCAATTAAAAGACACAAACTGGCAAATTGGATAAAGAGTCAAGACCCATCAGTGTGCTGTATTCAGGAGACCCATCTCACGTGCAGTGACACACATAGGCTCAAAATAAAGGGATGGAGGAAGATCTACCAAGCAAATGGAAAACAAAAAAAGGCAGGGTTTGCATTCCTAGTCTCAGATAAAACAGACTTTAAACCAACAAAGATCAAAAGAGACAAAGAAGGCCATTACATAATGGTAAAAGGATCAATTCAACAAGAAGAGCTAACTATGCTAAATATATATGCATCCACTACAGGAGCATCCAGATTCATAAAGCAAGTCCTTAGTGACCTAGAAAGAGACTTAGACTCCCACACAATAATAATAGGAGACTTTAACACCCCACTGTCAACATTAGACAGATCAACAAGACAGAAAGTTAACAAGGATATCCAGGAATTGAACTCAGCTCTGCACCAAGCAGACCTAATAGACATCTACAGAACTCTCCACCCCAAATCAACAGAATATACATTCTTTTCAGCACCACACCACACCTATTCCAAAATTGACCACATAGTTGGAAGTAAAGCACTCCTCAGTAAATGTAAAAGAACAGAAATTATAACAAACTGTCTCTCAGACCACAGTGCAATCAAACTAGAACTCAGGATTAAGAAACTCACTCAAAACTGCTCAACTACATGGAAACTGAACAACCTGCTCCTGAATGACTACTGGGTATGTAGCGAAATGAAGGTAGAAATAAAGATGTTCTTTGAAACCAATGAGAACAAAGACACAACATACCAGAATCTCTGGGACACATTCAAAGCAGTGTGTAGAGGGAAATGTATACCACTAAATGCCCACAAGAGAAAGCAGGGAAGATCTAAAATTGACACCCTAACATCACAATTAAAAGAACTAGAGAAGCAAGAGCAAACACATTCAAAAGCTAGCAGAAGGCAAGAAATAACTAAGATCAGAGCAGAACTGAAGGAAATAGAGACACAGAAAACCCTTCAAAAAATCAATGAATTCAGGAGCTGGTTTTTTGAAAAGATCAATAAAATTGATAGACCGCTAGCAAGAATAATAAAGAAGAAAAGAGAGAAGAATCAAATAGACACAATAAAAAATGACAAAGGGGATATCAACACCGATCCCACAGAAATACAAACTATCATCAGAGAATACTATAAACACCTCTATGCAAATAAACTAGAAAATCTAGAAGAAATGGATAAATTCCTCGACACATACATCCTCCCAAGACTAAACCAGGATGAAGTTGAATCTCTGAATGACCAATAACAGGCTCTGAAATTGAGGCAATAATTAATAGCTTACCAACCAAAAAAAGTCCAGGACCAGATGGATTCACAGCCGAATTCTACCAGAGGTACAAGGAGGAGCTGGTACCATTCCTTCTGAAACTATTCCAATCAACAGAAAAAGAGGGAATCCTCTCTAACTCATTTTATGAGGCCAGCATCATCCTGATACCAAAGCCTGGCAGAGACACAACAAAAAAAGAGAATTTTAGACCAATATCCTTGATGAACATTGATGCAAAAATCCTCAATAAAATACTGGCAAACCGAATCCAGCAGCACATCAAAAAGCTTATCCATCATGATTAAGTGGGCTTCATCCCTGGGATGCAAGGCTGGTTCAACATATGAAAATCAATGAATGTAATCCAGCATATAAACAGAACCAAAGACAAAAACCACATGATTATCTCAATAGATGCAGAAAAGGCCTTTGACAAAATTCAACAACGCTTCATGTTAAAAACTCTTAATAAATTAGGCATTGATGGGACGTATCTCAAAATAATAAGAGCTATCTATGACAAACCCACAGCCAATATCATACTGAAAGGACAAAAACTGGAAGCATTCCCTTTGAAAACTGGCACAAGACAGGGATGCCCTCTCTCACCACTCCTATTCAACATAGTGTTGGAAGTTCTAGCCAGGGCAATCAGGCAGGAGAAGGAAATAAAGGGCATTCAATTAGGAAAAGAGGAAGTCAAATTGTCCCTGTTTGCAGATGACATGATTGTATATCTAGAAAACCCCATTGTCTCAGCCCAAAATCACCTTAAGCTGATAAGCAACTTCAGCAAAGTCTCAGGATACAAAATCAATGTGCAAAAATCATAAGCATTCTTATACACCAATAACAGACAAACAGAGAGCCAAATCATGAGTGAACTCCCATTCACAATTGCTTCAAAGAGAATAAAATACCTAGGAATCCAACTTACAAGGGATGTGAAGGACCTCTTCAAGGAGAACTAGAAACCACTGCTCAATGAAATAAAAGAGGTTACAAACAAATGGAAGAACATTCCATGCTCATGGGTAGGAAGAATCAATATCGTGAAAATGGCCATACTGCCCAAGGTAATTTATAGATTCAGTGCCATCCCTATCAAGCTACCAACGACTTTCTTCACAGAATTGGAAAAAACTACTTTAAAGTTCATATGGAACCAAAAAAAGAGCCCGCATCACCAAGTCAATCCTAAGCCAAAAGAACAAAGCTGGAGGCATCACGCTACCTGACTTCAAAGTATACTACAAGGCTACAGTAACCAAAACAGCATGGTACTGGTACCAAAACAGAGATATAGACCAATGGAACAGAACAGAGCCCTCAGAAATAATTCCACATATCTACAACTATCTGATCTTTGACAAACCTGACAAAAACAAGAAATGGGGAAAGGATTCCCTATTTAATAAATGGTGCTGGGAAAACTGGCTAGCCATATGTAGAAAGTTGAAACTGGATCCCTTCCTTACACCTTATACAAAAATTAATTCCAGATGGATTAAAGACTTACATGTTAGACCTAAAACCATAAAAACCCTAGAAGAAAATCTAGGCAATACCATTCAGGACATAGGCATGGGCAAGGATTTCATTTCTAAAACACCAAAAGCAATGGCAACAAAAGCCAGAATTGACAAATGGGATCTAATTAAACTAAAGATCTTCTGCACAGCAAAAGAAACTACCATCAGGGTGAAGAGGCAACCTACAGAATGGGAGAAAATTTTTGCCACCTACTCATCTGACAAAGGGCTAATATCCAGAATCTACAATGAACTCAAACAAATTTACGAGAAAAAAACAAACAACCCTATCAAAAGGTGGGCAAAGTATATGAACAGACAATTCTCAAAAGAAGACATTTATTCAGCCAACAGGCACATGAAAAAATGCTCATCATCACTAGCCATCAGAGAAATGCAAATCAAAACCACAATGAGATACCATCTCACACCAGTTAGAATGGTGATCATTAAAAAGTCAGGAAACAACAGGTTCTGGAGAGGATGTGGAGAAAAAGGAACACTTTTACACTGTTGGTGGGACTGTAAACTAGTTCCACCATTGTGGAAGTCAGTGTGGCGATTCCTCAGGGATCTAGAACTAGAAATACCATTTGACCCAGCCATCCCATTACTGGGTATATACCCAAAGGATTATAAATCTTGCTGCTATAAAGATACATACACACATATGTTTATTGCGGCACTATTCACAATAGCAAAGACTTGGAACCAACCCAAATGTCCAAAAATGATAGACTCGATTAAGAAAATGTGGCACCTGTACACCATGGAATACTATGCAGCCGTAAAAAATGATGAGTTCATGTCCTTTGTAGGGACATGGATGAAGCTGGAAACCATCATTCTCAGCAAACTATCATAAGGACAAAAAACCAAACACCACATGTTCTCACTCATAGGTGGGAATTTAACAATGAGAACACATGGACACAGGAAGGGGAACATCACACACCAGGGACTGTTGTGTGGTGGGGGGAGGGGGGAGCAATAGCATTAGGAGATATACCTAATGCTAAATGATGAGTTAATGGGTGCAGCACACCAACATGGCACATGTATACATATGTAACAAACCTGCATGTTGTGCACATGTACCCTAAAACTTAAAGTATAATAATAATAATAAAATAAAAAAAGAAATTAGAGGTAAAAAGACAAGTTAGTGAGTTATTCTAATATGGAGCATAAGGGTGGAGGATAATGTGATGATGCCTACTGCTTTAGTGGTTTGGGGTAAAGTTTAAGGTACAAATCCTAAAGATGTTTATAATGAAGAAGATCAATGTAGCAGCTAGCTTATGTTGTATAACAACCCCCCATGCCCCCAGAAATATTGGCTTAAAACAGCAATGGTTTATTAGCTCATGATTTTATGGGTGAATGATTTGGGCTAGGCTCAGCTGGGTGGTTTTTTGCTGGTCTTGGCTGGACTCATTCGTGCAATGAGGTTTCCTTATGTACCTGCAATCAGCTAGCATTTGATGGCTTCACTCATTTCTCTGGCTCTTGGCTGGAGTAGGGGAGTAACTAGGCAATGTATCTTTCATTATTCAGCAGGCTAGCTTGGCTCTTTCACCTGGTGGCACCAGAGTTCCACATGCAGCAAGAGAGGTCAAGTTCCAGTGTTCACATACCCTTCAAATGTCTGATTGCATCATATTTGCCATTATTCCATTGGCCAAAGCAAGCAACATGTTCAAGTCCAAAAACAGTATTGGAGGGCACTAATCAAGCACAGAGAGAGAGGGAATTATTGCAGCCATTTTTGCAAATGATCTAATGCAACAAATAATTTTTTTAAGGGGGCAGATTGAACCTAGGGGATATAGTGAGAAGAGTCAAAAGATGACTCTAAAATTTCCTAGAGGGAGTTCAAAATAGTTCAAAATTCCTTGAGTAAATGCTGTGTACCAGGCACTGTGCTAGGTGTAGAAATAAAAAAAAGAGTAAGACTTGACCCTATTCTAAAGAAGCATAGAGTCTAATGGGGGAAAGATGTGTGAACTGCTTAAAAACAAATTACTAAATGTTAGCATAGAGTTGCCTGCTAGATAGGAGGTGAGAAAATATTTTCTGTAAAGGACTGTCTAGTAAATATTTTTGTCTTTGTATATCATCCAGTCTTTGTCAAAACTACTGTACTCTGCTGTCATAGCACAAAAGGAGCCATAGACAATATGTAAAAAAGTGGCTGGGTAAGAAAAATGGACAGCAAAGGAAGTTTGAAAGGAAGCCAGATTTGGAAGGAGTGCAAAAGGGGTTTATGTGGGAAGGAGAGCAATTCAATTTTGAAGCAGTTTGAATACATTCCAGTGGAAATGGCTGATATCTGATGGCATATGGCACTGTAGGCCTAGGTGAGGACTTCAAGTTTGAAATATGAGAGTGTAGTAATTAGTAGCTGCAGCCAGGAGTTGGATGCATTTGATTTAGAGACAGAATCTGAAAAAGAAAAGGTCAAAGAGACCAGGACAAATCTCATACAAGGCATGCAGTTACGATAAGCAATGACTAGAAGCTTATCAAAAAGAGATAGAAACATCAGAGAAAGAGTCAGGGAAGGGTAGTGTCTGCAACACTAATAAAGAGGAGAGTCTCAGGAATGAATGGGTGGCCAGGGGGGGGTAAAGGTCACGAAGAGTGAGGACAGGCCATGGAGGGGCGATGAAGGGTATTGTTCTAAGGGTGTCAAGCCTCGCCTTTAGGCAAATTCTTCTTCCTGACACACACTGAAAACAACTTAGTAATTAGAAACAGTGCAAAAAACATGCAGAAACATTGCTTAGCAGTGAGAATAACTCTTTTTGCTAATTTTTTTTTTTACTTATTTTATTGTGTAATAAATGGACAATTTACAGTTGTATAAATTTATGGGATACAAGGTGATATTATCATTTATGAATGCAATGTGAAAGAGTTAAATCAAGCTAGTTAGTGTATCTATCACCTCAAGTACTTAACATTTTTATGATGAGAACTTTTGAAATGTAGTCTCTTAGCAATTTTGAAATATAAAATACTCTGTTATTAACTGTATTCACCATGCTGTTCAATAGAACTCAAAAAATCTCCATATTCCTCCTCTTTAACTGAGACTTTGTACACATTGACTATCATCATTCCATTCCCCCTGAAGGCCTTAGCCTTTGTAACCACCATTCTACTCTCTGCTTCGATTGTTTTAGATTCCACATATAAGTAACAATGTTAGGTAGTTGTCTTTCTGTGCCTGGCTTATTTTACTTAGCATAATGTTCTCATTCCAACCATTTTGTTGCAAATGATAAAATTTCTTTCTTTCTTTCTTTCTTTCTTTCTTTCTTTCTTTCTTTCTTTCTTTCTTTCTTTCTTTCTTTCTTCTTTCTTTCTTTTTTTTTTTTTTTTTGAGACAGAGTATTGCTTTGTTGCCCAGGCTGGAGTGCAGTGGCACAATCTCGGCTCATTGCAACCTCCGTCTCCCAGATTCAAGTGATTCTCCTGCCTCAGCCTCCCAAGTAGCCAGGATTACAGGTGCCCACCATGATGCCCGGCTAATTTTTGTAATTTTTAGTAGAGATGGGGTTTCACCATGTTGGCCAGGCTGGTCTTGAACTCCTGACCTCAAGCGATCTGCCTGCCTCTGCCTCCCAAAGCGCTGGGATTACAGATGTAAGCCACTGTGCCTGGCTATTTTCTTTGTAAAAGCTGAATAATATTTCTTTATGTTTATATACCACATCTTCTTTATTTATTTATGTGTTGATGGACACTTCAGTTGGTTCCATTTCTTGGCTATTATGAATAGTGCTGCAATAAACATGGGAATGCAGACATCTCTCTGACCAACGGATTTCAAATCTTTGGGTAAATACTCAGAAGTAGGGATTGCTGGGTCATACGGTAATTCTATTTTTAGTTTTTCTATTTGTGGAAGAAAAATCAACACCATCTATTGTTAGCATGTGCTACATTAGACTTTTTCAAGACTTCTTGGTAACTTCTGGAGAAGAAATTTTCTTAGGAAGCAATTCTAATTATATTTTTATATGGAGGTGAAAAAGAAAGCAGTAAAGTTGTGAGATAAAGCTTGAAGTAGTGTTTTTTTTCTAATTTCTAATTTATATTTTTAAAATTTGAAGATGTTTTTCATTACCTTAGCTGAATTCTGAGTTTAAAAAGCAATAATTGCCGGGCCTGGTGGCTCACGCCTCTAATTCCAGGCATGAGAGGCCTTTGAGAGGCCAAGGTGGGAGAATCTCTTGAGCCCAGGAGTTGGAGACTAGCCTGGGAAACATAAGAAAACCCTATCTCTATAAAAAGTTAAAAAAATTAGCTGAGTGTGGTGGCATGTACCTGTGGTCCCAGCTACTTGGGAGGGAGGATTGTTTAAGCTTAGGAGTTTGGGGCTGTAGTGAGCCATGATTGCACTACTGCACACAAGCCTGGGTAACAGAGCAAGACCCTGTCTCAAAACATAAAAAATTTTAAAAAAATTTTAGAAAGGCTATAATTGAGACTTTCAGCTCTCAATGTAATTTTCAGTAATGTAAGTCTAAATAATGTCTAATGCAGAGTGTGTTCTGTAGCAAAGACTTACAATTTTTTTCATCACTGTCAACCAAGGCTTTAAGACTACAGTTCTGAAATAGATGGGTTTTGTGCTGTAGAGAATTTTGAATCAAGATTTCAGAATTGTGTTCTTATTGTACCATCTCCAGCAACTTAGCCATCTTCCATGGATATCCAGTATTCTTCTCAGGCATTCTTTTTGTCCTTCAGTTGAAAGACTGAGAGGTAGCCTTGCCCAAAGGATGATGGATAGATTAGATGGTATCCCAAGGACCTTTGTCTACAGCTTTCTGACTGAATATATTTGGGAGGGTGTCTGTGTTAGTATGCAAAGGCTGCTGTAACAAAATACCTGACTGGGTGGCTTAAACAACAGAAATTGATTGTCTCACAGTTCTGAAGGCTGGAAGTCTGAAACTAAGGTGTCCCCAAGTTTGGTTTCTTCTGAGACCTTTCTCTGTGACTTGCAGATGGTTGTCTTCTTCCTATGTCCTCACGTGGTCTTTTCTCTGTGAGTGTGCATGTCTGTCCTGCGAATGTCTGTGTCCTAACCTCCTCTTCTTTGAAGGACCCCAGTCACATTGGATAGGGCATGCTTATAGCCTCATTTTACCTCAGTTACCTCTTTAAAGGCCCTATTTCCAAATATGGTCACATTCTGAGGTCCTGGGGGTTAGGAATAAAATATATAAATTTTGGGGGACATAATTCAGCCCTTAATAATATCTACACTTACTCTCTATGGCTTGAAATGACATTTTGCAGACATTTTTATATACATCGCTCTGCTCTGGGCTCTGTAGCTTTGTTCCAAATTGCTGCCTCATGAATTGCCCAAAGGCTTGAAAGAATTAAAAAATCTTCACAGTTTGCTTTATATGCTTCATAAAGGTATATATTTCTGTGGAAGTACTGTAAAAATTATAGACATCATGACATTCACCCCTAAGTAATTCATTATGTATCTCTAAAATATAAGAAAATTTTCCTACTTAATTTATTTGTGATTCTATTCAATGTTTATTTCTTCTCAAACTATGAATTCAATTTTGATATTTTCTTGAAGCATTTTTTTTTGCTCTTTCTTAATCAAATGTGCATAATATCTTCTAGGTTGGTGTTTTATCAACATTTTATAATTCCTAAAGCATTCTGCAGTTAAATCACATTAGGAAATGCTGATATGGGTGAGTCTTGAATATGTGGTTATGCATTGTTACTCATCATTTTAGTGATGCTATGTTGATGTTAGTCACTACAGGTAAGGTTTACTCACGCTACAGTTTGTAATTTCTGTCTGCATGAGACTTAAAAAAATCATGCCTTGAAGGTACTAAAAAAGTATCATGTCTTGAAAATACTAAAGCTTTAGATGTTGTTTGAATCCAAATTCTTGAAGATACTGAAGTTTTAGACATTGTTTTAAGCAAAATTCTAAACTCTTTTATATGAAGCCCTAACCTGCTTTATTTATTGGAGATGTTCTCTTTTTTTTTTTAGTTCTGGCTGTGGTAGTGTTTCTCGAGAATATTTATTTTCTTTATCCTTAATACCTCGTAGGAATTAACTTGAGAGTTCATTTGAAAGACTCCATTCCCATTCCCTCTTTCTATCTTATTCAAAGCCAGTTCCAGAGTTCATAGAGCCACTATGATCTTAGCTTCTTAGTCCATTTGGGTTGCTCTCACAAAGTACCATAAACTGGGTAACTTGTAAAAACAGAAATTTATTTTTCATAGTTCTAGAGGCTGAGAAGTTCATGATGAAGGCACTGGCAGATTTGGTGTCTGGTGAGGTGTTTGGTTCCTGGTTCACAGATGCCGCCTTCTCTCTGGATCCTTACATGGCGGAAGGGACAGCCAAGCTCCCTCAGGCCTCTTTTATAAGGGTGCTAATCCCATTTGTGAACAGTCCACTCTCATGACCTAATCACCTCCCAAAAGGTGCCCCCCCGACTCCTAATACCATCACCTTGGGGTGAGAATTTCAACATATGAATTCTGGGGAGACACCAACATTCAGACTGTAATGGCTTGTATCTACACCCCCATTCCAGAACCCTGCAAGGATATTCACTTTCTTCCACCCTGAACTACATTAAACTAAAACTTCTGGTGGTCTCATCTCTCCATCAGCATTGCAAATTGAAATTCTACTTGATTGTATTTATTATTTGATATAGGTGAGTCTCACCCTTGAGCCTGCATGCTCTTTGAGTTGAGTCAGAAAAATATATTTGATAACTTTCATACAAGTTTCATCCTCTCTTCCCTCCAAGCCTTCACATATTCCACTAGCTCTGACCAGAATACCCTCCCAATTCCTTTTCAGAAACACTCTCATTGTTATATCACAACCTGACTCACCTCACTAGTGGGCTATCTTCAGATTTGGCTGGCTGAGTCCACTTACACTCATCTCTCTGGGGGTTAGACTATATCCATTCTCTCTCTTCTAGATTACTTAAATGATTGTTAAATTATGTTCTTTTTTTGTTTTCCTTATTTGGATTTTATAATGGAAACATATAGGTATAATCTTTGGTCCCACAAATTTTAAAAGCCATGTATAGCATGCTGGCCACCTTAGGATAGAATATTCCAGGGTATGAACTGAATTCTTTTATAGTAGTTTGCATCTAGTTCACTTAATTTTTTTCAAAATGCAATTATAGCCAACATTTTTAAAGTTTCATACTATTCCTGTGAGAAAGGTAGGACAGGTATAGGCATATCTCATTTCCTTACCAGTTTCTCTGAAAAGTGCATCATAAGGTGAATCATTGTAAGGAGATCCTACTTTCCTGAAAGGTCAATGTTAAATTTGAGGGCTATGTACTTTAGGAAAAGCTCCCACTTACCTTACAGCTATTCTAAAACAACATAGTAGGTGCCCAATGACAAACCTGACAAAATGCTTTCACATATTTCTTCTCATTGACAGTATTCTTTAAGATAAAGGACCAACCCAAAGAGTGTTACCTTTATCCTCTCCAGCATCCTCAATTCATTCAAAGGTACAAAAGTAGTTGCTTAATAGCAGACAGATGGAAGATTCCCGTCCTTCAAAGATATTGGACCTCCAGACACTTTGTTGACAGACACCAGATATCAGAATTCCTCACACTCAATGATAACCTATAAGTTGCATTACCAGGGTATAAGACCAGAGTTTTAAAATGAAACATTATTATAATAGTGCTACAATTGGAATAAGGTACTGTCTTAATTCAAGAATATAGACATTTTTTGCTTGTTTGTTGACAATGAATTGTCCCCTGAGTGCCTGCAGGGAGTCCAGCACTTCCTAAAACATGAAGGTGTGCACATCCCCACGGAATACACTTCCTTCCTGGCTCCCATCTCCTCCTCCAAGCTGTACAATGAGGTTCGAGCCTGTAGGGAGAAGGACTGTGACCCTGAGGCCCAGTTTGAGATGCCTTATGTGGTACAGCTGCACAACTTCCACCAGCTGTCTGCATCCCAGCCCTGTTTCACCTTCAGCCATCCCAACAGAGATCCTACGATTGACAACTGCTACTGGACCTTGGAGTTTCCCGTGGAGGTGAATACAGTACTGCATGGCTTTGCAGCCTACGTTGAGATGCTTTATCAGGACATCACTCTGAGTATCCGTCCAGAGACCCACTCTCCTGGGATGTTCTCATGGTTTCCCATCCTCTTCGCTATTAAGCAACCAATAACGGTGCGTGAAGGCCAGAACATCTGTGTGCATTTCTGGTGAGGCAGCAATTCTAAGAAGGTGTGTTATCAGTGGGCTATGACAGCACCAGTCTGTTCTGCTATTCACAACCCCACAGCCTGCTTATATACCATTGGTCTCTAGCCCTGCGTGCGAGTGTCCAGAGCCTTGGAAGCAGCTTCAAGTTCTGCTCCTGTAGCACAGAAGATGCAGTACATCTATGGGCTGCGATTCCCCTTGCCCATCAGAGAGGAGCATTTCAATCTGCTTTCCTGCCTTATATCAAGGTGGGCAAGGGATTATAATTAATTGCAGGGCTCAAGCCACCAATCTTTGAAGACCTCAGGCCAGGTGTTTAGGAATTAGTGCTGGATTTGAAGCTGCGCACTCAGCATCAAGAGCTCCCTGGAATATGCCTGAGAACATGGGGTTTGAACAGATTTTCATCCCTTCTCTGTTCTTGTTTTGATGGTTTTGTGTAAGAGGAAATACAAATAAAGTTATAGCCCTTTCCTGCACTAAAAAAAAGAATATAGACTTTAAAAAATTATTTATTTATTTTATTTTTTTTAATTTTACTTTAAGGTCTGGGATACATGTGCAGAATGTGCAGGTTTGTTGCATAGGTATACAGGTGCCATGGTGGTTTGCTGCACCTATCAACACATCATCCAGGTTTTAAGCATGGCATGATTAAGCACTTGTCCTAATACTCTCCCTCCCCTTGCCCCCACCCCCTGACAGGCCCTGGTGTGTGATGTTCCCCTCCCTGTGTCCACGTGTTCTCGATGTTCAACTCCCATTTATGAGTGAGAACATGCAATGTTTGGTTTTCTGTTCCTGTGTTAGTTTGCTGAGAATGATTGTTTCCAGTTTCATCCCTGCCCCTGCAAAGGAGATGAACTCAAAGAATATATACTTTGGATAGTGGCAAGTATGGATTACTAAAGGCTATAAAATTAACGCATGTGTTAATTATCATTGCTTGAATATAGCATCAAAATCACTGATTTCACAAAATTTTATTTTATTGAACTTCTGTAGGCCAGGCAGTGCACTGGGTAGCAGGCAAGAAGAATATATTTGCCTTTATGGAGCTTATATCCTAGAGGAGGAGACAGACGATTGACAACTGGACAAAATACACATATAAAACAAAATTTTAGTGATACATGTAGTAAGAAATGTAAATCAGGGTAGGTAAAGATTCTGATTGGATGGGGGCTCTTTTAAAAGAATGATCTAGAAATGTCTCTCTGTAGTGTGGCATTTGAGCAGAGACCTGACTGAAAGAGGGAGTAAACCATTCGAAGGTCGAGAGTAGAGCATTCCAGGAGAGAAATCAGCATGCACAAAAGGCCTGCGCAAAACCACTTGGCAAGGAACAAATGAAGGGCAGTGCCAATAGAGTAGTATTTGTAAGAAAGAGAGAAATAAAGACAAGCTGGACAAGGCGGTCAGGAAGAAGATCACACAGAGCCTTATGGATGTGCATGTTGGTCTGGGCTATCCAAGCATCAGATGTGAAGATGAGATTAAAAGTGGAAGCTACTCAGGAGGCTGAGGCAGGAGAATCGCTTGAACCTGGGAGGTGGAGGTTGCAGTGAGCCAAGATTGCGCCACTGCACTCCAGCCTGGCAACAGAGCGAGACTCTGTCTAAAAAAGAAAAACAGGCCAGGCGCGGTGGCTCACGCTTGTAATCCCAGCACTTTGGGAGGCCGAGGCGGGCGGATCACGAGGTCAGGAGATCGAGACCACGGTGAAACCCCGTCTCTACTAAAAAATACAAAAATTTAGCCGGGCGTGGTGGCGGGCGCCTGTAGTCCCAGCTACTCGGAGAGGCTGAGGCAGGAGAATGGCGTGAACCCGGGAGGCGGAGCTTGCAGTGAGCCGAGATTGCGCCACTGCACTCCAGCCTGGGCGACAGAGCGAGACTCTGTCTCAAAAAAAAAAAAAAAAAAAAAAAAAGAAAAACAAAAAACAAAAAACAAAAAACAAGTGGAAGGATTTTATGAAGTGAATACCTGGATGACAGAAAATAGGGAGAATCTAGTGAAGGTTGAGAGAACCATGAGACTGTGATACTGTGATGTAAGTCTGCTCTGGGCAGAGGAGAGAGAAAGATTGGGTGGAAGTGTGTGGACTGCCGAACAGTGTGAGGAAGGTGCAGCAAGATCATTGATGCTTCCTTGAGTTCTGGTTGGCCATCAGAAGAGTATTGTGATCCCAGGAATTAGTCTGATTTAGTATTAGTCACTGGCTGGGAGCAGTTGGTGGAAAACGTGGCTTTGGTGCAAACACAGTGATGAATCAGAATGTCCTGAGAGGCAGGGACCTTTGGTTAATTATGGTCTCTGTAGTCTGTGCGTTCTGTGGTAGCCATAGTGTGGTAAAGAATTTGGATTTTATTGTAAATTGGAGGGAAGCATTGGAGAGTTTTGAATAAGGGGAAAATATAATCTAATATGTATAAAAACTTCACTCTAACTCATTGCAGGACTTCAAATGGAAAGACAAGCACTCTGACTAGGATAGTAGCAACAGAGATTATGAGATGTGGGAAGATCATGGATGAATTTAGAGGCAGAGCTAAGGAGCTGCCAATGGATTGAATGTAGGTAGTGAAGAGTTCGGGATGACTTCTAAGTCTTGGGATGGAGGAAATAGGTGTATATTCTCATTCACTGAGATGTAGAGCACTAGGGGAGGCAGGAGCTACATCAAGGGTTCAGCTTTATGTATGCTAAGTTTGAAATACCGATTTCAAATTTAGACATCTAAATGGAGATATGTGGTAGGTAATTGTACATATGGGTCTGAACAGCAGAGGAATTGTCCTGGATAGAGATATAATTTTTTTTTTTTTTGGTGGGAGGGGGATCATCTGTGTTATTTAAAGCCATGAAACTGAATGAGGTCTTCTAGAAAGAGTGTGGTAGTGAGGACAGGAAGCTGAGGACAGAGCCTGGGCCACTAGCTCTTGGAGGTCAGAAAGAGGTCCAAAAGAGGAAGAGATGGGAAAGGAAACATCAAAGAAATAGCTACTGATGTGAGAGGAGAACTGGGGGATGTAGTGTCCCAGAAAACATGGGAAGACAGTGTTTAATGAAAAAAATGACCAATTTTGGCATATGCTGCTGAGAAATTGGTGGGGACTCTCAGCAGTTAGGCAAGATGAGGGTCTTGATGACTTTGACGCAAGTGGGTTCATTAGTAGTAAAAAAACCAGATGGCTCAGAGGATGGGTATTGATCAAATGCAGACAGTGAATGGAGAGAGTCCTTTGGAGGAAACTGCAATAAAGAGAGCAGAGAAGGGAGCTGTATCACAGCATGTTTGTATTTTGATGGGAATGATTCAGAGGAAAGAGAGAGAGAGAAATTGAAGATGCAGAGCAAGGGGCTATACTTGCAGGAACTAAACTTTCAGCTGGCTTCTGGAAAAGGGCTTCATAGAACAAGTGAATGATCTGGTCTTACATAGGAACAGGGAGGGATTGGTCATTGTAACAGGAGGAAAAGTTGAAGGTAGAGGTACTGGCACAAATGCTGGTGGATTCTGTGGTAGAACAAAGAGGAAGCTATTTTCAGATCACTTGTGTTTTCATAGTGAAATAGGAGATAAAGTCACTAGTTGAAAATGAGGATTGAGGAGGAATTGATGGAAGTTTGAGAAAAAGAAGGGGTGAAATAATTGTCACTAGTCCCAGACTCCAGGAGAGCATGAGTGATTGACTAGGGTATAATACAAAAATGTCTGGCAATATAGAGGGCCCATCTCAGATTTGTGTTACCAATATTGCAATGTGGCAACGTGTACCATTGAATGTACTTTATCTTTCAATTGTTCATAGCAGTGGTTCTCAACTGCAGACAATTTTATGCCAAGGGGACATTTTTGGTTGTCACAGCTGTGAAGTGGGGAGGGCAGTTCTACTCATATTAGGAGTTGAAGATTTGGGTGGCAACCACAGCACCAGTAAAGAGTTTAGATTTATTGTAAATTCACAGAAAGTCATTGAAGGGTTTTGATACTATGCTTGATCTTAGCCAAAAGGCTGAGAAGCTATCACTGAAGGGTTTTGAATAAGAGAAATAGATGATCTGATTTATTTATAAAAACGAGGCCAGGGATGTTGCTAACCATCCTGCAATGCACAGGGCAATCTCCCACAACTAAAAATTAGATGCTGTCAAATTCAGTAGTGTCAAGGCAAGTATTTTCTTAGGTCCTGATACGAGGTCAAAATTCACGTGTGCCTGAAGAAAGCACACTGTGTCCGTTCCCGCATTAGAAATTTGATCTTTATGGATACTTTATGGATATGATCTTTACAGATATCATTTGATCTTTATGGATACTCAACAGTGTATTTAAAATGTTCTTAAATTGCTCAGTCTCATCAGCTTCCAGGCTCTAGGGGTTACTCTGGCTGATCCTGATGCACTGAGGGTGCAAGGGTAAAGAAGGCTCTATTTATGTCCTGTTTCATAGATTTCCTTCACCATTGTTGATACTGGACATATCCTGGAGGGGCCTGTGTGTTTGTGTGTATGTATATCTGTATCTATATCCATGTGTACATCAATATAGCTATATATTTAACATGGATTCTGTGTTTTAATTAGCATGGCATTATAGTTTGTTTTAATATTTGTTAGGGCAAATTTCTCATTTTTTTTAATTTTTAGCACTTCTTTTGGGGGTCAGATTTACTATTGCAAGTCAACTTTAGAATCAACTTTTCAAGTTTGCTTGAAAATAGTTTGGATTTTTGTCCGAATTGCATTGAATTTATAGATATCAATTTGGTCAAAATCAATATTTTTACCAATGGAATCTTCCTATACTCAAAAGAATAATGTATTTTGATGTTTATTAGGATTTTTTTACAAAAAATTTTCAAAAAATATTTAATAATTTTCTTACACCTCTCATTTGATTATTCTTAAATACATTATATATACATTTTAATTGTTATAAATATGCAATTATATTGCATTTAATGGGTTATTGTTGTTTTATAGTAATGGCATTATTTTGGTATACTTACCTTGTATCTTGCTTCCTCAGGAAACTCTCTCATTAGCTCTAATAATTGTAAATTGAGTATCTTCAACTAGAACTCTGCTCCCTTTGTGTGTGTGTGTATGTGAGAGAGAGACAGAGTGTGTGTGACACAGAGAGAGAGAATATGTGTGTGTGTGTGTGTACATGTGCCAATTGTGGATGTCTAGAGTTACCTCAGAGTCTGCTGTGCTTCTGTTTCTTGCCTTTTTTTAGCCGTCCTGCCCAGCTAGAGTCTCTAGAAGTGAATAGTCCAGCCAAAAGATATCCATAGACAGGGAGAAGCAGGGACACAGCTGGCTCGGTTGTTCTATAGGTATTTCTTTGTTTTCCTGATGATTTCATCATCCACTTTGCCCCGCCCATATTTGTGTATTTAGAGCTTGCAATTTCTCTCTAGCAGAGTCTCATTCACAGACGTCATTCCCACACCTATTGTGTGTTGTAGTTTTCTCTGCCTTGAATTTTCCATCAGTTTAATACCATCTGCTTTGTATTTCCTCAAGATTTCTGGTCTACTGGTTATACTTTTTCTTGTTTCCAGTGCTGTTAGGGATTTATTCTTTTTTTTTTTTTTTTTTTTTTTTGAGACGGAGTCTTGCTGTCGCCCAGGCTGGAGTGCAGTGGCACGATCTCGGCTCACTGCAAGCTCCGCCTCCCAGGTTCACGCCATTCTCCTGCCTCAGCCTCCCACGTAGCTGGGACTACAGGCGCCCGCCATCACGCCCAGCTAATTTTTTGTATTTTTAGTAGAGACGAGGTTTCACCATCTTAGCCAGGATGATCTCGATCTCCTGACCTTGTGATCCACCCGCCTCGGCCTCCCAAAGTGCTGGGATTACAGGCTTGAGCCACCGCGCCCAGCAGATTTATTCTTTAAGATGTATCTTTTCGTATTTTCAAATGGGGTTTGGGAAGGAATAAGAAGTAAATATATGTGTTTAGTCTGTCACCTTAGACCGAAAGCTTTGTAAGCTCTGTATAGCAAATGCTGTTAGTTTATTAGACTCCTGCATGGTCTCTTTCCCACCAAACATATGCTTTTTTTCTTCTATTGTTGATGAATTAATATTACAGATTTAAAAAAATGTTTAACATTATGGTATTGACTATAAATATTTCTTTTAATCACTTCTAAATCTTTAGCTTCTTTTTTTTTTTTTTTTTTTTTTTGAGACGGAGTCTCGCTCTGTCGCCCTGGCTGGAGGGCAGTGGCGCGATCTCGGCTCACTGCAAGCTCCGCCTCCCGGGTTCACGCCATTCTCCTGCCTCAGCCTCTCCGAGTAGCTGGGACTACAGGCCCCCGCCACTACGCCCGGCTAAGTTTTTTGTATTTTTAGTAGAGACGGGGTTTTCACCGTGGTCTCGATCTCCTGACCTTGTGATCCGCCCGCCTCGGCCTCCCAAAGTGCTGGGATTACAAGCGTGAGCCACCGCGCCCGGCCAGCTTCTTTATTATGTTAGAACCATTAACTTAGCCTGGCCAAGATGGTGAAACCTGTCTCTACTAAAAACACAAAAATTAGCCAGGCATGGTGGTGGGCACCTGTAATCCCAGCTACTTGGGAGGCTGAGGCAGCACAATTGCTTGAACCCAAGAAGTGGAGGTTGCAGTGAGCTGAGATCGATCCATTGCACTCCAGCCTGGGTGACAAGAGCGAAACTCTGTCTCAAAGAAAAAAAAAGAAAAAAGAAAAAGAAAAAAAACTGTGGACTTTATGATAGCCCACTCAGTAAGGCCAGTCTGGAATTCAATCACTAAATCAATTGGCAAAGGATTGGTATGTAACCCCTCAGAAAGTGATAGTATTGGGAGATCTACTGTCTTCTGCTTACTCAAATGGGACATTAAGTGGTGTCATGAAAGGACCATTGGGTTTGGAGTTTGGAGTCCAATAATTGGGTTTTGCCTTGGGCACTCACTGGCTGCGGGAACTTGAGCAAGTCCTTTAAATTTCTGAACTCAAGTTTCCTCATCTGCAAAATGGCAATGATTATACCTGCCTTACCCTGTCTCCTACATTTCTTGTGACAATCAGATATGATAGTGAATGTGAAGGGCCTTTAAGAAAAACAAACAAAAAAAAAAAAAAAAAAAAAAAAAACAAAAGTCAGGTAAATGTAAGTTAGTATTGAGTATTCTCAGACCTTACCAATTATTATCTTCCAACAAAGATCCATATTTTTAAAATCAATAGAATTTTCAACCTCCTTAGAGATGACTCCTTGGATTCAAATATTTATTGTTTTTTATTGTTAAAATGAGACTTTAATGTATGGGAAATGACAAATGCAGAATAAGAGGTTATTTGTTTAATGAAGTAGACCAATTCATTAAATCTGATGAAAAGTAGAGTTTGTTTACATTAATGTTTCAAAATTATGGTTCCCAAAAGGAACTAATTTGGAGATGTTTTCACAGAAACATCTGGATAGTGGGTTAGAAAGGCTTAGAATGTGCTTGTCTAAGTACACTTAATTTATCTTGACTGAGTAAGCCTTTTTTCCCAGAATTCTAGATATTTAGTAGTCACCTTCCCTTGGTTAGTTTCTTATAACTAGTATCACCTGAAGAGACTCACTTTTTTCATCAGAATGCCAATCAGGAAGTCTGATTTGAGTGTGTGAGTCAATCTTCAACTTGAGAATTCTGCCAGGCAGGGAATTGTAAAAGAAAAATTTTTGAAGTCAGACCATGAAAAAAACTGTGCCTGGCTAATTTGCCAGGGAAAATAACCTTGGAGCATATTTATTGCAGAAGAAAATTAAACATTCTAATCACGATTAAGCCTTCGGGAAAAGAGAAGGACTCATTATCAAAACAATCCCTCTCTACTATCCAACCTTCTTGTGACCTGAAGCTGTGGAAACAGAATCCTCGGCAGAACAAAACCTGTTGAAAGTTTGTCTGTGGTGGTTGAAGGGGAATGGCATTCCGTAGAAGTGAAACAGAATAACAGATGTAGAATAGAAGGCCTAAGACGGCCCTGTTTTCCAGTGGCTAAAACTCTATAGACATTTAAAAGCTGATTATATTGGTCTAAATATACTTCCTAACTTACCAAACTCTTTGGGATGATAAATAGATTGCATATGTGCACATTCAAATGTAGAACCTAGTGGAATAAGAATGTGAATTAATTTAAAACACCTTAATGTTTTTGAGCATCATAAGCTCTCTCTCTCCATCTTTTTTTTTTTCTTTTGTAATACAGTTGAGCATGCTGGTCCAGTTAGGCAGGGATTTTTTCAATAAATATGGTTAGTACAGTAGGCCCTCCCTATCTGCAGGTTCCACGTTTGCAACCAAATGCAGCTTAAAAACAGAATACACAGGATGTGAAAGCTGACTTTGGGACTTGAATAAGCATGGATTTTGGTATCCAAATAGAGGTCCTAGAACCATTCCTCTGCAGTTACTGGAGGATGACTGTACTTTCAATGTACTGGGGAGACTTTTTTTTTTTTTTTTGAGACAGGGTCTCGCTCTGTTGCCCAGGCTGAAGTGCAGTGGTGATAACAGCTCACTGCAGTACTCAACCTCCCAGGCTCAAGCAATCCTCCTGTGTCAGCCTACTGAGTAGCTGAGACTACAGGTGTGCATACCACTCTCGGCTAATTTTTACATTTTTTGTAAAGATGAGGTCTCCCTATGTTGCCTAGGCTGGTCTTGAACTCCTGGGCTCAAGAGATCCTCCCACCTTGACTTCCCAAAGTGCTGGGATTATAGGCGTGAGTCAACATGGCTGGCTGAATATTTATTTAAACAGAAAAGATAGAAGGATTACTCTTTGAGTACTTGGAAAGAATGCAATAATCTTTCTTGACTTTGTTTTTCCTTCAGCTAAAGCCCTATTTCTCTGGTCTCCTTTACAGAATCTCTTAAAAGAATTGTCTATACTCATTTTCTTTCCCCCATTCTCTCTTCCAATCTACTTAATGTGAACTGGCCCAGACCAGTTTGGTCATGTATGACTCTTAGGTTCTAACCCATAAAGAGAAGCACATGGAGGCTTGCCATTCATTGACCACCTCATTACCAGGTCATAATAAAAGCAATTTTCAGAGCAAATTCTTAAATATGTACAACTTTTATTTACAGCAAGCAGGCACCAAAAAGGTATAAAAGTCTCAAATCTTTGTGTTTTAGGTGTTCTGGCCGTAACTTGTTTGAAAATGTCACTAAGGCTAACATGACAATATTTTAGAGGCACAGTCCAGACAAGTATCCCTTGAATTCAAAGCTGGATACAGGAGCAATTCAAGGTGCTGGGGTGCCACTGTGAAGTGTGCAGGCTACAGAGCATGACAGAGTTTTACAGCATCTTCATGCAAAGTGGGGGCAAAATATTTTGGGCAATATACATTATCATGACTATCACTAACTTCATCTAGGAAAACCCATTCAAACATGCATAATGATTATAAGCAAGATCTCTGGTGTTAACCAGAGACGAAAATTGGAGATGAAATGATTTTAGTAGCTTCCTTTGTAGTGTGGACTTTATAGTTTTAACTGCACCAGAATTACCTGGAGGACTTGTTAAAACACAGGTTGCTGGATGCCACCCCAGGTTTCTAGTTTAGAAGGTGTGGGTGGGCATACCCATACTTCTTCTGAGAAGGTGCATTTCTAACAAGTTCCCAAGTATTACTGTCTCTGGTCTGGATCCATCTTTCAGAACTATATATATAAGTCATTTCAGGTTTAGTATTTCTTCTTGAGTTAATTTTTATAGATTTAGAAAATGGCAGATTTTATCTATGTTTGTAATCTTAATCCATTTATTTTTAATTCTGATCTTTTCTAATGTACATATTTAAGATTATAATTGCCCCTTTAAGCATCATTTTATTTACATTGTGCAAATTTGATATGTAGTATTTTTGTCAACATTCAGTTCTAAGTATTTTATAATTTCCAGTACGATTTTTATCTCCTTGATGAATTATTTAAAATCATGGTTTTTAGTTTCTAATTTTATTTTTTATGGATTTTTGTTATTGATTTCTAACTTTATTGCATTGCTGTCAGGAATAGCATCTGTATGATATCAATTCTTTAGTGTTAGATGAAAGTTCCTTTGTGGCATAGAACACGGTTAATTTGTAAGAATTCTCTGTGATCACTTTGGGAGGCCGAGGCGGGAGGATCACGAGGTCAGGAGATCGAGACCATCCTAGCTAACACAGTGAAACTCCGTCTCTACTAAAAATACAAAAAAATTAGCCAGGCGTGGTGGCGGGCACTTGTAGTCTCAGCTACTCAGGAGGCTGAAGCAGGAGAATGGTGTGAACCCGGGAGGCACAGATTGCAGTGAGCCGAGATCGCACCACTGCACTCCAGCCTGGGCGACAGAGCGAGACTCCGTCTCAAAAAAAAAAAAAAAAAAAAAAAGAATTCTCCGTGATCCTGGAAGCAATTTGAGCTCCTCAGATATCCTATGCTCTCCTTAGGTCCTTTCCTTCTGTCCATGCTCAGGGATTCTAGACCAGTGGTTCTTGAATATTAGCATGCATCATTACCACCTGCAACACTTGTTACAACACATATTGCTGGGCCTCACCACCAGAGTTTTGGATTCATAGGCCAGGTACAGTCCAGGACTTTTACATTTCTAAATTTCCAGGTGATGCTGAAACTGCTAGTTTAGGGATCACACTTGCAAAACTGTTGTTCTAAGCTATAACACCTCCTATATTTCTTATGGCCTTTTTATCCAATATCCCTGCATTTGACTGGGCAACCCATATCTAATATTTTGTTTCCTTTACATATTTCCTGAGGTTGTTTCATCCAAGAGCTGAGCTCTGTTCTGCAACCTAACTCCAACTTCTGATTGTTCTATTTGCTTTTTCCAGACCTTGAGCTGTAGCTCTATTGATCATCTCATCACGGGTCAGTGATTCGCAACCCTCACTTTACAATAGAAAGACTCACGAAGGTTTTTAAACATATACATTCATGACCTTCTGCTAGAGATTCTCGAGTATGGCTGGGCATGTGTGAATTTTAAATGCCTTATAGTTTTTTCTAATGGATTGCCATGATCAAGATCTACTGAGCATATGGGTTAGCAGTAAAGCGCCTTGTAGTCTTCCTCACTTGGTGTGCCATTACTTCACTTATTCAAGAATATGTTAATATAAAATCGTGGCTATGTCTTAAAGTGGCAGCTTTAGCACACCAGAGTAGATAGTGACTCTGAAGATAGGCTAAGGTTGGATATAGATAGGGAATTAAGGAATTATGAACACAGAAGTGAACATTGAAGCTACGAGAATGATACATTGTCTGCAGGGTAAAGAATGGAAAATAAGAAAAGAGGGTCAAGGGCTAAGCTTTGGGAAATACCAACTTGGATTGTTGGAGACTCATGTTATATAACGAAGAGTCATTTGTGTAGGAGAACCAATGATTTCAGGGAAACGATCAACTTAATTCATCATTGTCTTTGTAGAACCAGCTTTCCAATTTCTGTCAAGAGTAACGTCATATTCCAATTTGTCCAGGTTTAATTCAAAACCATATGTAAATCTTCTTTTTTCTGATCCCTCAGGTTCATTCAGTGGATGAGATCTGACACTTCTCTTTGTACTATTTCCCATTTATCATTTTCTTCTCATTACCACTTGTTCAAGTCTTTATATCTACAAATCTGGCTTATCATGAAGATCTGCTAACTACTCCTCCAGTCATTTGATCTATCTTGCACATTCTTGGCAGATTGATCTTTTTAAAGCTTTATTTTCTACCATATGTTCTTCTATATTGTTGGGATATTTTAAATGAGCAGGTGTTGCCTTTATAACAAAAACTGATATTTACAAATAAACAGCATAGAACAGAAAAAATGTCATTTTGACTTGTTTATTTTTTGCTTAAAAGTTTCAGTGTTTTTTTTTGTTGTTGTTTATTTGTTTTGGTTACCAGTAAAAGGTACCAGCTTATCTTTCCAATCTTATATTTTTTTCTACTCCAGGCAGACTGGAGTAGACTCTTTACCTTTTTCTTTTTGCTACATACCTTTTGCCACCAATCTCCTTAGCATTTAGTGAAATCTTATTCATCCTTCAAGACTCAGATCAAACTTTGTTTTTCTTGAGCCTCCTTTGGGTTTAGACTCCTAAGCTATGTCTGGATTCAAATCTCTAATTTGCTAATTACTAGTTGTGTGACCCTGGACAAATCACTTAACCTTTCTGAGCTTCAATTGCCTAATCTGTAGGTGAGGATAATATGACCTCTCACAGGTTGTTGTAAAAATTAAATGAGTTAATGTATGTAAAGTGTTTAAGATAGCCTGTGAAGGTGATGGTCATGATGATGATGATGATGATGGTGTAAGTCTTCCTTTATCATCTTACACCCCTCTTCTTATTTCAGTATTTACTGACTAAATTACTTAATAATTTACTCATTAAATAAGACAGAATGACACCTTTTCTTGAGTTAGTAATTACCTCAAACTGTTTAAGTATTATCTCCTTCTTTAGATGTTGAGCTTCTTGGTGAAGCTAGGGGAATCTGACACTTCTCTGCAAAGATGGAAAGGGACTAAAAACATCTAGTTAGTGAGAAATGTGGTTAAAAATAAAACCAAGTACCTTTGACATTATCCTAAGATGAAATCAACCTGAGTATATCTAGTTGTATATGCTGATGAAAAAATAAACAAAAACTAAAATCACATTCCAAGTACTTTTTTTTAGTGATTTGAAGTTTGCAACAATAAAAGAAAGAACTGAAACATATGCTTATACTCTCTACAAAGAAACACATTCAACAATATGCTTTATTGGCTGGAACATAATTTATTTTCCTCATTAAAATAATCTTTTTTTTTTCCTTTGAGAAATACTCTTTCTGGCTACAATTTAAAAATGACAACCCCATTATAGAACATTGAAAAGAATCTCTGTGATTATAGCTACTAGGATTTGGCTAGAATAGAGGAAAAGGTATCAAGAAGCCATGGTTGCCAAAAACTAATGATTCCGGTATTAATTGACAAGTCTGGACTAAATTGTTTTCAGAGGCAGCGGTTAAAGTAACAAAGGGGGTAATAATTACTTACTCCAAAGAGCTACATGCCCAGTCTTGGCAGTCTTATAATGAACAAAATGTTCAATAGATCCTTCAGATTTATAGTTACATTTAATTAGAATATGAAACACTATCCATTAAATTTAGGAGTCAGTCTTTAAGTGACTAGGCCAAAAGCAAGTAAAAAATTCAGATAAGAAGTTTTGAAAATTTAGACCATCCAGGGCTAACACTCATCCCTTATTTATGGCCACAGATAAACCACCCAACCTTGCCTAACATTAATTTTGTTTTCTAAAATAATGATGATAGGCTTTTTATCTACCAGAAACTTGCAGTGTGACCTTGAGCTAGTACCACTTCGAGCTTCAGTTTATCTACAAAATGGGATTTAAATTCAATAATCTCTTAGGGTCATTTCCACTCTAAGACTTCTAATGGTATATAACAGCGTGGGCTTTCTCCTCTATCTTATTTGGCTGTTTATACTTTTTCTTATTCTTATTTTTTTCAAACAGGTTCTCACTCTATTGCTCAGGCTGAGTGCAGTGGTGCTATCATGGCTCACTGCAGCCTGGGCCTCCCTGGCGCTATATTTCTTTATAGGCTCCCTAAGTGGAGATTCCAGGGATCCTTTTCCTTCTCTTCCCTTCCTTCCTCTCTCTCCCACCCTGCCTTCAGTGCTCTATAAATGCATCAATACTCTTCCTTATGGAATGCACTGTTAGGTATTTTTCACATTGTTCCTTTTCACTTTCCTCATAATTCTGGAAACTGAGGCTGGAAGTTTTATAACTTGTCTCCTATTACAGAACTAGTGAGTGGCAAAAAAGGGATTCACATCCAAGTGAGTCTAACTCCAAATTCATGCTCATTTTATCCACGGTGCTGCTTTTCACCATCTCTGTCTTATCTTTCCTTATTTCTGTACCGAATCACCTACAGGATTCCTTTTCTTCCTACTTTATTTGACTGTGGCAGCAATACTCCCAAGGCTTCCTCATGTGGATGTAATTACTCATGTTCTCACATAATATAAACATGATATATATTCTACCATTATGCAGCTTTCCTTAAACCCTAAGTAAACCCTTGAATCTCCCAGAATTCCTGTAGTCTCTGTAAGTTGTTTTTCTGTTTGTTCTTTAGTACTACTTTTAAAGCAGGATTTTCAGCAATTTTCATCATTTCTTTCTAAAATTCATCTTTTCCTTGAAAATCTGCCAGTATTTCTTTCCTGCGTCCTTCCTAAGTGTCTGTTGACAGCCTTTCATCAATATCTGCATGTTCTTGTTTTATCTTTTGGTAAAAGCCTTTATCTTTCACTCCTTAATCTTTTCTATAATCTTTCCCCATGTACTAATGTTCACTTTTGTAGAGATATTTCTATCATTCTATGAAACAAGAACAAACCCATTCCCCTACATTTGGCCTTAAAATGGAAGCAAGCCCACTATACTCCCACCCAAGACTTTGGACTATAGTTAAATATCAAAGCTACATTAAAATCCCATTGTCACGATGATTCTTCTTGAATGCTCACTTACTTATGAAGATAGTGACAGTTTCTTATATCCCTTGGTAGATCTGAAGGTGAAAAACAATTCTATTGGATGCCACCAAGGACTGGCATCTGACTTCGATTAAATTGTAAAGTTTGCTTATAAATAACTGGGAGAAAGTAAGACTTTAACATATTGCCCATGTTCTTATACATTTTTCCACAACAATACAATTACACCATTACTAGCATACATATTGGCCTCTCATAAGTTAGAGTTGAATAATAAATTTCAGTCAAGATAAAATGTAGTAATCTTTAAGAAATACAAATACAAGCAACTCCTTCCATAAGACCTCAACTGTTATCAGTTATTGTTTAATTTGGCAGTGAATGCTTTTTGGAAAATTTGTTACCAGAAACAAAGGTTTTCTCCTTTGAAGCATTTGTGTACTTTCTTTCACTGATATTATATAACTCGCTGTGTTTTCCTTTTGCTCTTGACTGCCAAGAAGCTTGGGGCCATGCGTAGAGCTCAATCACAGTAACTGAATTATCCTTTGTGGTCAGAATATTTGTTTCTTTCTTCTTTTCTGGTTTTAATTTCTATTTCAACAGTATTATTTTATACCTGATTTTAACAGAGAGCTATAACATTTTTTTTTCTTTTTTAAAGAGTCAAGAAGTAATAATAAATAAAAATAGATTTACCTCTCTGGATAAAATACAATTCATTTTGACTTCTTTTTGGTCAAAAATTTGCTTCTAGGTTCTACTTGTCTGGCTTAGAACTTAATTTAACTTTGCATTAAAACACGTACATGTGCACACATACTCAATATATAGTAGACCCTGTATGTAAGTCTTTAATTTCTTCCCCTTATCAGAAAGGAGGTGGTGGTTTTTCTGTTGGGTTGTTTTAATTAGTCATGGCATATGACTTTCCAAATGCCCCTCTTTAGAATTGAATGGCTTGGCTTGGCTCTTTCTTACTTTACTTCCTAATGATTAACATCTGAGGGTGGCAGGGATGGGGGTAGGTGAAGACAAGTTGCCACTTTTAATAGTTCCCCGCATCTGTTTTTTTGGACCAGTCAGGAGATAATCCTTACAGTGACCCAATTATCCTTCCCAACAATTTATTTATTTAGCTAAATTATTATGCTGTTTAGCCTAGTGAACCTAAAGTTCACAACCTGCTGAAGATCTCTATGTCTCTTCCAGTGCTCTTAAAGTATATGAGTATATACTTTTATATATAATTATATTATACATAATATATGAATATAATTATATATAAAGGACATTTATGAAAAACCCACAGCTAACATAATAATTAATGGGATTTTCCTTTGAGATTTGGTAAAAGGCAAGGTTGCCTATTCTTACCACTTCTATTCAACATGGTGGTGGTACTACTGTCAGGAGCAACCAGACAAGACAGAGAAATAAAAGGTATCCAGATTGGAAAGGAAGAAGTAAAACTATCTCAGTTTGCAGATGAAATGATCCTATGTATAGAAAACCTCAAAACTTCACCAAACAAACCTGTTAGAACTAATAAATGCATTCAGTAAAGCTACAGGATGCAGGATCAACATATAAAAATTCATGGCATTTCTACATAAATAATAACCTACCTGAAGAAGAAATCAAGAAAATAATCCCATTTATGATAAGTGTCAAAAAAAACTTAGAAATAAATTTACCCAGGAGGTGAAAGACCTATGCACTGAATACTATCAAACATTGATCAAAGAAATTGAAGAGGATACAAATAAATGGAAAGATATTCTATGTTCACGGACTGGAAAAATTAATATCGTTAAAATGTTCACATTACCCAAAGCAATATAAAAATTCAATCCATCCCTATGAAAATTCCAGTGGCATTCTTCACAGAAATGGGAAAAATAATCCTAAAATTCTTTTTTCTTTATTATTATTATTTTTAATAGAGATAGGGTCTTGCTCTGTCATCCAGGCTGGAGTGCAGTGGCATGATTATAGCTCACTGCAACCTTTAACTCCTGTGCTCAAGCTATCTCTCTACTCCAGCCTCCTGAGTAGCTGGGACTACAGGTGTGTGCTAACATACCTGGCTTTAAAATTCTTATGAAACCACAAAATATCTCAAATAATCAGTCAAAGTAATTCTAAGAAATAAAAACAAAGTTGGAGGCATCACATTTCCTGACCAAATTATATTACAAAGCTATAGTAATCAAAACAGTATGGTACTGGCATAAAAAACAGACATATACATCAGTGGAACAGAAAAACGAGCCCAAAAGCAAATCTGAACACATATGATCAACTAAGTTTTGAAATAGAAAGTATTAATATTTGTAATTTATTGAAATGGTGGGACTATAGATAATTTTTAAGATTCAACAGTTATAATATTTTTAATAATATATATGTGTGAATATATTTATGTATTGACAAGAAGAAAGTGTCCACAATGGGGAAAAGATAGTCTCTTCAATAAATAATGCTAGGAAAACTGAATTTCCTCATGCAAAAGAATGAAATTAGACCCTTATTTTACACAAAAATAAACTCAATATAGGTAAAAGACCTACATTCAAGATTTGAAGCCATAAAACTTCTAGAAGAAAACATAGGGGAAAAGATCCTTGACACTGGCCTTGGCAATGATTTATTGGATCTCAAACTGAAAGCCCAGTCCACAAAAGCAAAAATCAATAAATGGGACTACATTAAACTAAAAAGCTCCTGCCCAGCCAAGGAAACAACTGATGAAGTGAAACCAACCTATGGATTGGAGAAAAATTTTTGAAAACCATATATCTAATAAGGGGTTAATATTAAAAAAATAAAGGACTCATACAACCCAATAACAAGAAAATATATAACCTGTTTATATAGATAAAACATATAACCTGTTATATATTGAATAGACATTTCTCCAAAGACAACATAAAAAATGGCAAGCAAGTGTATGAAAAGGTTCTAAACATCATTAGTCATGAGAGAAATGCAAATACAAACCACTGTGAGATACCGCCTCAAACCCATGACAATAGCTATTATAAAAAAGACAAAGAGACAAATGTTGGTGAGGGTGTGGAGAAAAGGGAACCCTTGTACACTGTTGGTGGGAATGCAGACTGGTGCAGCCATTATGGAAAACAGTATGGAAGTTCCTAAGTAAATTAAAAATAGAATGACCACATGACCTAGTAATTCCTTTTCTGGGTATGTACCCAAAGGAAATGAAATCAGCACCTCATAAAGATATCTGCAGTTTCATGTTCATTGCAGCATTATTCACAATAGCCAATCTATGGAAAAAACCTAGGTGTCCATTAATGAACAGATGGATAAAGAAACTGTAGTATGTATATGCAATGGAATATTATTCAGCCTAAAAAAGGAGGAGATTCTTCCATTTGCTACAACATAGATGGACTTGAAGGACATTATGCTAAGGGAAATAAACCAGACACAAAAATAAAAATATTGCATGATCTTACTTTGGTGTGGAATCTGAAACAAAAAAGGTCAAATATACAGATACAGAATAAAGCAGTGGTTACCAGGGTTGGGGTTGGAAGAGCAAATGGGAAAATGTAGGTCAAAGGATACATAGAAGCAGATATATAGGATGAACAGGTATGAAGATCTAAAGCACAACATGAGCATTACAGTTACTAATAGTGTATTGTAGTCAGGATTTTTTCTAAATGAGTAGAATATTGCTGCTCTTGCCACAGTGGGGGAAAATGGGTAACTATGTGAGAAGATAAATATGCTAATTTGTCTTGCTATAGCAGGCATTTTACTCTATGTATCTCATAACATCATGTTGTATACCTTAAATATACACAATAAAATTTATTACATAGTAAAATGTATATTATATATACTTATATATGTGTATTATATAAATACATAGAGACACACACACATAAATATATTCACACATAAATATCCCAAACAATATTAGAACAATTTAATCTTAAAAATGATCTATAGTCCCAACATTCCAATAAATTACATATTTTATTAAGATTTCCTATTTCAAAAGCCATACTTTTTTGTACTTTTTATTTTCGATACAGGGTCTCACTTTGTTGCTCACTCTGAGTGCAGTGGTATGATCATGGCTCACTGCAGCCTCCCCAGGCTCACGCAATCCTGAGGAGCTGGGACTACAGGTGTGTGTTACCACGCCTGACTAATTTTTTATTTTTTGTAGAGATGAGGTCTCACTATGTTGCTTAGGCTGGTCTTGAACTCCTGGGCCTAAGCAATCCTCCTACCTCAGCCTCCCAAAGTGCTGGGATTACAGGTGTGAGCAACTGCACTCGGCCCGCATTTTAAACCCACCGAAGCAAGAGGGAACAATACTTAAAACAAAATTATGAAATGGTATTTGTCTTCATTAGTTCCAGTTGCTATTAACAAACAGAATACTTTACACTAGGTAATTTATAAAAAACAGAAATTTGTTGCTGACGGTCCTAGATGCTGGGAAGTCCAAGATCAAAGTGCCAGGAGATTTGGTGTCTGGTGAGGACCCATTCCTCACAGACAGCACCTTCTATGTGCCCTCACATGGTAGAAGGGGTGAACAAGCTTCTTCAGGCTGCTTTTATAAGGGCACTAATTCTATTCATGAAGGTGGAGCCCTTGTGACCTCATGACCTTCCTCAAACTCCACCTTTTAAACCACTATATTTCAGATTATGTTTTAACATATGAATTTGGTGAGGGATGCACTCAGACCATAGCAGTACTCTTACAACTTAGGTTAAACAGTAAAGATCTTTCTATGATGAGCAGGTATTTATATTAGCAGAGCCTTGCTGTTTTCCCTCCCCTCTCAATATTCATTCATCTCTTGACATCATTTTGTTTTACTTTTTTCTTTTTCCCTCAAACTATAGATTTCTTGGGCTCTTCTTAGAGTTCATTTTCAGTTTTTGACTTTTTCTTCACCTACTCACTTTGATGACTTATTTAGCCTTTAGTAAATTTTATGTACAAATAACAAGTATTTTCTCTCTCATTTTCAAATGTATTATTTACATCTATTACCTGTTGGCCTAATATACATACTCCTCCCCCTACACCTGCCTTTGCATACCAAATGCCAAAGAGTCAAAAAGTTTTTATGAACAGCCTGGCCTTCTGTTTTGGAACACCCTTCCTATCCAGCCTACCATCATATCGCCACAGGAGTTGGGCAATTCCCATAATGTGTCACAACATTGAATTAAGCATATTTGTCAGCAAGCCTTGTTCATAAAAAGTCGTTGCTCTCTGTGGCTGGACGTCCTGCATTTTAGTCAAGAGATAGCACTTTCTCTCAAGGTCAAATGTCTTGAGGTTACCTATTTTGAGACCTCAAAGGACCCTGACTTTTTCTTTCTTCCTGAGAAGTGGATAGTCCCTTCTCCGCCCTCACTGAAACAGTGACCTCTGAATGGGTTCCAGGAGCTCTCTCATTCCTGCACCCCAGCATAGAGTCCTTCGCTTTTACTTGACTTGGCTAGTTCTCATTATTGGTGATCTTTGAAGGTTTGTCTTAAAAGAGCAAAGTTTCTGCTTCTAGAGGAAAAGATTCTGTGCTTCTACAGGAATCTGAATTTGCTAGTCACAATAAATCCAACATCCAGGGCTCATCCCTTTGCTGCCTCCTCCCTCTCCTTGCCTCACCTGAACTTTCCCTGCTTCCACATCAGGAGCTCCTTGCTGCCCTCCCCATCCCAGCCCAAACTGGAGTAGGAATAGTAAATGGTAGACATGGCTTGGAAGTCTCACTCCTACCACAGTGGCAGTGTAGTCGTCACCACCAATTTTGAAACAGGAGTTAAAGAGACCCGAATTACAGTTTCAGCTTTGCCATAAACTATAAGCCTATGTGGCCTTAGGAAAATTAATCTCCGAGACTGTCTTTCTTCATCTATAAAATTAAAAAAATACCCTACCCTACCTGTCTAACCATGTACCTAAGAACGGAATGTGGTAATATATATGGAAGAACTTTGAACATGACTTATACTTTTATTATAGTATATGTGGTGGGAGATAATCATGGTTTACCACTTCACATTCAACTAGGGCAGCTACAGTGGCAGAGTTGTAGATTCTTTATGCAAGAATGGGGTATTTGAGGGAACTCTGGGATAGTGAGTACTTCCTTGTTCTTGCTAGAGTGTCTCTTAACTGGATCCCACATCCTTTTCTACTTCTCTATTTCATTTCTCCAGGGACAGTTTCTCCCCATTTTTGGGGTTCTGTGGGCTTGAGACATTGTGCTATGTTGTGGATAGGACACTAGCCTTTGGAAAAGCTGCATTATTAATAGTTTAACCTGGGCCTGTAGAACTGGCCCTCTTGGAAGCCACATCCCATCTCATTTTGAACATTTATTTGGGCATGTGGTGTGTTAGGTGCTAGGAGAGAAAGAAAAATGACACACAGTAAATTTTTGAGTCAGAGTCACAAATAATGAGAAAGAAATACAAGTAACCCCACCCTGATATGTGATAAAACCTCTAATTCTGGTATGGGCAATACATTTTGAAAGTGCAAAAGAGGAGAGATTAATTCTAAGTAATTGACTCTAGAAAGGCTTTGGAAGATATGGGATTTGAGTTGTAAATATCTAGCAGCTAGAGCTTTAGTTGGGTCTATACAGGCATACCTTGATGCTATTGTGGGTTTAGTTACAGACCATTGCAATAAGGCAAATATCGCAATAAAGTGAGTCACACAAATGATTTGGTTTCCCAGTGCATTTAGAAGTTATGTTTACACTATACTGTAGTATGTTGTGTGCAATAGCATTATATGTAAAAAAGTATATATATCTTCATTAAAAAATATTTTATTGCTAAAAAAATGCTAAGGATCATTCAAGCTTTCAGTGAGTCATAATCTTTTTGCCAGTGGAGACTCTTCTCTCAATGTTGACGGCTGCTGACTGATCAGGGTGGTGGTTCAGGTGCTGTGGCATTTTCTTAATATAAGACAAAAATGAGGTTTGCTGCATTGATTGACTCTTGCTTTCACAAAAGATTTCTCTGTGGAATGAGATGCTGTTTGATAGCATTTTACCCAGAGGATAACTTCTTTCAAAATTCTTCAAAATTCTTCAAAATTGGGATAGATCCTCTCAAACTCTGTTACTGCTTTATCAACTTTTGTAATGTTTTAAAGCCTTGGCTGTCATTTCAACACTGTTCAGAGCATCTTTCCCAGGAGAAGATCCATCCTAAGAAAGCACTTTCTTTGGTCATCCACAGGAAGTAACTCCTCATCTGTTTAAGTTTTATCATGAGATTGTAGCAATTCGGTCACATCTTTAGGCTCCACTTCTAATTTAATTCTCTTGCTATTTTCACCACATTTGCAGTTACTTCCTCCACTGACATCTTAAACCCCTCAAAGTCATTAATGAGGATTAGATTCAACTTTTTCCTAACTCCTGCTAATGTTGCTATTTTGACCTCCTCCCATGAATCAGATATGTTCTTAATGACATTTAGAATGGTGAATCCTTTCCAGATAGTTTTCAATTTACTTTGCCCAGATCCATTAGAGGAATCATTATCTATGGCAGCTATAGCCTTACAAAATGTATTTCTTAAATAGTAAGACTTGAGAGTCAAAATTACTCCTTCATCCATGAGCTGAAGAATGGGTGTTGTGTTAACAGGCATGAACACAGCACAGATCTCCTCATACATCTCCACCAGAGCTCTTGAGTGACTTGGTGCACTGTTAATAAGCAAGAATATTTTGAAAGATATCTTTTTTTTCTATGCAGTAGGTCTCCAATGGTGGGATTAAAATATTCAATAAACCAGCCGGGCGCTGTGGCTTATGCCTATAATCCCAGCACTTTGGGGGGCCCGAGGCTGGCGGATCATGAGGTCAGGAGATCGAGACCATTCTGGCTACCATGGTGAAACCCCATCTCTACTGAAAATACAAAAAAAATAGCCAGGCGTGGCGGCATGCGCCTGTAGTCCCAGCTACTCAGGAGGCTGAGGCAAGAGAATGGCATGAACCTGGGAGGCAGAGCTTGCAGTGAGCCGAGATTGTGCCACTGCACTCCAGTCTGGGCAACAGAGCAAGACTCCGTCTCAAAAAAAAAAAATTCAATAAACCATGCTGTAAATTTGTTGTTTTGTTTATAGAGCACAGGCAGAGTAGATATAGCATAATTCTTAGGGGCCCTAGGATTTTCAGAATGGTAAATGAGAACCTGGCTTCAACTTAAGGTCACTAGAGGCATTTGCCCCTATAAAAGGGTCAGCCTGTCCTTTGAAGCTTTGAAACCAGGCATTGACTTCTTCTCTCTATAAAATTCCTAGATAGCAAGCACCTTCTTCCAATAGAAGGCTGTTTCGTCCACATTGAAAATCTGTTGTTTAGTGTAGCCACCTTCATTAACAGTCTTTGCTAATCTTCTGGGTACTTGAAGCTTTTCTATTAGTATTTGCTGCTTTACCTTGTACTTTTATGTTACGCAGATGAGTTCTTTCCTTTAACCTCAAGAACCAACCTCTGCTAGCTTCAAACTTTTCTTCTGCAGCTTCCTTGCCTCTCTCAGCCTTCATAGAATTGAAGAGAGTTAGGGTCTTGCTCTGGCTTAGGCTTTGGTTTAAGGAACTATTATGGTTGGTTTGATCTTCTATCCAGACCACTCAAACTTTCTCCATATCAGCAATAAGCCTGTTTTGTTTTCTTCTCATTGGTGTGTTCACTGGAGTAGCACTTTTAATTTCCTTCGAGAACTTTTCCTTTGCATTTACAACTTGGCCAACTGTTTGGCACTTTCCATCTGTCTCAGCCTTTGGCATGTCTTTCTCACTAAGCTCAATCATTTCTGTTTTTGATTTAAAGTGACAGAAGTGTGACTCTTCTTTCCCTTAAACACTTAGAGGCCATTGTAAGGTAATTAACTGGCCTAATTTAAGTGTTGTTGTGCCTCAGCGAATAGGGAGGCCCAAGGAGAGGGAGAGAGATGGAAGAACGGCAGGCAGGTAGGTGGAGCAGTCAGAACACATGTTATTTATCAATTACATTTGCTGTCTTCTATGGGCACAGTTTGTGGTTCCCCCAAACAATTAAAAGGGTAACACCAAAGATCACTGATCACAGATCACCCTAACAGATATAATAATAAGAAAAATTTGGGACCCAGCAGAATGGCTCTCGCAAAGAAAGGTGGTGAGAAGAAAAAGGGCCATTCTGCCATCAACGTGGTGGTGACCTGAGAATACACCATCAACATTCACAAGTGCATCCATGGAGTGGGCTTCAAGAAGCATGCCCCTCAGGCACTCAAAGAGATTCAGAAATTTTCCATGAAGGAGATGGGAACTCCAGATATGCGCATTAATACCAGGCTCAACAAAGTTGTCTGGGCCAAAGGAATAAGGAATGTCCCATATTGTATCCGTGTGTGCTTGTCTAGAAAACGTAATGAGGATAAAGATTCACCAAATAAGCTCTATCCTTTCGTTACTTATGTACCTGTTACCACTTTCAAAAATCTACAGACAGTCAATGTGGATGAGAACTAATTGCTGATCATCAGATACATCCAATAAAGTTATAAAATTGCCTTTAGAAAGAAAAATTTAAAAGATACTGTGAGAATTACCAAAATGTGGCACAGAAACATGAAGCGTACATGTGCTGTTGGAAAAATGGTGCCTATGGACTTTCTTGGTACAGGGTTGCCACAAACATTCAATTTATTAAAAAAAAAAGCATTCTCTGTGAAGCACAAAAATGCAAAGCACAATAAAATGAGGTATGCCTTTAAATAGGAATGGGTGAGATTAATTGAAGGGAAGAGATGAATTTGAGAAGGTGGAATGCAAGAGGGTAGGTGAGGGTGGCAGGAGAGAAATCTAGAGTGCAGAAGAGTAGAGAGGGGCCCAACTGTAGAAAGGGCATATTGCATTCTGTTTTCTTCAGCCCATGTGAATGAATTTACTAGTTTTATTTCCTGAATTTATATTGAGTATTGGAAATTAAACTACTTCAATTATATATAATTCTTATGCTTCATGTTATATCTGGTTATGATGCTATTTGATCCATGGAATCTTTTGAAGTCTGCATCAAGAGTGAAAAGAAATCAATACCTTTATGAATTTAAATAATTGCACTTTTGATTATCTTTTTTTTATATTGTCAAGAGCTAAGAATAGCTGGTGATCATCAAGTTTACCTTGTGAAATGAACAGATGCAGAGAATGTGGCATATATATTACAAATGGGCCAATGTCTCAGACTAAAGGCTTTTAAAAAGTGCCCCAAGGACTATGTTGAGGTGAAGGAAAAACCGCAGTTGGATTGCAAGTAAAATATTAGTGCCTGAGTCATAAAGTGTACAGTTAGACTTTGAAATAAGTGGTGAGAGAAGAAAATCAATCCAGAAATCTACTACCTGAAAATTTAATATCATTGTGGAGACTTCAGAGGAAGGATTAATAACCTAATTTCTTCTTGCTCAGATGGTGCCACTGTAAGCTATATATTAAGGTTTTGAATGTCTAATTAGGAATAATTAAAGGCAGAAGGAACTTTCTAGTGTAAGTATAAACTTCTATCTTTCAGAAAATTTCAAGTATACAATATAATATTATCAACTATAGTTACCATGCTGTACATTAGGTCCCCAAGATTTATTCGTTTTGTTAACTGAAAGTTGGTTCTCTGAAAATAGATCCTAAGCATTCTCATCGCAAAGACACACAGAAAATAGTAACTACATGAAATGCTAGATATGTTAATTAACTTGATTGTGGCAATTATTTTGCAATGTGCATCAAAAAGTCACAGTGCATACATTAACTATATATATTTTTATTTGCCAATTATACCTCAATAAAGCTGGAGAAAATATCTCCTTCATAAACCATAAAGACAAGAGTCTGAAAGAATTATTTTTCTAGAAGGTGAACACATTTCCTTCTCCTTCTATATAACAAACCCAGAGAAAATTCAAATTGGTTTTAAAAGCCTAGAAGGACTCTTTTAATGAATACCCTCCCTGCACCAGTAGCACTTTTTTTTTTTGAGATGCTTAGGTACTTAACAAAGATCTCATTTACTTTTCCAAATTTTCTAAGTGGTCACATGATCAGTAAGAAGCATTTCTAGTTTTCAGTGTCTTGGGCAGGATTTGGGAGAGGGGAGTTTGGGGAAAATAGAGAGATGAATATTCTCTACTGTCCCCTTGTCCAAGAGCAATCTCAGTGTTGACATTAGGCATCCCATTCTGAAAGCTCATGGAGACTGTGTGACTGTCAACAAACTTCTAAATGGGACAGGTGGCAGGCAGCCACTATGGCTAAATTTGCTATGATTACAGCCATCACTACCATTAGTCTCCACTGGTGTTGCTACTGAGGTTTGAGGACAGAAGCAAGAAAGGGAGCTGGAAGGGAGGCCCCAAATACTGGGGACCTGGAACCTTTATCCTTCTGCAATGGTTAATTACATGTGTTCACTTAACTAGGGTATGGCATCCAGTTGTTTGTTGAGACAGCAGTCTAGATATTGCTGTGAAAGTATTTTTTAGTTATGGTTAAGATTTAAATCAGTAGACTTTGAGTAAAACAGATTACCCTCCATAATGTGAGTGGGCCTCATCCAGTCAGTTAAAGGCCTTAAGAGAAAAAAAAAGACTGAGGTCCTCTGAGAATGAATTTTACTTCTATATTGTCTTCAGACTCAAGACTACAATATCAACTCTTCCCTGGGTCACCATCCTGCTGGCCTGTCCTGCGCATTCAGACTTATCAGTCCCCGCAATCATGTGAGTCAATTCCTTAAAGTAAATATTGTTCTTTTTATATATACATTCTATTGATTCTGTTTCTTTGGAGAACCCTAATACATCCCTTTTTGGTGTTTGTTTGTTTGTTGCTGCTTGTAGTGAAAAGTCAGAGTTGAGTGTTCCAGATAGGATTAGACATCAAGTGTGCACCATGTTGCCTGTACTTTTTTCTCATCAGTATTCGTTTCTACATCAGGTCAAGAGACTGACTGATAAGAGTAAAGGGAAATGAAATGGCTTTGGCATGAAGTGTGCAGAGCACGGTGCTGGTTCTGTTTAGCTTCAGGGGCTCTCTGGTCCCCATCTTTCCTTTTAGCCCATTAATGTCACGTTCCATTTGAGATTGAGCTGTGCTGCACTTTGCTAGGAAGAAGGAATGTAAGCTGCTTTTATTAATGGGTATCATATTGTCCTGACCTTTCCTTCTTTTTTATTTTTTTCTTTCTGAGGAAAGATGGCTAGAATTTTATAGATGCTGGTTCAAGTTTTTACTTTTTGATTTGTTTCAAAGTGGAATAAACCTTATATTCTTTAAAGTTTTGTTTGATAACCAAATCATCTTCAGTTTAGCACTGTTCAATAGAACTTTCTATGATAATGGAAATGTTCTTCCATGCTGTCTAATATTAGCCACGTGTGGCTATTGAGCTCTTAAAATGTGGCTAATGTAACTGAGCAACTGAATTTTAAATTTTATTTGATTTTAAATCATTTAAATTTAAATAGCCACACAAGGCTAGAAGTTATGCTGCACAGCACAAATCCAAGTGAGTCTCCAAACATCAGTTTCCAGTTTTTGTTTGTTTGTTTATTTAAAGATGGAGTTTCGCTCTTGTTGCCCAGGCTGGAGGGCAGTTGCGTGATCTCAGCTCACTGCAACCTCTGTCTCCTGGGTTCAGGCGATTCTCCTGCCTCAGCCTCCCGAGTAGCTGGGATTACAGGCATGTGCCACCATGCCCTGCTAATTTTTTGTAATTTTAGTAGAGATGGGGTTTCACCCTGTTGGCCAGGCTGGTCTTGAACTCCTGACCTCAGGTTATCCACTTGCCTTGGCCTCCCAAAATGCTGGGTTTACAGGCATAAGCCACCACGCCCTGCTCCAGTTTATTTTTAACAAGTAAAAGCTAGTCTCTTTTCATACAGTGACTTAATGCTAAAAAATATAAATCTTGACTACTCATAAATGAGGTCCTTGGACCAGCCCCACCAACCTCCTCTATGAGTTTCTTACACATGTAGAATCTCAGGTCCTACTCTAGACCTACTGAATCAGAATTTGCATTTTAACAAGATCCTTGGTTTATGTGCGCATTAAGGTCTGAGAATTACTGATATAAACTATCCATACAAAGACTCTTAGTTGACACACAGAGGTGGGGAAAAGCAGTGAGGATTTTTTCTGAATTGCTTGCATGGCTCCTTCTGTGTAGCCCCCGTATATGGGCAAAGGGCTACCACCCTGATCCTGGCAAGACCTTTTTAGGGCAAGTATTAAAATCTCTCTATGCATGCTTTTGGTTTTTCAAAATGTTGCATCTGTTCACAAACTTGTGATATTTTTTTCTTGTTAAAAAAAATAGGGCAGAATGTTTGAATCTTAGGGATTTCTTAAAGTGAAAAATCACTGGTCCTGAATAAGTAGCCAGTTGTGCTGTGTGATATATGTGATGTGGTTCATTGATAAAATAATTTTCCAAGGTACACATGAACATCTTCGTTGATTTTCTATTTATTATTAAATCAATTCTAACTTATTGATAACATTAATCAATGTTTAATGTTATATATATATTTGTGACTCCCACATACCTGATACTGTTATGTCATTATTTTGGGGGGTGAACATTGCAGTGTATAATAGAGACTGGAGGAGGCTTACTAGTCCACAATCTACAGACACATTCATTAGCTTCCAAAATCAATTCTGAACTTCTAAATTTTTCTGACACTGTAGTTGGTGTCATATAAAGCAACTTATAGCAAAGTCATCCTAGCTTTTTATGGCATAACCACATAATAGGCAGTAGATCATATTCACTTGCAGTTTTATTGAAACAACTCTAAAATGCTGTAGAAATTGGTAAAATAATGAATAGAAAGTGCATAGAAGGATGTCATGGTATGTGATTTTGTGTTAGCCTCTATCCTAGCACTTTTTTGTGTCTCTACCACTGTGTTCATTTCCCCTTCCTTCCTTCCTTCCTCCCTCCCTGTCTCTCTTCCTTCCTTTCTTCCTTCCTTCCTTCTTTCCTTCCTTCCTTCCTTCCTTCCTTCCTTCCTTCCTTCCTTCCTTCCTTCCTTCCTTCCTTCCTCCCTGTCTCTTTCTTTCTTTCTTTCTTTCTTTCTTTCTTTCTTTCTTTCTTTCTTTCTTTCTTTCCTTTCTTTCTCTCTTTCTCTCTCTCTCCCTTCCTTCCTTCCTTCCTTCCTTCCTTCCTTCCTTCCTTCCTTCCTTCCTTCCTTCCTTCCTTCTTTCCCTCCCTCCCTCCCTCCCTCCCTCCCTCCCTCCTTTCTTTCTTTTTCTTTCTTTCTTTCTTTCTTTCTTCTTTCTTTCTTTCTTTCTTTCTTTCTTTCTTTCTTTCTTTCTTTCTTTCTTTCTTTCTTTTTCTTTCTTTTTCTTCATTCTTTCTTTCCTTTCGTCTTCCTCTGTCACCCAGGCTGGAGTACAGTCACTCCATCATAACTCACTACAACCTTGAACTCTCTGACTTCAGCAATCCTGTATCAGCCTTCCAAGTAGCTAGGACTACAGGCGCACACCACCGTGCCTAGCAAATTGTTTATATTTGTTTGGTAGAGATGGGGTCCCACTCTGTTGCCCAGGCATGTCTTGAATTCTTGGCCTTCAGTAATCCTCCTGCCTTAGCCTCCCAGTGTGCTGGGATTACTGGCATGAGCCACTGTGCCTGGTCCACTTTTCTTTTTGAACTACTTCTAGTTCATATTATGTGCTACACTTTATACAGAGTACTTTGTGGTAACAAAGTGGGGCTATACATTTAAAAATAATAGTTTGCATCAAAAATATGGATTTAGGCCAAGTGCAGTGGCTCATTCCTGTAATCTCAGCTCTTTGGGAGCCTGAGGCAGAAGGATTGCTTGAGCCCAGGAGTTTGAGATCAGCCTGGGCCACATCACCAGACTCCATCTCTACAAAAAAAAAAAAAAAAAAATTAGCTGGGCATGGTGGCACACAACTGTAGTCCCAGACACTTGGGAGACCTAGACAGGAGGATTCTGTGAGCTCAGGAATTTGAGGTTACAGTGAGCTATGATTGCATCACTGTGCTCCAGCCTGGGTGACAGGGACCCTGCCTTGGAAAAAAAAAAAGTATTTACTCAGTTTCAATCAAACTTAGGAATTGCTATCAGATCTAAGGTCCAAGGTCCATCCATTCTGATACTTAGTTAAGCATACATTATATACAAATATTAGTACAATGTTTTCCTTCATATTCTCAATAGGGAGTAGAGAGGGAGAAGGCAGAATTCTTCACATTCAGAGGTCACAGATTACAGTTGAAAATTTAGCCTTGGTTTTTTGGTCTGATGGATTTAAATCCTGGCCGGTTCACTTATTTGTATAGAGATGGTAACAATACTTACCTCAGATGTAGATGTAACTCTCTCAGAAAGCAACTGAGGTTTTCTGTGCGTTTTTCAGGAGATGGCCTTGGCAGATTAGAAGTATCTGGAATATAAGATTTTGATTACTGAAGCCACATCCAAAGTGTGGTGTTACGATTTTGGGGAGATCTGGCCCCAGATGTTTTATACAAACACATATTGGTTGCAGACGCTGTGGTTGATGTTCTTTAATAGGTCCAATTCCAAAAGAATCTACATGCCGAAGAAGCTGAAAAAGACTTTCATGTGCTCTGACTGGGGACTCAGTGTGTATCTGACTTCCCTGAAGTATCTACACCTTTACGAGATCCTCCTCTAGAGAATTTTAGGGGTACAAGTCCTTCAACTCTACTGTGGTTCTAATCATACTTAGCAAAACTTCCCTTGGCAGCTGTATCTACGTTGGCCTTCAGTGTGCTATGATGCAAATGCACAGTAGCTGCCCAGACAAAGAATTGGTCCAGAGATCCTGACCTTGAACTCCTGCTAACCCTTGATGCCTCTTAGTATCAACTGATTTCAATGGGAATTGTCCCAGTGCTTGAAAATATTCAGCAGATAATTGAAGTTATCTGAAATGCCACTAACTCAGCGATAATAGTTTAGATTTTCATGTATTTAATTTCAGGGTTTTTTTAAAAATGAGGGCACATTTACATGTACGTATATACGTGTTTACTTACATATGAATTAGATTGGTTTTAACCATGTTATATTCTGCTCTTTAAACAATATGAACAATCAAGCCAGGTGCTGTGGCTTATGCCTGTAATCCCAGCATTTTGAGAGGCTGAGGCAGAAGGATTGCTCGAACCTAGGAATTTGAGACCAGCCTAGGCAACGCAGTGAGGTCTTGTCTCTACAAAATTTTTTTAAAAAAAATTAGGCACGGTGGCACGCACCTGTGATCTCAGCTTCTTGAGAGGCTGAGGTGGGAGACGTGCTTAAGCCTGGGAGGTTGAGGCTGCAATGGGTCGTGATCATGATGCCACTGCACTCCAGCCTTGGTGACAGAGTGAGACCTCATCTCTAAAAAAACAAACAACACCTAAACAATATAAGAAATCACATATCATGGGGGAAAATGCACGTTATTAAGTATTTTCCGAGAACATGATTTTTAACGGCGATATTCTTTTGTTACGTGGGTGTTGTGTTATCTATTTAACCATTCCCTTATTGTTTGACTTTGGGTTTTAAAAATTAGTTGACATTATAAACAGCACTTCATTCCTACTGTTTCACATGGTGTGACTTCTTTCTTGAAACATATTGCTAAATTCAATTCCAGAGAGTCTGTGTCACTTATGCTCCCAGTAGCAGTAGCTGAAAATATGTGTCTCTTAGGATGCCAGCAAGCTCTGAGAATTAACATTTAAATGATGCCTATTTGATGAGATCAATTAATTGTTTTAACTAATTAATTATTTTAAGGAGTTGTTTCAATGTGTATGTGGTCATGTGAAACTTTACATTTATTCTGTAAAATTTAAAATTTATTTTATCATTTAAAAAATATTGGAGTGTTGAAGGTTTTTCCCCCAGAACAGTCTTAATATTTTTGATGATCAAAGTAGTAAATTTTCATTGCAAAAAATTCAGAAAATGCAGAAACATATAGAGAAGAAAATAAATGTCACTCATAATTCTATCACTCAAAAGTCACTGCTGTTGACACTTGTGTGTGTAGAAGTCTGTTTGTATTTTCTGTGGCTACATAGCACATGCCACACAACTATTCATATGTTCTTTCTTGGAACCAGAATGGAATCACATATTGTTTTTGTAACCTAATCTTTCTCAACTAAAAATATATTGTGGGAAAAGCAGTGTAATGTTTTAGTTAGGAACATGGTCTTGGAAGTTGAACTCCCTAGGTTGGCATCTAAGCTTTGCCGATTATTAGCTACGTGACCTTGAGAAAGTTGTATACTTACTATGGACTCTTCTTTCTAATTTGTAATACAGAGGAATGGGAAAAATTGGGAATAATAATAAATGGGAATGATTTATAATCTATTCACAGAGTTGTGAACAGCAAAAGAAATAAAGCATGTAAAACACCCAGAACAGTGCCTGGCAGATAGTAACACTCCATAAAAGTGAACTTTTATTATCTTCTCATATTTGTAACAGATATATATTGCTGGGAGTATAATTGTATTTTATTCTGTCATTAGGGGTATTCTGTTATATCATAGATTTTGTATTTGCTTGTATTAGAATTTACTGAAACAGTCCTTCTTTGAGGTTGGTAATTTTCAGTTGTTTGTAATTTCTCAGTTTTAGATTTTCCTAAGATGGATGATGAGTAAAGTAGTTCAGAGTTTCAGAATACTAATACTGGCTGTTAAAATTACTAGCTATGTCACTAAGAATTCTGGCTCTGCCACTTACTAGACAAGGTATTTGACTAAGTCTTATATTTCTCATGTATAAATTAGATATAAGAAAATTCTCATAATTATTATCTGTTGTTGTAAAACAAAACTTAATGGTTTAAAACCATTTTATTTGCTCATGATTCTGTGAGCCACCATTTTGGGAGAGGCTCAGCTTGGCGATTCTTCTGCTTCTCTCACCTGGGATCACTCATGGGGCTGCAGTCATCTGAGCATGCAACAGTAGCTGAGTTGTCTGAGTTGGCCTCCCTCACATGTCTGGTGCTTGGTGCTGGTTGTTGACTGACCATGAGTCTTCAGTAGGCAAGCTAGGGCTTCTTAACATGGTGGCAAGATTTCAAAAGTAGAAAGAGAAGAGGAAATCCTCATTTGTGACATTTGCGTGCATCTCATTGACCATAACAAGTGACATGGGAAAACCTAGAGTCAGTGTAGGAGGGAACTAAGCAAGGACATAGATAAAAGGAGGCATGTTTCACTGGAGGAGATCATTATATAATAATATATTCTAGTCACTATAAAAATTATAATTAAAATAGAGATGATAACAGCATCTACCTCATAGAATTATCATAAAATTAAATGATCCAATGCATGTGTACTGTTTTTCACAGTGCTGGGAACATAGTAAGGGTTCAATAAAAGTTAGTTATATTGAGTACTGGTTTGATTATATTCTTGGGAAATGTATTGAGATATGTACTTGATAAAGGCATTAGATAACATTGGCAAATTACATATTTTCACACTTTTTTTTTTTTTTTTTTTTGAGACGGAGTCTTGCTCTGTCACCCAGGCTGGAGTGCAGTGGCGCAATCTTGGCTCACTGCAAGCTCCGCCTCCCGGGTTCACACCATTCTCCTGCCTCAGCCTCTCTGAGTAGCTGGGACTACAGGCACCTGCCACCACGCCTGGCTAATTTTTTGTATTTTTTAGTAGAGACGGGGTTTCACTGTGGTCTCGATCTCCTGACCTCGTGATCCGCCCGCCTCGGCCTCCCAAAGTGCTGGGATTACAAGCTTGAGCCACCACGCCCGGCCTTTTTCACACATCTTTTTAAAAACATTGGATATTATCACTTTTGAAAATCATTGTCACATGGATGAATAAAAATAACTCATTATAATTTATTTTTTGATTACTCATGTCTTTGTACACAATTTCCATGAATTTATGACTACATGCATTGCTTTAGTGAACTGCCTATTCATGCTCTTTGCCCATTTCTTAAATAAATCTTTTAATTTTTGAATAGTTTTATATTTACAGAAAAGTTGCAAAGATAATACAGCAAGTTCCTTTATATCCCCTGTAACATCTTATGTTGCCATGGTACATTTGTCATCATGAAAAAGCCAACATTGGTGTATTACTGTTAACTAAACTCCACACTTTATTCAGATTTTACTAGTATTTTCACAAATGTACTTTTTTGTGTGCCAGGGTCTGATCCAGGGTACCATATTGCATTTAATTTTACAATTCTTTAGTCTCCTGTGGTGTGTGACAGTTTTTCAGTCTTTCTTTGCTTTTCGTGATGGTGACAATTTTGAAGAGTACTGGTCAGATATTGTATAGAATATTGCTCAATGTAAGTTTGTCTGATGTTTTCTCATGATTTGACTGGGATTATAAGTATTTGGGAAGAATACCACAGAGGTGAAATGCCCCTTCTATCACATCATATCAGCAGTCACATGCTGTCAACATGACTTGTCACTGGTGGAATTAAACTTGGTCACTTTGTTTTGGTAGTTTTGGTAGTGGTTGCCAGTTTTTCCACTGTAAAGCCATTATTTTTCACTTTCTATACTTTATTCTTTGGAATTATTCTTTGAAAGCAAGTCACTAAGTTCAGCCCACACTCAAGATGGGAGTCTGGGGGTTTAAGCTCCACCTCTGCAAAGAGAAATGTATTAGTTTGTGAAGGCTGCCATAACAAAATATCACAGACTAGGATACTTAAGCAACAGGAATTTATTTTCCTACAGTTCCAGAGGCTGGAAGTCTGAGATCAAAGTGTCAGCAGGGTTGGTTTCATCTGAGGTCTCTCCCTCTGGTGTGTACTGTCTGGTGTCATTTTCTGTCTGTGCTGATAAGAACACTGGTCAGATTGGATTAGGACCCATCTTAACAACTCAGTTTTAGTTTAAATACCCCTTTAAAGGCACTATCTCCAAATACAGTTACATTTTGAAGTACTGGGGGTTATAGCTTCAACATATGAATTTTCAGCAGACACAATTCAACTCATTAACAGGGAGAGTATCTATATATATATATATATTATTTGAAAATTTTCTGCACAGATTTGTCTCTTTCCTGCCATTTATTTTTATATTCAACCATTATTTACATCAGTAGGGAATCATGTTTATTGTATACTTTGGATTATATCTAATATCATGTCAATAACTTAGTTGGTCAAATTCTTCTACCTTGGCCATTGGGAATTCTTTTAGAATGGCTTATGCCCCTTTGAAATGCTTCCATCCTTTAATTTTTGAGGACTTTCTTATTTTACGGTGCTACAAGATGATCCAGGTTCATCTTGTATTTTTTTTTGTGAGTGTGTGCCCCAGCCCTGGAGTCAGCCATTTGTGGTTCCTTTTACTGGAGAGTGACATTAAAAAGCCAAGATCTGGGCATTAGGTGTGCCAATTTTTTCTATGGGAATGAAATAGTATTCTTGGCCAAATGAGGTGGCTCACGCCTGTAGTCCCAGCACTTTGGGAGGCTGAGGTAGGAGGATTGCTTGAGATCAGGAGTTTGAGACCAGCCTGGACAACACAGTGAGACCCCACATCTCAAAAAAAAATTAAAAATTACCTTAGTGTGGTGGTGCATATCTGTAGTCCCAGCTACTCAAGGGGTTGAGGTGGGAGGATCACTTGAGTCTGGCAGGTGGAGGCTGCAGTGAGCAGTAACCATGCCACTTCACTCCAGCCTGGGCAACAGAGTGAGACCCTGTCTCAAAACGACAACGAAAGAAATAGTGTTCTTGTTTATTGGAACAACTCTTTCTATTAGAGATACAGTGTTAACCTTTTGCCTGTCTTATATGTTTCAAATGTTTCTTCTAATCAGCAAATATTTAGTATGTGCTTACTTTGTCTCTGGCATTGTTCAATATGTTGGAGATACTGCACTGAATACAACAAAATCCCACCTTCATGCGGTTTATATTCTAGAGAGGGCAATTAGTCAAATAACAAATAGAGAAGAGGAAACAATAACATGTCATAGCATAAGACCCATGAAGAAAAATAAAGCAATGTAAGTGTTAGAGAGAGACTGAAGGGAGGACTATCCTAGGCCATCCAGGGAAGGCTTTTTGGAGGAGGTAACATTTGAGCAGACACCCAAACGTAGAGAGGAAACAAGCCAGGCAGATAGCTGAGGGTAGAGCATCTAGGCAGAGAAAACAGGAAGAGCAAAGACTGAGGTGATTGCATACTGGCTGTACTATAGGAACAGCAAGGAGGCCAGTGCAGCTGCAGCAGGATAAATAAAGGAGGCAGTAATAAAAGATGACAGCAGAGACTGTGAGAGGATGGATCACACAGAACCTTATAGGTCATGGTAAGAGATTTGGCCTTTACTCTGAGTATGATAGGAAGCCATTGGATAATTCTGAGCAGAGGTGTGACGTGATCTTGTTTATATTTTAAAAGATGTAAAGCTCAATATCACTGATCATTAGAGAAGCAAATCAAAACCACGATGAGATACCATCTCACACCAGTCAGAATGGCGATTATTAAAAAGTGAAAAAATAACAGATGCTAGTGAGGTTGTGGAGAAAAAGGAATGCTTTTAAACTGTTGGTGCAAGTGTAAATTACTTTAACTATTGTGGAAGACAGTGTGGCAATTCCTCAGAAACCTAAAGACAGACATACCATTTGACCCAGCAATCCCATTACTAGATATATACCCAAAGGAATATAAATTATTCTATTATAAAGACACATGCATGCAAATGTTCATTGTAGCACTATTCACAATAGCAAAGACATGGAATCAACCTAAATGTCCATCAATGATAGACTAGATAAAGAAAATATGGTACATGTACACCATGGAATACTATACAGCCATAAAAAATGATGAGTTCATGTGATTATGTCCCTTGCAGGGACATGGATGGAACTAGAAGCCATTATCTTTAGCAAACTAACATAGGAACAGAAAACGGAATACTGCATGTTCTCACTTATAAGTGGGAGCTAAATGATGATAACACATGGAGACATAGAGGGGAACCACACACACTCGGGCCTCTTGGAGGGTGGAGGGTAGGAGGAGAGAGAGATCAGGAAAAATAACTAATGCACACTAGGCTTAATGCATGAGTGATAAATAATCTGTACAATAAACCCCCATGACACATATTTACCTATGTAACAAACCTCCACATATACCACTGAACTTAAAATAAAAGTTAAAAAAATCTGTTAGTGGGAATGTAAATTCGTGTAACAATTTTGCAGAACTACTTGGTGTTATCTAATAAGTTGTAGAAGTGCATATCCTTTGACTAAGGAATTGCACGCCACTGCATAAACCTACAAAATCTCTAGCATTTATGCTAGAGTACAAGGTTAAGGAGATGACAGCTCCATGTGTGTTATTACCCTGAAGACCTTCCCCTGAGACAAGATGTGGCGGTGAAAGACAGTGATATTGATGATCCTGACCCTGTGTAGGCATAGGCTAATGAGTGTGTTTATGTCGTAGTTTTTAACAAAAAAGATTAAAAAGTAAAAAAAAAAAAAAGTAAAAAAACTAATGTTTTAAATAGAAAAAAAGCATACAGAATAAGGATATAAAGAAGGAAAATATTTTTGTACAGCTGCAAAATGTGTTTGTGTTTTAAACTATTATTACAAAAGAGTCAAAATGTTTTAGAACATTAAAAAGTTTACAAAGTAAAAAAAAATACCATAGGCCAGGTATGGAGCTGTCATCTCCTGTGATAACAAGTAGAAGGAGTACACCCTAAAATGATGGTAAAAAGTGTAGTTTAGTAAATACATAAATCAGTAACATAGTTGTTTATTATGAAGTATTATGTACTATACATAAATGTGTGTGCTATGCTTTCATCTGACTGGCAGCATGGTAGGCTTGTTTACACCAGCATCACCACAAACACATGAGTAATGCATTGCACTACAATATGATTATGGCTACAATATCGCTAGGCAATAGGAATTTTTCAGCTCTATCATTATCTTATAGGACTACAATTGTATATGCAGTCCATTGTTGACCAAAACATTGATATGTCATACATGATTGGATTTGTGAAAAGCATAAATGAATTGTACATACAGTTGATTCTCATTAGTCATGATAATTATGGTCTATAAAGTTGCTGAGAGGAGTGAATTATTGAATAGTGAATGATTGCTCTTGGGGGAAGTGCGAGGTTAGGTTCCTGTGAGCCTCTGATCACAGCATTTTCATCAATCAATTAATACATAACCTTGTTTTATGTGTATATCTGTCTAATATATTATTGTTAATTTATTAACGTTGAATTAATGGCCAATAGCACTATAATTTGTGCCTAAGTGAAGCTTATCTGACACACGGATATTCTCTGTAAGCCACCTCACAGCCTTCTTGGACTGGGGAACGCTAGATGTAACTTCAGCACTAGGAAGGGAGGCCTTTTCACATAGCAAAACACCAACAAGGAGTATAAAAATATGAAAAATATGGCACTAAATAGATGGTGAAAGGACACTTGTTTACAGTATGAGAGCTGACATGAGAAGTCAGAGCGTTGCCTTGTTCAACCTTAGCTGGGAATGTGCAGGTGGGGCCTCACACATTTTTCTGTTCCATGTATATTTGTGAATGACCATGAAAGTACAGGGATTATTGATTTGAGGGGGTTACAAATACATTTTAGCAAGTAGGCAAATCCATAAATATGGAATTCATGAAAAATGAAGATCAACAGTAATCTTCACTTGCACTGTGTTAAGTAAGAGTTATCCTTATATCATAAATTAAAAAAAACACACACACACACAACAAATCCTGAGGTTCTAAGATGATGTCAGTTAGTGGGGTGGAGAAAAGGTAAACCATGCTCCTTTAATTTCAAAGGCAGTGCTTGCACCTTTGCACTTTATATCTTGCTGCATTTGAGAAAGCTAAATTATTGACAGGTTCTGGAGTCAGCCAGGTGCTACTCTCCTACCTATGTAAAGTTGTGATAAGTGAGCTATCAATACTTAGATGTTTGTCCTTAGATTGGCCTCAGACAGGAGTTAAAGTCTGTTTAATAAATGCATCTCCTTCTGAAACACGTATTTTATTTCAAATAGTCCCAGTGCTTGGATCTTTCTTATAGGAGATACAAGTCAGTATGCTAGGAGAATGGTTGTTGTATCATCTTTATTAATATGGCCCCCTCATCTCAGAGGCTTTTTCCTAAAAAGTTTATTTCTATTCATTTCAAAAGTAATCTGTCTTAGTCCATGTTCTGGACTGAATACCAGTTGCTATAACTGAATACCACAGACTGGGTAATTTACGAGAATAGAGGTTTGTTTAGCTCACGAATCAAGAGGCTGGAAAGTCCAGGTAGAGGAGTCAGCATCTTGTGAGGGCCTTCTTGATGCATTATAACATGGTAGGGGGCATCACAAGTCCTATCATGGGGCTCCCATCTTGATAACCTTATCTAATCCTAATTGCCTCCAAAGGCTCCACCTCCAATTAATATATAAATGTGGGGATTAAGTTTTCAACATATGAAATTTGAGGGGCACATTCAAACCATAGGATAATCTATACTATTTTAGTAAATTTTGAAAATATAGATAAGCTCAAAGAATACAATATAACTCACTCATATTTCTTAACACCAAGAAATCATTATTATTAACACTATGTGACTTCTTTCCATTATTCCCTTTTGTTTTCTATATGTATATATGTTGAATAGACATATATACATATATTAGGAATTGCAGTTATCCGCTATATGATAGTGTTAGCTTTTTTATGTAAGAATGTATTTTGGAGATATTTGAATGTTATCATGTACGATATGCCATACTTTATTGAACTATTTATACTGCTTTCCATTTTTAGCTATTTCAAATATATTTTAATTCCACATTGTTTAAGATGAATATTACCACATATGCCTAATTATTATGTGGAAATAAAATTGTTGCACCCAAGCGTATGAACATTTTCAGAGTTTTGTTTTTTTGTTTTTGTTTTTTGTTTTTTTTTGAGATGGGGTCTTGCTCTCATTGCCCAGGCTGGAGTGCAATGGCACGATCTTGGCTCACCACAACCTCCGCTTCTTGGCTTCAAGTGATTCTCCTGCCTCAGCCTCCCGAGTAGCTGGGATTACAGGCATGCACCACCATGCCCAACAATTTTGTATTTTTAATAGAGATGGGGTTTCTCCATGTTGGTCAGGCTGGTCTCGAACTCCCGACCTCAGGTGATCTGCCTGCCTCGGCCTCCCAAACTGCTGTGATTACAGGTGTGAGCCACTGTGCCTGGCCGCTAGTTTTTGAAATCTAGTAATAATTATTGCTAGAGGTCTTCCAGGAAGCTTATGTCAATTTAGTTTCCCACTGGCTATGTCCACCTGCCTTCATGCAAACAGGGTTTATTCTAGGAGTTTTAACTTATATTAATTTCTTTTGGGCATGTGATACGGTTTTTTCATATTGAATTATAGCGCACATAATTTCCCCATGTTGCAGGAGTGACCGGGTGGGAGATAATTGAATCATGAGGGCAGTTTCCCCCATACTGTTCTTGTGGCAGTGAATAAGTCTCACGAGATCTGATGGTTTTATAAGGGGTTTCCCCTTTTGCTTTGCTCTCATTCTCTCTTTTCCAATCATCATATAAGATGTTCCTTTGCTCTTCCTTCATCTTCCACCATGATTATGAGGCCTACCAGCCATGTGGAACTGTGAGTCCATTAAACCTCTTTCTTTTATAAATTACCCAGTCTCAGATATGTCTTTATTAGCAGCATGAGAACAGACTAATACAGCATGTAAATGCCTTTGCAATTACATGAGTGTATGATTTTTTAAAAAAAGATTTAACTTTTTTGAATGCTCTCTAACTGAAATGAACTATAGTTTCAGTGTCCTCTGATAGTAAGCATCATGTGCCATGTGGTTATCTATACCATAGAGTGAGAGGAGGGGGCATGGATATGGGCATCCCAGGGAACAACCACAAGATAAAGGAAGAGGGCGGGAAAGATGAGCCCATGAAGGAGACAGAGACAGAGAAGCCAGAAAGATGCCCAGAGAAGCTGGGAACAGGATGTCATGAGCATGAGAATAAGGCAGTTTCCATGAAGCTGTGTGGACAATGGTGGGTGTGAGTGCTTCAGAAATTATTCAGAAAGTCAAATAAGACAACATCTAAAAATGTCTATTTAATTGAGCAACAAAGGAGGACAGAAATCTGGATGACTGTGGGCTGAGGTGCATGCGTCAGAGACCTGTTTTTGGCAAGTTCCTGTTTCTGTTTAGTTCCTGTTGGAATTTTTTGGAGTGTGTGTGGGGAGTGAATGTACGAACACGGATTATTCTGGAAATAGCTGGCACAGTTTGCTTCAGGCCACCTGCTTTAGGGGAGCAACAATTCCACAAATGCAAAGAAGCAAATAATTGCAGATATTATCTGTCTGCTTTTGAATGGCCATGAAAGGCCAACTCCAATTTTGTTCTAAAAATGGGCAAAAATTTTCAACTGACCCATTGTTGATGAGGTATTTTAAAGATGAATTTTCCTCCAGTCAGTAGCTGTGCAGCAGGAGGGAGCCAGCTATCCCAGCAATAAGTTGGCGGTGTTTCATTTTAGTACCACCCTTCACCTGACACCAATTGAAATGGCACTTTTTGTTTTAGTGAGTGGCATGCATTTACTTTTGGGATTGAATCCTATTTTCACAAGCCTGTTTAGAAAGAACTACAAGGATTTGTGTGTTTATAACTATACAACAGAAATTGCTAAGGTTAAGAGCAACACATTGAACCCTGGTGTCCACTCAGATGCTTCCTGGGGTGAGAGACACTTCTGGGTGAAAGGAATGACACACTCTAAAGTATCTCTTGGACTAAGCTGGGGAGAGCTGATTTAGATCTGAGAGAGCTTAGGAGTTCTTTCCATTCTGAACTTTTTTTTCTTCTTTGCCTAAGAAGAGAATGTGAGATAATGGAACAATAATAACGATAGTGATGCTATCAGTAGCTAATACTCATTGAGTAATTACTCTGTTTAGGCTATGTACAAAGCAATTAATTGACAAGGTTACGCAATGCAATCTTCACCGTGAGCTTTATAAGATATGAAGCATTATGAACCATTTTACAGATGAGCAAAGTGAGGTGTGGAGCAGTTAAGTAACTTGCCTGAAGTCTCTCAGCTGATAACTTGAGAGTCAAACCTTGGCCCCTCTGATTCCAGGCCCTACTCTCACCTAGGGCTACTTCTTAGGCCTGTAATGTGCCTGACACATAGTAGGCACCCACCAGATGTTAGTTTCCTTCTTTCTGAGCAGTAGTTGGCCTGAATGGCAGGCCTGTTATCTCTTGTCCAGTGGGATGGACACACACCAAGAACACAGCCTGCACCCTGGTCAGCCTAGGCTGGAATGACAGGCATGAGGGGGGCAAAGGTTGCAGAGCTCTCTGGACCCTCTGGGGGATTTGAGAACATTATATAACGTTCTGAGTCATTCTTTGGTCATTTTTCAGTATTTCTTTCTTATATCCTTAGCAGTGGCTCATTATTTTTATTATTAAGTATTTTTCTTTCTTTTTTCTTTTTTTTTTTTTTTTTAAGAGACAGGGTCTTGCTCTGTCACCCAGGCTGGAGTGCAATGGCATGGATCATAGCTCACTACAGCCATGAACTCCTGGGCTCATGCAATCCTCCTGCCTCTGCCTCCTGAGTAGCTGGGACTACAGACATTCGCTACCGTGCCTGGCTAATTTAAAAAAAAACCTTTTTTTAAAATTACGGACAGGGTCTTGCTACTTTGCCCTGGCTGGTCTCAAATTCCTGGCCTCAAGGGATCTCCTGCTTTGGCCTCTCAAAGTGTGGGATTACAGGCATTTACCATCATGCTTGACATGTTATTAACTAATTCTTTAAAAATATTTTTAAAAACTGTGGTTTTTCTTACCAATTGAAGGTTGTTTACTGTGGTTTGGGAGGTAGGGAGGCATTTGAAAGGAATGTTCTTTTTATCTGAAACCCTCAAGTATGCTGTGAGGTTAATGGAGAGGAGTTTCTTCCTATTAGCTGGGAGCTGAATCAGTTTGATTAGGGAGTCAGCTTCAGGTTGCAGAGGTAGAGGAGATACTGACTCTTTTTCTCTAAATGAGCGGGTGTTTACACAGAAAATAAAATTTCATTGCTGCTTACAGTGCTCTGAAGGCATGAAGGAAAATGGAGAGTGTCCAAAGAGGAAAACTAAGGGTGATAGTTTCTTACCACCCTGGTCAGATTTTGCTTCTTAGGAAGGAGTTAGGTAGTGAGCTTCAGAGAGCTGTCAGAGCCAAGCCCTTAATGGATGATGGGGGCAGAATGGCACCTCCTACAAGCCTCCAAGGGAGCAGCAGGAAGCCACCTCAGGCTTTTCCTGGGTCTTGACAATCAGGCCTTCTCCTTGTGGGTCCAGCTAAGATAAGCATATGCATCCTTACTGAGAATAAAAATGCATTCAGGGGCTCCTATAATTTAACAGTCCTTTTAAAACAAAAAGTGAAAAGCTCAGTTACTTATCTATCTATACACACACATATATTTCATTATTTATTTTTATCTCAAACATTTTTTAAGAGACAGGGTATAGTGTGCCATGAATGTCAATTTATTTAAGTTGGTCAAATCTGTATATCTTCACTAAATTTTTTTACTTTTATCAATTATTGAAACAAAGGCAATCAAATCTCCAACTATGAATGTGATTTTTTTTTTTTGTATTTCTTCCTTTGGTCCTGTCAATTTTTCATTCGTTTACTTTGATGCTTTATTATTACAATGTACAACTTTAGGGTTGTCATTTTTTTTTTTTTTTTTTTTTTTGAGATAGAGTTTCACTCTTGTTGCCCAGGCTGCAGTGCAATGGCATGATCTTGGCTCACCCTGCAACCTCTGCCTTCTGGGTTCAAGCGATTCTCCTGCCTCAGCCTCCTGAGTAGCTGGGATTACAGGCATGCACCACCATGCCCGGCTAATTTTGTATTTTTTTAGTAGAGATGGGGTTTCTCCATGTTGGTCAGGCTGGTCTCAAACTCCCGACCTCAGGTGATCTGCCTGCCTTGGCCTCCCAAAGTTCTGGGATTACAGGGATGAGCCACCATGCCCAGCCAGGGTTGTCACATATTTATCTTTGGTAACACTCCTTGTCAAAACCTCTACTTTGTCTATTGTCATTATAGCTACACTAACTCTCTTACTTGTAGTGCTTGCATTGTATATCCTTTCTCATCTTTTCATTTCAAACATTTTGTGTCTTTTTATTTAATGTTTCTTTTTCAAGCAGCATACAGCTGGGTCATTCTCCCTCCCCTCTCATTTCATCCAGTCTAACACTCTTTGCCTTTTAATTGGAGTCCATTTACATGTGATGTTACAAGATTGGGTTGAAGTTTACCATGTTGCTACTTATTTCTTCTTTGTTCCTCTTTCCCTGTCTTCTTTTATGTTAACTGAGAATATTTTATTTTTCTATCAAATATCTTCAGTTATTAGGAGATAGAGACAAAACAAACCCTCCAAAAAACAAAGAATCCAGAAGCTGGTTTTTTGAAAAACAATGAACAAAATAGACCACTAGATAGGCTAATAAAGAAGAAGAGAAAAGCATCAAATAGACACAATAAAAAAATGGTAAAGGGGATATCACCACTGACCCCACAGAAATACAAACTACTATCAGAGAATACTATAAACACTACTATGCAAATAAACTAGAAAATCTAGAAGAAACGGACAAATTCCTGGACTCATACACCCTACCAAGACTAAACCAGGAAGAAATTGAATCCCTGAATAGACCAATGACAAGCTGTGAAATTGAGGCAGTAATCAATAGCCTACCAACCAAAAAAAGCCTAGGACCAAATGGATTCACAGCTGAATTCTACCAGAAATACAAAGAGGAGCTGGTACCACTCCTTCTGAAACTATTCCAAACAATTGAAAAGGAAGGACTCTTCCCTAATTCATTTTATGAAGCTAGCATCATCCTGATACTAAAACCGGGAAGAGACACAACAGAAAAAAGAAAACTTCAGGCCAATATCCCTGATGAACATTGATGCAAAAATCCTCAATAAAATACTGGCAAACTGAATCCAGCAGCACATCAAAAAACTTATCCATCACAATCAAGTCAGCTTCATCCCTGGGATGCAAGGCTGGTTCAGCATATGCAAATCAATAAACATGATCCATCACATAAACAGAAGCAAAGACAAAAACCACATGATTATCTCAATAGATGCAGAAAAGGCCTTTGATAAAATTCAACATCACTTAGTGTTAAAAACTTTCAATAAACTAGGTATTGATGGAACATATCTCAAAATAATAAGAGCTATTGATGACAAACCCACAGCCAATAGCATACTGAATGGGCAAAAGCTGGAAGCACTCCCTTTGAAAACCAGTATAAGATAAGGATGCCCTCTCTCACCACCCTTAGTCAACATAGTGTTGGAAGTTCTGGCCAGGGCAATCAGGCAAGAGAGAGAAATAAAGTATATTCAGATAGGAAGAGAGGAAGTCAAGTTGTCTCTGTTTGCAGATGACATTATTTTAGATTTAGAAAACCCCATCATCTCAGCCCCAAAACTTCTTGACCTGATAAGCAACTTCAACAAAATCTCAGGATACAAAATCAATGTTCAAAAATCACAAGCATTCCTATATGCCAACAATAGGCAAGCAGAGAGCCAAATCATGAATGAACTTCCATTCACAATTGCTCCAAAAAGGATAAAATACCTAGGAATACAGCTAACAAGGGATGTGAAGGACCTTTTCAAGAATTACAAACCACTGCTCAAGGAAATAAGAGAGGACACAAACAAAAGGAAAAACATTCCATGCTCATGGATAGAAAGAATCAATATTGTGAAAATGGCCATACTACCCAAAGTAATTTATAGATTCAATGCTATTCCCATCAAACTACCATTGCCATTCTTCACGGAATTAGAAAAAACTATTTTATATTTCATATGGAATCGAAGAAGACCCCATATAGCCAAGACAATCTTAAGCAAAAAAAAAAAAAAAAAAAAGCTGGAGACATCACGCTACCTGACTTCAAACTATACTACAAAGCTGCAGTAACCAAAACAGCATGGTACTAGTACCAAAACAGACATATAGACCAATGGAGCAGAACAGAGACCTCAGAAATGACACCACATATCTACAACCATCTGACACCTGACAAAAACAAGCAATGAGGAAAGGATCTCCTATTCAGTAAATGGTGCTGGGAAAACTGGCTAGCCATATGCAGAAAACTGAAAGTGGACCCTTTCCTTACACCTTATACAAAAAAATTAACTCAAGATGGATTAAAGACTTAAATGTAAAACCCAAAACCATAATAACCCTAGAAGAAAACCTAGGCAATACCATTCAGGACATAGGCATGGGCAAAGACCTCATGACAAAAACACCAAAAGCAATTGCAACAAAAGTCAAAATTGACAAATGAGACATAATTAAAGAGCTTCTGCACAGCAAAAGGAACTATCATCAGAATGAACAGGTAACCTACAGAATGGGAGAAAATTTTTGCAATTTCTGTAGAATGAGACACAGTTACAAATAAATATTAACATTGTTGCAATAAATTTATTTGCCAAGGAAGCATAATATGTAATTATTTTATAATAAATTACTATATTGTAGTTAGCTGGTATTCTAATTATTGTGATTACAATTTTGAATTTTGTATTATTTTATGTTCAATAATTTGATTTATGAATTTTATGAAAAATGACTTTATATTTGTTGTAGTTTTTATAATTGAGAAATAAATACAATACTAACTTAAAAATTTTACATGAGGAAGAAATGCCTTTTTCTAATTTGTATGGAGGCTCTGAACGGACAAGTAGAAGCTGTCCCTTGTTGACAGGGGTGGAGATCCACATATCATGATAGTCCTAAGGAAGAGGGAATACAAAGATGAACGAGATGTGGCTCCTTCCTTTAAGGAGCTTCTAGCCTCGTGTAGGGTTTTGCAGTCTAATGTTGATTGTATTGCAGTGCTTTCCTGTTATTGTACCTTTCAAGTTGTGTAGCAGTCACTTAATGCCCAGAATTTTACTTTAAAAGAAAAACAGCAACACAACACTATTCTACCTTACAGCAATTAAGCAAAAGAAGATGAAAAATGGAAACCACTCAGTATGCTGTTGAGTATAAAATGTACATTGTATAAGTTTTTGATTGTTTATTCTACCTCATGTCTTTAACAACACACAGGTAGAGCCAATAATCTTCAGACCATGTTGGGTGAAATGGTTTGGCTGTGTCCCCACCCAAATCTCATCTTGAATTGTAGCCCTCATAATTCCCATATGTTGTGGGAGGGACCTGGTGGGAGGTAATTGAATCATAGAAGCAGTTTTCCCCATACTGTTCTCATGGTAGTGAATAAATCTCACGAGATCTGATGGTTTTATAAGGGGAAACATCTTTCACTTGGCTTTCAATTTCTTTTGCCTGCTGCCATGTAGGACATGGCTTTTGCCTTCTACCATGATTGTGAGGCCTCCCCAGCCACATGGAACTGTGAGTCCATTGAATATCTTTTTAAAATAAATTACTCAGTCTTGGGTATGTCTTTATCAGCAGTGTGAAAACGGACTAATACACTGGGTTTAGCCTCATGTCTTAAGGACAAATATTAGTCAGGTTGACAGCTTATTATTTTTGATAGGACCTGTCAGCTCTATAATCAACAAAAACATAAACTTCAGCTGTGTAATCCTCAGCTCTATAATCTGACAGGACTTGTCAGCTCTGTAATCAACAAAAATGTAAACTTCAGGTGCAAAAATAAATTCCTCCAAACCAAAGCTTACTAGCTTTTAGACAAAAATACGAAAACCTCTAGGATTATACAAACACATTTTATTTTTATTTTTTTAGAAATAAACTTTGAAACACACTGAAGATAAAAGAAGGGTTGTTTATGAGCCAATGTGAAAGTGTATGAAGAGGCACAGGTATTTTGCAACATCCATCTGGAGATCTCATTAAAATCTGAAAGCACCTTGAAGAGAACAGCTTTAAAATAAGAAGGATTGGCTGAGCTTGAGTGAGGTGAGTCACACCTGGAAGCAAGGATGGTCTGGGTTTTTTTCCCCAGGTTGTAGTGTATAGACTGATAGGAGTTAGAAGGTTGCATCATGTCAATCCAGTTATTGATTCTTATTATAAGCCCTTTGAAAGCATACTCATGCTTTCATATATAATCATTCCTTTAAAAATCTTTCACACAAGCTCTACATATCCCTTACATTTGAAAGCATTTTTTTTTCTGTCCCAGAATCAGAAGGTTAAATAGGACAGTGATAGAATATCCAGTCTGATAATTGTTTATTGACTTGTGGGATAACTTAGCTCCATCTTAGGTAATTTCATTTTTATATAGTATCACGGACTTGTTGACATTTATAGGAGTAAAGGCCAGGCTTTACTGAGCATATTAGATGTTATTTGGCTTCCTTTTTATAGAAATAGCATAAGCTATCCTTAAAATAGGATCTCCTGTAAAAATTCTATGTAGTTGAAAATGAAGATGCTGAAATAAAACTAAGAGCAGTAATAAATAAAATGTAAAATGAATAAAACAACACTGAAGATCAAAGTTTGTTCTTCAAAATAATAAATAAGGAAAATACTGACATGATTTATTTAAAAACTTGCTTTAATTGATAAAAAGAAAGTAAATATTAGTAAAATCATGAATGCATAAAAGATCATTGATGACACAAACATTTTAAATAACGTCTGTATCTTTATTCCCAGTTTATATTAATACATTTGGTTATCAAGTTAAGTAATTATGAAACTAATACAAGTAAACACAAGACTTAAGAAACATAACATTTACTGTTAAGAGAGGAAGAAATAGCAAAAGTTACTATGCAATTTAAAAATTGACAGTTCTTGAATGTTTATATAACTGTGAAATTCCAAATTTCTAAAATTTCTAAAAATATGTTCCTTGGAAGATATACAAAAATATGTTGGGTAATTCACTTAATAGGGAAAACGTAGTTCTAAATTCAAATCTGAAACTACTGCCAAATTATAAAAGTTAAAAAAAGAACATTTGTAGGCAAGTTAAAAAGTTTTACAGTAGATGAACAATATACTCTAATCATACAGGGGTACTTCAGCAAAGTGGTGCTTCTATGTCACAATAATACCACTCATCAGATTAATATGAAAGAAAACAAAAGCCCCAAAGTAAGCTCAATAAATTCTGGGAAGGTGTTCAATAAAATTTGCCATTGATTAAACTACTGAAGTGTACAAGATGGTTCTTAATAGTCTACATGTAGAATGGAGAAGTATTACATTTACTTCAGAAATCTGAGAATTATTTTCTTAAACTAGAAGTAGGATAAAGATATGCCTGATCACTGTTGCTATTTAATATAACACTTGAAATGCTGGCAATGGCTATTTGATGTAACTACAAAACCAGATAATAAAAAGAAGGATGAGAATGTTTTAGAAATAATTTTATTATTAAAATACACATAAATAAATTAGAAAAGTCAAGGAAATTATGTAAATAACTAACACTATTAGAATTAACAAATTAATTTGCAAATTTTTAGAAGATAAAGTCCCAAAACTATTGCACATAAATTACTATTTATCTATTACTTATTTTCATATATAAAGTCAAAAATAGTAAGAATGTGGGTATTAATCTTGGGACCTAAAGGGTTATTCAAAGAAAAACTGTAAGCACCAGATGAGGAAAATAGAGTATAAGTGGATAGTTTAAAGGCCAGCTGGCTCAAGTGGCTTGTAGTCCTATCTCCTGAAACCCAACCACATGTGACTTCAGACCTTCGTTTTCTTTTAAATGGACTTTCCAGAGATTTCAGCTTTTGATTCTGGGTTTCTGTTATAAATTGAAACTTTTGGATCTTAGCTAAATAAAACTTTTTGGTAATTATAAGCAATGTTCTTATCTCCGTTTACTCTTTTCTCTGAAGAAAAATGGTAAGGATTTGACTCTAAGTCAGTTCTACAGCCTTTTTGGGGCATAGGCTACTGAAAGATGGTAATTTTTTTCATAAAGAAAGAGATTTTGTTTTTTTGTGATGGTTAATTTTAGACGTCAACTTGCCTAGGTTAAGGAATACCTAGAGAACTGGTAAAGCATCACTTCTGGGTGTGTCTGTGTGGTATTTCCAGAGGAGACCAGTAGTTGGTGGACTTAGGAAGATGCATCCTCAATGTGGGCAGGGAACATCCAATTGGTTTCCAACAAAAAAGGCAAAGACAGGTGATTTCCTCCACCTCTGTCTTCTGAAGCCGAGACACTGTTGTCCTCCTGGTCTTGGACATCAGAAATCCAGGTTCTTACACCAGTGGCATTTCTTCTATCCCAGCCCTGTCTAGCTACTGTCACACGAGGGAAGGGTAAAAGATAAAAAACGTTTGTGAAAGTCATAGCTTAAGGACAGAAGCCCACTAAAAGACTGTGATTTAATTTTAAGATTACAGATTACTTCTCCCTTATACCTTGCAACTATACCAATAGGACTCCAGAATAATAACGGCACATTACTACGCAATGAGCTAAAAGACACAGACTCTGTCTGAGGAAGTGTTCTTAGGGGAAGCTCAAAGACAACAGGTAAAACAAAAAAAGGACACTAGAAGAATTGACACCTACAGCTAGAGAAAGCATTGCACATGGCCCAGTTCCTAACCAGATGAACGTAAAATATCACACTAAAGGCCCACTTATCTCTCCTTCCATTACCTGATAAATCATGTCTGACTTTCAACAAAAAAAATTGCAAGTCATACAAAAGGCAAGGAGATAAACTCTGAAGAGACAAAGTAAGGATCCAAGCACCAGAATCAGACTCAGATATGGCAGAGATTTTGGAATTAATAGATGGAGACTTTTCTTCACAACACATGAGATACCATCTCACACCAGTTAGAATGGCCATCATTAAAAAAGCAGGAAACAACAGGTGCTGGAGAGGATGTGGAGAAATAGGAACACTTTTACACTGTTGGTGGGACTGTAAACTAGTTCAACCATTGTGGAAGTCAGTGTGGCGATTCCTCAAGGATCTAGAACTAGAAATACCATTTGACCCAGCCATCCCATTACTGGGTATATACCTAAAGGACTATAAATCATGCTGCTATAAAGACACATGCACACGTATGTTTATTGCGGCACTATTCACAATAGCAAAGAGTTGGAACCAACCCAAATGTCCAACAATGATAGACTGGATTAAGAAAATGTGGCACATATACACCATGGAATACTATGCAGCCATAAAAAATGATGAGTTCATGTCCTTTGTAGGGACATGGATGAAACTGGAAAACATCATTCTCAGTAAACTATCGCAAGGACAAAAAACCAAACACCGCATGTTCTCACTCATAGGTGGGAATTGAACAATGAGAACTCATGGACACAGGAAGGGGAACATCACATTCCGGGGACTGTTGTGGGGTGGGGGGAGGGGGGAGGGACAGCATTAGGAAATATACCTAATGCTAAATGACGAGTTAATGGGTGCAGGAAATCAACATGGCACATGGATACATATGTAACAGACCCGCACATTGTGCACATGTACCCTAAAACCTAAAGTATAACAAATAAAAAATAAATAAAAAAAAATAGATGGAGACTTTTAAATTCTGTGATTAGTATATCAAAGGCTCTAGTGGAAAAAGTAGACAACATGGCAAGAACAGATGAATAACGTAAGCAAAGAGGTAACAACACTAAGAAATAATTTAAAAAATGCTAGAAATACATAATGGTTTTCATTGGCTCATCAGTAGGCTGGACACAGCCAAAAAAAGAATCAGTGAGCTGGAAGATAGGTCAATAGAAACTTTCTGAACTGAAATGCAAAGAGAAAAAAAAGACTGAAAAAACAAACAAACAAACAAAAAGACCAGCCCCCGCCAAACAAAAAATAAAACCAAACAGAGCATCCAAAAACTGTGGGTCAATTTCAAAGGGTGTGATGTACCTGTAATTGGAATACTGAGGAGAAGAAAGACACAGTGGAGCAGCAGAAATATTTGAAGTAATAATAGCTGAGAATTTTCCAAAATTAATTAAACAACAGATCTAGGAAGCTCAGAAAATGTCAATCAGGATAAATATGAAAACAGCAACAACAACAACAACAACAACATCATATAGGCTTATCGTGTTCAAATTGCAGAAAACCAAAGACAAAGATTAAATCTTGAAAGAAGATAGAGGAAAAGAACAGTCCTATCAAGGAGCAAGGGTAAGAATTATGTTGGACTTCTCATCAGAAACCATGCAAACTTGAAGACAGTTGATTTAAATATTTAATGTGTTGAGAGGAAAAATCTCATCAATCTAGAATTCTAAATCCAGCAAAATTATCCTTCAAACGTGAAGAAGAAATAAAGAGTTTCTCACAGCAACAAAAACTGGGGGAATTGCTTACCAGTAAATCTACTTTACAAGAAATGGTAAAAGAAGTTTTTCAGGGACAAGGAAAATCATACACGTTAAAGCAATCTCAATTCATATCCCAGCAAGCTATTTTATTGAGACTGAAACACTGATTTAAATGGAAAGGGAATACTTCTAGAATAGCCAACACAATACTGAAGAAGAATAATAAAGTTTGAGGACTCACATTATCCAATTTCAAGACTTACTTTAAAGCTATAGTAATATAGAATAGTATTGATTAAAGAATGCACAGAAATTTCAATGGAATAGAATAGGGAGCCCAGAAATAGTCCCACAAAATACAGTCTACTTATTTTTGGTAAAGGAGAAAAGAGAATTCAATGGAGAAAGGCTAGTCTTTTCAACTAATGGTGCTGGTGGAACAACTGGTTGTTCATATGCTAAATAAATAAATAATAAAATAACCTAGATACAGACTTTAGACTTTTCACAAAAATTAACTCAAAATGGGTCATAGACCTAAATATAAAATGCAAAAGAATAAAACTAACAGAAAACATAGGAGAAAATATAGGTGACCTTGGGTTTAGTGAGGAGTTTTTAGATGTAACACCAAAAGCATAATCCATGAAAGAAAAATATTAGATGAATTGGATTTTATTAGAATTCAAATCATCAGCTCTGTGAAAGACACTGTCAAGAGAATCAAAAGATAAACCATGGATGGAAAGAAATTATTAACAAAACATGTATCTGATAAAGTACCTGTGTCCAAAATATACAAAGAACTCTTAAAACTCAACAACAAAAAACAGATAACACAATTAAAACATAGGCAAAAGATCTGAACAGACCCTTTGCTAAAGAAAATATGTAGATGGCAAATAAGCATAAGAAAAGACCAATCTTTGTAATTAGGGAATCACAAATGAAAACAACAATGAGATACCACTGCACACCTATTAGAATGGCTAAACTGCCCAAACTGACAATACAAATTGTTGATGAAGATGCAGAGCAACAGGAACTCTTATTCATTGTTTATGGGAATGCAAAATGGTACAACCACTTTGGAAGACACTTTGGCATTTTTAAAGAAAGCTAAACTTAGTCTTAACCATGCAATCCAGCAATTATGCTCCTAGGTATTTATCCAACTGCTTCAGAATCTTATGTCCACACAAAAACCTGCATGCAAACCTTTAGAGAAGTTTTACTCACAGTTGCCAAAAATGCCCTTCAGCAAGAGAATGAATAAATAAACTGTAGCATGTACAAACAATGGAATAATATTCAGTGATTAAAAAAATTACAATGGAATAATATTCAGTGATTAAAAAAATTAACAAACTACAAAAAACTTGAATGAATCTGAAATGTATATTACTAAGTGAAAGAAGCCAGTTGAAAAGCCTATATACTATATGATTTTCACTATATATTCACTGGAAAATGCAAAACTATTGTGGAGGTTAAAAGATACAGTGTTTGCTGAGGGTATAGGAGAAGAGAGAGAAGGTTGAATAGCATAGGGGATTCTTATGGAAGTGAAACTACTCTGGGTGATGCTGTAATTGGGAATACATGACATTATACATTTGTCAAAACCCACTGAATTTAAAGAGTAAAATTCAATATAGAAAAATTAAAAATTTCTTTAGGATGTTGAGGAATCCCAGGATGGAATTACAGAATGTGACAAAACAATCTAATGGTATTACAAATATATGAATAAAACCTCATTAAAAGGGTAGGGGGAAAAGTTTCCAACCTAAGTATCTTTGGAAATGAGTGCAGTCTGTAAGACTAAAAGCAGAAGAAAATGTACATAAGTACTATACTGTAGTTGGTAAAGTTATTTCTTATGGGTTACTGGTTAAAAATTCTGCTATACATGTACACTGGAATTGGTCAATTATTTAAATGTATGGTTGGAGGAACCAGGTTCTCACTGTTGGAGTAGGAGTACACTCATAAGCTAGGAGAAGAAACTAGAATGATCCATGTGGTAATGTATTGGAGTTGGCAACATCAGTATGAAAGCTCATGTTTAGCTTCCTATTGATACAGATGGTTACATTTAAGAATATTTATAGCTATGTATATATGTGGATTAGTTTACATAGAAATATTTTCTTGCTCTGTTGGATGAGAGAACCCTGAACAATGACATCCCAGAAATAGTGAGCACACTTATTGCCCAGATCCTGGTTTCTAATACCATTCTCCAATAAAAGAAACTAGACCTCCTTAGAGAAGTGGTTTATTCTAGGGCTGGGGAAGGAAATCTATAAGATCAGCCTAAAGTATCTAGTAATGCCATAAATGAAAGAAGTGCTCAAATGAAACAAACAGAAAAACATAACCCACAGTGATAGCAGTAGATTAATTGAGGTATGCCAAAGTAGTCAACTGAAAGAGCTCTCAGTGGCTAAAGCTGGAATGATTTGAACACCAAAATGAAGTAGTATTGAATTATAAACCAAATGATAAAATAGATAATCCCTGAGTTCATGCTGACATAAATAAATAATCAAATAAATACATAAATACAGGAGAAGAGGCAAATCCCCTGTACAGAAGAATTCCAAATAATCCATGTAGTTACTCTGTCCTCAAAGAGGTAGAGCAAAACTCCCCTCTTTAAGTGTGGGCTGTGTGTGGTGACTTCCTCCCAAAAGGTACAATATGGAACGAGGGGAGCAGATAACCTTGCTGAGAGGAAACCTGAGAAACACTGCCTCATCCAGGTGATCAAGGTCAACATCAATAGCAATAAGTCATGTCACTCAATATGTGATTAAAATGGTGTTTTACCTCTGTGGTATTCCTCTCCAAAACTTAAAATCCCAGTCTAATCATAAGAAAACAAACATTAGACAAATCCCAATTGAGTGATGGTTGGCTTCTTGCGAGGGCTTTCTTCCTTGCTTGCAGGTAGTTTTCTCACTGTGTCTGCACATGGTGGAGAGAGAGCTAGGGCACCAACACTACAGGATTTGGACCCTACCCTTAGGCCCTCATTTAACCTTTATCATCTCCTCACAGGATGTGTCTCCAAATAAGTCACACTGGGGGATAGGCCTTCAATGTACAAATTTTGGAAGGACATAATTCAGTACATAGGAAGCACCTTCTACAGAATACCTGACCAATACTTCTCAAAAGTATCAATGTCATCAATAACAAGGTAAGTCTGAGAAACTGTCATGGTCAAAGGAGCCTAAAGGGACATGATGATTCAGTGTAGTGTGAGGTACTGGATGGGATCCTGAACAGGAAGAAGCAGTTAGGGGAAAACAAAGGAGATCTGAAGAAAGTATGGACTTAGGTTAATCATAGTGAATCAATAGTGATTCATTAATGTGGCAAATGTGCCATGCTAACGTAATATTTTAATAACAGAGGAAACAATTTTCAGAGTATGTCTGTATATATCTTCCTAATTTTTCTGTAAATCTAAAACTGTTCTAAAAACAAAGTGGATTATAAAAAATGATGTTATGGGATTAAAAAGAGAAAATGCAATTATAATGAGCTTTCAGAAGTATTTACAAACCATTTTAAGAGAATGGAAGTTGACAGATCAGAAACACCATAACAATAGAGAATGGCAGGGACGTTGCAGGGACAAACTAAATATTCGGGAACAACTGGCAATCGGTAAAAGAAGGACTGAATTAGTGACAAATGTACCACATATAACAATACAGAATTCCAGATTTATCAAAAAGAAAAGCACAAAAACCAAGAAAGACACTTATCCTAACTCGCTTTAAGCATAAACAGTCATGCACCCCAAAATGATGTTTTGGTCAATGATGGACTGCATATACAACGGTGGTCCTGTAAGATTCTTAGACTGTATTTTTACTGTGCCTTTTCTCTGTTTAGTTATGTTTATATACACAAATACTTACCATTGTATTATAATTGTCTACAATATTCAGTACAGTAACATTCTGTACAGGTGTGTAGCCTAGGAGCAATAGGCTACACCATACCGTCTAGGCGTGTAGCAGGCGATATCACCTTGGTTTGTGTAAGTACACTCTGTGATGTTTGCGCAAGGGTGAAATCTCCTGAAAATGCATTTCTCAAAACATATCTGTGTTGTTAAGCTACACATGACTGTGTATCTGTCCTCTTCTTTTGCCTGAACTTGACATTCTACTTCTGTTTATATTTTCCCTTGACCTAATTTCCTAATTCTACTTTGATATTACTGTGTGTATATTATACTGTGTGAATCTTCTGTAAGCTCTTTCTACTACTTTTTGGAACAAGATAAGACATTTGCAATTGGAAAATAAATTCCCAACCCCTGAAGAAACTGAGGATATCATCATAGATAAGGTAGAAGGTTCTCAGAGGTTTCTCCCTTTTTTTCTTGCCCTAGTCTAAGCTTTTTTTTTCTTAAGAAAACACATAATAGCCCACACAGAGGTAAGAACTAGTGACTAATTCATCTGAAACTGGCCCAGACTAGTTTCATTTGATCCACCTCTGAGTTTTCAAGAGCTCTCTGGCCTCTGGTGGCCTCTAGCCCTTCTGGTTTTGCACCCTGATTGGCTTCTCTGGCTCAAACCATCTCACTAGGAGCAAAGCGTCTCTCAGACTCCATGTCAGGGTCTGTGTGTGGAGCTCTCTGTCTGGTCTCTTCTGCCTGGCCCAGGGATCCTGCCAGAGAACTGCCCATGCAGGCTGTGATCCACTCTCCTAGGCTCTGCCTGCATCCTTGGGTCTGGGCCTCAGCTTTAAATACATAAAGCTGAAAAAGTTCTGTATAACAAATAATAGGACAAAATTTTAAAGAAAACAACAGAATGACAAAATAATGGATAAAATTTGTTCCAAAAATACATATGCTGGCTGGGTGCAGTGGCTCATACCTATAATCCCACTACTTTGGGAGGCTAAGGTGGGGAGATCATTTGAGGTCAGGAGTTTGGGGCCAGCCTGAGCAACATAGTGAGACCCCGTCTTTACAAAAAATTAAAAATTAGCCAGGGTGTGGTGGTGCATGCCATCTGTAGTCCCAGGTACTCAGGAGGCTAACGCAGGAGTATTGCTTGAGTGCGGGAGTTTGAGGCTTCAGTGAGCTATGATGGTTCCACTGCGCTTCAGCCTGGGCAACAGAGTGAGACTCTGTCTCTAAAAATAAAAATATATGCTATGTATAAGAAGAATGCAATGCAAAATAATAAAAAAATTATAGACATGTTACATAAATGTTTATATAAGTGCGTCATTCCAATACTAAGAGCCATTTCAATGTTGAGATGAGACAGTATGTGTACTCGCAAGAAAATTGAGAGAAAACATCAGCATGTGACAAAATGCATGGCTTTGCTCAAAATGAGGGTTTGTATTTTGAAACAGCATTTAGGCAACATTTTGTACCTATTTAAATATCATCACTATGCAATTTTAGTAAAACACAATGGCAGTGGGCTTTGGTGAAGGCACAATTATACAGAGTGGCTGGCACTGTAAATTGCTGTAGTCCTTTGGAGAGTAGGCTGGCAAAATTTAAGCACACAGGCAATATTTACTACTGTTCCTCCATTTTGATGTGGTCTCAGTTCTGTTACTCTACCCATGGCAGTGATGTTCTGACCAGGCTCTAAGGAGTGCTAGAGGAAATGGGGGATATTAGGGTTTATTTAGTTTTTTTCATTTGCCACAGCTTGTGTGTGTGTGTGTGTGTGTGTTTTAGTCAAGCTCTCAATTAAAATTTGCTTAAACAAAAGTTTAGAAGAATCTAACATTTAGTTGAAGCTGTGCTCTCTGAAGGTATTCCTAAATAGAAAAATGTAAATTATATGAAGATACTAAAAATAACTCAGATTAAAATAGTAGAAGATAGAATACAACTCTGAATGCAAAAACAAAATGCAAACAGCAATAGCATCATGAAGGAGCACCACATAACTATTCTGTGACACAAACCAGTCAAGCATGGGGCCTATTTAAGTACAAACGAATATTAAATAAAATGAAGACAAAGCAGAATACAAAACAGAACCCTTGCATGATACAATAACATAAAAATGTACTTATGCATGTACAGTGACAGAATTTGGAAGATAATTTAGAGAAATATAAACAGAGCTTAATGTTCTTCAGTTCCCTTTTTCTACAAAAATATTTAAGTGCACATTAAAAAATATTCTGTACCTACATAGGAGAATAAGGATTATTTGGATCAAACTTACTTAGATGAATGATTCCATTAAAATTATCATAATTTATTCATGTATAAGTGTAATATACCTACTTTTGTAAATTTCTATAAAATTAATAAATGGCCTCTCAGCATGTTGGTGGAATTAGCTTGCTATTGTAAACCAGGTTCTCCAGACATTTGCAAGCATATATTTGTGTACTCAGATGCATAAACAACAAAATGATGGATCTTTTTTCACGTGGGAGTGTTTTAGCATTTCAAAGTCAACATCCAAAGAAATACACAGATGTATATGCAGCTGGGGAACAGTCTTATTTTCCTTTCCCATTCCAGTAATGATATTTTAATTCTTAGTTTTTGTCTGGATTGGGTTGTTGATTCCGGCATGGTCTTGATGAACAATGATTTTAACGTCTCCAGAAGGGCATGCAAGGTGACAAGTTAATCTGACATTTGAAAATGATGAGATGTAGTGGAAGAAAAAAAACGCTCAAGATAAAATAGTGAAAGTTCTGAGAAGAAAACAGAATAATAATGGTGGAGTGTTAGGTGAGGTCAGGAGCTTTTTCAAACTGAAAGAGGCTAAAAACTGCAAGAGGACAAGACGATATAACATGTGTCCAGGTTGAGAGACTAATCCAGATTCCTTCATAGAAAGAAACAAATATAGTCTGAGGACTTCATTTCCTTATCCAGGAGAACACCTGATGCAGAAGGGAAGAATTAGGCAAGAACTGCTGGCAGACACTGGACTCTGGGTTGAGAAGGAAGAGAGAAATGTTCATTCATTCATTTACTTTCTACCTCTGTGATCCATGACCAGTTACTTAACTTCTCTCTGCCTTGGTTTTCCCATTTGTAAGTGGGCCAGATGACTGCATCTACCTCCCAGGGCTGTTGAAGGATCAAAAGAGACTGCACATGCCAGGCAGAGTATGTTCTCAATCAGTGTTAGCTGTTGTTATTATTGGCAGCAGTAGGGACTGCCAGACTTCTCTGAAGACTGGAAAATACCGCTATAAAATTGACATCTCTCCAGATAATCTGGGGTACAGAAAATCTCACAGCCTTTTGAGCCAGTGCTACATTTCTGCATATTAGGGTATCCAAGAGATATGTGAACAACAAAACTGTTTAACTGAATTGCAGGGGGTGCAGATACCGAGGTGCAAAGTCAGGCTGCAGGATTATGTCACTGTGTGTAGCATTTGAAAATTTCTTTATTGTGTTTTGATCATGGTTCTCACCCCAGTGACTTGCCATAAAAATGGACACAAAGCACAAGGCTGGTATTAGATCAACTGATGTGTTGTTTTCCTAATGCTTGGAAAACTACTTCTATGCAGGAGGTGAGCAATCCTTTCTTTCTTGACTTCAGAAAGAAAGTCTCTTTATTCAGAAGTCTAGAAAGTAAGATAAGTGGCATGGTGTCATGTGTACAGAAATACAGAAAGTCAGTCACTTGTCTCTACTCTGCTAGTCTGAGCCCCATCCTCTCTTACTAGAACGCCATGAGCATCTCTCACTGTCCTGGTTTCCTGGCTTCCATCGTTGCCTGCCTCAAACTTTACCTAAAGCAATGTCTAATTATATTTACTATAATATAAGGCAGAGTAAGCAAAACAAATCAAGATATGTGTCCAAAGGTAAAAAAATCTCAAATTAAAAAAAGAAGCACTTCAAGTGAAAAAATCAATTTTGGGCTGACAATTTTAACTTTATTCCTGTTTCTGCCCACCTCCTAATCTTGGAAAATGAATTTGACGATTGGAAGCTACATAGACAGACCAGTGGTCAAGGTGTTGGCTAAGTGCGGTGTTTATTTCTCTTGTCTTCTTTTCTTGTTACCATTTTTATTTGGAGTTCTCTGCGTGGCAGTGTTAAGACCCTCCTTAATTTGGTTTTGAGTAACCTCTTCACCCTTATTTCTCATGGTTTCATTATTTCCTTTTTCCATGCTGTGTGCTCCAGCTAAACTTAAAAAAATATTGTTTTTCTTATTTACACGGAAATGTTCTGCCTCCATGCCTTTTTTTCCACTTCTAGGAATATCCAGCCCCTCTGCCTCATCCTGAAATATCCAAATATGAATGATCCTACATCTCTCACCTTCTCCGTGGAGCCTTCAGCACACCATCTCCTCACTCTTCCCCAAGCTAAGAGCAGTAACTGCCCTCCTCTGGACTTCCTAGAGCAACTGAATCAGCTTGTGGCGTTGGCCACTTTCTTATGTGTGCTTTATTTCTTTATGTTTGTCTATTCTGTCTCAGCACTTGGTTAAGCAATCTGAGGGTAGGGGTCATACCTTGATTATCAAGATTCAATGAATGAATAAATCTTTACCCACAGCAATGCTGAATTATACTTACTGTACAAAGTAGTGTGAGCTATAGAATAACAGAGATTTTATGATTGAGGAGAAATGCATCTCATACTGATTTTATTAATGTACGTAAGGACAAAATAATATGTATTTCAATTTCAATTTTCCATTTATAGTTTTCCTTTATTCAGAAGATGAGGAAGCTGCAGCATGCCTCACACTTCTGCCATGAACTTGTTGTGTAATCTTGGGTAAATGATAAGAAGAGCTAAAATGTATTCAGTGGTATAGAAAATAGAATGACTTCTCTACGCTGTGCTGGTCTGAGCCCTACCTGCTCTTACTGGAACACTGTGGGCACCTCCCGCTGTGCAGCTCTCCTGGCTCCCACCGTTCCTGCCTATGCGCTATCTCTAAAACAGGAGCTGGCAAATCAGATCATATCAGCCTGCTCAAGTCCCTGCAACCTGTTTTGTCAAGTCCTGGCTTCCTGTTTTGCTCTAAGTAAAATTCAGTGTCCTGCTCATGTCTTCAAGCCTCTTCTTGCTCTCTCTGGTGCCCCGTTCCCCTTTGACCTTGTCTCCTGCTACTTTTCCTTCACTTGGCTCCATCCACACCAGCTTTGTGGCTCTTTCCCAAACAGGCCCTGCACATGGCCACCTTAGAGGATTTGAGTTACCTATTCGTCTGCCTACAAATGCTCCTCCCAAATATTTCAATTGTTGGTCCCTTAGCTCCTTCAAGTGTTTGCTCAGATGTTGCCTTCTCACCAGGTCTTTTCTTGACCAATGTATTTAAAATTTGCAGGCACTACCTGCCTCCCCTTGCCAGCAATCTGATATCCCTTTCCCTGATCTTTTCATTCCATAGCATGCATCACTGGCCATTTTTCAATGTACTATATTATTCACTTAGTATTATGTTGATTGTTTCTTGTCTATCTCTCCCCATTAACTTCTACTAAGTTCCATGAGGACAGAAATACTTTATATTCACTGATAAATCCCAAATGCTTGCAGCAGTGCCTGATGCATAGAAGACATCCTCAATATTTGTTGGATGAAAGGAAGAATGCTTATAATATGCCAGGCACTGCTAATCACTTCCTAGTCCTTTTACCATTTAAACATCACAGCAACACTCTGATGTAAATATTTTTACCATCCCCATTTGAAGTTGAGGGAGCAGAGGTTTATAGGGGTTAAAATGCTCAAGGTCATATAATTAGTCAGGGACAAAACCAGGATGTGAATTAAGGTGATCTAACTTTAGACACCATGTCTTAACCACTCTCCTGTTTCTTAGCAGGGTGTGGCCTCAGTCTCATCTGCTTATTTTAGTCAATATTATAATTGTCCATATATTTAGAAGTCAAAAAGCTCTAAAATTTAGTAATGAAAAACAATATTTTCATGTTGCTTTGCCTCCCTGCCTTTCTGCAGAAGCAAATACTCATAACTCCTAGGTGATTTTTGATGTTTGCATTTTCTTCCATATTTCTGAATAATATCTCACTATTTATTTATTTATTTGTTTGTTTGCTTTTGAGGTAGATTGTCGCTCTGTCATCTGGGCTGGGATGCAGTGGTGTGATCTCAGCTCACTGCAACCTCTGCCTACTGGGTTCAAGCAATTCCCCTGCCTCAGCCTCTCAAGTAGCTGGGATTACAGGTGTGTGCCACCATGCCACGTTGGCCAGGCTGGACTTGAACTCCTGACCTCAAGTGATCCGCCTACTTCAGCCTCCCAAAAGGCTGGGATTACAGGTGTGAACCACTGTGCCTGGGCCCCATATCTCACTATTTCTATTCCTTGATTTTTTTTCCCCTCCAGTTTTAGACATTATCTATTGACTTTCCACATTGGAAGATGATGATTTCAGCTCTTTTCCTCCTCTTTCTGCACAACACACACACACACACACACACACTCACACAGACACACACACTCATCCCAAATACCTCACCATCCTTATTCCTATTCCCCTGACCTCTTGTAACTTTGGTTAGATCAGTAGACAGGTTTATATTATTATTACCTCTGTACTTTATTCACAGATGAACCATGCACCTGTATATATTTTTTCCCTTCCCCACATAACTTTCTGTATTCCCTGGGGTTGTCTTATTTTAAATTTGCTTATTTATAATTGTACTTTTCACTGTTTGAGCCTGAAGGCCTTCATCACTTTAGCAAATTTTTTTGAGCCCTTGAATATCTGAAAATAGCTGTATTTTGCTTTGACACTTGAATAATGGTGTGGCTGTTTATAGAAACTTAGATTGAAAATAATTTCCCTTCAGAATTTTGAAGGCATTACTCTATTAATTTCTAGTTTTCTGTTGTTTTTTGTATCTTTAGAAGCTATTTCACTTTCTGGTTCCTCTGCATATGATTTTCCCCCTCTCTCTGGAACTGTGTTTGCTCTTCCCTTTACCCCTAGTGTTCTGAAATTTCTCAGTGATGTGCCTGGGTGTGACTCTGTTTTCATCCATCTTGACATTCTGACCAATGTTCTTCAGTTCTAGGAAATTCTCTTAAATTTTTTAATTGATGATTTCCTCCCTCAATGTTTTTTGTCCTCTTTTTCATGAAACTTGTTGTTCAGATATTATATTCTCAGTACTGATCCTTCAAGTTTCTTTTCTCTTGTATTTTTCATTTTTTTCTACTTTCAGAGATTTCCACAATTTTCTCTGCCAATCTTTTGATTGAGTTTTCAATTTCTAATCAGTTCAGAACACAGGTTCTTCAACTTATCTGGGAAGGAAGTTCAGAATCTTTTCTAACAGGAAGTGGACTAGTGGCTTCCTGAAGGAAGTGTTTGGACCACAGTGTCCAGCTTTGAGGTGGGCAGCAGGTTCATGATAAAACACAAAAAGGGCACTGGCCACAAGAGCAGGGCAAAAGCAAAGTAAATATAACTGAAACTAAAAGCAAAAGCGTGTCTGGGAATAAGATTACCTAGAAGATAAATCTACCTGAGATACACAACTGATTTCTTCTGGTTAATGTTTATATTGCATCCAGATCCTGAGGGTTGGTGGGGTGTGGGTCAACCTAAAAAGGGGATCAATGGCCCTGACTTTAAATAGAAGAGGCTGGCAGATTCTTAGGATGTTAAATTCTCTTACACAGACATGCCACTTCAGAATCAGGCACTGTTGGATTAAAGGTCTGCACTGAAGCCCCTCCAGTTTCAGAGGCATTTGTGGATAAACCCTGACTACTGAACATCTCTATTTTCCAAGTTGTTTTCAGTTTTTTTTTTTCACTTATTTCTAATAAAATACACTGGCACACTGAAATCATAAGGTCTGTCTGCCAATAAAATGTCACAGGTCTGTAGACTCCAAGGAAGTAGCTAGGTAAATATTTACATGCACAATTGAATTTTCTAAGTGTCCTGTGTCCCTGATCTTTGTGGATGCTGTAACTACTTGCTAACAGATAATTTAGTATGTTGCAGAGACGTGAAAACAGGCAGATGCTTAGTTCCTAAGAGGGAGCCTCGCTGCTGGGCTTGCTGCCAGTTATGTGCCTGATGGGTCATGTCTCAACCTCTGGATTTCAGTCCCATGTCTAGCTCTTATTTTTTCCCCCTGCTTTCTGAAAGCCTTAGGGATTTGGACTGCTTCCATTCCCTGGTTCTTTTCCTCCTACGACTGGCTGCTGAGTAAAATGCTGTCTTCCCATCTCCCTCTTTGCTTGCTGTCACCAAAAATAAGCGCTTAGGCTCTTTTTATTTAAGGATTTTGTGGATGATCTCTTCTTGTCTTGGGAATCAGCCTGTCCAGCCAATTTGTAAAAAACTCAGTGGCTCACTTCTAGTTAGAAGATTAATAAGCAGCATGTGGATTCATGTTTGCTGAGTGAACGAAAGTGTTTATAAAATTGATAACTGTTACATGATTCCTAAAGGTTTTCTCCGAGGCTTCCTAGCAGTCATTTGTTACACCTTTTCTTAAAACCTCCTTGACTGGAGCCCCTGAAAATCTGATTGTTACCCTGGTGCATGTCTTCCTGTCCTCTTGGGTTTGCTAGTAACACTTTCTCTAAAGCAGTGTTTTTCAAACTTGAGCCTACAGAAGAATCACCTGGAGAGCTGGTAGAACCACAGATTCTTGGGCCCTACTCCAGAGATCCAGATTTAGAGGGTCTGAGATGATATCGATACAGTTGGGCCAAGGACTACACTTTGAATAGCACTAGGCTAGCCCATGAAGAAGAGTGGCTGTCATGTTGGATAGACCTGGGCTTCTTCACCAAATGTTCTTTCTGAGCTATAGTTTGGGCCCAGTCTTCCCAAAGTCCACATGGTTTCAGTGGAGTCTGTTTGTGGTACAACTCTTCTCTCCAAGAGTATAGCCAGACCTCCAATTCCCTTAGCCAAGAGGAAGGAAGGCAACTATTCCTTATGGAGGATATAATCTATGCAGGTGATGGGCTATGTACATCTGTGTATTTACTTCATTGAATGGTCACAACAACCTAATGGTATGGCTGATGTAATTTCATAGAGAAGTTCAGTAACTTACCCAATATCATCAAGCTGTTATTCATCAGGGAACCTAGGCTTTGTACTTATCACTGAAAAGTACGTCTCTCCTGCCCCAGAGAGCACATACCTGGTGTCAAACCTTTCTAAAAGGCTCACTTTCAGTTCTGAGAAGCACTCCAACGACAGCAATAGCTGATATGCCTGAAACCTAAGGAACAACCGAACTTTTCCTTATTCAGACAAAGAGCTCTGCTTTCCTCCCAGAGTCTCTATGACTCACAGTTGCCCTCTGCCCTCATGAAAGTGCTCTGTAGAATTACAGAGCAATGTTGGAAATAGCTCATAACAAAAAGTAGTTAGACAGTTTCTGACAATGGAAGGATGTCATTTTCTAATAGGCCTAAAGAGAAATTAGGTCAGATCTCCGGAAAATCAAGAGAATGGTCTAACGAAATGTAGCGTACTTTATTTCTTCCTTGCAATTCTTTAAAAAAATTTCCTTTATAGTAGATGATCCTTTAAGGACAAATGTACATTTATATATCAAATGTAAATGCATACAACTAGGATTCTTATTTTAATATAAGAGAATAATACACAAGTGTAAGAGATTATGGTAACTGTTTAAGGCTGGCATGGGTCATGATTGATTTTGGGCTTGTCCTTATCCTAATACAGTAAGCTTCAGGTTCTCATTTTCCAGGCACGGAGTGTGGAGGTGTTGGGATTTCTATTTCCCTGCTTCCTTAGCTGCCAGCAAGGCTGTGCTACTTTTGATTCGGGAAGGCATGTAATATTCTTTACAATATTCTCTGTTTCAACCATTGCAGGGAGCCTGAATAAAGATGCTATTTGATCCTCTTATTCTTCCTCATCTCTTCCAAATCCATTTTTTTCCCACCTCCCCAGTGTCTTTGAATCACGTATAAGTTTCAGAAGATTCACATCATCATAAATTATTGGCACATCCTAAAGTAAAATAGGGCCCTGTTTCTGTAGTCTGATGACCTGGGTCCTTCTATTCCTAGTTTTGCCATATATTTAGCTATGGGAACTTGGGCAAGTCACTTCTATTCACTGGCTCCTACCTTTGTTTTCTATAAGATTAGGGTGTTTTATTAAATTATTTTAAGATTTAAAGTTCCATAAAACTAGAATTGCTATAAAGAACTTTAATCTTCATTTTGAATAAACCATCCATTCAAACTGTGACAACTTCCAGCTAAATGCCTAAAAGAATTTTTCTTAGACTGTCAGCAGCTCATGGACTCTTTTAACTTAAAAACAAACAAACAAACAAAAACCTTTTAGGTAATTAACTGAAGTGTTCTGGCCTGTCCCTTAATTATTAAGTGTTTGGGCAGGATAATGGAATGATGGACAAATTGATTCTTATATTTTCCACTTAAAATCATTGCTTTTCAGTCTGTGAAAACTTTACCATTTGCCAGTGGTGAGAAAAAGATATCAGTGCTTTCAAGCAATTTCTTCAAATCAGAATTTAAAGTATCAGAGTCAGACCACAGTACAACTCAGTGACTCAGCAGTGCCTTTCAAAACTGCTTTCTACAGAGACTTTGCAGATGAAGGCAAATAGAGCTCTGAATGTGGGGTGGAGAAAATTGGGAAAAGCTGAAGAACCCAAGGAAACCACATGTCTGACTTCTATCTTTCCATGAGATCATATAAGCTCTTAGGTCTTTTTCTTTTCTTAAGCCATTCCAAACATGGACATTAAATAAACAATCACTATATGAAGCGGTGCTTCCAGGGCCTACATGAATATCACGGGCAGATGGGGACATCCCTGATGCTGGCGGACCAGATAGTACTGCTGTGAACTCCCTGCCTTCTGTTCCATCTCCCTATAACATCTATCCTGATCAGGGGCAGGGTGGCTCAGCCCAAATGGAAAACCATATACTATGTAGGTCAGTGTAATGCCTAAGAAGCTTTTGGGTATTCCCTTGTGTAGGTCTCCATATGTTTCCCAGCGTCTCATTTAAATACAAATGGCTGTCACAAGATCAAGCCAAGTCTTCTTTGCTTGAAGAGCGTGGCCTGAGGTCCATCAGAGTCCCCACCCTGGTTCTAACCTAGCATTTCTGGGAGGAGACTGACACTCCACTTGACAAAGTCCAGGAGTGTGCTGATCAAGGATGCCAAAATGTGTTCAGGTTTCAGACTTTGTATGAGACCCAGGAGGCAGGGTCAGTGATCAGTGGACATTCGAACAGGGTGACTGGATGTTACTTTAAGGAGAGCCAGAAATTCAAAGCAAAGTTAGTGAACTGATGAAGAAGCACAACTCCAAGTCCATGGGCTGAAAGCAGAGAGGGAAACAGAAATTCAACAAATATCACTGCCAAAGAAAGAGCAGGGTGAGGCAAAGGCGATTCATCTTAAGGCTCCCTCTCACTTGGATTTTATTGACCCATCCATATATTGAGCAGCTCTAGGAAACTAAACCTCTGAGAGGATATTTTTAAAAAAGTGTTATGGGGATGATATGGTTAGACTTGTGTTCCCACCCAAATCTCATCTTGAACTGTAGTTCCCATAATCCCCATGTGTTGTGAGAGGTACCTGGTGGGAGATAATTGAATCATGAGGGTGGTTACCCACATGCTGTCCTCATGATAGTGAGTCTCATAAGATCTGATGGTTTTATAAGGGGCTTCCCCCTTTGCTCGTCACTTCTCTCTCCTGCAGCCATGTGAAAAAGAATGTGTTTGCCTCCCTTTCCGTCATGATTGTAAGTTTCCTGAGGCCTCCCCAGCCATCCGGAACTGTGAGTCAATTAAACCTCTTTTCTTTATAAATTACCCAGGCTCAGGTATTTCTTCATAGCAGTATTAGAACAGACTAATACAGGAGACATAATTTATATGCTATATATGTCACCCATTTAACGTATATAATTCAATGCTTTTTATTATATGCACAGAATTGTGCACTATTGCTAAAATCTAAGTTTAGAATATTTCATCACTTAAAAAAGATACCTCATACCCATTAGCAGTCACTTCCTATTGTCCCCTATTCTCCCCACTTTCCACCCCCAGCCCTTGCCAACTACTAATCTACTTTTTTGCCTCTGTAGATTTACCTAGTCTGGACATTTCACATAAATAGAAATATACAACATATGGTCTCTCATGACTGGCTTCTTTCACTGATAGGGTTGTTGAAAATCTATTTTCTTTACAAGATCTACTTACCTGTTAAAAGTATTCTGTGGGTGTGTTATGACTGAATTTAGACTACCTTTCCCAAATATGAAATATGTACATACATTGAAGTGTCCTGGTTAAGAAAATGTTGTGGCTAATTAACAGTTACATAGATTTCCAGTTAAAAAATTAAATAAAATATAGTACATGCAACATTAAAACTAATTTGACCTTCTTTTGATGGCTCATGCCGTGAAAAGCCACAATATAATTATGAGTAAACATACATGCTGTGGTTGAGTATTGTGGGTGTATAAAATAGAGACAACAGGTCTAAGGTGTGTGATCCTATTACCTACTCTAAAGAGTAGAAAAACAACACAACTACAATAACAAACCCAATTCTCTGATCTCCATTTGTTTATTTGTTTTGTCTCTCCTTTTTTTCCACTGAGGTAAAATGTACAAAAAAAATTAGTAAAACCTGAACTTTTTTACTGTTTACATTCCAGAAAGACGGGTGTTACAGTAACTTAGGAAAGGGAATCTGATAATGACTTGTAAAAGAAGAGACAAAAATATTGGTCTATCAACTGAATCTTTGGGCGTGGATTTTTTGGAGTTGAGTGGATCCTACTTCTTGTTTCCTACATTCATATGCCTTCTCAAGCAGAAACTCTCTTCTTTCTTTTTGAAATGAACATGAAAGGGAAGGTGAGATTGGGAATTGTGCTTCAGAAAAATTATTCAACATGCTTGGAAACATGGCTTACCCCATGCAAATTAGTACATGTTCAAGAAAACAAATACACAGTCAAACACAATGAATCTTGTTCTGGCAAAAAATGTTTACTTCATAAATTAAAGCAATTTAATTAATGAATTTCTAGCTAAAGGAAACACTACCCTGAAAAAGTGAAATAACAGGATAGTGATGGGGCATTTCACACCAGAATGACCCTGAGATATGTTTTGGTACCAGAATGTATAAAACAGAAACTAGAAATGGTGGGAAAGTCATTGTCCCATGGGATCAATCTCATCTGTATAAGTCATAACTTTCTCAGTTTTGCCTTTCATTCCTTTACATCCTTGAAAGATAAATCATAGTTTTGTTGTTAACAAGAGCAGCTGGACTCCTCTGACTAAGGGGTCAGCTTTCAGGAAACATTGTTGATATTGGACTATCATTTCCTGCAGAGAGAAGAGTGGCTTATGTGGTGAATCTTCTTTCCTACATACATTTGCTAAAATGCTTCCCGCACATGCATTTTGCAGGATTCTCATGAGAAAAATTTAATGTGGCATTTTGGTTATTCTGCAGCTTCTGGCCACGAACCTTTGCATATTATTCTCTCCTACCGACAACTGCCTAGGGTGAGCTGCTTGACACAGAGGAAAAATAACAAGTTTAGAATGGGTCAAGAATGACAATACACTCTGGAATACATTGTTCTTTAATTTTGTTAGTTAAATTTCCTAAAAGACTTTTTAGATTTTTTTTTTACGAACAATGCTTATAACTTGACTGCCATTGTCCAGGAGGAAATATTTCATTTTTTTAAATGGAAGATTTAGCTATGTTGCATCTCTCACAATTTCAGTAATGCTGAAACAGAAAATGTCTGCTCTGAACTCTCTGGAATTCTTAAGCCACTGTGTTTTCTATATCTACTTTGTTCACATTACCATATACAAGTCAGCTGCCAGATGCTGACTTGCCCAGGGTCCTGGGAACATACCCCTCGTGTTTTGATCTCTTTATTAACTGCTTATACAATTTCCTTTCAAACTCGAGTTTAATGAACCTTTCTCTTTCCTGGCTTTAGGATCTCCTTTTCCCCATTCCCTCACTACTCTTGTCCTTCACTCAGATTGCTTATCTAGCTGGAATTTATTTGATTTCTCTTTCCCCTCCCCCTGTCCTATGGGAAAACTCAAGGCTAGGTTTCCTTAAACATTTATGACCTTAGTTTATGCTTTGGAGTTCCTTTGGATTATTCAGGCTTGACCCATCACACATCTTTTAAACAGAACTTGCTTTGAGTGCCCCAGTGTTGAGCCTGTAACATACTCTTTAGATTGTAGGACCATGAATTATGATCAAGATGCAGAACAAAGGAATGAACATATGTACCACATCTTCCGTGCTTAAAAGTCTAAGGGAAAAAAGAATCAGGATATTGTAGGTGAAGGGTATACTCCAACAGTGAATGCGATTTTATTATAATTCACATCATCATTAGTTAACACTATCCCTTAGTTTTCAATCCAGAGAAGAATAGGAGGGGAGGAAAAAGTGAAAGAAAAGAAGCAAGGGAAAACAGCTCGTGGTGCTCGCTATTGAAATGCCATATGAACTTCAGTTTGGGGTTTAATCAATAACTCCTAAGACACCTGTGCCTTTTATATTACAAATTTGATTCCCAGGTATTTAGGAGCATATTGTGTTTATTTGGTTACACATCTTGGTTTTCTTTGAAACCGCTGATACTCATTCTCTTGGATTATGTATTGCTTTTTGTGATTGATCACAATTTATCTTGGCAGTGGTAGGAAGCTCTTTGTTATGGGCTCAATTTTTTTTTCTTAACAGTGAAGGCACTGAAGAATGAGCCTCTAATACTGCTGAGTATTTTAGGGCTGGGGTGGGGAACAAAGCGGACAGTTTATAAAAGGCTAGTTAGTTCTAGACATGCAGAGTGCAGAGGCGGGAAAGGGGAAGAAAGTTTCCTATTTCATAGAGAAATTTTGGACAGAGTTTGAACAGGGAATAAGAAAAAATACCCAAATGTAATTTTATAGCCAACTTCCCATGTCTTCATGTCTGCAGGATAACTTAAGATCTTTTTATTATACTTCCCTTGCAACTCAGTTTGCTGATGTTCCAAGAGAAATAGGAGGAGGGCTGGGAACATTCCTTTTGATGGTTGGAATACACAAGGTCTGTTATTATGCCTTTTAAAATTGCAGTTCATTTACACAACAGTGATTATCCATTATATTTTTTGATGACATTATTTGGGGAAATGAACCATAAGATCACATGCAGAATTTCTGCTAAACCAGGCATGTTCATGATAGAGCCTCCTGGTAAGCAGTTCTGTTCACAGTTGCCTATCAGATGAGCATATTCCTGTGGTGTAAACTCCCTGAGTTAGAATTACCTTCCCTGCCACTTCTCTGCCCCATGAGACAGAGCAAGATGGGAGTGGGTAGAGAGAATTAAAAGTCAATTGTCTTGGCCCATTGGAAGTGAGTATATGAGGACGAGCATAAAAGTTTTAGCAAGGTGCACATATGCATCTTCTCTCCTGCATGCTACTCTCTCCTCTTGCTGCCCTCAGATTCTGGCACCTCTTCTGCTTCCTCTAACCATGGTTTTAGTGCCCTGAGGGTATCCTCTGGTTTGTTTTGTTTCCACCCTACGATAAAGCTCCCAGGCCTAACCTAAATCCATAGTCTCCACATTGATGATGACCGTGTGTTTCTAAGGACAAATCAGGATGCAAACTGTGACATATAAAAATGTGCCTGTTGGCAGCCAAAGATGGGATTGAAGCCATGTGGAGACAGGATTTAATGAAAGTCTACATTTTAACTGTGAGACTCCCCGACTTCATTTCCTGTTCTGTTCCTGGGACACTGGCAGGAGGGTGGGGGAGAGATCTGTGGGCACCAAATGGCCACATCCCTGCCATGTCCCTACCAAGCATCCTACAGTGGAGCCTGTCCCTTGGCAAACCATGCACACAGAGCTTCCAGTAAGGATTTTGGTGGCTGACCTTTAAATATGAAGGGTTCACCAAGAGGAAGATTGTAATGTGAAGACAAAAACCAAAAAAAAAAAAAAAAAATCAGAAGAAAAAGTTTAGTGCAGGGATCCCCAAAATTGTAAAAGAAACAGGGGGATGGGGGAGAGAAAGATAATAATATCCTTAGAGAGAGAAGGCAATTTATATACATAAAACAAAAATAAGAGTCTTGTAAAAACATTTGTTAGACTAAAAGCATTTATTAAGGAATGAAAGCTCATGAAAAATAAAAATATAATAGCAGATATAAACAGTTCCATAGAAGATTTAGAAGATAAGTTTGAGGATGTATTTTTTTTTTAGTTTTTTTTTTTTTTTTTAACAGACAAGGTCTTGCTATGTTGCTCAGGCTGGCCTTGAACTCCTGGGCTCAAGTAATCTTCATGCTTTGACCTCCCAAGTAGCTGGGACTTACAGGCATGTGCCACCAAACCTGGGTCAGTTTGAGGACTTCTAGAAAGTAGATCAAAAGTCAGGAGTGAAAAATGGGAGAGAAATGTAAGGAAACTAGAAGGTAATATAATTTTAACATCCAAATAATATGTAATTCAGAAAGAGAGAATAGAGAAAATAGAGGAGAAATACTATCAAAGATTTATACCAAAAAATTTTCAGAATTGAAAGACATGAGTTTTTAGATACAAAAGGGCGCTGAGTACCTAATACAATGATGATTGGAAAATAAACTTGTTCCAGGTCTTGTTGAATTTCATGATATTTCAGAAATATGGTTACAAAGAGGAGTTCCCATAGAGAAAACAACAGAATTAAGCCACGTACAGGGATCCAAACTAAGAACGTCATCCAGTCTCTCAAATGCAAGATGGGAAGCTAGAAGGCACTGGTGTAATGCTTCAAATTTCAGAGAAGAATGATTTCCAACTTAGAAATGTATACTTCATGAGATGACCAAACCAGTGTGAAATTAAGATAAAGACATTTCAAGCAGACACGGTCTATTATTTTTAGATCTCCCACACACTCTTCTCAGTAAGCTATTGAAGGATGTATCCTACAAAACAAGGGATTAAATGAAAGAGGAAGACAGGGAATCCAGGACATCAGGGATTCAGAATGAGAAAGAGAAGGGAAATCCTGCAGGCTGAGAGCATCACGTACAGGATAATGGCAGGCTTGGGAAAAATGTTTCTAGGAAAAAAAAGATGGAACTGATACATAAATATGACAGTTTTGCCCATGTAGAAAATTAAATGGAAAGTTATTGAAGAATGTAGGAAGATTTAGGCAGGGCTTCAAAGAAAGAAATGTAGCTAAAAAAAGAAGCTATTTATTTTAAGAATAACACAAAATTATTTTAAAGAGGGAATGCTAAAGTGTGAATGTGTGTTTCCCTCACAAATTTATATGCTGAAATTCTCACCCCCAAGGTGATGGTATAGAAGGTGGGGCCTTTGGGAATCAAAATGGCATGGGGGCAGAGCCCTCATGAATGAGATTAGTGCCCTTATAAAAGAGGCTCAAGAGAGACCCCTTGTCTCTTGCACAATATGAGGTTATAGTGAAAAGAGCTGTCTGTGAACCAGGAGGCAGGCAGGCCCTCACCAGACATCCAATCTGCCAGCACCTTGATCCTGGACTTTTAATCCTCCAGAACTGTGAGAAATAAATTTCTGTTGTTTATAAATTACCCGGTTTATGATATTTTGTTATAGCAGTGCAAATGAACTAAGACAGGGAAACACAATCATAATACGCTACTTGACTCAATGATGAATCATAGTTACAGTCATAATAAAAACATGATATACTGATTTATTCAGAAGTAATAAAACTGTGTTCCAAGATGAGGAAGGAAAATACCTGTGTGAAGCATAGTTTAGGGAGCTAAATTTGCATTACCTATAGTAGGAAAAAATAGATATTATATGAAATAGAAAAAAAAGAAATATGATTTAGAAATATAAAGGCAAATACTTTAAGAAACAACTAAAATAGTAAAAGATGGTTGCTTCATAGGAATGAAGATAGTATTAGAGAGAGATGGGGAAGAAGACTGATGACTTTTCATGATAAAACCTGCAGTTGTGCAGCAACTGTTAGCAGGGCCGAAGGGTGAGACACTGTGGAGAAACCTCATTTGAAGGTTTGAGAAACTGTGTCTGAGCTGCCTTAGTCCACAGACATTTCTGGTGCCCACAGTGTTGCAGGCGCAGTGGCCATATAATAGTAGAGTTTGTGGTCATCTGCAGGAATCTTGGAGATGTTATCAGATTAGATAATAGGCAGGAAGGGAGCAATAAACATTGCTGTCCTAGAGGCCTGTATCCTGAAGACGCCCATCCTTGGCAGGCGGCAATGTGGTAGATGGGACTTACCACTTGTGGCTGGACAAGTGAACAGGGAGGATCCCAAATTCTTTCTTTGTCTCTTCCTTCCCTGTCTCCTTTCTTCCCTTCCCTCCTTCCCTTCCTTCTCATCCCTCCTTCCCTTCCCTTCCCTTCTTTCCCCCTTCCCTTTCCTTCCCTCCCCTCCCTCTTCTCTCCCCCTCCCCATCCTCCTGCCTTCCTGACCTTTCTTTCTCTCTCTCTTTCTTTCTTTCCTTCTTTCTTTCTTTCTTTCTTTCTTTCTTTCTTTCTTTCTTTCTTTCTTTCTTTCTTTCTTTCTTTTTCTTCCTTCCTTCCTTCCTTCCTTCCTTCCTTCCTTCCTTCCTTCCTTCCTTTCCTTTCTTTCTTTTTCTTTCCCCTCCCTCCCTCCCTCCCTCCCTTCCTTCCTTCATTCCTTCCTTCCTTCCCTCCTTTTTCTCCTTCTCTCCCTTCTTTCCTTCTTCTCTCCTTACTTCTTCTTTACTTTCCTCCCTCTCTTTTTTTCCTGAATGAGTTCTATCTATGATCAATCTTCTATCATCTAACCTATTCTGAAAGAGTATGAATATACACGTATATATCTCGAAAGAAGAAAAACATAGATACGCATTACTATCAAACACTGTGGTGAATTGTATTCTGCACAAAAAACCTTTAGGAATCTTTCCCAAGGGCTCTACCAGTGCCACTCCTGATGAGGTTGGTGGGCTGGCAGTATCAGTATCCTCCTAGGAGTTTGTTTGAAATATGCATGTTCAGGCCCCACTCAGACCTACTGAACTAAAGCCTCTGAGGATGGGCTTACGAATCTGCACTTTGACAAGCTATTATTTTTCTTTTTCTTTTTTTTTTTGAGATAGAATTTTGCTCTTGTTGCCCAGGCTGGAGTGCAGTGGCATGATCTCGGCTCACAGCAACCTCTGCCTCCTAAGTTCAAGTGATTCTCCTGCCTCAGCCTCCCAAGTAGCTGGGACTACAGGCGTGTGCCACCACGCCCAGCTAATTTTGTATTTTTAGTAGAGACAAGGTTTCTCCATGTTGGTCAGGCTGATCTTGAACTCTTGACCTCAGGTGATCCACCCACCTTGGGCTCCCAAAATGCTGGGTTTACAGGCTTGAGCCACTGTGCCCAGCCTTGACAAGCTTTTTAGGTGATTCTGCTTCATGCTGAAATGTGAGAAGCATTGCTCTAAGTATCATGACTTCTGTGACAGGACGAAGAAATATCACAGCATTTTCTCTTCTGTGTTTGCTCAGGAGAACACTGACTTCACCAGCTTAGTTTCTGGGCCTTCGTAATGCAGAACTGGGTCATGAAAAGGACAAAAATGAGCTTGATTGATTAAGGTTAGGACAAATAGTTCCTCAGAATGAAAAAGATTAAGAGAATGAAGGACATGAAAGAAAAAACTAGAGTGGGCCAGGTTTCAGAGAAAATTCTGGGAAGTGGTAGAGACAGAAGGGAGGCTGGGGACAGTTGCAGTACCTGGTTTTGTGGATTTTTGAGAGCAAAAAGAGGTTTTGAAGTGGTTTGAGGATGAAATCTCCCAGCGATATTTTGTGAATGTTTACTGAAAAGATTTCCATACCTGTTCAGTTTTTCTTTTTGATTGTTGTTGGATGGATGCTCATCTGAATGTGGCATCATGTCAAGGCTAAAGTGCAAGAGTGCGCTTCTTTGTGGGAACTGTGAGGATCTGGGCACCAAGATATGCCTGTTTTATATTATGTAATGGTGGTTGTTTTGATTAACAGTAATGCATCATTTAATGATGGGCATACATTCTGAGAAATGTGTCATTAGGTGATTTTTTTTCATTGTGTGAACCATAGAGTGTAATTCCACAAACCAAGATGGTATAGCCTACTACACAACTAGGCTATATGATGTAGCCTATTGCTTCTAGGCTACAAACCTGTACAGCATGTTACTATAGTGAATACTGTAGGCAATTATAACATAATGGTAAGTATTTATGTATCTAAACATCTCTAGACATAAAAAAAATACAGTAAAAATGGTGTAAAAGATAAAAATGGTCCACCTCTATAGGGCACTTACCATGAATGGAACTTTCAGCAGGACTGGGAGTTGCTCTGGGTGAGTCAGTAAGTGGTAAATGAACATGAAGGCCCAGGACTGTACATTACTGTAGCCTTCACAAACACTGTACTCTTAGGCTACACTACATTAATAAAAAATATTTTTCTTTCTTTGATATTAACTTAACCTCAGCTTACTAAAAATTTTTTCTTTGTAAACTCTTTAAAAACTTTTTGCCTCCTGTTACAACACTTAGCTTAAAAATGCAAGTCCATTTTACAGTTGTACGAACTATTTTTTTTCTTGATATCTGTGATGGTTAATATTGAGTGTCAACTTAGTTGGATTTAAGGATGCAAATATTGTTCCTGGCTGTGTGTAAAGGGTGTTGCCAAAGATTAACATTTGAGTCAGTGGACTGGGAAAGGCAGACCCACCCTCAATCTGGGTGGGCACCATCTAATCAGCTGCCAGTACAGCTGGAATAAAAGCCGACAGGAAAATGTGGGAAGTCTAGACTGGTTTAGTCTTCTAGCCTACATCTTTCTCCCATGCTGGATGCGTCCTGCCCTTGAACATCAGACTCCAAGTTCTTCAGCTTTGGGACTCAGACCGGCTCTCCTTGCTCCTCAGCTTGCAGACGGCTTACGGTGGGACCTCACTTTGTGATCGTGTGAGTCAATAGTTCTTATTAAACTCCCCTTTATATATAAATCTATCCTATTAGTTCTGTCCCTCTAGAGAACCCTAATACAATATCCTTATCCTATTTGCCTTTTTCTATGAAAATTTTTTGTTGTTAAAAACGACAATACAAACACCCCTATTAGCCTAGGCCTGCACAGGGTCAGGATCATTGATATCACTGTCTTCCACCTCCACATCTTGTCCCACAGGAAGGTCCCCAGGGGCAGTAACACCAACGGAGCTGTCATCTCCTATGATAACAATGCCTTCTTCTGGAATACTTCCTGAAAGACCTACCTGAGATGGTTTTACAGTTAACTTATTTTTTTTTTAACAAGTAGAAGGAGTATACCCTAAAAGAATGATAAAATATATAGTATAGTGAATACATAAACCAGCAACATAGTCATTTATGATCATTACCCAGTACTATATGGGGTATATAATTGCATGTGCTACACTTTTATATGACTGGCAGCACAGTAAGTTTGTTTACACCGGCATCACCACAAACACATGAGTAATGTGTTGCACTGTATTAGGATGGCTATGATGTCACTAGGTGATAGGAATTCTTCAGCTCCATAATAATTTTATGGGTCCATTGTCATATATGCGGTCCATCGTGGACTGAAAATTTGTTATGCGGTACATGACTGTATTTGTTTTTTGGTGGTGGTTACTGGGAAGATCTGTAGAGAGACTGCTGTTTGGTTACAGGATTGTGTCAAATGGACAAAACAGGACACAGCTGATCATTTGTGTCATCATGGTCACTGCTTATGTAAGAGTCACAAGATTATCAATATACCTTATACAAATTTTTCATTTTTCATTTAACAGCATGGTTTCCTAATTTTTACTCTCTCTTTTTAAATTTTTTTTGGTGCTGTCCATGCTTCTGTGGACATGCCTTGGATCTAGTTAAACCCAGAAATTGCATCACCTCTGAAATCTCAAATCTATTTCATTTTTTTTATCCACATAGCTTATTTGCTCAAGAATATTCTCTGCAGGACATCTATCTGTCAGCAAGTCTTGTTGGTTCTTCCTACAAGTCATGTCCCCAACCCAGCCACTGCTCACTGTCTTCACTGTTAACACACTACCTCAGGCTACCATCATGTCTAGTTTATAATAACTTGGCTTTCCACACATTACTTCTCACTGCAGCCAAAGTAATTTTTATAATGTAACTCAGATTTTTTTTACATCCCTATTAAAAAAATTCCCATAGTTTTCAAAGCCACTAGAATTAATCCAAAGCCCTTACTATGGATCCTATAAAGCTCTAACTGATTTGACACTTGATTTCTTTAACTTCACTATCCTCTGCTAGCCCCTTTGCCCACTACACTTAATATTCCCATTTTAATTTTTCAACTGCATCCAGGCCCATCTATCTAACTATATACTTGACATGTATACTGGGATGTCTCACAAGCATCTCAGACTTAACCTGCCTACACACACACACACACACACACACACACACCTTGTGCCTTTACCACCCATTTAATTGTTCACAGCAGAATTAGAGGTTACTCTTGTTTCTTTTCTCTGTGAGGCCTGTCATTTTTATTTCAAAGAAAACCTTGAAGTCATCCCTTTTCTCCAGTTCCATTGCCAACACTCTAGTTCAAGTCACCATCATCACTGGTCTGGACTAATAAATTAGACACATTTTTTGGTCTCCCATTTCTATTTTTGCCACAGTCCATGTGAGTCTTATCTTCAATACCAGTGATAGCGTGTCCTTCAACGTTCATGCTTTGTCAATCTGCATGCATTAAAAGAATAACATGCTTTCGTGAAAAGTTGGGGGGTGTTGTCCGTCTGGTGAGAATACAGATCAGACTTTGAAAATGCCTTAAGAAAATGACTAACTTGCCAATTATACTTTTGGTATTCAAAATATATAGATATAGCATCTGTATTAGTTAGTTTTTATGCTGCTGATACATACCTGAGACTGGGTAATTTATATAGGAAAAAGGGTTTAATGGACTTACAGTTCTACATAGCTGGGGATGCCTCACAGTCATGGCAGAAGGCAAGGAGGAGCAAGTCACATCATGCATGGATGGCAGCAGGCAAAGACAGAGAGCTTGTGCAGAGAAACTCCCCCTTATAAAACCATCAGATCTGTGAGACTTATTCACTATCATGAGAACAGCACAGGAAAGACTTGCCCCCACGATTCAGTTACCTCCTACTGGGTCCCTTCCACAACACGTGGGAATTCAAGTTGAGATTTGAGTGGGGACACAGCCAAACCATAGCTTCTATATTGTTCCAACTCCAAATCAGAAGATGAGGCCTAATGATGCATAGATTGATGATGACAATTCAGGACTATCCTGGAAATTTCAGGCCAAAAAGTTAGGAACATATTGACTGCCATAGGAAACAGAAAATATGTGGACTGTTGCTAGGAATTCTTTCCTTTAACTAAAATCTTTATCTTTTTAAAAGTCAGAAGAGCATGTATTGTAAAAAAAAGTAAGTTTACACTTATTCTACCCAAGGGGTAAAAAAATGTAGCTAAGTAAAATCTTCATCTCCCTTTTCTCAGAACTCCTTAAAGAACTTAGGGAAATGTGATGTGAGCAAACATAGTTCCCTAGATTACTCCATTTTTTTCTGTTATTAAATAAGGAAATTTTATACCTTGAATCTTATATCAACAATTGCTATATAAAAACCACCCTAAAGCTCAATGGCTTAAGACAATAATTTATTTAGCTTATGATTCTGGTGGTTACCAGTTTGAGTTGTTTGCAGCTGGGCAGTTCTTCCGCTGGCCTCTCCTGGGATCACTCATGCAGCTGTAGTTATCTGGTGTCTCAACTGGGGTGAGATGGCCTAAAGAAGCTTTTTTCAATTGTCTGGCAGGTGGTGCTGACTGTCAGCTGGGCTTCTCTCTGAGGGTAGTTGTTATCCTCAAGCGGACTAGCATGTGCTTTTATCTATAAGAGGGCTAGCCTGGACTAGAGTGTGAGAGCAGAAGCTGCAAGGCCTCTTGAAGCCCAGGCTAGGATGTCATACAAAGTCATTTCTATTGGCCAAAGCTGGCCACAGAGACAGCCCAGATTCAAGGGGAAGAGAACTATACTCTACCACTTGATAAGGGAGTGACAAAATCACAATGCCAAGTGTTAGCATGCAGGGATGAAAAGAATTGGGGCCATCATTACCAGCAATCTACACAACTTCATTACTTTACCCCTTTAGAGAAACACTTTCTCTGAGTTATTAGATTAGTGCAAAAGTAATTGCAGTTTTTGCATTACTTTCTATGGCAAAACCATAATTACTTTTGTACCAACATAATACTTCATGTATGTATATCTGTATGTTATGGATATGTACGTGTGTGTATATAGATTACATGCTGTAATTCAGAAATATACATGTATGCACACATAGCATACTTGTGCATAAATAGATGGTTTACTAATATGTAGGTATGCATTAGTGAACCTATAAACGTTTGGACAGGAGTTGTTTGTGGTTGTCTATTATGTTGTCTAAATGCATTTGTAAAAGGATCCATGCAATAAATGCATAAATATGTCTTAGAAGATGTGTAACTCTTAAATAAATAATTCTTTTGTTCAGATAAGCAATGCGTAATTCATCTCTGGCCCTTAATTTGGCATCTAGAAAGCTCAAAGCTAAATCTAATGTCATCGTCCATTCTTGATATTAGCTTAGATATAATTGTCTTTCACTTAGTATTAGTTTCCAATTTCAATTATTTACTTGCTTATTGTTTATGTGTATTTATTATAAGCTACTTCAATCATTTTCGAAATGAGATGAAATATAATGAAAACATTAAAAAACATAGCAATGTGTCTTTTGAAGTATCAGATGTATTTTCACTTTAGAGAATGATAATAATGCACTCTAGAAACACTGGAGAACCAATTCACTTTGGCAATAGTTTTAGTCTTAGCTTATGCAATAAAAATAGTTCAAATAGTGGAGAAGAGTGCCCCAGAGAACTACTGGGCTCAAATGCTTATAGTTTAATTCATTCTGTTTCTCCCACTTCACAATCAGTCATCTAGAAAAGCCATGATAACTCATCCTTAAAAAAGAGTCATTGATTTTATATCTCCATTTTCAATCTGCTCTTCAATTCACCTCTTCCTCCTTTCTTCTAAATCAGAAAGGAGTCTTCATGGAGAAACAAATAATTAATTTGGTTATTGGCCAATATCAGGTTATTCTCTCACATGTCAGAGGTAAAAAATAAAGCTACTTTTTTCATTTTTGATTCTTGTCATTATTTTTAGTAAGTTTCTGAATTATAAACTCCCAATTCATACCATGCATAATATTTTTCTTTGATTTTCCTTTTCTCTGCAAAAGAATCCAAATATTTCTACACAACACAATTGCATTTGTCTTGCGCTTTTTAGACTAGAAGTGCAAAGAATTCAAATGAGTATGGAGGCTATACCATTTTAGTCATTTAATTGTTCAGTCACACTTCACTGATTCAGGGATGGCTTATCTGGCAAACTCTACTACCCAGGGCACAGTCACCAACCTGTAAGTAGGCAAAGAATTGCCAGGAAAGTGTTATATTACATTCAAGTTGTCAATTTTAAAAGACATGGAAAGATTTCCACCAAAATTGTTATTGCTGATGTTCTTATTAGTTTCAGTGCTTTAAAGAGTTATGTTCAATTACTGGAAATTAATTGGTTGCAGGACTCATTCAACATTCTTTGCACACAGTTTTTTTTTTCTTTTTTTTTTTTTTTTGAGACGGAGTATCGCTCTGTCGCCCAGGCTGGAGTGCAGTGGCAGGGCTCACTGCAAGCTCCGCCCCTCGGGTTCACGCCGTTCTCCTGCCTCAGCCACTCAAGTAGCTGGGACTACAGGCGCCCGCCACCATGCCTGGTTAATTTTTGTATTTTTTTTAGTAGAGACGGGGTTTCACCGTGTTAGCCAGGAGGGTCTCAATCTCCTGACCTTGTGATCCGCCCACCTCAGCCTCCCAAAGTGCTGGGATTACAGGAGTGAGACACTGCGCCCGGCCTGCACACAGTTTTATGGAGCGGGCACTATACATCAGGCACTGACTAGGAGCTGGATCCTCTGTAGTGATGAACGAAACAAACACCACAGCCGCCTTGGTGGAGCTTGCAGGATTGCAGTGGAGATGGACAGTTACTAAGAAAAAAAAAAAAGTAGAACATGGGAGTATAATAGAGAACTCCGAGTGGGAGTGAGGAGATAGAGAACATGATGATTTATTTAGAGCAATCAGGTAGGGCCAGAAGCCCCCAAAGAGGATGGAGTCAGCAATGTGAAAAGGGGAAGAAGGGTGCAATAGCAGAAACAACGACCAAAGGATTTGAGGTAGGAAAGAGACTGGCAATGCAGAGGTGCTGCAAGGAGGCTGGTGTGATTGGAATATGGGTTAGAGGGAGAACAGAATGATTTGGGATTGAGGAAGAAATTGCTGGATCATGGAGGGTTGTGCAGACCACAGTAAGGAGTCTGGATTTTATTCAAAGTATCATAGGAAGCCTTTGAAGGATTTCAAACATAGTCACTGGGTAACCAGCTTGAAGTGTTTTGTTGCTCTTTGCGTTTGGTTATATTTGTTAAAAAACAAAACAAAACAAAACAAAATGCAGGAATGCTTCTGCAAATGTGTGATGAAAAAATGAATACACATTTTGAAGACCCTAAATCTTAAACAATTGAGGGAGGATTCTATAAGAAAAATAACTCAAAACTACAAATATAAAATGAGGAACAGAGTTGTCCTGGGAGGGCAGAGCTTAAGCTTCATCATGTCACAATATATCCACTTATTTCTGGTATTGTGGAAAGGGTTGTATTGATATTTCTGGCTTTAGATGGGAACGAAAGTTGAGTTTTAATTTTGAGAATTGCTTGAAGCACTCTCTCTACCATTCATCAGAAGCTCTGGCATTTTTTCTTTTTCTTTTTTAACCTTTCTTGTATCTCACTATTCAATGCCCCCTGACTCAGAGAGCCCAGGTTAAACATTCATTTTTGTTTTGGCACTTGTCTTCAAATTGATTTGGAGATTTTCTGTTCCACACAAATGTATACATCCTTTGTAGCAATATACCGCAGAAGGTTAGCATGAGTGCATCTGAAAAGGTATGGGACCGGGAGATGAAATCAAAAAACATGATGAGATTTCTGCATGTCCACATGTTTTTGAGATTCTTTTCTCTCAGGAAACAACAAAACTGGAAATATTCCAGGAGACTGTTACAGTGGTATTCCAAAGCTTCATTTTTTAAGATCAAAGACCCTGGAATGTTCAAGGTGCTTTATTGAGTTGGAGCCTCTGCTTCTTTTTGTTTAACATTCCTATCTCCGTTGAAATCTCATTGAACACGGTTGCGTATCTCTTACCCTACTTGTGAAGCTGTTTTTCCGTAGGAAATGGTGTCTATCCTGTGAATTGCATTCTCTAAAGAAATAGTGCTTTAAAGATGAGCTGCCTAATTTATTCCATTCTCAGGGCTTTAGAATAGAAGTTGAAATGAATGAAAATAATTGAGTTTGTAGGCCTGGTCTGCAGATACGAAAAATGTCTGGAAACTGTTGAGTATGGAATGGCTTTAATTTACTCTGTGGATTGCAGCCCGTGATCTGCCTGTTTGTTGTTAACTTTCATAAAAGAGAAAGAAATGCAGAGAACAAAAGCTTTCAGAATGACTGTAGTTGGAAGGAACCAGTACTTGAAGCTCTACGATTGTTATTTACATTGAACAATGGGGTATTGTTCTGGAGGAGTCGAAGAGGAGGACAGAATCTGGGAGAGTCAGACAGACATCCTCATTAGTGAGATCTCACATGGTTTATAGCCATTGAATGGCTTCCTTCCCGCCTTAGCAGGTGGGCTTGCAGATGCTGTGGAATGATCAAAGCTAGGACTTGGTGTGACTAATAGGAGGTCTTGAGAACATAGCTTCTCCCTCTACACTGAGAATATTGTCTCTAGACTTTCTGCATGTGACTCAAATGCCAAAGCGTTTGATATTGACTAAAGCATGACAGACGTTCTTTTTTTTCATGTTTCTACTCCAATACTTA